>NC_083885.1:29191924-30441924 GCF_032452875.1 Bos javanicus | reverse complement strand
GATTTATATCTTCCAATTTGTTTGTGAGTGTCTCTGTGTGTGTTAGGAGACTCTTCCCATGTAGTCATCCCATAGGCCAAGAATGACAACTTCTCCTATTTCTATTTTTCTACTGGAATACCAATCATGCATGCAATTCTTCTTAATTAATACAGTCCCTCCTTCCTCATGGGTTCTTGAAGTCCTCAAACTTAACCTCTATTTGCATAGTCAGCAGCACACACTCTGTCACTGATCACACACTTAGTTTTTTTTCATGATTATTCTAAGACTTTGCATTTTACTTCCCAAATTACCTCTTCTCCCAAACTTGTTGTAATTTCTTTCACATGCATTTTTGGCTCTTCATTGATCTTGATTTAGTTTTGTTCTTTGCAGTTGTTGCTCTGCCCATGATTTGTTTCCCCTTTTCATATAGTTAGTGGATAAAACTCAGCACTTTCCCCTCTCCACACCTAACCCACTGTACTCTTTCCATGGATGGTATTGCAATTCAGTTTTCATTAAAGCCAGATATGTCTCCCATGTTCTATTTGTTGCCAAGAGAAAATGAAATAGTTATTCATTAATAAAATGTATATTGAGCATGTGGTTTTTTTCAAGCACCAATACTTTAGTAGCAACAGTTTTTTTACTTGTCTGTAATTGAAAATTCCCTCTTCAGGTCTCAAAACCTCATCTCATCAAGTTCAGATAAATGCTAACTTCCTAAAAATATGCCTTTTCATTTATACATTTGAGCCAATGATACATGAAATGTGTCAATATAAGTGAATGTACTGAAGGGGATTGGCATATTTCCTCTTGGTCTAAACTTGACACTAACACCGGGCAATGTCTTGTTTATGATCTCACCTGATTTTGACATAAGGTTTATTACATGTTCCACACAGTTTTAGATGTACAAATTATGAGAGCTTATGAAAAATCGATTTACACAAATTGACTCTACACAGTAGAAAACCCTCTTTTCCACTACATGAGTTATTCTGTAATGCATATGCATGTACAAAGACATCTAAAGTTTTTTCCTCCAACCCTACTTTTCAAGGCACTCAACCGTTACACTCTGAGACAGCTAAACTCCTGGCTTCTTGAGTCTACACAGGTATCATATTTGTAACCATTAATATGCAGACAGAAGATGATTAAATGCAGGCATGATAGAATGTGACACCCCATAATAAATGAGAATGAAAAAATGAATTTGTAACCATAAATCATGTATTAAAATTTATGTCACAGGCTTACATTGATGAAGACAATGTAGTAATAAGAAAATATGAGATAGACCTATTTAAAAATTATAATAAAAGACATTTACATTTTATGATTTTTTTCAACTCTTTATCTTAGGTAGAAAGTTTGACTTCTTGCCCCTGAAGGTAGAATGTTTGAACCCAATGGTTTAGAATAAGACATTGGACAGTTACCAGTTTCATTATAATGCAAATTTTTAACTTTAGCATTTTAAATATGAATGCTCTTAGGCATCCAAGACAATGAACTACTATCATTTTCTCAGAAGAGGAGAAATAAAAAGTATATTTTAAAAGACACAAAATTATTGAAGTTTAGACTTACCACATACTTTATTTAAAAAGAATTTCACTGTATGACTGGATGCCCTGTTGTATAAAGTTTTACAGTTTTGTAAAACTTTTAATAATAAAACTTTAAACTTTAAGAGAAGAACCTCACAAATTAAATGATATGAGCTTTGATTATAAACATTAAATGCAAAACTGAAAATTTCCAGGAATTCAAAATTCAGCACCAAACCCCATTTATAAAACTATTGAGATCCAGGTCATCATTCAGTTCAATTCAATTCAGTCACTCAGTCGTGTCGACTCTTTGTGACCCCATGAATCACAGCACACCAGGCCTCCCTGTCCATCACCAACTCCCGGAGTTCACTAAAACTCAACGTCCATTGAGTTGGTGATGCCATCCAGCCATCTCATCCTCTGTCGTCCCCTTCTCCTCCTGCCCCCAATCCCTCCCAGCATCAAGGTCTTTTCCAATGAGTCAACTCTACACATGAGATGGCCAAACTATTGAAGTTTCAGCTTTAGGATCAGTCTTTCCAAAGAACACCCAGGACTGATCTCCTTTACAATGGACTGTTTGGATCTCCTTGCAGTCCAAGGGACTCTCAAGAGTCTTCTCCAACACCACACTTCAAAAGCATCAATTCTTCGGTGCTCAGCTTTCTTCATGGTCCAACTCTCACATCCATACATAACCACTGGAAAAACCATAGTGTTGACTAGATGGACCTTTGTTGACAGAGTAATGTCTCTGCTTTTTAATATGCTGATAGGTTGATCATAACTTTTCTTCCAAGGAGTAAGCATCTTTTAATTTAATGGCTGCAATCACAATCTGCAGTCATTCAGATCAGACCAGATCAGATCAGTCGCTCAGTTGTGTCTGACTCTTTGCGACCCCATGAATCGCAGCACGCCAGGCCTCCCTGTCCATCAACAACTCCCGGAGTTCTCTGAGACTCACATCCATTGAGTCAGTGATGCAGTCCAGCCATCTCATCCTCTGTCATCCCCTTCTCCTCTTGCCCCCAATCCCTCCCAATGAGTCAACTCTTCGCATGAGGTGGCCAAAGTACTGGAGTTTCAGCTTTAGCATCATTCCTTCCAAAGAAATCCCAGGGCTGATCTCCTTCAGAATGGACTGGTTGAATCTCCTTTCAGTCCAAGGGACTCTCAAGAGTCTTCTCCAACACCACACTTCAAAAGCATCAATTCTTCGGCGCTCAGCCTTCTTCACAGTCCAATTCTCACATCCATACATGACCACAGGAAAAACCATAGCCTTGACTAGATGAACCTTTGTTGGCAAAGTAGTGTCTCTGCTTTTGAATATGCTATCTAGGTTGGTCATAACTTTCCTTCCAAGGAGTAAGCGTCTTTTAATTTCATGGCTGCAGTCACCATCTGCAGTGATTTTGGAGCCCCCCAAAATTAAAGTCTGACACTGTTTCCACTGTTTCCCCATCTATTTCCCATGAAGAGATGGGACCGGATGCCATGATCGTCATTTTCTGAATGTTGCGCTTTAAGCCAACTTTTTCACTCTCCACTTTAGCATATATCAAAAGCTATATTTCAATAAACTAGCCACATTTGGGCTTCCCTGGTGGCTTACATGGTGAAGAATCTGCCTGCAATTCAAGAGACCTGGGTTTGATCCCTGTGTTGAGACGATATCCTGGAGAAGGGAACAGCCACCCACTGCAGTATTCTGGTCTGGAGAATTTCATGGACTATATAGTCCGTGGGGTCTCAAAGAATCGGACATGACTGAGTGACTTTCGCTGACAGCCACAATTTGAAGTTCACATAGATGTTGTTCCTTCTAATATATCCCCTGAATTCAAATTCTAAGCATGACGTTTATCACCTGTGTGACCTTTGGAGTACCTTTCCTCGAACCTTTCTTTCATTTGAAAAACATAAGGTAAAAATGTTCTTTTCAAAGCTGTTGGGAATTAAATAAGAAATGTCTAAAACTGTTGCCTGGCTAGTTACAGATCCTCAAAAACAAACCAGCAAGGGGGAAGGGATAGTTAGGGAGTTTGAGATGGACATATACATGCTGTATTTAAAATGGATAACTCACAAGGACAGACTGTTCAGCACAAGAACTCTGCTCAATGTTACGTGTCAGCCCGGATGGGAGAGGGGTTTGAGGGAGAATGGACACAGAACTGAGTCCCTTCACTGTTCACCTGAAACTATCACAACATTGCTTGTTAATTGGCTGTTCCCTGATACAAAATAAAAATTAAAAAAATTAAAACTTTCATAGTTTGTATAAACAAAAACACCCAGCAAACAAAAAGTTATTGTTATTTGTCATGAAAGATCCAATCCTTACCATCCTTTTTTAGATTTACTTTTGGTGATAATAATTTAAAATAGCATAAATACACACACCCAGCTGCACAAACATATATATGTATATGTACATATATGTTTATGAAAGTGTATATATATACATGTATTATTTTTGTAAATATTTTACTTTTACATGGGGCAAAGTTATACTGACTTAGATGAAGAAAACTTTGAAAACAATTCAGAACCATAGGCTCATGCTCTAGACTTGTGTAAAACTATGAGTGAGTATACATGCCTGGAGGTTTGTAAATTTACAAAAAAAAAAAAAGAAGAAGAAGGGATGCTTGCTCTACTGTTTTTACATTTATACCTTGAAAAATATGATGCTAAAGGTGATATTAGTTGAGCAAACAACCTAATTTCAGCTTCTCCGGAAGCTAGTTGACAATAAATAATCTCTTGAGGAAAGATTCTTCCTAGCAGCATTGTTCACTACAGTATTTGTTCAATGAGGAGTGATTTGTAAGATCTGTCCCTTCAGGAGAAAAAGGGGGGTATTGATGCCATATAGCAAATATAGAACCAAAAACAACAGAAGCACCCCCCAAAACCCTCACATTAGTGAAATGCTGAACATATCTCTGCTTTCCATTTTTTCTTTGAGTGAAAGATTCATTTTGTAGCATGTAAGTAATCCCCAGTGCCATCTAGCTGAAATATAATAGAGAGGGAAAAAAAGAAGAGTACGTTTTCCTAGAAGGAACTCTGGTATCTTAGGGAACATCTATTAATTACTTCGGCATTTTGAGTTCTCTTGAGTTTAATCACAGAACTTCCTTAGACACTGTGCTAAGTCCTGTGTTAGACTGTGAAGAGGCTATGTGCAACAGTGTTTCCTGAGCATCTGAACCGACACCCCTCAGCCACCTTCTCATTGTAGTTATCACTATTGCTAGGTTACCAAAGAGAAATTAAGGGTCAGATACTTTCAATGATTTTCCCATAGTAAAACTGTCCATAAGAAGTGGGACTTGGTTCAAAAGCTCATGATGTTGTTACGTACTGAGGGAAGCAGTTAGGACTTATTTTAAGAACAGAAAAGTCAAAGGAAGGAGCACAGAAGATATTTGTCCTTGGGGTCCCTTAAAGAACGTTGTTTAAGATGCCACAGCAAGTTTATATTTTCCCTATTGCTCAAAGCTATGTTTTTTCCAGTAGTCCTGTATAGATGTGAGAGTTGGAACATAAAGAAAGCTGAGCACAGAAGAATTAATGCTTTTGAACTGTGGTATTGGAGAAGACTCTCGAGAGTCCTTGGACTGCAAGGAGATCAAATCAGTCCATTCTAAAGGAAATGAACCCTGAATATTCATTGGAAGGATTGATGCTGAAGCTGAAGCCTTTGGCCACCTGATGTGAAAAGCCAACTCATTAGAAAGGACCCTGATGCTGGGAAAGATTGAAGGCAGGAGGAGAAGAGGATGACTGAGGATGAGATGGTTGGATGGCATCACTAACTCGATGGGCATGAGTTTGAGCAAGCTCCATGAGCTGGTGATGGACAGGGAAGCCTGGCATGCTGCAGTCAATGAGGTCACAATGAGTCAAACACGACTGAGCAACTGAACTGGACTTGAGCTTTAATACTTTTCCAGTATATTCTGCCTCCTTTACATTTCTGCAATTAATGTCCTTCCCTGATGTACATCAGAAAGGTGGTAAAAATTTACCTCTCATATTTCAAACCCAAGATTAAATGGAAAATTAGTAATATAAAGAAAAACTCATGTTTAACCAGCAGGCACTACATTTACCAAGCAAGTAGTGGTATGCATCTTTGCAGATTGATGATCGGATTGAATCCGCATGGCTTTTATCTGGAGCAGAGAGTATAGTGATACTGATTGCATGTATCAGGTATGTTAAATCACTTAGCTAGTCCAGACCAGTGTAGATGTGTGTAACAGCAAAACAAAGATGTGTCAAGTTTCTCTTTACAAGCTGAGAAGACACTTCCCATATCTCCTTGCAAATAACATGGTTGTATGATTGTGATCTTGCCCATAAATCAAATGCAGCTCCTAGCCAAGCCTCAGCTGCCTGCCTCCTCACAGATGCCATGAACTTGCAGTTTTCAGTCTCACGGTCCTTTATCTGCAGCCTCCTGAGTCAGTCTGAAGGTCTCATGAAAAATAATGTGTATATGTCCCACCTACCACAGATGTCTTTTTTCAATCTCTAATAACACTTTTTTTTTTTCCTACTTGTACACAAGGCACTGAATGAACAAGTAGATAAATTAAAAATAAAATTGACAGCAATAGCTGGGATAAAGTCACATGATTCAATTAGGAGCATTTCAAAGGAACAGTAAATTTTGATTTGAGTGACTTAAGCAAAAAGTGATTTTTTAAAATGATATAAGACGAAGTATATTGATAGATGGTAGCTAACAGAAGTTGGGTGGTTTATTGAGTTTGGGCTGGCAATTCTGATTCTCTTGGTCTTCCCTTACAGGTGTACTTCACATAATTGCAATACTACTGCTGTAGTTGATGTTTAAAGCTAAAAACATTGAGGGGATGTTTCTGAGAAAGCTTGCTTTCCAGAAACCCCAAATGACTTTTCCTTATGTCTCATTGGCCAGGCCCATGTCCCATGGACTCTTTCATATTGATAAGGGAAACTGGGAAAGTTAAAGTTTCTGCTGGGATTTCACATATCATTTTCTTATACCAATTAGGCTTTTGTTTTCAAGAAAGAAGATAATAATGGTGAGTGATTAGGCAACTGACAATGTCTATTATATCATGATGGTAGAATTTTGTGTAAGATAAGCTCAGATTTGGCACAAGTTTACTGCACAGTAAATGGTCAAATGTGAGGTGACAGCTGAAAACATGCTAGAACTTCAGAGAAGAAATTCATTTTGATATCTGAATTATACAGTGAAATCTGTATTTTAAAGGTTAGGCTTGCATGAATCTACAAAGGTGATAAAATTGTATTTAAAAATGTGTGTGTAGGCGCTCATACACATGCCCCTCATGTTCCAAAGCCCAATTGGTAGAAGTTGCTTGATCAATATATTCATGGGTGTTCTGAGGCTATCTTTAGGCTCAGAGTGAAAGGGTATTGTGAGCCCGTATTGATGGAAACCATTGGTGAGGGAGTGATGAGGGATAGATATGTGTATTATGTCTGTGTAATTAAGGGGTTTCACCTCTATTTAACTGGGACTGTATTGGCAATGCACCAACTCAATACTTAACAGCAATTTGACCATCCAAGAACCACCATAGAAAATACGATGCAACACAATACAACATAATACAAGTTGATACAGTTATCTTGATCTAGATTGACTTGGTTTTGAAACACTGAACATTTTCTCTTCAGACATATTCAAAGAAAGCTGCTCTTTTGTGGACCTGATAGAGAAGGAGCTGGCAACCTCAGCAGATAAACTTTGCAGCAGGTAGCCCTGGAAATGTTTTGGGAGAACATACCCTGGTACCCTAAGGAGAGGAGAGAAAGAAGGAATTAGTGTAATTTCCTTGAGAAATTGCAGTTTGCAAATAGGCTAAAACTGCTTGAGGGCCAAATAAATGTCAGTTTCCTCAAATTGAAGAACATAGCAGCAGTATAAAATATCCAGGCTCTGTGACTGTTTTGGCATGACCCTTCCTTGGAGGAAGAACTTGCTGCAGCAATATTGACAAATCCAGTGACAACCTCACTGAAAAGATCCAGTGGAAACAACATCAGAGAATAGGGTTTTGGGGCTGCAACCTCAGCAGAACAAAGAAGCGTTTGATCAGCATCTTTCCAAATGTTAAGGTAAAATTTTGAGCATCAGCAGCTGAACTGCTATAGCAAACTACCATAGACTAGGTGGCTTACAAACAACATAGATTTATTTCTCACACTTCTGAGGGCTATAATGTTCAAGATCAAAGTGCCAGAAGATTGAGAGTGTGGTGAGGGCCAGCATTCTGACTCATAGTTGGCCTCATTCTCACTGAGTCCTCACGTAGCATGAGTGACGGAGTTCTCTGGGGTCTCTTTTATAAGGGCACTCATCCTATTCTTGAAGCCTCTACCTTCATAACCTAAGCACCTCCTGAAGGCTTCACCTCCGAATGCCATCACATTGGTGATTAGATTTCAGCACAGGAATTTTGGAGAAAGACAGACATTTAGTCCATAGCACAAGACATTCCAGGCTCCTCCTAGACACCTTATACAGTCTCACAGGTGTTATATCCTTAAATAAGGATTTCAGTCCAGAACTCCGGAATCCAGAAACATACTTTCTTTCTATTTGACATAATATTTTAAAACTCCACTGAATGCACAGGCACGCGCACACACACACACACACACACACACATATACATTTAACTATTTATATCTAGGCAGGTTTTATCCTCTTCTTATACTTGAACTCCTGGATGATGAGAAGAGCTCTATTCTTGTTTTTATATCTCAAAATGCCTAACAACATGCTCAATAAATGAACAGTCTCAAAAATAATTCAGTTCTAATGTGTTCCAATGTGTGATATAAAAGAGTATGTTACATGACTGTGTTCAGTTTGTAAAAGTTCATGGTACTATCTATGTACTTATAGGCTTTATATATCAAACATTGTTATTAAACATCAGTAGATGATCTTAAAAGTATTAAATTTCTGAAGCCACTTGCATGGTAGCAATAAGCATATAACATACTGCACAAAAAGATCAATTTCAGGTTAAGAAACAAACTTCATATCAACAATGACATATGCAGAAAAAAATGACATTAACAGTGGAGTTCTTAAAATAACAGGCTATGAAACATAACCAAATTTGTAAAGTTAGGGGAAATTAGCATTCTATAAAGACTGTTGAAGTTGTTTTTACCATAAATATCTATGAATAACTTCAGTAAGACTGATATAAATCTGTCAATTTATCTATTTTGAATTTATATGTCACATACTGCCTTGGAGAACTTGAAACAGTCTACACTGTTAACAATGCATCTCTGAGAATTCCAAGTGTACGTAGCTTGTAGATTAAATCAGCAGTTTTAAATCTTTTTGATCATGACATGTAGTAAAAAAATATTTCATACCCAAAGCTAATACACACACACACACACACACACACACATGCGGGCACGCATGTGCAAACATATATATACAGCAAAAACAAATGCTTTACAAAATGTATGATTACTGTTATATTATTTTAATTTTATGTCTTCTTTATGTTTTACTTCTATTTTATTTTTCACTTCTTTTCTCTTTTCTTTTTAATTATTTTCTCCATTTTTACAAGAATGTGTCTCCAAAATTACAAAATTAATTTCATGGTTCATAGAATCTAGTGTTGACAAACATTTTTCTCTAAAGGGCCAGAGAGTAGATAGCATAGACTTTGTGAGCCATATGAGTCTCTGTTACAACTACTCAATTTTGCCACACCTATTCAGCTATGCTATTGCAGTGTGAAAGCAGCCATAAGTAATATGTGAACAACTGAGTATGTTTCCGTTCCAATAAATCTTTATTTATAAAAGCAGACTTTTGCTCAGATTTGACCCACAAACAATAGTTTGTCCACTGAAGGATCATCATGACTAAGTGATCATAAGGCTCAGTTTGAAAAATATTTATTAAAAAGTGATGGTGGTGTAGTCCCTAAGTCATGTCTGACTCTTGCGAACCCATGGACTGTAGCCTGCCAGGCTCTTCTGTCCATAGGATTCTCCTGGCAAGAAAACTGGAGTGGGTAACCTATCCCTTCTCCAGGGGATCTTCCTGACCCAGGAACTGAACCCGGCTCTCCTGCATTGCAGGCAGATTCTTTACTTAACTGAGCTATGAGGGAAGCTCCTCTTAAAAAGTAGCTATTCTCAAACATTTGATCCCAGGACCTCTTTAGACTCCTAAAATTGTTGAAGCAAACAGATTTTTATGTGGGTTATATCCATCAATATTTGTCATATTAGAAATCAAAACTGAGAAATTTAAATATATTTATTCACTTAAAATATATTTCATGTGAATGTAAATGATATGTTAATGAAAAAACAAATGTTTCAAAAAACAAAAAAAAATACTGATAAGCGCAGTATGCTTTTACATTTCAATAAATCTCTTTAATATCTGAGTTTAAAGAACAGGGCTGAATTCTCATTTCTATTTTGGCATTCAATCTGGTGAAGCACAGCACGTTATTTTGATTAAACTTTATAAAGAGAATCCAGACTCACACTGATATGTTTTGGGAAAGGGAGGAGTATTTTATCAGTTATATCAGATAATTATGGATATTCTTTTTTTATATTATACCAAAACTTCATAAGTAGTAATTTCTTAAATGTTAGTTGTAAGAGAGAATCGAAAAACCATATTAACAAACACATATTAGTATCATCACTGATTTCTCCAGGAAAGTCTCTAAATTTGGGGAAGCTTTCAAACTCATGGTAGTAGATACACATTTTCCAAAGTATAATGTTTGTAATTTTTTTTTTTTTTTGGTAACACATACAGTCAGTTATTTTCATTGAACTGATAGGATAATTTCATTCATTTTTTAGAAAACCTCTGCCAAATACCCAATTCTGAATAACCATAATTTTTTTGTGTGTAGCAAAGGATTTAACTTTGCTCCCAAAGAGGTCTAACCTATGTCCTCTGGTTCTTGGAGGTAATATACACGCTCTTGGATTGTCATGCCTATATGAATGTTATTTTTACCTTGGGACCTTGGACCATACCAGATCTTAACAATGTGGTGTAGAGTTGAGGCTTTGGGTCATACCATACGAACTTGACCTTCACAGGGTTGGAGATTGAGTTTATCCATGTGCACAGTCAACAGAGTGTTTGTGACCAATAAAGACTAAATACCAAGGCAAGTGGGAGTTTCCTTGGTGGAGTATAGTCCATGCATATGCCAAACATTGATACCAGAAAGCAATGCTGTCCGTGATTCCACAGGGAAAAGACACTGGATGCTTTGTATATGGAATTTTCCTGAGTTTTGCTGTATGTGCCTCTTCTCTTGGCTGATTTTAATTTGTATCCTTTAGCTCAAACAAACTGTAACCATGGATATAACATCTTTCAGTGAGTCCTTCCAGCAAAGTATTGAACCTAAGAGCAGTCTTGGGGACCTCCAAACTTCGACTTTGTCTCATAAGCTGGATGATCTTGTAAACATTGTTTTAACTTCACAATTTGTTAGTCATTCTTTCAAGTGAAAACAGTGCTCCATGACAAAAGCAGCAAGTTCAGCTCACAGACAATTGCACAAGAGTTTTCCTGGGGGCAATCATCATACTTCAGGTTGCAGCAGAAGTACTTTATATATCACACAAATGCTATTCTTAAGGGAAACTGGCTTTTTTGAACCTGCAGATGAATGACGTTGCAGAATATATTCGCAACTAGTATAGTTCAGTGTTAGCAACTTTGTGCTAAAGTTCCAGGTTCCAGTAGTGTTACACACTGCTGCTTTGCAAGTGTCAATACAGTAAAAAGACAGAATAACATATTAATTTTATTACAAATATAATTATGAACTTAAAGACCCCTTAAAGTGATGTCAGGGACTCCTGAGGATCTGTGTACTTTACTTTGAAAACTATTTCTATGAAATAATGCTAGGTATATTGCGTGGGTGCATGAATGCAGGCTAAGTTGCTTCAATAGTATCCAGCTCTTTGCAACTCTATGGACTATAGGCCACCAGGCTCCTCTGTCCATGGGGATTCTTCAGGCAAGAATACTGGAGTGTGTTGCCACACCCTTCTCCAGGGGATCTTTCTGATCCAGGGATTGAATTCACATCTCTTATGTCTCCTACATTGCCAGGTGGGTTCTTTACCACTCGCACCACTTGAGGAGCCTCCATATATCATATTACATATATTTTAAATCACTTTACATAAGAGACAACTTAATTGTGAGCTTAATTGGAAGCACTTTCACTGATTTCATGTTCCTAAAATTGTTCACTATTGATCTGGGTCTTCCATTGACTTGCATTTTAATGTTTTTTATTGCCTTGAATTTTTCACCTGCCTCAAGACTGTACACCTCTGCTTGCAGCGGTATTTTATTACTTTGAACAATTCCAATTGTTCATTCATCCATATACAGTCTCATTTTGACATCCATTCATTCTTACTCTAACACATTTCACATGCCTATATTCCTCTCACTGTTCATTTCTCCTCTTTATCCTTAAGTCATTTCTTTAAATACTTCCTCCTCAGAGAGACCCTCTGTGATTATCCTATTCCCTTTTTCTTGTGTTTATTGCTCTATTCCCCGTTATAGCATAGAATAATGCCTGGTAGGTGCAGGGTGCATAAAATTCCATGATCTGAAAAAACACCTGATTACTGAATATAAAAAACCTGATAAATTCAGTTGTCAGCTGTCATTTCACAGCTAGGTTATGTGTTCTAAGATCCAGCGCATCACCATCTGATTGAAGTGGTATGTCTTTACTTATTTATGCATAAATATATAGATGAGAGATAGAGAATAGCTAATACATACATACACCCCTAAATAACAAAAAGTGAGCATCATTACAAACTTAATGTATGCAAAAAGAAGTCAACTATCTATTAAAGAATATTCAGCTTTATGCTTCAGCAGAACATTTTCAGGTCTTTCTCGGTTTCCTGCCTTACAGAATTATACTATTCTTAACACATTTTTCCTTTTAAAATAATTAAGTAACTAGAGCTCTACCTTCCTGTGTCAACTACAGACTTCCTTGACCTAGAGAATGAAGCCTTAAATAGCAAAGTTCTTGCCTTCAACATCTCTTTCTTAGAATGGGTGTGAGAAGGAGGAGCTTTGGAGGACTGTGGAATATTGACATTGAAGTAACAAATGAATAGGGTGGTCAAACACCAGGCATCATTAAATCTATGAAAACAAAAGGAAGAACCAATAGGAAGAATCATCGAGTATGTAAAGGTGGAGACACTTGTGCAGATTATCTGATTCAAGTCCCTAATTTTATGGCTTGAGACACTGAGGCCAAAGGAAAGTAAGTCCACCCAGAAAATGCTAGAACCAATTTTCCTGATACCTACTGAAGGCTAGTGTTTGATACTATTGGTCTGTGTCACATTTCTATGTTTATTTTTATACTTTTTGTTGTTGTTTTAAAATTATTTTTTTTAATTTTATTTTATTTTTAAACTTTACATAATTGTATTAGTTTTGCCAAATATCAAAATGAATCCACCACAGGTATACATGTGTTCCCCATCCTGAACCCTCCTCCCTCCTCCCTCCCCATATCATGCCTCTGGGTCGTCCCAGTACACTAGCCCCAAGCATCCAGTATCGTGCATTGAACCTGGACTGGCAACTCGTTTCTTACATGATATTTTACATGTTTCAATGTCATTCTCCCAAATCTTCCCACCCTCTCCCTCTCCCACAGAGTCCATAAGATTGTTCTATACATCAGTGTCTCTTTTGTTGTCTCCTACACCGGGTTATTGTTACCATCTTTCTAAATTCCATATATATGCATTAGTATATTGTATTGGTGTTTTTCCTTCTGGCTTACTTCACTCTGTATAATCGGCTCCAGTTTCATCCACCTCATTAGAACTGATTCAAATGTATTCTTTTTAATGGCTGAGTAATACTCCACTGTGTATATGTACCATAGCTTTCTTATCCATTCATCTGCTGATGGACATCTAGGTTGCTTCCATGTCCTGGCTATTATAAACAGTGCTGCGATGAACATTGGGGTACACGTGTCTCTTTCCCTTCTGGTTTCCTCAGTGTGTATGCCTAGCAGTGGGATTGCTGGACCATAAGGCAGTTTTTTTCCAGTTTTTTAAGGAATCGCCACACTGTTCTCCATAGTGGCTGTACTAGTTTGCATTCCCACCAACAGTGTAAGAGGGTTCCCTTTTCTCCACACCCTCTCCAGCATTTATTGCTTGTAGACTTTTGGATCACAGCCACCTGCTCAAACTCTTCCAAAAAATTGCAGAGGAAGGTAAACTTCCAAACTCATTCTATGAGGCCACCATCACCCTAATACCAAAACCTGACAAAGATCCCACAAAAAAAGAAAACTATAGGCCAATATCACTGATGAACATAGATGCAAAAATCCTTAACAAAATTCTAGCAATCAGAATTCAACAACACATGAAAAAGATCATACACCATGACCAAGTGGGCTTTATCCCAGGGATGCAAGGATTCTTCAATATCCGCAAATCAATCAATGTAATACACCACATTAACAAATTGAAAAATAAAAACCATATGATTATCTCAATAGATGCAGAGAAAGCCTTTGACAAAATTCAACATCCATTTATTATAAAAACTCTCCAGAAAGCAGGAATAGAAGGAACATACCTCAACATAATAAAAGCTATATATGACAAACCCACAGCAAACATTATCCTCAATGGTGAAAAATTGAAAGCATTTCCTCTAAAGTCAGGAACAAGACAAGGGTGCCCACTTTCACCATTACTATTCAACATAGTTTTGGAAGTTTTGGCCACAGCAATCAGAGCAGAAAAAGAAATAAAAGGAATCCAAATTGGAAAAGAAGAAGTAAAACTCTCACTATTTGCAGATGACATGATCCTCTACATAGAAAACCCTAAAGACTCCACCAGAAAATTACTAGAACTAATCAACGACTATAGTAAAGTTGCAGGATATAAAATCAACACACAGAAATCCCTTGCATTCCTATACACTAATAATGAGAAAACAGAAAGAGAAATTAAGGAAACAATTCCATTCACCATTGCAACGGAAAGAATAAAATACTTAGGAATATATCTACCTAAAGAAACTAAAGACCTATATATAGAAAACTATAAAACACTGGTGAAAGAAATCAAAGAGGACACTAATAGATGGAGAAATATACCATGTTCATGGATTGGAAGAATCAATATAGTGAAAATAAGTATACTACCCAAAGCAATTTATAGATTCAATGCAATCCCTATCAAGCTACCAATGGTATTCTTCACGGAGCTAGAACAAATAATTTCACAATTTGTATGGAAACACAAAAAACTTCAAATAGCCAAAGCGATCTTGAGAAAGAAGAATGGAACTGGAGGAATCAACCTACCTGACTTCAGGCTCTACTACAAAGCCACAGTTATCAAGACAGTATGGTACTGGCACAAAGACAGAAATATAGATCAATGGAACAAAATAGAAAGCCCAGAGATAAATCCACACACATATGGACACCTTATCTTTGACAAAGGAGGCAAGAATATACAATGGATTAAAGACAATCTCTTTAACAAGTGGTGCTGGGAAATCTGGTCAACCACTTGTAAAAGAATGAAACTAGACCACTTTCTAACACCATACACAAAAATAAACTCAAAATGGATTAAAGATCTAAGCGTAAGACCAGAAACTATAAAACTCCTCGAGGAGAACATAGGCAAAACACTCTCTGACGTACATCACAGCAGGATCCTCTATGACCCACCTCCCAGAATACTGGAAATAAAAGCAAAAATAAACAAATGGGACCTAATTAACCTTAAAAGCTTCTGCACATCAAAGGAAACTATTAGCAAGGTGAAAAGATAGCCTTCAGAATGGGAGAAAATAATAGCAAATTAAGCAACTGACAAACAACTAATCTCAAAATAAAATTATTTCTTATTGAAGGATAATTGCTTTACAGAATTTTGCTGATTTTCATACTTGTGCATGATGGTTTTCTCCTGAGACTCCAAGTCCCAGCCACCTTGGGAGGAAGCTATAGTATAGAAATAAAGATATTAGTTTTCTGTCCTCTGTGCTTCCCCTGAAGCCAACTGCAGTGGACAGAACCATTTCTGCACTTGCCTGGCATGAGGCGCAAGGCTGCATGGCCCCTCTATATTTCCAGGTCCAGGAAGAAGCCAGAGAATCGGGTTTGAATGAAACAAAGGACCCAAAGTGATTAATACTTGAAGTCTAGGTTCTTCAAATACCATTCCCCCACCCTGTTTGCTCTTGAGAATGTCTTGCTATAAAAATAAAATAGAATCTCCTATTACAAAGCAGTTGGAGAGAGGGAAAGGTAAGAAAAATTCACAAGAATCTTGGATAAAGCTAAGAAAGCTTTTCTCTGCTCTATTTTTTATTTGCAATAATTCTAAGACCCAATATTATACAGTCAAGCTAGTACCCAGACTTTTCATTCCTCAAAGAGTGCTCTTTTCACATCTCTCAGGACTCCCTGATATCACAGTGATCAAAGACTGACTTTGACTTCTGCTGAAGAAGCGTATTCTTCAAGTTGCTTCCTACTCTGTACATCTCTAAATGTTTCTGTTAGCCAGAAAAGGCAGAGCCCCACATTATAGCTACGAATATTTTAAGTTTAAGTAAAATTTTATTTCCACATTGGTTTGAAATGTTTAAAATACATAAGCATATTTAAATTATAATCTATAACCTTTTGCTTTGCATGTTATTTTGTTTATGTCACGTGATTTATTTTATGAACAAATGACTTAATATAAAAATGGAAAATGCTCTGGTCTTTTGGCAACATTTTATTTCTCCCTCACACACTAGGCTGTGTCTCTTTTTTCTCTTTCTCTTTCAGTTTAGTTTTGAATCTTTATTTCTTATTGTTTTTACCCATTTGTGACACTTTCTACCTTTAGCACACTTCCTCAGTAGCACCTGATTACCCCAAATTTCACCTACTTGCAGACAAACCTAAAACAGCTTTCTAATCCTGCTCCTTGATTGCACTATAAACCCTGGAGGAATCTCAAATTCACTTGTCTCGTCTAAGAAAATGCGTATTATCCTCAGGTCAAATAAAAACAGTGATAGCAGTATATGCTCCAGTTGGCATGAGGAGCCTCCCTTTTTTTTTTTAAGTTAAAATTGGGAATTTTCAGCATAAGTGTCTACAGATAGTCTTATTGAATATCTTTTGGCCAATATTTTTTACACCTCTTTATCTATAACCTCATCTCCTCTGCTGCATCAGGCTTTCTTGGGGGGATGAAGGGAAGTACACATATACATATGTAAGTATGTATATATGTAAATTTATATATGTATGAGTGATACACACACACACACACATACACATTCTCTTTTCTACACATATACATATTCTCTTCAGTCTTGAGAGTCCCCTGAATCTCAGCACCACGGACAGCACCCCCCATTGTCCAAACTCAGTTTCTGGCAGTAAAAACCAGAACCAGACATGAATGTTCATATAACAACAGAAAGTTAAGAATGTATGCAGTAATCACTTATTGATAGATTTGGCTGGAATATTAACCCTCTTAAAGTACTTAATAAGTTGTATACTGCTATAGCAAACTTACAAGAATACTTCACAGACATGCCAACAGAGGGATGAATAAAATATTGTTAATTTTTACTGAAAATCTTTTGACTTATTGTGCTCCTCACATCTAATAACTGAGCAAAACTATATAATAATCTTTGTTTTAAAACCTCCTCATGAACTTCCAAGGTATAATCTAAATGTGGCTGCCTAGCATATGGAAGACAGGGAGAGAACAGAGAAAGAACCAGACTGCTCTAAACTGATAGTTGACAGGTTTAAATAAGCAAAAGAGAACTTACTTATAGAGTTTGTCTTGGGCAGTCACAAGACAAGTAGATTTCTGCACCTGTCTTCCAAATCTTAAAAATATATAAAAAGACCTTAAAGGGTTCAGTACTATACTCAGTCCAGGTCATTTTAATGCATATGTGTGTGTGTGTATTTATCACACATACATATATAAATTTACATATGTATATATGTATATGTATAGTTGCCCTCACCCCCCAAGAAAGCCTGATGCAGCAGAAGAAGAGGCAAGGTTATGAATAAAGAGGTGTAAAAAATGTTGGCCAAAAGACATTCTGAAACCATGCTTGAAAGGTGGGGTGATATCTTCCTCCCAATTCAGCTACAGGATTTGCTGAGAGGCAAGAGAGGATGAAGTGGAAGAAATCATGTAGGAACAGTGGTTCAGAGCTAAATCTGTGAACAGCACCAGCAGGCTGGTGTTTTCCCTTTTTACATATTGCCTGAAAAGTGGCCCAGAGCATTATGTAGGACAACTGAAAACCACCCAATCTTCCTGGACAAATATGTCGGTGAAGGGGTGTTGTGAAAAATTGTCAAAGCGATGTTAAAAGGATCTCTAGTTTCTAAGAACTCGTGGTTATCAAAGCAGAATGGATTAAAATTATATGGCTCTACCATTTCTGTTCTTTTTCTTTTCTGAGTGAATTCAGCCTTTTTCTTTTTTTTTTTCTTTTCTTTTTTCTAATACTGAGTGCCTATTTCATGTGGCCTGCATTTGGTTTAAGATCATTTCCTTCACTCTTGGCCCTTAGATGGACTATGTCACTGAACAGCTTCTAAACTAGTCATCTCCAAATGTTACTCCACTGTGGCAGGATGTAATTCTCATCATTCCTGTTAAGGTATTTTGTGGCCTCCCTAAATCTGTCTATTGATCTGAGCTTTGTGTGTGATGGTTTTGCATTGCTGGCAAGGAGAAGCTCCTTTAGCAGGCAGACAATTATGTAATATGCTGAAATGGAGCTTTGGGGTGGAGAGATTTCCATTACTATTGAAGTAATCAGAGAGGGAACAATAAACTGAGCTGTTTAGGCTAGATGGTGGGCTGTATTCGATGGTCTATTCCCTGGTCTCCCACCATGCTGCACCATTAGCTGTGGCCATGAAAGTATAGGGAGCCCTCAGGAGTTTTTTGTTTTTGCATTTATTGCAGCTTGCCTTTATGAATTGTACTTTGTTAAGAACAAAAAGAAACAAAATGCATTCTAAATGTAAACAAGGTTTACTGTGATTGCCTCCAGGTAGTAGTATAATAAGTATTTTTATGTTTACATATCATTCATATTAAAAAATTTACAATAAAGCTCAATAATCCAATAATCAAGAGAAAATAAAATGAAAAGTAAAATTATGTAAGATAAAACTTCATTAAAATATCTTGATTAATATTTGAGTAAAGTTGTCATTGCTCCTCATCCCCCACGCCCAAAACTAATACACCCAAAGAGAATGCTGGTCTACTTAACTGATTTTCAGTCATTAACAGAGGCAGTTCTCACACTAGTGTAGGCATTTTAAGTTTATTTATTAACGAGAGATGTGACTCACCTTCCCAATGTTTGAAAAAATAGTGTATGGAAGTGTAGGGTACACTAATATCAGTCTGGCCAGTGGCTGCCAAGAGTCATTAGACTCTGTGCATCTATGCATTATCCATTGTCTTGAACTTCACTTTGTAGATCCATCTTTCTACCCTACTTATCAGCCTTGTGATTTTTTAGAAAACTTCTTAATCTCATTCACTCCAAATTTATCATGTAAAATGGGAAACCTTTTGCAAACCTTTTTGCAATTCCTATAGCAAAGAGTTACATTATCATATATAAGTGCATATGTGTATATACATATATATATATACACATAATTGATATATATGTAATGGTTTCACTACTAGAGAAACAATGTAAAAAAGGTGAATTAACAACCAAAAAAACTAAAGCAGAAGCTTATAAAATGAAAGTAATTTCCCTGATATCATAGATTTGTCCATCAAGAATTCCCTTTGTTTTGCCCATGTCAGGTAGATCACAAATTTATTGTATCAACTAGATGATTCATTTATATAATAGGCCTAAAATAATACATAACTAAGAAAGTGATTTGCTAAATGTGTTATGATTTTGGGAAGGGGAGATATATGGTCCAACTACTATTTCTGGATCCAGAGATTAGAGTCTGACTTTTGAAAAAAAGAAAATAGATTGCTGGCAGGGAGAGGAAAGGAGGAAGAATATCATATTCTCATTTTCAGGACAAGACCCCTGGGGGCTACTGATAATCTGAAACCAAGGCAGAAGTCCAGTTTATACAATTATTTTTCAGAGTATAAGTACATCTCCTAGTATTATGTTAGTAAATACTTTTTCCTTTCATATCCTTCTTCACTTTTCCTTCATACTCCCTCCCTCTCCTCATCAAGATATTTTCACTATAATTACTTTTAGTTGAGTCCCTTCATATGTGACTTGTACTGCATTAGAACATATATATATATATTGTTCAGTCACTAAGTTGTGTCCAGCTCTTTGTGACCCCATGGACTGCAGCCTACCAGGGTTCCCTGTCCTTCACCATCTCCTGGAGTTTGCTCAAACTTAGATCCTTTGAGTCCGTGGTGCCATCGAACCATCTCATCCTCTGTCATCCTTGTCATCTTCTCCTCCTACCTTCAATCTTTCCCAGCATCAGAGTATTTTCCAGCATCAGGTTATATATACATATATACATAAAGTATATATAGTATACTGCTGCTGCTGCTAAGACATGTCAGTCGTGTCGGACTCTGTGAGACTCCATAGACAGCAGCCCACCAGGCTGGGATTCTCCAGGCAAGAACACTGGAGTGGGTTGCCATTTCCTTCCAATGCATGAAAGTGAAAAGTGAAAGTGAAGTCGCTCAGTTGTGTCTGACTCTTCGTGACCTCACGGACTGCAGCCTACCAGGCTCC
Source organism: Bos javanicus (assembly GCF_032452875.1). Classification (NCBI taxonomy): domain Eukaryota; kingdom Metazoa; phylum Chordata; class Mammalia; order Artiodactyla; family Bovidae; genus Bos; species Bos javanicus. The sequence continues at coordinate 30,421,449 of NC_083885.1, read as the reverse complement.
TCCGTCCATGGGATTTTCCAGGCAACAGTACTGGAGCAGGTTGCCATTGCCTTCTCCGATATATAGTATACTAGTGAAAGTGAAAGTCACTGTCGTGTTTGACTCTTTGCGACCCCATGGACTGTAGTGTGCCAGGCTCCTCTGTCCATAGATTTCTCCAGGCAAGAATACTGGAGTGGGTAGCCATTCCCTTCTCCAGGGGATCTTCCCAACCTAGGGACTAAACCCAGGTCTCCCACACTGCAGGTGAATTCTTTACCTTCTGAGCCACCAGAGATAGTAATGTCCTGATGTAGGGTAGATACTGAAATCACAGTCCAGAGTGCTTAATTAGGCTTCTTGAAGTCACCCTGTAAAAAATCATGATAAGGCTATGATTAAAAGCTTATTATGTCTGATGCCAAAGCGAGTTACTTTAGGTCAAAGAGGAAAACGTGGTTCTTCCTGGGACCCTCACGTGAATTCCTACCATAAAGCAGTGTGAATCACTGCAGAACCCAGTCATAGGTGAGAATGAATGTCTGATTACACAGTCGGCTTATTTTAGGACAGGGATGAGTCAGGGACTGTGCCTGGGGCAGGGGTACTGAGTGATGTGGTCTTTTCCAGTACAGTAGAGATCTCAACCCTCTAGCAGCTGCTGCATCTCTCCACTTCTGGTAGAAGGTGGGATTTCTATTCTCTTTTAGGAATGTCTCAAATCTTTGTGTTCTTCCTTGGGCATATGTAAACTGATTCTTCAAAGCTGTAAGCGAGCTGGGTAAATACTGATAGAGTAGCAGGCAGAAAGCAAAGAAATGGGGAAAATGTCAATCCCTTACATATGAAAAATAAATTGAAAAAAAATCTTTTAAGACTTTCTAAAATGTTGCCATATTAACAGCTCTTAAAACGGTGAAGCAGCATTAACCTCTGCACGCAGAACTGAAAGCGTATTTCCTGTGGTGCTTCCCTGCTGTCCAATGGCAGGAAGAAAGGGAAGAAGGTACCTCTCTTACAGATTTGCAGAGGGAATTATTTTTAATTGAAAAAGTATAGTATTGACAAAATGCTAAGTTTTGTTTCATTTTTTATGCACACCATCCCCCACCCCCCCACCGCCAGCATGTACCTTCTCCTCGAGACATAGATTATTTCTTACCGTTCCCCAAAGATGCCAGACTTTTTCACATTGCATGCATTTGCAGACTTTTTTTTTCTAACAGAGATACCCTTATAACAAGTTCTGCCTACTTTAAAAGGCAGATAAAGTGTTACCTCCTCTGTCAGACCTTCCCAAATGGCTTCAAGGCATTGGACATCTTCACTTCATGTTGTTCCTACCTCTGCTGCAGTGCATGTTTTCATCTTTATAAAAGATATATTTCAATAAAGTTGCACTGATTAATCTTAATTTCCTGCCCCCAAGGATTGAGTCTCTTACATTCTGTCTTCTGGGGTTGACAATTAGTGTGAACTGAACAAACGTATGGGCTTCTTAGGTGGTGCTAGGGGTAGAGAATCCACCTGCCAATGCTGGAGACTCAACAGACATGGGTTTGATCCCTGGGTCAGGAAGATCCCCTGGAGGAGGCAATGGCAACCCACACCAGTATTCTTGCCTGGGAAATCACATAGACAGAGGAGCCTGGAGGGCTACAGTCCATGAGGTCACAAAGAGTCAGACATGGCTGAGTGACTGGGCACAAACACATACAACAAATGTATACACAAATACACATACACACAGATACATGCTGATACATGAATTTCAACTCCTTTCCCAGACCCTCCTGTTTTTCTTTTCATGAGACAACCACATTTTATAAGGTTTTTATTGTGTGGTAAGCTCCTTGATAGGAAATGGGAAGACTCCAAAGCAAAGAAAAAGAAGTTTACAGTATGTTTTCCACCTCAGAAAGAGCAGAGCATTTGCCATCCATGAAATGTAATAATTTCACTCTGATTCCATACTTTATTATTCCATACTTTATTTTTTCAGAGCGGTGAGTTCCAACCCTAGCTGTGGTTTTGTAAACTCTGATAGCCTGCCTACTTTAAGGCATTGCTCTGACATCTAATATCTCCATCTATAAAGTGGGAATAATTCCACTTTGTGTCACAAAGATTTAGTGAGGATTTTCACTTTCATGCATTGGAGAAGGAAATGGCAATCCACTCCAGTGTTCTTTCCTGGAGAATCCCAAGGACGGGGGAGCCTGGTGGGCTGCCGTCTATGGGGTCACACAGAGTCAGACACGACTGAAGCGACTTAGCAGCAGCAGCAGCAGCAGCAGCAGTGGGTGCTCGATACATGGCAGGTGTTGAATATGTTATAGCCAACTGGTTTGGCTATGAGGGAATAGTCAGCATTTGGTTTCACCAATAAGTTTTGGAATTGGACCTCTGCTGATAAATCTACTCAGTGTATCTGGAAAAGAGCTACATCATTTACCACCAATTACCAATTACATGGTACAGTGGGATAGTCGAAAGAGCATTGGATTAGGAGTCAAAGGCCATATCTTTATATTTACATATATTCTGGTTGACCCTAAGAAAATATTTGCTTATTTGGCTATGCTGGGTCTTAGTTGCAGCATGCAGGATCTTTTAGCTGTGCCATGCGAACTCTCAGTTGTGGCACATGGGATCTAGTTCCCTGACCAGGGATTGAACCCAGGGCCCCTGCATTAGGAGTGTGGAGTCTTAGCCACTGGACCACCAGGGAAGTCCCTATAGTCTTAAGTGAAAACATAACTGGCAACATGTGAGGACGGGTCTTGCACAAAGATTTGTACATATGGACATTTAGATTCTGGTCCAACCTTCCCCCAAATTATATTTGGATGTTAGGTAAATGATCTCTTTTTAATGGGTCTATTTCTCCACTTGTTAAATGAGGGTCACATCTAATTCCCAGAAAATTTTTGGTCATTAAATAACAGTCTAATAGTGCTGTTTACTGAATGTTTCCTATATGTCAGGCACTGGGTTAAACTCTGTGCATGAATAATCTCGTTTAATGTTACAAAAACTGTATGAAGTAGATGCTACTACCATTTGTAAATGAGGACATTGGACTTAGCAGGATATCAGTAATGTGTCCAAGGAAACATAGCCAGTCTACTTGTATTCAAAGCTTATACTTGCAGCTGCTAAGCTGTATTGTTTCCCTCAAAGTTTGATTTATTTAACAAACATTTAATCCAGGCTTACTAAAGGTTAAATATGGAGGTTAACAGGACAAGCAAAGTCTCTGCTTTCATGAAAGTTGCATTCAACGAGAAAGAAACAAAATAATACAGTTTTATATAGTTAGTGATAATAAATTTGGAGGAAAAAAGAAGAGCAATATGTGATGCCCTGATAAGACAGGAACAGCCCTTTAGATACTGTGATCCAGGAAGACCTTTGCGAGTTGATAACATTTATTCTGAGGCTAAATAATGAGAGAATGTGTATGTTAAAGAGACTCAATAGCATCTGGGGCATAGCTCAATGAATAAATGCTGAGTGGAAGCAGAAATCAATCATTGAATCAATCAATCAGCCTGCCAATCAGCCAGCCTACCATTAGACTCAGTCCTTCTACTAATTGGCTGTACTGCCCAAGCAGTGATCCTTAACCCTCACTGCCTGCAGAGGAGAACTTGCGAAAGAACAGATGCCCCAGGGTTTCTGATTTAATTAGCCTGGAGTGGGACCCAGTTTAAAAACTCCTCAGGAAACTTCCTGGTGGTGCAGTGGCTAAAACTCCGTGCTCCCAATGCAAGGGGCCCAGGTTCGATCCCTGGTCAGGGAACTAGATCCCACATGCTGCAACTAGAGGGTGTGATTTCTAAGCACATTGACATGTCAGAACTGCTGGACTAAATTTTGCCAAGAATTAAAGCTGCTAAGTAACCAGTGAGAAGGGAAAAGTAGAAAAACAACCATCCTTAAACCAAGGACAAGCATGGAAAATTTCCTTATTGCCAACAGTGAATTCTCCCTTGTTAAAGTTAGAATGGTTTCCACAAGTTGCTCTGAGAAACGGATAAGCCCTAAGCCCTTTTTGGTTTCAGAATTCATTTGAAAATGTCTCCAAGAAAAGCTTGAGATAGATTTTATTTTCATGCTTCAAGATTCTGCTTTGAACTTTAACCAAAACTTTCTCAACTTAAAGAATAAATTATGAATAAGGTCATAAATCTCATTAAAATCTAATATTCAGCAAAGCTGCCTGGTGTGTATACCATGGAAAATTGGATTTTACTGTAACTGGAGCCCTATGTATAATATTGCAAGTTAATTACAGAGGTTAGTTTTTCAACATGTAATGATAGCTTATACAGGCTCAGTCTCTGTGATAGCATCAGAATTTAAGTGTTCTTAAGAGACAAAATTTAATAACCATTCACCTATTCAGGTTCATAAGACTAAACATTTCCTGGGTAAATAATAATTTACATCTTTTGGGTACAGATAAAAGGAATAGATTAATAAAATCTCTAAATACAGGCACCCACACAAGAGAAACAGTTCATCTTACAATATATGTAAGGTTAGTCTAAATTTTAAAATTCCCTCATATTGTACTTAGTCTTTGATGTAAAGGTTTGGAAAGATTGGTATTATTTGGTTACACAGGTGGTCTCTTTGGGTGTCTGCACACCTTTGACTTGCAAATGGTTACTCAGTCTGTATTATTTGAGTTGATGACATAATCACAATAATTTTATTGTTTATATAGAGTACAGTAAAAATATAAAATGCCGGGTAGCAAACATTAACTGATTGTGCTTCTTTTGTCTGTTTCTGAAGGGAAGTGTACAATGCTTTCCTCTTATAAAATAGCACTTGTTACACCACAAACATGCAGACACACACACGCATGCCCACACACCCCTATATTCTTCATTCCTCAATACAAAAGGCGTACCAAAGTGACAGAGTGCGTATCTATGTTTTGTTTTCCTTAGCTAAATAAGTTTTTGGTTCAGTTAAATCAATATACTAAAGGATAATTTAATGAAAAGAAGACACAAATTACGTTTTCTTGTTTCTCTGAAATAAATTAATTCACAGGGTGCTTTATCTTGTTTAGAAGTTGTCTTAACCCAGGAGATATCACTGAATAATCATTAACGCAGAAAAATAAACTTGGCACAGTGCAGATATACATTTAAATAGCATTGATAAATCAAATTTAAACATCGATACTTGTTAGCATTCCTTTAAATGTGCTCTCCTTCCAGCTAATGAAAACCAGGGAGAAATTCAGAATGCCCCGCCATTATTGATTGCCAAGAGTTCTAATTTCCCTCCTGAGATTGCATGCCAGCCTAAAACTTTCACATTCATATTTTACAACTAAAGAAAGTAATAATTATAAGTTAATGATATCAGTGCTATTGAAATGCAATTACAACTGTTTCACTGAAAGAAAAAAAAAATCTTTGCTTTAGCAAAGCTCTCAATCAACATCTTGATTCCACAAATCCATTTGCACATGGCAAAAATTGACTTTGCATTATTGGAATGGTTCACCTGATTTTTTGAGTTCATCTTACTAGCTTTGCTCACCAGTGGTAGGAATATTAATGGGTTCTTCCTGAAGTCATAATGAGAGATTAGGCAGTTGCTGGTTTAAATAATAAATAAAGAGGCTAATTTTATATCATGTCCTTAGGCAATTGTCCAAAAAATGAGTCAGTAATGTGTATATGTGTGTGAGTGTGCGTGTGTGACTGTGATTTTAAGATAAGAGGCAGCCAGTTTTGACATGACAGTACAAACAACCCTTAGCCTCCTGTGAGCATCATAGTTGAGCGCCTTCTGCCTCCTTCCTCTGGCAGCCCTTGCATGGGAGATGGTGTGCATTTCTTCAGTGTTTCTAGGTCTTCCACATGGGCATTCTAAGTGGAAATTCTGAAGAGTCAAAACTACTGTTTTCAAATCTAAACTTCATCAGCTGTCTTATATCTTCAGATACAAAGTTCCTTTAAGCATTTTCGGTCTACAAAAACATTCAGCCTTATTTAGCCTCAAATCCAATTTTTAAAGGATCCTCTAAAGTCGATATGAATATGTTAATTTAGTTTTATCATCATAATCACATAAGTGCTTATAAATATCTGCAGGATCCGCATGTAAGCATACATATTTTAACATTATCAAAAGACTTCTGAAATTGTTGAGTTCTTCGAATTGATTAGTTTCCAAAGAACTCTGAATTACAGAAAGAAAAAAAATACAATCTGCCAGACTCCAACATTCTCCAAACTGTATTCACTGAGTTATTAGTAATAGTTAATGTAGTTAATGTGACACTAATACTTCTAGTAAAATGACATGTTGTGTATTATTATAGTACTGAAGTTGATAAGTGTTTTATATTAGCATTTTTTCTGAGTATCACAAATTCTCTACGTCTATTTTAAAATAATTTAATTTGTTTGGATGCATCCATCATTCTAAATTTATATTTTTAACAACTTTCCTCATTGAAATAATCAATGCCTTTTAAAATTAAAATACATATGAAAAATCATCCTAGAAAAACTCTTATGTTTTTAAGCAATGAAAATCAAGATAAGAAAACCAACTCATGCATCGTACTTACACTTTAAAGCATTATGACGGCTGTAACACATGTTTATACTTTAAAAAACCATAGCATATCAATTAGCAAACATGCTTATGAAAATGTCCATTTCAAGGAACATTCTTACCATGTACATGGACTTGTAAATCCCAAGATGCTGACAACATGATATGCCAGCTGCGGACAGAGAAACTGATGAAAATGCAGTAATTCTGAATTTTAATATAATATAAACCATGTCAGCAACATTTTTGAAGAGCAGCTGCCAAGATTTCAGTCCAACTGAATGGATAATGTTATTTTTATATTCTGTTCTCTTCTGGCAAATTAGACTCTTTTCCCTTTTTTTTTTTTTCCTTATGATTAGCTTCGACTTATCAACAACAACAAAACTTCTGACTGAATATCATACTATAAATTATCACCCTGTTTAAAATGAAAGACTAATTATAGTGATGAAAAATAAAGAGACCACACATTGCCAAGGAGAAAAATTCCAACAAAATAATATTATTTGTTATTTGAAATTTGATATATACTATTGCAGGGATAAGTCACATTAAAAAATCTGTTCAAATTTAAATTGCAATACATGGCATCTTGCTTACTAACTCAATTTCTTGTAAACCCATGTGAAAAATAAATTTGACAGACTGTTTTGTATTGAGTCAGATTTCCTTAGTGTTAAGCCAGTCTCCTGGGAATGTATAAAAATGCAAAATAAATGGACTGTGGCACCACAGATCTTGCCAATGTGATTGCCACAGCTATCAGAATATCAGGATGCAGTGTGGCTCAGGAACTCCACAGGACGATCTGGACATCAGTTGTTCAGCACCCTCCCCCCACCCACAAGCAGAGCAGACAAGCCCTGTTGGATGGTGATTTTTTATAATGACTTCATTTATCCTAACCCCCTTTTCCCACTTTCTACAGTGTTGTCAGAATGATCTTCCAAAACATGGACAAGTACAATGTATCTGTTTAAAGCTATTCTATTAATACAACCTTCCAAGAGTTTGGGAAAAAAACACAGTTCCTTACTTCTTCATAATTTGGTCCCTGCCTACCTTTCATCAGCTTCCCAGGTGGCTCAGTGGGTAAAGAATCCACCTGCAATGCAGGAGACACAAGAGATGCAGGTTCAGTTCCTGGGTCAGGAAGATCCCCTGGAAGAGGACACAGCAACCCACGCCAGTTCTTACCTGGAGAATCCCATGGACAAGAGGAGCCTGACGAGCTACAGTCACAGAGTCGCAAAGAGTCAGATGCTACTGAGGCGACTGGGCACGCACACACTACTTTTCATCTCATTTCTTGGTATGCGTCCTGGAATTATCCATGAGTTGTGCTCTTACCCTAAGGAACACTTTTTAATTTCTAAAGTTTACTCTTTCTCTTGCACCTCTCTTTCCTTGTACAAATCTCTCAGCTGCAAAAATCCTTCTGTATTGTAAATTTAGTCAAATGTCAGAATTTTTTTTTTTTTTTTTTTTGATGCCTCAACCTCCCCACAAACAATCTGTGAGCATCATGGCCAGGAGACCAGGTGCACCAGTTTGATAAGGCTAGTCCCTAACGCAAGTTCCCCTCTTGCCCTCTCCGTGATATTCAAGCACACCAATGAATTTGCTTGTGCCCTTGGCTTGTGTACTCTGCCCTGGTCTCCAATAAAGGCCCCTGCCCGCGGCTCCCCATTTGCTTGATTGGTCCTACTCCCTTAGTGCTCACCCATTATGGCTCTCTGCATGATATGCCATGTCTCTTTCTTCTTCTAAGATCTGAAGATTGTGATAAATCTTTAATTTCTTCTGCTCCTCTAAGTGTAATGTCTGTGGTCTTGTTGGAGTGTTTCTTAAAGACCCCACAAGGAGGACTTACTCTCCCATTTGCAGTGCACCTTCCCTTGACTTCCTAGGCATCCTTTACTTCAGTAAGCCTCCCTGAAGCCCATGCTGGACCTATTGTTGTTCTATAGAATCCCACTACTTCCTCTATTAGAACACTTTTTACGTTCTGTTACTTTCACTGATTTCTAACTAATTTTGTGGGTAGGAACACAAGTCAGGGGGTTTAAAATGTCTTTACCATTTACCAGACATATAGCTTGGAAAAAATGATTTAAACTCTCTAATTTACAGTTTCCTTATCAGAAAAAAAAATGAAGTTAATACATACTTCCTGCTTGACAGAGTTATTCAGAGCAAAGATTGAGATAATCCCTATAACCATACCAACTGGCTTACTAAGTCATCCTATAATTTGGGGTCAAACTATGGCCTATTTCAATGGAAATTGCACAGCTACTAGAGAATGTTTTAGTCTTTAAAAAATTAGATTGTTTCAAGAGATTACTTTTCTAGAAATTTGTATGAATTGGTAAAAGGATATATTTATATGTGATAGACAGACATATACATACATGCAAATAACTAGACAAAATGACAAAACTAAGAAGGAGTTCACACAATAACTAATATATAAGTAACATGACCTCAAGCACGTTATTCTACTTTACAGACTTTAATATTCTAGCCTGAGGGACTTCCCTGGTGGTCCAGGGCTAAGACTCCTTGCTCCCAATTCCAGGGGTCATGGTGATCCCTGGTTGGGGAACTAGATCCCACATCCAGCAGCTAAGAGTTTGTAGGCTGCAACTAAGACCTGGTACAGCCAAATAAATGAATGCATAAAAATAAATATTTAAAAAAAATATTCTAGCCTGAAAACTAATGGTCAATCTCGTAATACCTTAGTTATGTGTCAACTCTGTCATGAGAGTTGTGAATTCAAGTGTAGGTCTTCCAATTACTGATCTGAAAAAGTTTTAAATTTCTTCCTATTTTATTTGCAATAAGTTGTGAAGGATAAACATCACTGCTCTTTTTACTTTTGCCATGGAAACATTTGACTTAAAAGATAAGGCACTTTTTCCATCCTTAAGAAGAATATATTTGAGAAGAGTGGCAAATCTGTTAACGTTTCATCATGTAGAGAATAGAAATGCTTTTGGTCTAGAAATGGGCAGTTTCAAGAATGCATGGAATTGTGTACCTCGACAGCTTGCATTCTGGCAGTATGTCTCTTCAGAAAATTGGTTTTGAATGGAATTCAAGACAACTGAGAGTAACAGATTGGCTGTGTGGAAGGACATTTATTGCGCCTGTAGCACGGAGTAAGGACAATCACGAAGAGCCTTGTATGATGTTTGAGTTCTAACTGCTCTTAAAGAGACCCAGACTCCTCTCTGCATACCCACATTATGCCTTCAGGAATGCATCATTCCAAATTGCATTTTAAAACACAATGAGAGCTTCTCCTGATAGATATTTTTTCCTTTGGAGCCTATAGTTTCTAATTTCACTCTGATGTTCACTCCTCACAAATCAATCATTTACAGTCAACAACTTGAACAGGTCTAGCCTTGAATCCCCTTCAACCTGTGGGGTTGTGTCTGTGTCTATTCCAAATTCAAATCCAGCCTTTTAATTACTGGATTTGGTATTGGAGGTTTTTAAAACTGAAATATTTCCACTCAGCAGAATGAAGGAAGAGATCATCCTGTACCTCTATTTGTAGAATTGTAAGGTGATAGGCATTTCCCTTGTTTAGTTCATTGATCTAATCAAACCCTGATTTATTACAATCAGATAGTATGGCATCAACTGCAAATAGCTGAGGAAATAAAACACATTGCCCACAAACAAAACAAAATAGAACTACAGTTTGATCACAATATCATATTTTAATATACCGTTTACATAATTTGTGCATAGAAGTTAGGATTAGGCTGACAGTTTCATATATTCAAATGGACCCTAAAACATGAAGCATTTTCCCTAGTAAAGATACTGTGATCTGGGCCCTGACCACCTCTTCATCCCTATCTCTGCCCTCCTTTGCACCCTGTGCTGGTGTCACAATGAGCATTTAGAGTTCTCTGAAATTGCCATGTTTTTTAAGAGTCATAAAACCTATTTTGTCCCTCTGTCTACTAAAATTTACACTCTCAGTTACTTATTAGGCATATTCCTATTCAAACTCTAAAAACCAGTGTTGATGTTTTTTTATTGAAGTAGAGGCCTGCCTCCCAGTGAACTTGAGAATGAGTCATAATTTATTCCCATGATTTTACTTTATTTATTTATTCTTCTTTCTATATTTATTTTTTCCATGATTAATATTTTATTTATTTCCATGATTCATGTATAGCTTGGGAAAAAGTATGAATGAAATTATAAGGTTTTAATGAATGAATAAATGGATGAATGAATGAATGAATGACATTGATTGAAAGACACTTGAGGATAGGAGATGGAGAGTGCAACAGGGAAGCATGGGGACAGGATGATCTTTTGTACAGAAATGTGTGAAGACATGATTAAAATAGTGCGCAAGGTTGAAATGCAGTGGGTGACAAGCTGGTATGAGTATTGGATGCAATGAAGTTGCATTCAGAATTAACGTACTAGGTTCTAGACAGTCAAAGAAAATTCTTGAGCAGATAAAAGAAATAGTAAAACATTATTTTTGGATGACTTTGCTTTTCTGATTGAATAAAGCCCTTGACCCTGCAAAGAAAATCAGACTTGTTAATAAAATCTGAAATGGGACAATAAGAAAATGATAGGGTTGATGTCACATGACACTCACCTCTGTCCCATTGCATATAGATGGTGACTCTTGCTTTGAAGTGGTAATTTATAAAATGTTAAGCTTGAGACCTGGGTAAGTGAATGTCATCTGCAGGGCATAGAGGCTACACTCTGAAACTCTGTCTCATTATGGAAAATAACAGAGCAATGAAGGAAGTACAGAAACATTCCACTACTGGAAGTCATAGTTCACAAGAAAATGCCTCCGTGTGTTTGTCACTGCACATTTGCATTTTATATATCATTTTATTTTCCACTGTGCTTTAATAATCATTTTAGCTATTTACCTTTACCCATGCAAAATTCACAATTTGCATCTGCAAATATCTGCTCCTGGATACATCTGCCCACCTGCAGCATAATTAACTAACTGAAATTCTTTGACATTCTAAGATGTAAACAGTTTCCCAGCCTTGATGTTGGTAAGTCTGCAAATATTAAAAGTTGATGCTTGATCTTTTCTTTCTTCCCTTCTTCCTCCTTCCTTCCCAATTCCATCCCTCCCTTCTTCTCTCCTTTTTTTCTTTTTATTTCTTTCTTTTCTTCCACATGAGAAACTTTTCTTGCCATCATTCGTCTCCAGAACTGGGAAGCTGATGAAATGCAGGAACTAAAGGAGATGAAAGAGTTAACAGCACTAAAACAACTTTCATGCAAAAGTCATGCCAAGACATTCAGTTGCTTTAGGGCAATAATTTTGATTAGTAATTGTATTTGTAAGGCAATGGCGATGGCATCCCACTCCAGTACTCTTGCCTGGAAAATCCCATGGACGGAGGAGCCTGGTGGGCTGCAGTCCATGGGGTCGCTAGAGTCGGACACGACTGAGCGACTTCACTTTGACTTTTCACTTTCATGCATTGGAGAAGGAAATGGCAACCCACTCCAGTGTTCTTGCCTGGAGAATCCCAGGGGCGGGAAGCCTGGTGGGCTGCCATCTATGGGTCGCACAGAGTCGGACACGACTGAAGTGACTTAGCAGCAGCAGCAGCAGCAGGGCATTTGCTTATCTGGAAAGAAAACATCCAAATGCCTGTATATTCTTGATTTGGCCAGGACCAACTTATTATTTTTTTAAATATATCATCTTTTGGGCAAAAGCAGTACACAGTACTACAGAGGTATTAGTTATTATTCAGCTCAGTTCAGTTCAGTCGCTCAGTCATATTTGACTCTGCAACGCCATGGACTGAAGCATGAGAGGCTTCCCTGTCCATCACCAACTCCCAGAGCTTGCTCAAACTCATGTCCATCAAGTCGGTGATGCCATCCAACCATCTCATCCTCTGTCATCCTCTTCTCCTTTTGACTTCAGTCTTTCCCAGAATCAGGGTGTTTGCCAGTGAGTCAGTTCTTTGGATCAGGTAGCCAAAGTATTAGAGCTTCAGCTTCAGCATCAGTCCTTCCAATGAATATTCAGGACTGATTTCCTTTAGGACTGACTGGTTGGACCTCCTTGCAATCCAAGGGACTCTCAAGAATCTTCTCCAACACCACAGTTCTTTGGCACTCAGCTTTCTTGATAGTCCAACTCTCACATCCGTATATGACTACTGGAAATCATAGCTTTGAGTAGATGGACCTTTTTCAGCAAATAATGTCTCTGTTTTTTAATATGCTGTCTAGGTTGGTCATAGCTTTTCTTCCAAGGAACAAATGCCTTTTAATTTCATGGCTGCAGTGATTTTGGAGCCCAAGAAAATAAATTTAGGTTGGTCAAAAAGTTCATTGAGGTTTTTCCAGAACATCATATAAAAAACCTGAACAACATTTTTGGCCAACCCAGTATTTTTACCTCAACCTAGTGAATTTCCTGACAGACATTCTCAGCAAGTAACTATTAAGTGAATGAATGAGGAGATCTCATCAGTTGCACAAAATAACTCTTTGAGACTGGTAGAAACTTGAGTCTTCTTCTGTTAGTAAGGAAATCAATTTTAACAAGTTGCCTCTGTTTCCAGCATGCAATTCTTTGGTGGCTCAGTGGTAAAGAATCTGCCTGCCAGTGCAGTAGACGCTGGTTCGATCTCTGGGTCTGGAAGGTCCCCTGGAGAAGAGAATTGCAACCCACTCCAGTGTTCTTACTTGGAAAATCCCATGGACAGAGGAGCCTAGTGGGCTGCAGCCCATGGGGTCACAAAAGAGTCAGTCACAACTAAACAACAACAACAACCTACTAGAACTTGAACCCATGGTATTTTTCTCTGAGTGAAAGCCTCACTAAAAGTACACTATGCTGTATGGTTAATATAAGATACCACCACCAACCCACTAATGAAGACTAACTATATTTATAAAATCTCATCAGGTAAAATGGAAAAAGGAAAAAACAAAGTAATACTCTGGTGGCTCAAGATTGTAAGTATCCACCTCATTTAGATGTAAAATAGGCTGCTTCATCTCATGCTATCATGTTGAGATGAGAACAGCAGGAGATGTGTCCCCCTTAGTTCTGACATGCCATGGCAGATGTTCACCTGAGTGTGCTCCAGGTGAGAACCTTCACCACCTGCAGCCTGAGTAAGAAGCAGGGCATCCAGCTGAGAATTGCAGCTGACTTTTGTGTCTGAGGGGCTTGTTGCCTACATATCAATTCAGAAGCAGATACACTAAACAGAAACTGGGGTCTAAGACGTAACTCTAGAGATCAAAGAATCATTTTGGAAATAATGGGATTCCATAATCCACAGCCTGTTACTCAGAAGCTATGTTTGTAATTACTGTGCTCTTTGAAGTAGATATACCACACAAAAGACATTATCTGTGTTTCTAGAATCATGATGATATTGCAGGAAAGGACTAGGATGCCAGATCTGTAGACCTGAATCCTAGAGTTGATTAATTATGCCATCAACAGTCCTGTGGGTTTAGTAGTATCTTAACATCTCTGAGCCATGTGTCCATATCTATAGACTGAGAAGAGGGTAACAAGATTATTTCTACTCATTCTGTTACTAAGATACTCTGATTCCAAGTTAAGTCTTGACTAATTATTTACTGTGTCTTATCAAGGACTTGGCACTTCCTGCAAGAAGGAAAAGATGCTGGACACAGAAACAGTGCTAATTATATGTTTTGGACCTGAAATAAACTGAATGAGCTTTTTAACACAATTAATAAGGGATTATAGAGATATCACTACTGTAAATGTCCCATTTTCTTCCTTGCCACCACACCATAGACACCACATGCACTCACACACACACACATACACACACACAGGCACACACTTACTCACCATGACTCAATCTGAACTAAAAGAGGAATAAGCTTTAAAACCTACCATAGTTAGAAAATCATCAGATTGTCTTATATTCTAGTGTAAACAATTAAGTATTCATTGTACAACCTGGAGGAACACAAACAGAATCAAAACACAGTTCCTACCCCTAAATTGCTTCCAGACCAGAAAGATGCATTTAAAAAAATGCAGTGCTGATGGAGAAGATAAGCCATAAGGCTGTTGAAAACATGTCATTTTTAGAATCAATTTTGTCATGTGATAATATCAAAACAGAGGAGTTCCATTGCCTGGCCGATTATAATTGTCCTTTTGTAGTTAGCTGGTATTCAGTGGGTTCTAATTTACTTGTAAATTGGTCAATGTGGTCATATTTGCCAGAATAAAAAAACAGAGCGAATCAGAGAATTTTAGTGCCTTGTGCAGCGTATAAGTGGCTGAGCCAAATTTCAAACCGTATGCCTATAACCATACCACACACAGTCTCAGACCCAGCTGCACCAATAGTTAACAATTTCACAGAGCATAAAAAAACATGCCATTTGCTGAAGTCTTCTAACAGAAGACTAGCATGACCTAGACTGTTGTTGCTTTAGAGAATGTGCTGCCATCAAAGTAATTAAGCAGGCAGTCCAACCCATGTAGCCAACCACCCTGGAGTGCTCCTCCTATTGTGCTTGTAATAAAATCAGAATCACTTAACTAAACTCCAACATGCTTGGACACTTAAATAGAGAAAATACAATTAGCCAACCTTCCTAAAAGCCTATTAGATGAAAGAGTTGAGAGTGTGGACCTTTTGTAGTGTCTTCAGTGTATTGTCTTCAATTTTTTTCTAATTTACCAACTGGTGAATTTTAGAGAGGAAAAAATGAAAATGTTAATGAACCCAGCCAACACTGGACTTCTAGAATGTTGCACACACAGAAAGTAGATGAGGTGGTATTAAGCTCGGACACTTTCTGAAACATAATCCTTTGAATATGCATGAGTTTTGCAGGGGGTAGGGGATAAGGTTTTGTTAGAAACAATATTCCTTGAAAATTTGCCTAATTATGGTTTTAGCAAGCCAAAAAAGACTTAACCATTTTGTTTAGGTATAATGGTGAGTCTGCTGTTAAAAAAATAAAAATAGTATAAAAGACTTTATCCAAGTTATCTGGTTCTTTGAATTGCATAATGAATCACACATCTCTAAAGGAAAAATGTGATTTCCAGATTAAAACTGAGTCATTGTCTACTTGTCTGAAATGATAGTAAAGGGAATTTGGAAGAAAAAAATGGAAGATTCAGAGATAAAGGTATAGTCAGATTGAATATTATAGGGCAAATTGATATTCAGATTAATAACTCTTCCTCCATATTTTTGAAACTGAATATAGGCATAGCATCTTTTTTCTCAAGACTTTCAATAGATTGCTTTTAGTACTATACTGTAAAAATAATAGCACTGTACTGTAAAAATAGTACTCTACTGTAAAAATAATAGTATTCTCACCACGAATAATAGTTTTTGAATTTAGTGAGCATTTACTACGTGTTAGGCAATGTGCTTTCATAACATGAGCACATTAAATATTATCAGTAACACTTTGTATGGATATTCCGATTTTATAGCTTTTTAGCTTTGAAAGATTAAATTTTCTATCATATTACTGCCAGTAAATGGTGATGGCAGCAAGTGAGATTATTTCTGACCTATTCAAAACACCACGCTGTGTATCATGGCCTTATGATTAGATTTAGTTTAGGGTTTTCCTGCTGGAATGAATTGATTTGGTGTTGGCCTCTACCATCAGGGAAAACTCAACGTGTTTTTCTGATCTAATAAATAACCTTGTACAAGAAAGAATGAGTGAGATTGAGAGCCACCCAAGTCACCAACATGCCTTCAGGCCTTCTGCAAACTCCTGCAAATTCTGAGATAACTACTTCCATAGTCCAACAAATTTGTCAAATGGTAAAGGTGAACACTGCTATTTAACCTACAATCCTCCCTCCCTTTGTAAAAATTGTAGCTGATTTATAATATCATGTTAGATTCAGATGAACAGCATATCAGTGGTTCAGATTTTTTCTTTTCTTATATTCCTTTATTGGTTTTTACAAATTATTGAATGTAACTCTCTGTACTATACAGTAAGCCCTTGCTACTTATCTATTTTATGTGTAGTAGTTTGTATTGGGGCTTCCTTGGTGGTTTAGATGGTAAAGAATCTGCCTGCATTGCAGGAGACCCGCATTTGATCCCAGGATCAGGAAGACCCTCTGTACACGGAAATGGCTACCCACTCCAGTATTTTCTTTTTTTCCCCTACTCCAGTATTCTTGCCTGGAGAATTCCATGGATAGAGGAGTTTTAATTTGTGAATCTCACACTCCTGATTTGTCCCTCCCCCACCTTTGATAACTTTAAGTTTTTTTTCTATGTCTGTTTTATGTATAGATTCATTTGTGTTGTTTTTTAGATTCCACATGTAATTGATATCATGTAGTATTTGTCTTTGTCTGACTTACTTCACTAAGTATATTATTCTCTAGGTCCATTCATGTTCTGCTGCTGCTGCTAAGTCGCTTCGGTCGTGTCCGACTCTGTGCAATCCCAGAGACGGCAGCCCACCAGGCTCCCCCATCCCTGGGATTCTGCAGGCAAGAACACTGGAGTGGGTTGCCATTTCCTTCTCCAATGCATGAAAGTGAAAAGTGAAAGTGAAGTCGTTCAGTCGTGTCCGACCCTCAGCGACCCCATGGACTGCAGCCTACAAGGCTCCTCCAGCCATGGGATTTTCCAGGCAAGAGTACTGGAGTGGGGTGCCATTGCCATGTTCTGCAAATAGCAATATTTCATTCTTTTTTGTGGCTAATATTCCATGGACAGTCCCATTGTTTTTTAAAGGATACATCAACATCAGAGAAACCTAAGTTCAGATTCTGACCTGATGACTTACTACTAGTTGGACCTTGAACAAGTTACTTAACCTCCATAAAACTCAGTTTATTATTTATCCATAACATGCAAATGATAATGATAATATTAAGTCTGTATTCATTTGAGGAATACTAAGGCAGTTTTTGAAGCTACTCTTAATTATTGTTCTTCTTAATTTTTAACATTTAATCAAAATATATTATTAGTAAGAGAAAAAAATTTAATAAAATTTATTAGTGAAAGAGGAGATGGCTGATAACATTCATAGGTAATATTCAAGGTCAATGGTTTTATTTTCTTCTGTTGTCTCAATATTATATCAAACCTTTAGTAAAGGTTTGCTACTTACAATAATTTGCATTAATGCTGCCTTGCAACATAGAAGAAGATAGTCTGTTTTCTTTTGTGGGAGAGGCAGGCAGAAAGTTGATAGTAGCCACTAGGAGGTGAGCCAATGATTTTGGTAATATCAGAAGATACTTGACAGACATATCAGACAGAAAATACGCTGTCCATATTAAGAGAGTCTTAGAAATCTTAATTATCAGGTAGACTTACAATAGTAAATGGCACGTAGTTATGAACCATTTTAATTGAATGTTAAAGCCAATGAGGATTCCAGAGAGCTGAAATATTCAGAGAGCTGTTGAACAGGCTGTCCATCCAATAGGCATCTGGGTTAAAAAGCTGTCCATGCACAAACATATTAGAAGTCTACAGTCAATACAGCTGAGACTCTGCCTAACATGAATAAAAAAGCAAAGATTCTTTCCAGATCACGGACTTCAATAGTGGGAAAGAAAAAAGGAAGTTTGGAGCAATCAAGGATTGACTTCATAATTTTGCCCAGAGTTTGCTCATCCTGTTCTTTTTCTCAATAATGTTTGACTATTTGCATTTTCTTTTCTCCCCAGTCTTTAAATGGGGCAATAGCTCTTGATTATTTGATTTTCTGAGAAATGGCAAAGGGACATAATGACCTAGAAACCTACAGTGGGGCTAGGTAGGGGGTTGGATCCTTTTTGATAAGGCAAAGATAATTATAGAAGCTTAATAATTTGTTCAGGTTGCAAATGAGGGGGATGCTCTTTGCTAACCTTGCTATTTTATTTTGGATTTGCGAATAATGAATAATTTGTTTTAGGTCATTCAAAGGGTTTAAATGTCACATCCAAGACTTTGACCCTGTCATTTTTAAGTGCCTGGTTAGATAGAATAATCATTGCTAAGGCCAATGGGTGCTTTCCTTAAATTAAAAGGTTTTCAGAATATATTCAAACTCAATAATATTTCCATAATTGTTTTGTGAAAAATATTTTAAGGAATTATTACTTTAATAACTGTTAAGGATGAAATTAAAATGTGTATTCTTATGCAAAATGAATGCTGTGTTCTTATAAATTATCTTATAAATGTCATTTTTAATGGAGTCTTCTGTTGAAAAAAAAAATGTGGTCACGATTGCATAAACACTCTAATTTCAAAGGTATTATATTTATCCTTATGTGTTTCGTGTCATTTGGAGTAATGTGTTTCCTTATTAATTTTTTTTATTAGTCATTCAATCTATTATTATAGAAAAGATTTGAAGTGAGTCACAATTTAAAAGAAAAAGTAAAATCAGGCCTTTGAGATAATGATAGAAGAGTAAAAATGTTCAGTTGATGACTCAGGAAATAGGGCAATAATTATACCAGAAACCTTTTGTTTTCCTATTTTCTATTTTTCTATTGAAATATAGCCAATTAACAAAGTTGTGATAGTTTCAGGTGGACAGCAAACCAACTCAGCCATGCATATACATGTATCCTTTCTCCTCCAGTTCCCTCGCATTCAGGCTATGACATAACATTAAGCAGAGTTCCCTGCGCCATATAGTAGGACCTTGTTGGTTATCATTTTAAATACAGCAGTGTGTACATGTCGATCCCAAACTCCCTACAGAAACCCTTTCTATTTACAGCCAAGAAATTAGCAAGCACAAAATTTACATCAGCCAAGGCAAAAAGAGAAATATGATGAGTGTTGCATTTGTATCTTGTATTCAAATAGAAAAAGAGAGAGAGAGAGAGAAAGATCTTTCCATGTTCTGAGCTCTAAGAGTTTTTATGACATACATTCTTATGAGGCTTATAGCAGTTGATGTTGACATCCCACCCAGATCCTCTTCATTAGTTTGGCATGTCCATCACAGAACTCCTTACAGCTGCATCTTTCTCTGGAGGATTTCCACTGACTGATGAAGGAACCACAAAGTCCAGAGAGGCCTGGGAGGTGTTATGCCAACTTCTTCCTGAGGTCATTTGTGAAAAAGAATGAACTGATATAATATCTACAGCCTCTTAGTAGGCAATCTTGTAGAACACTTCACTCTCCACAGTGCCTTTTGAGAACAACTAAGGCTAACCTTTTGTGAAACTACATGTTTACCTACCTTCTTTCCCTTGTCCAATACTATTTCCCTTAATTTCTCCACAGGATTCTCTTGTGAATATTCCTTCAATAAATCATTTGCCAAAGAAATCTCTTACGAGAAGGCAAAATATATTTTACAAAATAGGAGCAAATCATTTTGCAAAGCTGAGAGTACCATTTTACTCAGGTAGCTATTTCTTGACCCTTCATTTAATAAAACCTGAGGGAATATTAATTCATATTTTTTAAAGGTTTGATGTAAAATGCCCTTGATCTTTTTTAAAAATTTATTGTAGTACAGTAGATTTACAATGTTGTGTTAGTTTCTGGTGTACAACAAAGTAAATCCATTATATATATACATATATTCATTCTTTTCATAGCTTACTTTCCCATATAGGCCATTCTAGAATATTGAGTAGAGTTCTCTATGCTATATCAG
The DNA here is from genome assembly GCF_032452875.1 of Bos javanicus. Classification (NCBI taxonomy): domain Eukaryota; kingdom Metazoa; phylum Chordata; class Mammalia; order Artiodactyla; family Bovidae; genus Bos; species Bos javanicus. Next base: position 30,401,199 of record NC_083885.1, on the reverse strand, counting down.
TTCAGTTCAGTCACTCAGTCGTGTCCAACACTTTGCCACCCCATGAATCGCAGCACGCCAGGCCTCCCTGTCCATCACCAACTCCCGGAGCTCACCCAGACTCACGTCCATCGAGTCAGTGATGCCATCCAGCCATCTCATCCTCTGTCATCCCTTTCTCCTGCCCCAAATCCCTCCCAGCATCAGAGTCTTTTCCAATGAGTCAACTCTTTGCATGAGATGGCCAAAGTACTGGAGTTTCAGCTTTATCATCATTCCTTCCAAAGAAATCCCAGGGCTCATCTCCTTCAGAATGGACTGGTTGGATCTCCTTGCAGTCCAAGGGACTCTCAAGAGTCTTCTCCAACACCACAGCTCAAAGTCATCAATTCTTCGGCGCTCAGCCCTCTTCACAGTCCAACTATCACATCCATACACAACCACAGGAAAAACCAGAGCCTTGACTACACGAAACTTTGTTGGCAAAGTAATGTCTCTGCTTTTGAATATGCTATCTAGGTTGGTCATAACTTTCCTTCCAAGGAGTAAGCGTCTTTTAATTTCATGGCTGCAGTCACCATCTTCAGTGATTTTGGAGCCCAAAAAGATAAACTCTGACACTGTTTCCACCGTTTCCCCATCTATTACCTATGAAGTGATGGGACCAGATGCCATGATCTTCATTTTCTGAATGTTGAGCTTTAAGCCAACTTTTTCACTCTCCTCTTTCACTTTCATCAAGAGGCTTTTAGTTCCTCTTCACTTTCTGCCATAAGGGTGGTGTCATCTGCATATCTGAGGTTATTGATATTTCTCCCAGCAATCTTGATTCCAGCTTGTGTTTCTTCCAGTCCAGCGTTTCTCATGATGTACTCTGCATATAAGTTAAATACGCAGGGTGATAATATATAGCCTTGACGTACTCCTTGTCCTATTTGGAACCAGTCTGTTGTTCCATGTCCAGTTCTAACTGTTGCTTCCTGACCTGCATACACATTTCTCAAGAGGCAGATCAGGTGGTCTGGTATTACCATCTCTTTCAGAATTTTCCACAGTTTCTTGTGATCCACACAGTCAAAGGCTTTGGCATAGTCAATAAAGCAGAAATAGATGTTTTTCTGGAGTTCTCTTGCTTTTTCCATGATCCAGTGGATGTTGGCAATTTAATCTCTGGTTCCTCTGCCTTTTCTAAGTCCAGCTTGAACATCTGGAAGTTCACGGTTCGCGTATTGCTGAAGCCTGGCTTGGAGAATTTTGAGCATTACTTTACTAGTGTGTGAGATGAGTGCAATTGTGTGGTAGTTTGAGCATTCTTTGGCATTGCCTTTCTTTGGGATCGGAATGAAAACTGACCTTTTCCAGTCCTGTGGCCATGCTGATGTTTCCAAATTTGCTGGCATATTGAGTGCAGCCCTTTCACAGCCTCATCTTTCAGGATTTGAAATAGCTCCACTGGAATTCCATCACCTCCACTAGCTTTGTTCATAGTGATGCTTTCTAAGGCCCACTAGACTTCACATTCCAGGATGTCTGGCTCTAGGTGAGTGATCACACCATCGTGATTATCTGGGTCATGAAGATCTTTTTTGTACAGTTCTTCTGTGTATTCTTGCCATCTCTTCTTAATATCTTCTGCTTCTGTTGGGTCCATACCATTTCTGTCCTTTATTGAGCCCATCTTTGCATGAAATGTTCCCTTGGTATTTCTGATTTTCTTGAAGAGATCTCTAGTCTCTCCCATTCTGTTGTTTTCCTCTATTTCTTTGCACTGATCGCTGAGGAAGGCTTTCTTATCTCTCCTTGCTATTCTGTGGAACTCTGCATTCAGATGCTTATATCTTTCCTTTTCTCCTTTGCTTTTCCCTTCTCTTCTTTTCACAGCTATTTGTAAGGCCTCCCCAGACAGCCATTTTGCTTTTTTGCATTTCTTTTCCATGGGCATGGTCTTGATCCCTGTCTCCTGTACAATGTCATGAACCTCATTCCATAGTTCATCATGCACTCTATCTATCAGATCTAGTCCCTGAAATCTATTTCTCACTTCCACTGTATAAGCATAAGGGATTTGATTTAGGTCATACCTGAATGGTCTAGTGGTTTTCCCTACTTTCTTCAATTTAAGTCTGAATTTGGCAATAAGGACTTCATGATCTGAGCCACAGTCAGCTCCTGGTCTTGTTTTTGCTGACTGTATAGAGCTTCTCCATCTTTGGCTGCAAAGAATATAATCAATCTGATTTCAGTGTTAACCATCTGGTGATGTCCATGTATAGAGTCTTCTTTTGTGTTGTTGGAAGAGGGTGTATGTTATGACCAGTGCATTTTCTTGGCAAAACTCTATTAGTCTTTGCCCTGCTTCATTCCGTATTCCAAGGCCAAATTTGCCTATTACTCCAGGTGTTTCCTGACTTCCTACTTTTGCATTCCAGTCCCCTATAATGAAAAGGACATCCTTTTTGGGTGTTAGTTCTAAAAGGTCTTGTAGGTCTTCATAGAACCGTTCAACTTCAGCTTCTTCAGCATTACTCGTTGGGGCATAGACCTGGATTACTGTGATATTGAATGGTTTGCCTTGGAAACGAACAGAGATCATTCTGTCGTTTTTGAGATTGCATCCAAGTACTGCATATTGGACTCTTTTGTTGACGATGATGGCTACTCCATTTTTCCTGAGGGATTCCTGCCCGAAGTAGTAGATGAAATGGCCATCTGAGTTAAATTCACCCATTCCAGTCCATTTTAGTTCGCTGATTCCTAGAATGTCAACATTCACTCTTGCCATCTGTTGTTTGACCACTTCCAATTTGCCTTGATTCAGGGACCTGACATTCCAGGTTCCTATGCAATATTGCTCTTTAAGCATCAGATCTTGCTTCTATCACCAGTCACATCCACAGCTGGGTATTCTTTTTGCTTTGGCTCCATCCCTTCATTTTTTCTGGAGTTATTTCTCCACTGATCTCCAGTAGCATATTGGGCACCTACTGACTGGGGAGTTCCTCTTTCAGTATCCTATCATTTTTCCTTTTCATACTCTTCATGGGGTTCTCAAGGCAAGAATACTGAAGTGGTTTGCCATTCCCTTCTCCAGTGGACCACATTCTGTCAGATCTCTCCACCATGACCCGCCCGTCTTGGGTTGCCCCACGGGCATGGCTTAGTTTCATTGAGTTAGACAAGGCTGTGGTCCTAGTGTGATTAGATTGACTAGTTTTCTGTGAGTATGGTTTCAGTGTGTCTGCCCTCTAATGCCCTCTTTCAACACCTACCATCTTACTTGGGTTTCTCTTACCTTGGGCGTGGGGTGTCTCTTCAGGGCTGCTCCAGCAAAGCACAGCCACTGCTCCTTACCTTGGACGAGGGTATCTCTATGCTATATGGTCCTTGTTAGTTATCTATTAAATATATAGTAGTGTGTATATATCAGTCATTCTCCCAGTTGATCCTTTCCATCCCTTTACACCCTGGTAAACATGTTTGCTTTTTCCATCTGTAACTCTGTTTCTGTTTTGTACACAAGTTCAGACAGTTCAGTTCAGTTGCTCAGTCGTGTCCAACTCTTTGCAACCCCATGTATCACAGCTCATTTGCACCCTTTTTTATATTCCACATATAAGCAATATCATATGATATTTCTCTATCTCTCTCTGACTTACTTCACTCAGTCTCTAGATTCATCCATGTGGCTGCAGATGGCATTATTTTGTTCTTTTTAATGTAACACCCTTGACCTTGTTTCTAATTCTCCCTTAGATTTTCCCTGCTTGTCTTTTTTTTTTATTATTGTGAGGCCCCCAGATGATGTTTTCTGACTTTGACCAAAGAGAATTTTGATTAGTATTTGTCTAAGAGGCACAGGCAATTTGAATACAGAGGTCCAAAAAGTCAAAACAACTAGAATAAGACAATTTGTCAGAGAGCTCAAGGCAAGCAGGGGGTTTTGAACAAAGAATATGTGCAAGGAGATCTCTAAACCTGTGTTTATACTCAGAAATCCCCTCCATATGGCTCAGGATTTTCAGCAAATAAAATAATCTCTGTGTACTTCATTTTCTTCATCATTAAACCAGACGGTAATAACACTTGTCTGCTTAGATTGTAGCAAAAATTAAAATATAATATGTCTCTCACAGAGTAAGTGATAAGATGACTGATTAATAGATACCAGTTCAATTATTTCCTTAAAAGCCACCTCTTTAAGTAAACACATGTAATATTAAAGAACACAGAGGTAATTGCAAAAAATGTCTCAGAAATGGAAGAACCCATATATGGAAGGTGTGTCTAAGAAGAAGGAAAAATAAAATAGTGTGTGTGTAATAAAGAGAGATATTTGGTCTAGAATGAATTCATAATAGTCCTTGAATATATTTGCATTTGGATTCAGAAATAATAAAAGCAACTAATCCAATAAGGTACATTTTATTTAGTAAAAACATTTTACACAAAGAGTGATAGTATTAGAAGAAGAAGGAAAAGGGTTATGTTTTCTCCCAATAAAACAACACAAGGGACACAGAAGTTGTATGGATCCCTAAAATACATGTTTACAGTCTAAAACTTAGCTGTTTCCTATGTTAAAATCAGGCTTCCCTGGTGGCTCAGACAGTAAAAACTCTGCCTGCAAAATAGAAGACCTCTGTTTGATCCCTGGGTCAGGAAAATCCTCTGGGGAGGGGAATGTCTACCCACTCCAGTGTTCTTGTCTAGAGAATTCTGTGGACAAAAGAGCCTGGAGGGCTACAGTCCATGGGGTTGCAAAGACTCAGATACAGCTGAGTGATAACACATTCAGTTCAGTTCAGTTCAGTCGCTCAGTCGTGTCCAACTCTTTGTGACCCCATGAACTGCAGCATGCCAGGCCTCCCTGTCCATCACCAGCTCCTGGAGTTTACCCAAACTCATGTCCATTGAGTCAACAATGCCATCCAACCATCTCATCCTCTGCCGTCCCCTTCTCCTCCTGCCCTCAATCTTCCCCAGCATCAGGGTCTTTTCAAATGAGTCAGCTTTTCACATCAGGTGACCAAAGTATTGGAGTTTCAGCTTCAACCTCAGTCCTTTCACATTAGGTTAAAATTAAAACAATTGTCTTATGAGCTATTGTTAGTGAGGTATTTGGTAGGGTGTTTGTTTAGCAAATGAAATTTCTTATATCTACTTCTAAGTGGAAAGGTTAGAATGAAGGAATTTGAGTAGTCTGATACCAGTGAGAAAGCCATTCATTGCCTGGCTTCAAATTTAAACCACAGCAGTGATCCAGACAATTGCTGTGTGTTAAAAGCACTTCATAGCCTCACCGATGGCTTATCAAGAGCTCAGAAAGAATTCTGAACACTTCCCAACATTTCCTGAAGTGTGTCTCATGAGACGCTTTTTAAAAATAGGACTCCATGATGAAATGCTTGGGAATATAGAATCATATTTATTTGTAGATTTTCTAATGCATTTTAAAATGCATGTTAGCATATTTGAGGCTTTGAAAAAAAAAAAAAACAACTCTGTATTAAAAATAAGTTGTGGTGCTTTCCTCATGGTCAGTGGTAAAGAATTCACCTGACAATGCAGGAGACATGGTTCGATCCCTGATCCTAGAAGATCCCATGTGCCTCAAAGCAACTAAGCCCATATGCCACAACTATTGAAACTGTGCTCTAGAGCGCTCATTTCAGTTAAGTCCAGTTGCTCAATCATGTCCAACTCTTTGTGACCCCATGGAACGCAGCACGCCAGGCTTCCCTGTCCATCACCAGCTCCCGGAGCTTGCTCAAACTCAAGTCTACCGAGTCCGTGATGTCATCCAACCATCTCATCTTCTGTCATCCCCTTCTCCTCCTGTTTTCAAATTTTCCCAGCATCGGGGTCTTTCTAGAGCTCTGGAGCCATGCAAATACTAAGCCCACATGCTGCAACTTCTGAAGCCCATGCACCCTAGAGCAAGAAGCGAAGCCACCACAGTGAAAAGCCCACTCATTGCAACATAGCCCCTACTCACTGCAACTAGAGAAAGCCTATGCAGAAACAAAGACCCAGCACAGCCAAAAAGATAAATTAGTACATAAAATTATTTTTTAAATACTATAAAAAATAAGTTGTAATTGGAGGATTTAGGGTTACTTTATAGTCTGAGATAAAAGTCATGGATTACCATCAATCAGAATGGTAGTGACAGTAGATAACCTTCCTTATGCACCCAAGATTTCTGAGCATTTACCAATTCCCAACAGTAAGAATTCAACCAGACTCATTTTAGTCTTGGTATAAAAAGCAGGAGCATGGGTGCTGAAGGGAGGCTTCTTGGAAAGTTGAGCTTGAAGGCAAAACAATGGGTACATCCCAGGCTTCCACAGCAGCCATAATATTTGCTAAAAGTATGCAGATACTGTTACAAAGGCTGGCAGTTTTCTTTGCTGTGCCATGCTATGCTTAGCTGCTCAGAAGTGTCCAACTCTTTGTGACCTGGGGGGACGGTAGCCCCCCAGGCTGTTCTGTCAATAATATTCTGCAGGCAAGAACACTGGAGTGATTGCCATGCTCTTCTCCAGGGGATCCCGACTCTCTCTACTGTTAGTTATGGTTATAAATATGGGTTGTTGTTGCTTTGTTAGTTGCTCAGTCATCTCCGACTTTTTGCCACCCGAAGGACTGTAGCCCTTCAGGCTCCTCTATCCATGAAATTCTCCAGTCAAGAATGCTGGGTTGGGTTGCCATTTCCTTGTCCAGGGGATCTTTCTGACCCAAGGATCAAACTCAGGTCTGCTGAAATGCAAGCAGATTCTTTACCATTTGAGCCACCAGGGAAGTTCTCTATTTCCAAAAGTTTATTAGCTTCCTTGACACCAAGAGAATCAATCAGGCTTTATGTCCTCTGTCCTCGCAATTACACTTCTAGGGATTCTTGTTACATTGAACTACTGCTGCCGAGGACTGAAACGCTCACCATGGAACCAGTGGCTCAGAGCGCCAGTGGCACTTGAGTATCTCTGGTGGAAAAATAAGGGCCGCCTGGTCAAGTGGTGAGGGTAAGAGTCTCTAGTGGAAATTAGGGTCTACAAAGCTCTGAGGATCTGAGCGTATCTATGAGGCTATTCCTAAAGAACAGGCTGGAGGTGTGATAGAGGGGAGTGCGTCTTTGCTTGCCATAGTGAATACCTTTCCAGGGTAACAGAAGAGAAATGTTACCCTCACCCAAAAGGGCTTCGTGCACAAAAGGCTGAACTGTAGACATTCTAGCTCTTCACACTCTGCACCTGGAGTTCATATGTAAAGTCACTTCTCAGAGTTCCAGCTCAGAGAGAACCACTTCACTCCTCATTCCTGAATCAACTACCTCACAGACCCTAAAGGCCCCCTCCTCACTGCCACACATTTCTTGCTCCCTGATGACCAGCTTCTACAAGGTTAGAACCATCCTTTTATTGTGTTCTTTGTTTATCACTTAAAATTGTTTTCGACACTTTAGTCTTAGGTGAAGCTGACTAAATTTATATTGAAATATCTAAGAAAAGCACTCAACTTTTTATTTGCAAAAACAGGAAGTGTATTTCAAGGTTATTTTCTGTCCTTACTCATCTGTGAAGTCTTGACAACTCTTCTAGCTAAGAAAGGTTTAAAAAAAAAAAAAAAACACAGTTTACTGTATCTTTTCTTAGGACCCCCACATTAGAGTTTAATTATATGTAAACTAGGATTTTCCAAACTTATTTTGGTCCTTTTAATATCCCCTCAAACTGGGGTTCCAAAGAGCATAATCTTTTAAGTGCTTGACTGCAAAGTGCATTATTTGGTTTTTGCATCTCATAAAAGTATATAAAGTAGAAAAATGAGAGGAGATAACTAAACTTTCCCATGCCTCATTTCCCCCATCTCCTAAATTAAATTAATATAATCTGTCATATTTCTTTCTGTCTGTGACCTTGGAGAGTTTCCAATAGAAAAGACCTGTGAAAAGTTTTTTATATTTTATATATTCAGTTACTCTTTCAGATAGGCAAATGAGGTAAAGAAATGTTATACCTTATCTGTAAAGCTTCCATTTAGGTCTTCTTAAATCATGAATAATTGTTCAGACAGCTTTCTATCAGCATGATTTTGTCAGGGAAACTGAGGCAGAGTTATTTGTATGCTTATAGTCACTAGAGAATGAATTGATACAAGAAATATCATCTCCAGAGACTATTGGTGAACTCCAAGTATCACTGTAATTTGAAGTGTGTCCAAAAAAATGAAAACAAAAGTGATACCAAACTGATTTGTCAAAGAAATCTTTAAAAAATCCTGTTGCTTATCTGGTTTTATGTCTTTAAGTAGCAGAATTATGACCAACAAATTACTTTATCAAGATGATACCTACCTTGTTGAAACTGAATCTTGAAATCACTCTCCTTTTACTTCAAGACTGAAACCTCACATTACAGGTCTCTGTCTTGTTTGAGGGAAAAAAAAAATCTATTTCTCTCTAAATTACTAGAGATTTGTAACTCAGTGTTTCTGAATTTTGTCTCCTTAGTGACTCATGCAAGCTCTGCTCAGAAGCCCAGCAGTAACACATGTGTCAGAGAGAAGGGATGAGTAGGCTGGGCTGAGAGAACTATCCAGGCTACAGTTCTGACTTCTCAAGTTTGTGGAATATGCAAGCAATCCAATTCACAATCTTTAATATGGCATTATTAGATTTCTCTCTCTTTATGCCTCTATCTAAATGCTTGTTCAGTCTGGGGAGAACCATGGAAAATCTGAGTAGGGTCAGTTGTCTAATTTAGGTCTTTGGCAGCAAAAGGGTTCCAAGACTTTTTTTGTTTTCAAAAAAGACCATTTTTTGTTAGCTAGTAAAAATTAAACAACAATTTGAGATCCTTGTAAAGAGGCTTGTATTTCGGTCAGAACTTGGAAGGCAGAGGGACAGATAAAGTTGCCTGAATTGTGATGAGTAAACCAAGGCAAATACAACTACACAGAGAAAGGAGAGATGATCCAGGATAGTAGCAGCTTATTTTGCAAACACTCCTTTCAACTAGAAACATTACGCCTCATAATTAAGACATGGATCTAACCTAATGGTTGTCCAGTCTTCATTAGGAACGATTAATGTCATGGGTGAGTGTGAAGTTTATAGTACTTATAATTATTTGGAATTTAAGCAATGAGATATTGATTCTTGTCTTCATTAGGAGTCATTTTTTAACCTGCCATCATTGCAATACACACAATCATTTAAACAGTGTTTGTGAATTAAGGAGCTATTTATTTCTTTTCATATTAGATTTTTTCAACTTAATTTTTAATGCTCTGTAAGATGCATCATTGATAAGGAATACCTTATCATTGTAAGTTATTTGTTGTTGATTAAAGGTATTTGAGTGATTAAAATTGTATTACCCTCAAAGCTTTTACTTTTTATTTTTCTGGCTATTGTTTTTCTTGGTTCATTTGTATTAAGTAACGCGAGTTAGTCCATGTAATATAAATGAGAAGGACAGATCCTTCTAGGTAACGATTGTCTTATATGTAGCTCACAGATCATATATTCCAATTAATAAAATTCCTAGGACAATATCCTTGACTTTCACGTTCCTGGACCACTTACGTAATTGCCACTTTCTCCGTGTGATATAACTGTGAGGTCTTATAATTCTCTAGTATTTAAGATATGATGCTAAAGACCTTTATTTCTCAACATCTCCAAGCTGAAATTCTAATTGTCATCTACAATTCATCCTTTTCAATTGCAACACAGACGGGGAAGGCTGCATGTCAGCAGATTCGACTCACTTAAACCATGCCACTGTGATGCCGTTTCTGGTGTGAAAAGACATATCCTTGAATACCTGCTTGCTTCCAATGATTACTTTCCCATTTATTCCCCAACAGCACATTGATTAAATCTAACATAACACCTCCTGACCGAACTTGCTTTATTCTGGCCCATCCTCAGCTTCTTTGAACTGGAGTCTAAATTTGGACTTCTGTTTGGCACTACAGGCTTCTGGAGAGCTCTATACATTTTCTTTCACATTTCTTTGGTTGAGATTTTATGAATCTACTTAGATCTTAGCCTACACAGATGGGTTTTATTATAAAGGGTTTGAGCCAGTAAAATAGGTGTTCCCAAGTTCCCTGCTGCTGCTGCTAAGTCACTTCAGTCGTGTCTGACGCTGTGCGACCCCATAGATGGCAGCCCACCAGGCTCCCCGTCCCTGGGATTCTCCAGGCAAGAACACTGGAGTGAGTTGCCATTTCCTTCTCCAATGCATGAAAGTGAAAAGTGAAAGTGAAGTCATTCAGTCATGTCCAACCCTCAGCGACCCCATGGACTCCAGCCTACCAGGCTCCTCCGCCAAGTTCCCTGGACATCTTCAAAAACAATTTGCTAAAGGAACAACTCAGAAGAGAGAAGTTGAGTTGTTTGAATGTCACACTAAACCAAACTACTACTGTGATAAACAGGGATTGCTAAGTATGAAAAGTTTCAGTAGACATCTAAGTGCCTACATACTGAATATTTCTTCTCACTCTCTTGGAAACAGTGTTCTATTTTAGTTTAATAAAACTGTCCCCTTTTGTACTCCATTTTTGAGAACTTAAAGACTATGGCTTAATCTTGGAATAATTATCTAGATTTATTTTTCAACAAGTGAAATCCTGCCTCCATGAATAGAATAGAGGGATGTTTACTTATATCTTTTATGACTGTTTGCCCTCATAAAAGAATCATGGCCTTTGTCTAATGAGTTTTTCAAGGACCTCCCCAGTCATGGCTCTAACCTACCTCCTCACCAAAATATACCTGTATTTAATAAGAGCTTTTTATACACTATTTTGCAATGTGCATAAATAAATGTTCCTTGGCCATATCTCCCTAATAAAATGGCAGAATGTTTGAGGGCAAAAGACCATGGGAGGCTCATTTTTATAGTTTTCTACAGCATTATATGCGTAGTAAGCCCTGATCATATTATTATCCAAATGAATTTAAGGGGAAATTCTTTTTCTTTAGATTTTCAAATTAGATTTTCAATTGTCACCTAAACTATACTTCCTACTGGAAAACACTGCATTTTATTTTCTTTTTCAGAAAACAATTAGTCATTAAGAATATCAAACCCCCAAGGGCAGGAAAAAATTATTTAAACTTCACTGCATGTGGTCTGCAACAGGATTTTCTAACTGGGGAGACTAATCAAGCACATTGAATGTTCTAAATGTATTTTCTATTAACGGGGACTGCTCTAAGGCCTACTGCTCACACCCTTGTCTTTAGACTCATTAATTAACTAGCAGTTGTACAAAATTCATTCTGAGGAAATAAGTTAACTCAAGATAATCCAGAAATGAATTGTCTATTAGGATTTCAGCCTTGAATTCTCACCACATGTCCACATTGAAAAATGATAGTAGAACTGCAAGGCCAGTGTTTTGTGAAATAAAAGGGAGGATATATGACTGCGAATATGTTTTTATGGTGCTGATTTCATCTACACAGATTTTACCTTCTTGATTTAATTGGATTCAATTCTTGGTTCAATCAAATGTTTCAAGTTGTTTACTTAAGTAGATGATTAAATCATTTAAATGTAGGAAACAACTAGGTAATATGAATTTGAGTAAGTAATTCCAAAGAAAAATGCTAACTATGCCTGAAATTGCCTTTACATTTTTTTTTGTGTGTGCAATATTTCTTTTCAGTCCTTATCTTGTTTCCATCTCTTTTGCCATCATAGATTCATAATTGGATCTGCTAGTGAACATATATTCTCATATAGACTTACACATGGAAACCAATTCTTGTGTCAAATCTGATTACAACAGAATATTCAGCAATAGCCTTTCCTTTACCATCTGGAAGAACTGGAGATTAAGACCTCTACGCCATGTGTTCATTGACAGAACTGGGGGACACCATCTGGGGTGAGTCCTACTGCTTGTATAACCCACAAGTCACAGTATCTCTTTGTTTTCTTGCTCTGTTTCACATGTTATTATAATCTGTATGTTTTTGATCCTGGGACCATACCCTAAACCAAAGTTCTCTTATCTAAGACTTTGATGGCTGGGATTCTGGTAGCTCCTATTAGAGTTCAATAAGACTGCAATATGTGTTTGTTGGGGGACGAGTGTGTAGTCATTTGTGTGTGTTTGTGTGGGTGAAGAAACCAGAGATTGAATCAGATTCCCCCATGTTCGGTCATTCTTGGAGTCCTACTGTAAAAGAATTTAAAACTTATATCATGGAAGTTCTTGTTGGCAGTTTCAGATGATACTTGGTGATAATGTAGCATGCTCAATGAGATATATATATATATAAACTTTGCAAAGCTGCCAATTGTATAGCTGCCTTTAGTAGGTTACCACCTTATAATTTGCATATTATATATCCATGAGAATAAATGTGTCAGCTAATCTTGAAATCATCCTGTTTCCTTTCCTTGGATCACAATTTGCAATACTGGGTCCTTTTAAAATCTTACTGTTCAAGATAATGAAAAATAAAGCCACAACAGCACATATATATGCAATACCAGATGGGACACACTTTCCAATATGGTGCTTTCTTTTCATTCTTTGTCCTCACACTGGCATTTAACTTTCCTAGACACAGAGGTGTGAATCACCATCACCATGTGCTAGCTGCCTGAGAAAAGTGTGAACTGCTTTTGCATACATTAACTCATTTTCAAGAGACTATACAAAGCATTACGCTAGGTGTTTTTGCTTGTATTGTCTCATTTATCTGGAAACCACAAAACACTTTTGTATTCAAGAATTCCCTAATTGTAGAAAAATCTTGTTGTCAGGTCCTTATCCATTTGTTTTACATACGGCTGTATCACTCAAAATCCCCTCTGAAGACCAGGAAGTACTACTTTGGAAGGATGGAGAGTGCCAAATGGGAGTTGAAATGACAGAAGGATATGAAGTGAAAGTGTCTGGGATAGAAGAGTCAGAAAACTTGCAAATAGAAAGGGGCATAGAGGTGAGTGTTTTTGGCAGTAGGAGCTATTTTTCTTCTCACTTAATTCATTTCCAAATGTAGTTAGCAAACGAGACTGATGCACTTATCAGCATAAAATGCTTAATTCATATGAAGAATTCAAGACAGTTTACTCTTCATTAGTTCTCATCTAAATCACCAAGGAAAGAGTATCAAAATTATCTAAAGAAATAATATATTCCATATGAATATCAGTGTAAATCCTGATTTGCTAGGTAGATGGACAAGTAGATAACAGATGGGGCTTTCCTGGTGGCTCAGACAGTAAAGAATCCACCTGCAATGCTGGAGACCTGGGTTTGATCCCTGGGTTGGGAAGATCCCCTGGAGGAGATCATGGCAACCCACACCAGTATTCTTGCCTGGAGAATCCCCATGGACAGAGGAACTTGACAGGCTACATACAGTCCATGAGACTGCAAAGAGTCAGACACAACTGAGCAACTAATCACAGCACATTCAAACGATTTTTAAAGTTTATCATAGGAACATTTTAATAGCAGTTTTTTAAAATTAAATTTTAAAGGAGTATAATTGTTTTACAATGTTGTGCTCTTGTTGTTGTTCAGTCACTAAGCTGTGTCCAACTCTTTGCAACTCCATGGACTGGAGTGTGACAGACTTCCCTGTCCTTCACTATCTCCCTGTTTGTTCAAACTCATGTCCATTGAGTCAGTGATGCCATCCAACCATCTCATCCTCTGCATTCCCCTTTTCCTCCTGCCCTCAATCCTTTCCAGCACCAAGATCTTTTTCAATGAGTCAGCTCTTTGCATCAGGTGGCCAAAGTATTGGAGCTTCAGCTTTAACATCAGTCCTTCCAGTGGATATTCAAGGTTGACTTCCTTTAGGATTGACTGGTCCCTTGCAGGTCAAAGAACTCTCAAGAGTCTTCTCCAACACCACAGCTTGAAAGCATCAGTTCTTCTTGGATCTCAGCTGTCTTTATGGTCCAATTCTCACATCTGTACATGACTACTGGAAAAACCATAGCTTCGACTATATGGATCTCTGTCAGCAAAGTGATGTCTCTACTTCTTAATATGTTCTCTAGGCTTGTCATAGCTTTCCTTCCAAGGAACAAGTGTCTTTTAATTTCATGGCCATGTTAGGTTTTCTTTATTTTGAAGAGAGATAATGTTCATTTTTTTTTGACTCAAATTCTTCAATAATTCTCAAGTGAAAGATGATAGTATTTAAAATTCAAAATCAGGCCTACAAAATCCTTCATACTCTCCTCCCTAAATTTTATCTCCTGATCCTATTCTATCTTCCAGATCTCATCTCAAACATTTGTATCTAGCAGTGCTGAATTCAGTTCTACATAACTGAACATATTAGCTCTACTTCCTAACTCTGCACCTTTCAGTAGTACTCCCTATGCCTAAAAATATTTTTTCCTTCTGATCCAATTATCCCCCACTTATCCTTCAAAACTCAGTTCAAATGCTACTTTCGCTTTGGATCTACCTGATGCCTTCCAAAAGCCTGAGGTTCTTCCTCTATGCCCCTCTTGTGCAAGAAGTCTTTTTTAACCAATTACCTGGTGCACAGTGGCTTTAATATATGCAAGTCTGCCTTACCACTAAAGTTTAATTCTGGATCATGAACCCTGACTTCTTATCTTTGCATCCCCAGTGTCTGCTGCTGTCCTTGCCACATTATGTTTGCTTCATGATTTTCTTTGCTGTCTAAGCAAATGAAGAATAGATGGATTGACAGATGGATCATGACTTTAAATGTATAAAGCAAGCAAGTCTTTCTAATAAGAGTTTCGTAGAATGTGAAATTACTGCACTTGCTAGCAAGAATAGAAGGACCTGTGATTTAAGTAAGTGAAAGTCGCTCATTCATGTCCAGCTCTCTGTGGCCCCATGGACTGTAGCCTGCCAGGCTCCTCTGTCCATGGAATTCTCCAGGCCAGAATACTGCAGTGGGTAGCCATTTCCTTCTCCAGGGGATCTTCCCAAGTCAGGGATCAAACACAGGTCTCCCAAATTGCAGGCAGATTCTTTACCGTCTGAGCCACCAGGTGTAGTTATAAGATTTCAAAATTTGATCACATTGTAAAAATCATAGTTTTCAACATTGAGAGAGAGAGAAGAAAATACAAAAAGAAAAGTATTTTCTGTGTCATAACAGTCTCTTATAAAAAAATTTAATGCTGGATAATTCTATCAACCTGGAAAAGTAAGCTATTGGGCATTTTAATTTTAAATCATTTTAAACTGTTAGTGATTTTTTTTTTCCTAAAACTGAATTAATGGCATATCTCCTCACTAAAAGTATTTTTAAAACAGTGTCTAGACAACATATTAGAAAGCAGAGACATTACTTTGCCAACAAAGGTCCATCTAGTCAAAGCTTTGGTTTTTCCAGTATTTATGTATGGATATGAGAGTTGGACTATAAAGAAAGCTGAGCACCAAAGACTTGATGCTTTTGAACTGTGGTGTTGGAGAAGACTCTTGAGAGTCCCTTGGACTGCAAGGAGATCCAACCAGTCCATTCTGAAGGAGATCAGTCCTGAATATTCACTGGAAGGACTGATGCTGAAGCTGAAACTCCAATACTTTGGCCCCCTGATGGGAAGAACGGACTGATTTTAAAAGACCCTGACTGCTGGGAAAGATTGAAGGCAGGACGAGAAGGCGACAACAGAGGATAAGATGGTTGGATGGCATCACAAACTCGATGAACATGAGTTTGAGCAAGCTCTGCGAGTTGGTGATGGACAGGGAATCCTGGCATGCTGCAGTCCATGGGGTCGCAAAGAGTTGGACACGATTGAGTGACTTAACTGAACTGAACTGTCCTAGGAAGAGTTAAATCACATAGGACTCTTTTCTTGGAACTGGTAATCTGTCCTAAAATGTAATTAGTTCTGAAAATTATGAGAGGAATGTTCATTTCAAATAATGGTAATAGACACTGTAATCAAGGCTTACTTTTTTTTTTCTCTGCATTTATTTCTCTCAATAAAAAATTGTTTTATTGCCTCTTCGGGGAAAAAAAGAAGGTGCTCATTTTCCCTATGATTCTTAATTAATTTGCTATGAAAAACCTTTTTTTTAAAAAAAGTTCTAGCTGTTTGCAATAATTACACACAGAAAACTGATGCGAAGGTCATTCTCCAACATCTGGAAATGGAAACAGAAATTCTTGTTAATTAGGATAACTTATAGATGAAGCAAAACCTATTCTGTAAGCAGGTATTTAATGGCGTTGTGGGTTCAGGGGAGGGGTGAGAGGAAAAATATAAAACAGGGTATTAAGAGCATGAGACAAAAGGGGGAAAGAGATTCTAAATCTGAATGGTTTTCAAAAAAGGAGATCTTCAGACCACGACTGTGGACAAAGCAGAGGATGATTTTAAAAATGCTGTCTTCCCAAGAGACTCTTCCCTCCAAGAGAAATGAGCTACCTCTGTAGCGATGATAATGCACATTCAGGAGGATTTTGGTCTGCTGCAGATAGTTATGCTGATAGGTGGAGCATTAGTCAAGACTTTTTGAGAAGATTCAAAGTAAAGTTAACCCACCAGTTCTTTGTCAGTCGGTGCTTTTGTTCAAAGCCCTGGGCAAGCCCAGATCCCCAGTCACTAACAGAGGTGTTTGTCACTCCTGGGGTGCACTCTGCCTCAAGCCCAGCAGCTGTTGTTTAGTGATAGACCAGTGAAGCAAAACATTATGCAGTGATGAAAAATAGATCTTGCATCGCTGTTCACATTCCTACCCCTTTGTTCTACATTCTCTGGGATTCATTTAGCTATAATCATTTGTTACTGAGGGGCAACTGTCTTTCAGACAATGATGATGGAGTCACCTTTGAAAGAAGTGCAAATGAGGAGAAATCATTTTCCAATATACCCTCTTAGAATTGCAGTAGATAAACCGGTGCTTACTCAGAGAGGCTGCCTGGAATGTAGATTATACTCATCAATAACAAAATGAGAAATTTTGACTTCTTTCCTTTTTTTTTTAATCAATAAGAAGTTAACTGGTTTATATTCTGGAATTTCTAATAAAATTTTATTAGGAGATGAGGGATCTGAAATAAGATATAAATGTGTGAAGTTTTAAGGGGTTTTGTGTGATATCCTGATATATTTTATCACATCTTATTTAGTTTGCTTCACTTTATTTTGGGAGGAAAAGTCCTGGTTAAATCTCATGCACTCCATTGAAAATAGAAGTTTTGACTGCAGTCTTCTAATTCTCTAAGATAAATTGTTTGCAATTTTAATAGGACTATTTCCCTTATGCTCCTGCAACTCCCTGTAAAGTCAATGACTTTGGTACAGACTTTCAGATCTCAATATAAGTAATTTCCATCTCAGCCTTGGAATGACGATCAATATTTTGTGATTTCTTCCACATAATTTAATCCATTAGATTTATTGGCAATGCCAATGCCAAGCATCAAACCTTTAATGAAAATGAAGATTAATATTTGACCAAGTAACCTCAAATCAACAAATGTCTGAAGCATTTGCGTTGCCTGCACTGAACATTGATTTCTCTCTCCTGAAAAAAATTTTGTACAGTGCAGAACACTTACCTGACTCATATTCCTTTCCACATAAGAAGGAGGAAGTGCTTTGAAACAGGCATCAGGGAACAGGACCTCTTTGGATTTCAGCTATACCTTTGCTAATAATGCAACCCTAGGTTAAAAGGACATTTTACATTTCACATGTATAACCTATTTTTCTCCAAAAACATCTCTTTGAATTTATTACAGCAGACATTCTTTTTTGTTTTTTAATATACTTCATATGTTGCTTTGTGTGTGTATGATTATGTATATGTATTCACCAATTTTTATGTACAATTTGATGAGTTTTGACAAATGCATAGAGTGGTATCATCACTACAACAACGATAAGTATAGAGATTACTTCTATCCCCCAAAATGTCTCATACTGCGCCTTTTGCGAAATGTCCTCATCTTTCCCACCATCCACTGGAGTCTGACAAATACTGACCTTCTTTACCCTCTTTAAAATTTCATATAAATGGAACCATGCAGCATGCAGTATTTGTTTCTGCTTTTTTTCACCCACTTAGTATGAATACCTTTGAGATTCATCCATGTAATTGCAGTTCTCAATACTTTCTTTGCATTTATTGTTGAATAGTATTCCTTTGCATGGATGTACTACGATATTTTTATTCCTTAAGCAGGTTACAAAATTGTGAGTTGTATACCAGTTTTAGCTGTTATGAAGAAAGCTACTGTGAATATTTGAATATAAGTCTTCATAAGTTTATATAATGTCTAGGGTAACTACCTAGGTGTGAAATTACTGTGTTCTATGATGAATGAATATTTAAATTTGTAATGAGCACTCAAGCTACATTCCAAATTTGCTGTACTGGTGTTTCTTCCTACCAGCAGTGTATGAGAGGCTTGGTTGCCTTACAGTCTTGCCAAAACTTGATATTTTAAGTCCTCCAGTAGGTATATAGTACTATCTAATTGTAATATTTATTTGGATTTCAAGAGTGACTAATGATACTTTTCCACTTTTAATGGGTTCATTTGCCCTTTGGTATCTATTTCAATGAAATGTCTTTTCAGAACTTTTTAGCTTATTTTTTTTTAAACAAAATTAGATATTAGACTTATTAAATTATAAGAGTTTTTTGTGATTCTGGATACAAATTCTTTATCAGATATATGTTCTGCATCAGATATATTTTCTCTATTTATGTTTTGTATTTTCATTTTCCTGTTGTTCATTGCTCAGTCGTTAAGTCGTATCCAACTCTTTGAGACCCCATGGACTGTAGCATGCCAGGCTTCCAAGTCCTTCACCACCTCCC
Organism: Bos javanicus; assembly: GCF_032452875.1. NCBI lineage: Eukaryota > Metazoa > Chordata > Mammalia > Artiodactyla > Bovidae > Bos > Bos javanicus. The sequence continues at coordinate 30,382,401 of NC_083885.1, read as the reverse complement.
AGAGTTTGCCCAGACTCATGTTCATTGAGTCAGTGATGTCATCCAGCCATCTAATCCTCTGTCTCCCCTTCTCCTCCCATCCTCAATCTTTCCCTGCATCAGGTCTTTTCTAATGAGTCAGCTCTTTGCAGTATCTTTTGAAGAGCTTAACTTTCAAATTTGTTCAAGGTTAACCTATTACTTTTTTATTCTTCAAGATTTATTTTTTAAGTTTCTTTTCTAATCCAAGATCACTTACATTTTATCCTATATGTTTCATTTTTAGATTTTATTGTTTTCATACTAACAATTAGGTTTAAGATTCACTCAGATATTTGTCACATAGAAGAGGAAAGGGTTGAAGTTCAATTTTTACATATTGATATCTAAATGTTATAGCATCATTGTTGAAACAGCGATGCTTCCCACTGAATTGTCTTTGTACCTTTGTTGAAAGTTAATTAGCTATAACGGTGTGGGTCTATTTTTGAACTCTATTCTGTTATATCCTCTATCTGTCTATCCTGTTGCTAATGCCATGCTATAAACTACTAATGCTAATAACATACTATAACATTAACTGCCTTAACTTTGTAGTATGTCATGAAATCAGGTAAAGTCCTGAAATATTAAAATCAGCCTGTTTATTACTATATAAAAATTTGGAGGGAGAATTGATTATGATGCAGTAAACTATAGCTGAATTTTTGGGAAAAAGAAATCTTAAAATATTAAAACTTCCAGTCATGAATCATCTGAGTAATTTAGGTGTAGCTTTAGTTTCTTTCATGGATATTTTGTAATTTTCAGGGTACAAGTCTTCTATATTTTTTCCTAAAGTTTACTTTAAGATTTTATTAGTTTTAAGCCATTGCAAATGGTTTTATTTTAATTTTCATTTGCTCACCAGTAGTATTAATATGGCACCACTCCAGTACTCTTGCCTGAAAATCCCATGGACAGAGGAGCCTGGTAGGCTGCAGTCCATGGGGTCGTGAAGAGTCATACACGACTGAGCGACTTCACTTTCACTTTTCACTTTCATGCATTGGAGAAGGAAATGGCAACCCACTCCAGTGTTCTTGCTTGCAGAATCCCAGGAATGGGGGAGCCTGGTGGGCTGCCATCTATGGAGTCGCACAGAGTCGGACACAACTGAAGCAACTTAGCAGCAGCAGTATTAATATATTGAAATACTATAATTGACTTTTTGTAATCTTCATACAACCTTACTAAACTCACTCATAAAGTCTAGTAGAATTTTTAGGATTCCTTAGGATTTTAGGATTCCTTAGTAGATTCCTTAGGATTTTCTATATAGCAAACATCATTTGTGAATTATGACATTTTATATTTGATTTCATAAATTCATATTTTATATTACTTTTTCTTTTTTTGTGCTTGTTGGGACAGTCAGTACAAGGTTGAAGAGAAGTGATGAGAAGGGGTACCCTCTGTGTTACTGATCATGGGTGGAAAGAGTAAAGTCTTCCACCATAAGATGATCTTACTGTAGATTTTTCATCAATCACCTTAATCAAGTTGAAGAATTTCTCTTTTATTCTCTTTTTGAAATATGTCAAAAAAATTTTTGAATCTATTGTGATAGTCATTTTTTAGCATATAAATATAGTGAATTTCATTGATTTTGAATACTAATCAACTTATCCCTACTAGGATAAAACTCACTGGTTCATAATTTATTTTTTTATATATTACTGAATTTGGTTTGCTCGTATTTTGCTAAGGAATTTTTCTCTTATAACAGTGTTGGTCTGAAATTTTCTTGAAATCACTGGCTAATTTTAGCATCAGAGTGACACTGATGCTATAAAAGGGTTGAGAAACATACCTTCTTCTTCTATATTCTGAGAGAGTTTGTATAGAATTGTTACTAATATTTCTCATATATGTAGTAGGATTTGCCAATGAAGCCACCTGGGCTGCACGTTTTATTTGTGGGAAAGTTGTGAATAGGAAATTAATTTACTTAAAAGATACTGGGTTATTTGGTTATTTCCTCTTGAGTTAGTTTTGGTAGTTTGTGTCTTTTAAAAAATTTTCCATCTTATCTAAATTGTTAAATTTATTAGCATGGTCTTATTCATAGTATTCCTTTGTTATCCTTTTAATGCCTGTGGGACCTATGGTCATGTATTTGCTTTTATCCCTGATACTGGTAATTTGTGTCTTCCCTCTTTCATTGCATTGTGGTTCAAAATATGGCCCCTCTTGGTGAATGTTCTATGTGCAATTGGAAAGAGTGCGTGTTTTTCCTTTTGGAGACTGTACATTTTTAAGCATCAGTTAAGTCAATTTGACTGATGCGGTTGATTGACTCTGAGATTCTTACAGATTTTCTAGCTATTTCTTTTACCAACTATTGAGAGAGGAGCATTGAGATCTCCACTTAAAATTTGGGATTTTTCTGACTCTCTTCCTTTCTTTCACATTTTGCTTCCTGTATTTTGAAACTCTGTTATAACTTACTTATGCATGTATGTATTTATTTATTTTAATTTTTGGCCAAATTCTGCAGCATGTGGAATCTTAGTTCTGTGAACAATGACTGAACCTGCACCCTCTGAATTGGAAAGCTGTGTCTTAAACACTGAACTGTTGGGAGGTCCTGAAATTCTATTATTAGATGCATGCATATTCAGCTCTGTCCTGTTCTCTTGATAAAGTTTTTTCTATCATTATGAAATATCATTCTTTATCTGTAGTAATGTCTCTTATTTGAAATATACTTTGTCTAATATTAATACAGACACTCCCATTTTTTCTCTTGTTTATATTTGTATGGTATATCCTTTCATATTTCTAATTTATTTGTATTTTAAAGTGGTTTACAGTAGATGTTTTATAGACATTGTATGGCTTGGTCTTGCTTTTTAAAAGTCAGGTCTGATCATCTCTGTCTTTTAATTTAATTTAATGGCAACAGTGGGCAACACTTCACATGTTCCTTCTGCAGAAACTATAATGAAAGATAAAAGCTCTTGCCCACAGCTTTCCTTTCCCTTTGCCACCTGACCCTGTAGCTTTCTTGTGCCCCTCCCACCCTATTCCTCTTGGGAATGGAAAGGAAAAAACTACCTTTCCAATGGCAATTATCTACTTACTATCCCTTTAATTTTCTATTAACACACTATAAAATATGTATTTTTTCATTTTCTAGTTTTTAAAGTGGGAGGGTAAATCTGGTTATTACTCCATCATCATTGGAAGAGGGAAAAGATAATACTTTTACTATGACTTTAGAGTTACAGAAAATGCTGCTCAGAGAATTTATCAGCTTTCAAGGCCACACAATCAATAGCTATTTACCTATGTACTCAGTGTATTTGTTCTGCGTTCTTATTAAGAAATACTTAGCTGCCATAGATTAGGTTGTAATTCTGTCTTGTATGGTCAAAGCTATGGTCTTTCCAGTAGTCAGGATGTGTGAGCTGGACCATAGAAAAGGCTGAATACCACAAAATTGATGCTTTCAAATTGTGGTACTGGAAAAGACTCTTGAGAGCCTCTTGGACTGCCAGGAGATCAAACCAGTTATTCCTGAAGGAAATCAACCCTGAATATTTATTGGAATGGTTGATGCTTAAGCTGAGGCTCCAATACTTTGACCATCTGATGCAAAGAGCTGACTCACTGGAAAAGATCCTGATGCTGGGAAAGATGGAGGGCAGGAGGAGAAGGGGACCACAGAGGATGAGATGGTTGGATGGCATCACTGACTCAATGGACATGAGTCTGAGCAAGCTCTGGGAGATAGTGAAGGACAGGGAAGCCTGGTGCACTGTAGTCCATGGGGTCACAAAGAGTCAGACATGACTTAGCAACTGACCACCACCACTAACAACTATCTTATTTTCCTGAGACTGCTGTAACAAATAACTATAAACCTATGACTTCAAGCAACATACATTCATTCTCTGATGATTCTGGAGGCTAGATGTCTGAAGTTAATATCACTGGGCCACAAATCAAAGTGTGGGCAAGACCACAGTCCCTCTGGAGGCTCGAGAGGAGAACCCCTTTCTAGCCTCACCCAGGCTCAGGTGGCTGCATCACTGTATCTTCAAAGTAGGCATTTTCTATTATAGGGTTATGATTTAGAATAACTGGAGATTAACACATCATCTGATCTTGATGAATTCATGCTTGGTATTCCTATATCCTGGGAATATGGCACAGTACCTAAATGGACAGTCAGAATACAAAATATGTTAAACAGGGATAATGCCAAATGATTGATATGCATATAAGGTGTGGTGTTCATTTCAAAGCAAATTGAAAACAAAGACAAAACCTGAATATCTCTGAATTTCTTCTACTATGTGCAGATATGGGAGCTAGGCTTTAAGGAAATAAAACCAGACAAATGAACAAACCAAAAAAAAAAAAAAAAACCCTAATAGAGCCAAAGGATTCTCTAGCATGGAAGTTCAATTGGTGATAAACAGAGAGGCTAAATTCCTGAGTCTTTGATGAGAAATCAAGAATGAAGACCTGGGTGAACCAGATGCTGATACTTAAAGAAATAGACAAGAACCCGTATGATAAATGGTATATAGGAGCAGAAGCCAGAAATCAGGTGAAAAGCTAGCTGAAATGGAACCAGGTCAAAACAATTAAGGATGGACACTGAAGAGCAGTACAGAATTTAGTGACTGGTTATGGCTAGGCTGTCAGACTGGTAAATGGGGTTCTGTGGGGCTGGACTGACAAAGATAATCAGCAGAAAGGCTGATGTAATAGATTAACAACAACCACAAAAATCTATTTAGCTAGATTAGTCTTTGAAAGATTAGAATGATTAGCGTTTTGGAGAGAATTGAAGTATGGTATTCCTTTTAAAGTTCAAGTAGCCACAGGGTAAAATGCTTGACAGGACAATATTACAGTAGAAAGTAACACTTCTCTTAAGAGAAGTTTCCTTTTTTCTCCTCTACACAGTCTTTACAACTTGAAATAGATAACCCCTTGTGGAGACATTTTGAGTGGCAGGTTTTGTGGTGCTATTGTAGACCTTAAAAAAAGAAAGAAAGAAAGAAACTAGTCCCAATTCACAATAATGTTTGGTTAGCACAAAATGGCCATGCAGGTTAGCAAAGAGTGGGAGATCAATAAGATACCCTGTCATTGCAAAAACTAGGATCTAGGGTAAATTTATTTTCCTCACCACATGGATTTCAAGTTCATTTCTCTGTAGGATGTGTTAAAAATATTCTAGTGCACTCACTTGCATTGTATATACACTCTGAAGGGGAGAAACTTACCAAGAAAATGAATAGTTTCCAAATTTTAAAAAATGACTGGTTGTGAATGGGCTGTATTTCTAAAGATGAAAATGTCAAAAATTTTAATACTCAATTACTGAAATAACAGACCATATTTCATAATTAAAAAAACCTACTTCATTCCCAAGAAGCATTAAAAACTCATAGAAATATGTATGCAGACATATATTTGTGTGTACATAGGTGTTTATGTACATGTGTATAGATAATACTTAGTTTTTTAGGGTTAGATGACCTCAACTATGCTGAGTTTGTTAATTTTCTTTTATAGATTATTAACTGAAGGAGAAAAAACATCACCATGCTAATTAGTATATGTGAACCTGGAGTTATTATAACATCTAAAAACTTATATTGGGGTTATTTATATTTTCATTCACTCAGTTGAAACCCATCAACATTTTAAATACCACTTGAGGAGCTAAAAAGTTGATCATGATAAAATAATGAATTTCCCCAGGCTAATCATCTTAGTGGAGTGCTCAGATATGCATTCAAAGCCTTTTCTGTGAAACAAAGCACAGCTATAGGATTTCACAGTTGATCCAGGGTGTGGTCAGTGGTAGATTAAGTAAAACAAAATGGTTTACAATGCTGAGATCAGTTAGAACTGAGTCTTCAAAAACTGGCAGGATTTTTTCCTGACATGATTCAGTGGGAACTGCACATTACCACTTAAACAGTATGTGTGTATAACCTGATATAATCATGGAAAAAAATACTCAAATCCAAACTGTAAGACATGCTACAAGAAAACTGGTCCAAGATACTTAAAATGGTCAATTCCATGAGGAAAACAAACAAACAAAAATGATGGAGATGAGGTTGTTTAGTTTGTGTGATCATTGATTGGATCCTGAATTAAGGGGAAAAAAACATTTTTGCACTAGTGAAGATATTTGAATATAAACTGAATATTAAATTAGAATATTAAATCAGTGTTTAACTTGTCTGCTATAGTTTTGGTTCTGATTCTTCCAGATGAGAGCATGAGGCACCTTGTGTGTGAATAGTGTAAGTGTGATTTCAGGAAAAGAAGTGGAGTAGAGGAAGTGGAAGAGGAAATGGGGCAGCTGTTTACTGGAAGCATCTGGGTTACTATTCCTCTAGGCATTCTCTGATGTGCTGTGTAGCCCGCACTCCAAAAATATAAGTGAAAGGCAAGGGGCTAGGATATTTACCCACTGCTTCAAGACCATGGAAGGAGGAGCCTGGTAGGCTACCATCCATGGGGTTGCAAAGAGTCAAGACAGGACTGCACGAATGAGCGACTTCACTTTCACTTTCACTTTCAAGACCTCAATTGGTTGAGTGTAGCTTCCTGTGGGTATATGTCACCTACAATTTCCAAGCGCATTTGCTAATGTGAGTTTTTGAAGGAGAAAAGTACTAAAGTATATGGCAAGGTGCAAAAAATGACAAACTTTCAATGTAAACAACAAGTATCTATCATAATAGTGACTGAAATTAAAAAATAAAAAACTGTGTTAAAAGGTATAATTATAATGTTGTGATAATGTAAGATAATGCCCTGTTTTCATGAAATGCATACTGACTGTATTTAAGGGTAAAGTGTCGAAGTACCTATCACTCAATATCAAATGGATCTGTGCAGGAGGAACAGAATGAAGGCAAAGAGTTAAAGCCATTGTAGTAAAATCCTTGACATTTTTTCTGTCAACTTCAGTGTAAATTTGGAATGTTTTAAAATAAAAAATTTGATAAAAAAGAAAGAACTTGAATACATAAATTTGGAGTAGGAAAGGGCATTCTTTGTTTAAGAAAGCCTAAGACTAAAAAGAGTGATAAGATAGGAATCTACAAAGTAGAAAAATATAAATCTCGAGGTGTGCAGTGTGTGAAAATATCAGTCTGAAATTATAAGAGTATTTCAAATTAATTTTGTAATTGATGATAACTGTTGGAAAAGACCCTGATTCTGGGAAACATTGAGGGCAAAGGGAGAAGGGTGCGGCAGAGGATGAGGTGGTTGATAGCATATAGCATCACTGACTCAATTGACATGAGTGCGAACAAACTCCAGGAGACAGTGGAGGACAGAAGAGTCTGGCATGCTGCAGTCCATGCGGTCACAAAGAGTCGGACATGACTTAACAACGGAACAAAAACAACAATTGGGAGTCATAAAGGATCCAAAAAAAAAAAAAAAATGTGGATATAATATGAGATGCTGCAGTGATGAAGGTCAGAGGTTCATTTGTAGTAGTGAATCAAAGTAGAGGCTACCGGAATATTAAAGAAGGGTAGAACTAAAGCCCTGAACTTTGGTAGTAATAGTCATTAAAACACTGAGATGAATGTTAATCAGAAAATACTTTACAGAAAGAATTGATGTCTTCTATATAATTGGATTCCAAGATGGTAAAGGAAATGGAATCTTTAGTAACTAAGTAACACTTTAATCTTTGTCTCTCTGACCCCCCTGCATAGTTGATCAAATTTTGATAAATTAAAAAGGGGGGGCATACTTTGCATAACAAGGAAGAGCTTTACAGCTTCAACACAATTAGGAAAAGAAGAATTTCTGTGAAGAGGAGAAAGTCAATGAGGTATTGAATTTTGTGATATTTTCAGGGAGATGCTCATTCCTTTTAATTTATTTTCAGATTGGGGTTTTTTATACATTTTTTTGAAAGGGAAACTATGTGCAAGAATAGGAATATGGTATTTAAACAGTAGTTTAAATGGACCAAGGGTTTTGGTAGTAATTTGTTAAGGAACTTATTGGTTAGGGTTGGAGAATTAATGAAATGCCAGACTCCAAAGATAGAAGATGCAAGCATCTTATTAATACTCACCCAGCAGAGGTTTCTGGATTGCAGGGGTGTCTCCCTGAGTGGAGCCTAAGGCAAAAAGGGAGTTAAACCAAGAACAGAGGCAAAATTATTCTTGTGGTTAGGGAGGAAAGAGGGACATGACAGATCAGGTTAAAGTTTGATTGGTTTATGTAAATCACAATTGTATGAGCAAATTTGTGGCAGTTATGATATCTATCACAGCATACTATCAGGGTTTCTCATCAAATGAACCAATCAAATGAACTTGAGGGTGAAGGTGTAGAGAATCGGAATTGACTTGGGAGAGAGGCCAGTGGAAAGGAATTTTGTAGGGTTTAAGGCACTTGTGTCAATGTTAATTCAAAGTGGAGTATATTTAAAATTAAAGTGGAATCTCTCAGACATTATGAATAGGTGGTTTGCCTCATTACAAATAGGAGTGAGCTTTCTACTATGGAAGCAAAATGTCAGTAGAGCAAATGTAGTAAAAGTAAAGGAGGTTAGGATGAAAACACAAGAATTCAGTAGGAAAGAGAAAGCATCTAACACTGAAGATAATGCCAGATACACCAACATCTTCACCATATCCCGTATTATGTATGACGGGCAGACTGCAGAAGAGCTTATGCTAACTGCAGCCCGCCAGGCTCCTCTGACCATGGGGATTCTCCAGGCAAGAATACTGGTTGCCATGCCCTCCTCTATGGGATCTTCCCAACTCAGGGATAAAACCCAGGTCTCCTGCATTGCAGCAGATTGTTTACCTTCTGAGTCAACAGGGAAGCCCCTATGTTAATAAGCCCTTTCTTTATTTTAGAAGGGTTCACATAGTAGCCTGTTAACTTCCTTTAAGTGGTTAAGCCAGTGGGTTTTGGAGTCACTATATACATGAACTTTCAAGTTGTGAACTTTTAGACGCAAACATGCCTAATTCAGTGTCAGGCATGAGCGAAATTGCAGCATGCCCTCCATTTCTTTTTGCTGGCAATCCTTCAGCTCTACCATCTCTCGCCTCCTCTCCTTCCTCTAGTCAGTAACAATTCTTGTCTGTTCCAGTGCCAGACCCTGTATGCCAGCTGTTGTATTGTACTACTCTACTTTTCAAGGTACTGTACTATAAGATTAAAAATGTGTTCCTTATTTTTCAATTGTTTGTTTTCTATGTATTATTTGTGTGAAAAGTATTATAAACCTCTTACAGAATAGTACTATCTAGCTGATTGTGTTAACTGGGTACCTAGGCTGGTTTTGTTGGACTTACAAACAAATTGGACTTAATGAAGGCACTCTTATTGTATTTGTGTTTGAATGCTGGATCATTAACCTACTAGGTTTTGTAGTTTTAAGTCATATAACTCTACAAACCTGTGCTTACTAATCTGTAGAGTGGGAAATAACAGCACCAAAATAGAGGGGAAAAAAATTTCAGTTCAGATCAGTTCAGTCACTCAGTCGTGTCCGACTCTTGGTGACCCAGTGAATCACAGCACGCCAGGCCTCCCTGTCCATCACCAACTCCTGGAGTTCACCCAAACTCTTGTCCATCGAGTCTGTGATGCCATCCAGCCATCTCATCCTCTGTCGTCCCCTTCTCCTCCTGCCCCCAATCCCTGCCAGCATCAGAGTCTTTTCCAATGAGTCAACTCTTCGCATGAGGTGGCTAAAGTACTGGAGTTCCAGCTTTAGCATCATTCCTTCCAAATAACCTATGGTGGTTATTGCAGATATGGTTGGTTGTGAAGGACATTTTACATATAAAAAACTCAGATATGAAGAGTTATTATGTTTTCAAAGTTGCAAACTTGTAGTTAGCAGAGCTGGGATGTGAAACTATGTCTACCTTAATTTCAAATTTCACTTATTAACTGAATATATTAAATATTTCCTATTTTAAATAAAGACAGCATCAGTTAGAAAAGGATTGCTAAAGAAAAGGAACAAAGAATAAAGAAGAGTCATGGATATCAAAGAAGATGATACTCATTCAAAGGCCACAGTGGGAAGGGAGTGCCAGGGACAAAGCAATGCAAATATAATAGTCACATTTCAATTTCTGTGCAGAAGAAGTTGAACTGGGTTTTTTAGCCAGATGTCTTGAAACTTGAGAATAGGAACACATAACACAACCTTTCCCTGCCCTTAATTTCTTGTCCACCAAACCCCATTCTGATCATAATTCTACTTTTAAAAAAGCTTGCTAATGTAGAGCTGAATTGAGTTTTCTAGGTAATTATGTCAAAGCCTATATAAGACTGAAAGTATACACAGAAGAACTATACAAAATACATCTTCACAACCCAGATAATCATGATGGAGTGATCACTCACCTAGAGCCAGACATCCTGGGAATGTGAGTCAAGTGGGCCTTAGGAAGCATGACAATGAACAAAGCTAATAGAGGTGATGGAGTCCCTGTTGAGCTATTTCAAATCCTGAAAGATGATGCTGTGAAAGTGTTGCCCTCAATATGTCAACAAATTTGGAAAACTCAGCAGTGGCCACCGAAAGGGAAAAGGTCAGTTTTCATTCCAATCCCAAAGAAAGGCAATGCCAAAGAATGCTCAAACTACCACACAATTGTTCTCATCTCACATGCAAGCAAAGTAATGCTCAAATTTTTCTAAGCCAGGCTTTAACAGTACATGAACCATGAACTTCCAGATGTTCAAGCTGGACTTAGAAAAGGCAGAGGAACCAGAGATCAAATTGCTAACATACATTGGATCATCAAAAAAACAAGGGAGTTCCAGAAAAACATCTACTTCTGCTTTATTGACTATGCCAAAGCCTTTGACTGAATGGATCACAACAAACTGTGGAAAATTCTTAAAGAGATGGGAATACCAGACAACCTGACCTGCCTCTTGAGAAATCTGTATGCAGGTCATGAAGCAATAGTTAGAACTGGACATGGAACAACAGACTGGTTCCAAATAGGAAAAGGAGTATGTCAAGGCTGTATATTATCACTCTGCTTTTTTAACTTATATTCAGAGTACATCATGAGAAACACTGGGCTAGATGAAGCACAAGCTGGAATCAAGATTGCCAGGAGAAATATCAATAACCTCAGATATGCAGATGACACCACCCTTATGGTAGAAAGTGAAGAACTAAAGAGCCTCTTGATGAAAGTGAAAGAGGAGAGTGAAAACATTCAGAAACCTAAGATCATGGCATCTGGTCCCATCACTTCATTGCAAACAGATGGAAAAACAATGGAAACAGTGACAGAATTTATTTTAGGGGGCTCCAAAATCCTGCTGATGGTGACTGCAGCCATGAAATTAAAAGATGCTTCCTCCTTGAAAGAAAAGTTATGACCAACCTAGACAGCATATTAAAAAGCAGAGACATTATTTTGCCAACAAAGGTCCATCTAGTCAAAGCTATGGTTTTTCCAGTAGTCATGTATGGATGTGAGAATTGGACTATAAAGAAAGCTAAGAGCTGAAGAATTGATGCTTTTAAACTGTAGTGTTGGAGAAGACTCTTGAAAGTCCCTTTGACTGGAAAGAGATCCATTCAGTCCTTCCTAAAGGAAATCAGTCCTGAATATTCACTGGAAGGACTGATGCTGAAGCTGAAACTCCAATACGTTGGCCACCTGATGTGAAGAACTGATTCATTGGAAAAGACCCTGATGCTGGGAAAGATTGAAGGTGGGAGGAGAAGCGGATGACAGAGGATAAGATAGTTGGATGGCGTCACCAACTCAATGGACATGAATTTGAGTAAACTCCGGGAGTTGGTGATGGACAGGGAGGCCTGGCATACGGCAGTCCATGGAGTCACAAAGAGTTGGACTTGAATGAGCGACTGAACTGAATTGATTCAGTTCTACATATTAATTTCTTCTTTAGCGAGAAACACTAAACCCCCCTGCTCTGAGACACTACTGAAATGTTTCTGAGCCAGAAATGTTTCAGGTCAGATGCCTCTGGAAAGCAGCAAATCCCACAAATTCTCTCCCTTTGGGGAGGGTTCTAGTTAGCCCCACTCTAACTAGATGCATCCCTATTTCCTCTTATAGAAGCTGTTAGCCCATTTTGAAGATGAATAGATCATGGCTAAAATGGGTAAAAGAACTTTTTGTCACACAATGATTTGGTTAGAAGAATTGTGCTTTGATCATATCTCTTTGGATCCCAAATCCGTTTTATTTCTACTGCATTGCTAAAGTCCTATGAAAATCTGGATTCTCAAGATAACTTTGGAGAGAAACTTTTCTTTCTTTCTTTCTTTCTTTTTTACTTAGAATTTTTTATTGGCGTGTAACTGATTAACAATGTTGTACTTGTTTCAGGTGAACAGTGAATGGACTCACCCATACATATACATGTATCCATTCTTCCCAGAACTCCCCTTCCCTCCAGACTGCAACATAATGTTAAGCAGAGTTTCCTATATTATACAGTAGGTCCATGTTGATTTTCTATTTTAAATATAGCAGTGTGTATATGTCGATCTCAAACTCCCAAACTATCCCTTCCCCTCATCTTTCCCCATTGGCCTTCTTAAGTTCATGGAGTGAGCATTTTCTGCTTTCTGTTTTTCACAATACCAATGATGGCAAATGGAAAGAGCTTGAGACACACATTAATTATTTTGTCATAATTAGAGACTATTCATATGATATCCAAATTCATAGCTGTTATGTTGTCGCTTTGGGTTACCAACTCTCTGACTTGGGCATGGGAGGGGACGAAGGCCATTTCCTTTGTACTGCTGTGTCTACATTGGTGCTAAGTGACCCAGTTAATTATGCAGCTACTAGTTGGGCTATGATCAGGGTGAAAGGTCAGGACTTAGAGCTTTGCTCTAATTTACTCTCCCTCTCATTTTCCTCCCTTCTTAATATCTTTCTCTTCATAATTCATTTCTCTTGGCACTGTCTTCCTCTGCCACCTTCATCAATACAGTTGTCTCTCAGAACAATGATCCCTTTAGGTTTTCCATGTTTCAGATTCTTCTGATTATACTGGCATGCTCTGGGTACAAATGAAAAAGAACCACGTAGAAAAGTGAACTTATTCACCAGTGTCAGGCAATTTCTAACTCTTGTTTTACAAGTACAAGTGCATGGACTCCCAGTTTTTAAAAAAATAATTAAAATTATTTTACTGAGATGACTGTTTTCCATATTTCTTAAATGCTGAATTATTTTGTCTTAAAATGAAATTCTACTTAAAATTGGAATGGAACACCCCCACTACATTCTTGTTTCCAAGTACACCCTAATATATCCATGAGTGTTTTTAACTGTTCTTTGAATAGTTCTAGTGACAGATCACTCCTAATCATATCAAGCAGCTGAATTTTTTTTCTTGGATGAGATTACAACTTCTTTTAGAATGTGCTGGAAATTGCATCCTTATAATTTTCAACCACTGATCTTAAATTGTGATTAGGAACATCAAAGTAGCAACCCTAATTTTTCTACTAATAAACAGTCTTAAGATGCTATTCCTTGTGTTGGAAGAATCAGAAAACTTATACCTTTCTTCACAGGATTGTCCTTGAAGTCAATCGGACCTCATGTCTTATTAAATCAAATTGCTGTTAGTCCACATATTCTTCATCCTGTCCCTAATCTTTTGACTTTGCTCCTTCCTCTCTCCTCTGTTTCTCCTCCTTTTCTCCTTACCTTTCCGCCCCCACCCCCTTCTTCTCTCCCTCCCTCCATTTCTTCCTCCCTGCCTTCCCCCTTCCTTCCTTCCTATTGTCTTTTTATTTCAAACCCCAATACAGGAACATACAATCCTCTGAATAAAATAAATCCATTAGTTGGATTGAGGCCATGATTTCTACCTGCTATGATGTATATAGTTTCTAATTAAAGATCATTCTGTATGTGTTTTTCTTTGTTATGTGATCATGACCATCTCTCCCAAAGTAGTGATACCTGCCTGTATTCTGTCTGGTCAAGTTCTGAGTAAATAACTGCATTCTAGGAGGTAAGTCAAGGGTCTAAAATTTAGATGCAGATCAGTTGCCACATCTCATGAAAAGTTAAAAGCCAGAAATAAGTGGTAAATGCAGCAGTGAGTGGTCTGTTAAGTGGAGTATGGAGTGCGGGTATAGAGAAGTTGATCATCAGGACTTGCATTTTTAGAGTTTACTTTTATTTTTAGACAATTACTTAGAAATAACTCTGCTTTTTAAAAAGTGTATTTAAATACATTAATAAAATATAATATAGACAGAAAGAAGAAATTAAAATCAACTAAAAAAAACAATCAATGATAGAAACAAGAGCAGAAGCCAGGAGTGGGTGAATCCACTTGCTCTCACTGATGCTGACCATGTGTGCCTCGGAGGGCCACCTGGAGTCCCAAGGCCAGCGGGGGCAAGGACATCTCTCCTGTTTTGCTGTTCCCTCTGGGTACACTGAAGACACATGTGGCACCTCCTCCCTGGGGAGTCTGGCAGCTGTGGCAGTGGCTGGAAGTAAGTATTCATGAGCCTCTCTGCATCTCAGAGGCAGAGGAAGGAGAGAGCTCACACAGAGTGTTAGCCTCAGTCTTAGAACTCCCGCAGAAAAGCCATCACAGACTGTTCTGTTCTGTGACAGAAACTATTATCTTTGTGTCTCTTTCTCGGTGCCTGTGGCAGTGAGGGTTCTTTAGGCCACCTCTCTTTCTTAAGTTTCTTGGAGATGCTGCAAAATAAGAAGAAGAAGAAAAAAAGAATTGACTGCTGCTGCTGCTTGCGGAATAGTTTAAAGAAGAATTGCCTGCCTTCCAATTTATTTCCGTGGGTCTGACTTCCAGGAAGGTTGTCAAACCTCTTGGTGCCCATTTTCGGTAGCTTATTCAGTGTGAGAAGTCACAGAGCATCCTAAATTCTGAGGAAATTGGTGATACTACTCAGAAAGATGTCAGAGAAAGTGGAGGGGCGGTGATCTTGAAAGTGATACAAAATTCACAATGTTCAACATTTATATAAAACATTTCTCAAGTAACCTCCAAGCAGTTCACATTTCCTTCTCCTCTGATAAAAACTGGAACTAAAAGAAAGTTCTGGAGAGGAATTCACTATGGCAATAGAGATAAAAAACACAACTTTACAAAAAATCAACACTGCAGGGTGGTATTCCAGTTATGCCTGGGTTGACCGACTATTGCAAGAACATTTTATGCCTGTATGCCTTCTTGTGGATTTTAATGTTCATGATCTGATGTACTGGACACCTCTCTGCTCCAGAATGACATTTCCCTTCTTACTGTCAACCTCTTGTCATATACCAATGACAGTATCTCTTGGGTGCAAATAAGAGATAGTAGACAGATATGTCTGATCTTGCAATGATGCTATTTTTCAGGAAGAGTCATGTACAAAGTTTCAGGCCACGAGATACCGGCCTTTGTTCTATATCTCTGCATTGTACATGTCACCCACATCACTCTCTTTTCTCAATTCTTCCTGCAGCTATGTATATACAGGTGTGAACATCAGAGTAACCACTTATTTTCCTCTAATTTTACCTTGTAAAACTGAAAAGTTAAGTCACCAATTTAGGCATACAATGAGAAATAACTAGTATTTCTAAAACATTATGATAAAAATATTTTAAAATGCTTTAAATCTATCTATTGTGTTTGATCTTGAGTTAGCATGATTTTTAAAAACCTAACTGTTGAGTTCTGAAATAATATCATCACATAAAACTACTAACAACACAAAAACCAATTGTCACAAAGCACCCAGTTTAGTGATAGATTCAAGATTCATATTTAAAGTATTTCTTCTGAACAAGCTGCACCAAGAAACTCCTATAAGATCTTGGACGGACTTCTGCTTCTTTGTGACAATGAGTTTCCTTTGCAGAAATTCCTCTGGACACTTTGGGTAGGAGTCAGTGAACTTTGAGAAAACCACTTTGCTCCCATCTAGTAAGAGTCTGTTATGTGATATTTGCATATCTTCCAACTCAAGCTTGTATTTCTTTGGTAGGCACATTTGTAATTGATGAGCTTCTGAAGAAAGAAAGCATTCTTCTGTCATCACAAAGATTTCAGTTTTTGTCACCTAATGAAATGTTCCATATCTCAGCAACTCTATTGCTCAGCAGATGTTGGACATGAAGGTCTATGAGAAAAAGATGTGATAAATGCTTTTTCAGTGGCTTCCACTCTTTTGAAGACTGGATTAGAATGTTGGCAAAGAATAGTGCCTCTCAGTGCTGAGAATATGAATTGATCGCCTGGTGATATCAAACACAATTTTCTTTTTTTTAAATTGAAGTATAGTTGGTTTATAACCTTCTGTTTATTTCTGCTGTTCAGCAAAGTGACTCAATTATAAACACACACACACACACACATTCTTTTTGATATTCTTTTCCATTATGTATTGTTGCAGGACACTGAATATAGTTGCCTGAAACATAGTATTCTTAAAACACTGGAAAACATCAAGACAATAGAAATTCAAATATTACAACTAGACAAAAAAAAAAAAAAAGAGAGAGAGAGAGAGAAAAACCATTTAAGAATCTGGGGCTGCTGCTAAGTCACTTCAGTCGTGTTCGACTCTGTGCAACCCCATGGACTGCAGCCTACCAGGCTCCTCTGTCCATGGGACTTTCCAGGCAAGAGTACTGGAGTGGGTTGCCATTGCCTTCTCTGATTTAAGAATCTAATATGTGGCAGATACTGGCTGTACTTTCCATGTGTCAAGTCAGAATTACTGAAGTTGGCTTTGTTAGAATTTAGGGGCCTGTTTCCAACTCCAAACTTGAATGAATGAGGAGTGGAATCAGTGAGGCTCTGAAGTTAATATTACAGCCACCCATTCAGCATGTCTTTAACTGGTAACTATCAGTGTTTTCAAATAGTTCACCCTTCCCTTTATTGAGATACAGTCACTATTTCTGTGAACTAGTGCATTTATTGATAGTGGAACTTGGTGAGGTTTCCAAGATCTGTGATGTAGGATTTTCCCCTTCTCCTTCAGTAAGAATGAACTGAAAATGATAGAAGTGTGATTGCATCACCAATGCTCTGACACCAACTAGGTGTCCTACAGTATAATTCAATTCTGGCACTAACCAAACATAATTAGCACTGACCTCACAGGTTCTGGACTCCGTCTCACAAGGAGGTGTCCATTTCACAGACCCACTTTAACTCTTCTGTGACCCCCAAGCCACCTACACTCTTGCCCAGCTTAGCTACAAATTCAGGGATTCCTGTAAATCTTTCAGATTTGATAGTTAGTTACAATAAGTCACAGATCTCAGGAGACTGCTATGCTTAAGACTACCACTTTATTATAAAGAATACAAGTGAATAGCCAGAGAAAGAAATACACAGAATGACAGAGCGTGGAAATGTCCTGTTGCAGGGGTTTCTGTCCCCATGGAGTCCGGGTGCACAACCATCACCATGCCTATACGTCAGTATCTTCTCCAACCACGAAGATCCCTGAGCATCATTGCTCAGTGGTTTGTTACATAGACATCCTTGATTAAATCACTGGACGCATGATTGAACTCAAGTCTCAATACCTCACACTGAAAGTTCAATTGCTTGTTTGTTTGTCAACCAGCCCTCATCCTGAACTTTTCCAGGGACCCTGACAGAAGTCACCAAGTTAAAATAACAAAAACAATCCTATCACACAGGAAATCCCAAAAGATTTTGTAATTCTGGCCCTGGACAAAAACCAACTAGCTAGCTGCTGCTGCTGCTAAGTCGCTTCAGTCGTGTCCGACTCTGTGCGACCCCAGAGACAGCAGCCTACCAGGCTCCCCCTTCCCTGGGATTCTCCAGGAAAGAACACTGGAGTGGGTTGCCATTTCCTTCTCCAACTAGCTAGCTATCTAGATATTATTGTATCACAGAGGATAAAGGAATATTACAGTAAGAATTCTTTTCCTTCTTATTCAAAAAATCCCTTTTAAAAAAACAAGTTTGAATATGTCTATTGTTATTCCTAATTGTATTCAGAAAGGAAATTTTTGTTTATCTATCTATCTATCGGTTCACTTAGCAAACCAAATCTTTTCTTCTTAGGAATCTATGACCCTGAATGGTCATAACGATGTTAAAGTTTCTGTTGGCATCAGCATCAGAGATTATTATATATATATATGAGGGGACAAATTTGAGAAAGTTAGAATACTTTTCAAACATTCTGGACTTCCCTGGTGGCCCAGTAGTTATGAGTCTGCTTGCCAATTCAGGGGACGCAAGTTCAATTCCTGGTCCAGGAAGATCCCAGATGCTTCAGGGCAACTAAGCCCCTGCTCGCTGCAACTATAGAAAGCTGGAGGACAGCTACAAAGACCCAGTGCAGCCAAAAATAAAAAATAATTCGTTCATTTAAAAAAAATTCTCCAACTGAAGACTACATGAAAATTTAGGCTTTGAAACAACAAGCCCATGAATCTCTCTAATAATCATGCAGTCTTCCAACACAGAGTTAGCCCCAGATTTATTTATTCAAGGTTACAGTTTCTCATAGGCCAGCTGAAAGGAGAACAAGCATGAATGAGTATTAAAGTAACTGACTTCATGCAGAACTGAGGGTGATTCAACCAAGCAATGCAAAAGGCCACAAATGTTAAGTAAGAGAAATAGGACATCTGTGCTTAAAGTATTTCTGTTAATAAGTAAAAATCAAGTTAAAACAAACCTGGCATCCTGTCTCAAATCATGGTCAATCTTTAAAAAGGTTCTGTGATCATTAGAAATTACTGGTGTCTGCTACGCTTCCTCATGGAAGTGTTTTTAAAAGTATTAGCTGAAGGGGAGTAAACATACAATCAAGAATTCATGGAGAAAATTGCATTTTTGTAAAGATATATTTTCTGGAAAGAAATACTTAATAGAATACGTTATTTCCCTGTTATTTAAATTCAGATTTTAAAATCCATATTGGAGTTCTATTAACCTGCCAATTAATATAATAATTAACTCATTACCTTAATGGTACCATAATTATCTGTTAGCTATGATTGGATTTTAATTTTCCCAAAGTCAAAGCATAATAGTCTTATCTATACTCCCCATATGTAATTTTTTCTCTATGTCCTTTCCCCTGCAGGTATCTAGTAGGGCACAGAGAAGCTCTATGATGAGTTTTCTAATCCTGCCACACCTAGGATAGTCATTTTACCAGAGCTAGAGTGTCTCTAATAAAAAAAAAAAAAAAGAAAGAAAAAAAAAATTGAGAGAGAGAATTTGAAAAAAAAAATACGCTAACAGGTTCTCCGTCTGATTATATCTCTTTCCTGACCTGGGATGGAGATCCACACTTTCTCTGGGGAGATCTATGCTTCCCTGGTGTTGTTGCCTTGCAGTTTAATGAGTAGAGTCATGAAGAAGATATGATGGGTTAATGAGTTCCTGTCAGCTCTCTGGATGCTTCTCTTATCTACTTTCAGGTATCTTATGTGCACTTATTGTACTGGTTTGGTAATTCAGCATCAGCGTTTGGACAAGAAGGAAAAAAATAATAATGTTCAAGTTTGGTTCAGTACAGCTTAACATAAAAGAAACTCCAAATAGATATTACAAAATAAGGTCAGATAGTCAGCAGAGAGTCAGCTCTTCTGTCTTTCTTAAGAAACTGTGGAGACATCCATGGCAACTATTTATTGAGCATGTGTAAATGCTAGATGCTAAGTGATTTATTTTGATTAACCCTCTGATCTCATAATAACCATATAAGCTAGGTATGATTATTATATCAGTATTACAGATGATGCTTGGAAATGTAATATAATTTCCCCCAAATCATAGAGCTAGGTGGTGATAGATACCTAGGCAAGAATGCAGGTTTTTAGGCTTCTCTCTATAAATATTAAAACCTATGTCCTACCATATTCATAATGCAGTGAAAACAGGTCTAACTTCAAAGTCCATATTTAAGAAATCTTTTCAAAATTTACCTTTCTTTCCTGTCTCTTCCTCAAACACACACACACACACACACACACTCCACAATGCATTACTCAAAAGATCAATAATCATAGATGAACCATTTTTCTCTTTAGTCAAGGGGGAGACAGTACTATTAGAAAAATAGATTTATTATTTGACAGTTGAGTCATAAATACATAGTTGGTCCAATAAGCATAAAACCTGTAAGGAATCACTAAGCTAACTTCTATATTTTATACTTCATAGACCTAGAGACAAATTTCTATAGTGTTGGATCCTCAGCCATAAATTCACAGATTCTTTAGCTTTGTCCCGATTAAACCTTGGTTGTAAAAATAAGAAAATATCATCTAGTCCAGTTGACTGAATACCTGTGAGTGTATCCACCTCATATCTGGCCACTGCTACAGACTACATTGTTGAAAACCTAATGTGGTTTGTCTGAGGTTGAGATGATGGTTGGAACAGGTTGTTGGAGACAGAATTTTCAGGACAAATCAAGACTGCCTTGATTTATCTAAGTTCTCTCTTCTTCCAGGTTCAGCTTAATTCCAGGTTGGTGTTTTGGTGAGAAGTTACATGCAAATAACAACTACCATTCTGCTTCCCATATCTTCTCTTGAGACCTCATGCTTAGTTTCTTACAAGATGAAACTCAAATAGAAAACATATTTTTAACCATTCTGAGCAGCAAAAGCACACACCGTCTCTGTGGGACAGAGTCAATGACTTCTTCCGGGAATTAAATGATGACATTCTTACTAACACCAGTGCCCAGTGACCCCAGGCATCCGTGGTGGTGACAACATTGATGGGTCCCAGCTGCAGTGGTGCCTTCAAATTGCATCGGAGCCATAGCTTCTGTGTTTAGCACTGACAGTGACAAAAATGTCATTGCAAGGAATCAGAACACCAATTAGAAACAGGTTAGCTAAAAGGAACAGGCTGTGTGCAGAAACAGAAACTGTAGAGCTGAGACTCATACTTATGTGTGGTGGTGGTGGTGGTGGTTTAGTTGATAAGTCTTATCTGACTCTTGTGATCCATGGGCTGTAACCCACCAGGCTCTTCTGTTTATGGGATTTGCCAAGCGAGAATACTGGAGTGGGTTGCCATGCCCTCCTCCAGGGGATCTTTCCAACCCAGGGATCAAACCCTCATCTCTTATGTTTCCTGCATTGGCAGGCAGATTCTTTACCACTACTGCCATCTGAGAAGCCCACACTTATGTGTATTTGACTTTAAAACTCATACCATACTTACTGGATACGTAGAAAAGTTTCCAAACTACTCTGTCTTAGTCTTATCAGCTCAGACGCATTGGGCACCAGAGAGGATGAATTGTCAGCCTCTGTGCTGTGTGCTTTATGTGCTAGGTCTTCAAATATAATAGTTGGTAGTTTCAATATGTATGTCTTATAGCACTGGGATAAACTAGAGAAAGGTTAGAATCCTTGTCCCACTCTACCTACCCCAGCCTGGATAGGATCATAGGATACACCAATCTGTGAATACAACTGAGTTGATATTATTTACTCCAATTTATGGGAAACTTACTTTTATATAAATCTTTTCTTTTAAAAGAGGGGCTTAATCCTTTGGGTTCTTCTTAGATGGCACATCTTAAATGCATTTCCTTTCTGCATTTCCTAAATGCATTGAATCAGGTTTGCGTCCTGGTACTTCTCATGCAAGTGAACATTTCCGGTGACTCAAACAAGACATCTCAGTGTCAGTTAGGACCAATTATGGTCTAACAGCAGTTAAGTGTAGGTTTCTTAATGAAGTGGAACTGTTTCTCTTGTGCATTAAGTGCCAAGTGAAATGGCTGTTGGCTAACCTCAAGTTAATGAAGTAGTTCCAGAGTATCACCTATGTGCTAATAATGTAGGCATGTCAGGGAAAAACAGAGAGGTCTTAAATGAACATAGAATGCCATCAATAAGTTAGGTTGAATGGATGCCTTCCTGAGAATTTAGTTTCACATAAAGCAGGAGGTCATAAGCTCACGTGGTCCTATAGTCTGGAAAGATGTTTGTGATGGGAGCTTGCATTAGAAGGTGCTTTCAGAAGCTTATTTTCTGCAAACCACAAGTTTGACAGGACTTTTACATCATCTATTAAGGGTCATTGGGAAGAAAAAAGAAGACATCAAAGAGTAGTTAAATCAACTAAATTTCTGCAATTGCCCTTGAATAAAAACATAGACTATTGTGCCAACTCTTCTAAAAATGGTTATGTTCAGTATTTATCAATGACCTCTGGGTATGTCTATGAGCTAATAGAGCTTTCCTTCAGAATACACTTGACACTTGCAAAGTCTAAATGATGTCAAAGAAGCAATACAAATATATCATAAAAGGCTATATCCTATCGGGTGAAATAACCTCTACAGGAAAGAAAAACTACTCAAATGCAACCATTCATCACTGAGCTCTCTCCTCCTCCTTTTTAAACAATATTATATCAAATATAAAATGTTTACTATTTACGGGAATGACCATATGTGTGTGCATGTGTGTATGTGTATAAATGGACATTTCAGGGGTTATCATGTCTAAGACCAAAACCAAATATCCTGTCTTCAGTGTAGGTTTTTACAACCTCTCTCTGTTAACCAGGGCACTAATGTAACTTCTCTTCCATGATGCATACTCCAGATTTGCTGTTTGGAATTAAGAATTCTTTTCCCGGCTTCTAAAGATGCTAAATGAAGATGTCTGTCAGCTGTCAGCACTCACTGGGGGATTGACTTAATTAAAAAAAAATCTCCTCGCCCAAATTCATGCCTGCTTTCAGAGGCAGTCTACATGCCTGATGAATATGGGAGTATAAAAAACTGGCTCCTTCATCCCAACACTGAAGGAACATTGTGGATCCAGAGTTCTTTATGGGTTCAGTCTGCATTGCTTCATGAATTCTGTCTGATCCTGTGTTTGTTTCTTCTATTCCACAGATGTAAATCCTCAAAACATTCCTTTAGTAACTATTTTGAGTACCAATTTTCATGTTTTGGAATGGCTCTGGAGGGACTCAAACTGCAACACCTTCTTCGTGCCACCACACAATTTTTAGATATATTAGTTTCTCTATTTCAAAAATCCACCAATTTTTTATAATAGTTTATGTTTTCTTATATGTTTGCTTATTTACTTTTTTGATGGCTCTATGTTGCTGCTGCTGCTAAGTCGCTTCAGTCGTGTCCGACTCTGTGCGACCCCAGAGACGGCAGCCCACCAGGCTCCCCCGTCCCTGGGATTCTCCAGGCAAGAACATGGAGTGGGTTGCCATTGCCTTCTCCAATGCATGAAAGTGAAAAGTGAAAGTGCAGTCGCTCAGTCGTGTCCAACTCTTAGCGACCCCATGGACCGCAGCCTACCAGGCTCTGCCGTCCGTTGCCTTCTCCGGATGGTTCTTTGAGGTATGCATTATTCTCCTCCTATGCCAAATGAAGCTTAGAAGAAGTTCACAGCTTGTACGCTAGTAGAATTAAAACCTGGATAATATATTTTTAGCACAATAAAAACATTCATTCTCATAATAATTGACCTTATTTAATTATACTTCTCCCATTAGGAACACCAAACCTTCTTCATCCTTTTACATCCACTAGCTGAGTGCAGTGTCTAGCCCTATATTTACAAGTTTTGAGAATTTGGAAATATGAATAACTTTGTTAATCTGTAGTTTCTTCATTGTTAAAATGGATTAATAGTGTAAATAAAAGCAAGATAAATTATGTAAAAGGTACAGCATTCAGTTGGATTTTGCTCCCTAAGTTCTCCATTAGGCTAGCTAATATTATGGGAAGTTAGGTACAGTGTGTATGTGTGTGCATGCAAAGTCGCTTCAGTCATGTCCAACTCTTTGCAATCCTATGAGAATAGTCTGCCAGGCTTCTCATCCATGGGATTCTCCAAGCAAGAAAACTGCAGTGGGTTCCCATGCCCTCCTGGAGAAGATCTTCCCCACCCAGGGATTGAACCCTTGTCTCCAGGATCTCCTACACTGGCAGCCGGGTTCTTTACCACTTGTGACACTTGGGAAACCCCTAGGCATAGAGCAGGGATTAACAACATGAGTATTGCAGTATCAGGTAACTCTAGTTTCTAGTTAAAACTCTGAGACTTATTTCATCCCCAGTTTCAGGCAGCTTTTATGAAGTCTCTAAAAGTAAAATTAATCAGCCATCAGTTCAGTTCAGTCGCTCAGTTGTGTCCGAGTCTTTGCGACCCCATGAATCGCAGAACGCCAGGCTTCCCTGTCCATCACCAACTCCCAGAGTTCACCCAGACTCACGTCCATCGAGTCAGTGATGCCATCCAGCCATCTCATCCTCTGTCGTCCCCTTCTCCTCCTGCCCCCAATCCCTCCCAGCGTCAGAGTCTTTTCCAATGAGTCAACTCTTTGTATGAGGTGGCCAAAGTACTGGAGTTTCAGCTTCAGCATCATTCCTTCCAAAGAAATCCCAGGGCTGATCTCCTTTACAATGGACTGGTTGGATCTCCTTGCAGTCCAAGGGACTCTCAAGAGTCTTCTCCAACACCACAGTTCAAAAGCATCAATTCTTCAGCACTCAGCCTTCTTCACAGTCCAACTCTCACATCCATACATGACCACAGGAAAAACCATAGCCTTGACTAGACAAACTTTTTTTGGCAAAGTAATGTCTCTGCTTTTGAATATGCTATCTAGGTTGGTCAGAACTTTTCTTCCAAGAAGTAAGCATCTTCTAATTTCATGGCTGCAGTCACCATCTGCAGTGATTTTAGAGCTCCAAAAAATAAAGTCTGACACTGTTTCCCCATCTATTTCCCATGAAGTGATGGGACCAGATGCCATGATCTTTGTTTTCTGAATGTTGAGCTTTAATTCAACTTTTTCACTCTCCTCTTTCACTTTCATCAAGAGGCTTTTTAGTTCCTCTTTACTTTCTGCCATAAGGGTGGTGTCATCTGTATATCTGAGGTTATTGATATTTCTCCTGGCAATCTTGATTCCAGCTTGTGCTTCTTCCGGCCCAGCGTTTCTCATGATGTACTCTGCATATAAGTTAAATAAGCAGGGTGACAGTATACAGCCTTGATGTACTCCTTTTCCTATTTGGAACCAGTCTGTTGTTCCATGTCCAGTTCTAACTGTTGCTTCCTGACCTGCATACAAATTTCTCAAGAGGCAGATCAGATGGTTTGGTATTTCCATCTCTTTCAGAATTTTCCACAGTTTCTTGTGATCCACACAGTCAAAGGCTTTGGCATAGTCAATAAAGCAGAAATAGATGTTTTTCTGGAACTCTCTTGCTTTTTCCATGATCCAGTGGATGTTGGCAATTTGATCTCTGGTTCTTCTGTCTTTTCTAAAACCAGCTTGAACATCTGTAAGTTCACGGTTCACGTATTGCTGAAGCCTGGCTTGGAGAATTTTGAGCATTACTTTACTAGTGTGTGAGATGAGTGCAATTTTGCAGTAGTTTGAGCATTCTTTGGCATTGCCTTTCTTTCGGATTGGAATGAAAACTGACCTTTTCCAGTCCTATGGCCACTGCTGATGTTTCCAAATTTGCTGGCATATTGAGTGCAGCCCTTTCACAGCATCATCTTTCAGGATTTGAAATAGCTCCACTGGAATTCCATCACCTCCACTAGCTTTGTTCATAGTGATGCTTTCTAAGGCCCACTGGACTTCACATTCCAGGATGTCTGGCTCTAGGTCAGTGATCACACCATCATGATTATCTTGTCTTGAAGATCTTTTTTGTACAGATCTTCTGTGTATTCTTGCCACCTCTTCTTAATATCTTCTGCTTCTGTTAGGTCCGTACCATTTCTGTCCTTTATCGAGCCCATCTTTGCATGAAATGTTCCCTTGGTATCTTTAATTTTCTTGAAGTGATCTCTAGTCTTTCCCATTCTGTTGTTTTCCTCTATTTCTTTGCATTGGTTGCTTAAGAAGGCTTAAAGTTGTTTAATTCTCATAACAATTGTGTAAGATCATCCTTGTGAAAATGGTAACAGGGTGCCAGAAGCATTACTAGCCTTTCACAAACAGAAGCTATCCTGTGAAGACACACACACACACATGTGTTTGGGCAAACAAATATGCTAGGACAAAAGCAGGGTTGCAATTGGGAAGAGATGGAGAGAAGCTAATAGGTCCCAGGCACTAGTTGGTTTAGATAAATTATGAAATTCAATAGAAAATCCTGGCATTAGAAATAAGGAAACTAAGTTCCAAGAAGATTAAATAGCTTCCTTAAGGTCACAAGGGCTTCCCAGGTGGCTCAGTGGGTAAAGAATTCGCCTACAGTGCAGGAGACACAGGAGACGTAGGTTTGATCCCTAGATTGGGAAGATCTCCTGGAGTAGGGAATGGCAACTCACCAGTATTCTTGCCTCGAGAATCCCATGGATAGAGGAAACTGGTGGGCTACAGCCCATGGGGTCGCAAAGTGTCGGAGACGACTCAAGCAACTGAGCATGTGCATGCATGTGCGAAGTCACATACTTGGTAATGAAGGAGTAGCTGTTCAAACCCAGGTCTATTTACTACAGAGACTGGGGAGAGGAAGAGAGGAATAGAAATTATAGAGAAATAAAAAAGAAACGAATGAGGGGAGAAATATGAAGATGTATCAGATGAATCTCTAAATTTTTGTACACACGAGAATCTTGAATCTTTAGTTGATCACAAACTTCACAAAATCTTCTTCACATCAATTCTTTATCTCTCTCTATTGAAAATGTCGATCAGTCTGTAGAATATGTTTCTCTCAGGTCTCAAGGTACAAGTGTTGTAGTCTCCACTGATTGACTGCAGAAACCAGAATCCAATTTGCAGGGAGTTCTTACTTTCTTATTAAGCACACATCATTGTTAAATGCTTACTGTCAAGAAGTCTCATCAGGCTTTCAAAGCTTTTCTGCACTGCCTGTGAGGTACTCACAATACTGGAGATTACTGATAAAGGCACTTTCACATCTACAGGGGTAGCTGTGGCAAACAGTAGAAATGTACTTTCTGACAGAATTAAGACAATTATCCATGAGATGAGTTCAAGGTAATGCGAAGGTCATTCCCACTGCAGGTTATTCTTAGTGAGATACAATTCTGTATCACCTCTATCCCTCAAGAAAAGAAAGAAAGAAAAAAAAGCAGATGAAAAATTGTATACCAAATCTGAACTTCTTTTGATCCAGTCTTGCAAGAGATGATAAAAGTTGGTCATTCAATAAAGGGGTCTGGTTTGTAACTACAATCACCCCTTGTTATCTGTGGGGGATAGGATATACAAATCCTTGGATGTTCAAATGCCTTATATAAAATGGCATGGTATTTGCATATAACCTGTGAACATCCTCCTTTATACTTTAAATTGTCTCTATATTACTTATAATACCTAATACACTGTCAATGTTGTCAAATACTTGAAAATACAATGTAAATGCTATGTGAATATTTGCCAATGCATGGCAAATTTGAGTTTTGCTTTCAGGAACTTTCTGGAACTTAAAAAAAAAAGAACTTTTCTGTTTGTGGTTAGTTCAATCCATGGATGTGGAACTCATGTGTATAGAGAGCTGATTGTGCTGCTAATCTCTTTGTGATAGTTCCCATTCTTATATTTTTATGCTGCACACGGTCTCTAAGGCATGCCTACCTGCTCAGGAAAACGACTAAGATGACAACTAGAATTTGGACTGTACTTATGTTAATCTAAAGGAGGATTTAATACTTTTATCATGAAAATCAAGGAATGTTGTAATTGCCCTCACTATGGGTTTTTCAGGGCTCCTCTAATGGCTCAGAAGGTAAAGAATCTGCCTGCAACTCAGGAGATCTGGGTTTGATCCCTGGGTTGGAAAGATCTCCTAGAGAAGGGAATAGCAACCTACTCCATTATTCTTGCAGGGAGAATTACATGCTCAGAAGAGTCTGACAGGCTACAGTCCATGGGGTCGCAAAGAGTTGGACATGACTGAGTGACTAACACTTTCACACTTTCAGGGGTTTTTCAGCAAACCAAGAAGAAGCCTTCCTAAAGAGACACTACATGGAGAGTCATATTTAACCTGTGAATATCCCAAAGTATTGTACTTGAGAACACAAACAGTTGTCAAGAATTCCATAAAGCTCTTTCCAAAAAAGGCAACAGTCTATTATATTGAGTCAAACCTATTGGATCACATTGAACAAACTACTAGCAAAGAAAGTCATTGTAGGTACACACAGGAAAGGCTCACTGAGTAAATTGATAGGTATCTTCAATATCAAGCTTAAAATACAGTACAGGATTCAGAAATTCATTTCCTTATTAAGCCAACATTTATTTTGAATCTGTAAAATAACAGAGAGGGAGCTCCTGAAACTATGTGTAATCATGAGTCAAATCTATTTCACCTACTTTTCACTAATCAAGGACTTGCATGTCGTCCAAGTTGCACGTGGTCTATACAATGAGATGATTGCGGGAGTTGTTGTCAAGACACTCAAGAGTCAGCTGTGACTAGTTGGAACTGAGCAGGTTAAGACCAGGTTGGACCACTGCCCACTAATCACAAGCGGGAATGTCTGATTGGTGAACTTTTGAGGTGGGCGGGGAGACTCGTGGATAGCGCTTGCACGCTTTGGAACGTGTAGGAGCCAGGAGTTTAGTTATACCAGCATGGAAGGACAATTTCTGCACCATTTTCCAGTCACTCGGCTCCTCAGAGTCCCCACACCTCAGGCCACTGTGCTTTTTTATTCTTTAATCCCCCAACTACCCTGAACCCTTGCCTTCAGAAGGAGGCAAATTGGAGACTGGTTCCTTCGTCGCTGAAGCTGGCTTGTGAATGAACCCCCTCTTTGCTGCAAACCTTGGTGTCTCAACATTTTGGTATCTGTGCTTCGGGCAAAATGAAACTCCTTTGGAATGAAAGGATCTCAGGAGTTCACAAACGGTAAGATAGACACCTGTACCCTTCAGATACTATTTCACATTCTCATATATTAATCCATTACAATTTTTTTTTTTTTTTTGAGTGAGGACTGCTAATGTGTGAGGTGAAAACTGTCTTGATGAGCAGGAAAAAGTATTCGTGCAAATGGAGCTTAGGCTCTAATGAAGAGGATTTTAAATAGATTATACAATAAACTGATAAAGTCAAGGTGCCTTTCACATACCGAATGACAATGGTTTGTTTTGATAATAACACAATGAAACTAATATGAACTAATTATGAGAAATATATATGTGATAATTGCAATGCTTTAATCTTACAAAATGTTGAGCTAGAGGGACATGTCTCCTTGGGAATATAGAAAAAGAAGCAAAGAGATTGTGACATTTAACGGGAACCTTCAGGCATGACTTTTCCAAAGAAACAAACAATTATTGCAGGAGAAGAAACAGCGATTTTAAAGCTACCAAGCCCAGAAAAGATGAGGTGTTGATAGAATAGCGAGTAGCTCAATAAGACCTGTCCTTGTATTCACACCTTCTCTCTCCCTCGACCGTGCTCTGCTTCTCTGGTAAATACTCCTACCTAGAATAAATGTCACAACTGCACTAAGCAGGTAAGCTTTGTGGCAGAAAAACGCAAAATTGTGCTGAATAATCTCACTTAAAATTGTGGTCTCAAATGCCCAATGAGGGTTCTATTCAGAAGGTAATAGAAAAATATAATTAAAAATTAACCCTATGGAAACCTATGTCTGATGCAAGATTCCTTTTAATTTTATCATATTAAGAAACCATTTTTCTATTTCTGCTTTGCTAAGAATAATTTTTTATTATGAACGTGTTTTGAATGGGATCATTTTTGCATTTTTAAAGATTACATGATTTTTTACCCCTTTCCTACTAATGTGGTCAATTTATTTTCCCACTGCATTTAAGTAGTTTATATTTAAATGTTCAGTTCAGTTCAATCGCTCAGTCATATCCGACTCTTTGCGACCCCATGAATTGCAGCACACCAGGCCTCCCTGTCCATCACCAACTCCTGGAGTTCGCTCAAACTCACGTCCATCAAGTCAGTGATGCCATCCAGCCATCTCATCTTCTGTCATCCCCTTTTCCTCCTGCCCCTAATCCCTCCCAGCATCAGAATCTTTTCCAATGAGTCAACTCTTAGGGCTTCCCAGATGGCACTAGTGGTAAAGAATCCACCTGCCAATGCAGAAAACACAAGAGAAGACAGTTCCATCCCTGAATCGGGAAGATCCCCTGGAGAAGGGAATGACAACCCACTTCAGTATTCTTGCCTGGAAAATTACATGGGTAGAGGAGCCTAGCAGACTATAGGCTATGGGACCACAAAGAATTGGACATTAGTGAGCATATATTTAAATGCTAATTCAACCTTTTAATCCTGGAATTTAAATATACCTATTGATATTTTATTTTCACATCACTGGTTTTAACTTACTGGTGAAAGTGAAAGTAAAGTCACTCAGTCGTGGCTGACTCTTTGCAACCCCAGGGACTGTAGCCCACCAGGCTCTTCCCTCCATGGGATTCTCCAAGCAAGAGTACTGGAGTGGGTTGCCATTTCCTTCTCTAGGGGATCTTCCTGATCCAGGGATTGAACCCAGGTCTTCTGAATTCCAGGCAGACGCTTTAACCTCTGAGCCACCAGGGATTTCCCTACAATTATTTTTCCACAGTGTCATTTTGTACTTTTGGTACGTTTATATTGGTTCAATAAAATAAATGGAGGATGTTCTCAACAACAACAACAAAAACCCAAATCCCAATGAATACAGTATTGCTGACTATATAATTATACATTCCTTTTTTTTTGTCTTCCCACTCCCCACAATTAATCTTCCACACCTCCTCATCTCTACTCAAGACTCCTATACCAGTCTTCTCATTCTCACTCCCAGTTTATGATTTAAATCATCACCTACTGAGAAAATAGAAATAAAACATGCCTGGTGGCTTTGGTAGGCTGCCTGGAGCTTGAATGGTCTGGACTGGGGATGGTCCCTAAGAGTGCTATGCTGGGGACCCCCTTGGCTGTGCACTTAAAGCTGGATCAGTTGTGAGGAGTGGGTTGGCCCTTGGAAGCACTGCACCATAAGCTCCTTTGGCAGGACTACTGTGGCTGGAGCAGGGAGACCTGGAGGAAAGTCTCTCATTCCCTGAGGGGCTCTAGCAGTTCCCTGCTAGTTTGGCAGAAGCTCTAAGGTGAGTAAATGGAGTTTCTTCCCTGTAAAGTCTAAGTGCCCTTTAAACTGCTGGTTTTGTTTTTGTTTTTCTGTGTCCCAATCCCAAGGTAGATAAGTCCTCACTCAGGACTCTAAGCTATATTTCTCCCTGCTTCAGGTCACCATGGCAGGGTTGGAGTCCCATGGATACAGTGTCTCCACCCCATTTGTACATGGTCCTTCTATGTGCAGTAGCTGTTAAGTCAATCCTGAGGTCTTCAGGAGAAACTGCTCTATATATTGATATAGAGTTGGGGTGTCTGTAGGAGGAGGTAAGTGCAGGGTTTTTCTACACTCCTAACTTCTCTCTCCCACCACTCCTCCCATCTGTACTTTTTTAAAAGTTGGTTCATATGCTTTTTTTAAAAAATATATATATATATTTTTTATTTTATTTTTGGGCTGTGCTGGGTCTACGTTGTTTTGCTTGGTCTTTCTCTAGTTGGGGCTAGTGGGGGCTACTCTGTTGCAGTGCTTGGGCTTCTCACTGTGGTGAGCAACTTGTTTTGTTGCAAAGCACAGGCTCTAGGCCTGCAGATCTCAATAGTTGTGGCACACAGTAGCTGCTGCACGCGGGTGTGATACAGCTGAGGTTTGTGGGCTCTAGAGCTCCATTTCAGTAGCTGTGGCACATGGACTTAGTTGCTCAGCTGTGTGTGGAATCTTCCTGGATAGGGATTTAACCTATGTCCTGTGCATTGGCTGGTGGATTCTTATCCACGGCACCACCAGGGAAAGTCCCATATGCTCTTTTTGAAGATCTAGACTTATATTTGAGAGCAACTTTCTGGAGATATGCAAATCCATATATTTAAATATAATTTTTATTTAAATACTAAAAAATATTTTTGCAATGTTGTGTTGGTTTCTGCCATACAACAGAACAAATCAGCCATAATTATTCATACATCCCCTCCCTCTCTAAAGGCAACTTATTATATGCTGAACACTTAGAAAATACTGCAGAGAGAGGGTCAAACTTGCCATGTCACAGAGAAGAGTTTAGACAATGTGGTGTATGGATGACAGATTTGAAAATAGCATTAGTGTCCTTGCATTACAAATTTAATACTGTTGGCATTTCATCAGTCTTGAAAATTCTTTAGTCATTTTCCAAGTGGACACCAATCACCAGATACCTAATGGCAACTGATCTTAGGGCTCGTTCCACTCTCACTCCTTACACTGATGACCATGACATTGCTGCTACATCACTTCAGTCGTGTCCGACTCTGTGCGACCCCATAGACGGCAGCCCACCAGGCTCCCCCGTCCCTGGGATTCTCCAGGCAAGAACACTGGAGTGGGTTGCCATTTCTTTCTCCACTGCATGAAAGTGAAAAGTGAAAGTGAAGTTGCTCAGTCGTGTCCGACTCCAGCGACCCCATGGACTGCAGCCCACCAGGCTCCCCCGTCCATGGGATTTTCTAGGCAAAATTACTGGAGTTGGGTGCCTTGACTTTGAAATATCAGTTTAGGCTTGCACAGATTCTTCTAATCACTGTGCTATTCCCCCGTTGTCTGTTTTCTGCACACATATATCATGAAGAGTAGAAGGACATTATCAAAAATTATTAAGCAGGGAAATATTTTGTTAGGCTGTTCTTTATATTCTAAAAATTTATGAAATTGATGTTAAAGAGCAGTCTCTTCTTATGCATGAGGACAATTAATAATGTCAAATCACCAATTATAAGGGAATGCATTTGAGAGCCCACATTTAATTGCATTCTTATAAGTTATTTGACATAAACAAAAATAACAAATGGGTTTAGTTACAAGTTGTATACCAAAAAAATTCCATTACTTATACCTACTAAAAGTTTAATTATCAAATGAGAGCTACATGAAGCATATTTATTTTAGTAATATATCTGTATTATAAGCTTACCAATTTTTCCTTTCCTCACTAATTTATTTGCATAAACTTCAGATTATTGCCAAAGAAAAACTAATCAAACATACAAATATCTAAAAAAATATGAATAAAAGGGTCTTTTTTCCTCCATTTCTTCTCCTGAGTTGAGGTAAAGTAAAACTCAAATTTACTGAACAAGAGCTAATTTTGTTCAGTAAAAATAGCTCTTGGCACAGTTAACAATGTCTAATTAGAAATCTGAATAAGATTAATTTATAGGTTGAAAGTGTTATTATGCATTACTTCTCCAAAATTCTCATTTTTAATGGCCATTCATCTTTATTTGACTATTGGATCACTTTTTTATAATTTAAATGTGTGTATTATATCTAGACTTAAAAGTGCAATTGTTTTAAGAGGACCAACTTTTGCCTAAGGAAAATCTCAGTATTTGGTGCTGTTCAAAGATCAGGAAAGGTTACTTGGAGCTGTCAATCACCCATGTTTTTATATTAGCTATAGTTGCAAAGTTTCTTTTTTCTTTCTTATTCTGTCAATTTCACCTTTTCATATTCTTCAAAGCTACCCTATCCATATCTGGGATTTATAACACAAACTGAAATTACTTTGTCATCCAGAGGACCCATATATGAATAAATTAAGAATTTGATTTAACAAAATATTCCAGGAAATATGTAATGTGGAAGCACAGTCTGACTTAGGACATGTTGCTTTGAAAAGAACATAGCAGGAGAATGTTGAACTGTTTCTACTAAGCAGTTGGGTGATCTTTCTTTATTTTTCTTCCTTTTCCAAGTATATATTTATGGCTAGAGAGTTCTAGTTGTTGAGTATTGTATGAAAGAGAAAATGCACTTGATATGTATATGCTGTAAACATTGATACCTGGAGGATATATAACCAATCAACACACATAGCTCACAGCAACATTTTCCTGAGGAGTGTGTATGTTTGAGCTTAAAGCATGCGGATTCTGGCTATCAGGTCTATGTGCAAGTGTGTGAGGTTGACCTCCAATTGGTCAGAGATTATATTTTGTTTTTAATGATTTAAACACACACATACATACATTCATGCATACATATACATATATTGCCCAGTAAGAACCAGTGGAGGCCATGAATACAGCGAAAATACACTGAAACTGAAAGTGAGGTTTGGCTGCTTGCCACTCAAAAGCCAATAAAGAGACAAGGTTGATGGAAAGGAAAGTTGGCTTTATTTTGGATGTTGACAACTGGAATGGGGGAAAGCAAATCTCTCTCCAAGGCCTGACCATCCTCCTCAACCTAATAACCTGTGGAAAAGAGGTTTTATAGGCTGAGGGAGGGGCCTACATGCAGAAACAGCACAGTCAGCTCAGACAGTCATCTTGAACTTGGTCATCTGTAGTCTGACCAGCATCATTTTGATTATTTTAAGTATAGCTAATAGTCACTTCCAAGTTCAGTTTCTTTTCATTTCTTTGAGGCCAGTTCTCCAAATTGTGGCAGCTTAAGTCATGGCTACAGTTTGGTCTGCGTGTAGTTAACTTCTTCCACCCGGTAGAAGTTTCAGTAGCTATCAAATATAAGACAGCTCACAGGATATGGCTCAGAATATTATCTATAGCCCTTGAGTAGGAACTAAAGGTCCTTGATTTTCCTTAATGACTAAGCAAGTATTATTTGGTCTCCTCTGACTGTCTTTCTTTGTTTCTGCATTTTCTAACTTTTCTGATTAAACTTATTCTTTGGCTAAAACAAAGCTTTCCTGCAGACAAAAGGCAGGCTGAGAATATGGGGGGCAAAGGACATATGATCCTGCTCTGTTTCAACATTGATACTCAAATGTAAGATTTATCCTATATCATACACAAGGTTACCTATTTAATCGTCAGTATTCTTTCTATTAAGATTGGCTAATTAATATACACATTATTAAGAATTTAATTTTCAGTCACACTCATTTTCTATTGTGGCATTTTGAGGCATTTCTTCTGGATGATATGTCTAGTAATTGGTCACAGATTATATAATGGCTTTCCTGATAGCTCAGTAAAGAGTCTGTCTGCAATGCAGGAGACCCCGGTTTGATTCCTGAGTCCAGAAGATCCCCTGGAGAAGGGATAGGCTACCCACTCCAGTATTCTTGGGCTTCCCTTGTGGCTCAGCTGGTAAAGAATCTGCCTGCAATGCAGGAGACCTGGGTTTGATCCCTGGGTTGGGAAGATCCCCTGAAGAAGGGAAAAGCTACCCACTCCTGTATTCCAGCCTGGAGAATTCCATGGACTGTATAGTCCATAGGGTCGCAAAGAGTCAGACACGACTGAGCAACTTTCACTTTCACTTCATTATCAGTTCAGATCAGTTCAGTCTCTCAGTTGTGTCTGATTCTTTGTGACCCCATGAATCGTAGCACACCAGGCCTCCCTGTCCATCACCAACTCCCGGAGTTCACTCAAACTCATGTCCATCGAGTCGGTGATGCCATCCAGCCATCTCATCCTCTGTCATCCCCTTCTCCTCCTGCCCCCAATCCCTCCCAGCATCAGAGTCTTTTCCAATGAGTCAACTCTTCGCATGAGGTGGCCAAAGTGCTGGAGTTTCAGCTTTAGCATCAGTCCTTCCAATGAACACCCAGGACTGATCTCCTTTAGGATGGACTGGTTGGATCTCCTTGCAGTCCAAGGGACTCTCAAGAGTCTTCTCCAACATCACAGTTCAAAAGCATCAATTCTTCGGCGCTAGGCTTTCTTCACAGTCCAACTCTCGTATCCATACATGACCACTAGAAAAACCATAGCCTTGACTAGACGGACCTTTGTTGGCAAAGTAATGTCTCTGCTTTTGAATATGCTATCTAGGTTGGTCATAATTTTCCTTCCAAGGAGTAAGCATCTTTTAATTTCATGGCTGCAATCACCCTCTGCAGTGATTTTGGAGCCCCCCAAAATAAAGTCTGACACTGTTTCCACTGTTTCCCCATCTATTTCCCATGAAATGATGGGACCAGATGCCATGATCTTCGTTTTCTGAATGTTGAGCTTTAAGCCAACTTTTTCACTCTCTTCTTTTACTTTCATCACTTCATTATAGTTAAATATAAAATCATATAATGACATTTGAACCCACCATCCAAGATGATCAGTTTTCAGTATTACTTTAGCCTCATTTTTGAAGTATCTTTTTCAGGAGTCATTTTTTTTTTATAGTCTTCTGAGCTTTTTATCAACATGAAATATGATTAAATATGAGTTGATGACGAGATCTTGTCTCTAGACTTTCATGAAATCTGTGTCTATGCTAATAAGCAGAAGCAGCAGTATTGAAACTTATTTGATTTAGAGGGATCCTATGGTTATTAGGTGCAATGGGATGGACCATTGTTTTTCAAAGGTTATTCATTCAAGGCAAAGACTGATTTTTCATCATCAAAGGTTCATGAAAACTGAACAAAAATTTTCTTTAAAAATAAGTTTCCAAGGAAAAGTTTCTTCAAAACCTGTTACCAGTTTGTGATTTTCATATATATGTTACCAACACACACATTCTGTGGATCATTTTAGATTCTAAAGCATTCCTAATAAAAAGGAATTCAGAGATACTGGAATATATATAAATTTAAACATCTGAAGTCAATCAACAGAAAGTTATTCCAGGCATAGTATTTTTAGGATTGAATTATCACTGAACTCTCACCCACAACCCAAACACCGACTCTCCAAATTCTTTTGTTAAATAATTGTATTATGGCATAATTTCATAGCCCTGTAAAATAATTTTTATAATGCCTCTAGTTTGTGAAATCAAAGGTTTAATTTGCTTCTGTTGTGTCTTAGTTTATGCTTGACTTTTTAAGGTACTGATAGTCAATGGAGGAAAAGACAGGCAACATGTTAAAATGTCATCAAAGCAGCATTCTATTTTAAAACAAAGATGTATATTCTAATTCTAATGACAATGATAAAGCACTCCGGGGTGTGCTTTAATGGGCCATTAGTTTTCTTCTTGGGTGGTTGAAATTCTTTGGCCTATAGCCTTCTGTTCCCCTGAGTCTCTGGGCCTCTATTAGACCCATTAAAAACTCCCTGGAATGAGGTTTTTGTCTAATGTGATCATTATAAAAATGTCCAAGTTATGCATTTATTCCTCCATTTGCAGTGGCACTGGCATTTCATTCTCTTGAATGTTGACATGGGGGTCTTCAGAAAATAAAATACAGCTGATCAATTAGAAAGTAAAAATAAAGATTTTTCAGGTCCATGTCACTGGGGGCAAGGGAAAGGAAGACAAATGTCTGAGTAATCTGAGAGTGATTTTTACACATGCCAAGCATATTGTGGTTTGAACCACAGTGGCAAAGCTCGACAAATCACAGGTTTGATATATTATCCCTAGCTTAGTTTTTCAAATGATCTTTCAATGCTTCTGCTTGTGATGGGTAGAGTCTCTTTTATTTCTGTGCTTTCTTTACTCCTTCAGTATAAACACACATTGTGTAGATCTTTGTAATGGGAGAACAGACTAGATCCCAGCATCAAAAGCAAAAGAGGCCAGGAGTGAATGACATGTTATATTTCTTTACCCATAAAATTGCTTTGGTAGAAGCATCTTTCTCATTAAAGGTGGTTGTAGTGGAGATAGCAATATGTTCCCCTTTCAGCAATAGAGTTCAATCCATCATGCATGCTCAGTCGTGTCCGACTCTTTTGGGACCCCATGGACTATAGCCTTCCAGGCTTCTCTGTCCATGAGATTTCCCAAGCAAGAATACTTTATATACAAGAATGAGGAAATGGGTTGCCATATACTCCTCCAGGGGATCTTCCAGACCCAGGGATCAAACCCGGACTCTTGTGTCTTCTGCATTGGCAGGTGGATTCTTTAACCCATCATGTTTCATGAGCAAATCAAGATAATTTATCTACCTGTATGCAATGCTCAGTCTTAAGGTGATATCCAAAAGAGGACAGATATCCTTCCCCACATTTGTTACATGGAAACTTGGGGGCATATAGATACTCTCACTTTTCAAAAATTTGACTTTTTTGAGGGACATACAGTAGTATCTCTTTTTGCTAACTGAAAGAAATTTGAAGAAAAAAAATTTTTGTGCGAAAAAAGGGGAAAAAAATTAAAACAGGTTAGGTTTTGACATTTGTTTTGTAGTGAACCATTATAGTGGCAGCAGGCACCCCAGGCTTAGAGACTACCAACCCAGCATCTCAGCATCAAGCTGCTATATCTCTGAACTGTGTCTGTAAGCATCTGTATTTTATCTTCACTTATTTTGTGCATTATTAGCAAAATGTGCTCCAAAGTAATTGCTTCAATTTACACTTAGGAAAGATTTCATAGGAATACTCTACTTTTGGATGGTGTGTGTGTGGGCAGGCTGTAAATGATATCTCTTCTTTATGCATTATAAACTGAAGAGTAGCCTTAACAGTTTTCAGGGGTTACTGTTATTGCTTTTGTTTTATGTCTTGGCTTCACTTTTGTTTTTATGTTAAAAAGCATGTTGCATCTTTTCAGTTGCTTTTCCTGCAACACTTGAGATGGTCATGTAGTTTGTTCTTCATTTCGTGATGTATTACTGTGGTGTATTACATTGAATTTTGTGTGTTTAACCATCCTTGCAATCCAGGAATAAACCCCATTTGGGCAGGTCTGTATTCTTCAGTGTGCTGTGAAATTTGTCTTGCTAGTGTATTATTGAGGATTTTTGAATCCATGTTCATCAGGGATATCGGTCCCTACTTTTCTTTTGTCTATCTTTGGTATCAGAGTTATGCTGGTCTCATAAAATAAGTTTGAAGGTGTTTTCTCCTTTTCTGGTTTTTGGAATAATATAAGAATAAACTGTGTTAATTTTTTCAGTGTGTGTTACAGTTATCTAGTGAAGTGAATTGGTCCTGGGCTTTTCTTTACTGGAATGTTTTTTGATTACCAATTCAGTCTCCATATAGGCTATAGATTTGTTTATAGGTTTATTTGTTTATAGGTTTCTAATTTTTTCATGATTCTGTCTCAGTAAATTTTATGTTTCTAGTATTTAAAAATTTTTATCCAATTTATTGTTGTATAATTGTTCATAAGTATGCTTATAATTTTTATTTCTGTGGTAGCAGTTATAATGTCTCCTTAATTTCTGATTTTAGTTGAGTTTCCTCTCTATATATTTGTCTCTATATTTTCTTTACCAGAGTCCGTATTTTCTTATTCTTTTTCTGTTGGTGTTTAGCATAATACTGTTGCAACTTGAAGGACTCCCTTTTTCATTTCTTACAGGACTCGTGTTGGTGATGAACTCTCAGCTTTTGTTTATGTGAAGAAGTCTTAAGTTTGTCATTATTTTGGAAGGACAGCTTTGCCAGATATAATATTTTTGGTTGGCAATTTTATTTTTACTTTTTTATTTCTTTGAATATATCATTTCTCTTCCTTGCAGCCTGCAAGGTTTATGTTGAGAAATGTACTGATAATCTCATCCTTATCTCTTATGTGTGACTAACCACTTTTTCTGCTGTTTTCAAGAGTCTCTCTTTGTGACTTTGGCTTCTTATTATTATGATTTTATCATAACATGTCCCAGTGTGGGCTTCTTTAGGTTTTTCCTAGTTGGAACTTATTGAGATATTTGAAATTTTATACATACATTCTTCCTCAAATTTGGGTCATTTTTGGCAATTATTTCTTTAAATAGGCACTCTGCACTTTTCTCTTTCTCTTCCTGAGATTCCTGTATATTGGTTACTTCTTGGTATCTTATAAATCCCTTGTGGCTCTGTTCACTTCTCTTCATTCTTAATTCTTTTTTTCATCTACCTCAGTAATTTTAAATAATGTCTCTTCAAGTTTGCTACTTCTTTCTTTTCTTTGATCAAGTCTGATTTGAACTTTTAGCAGATTTTTCAATTCAGTTATCATATTCTTTAGCTCTAAACTTTGGTTTGTTATTATATATATTTATATATATATATATATTTTTTATATATATATATAGTTTCTATATTCTTTTTGATATTCTCATTTTATTCTTGTATAGTTTTCCTATTTTAATTTTGTTGTCTGTTTGTGTTGTCTTAGTTCACTGAGCAACTTTTAAAAATGTCTGGGGCAGATTCATTTAGATATTTGGCAAAACTAATACAATATTGTAAAGTTTAAAAATAAAATAAAATAAAATAAAAATGTAACGTTGAATTCTGTATTAGGAGATGTATAGATATATGAATCTTCAGTGTTAGTTTCTGGAGATTTATTTTCTTCCTTTGTCTGGGCCATATTTTCCTGTTTCTCTGTATGCCTTGCTATCATTTGTTGAAAGTTGGGTAGTTGAAAAATAGATACCTCTGCCATTCTTTCGGAGAAGGCGATGGCACCCCACTCCAGTACTCTTGCCTGAAAATCCCATGGATGAAGGAGCCTGGTAGGCTGCAGTCCATGGGGTCGAGAAGAGTCGGACACGACTGAGCAACTTCACGTTCACTTTTCACTTTCATGCATTGGAAAAGGAAATGGCAACCCACTCCAGTGTTCTTGCCTGGAGAATCCCAGGGACGGGGGAGCCTGGTGGGCTGCCGTCTATGGGGTCACACAGAGTCAGACGTGACTGAAGCGACTTAGCAGCAGCAGCAGCAGCAGCCATTCTTTACTGATTTTGTACCAGGAGAGACTTTTTACCAATCATCCCACCTAGAAATCCTGGGGGCCTTTTAAACCTTTTTTAGGAATATGCCTTCTCTGAGCTCATGTGTATAATTCCCCAGCTAAATTGTTCTGTCATTTATTTTTCAGGAGTTCATGATCTTTTGTTCTCCCCAGCATCTTTCTGCACTTATACAGTCTCTTCTGGTGCCTCATTAATCCACTGTGCTCAATTTTGTTCTCAGTAGCCCCCTGGGCACTCAAACTATGCAGGTTTCCTTTGTTGTTGTTGTTCAGTTGCTCATTGTATCTGACTGTTTGCTGCCCCATGGACTGTAGCACATCAGGCTTCCCTGTCCTTCACCGTGTCCCGGAGTTTGCTCAAACTCTTGTCCATTCATCAGTGATGCCATCCAGCCATCATGTCCTCTGTAATCCCCTTGTCCTCTTGCCTTCAATCTTTCCCAGCATCAGGGTCTTTTCCAGTGAGTGAAAAGAGTAAGATCTTTGCATCAGGTGGCCAAAGTATTGGAGCTTCTGCTTTAGCATCAGTCCTTCCAATGAATATTCAGGATTGATTTCCTTTAGAATTGACTGGTTTGATCTCCTTTCAGTCCAAGAGACTCTCAAGAGTCTTCTCCAGGACCACAGTTCAAAAGCATCAATTATTGGGCATTCAGCCTTCTTTATAGTCCAACTCTCACATCCATACTGGAAAAACCACAGCTTTGACTATATGGACCTGTGCCAGCAAAGTAATGTCACTGCTTTCTAATATGTTTTCTAGGTTTGTCATAGCTTTTCTTCCAAGGGGCAAGTGTCTTTTAATTTCATGGCTGCAGTCACCATCTGCAGTGATTTTGGAGCCCAAGAAAATAAAGTCTGTCACTGTTTCCATTCTTTCCCCATCTATTTCCCATGAAGTGATGGGGCCGGATGCCATGATCTTCATTTTCCGAATGCTGAGCTTTAAGCCAACTTTTTCACTCTCCTCTTTCATGTTCATTAAGAGGCTCTTTAATTTCTCTTCACTTTCTGTCATAAGGGTAGTGTCATCTTCGTATCTGAGGTATTGATACCCTGCAATCTTGATTCCAGCTTGTGCTTCATCCAGCTCAGCATTTCAAACTAAGTTTCCTTTAGTTTTCCAAATCAAGTAAGATAGAAAACAGATCCTTGGGCAGTCCCTCAAAATGCCAAAATAGTGTATGAACATTCCACTCTTGTCTTTCATTCCTAAGAGAGTAGCCATGTTTTGGGAACTTTCTTATGATTATGCCACAGTAACGGCTAGGGGAAGGTCTATACAAGCAATGAAGTTTCTTACCCACTTTGATGTAGTTATTCTTGATTTTGTATTGCTTTGGATGCTACAATTTCTTAACTGGTTTTGGGGGTTCTCACTAAGGTACTTTGGTCCACCTTAAAAAAGTCTCTTTTCCATAAGGGAATCTCTAACCAGGGCTTCTTATTTTCATCATCTTAGTGACATCATTCCTGAGCACCCAAATTTGGTTCAGATATTCAGTTGGCACCAGCATCCCAGATGATATTGATGTAGAAGATATGAAGAACACATATTTAAAAATACTGTTCCTTAACAGTGATTCTTAATATGGGTGGGGTGTCAGAATCCCTGTAGATGCACTGATGCATAGGGTCCACTTACGGACATCCTGATTTAAATGCTCTGTAGTGGAGCTCAAAGTCAGAAGTTAAAATACTTGCATGGTGACTGTAATGTGCAGCCATTGTTGAAAACCATTGTTCTCATGCTACTTACAGATTAATTGATTAGCTCTAAGAGTCTATTAGCTCTAAGAGCCAACATCTGCTGGATCATGGAAAAAGCAAGAGAGTTCCAGAAAAACATCTATTTCTGCTTTATTGACTATGCCAAAGCCTTTGACTGTGTGGATCACAAGAAACTGTGGAAAATTCTGAAAGAGATGGAAATACCAGACCACCTGATCTGCCTCTTGAGAAACCTATATACAGATCAGGAAGCAACAGTTAGAACTGGACATGGAACAACAGACTGGTTCCTAATAGGAAAAGGAGTATGTCAAGGCTGTATTTTATCACCCTGTTTATTTAACTTATATGCAGAATACATCAAGAGAAACTCTGGACTGAAGAAACACAAGCTGGAATCAAGATTGCTGGGAGAAATATCAATAACCTCAGACATGCAGATGACACCACCTTTATGGCAGAAAGTGAAGAGGAACTAAAAAGCCTCTTGATGAAAGTGAAAGAGGAGAGTAAAAACGTTGGCTTAAAGCTCAACATTCAGAAAATGAAGATCATGGCATCCGGTCCCATCACTTCATGGGAAATAGATGGGGAAACAGTGGAAACAGTGTCAGACTTTATTTTTTGGGGCTCTAAAACCACTGCAGATGGTGACTGCAGCCATGAAATTAAAAGATGCTTACTACTTGGAAGGAAAGTTATGACCAACCTAGATAGCATATTCAAAAGCAGAGACATTACTTTGCCAACAAAGGTCTGTCTAGTTAAGGCTATGGTTTTTCCTGTGGTCATGCATGGATGTGAGAGTTGGACTGTGAAGAAGGCTGAGTGCCGAAGAATTGATGCTTTTGAACTGTGGTGTTGGAGAAGACTCTTGAGAGTCCCTTGGACTGCAAGGAGATCCAACCAGTCCATTCTGAAGGAGATCAGCCCTGGGATTTCTTTGGAAGGAATGATGCTGAAGCTGAAACTCCAGTACTTTGGCCACTTCATGCGAAGACTTGACTCAATGGAAAAGAGTCTGATACTGGGAGGGATTGGGGGCAGGAGGAGAAGGGGCCGACAGAGGATGAGATGGCTGGATGGCATCACTGACTCGATGGACGTGAGTCTGAGTAAACTCCAGGAGTTGGTGATGGACAGGGAGGCCTGGTGTGCTGCGATTTATGGGGTTGTGAAGAGTTGGACACAACTGAGCGACTGAACTGAACTGAACTGAAGAATCCATTAGGGCAGCTCATCTCCCTAAGGAGTTAATTTTAACTGAGGTATAGTTTAAACACCAGTGAAAAACCATTTAACATCAGAGTCTTCTTCATTCAGTTCAGATCTCCATCCTTGTGTTACTAATTAAGGTCAAAACATTTAAATATACATGCATTTGAAAAGGACTGTAATTCTAATACCACTAGTAAAAGAAACTGTGACTCAAGCCCATTAAAAGGTGAAGCAATTCAGCCTAAATTGTTGAACTGAAACAACTTACATTTATTTCTAGATAAGTCTAGGGAAATGACAGGCAATTTTAACTCTTGACACACACGTAGGTTTATTAGACTACACAGTTAAGACAGAGAGTATAGGAAGAAGTGCACTTTCTTTGTTGCCATTGAGAAGATTTCCATGTGGTATTTGAGTATAACTCCAGCCCTGATACTCTTACCAAATCCAGATTTCCTATGAGGTTTTTGTGATTCCTTCCAGCTGACACTTCTGCCAAACTAAAGAAGGCAATATAGGTATTAACTTGGACTTATCTTTAATTTGGGCTTCCCAGGTAATTCAGTGGTAAGGAACTTGCCTGCCAAGCAGGAGATACAGGAGATGTGGATTCAATCCTTAGATCAGGAATATTCCTTGGAGAAGAAAGTGGCATCACATTTCAGTATTCTTGCCTGAAAAATCCAATGGACAGAGGAACCTGGTGGGCTATAGGCCCATGGGCTTGCAAGAGTCAGATACAATTGAGTAAGCATGCATGCCCCATGTTACTAGAAATATCTGAAGTGCTGGAATAATCTGGCATGTAGAAGAGATTCAGGAAACATTTACCCAAATAATGGACTATACATGAATATAAATAGATTGTTTGCAAAAATCAAGCAGGACACCTCCCTTCAATTCCAGACTATTCTGAATCCACATGTGGCCTCCAGGACACTCTGGTTTTTAAATTCCAATTCTTTTCCTACGTATAACTTTCCCAACTACAAGCAGACTTCATAACTTCAGATTCCATCCTTTGGATCCAGTAACCCTACTTTTCTGGGAAGTTCT
This sequence comes from Bos javanicus, assembly GCF_032452875.1. Lineage (NCBI taxonomy): Eukaryota > Metazoa > Chordata > Mammalia > Artiodactyla > Bovidae > Bos > Bos javanicus. Next base: position 30,337,693 of record NC_083885.1, on the reverse strand, counting down.
TTGGAAAAAGTATCGCATTAACTATTGGCAGTGTTGCATTGAATTTAATAAGTAGTCTTATTTTTCTGTTTAATTTTAAGATAAATGAAAGCTTAGATAAAGTTTTGGTGCTGATATCTTAGAAGCATTATTATTCAAGCATGTATTTCTGTATCTTTAACATAATGTTCCTTTTCATGGAGTTCATCCAAGACCTTAAGCAATTCATTAGTAAATTCTAAAAGACCTAATTTTGCTCTCTTCTTCATTATGTAGCACCATTACCTACGAATTTCTTTCAGAATTCCTTTCAGGTTATTTGCTTAGAAACATTGTTCTATGAATGAATTGGAAATCCTCTCTGCTCTCTGTCCTCTTCAAGAATTAAAGTGGGTGAGAGGTGAAATAAGAAATTTTGATCACAAAACTATTTCTAAGGGCTTTTATTTCTTCATTTTTCCAAATTTTGTTTTGCTCTTCCACCCCTGCTTCTTTGTAACTAGGCTAAAATTTCTCTTTTACAAAAGCCCAGGACCTAAGCTAGGTGAGATGTCATAAATATTCCTATATAGGTAAACCTTGATGTCTGCAAAACAATCAAGCAAACCATCCCAAACTCAAGTTAAACCAAAAATGAATCAGACATAGACTTCCTTTCTCTCTCTGATATTGTTAACAATTTTTCTGCTTTGACCATCAAATTGCTATAATATAATTTTTATGCTTATTGACAGTTTTAAAGGATTAAAAACAGTGTAAATTGCAGCAAATTATACAGCTCCCTATTATTGAAACTTCAATTCATATCAAACTGACAGTTGAAAGAAAGCATTCTTTTATATCACCCTACAAAAATTCATCTAAAATGACCTTTCTGAATAATTTATGAGGGCTTTTTGTCTTTGTTGCAACTTTCTAAGGTGTGCACACCACACTGTAGCCATAGTACTCCAATGGACTGTGCAAAGCCTAATTTGCAACTATTTCTGTCAGCTTTTCTCTAAGTGGTGACATTTGTTAGGAAACTCTTCTAAAGCCAGAATAGATGAAGTAGTTTTCGGACATAATCTGTTTCACTTAATTTACAAATAAGCCCATTGGTTGAACACTGTCCAATGTGCTGTATAACAGATGATGAAAGTCAGTATATATGGGTCAATTTGCCCTTTCCTACAGGTTAGAAGAATACTAATCAAAGACAAATGATAATTTAAAAGTCAGAATTTTCACAGTCTTTCATGTGTGAAGATAATGTGCATTTATAGCATGCATTTAATGATGGTCTAGTTATGAAGCATAAATACAAAAATTAGTATATTCTATGATCAGTATTTATCATACTATATACAACAAAGCAAGAAATAGCCAAATAAGTCATTCATAGTCACTTAAACCAATTTGAAAAGTGTACCTGCAAATTCTAGCTAATCATATGCTATTAACTTATTGTGTTAATGGTATCCCTGATTAATATATATATATATATTTATATATGTGTGCATGTGTGTGTGTATAAAACAGAAAGTACTAAAAATCACCTCTAATTATATCACCCTGACTAATCACAGCCCAAGGAGATTTTTCAGTAATTAATATACATAAATGTAGCTGTAGATAATTAAAATCTATGGCCATGTCATTCCTTCTGTAACCATATAAATTATTGAATATGTTTTCACAAAATAAGAGTCATAACATATACATAGTCTTATAATCTTAAAATTATTTTGTGAAATATCTGAAATATACAAGTATTCACTTTCTCACTAAATTGAATCTTAACATTATGCTATGTTTACTACAGTTTCATTGTTTTAGAAAATATATGATAACTGAGACACAGTTAAAGCCCCCTGGGAGAAAAAAACCTTCTGATCCTATTACCCTCTACCAAGGTAATCCTAAACATGAATTTACTGTTTATCATTCTCATGCATATTTTAATATGTAATATATATTTACATATTCCTAAACATAATATAGTCTTGTGTTGGAGAAAAGTTTAAATTAAATTGTACTTTATGTGGCACTCTGCAACTTGCTTCTCCTGCCTATTAGGTGTGGAACTTTATCTTTGCTAATAGATATATCTCTCATTCAGTTGTTCTCATACTTTAATGCATATCAAAATCAAAAAGTCTAAGTCTGTTTCTATTGCAACAAGCGTGAGTCTCTGAATTGTTTATCATAGGTGCCCAAGAGATGATTCTGATACATGCCAAAGTATGAGAACCAGTATTCTAGTTTGTTTTATTTGCATTCTATTGTGTTTCATTGCATAAATACACCACAGTTTATTTATTCTCTCTTGGATGAATGTTTTATGTTATTATTAGATTTTGCTTTTGCAAGTAAAATACCACACGAAATGCTAAGTAATGCAATATTGCCCTTTAGAGTTGTTATACCAATTGTTATACCAATAGTCCCATTGCCGTGACTATCTGGCTCTGATTTGCCTGGAACTTCCTCAGTGTTAGCAGAGGCATCTTGGCAGACTGGCACAGTTGATTATCCTAATAAGAGTGGATAGTTTCACATACCCCAAAACATTAGTATTGTCCCACTTTTTTAAAACAATAATTTTTGGTCAAAGGGAAGGGATAAAAATAGTAACTAGTATTTGTTTTATATTGTATTTTTTGATCAAAAGGATGATTGATTGCTTTTTTATATCTATTAGTCCTTTAAATTTACTCCTTTTTATCCTTTTTTATAAGAGAATACTTATTCTTTCATATAGATACTTGAGTTTTTATGAATTTTCAGCATTAAAAATCATAAAAATCCATTTATCATTCATACATTACAAGTATTTCATGGAAGTCTATGCTGGCTTGCTTTTACCCTTTTCTTTATTTTGTACAAATTTCATCTTTCACAACATCAAATTTTTAATCTTGTATGTTTTGTGCTTTTTTTTTTGGTACTTAATCTAAGAATCCTTTCTGTATACTCTGGTAATAACATTAATTTACAGATTTTTTCCTAACATTTTAGAATTTTACTTTTGACATTATATCTTCGGTATACCTAGAGTTATATGTGAAGTAAAGAGTCAATTTTACTTTTCTGCATATAAATAATGAACCATTAAAACACTATATATTAAAGTCTGTTTTTTAATCACTGATTTATAGTATTATTTATGTGCCAAATCTATTTTTTAATATATTTTACTTTAATTTATTGTTTCTGCATTTAGTGCAGTTAGTCTGTGTTGTAACTTCTATTTTCTCTCACCCGAACTAATTTCTCTCAATTATTTTAGTTTTAAATTAGACATAATATCTGGTAGAACAAGTGATTTCAATTGTTCTTTTTCAATAGTCTTGCTATTTGTGACCCTTTGCTCTTCTGTTTAAATTTAGTGCTACATTGATTCAGTTGTATTTAAATGTGGTTTGGATTCAAACCATATTCAATTAATAGAATAATTTAGAAAGAACTGTTATCTTAACATCAGTGTTCCCATCCAAGAGCATGGTGTATCAGCCCATTCAGTCAATTCTTTACTTCATGAATAGTTCTTCTTCTCTCTTAGAAGTTTTACATATATTCTTATATGCTGTTATATTATGAATATATTTTCTAATTTCTTCATACTGACATCTACACACACTAAGTTTTTGTCTCCATGTTACATTTTCATTATGAAGTAAATGTCTGAATATATGTAGATAATCATACATTCTAAAAACGGAAAGGGCTTTTAATTTTTTTCCCTAACTTATATAACTGTGATTTCTTATTCTATTGTCCGTTTAGCAAATGTTAAACAGAAATAATAAGGAAAGTCAAACTTCCTATATTTTTGAATTATTGAGAGTGCTTTTAAATTTTCGCCATTAAGTAGCAGTTGAGTTAATATATGCCTTGATGATTTAAGACATTTCTCTCCCACATTATATTTTCAGACTGTAAGAACATTTGTTCTTTGTAAATCATAAGTGAGTAGAGCGTTCTGAAGACTTCTGAACACATGCATTGAAGTGATTGTATTTGCCTTTTAGCTGCAGTGGTGGGCAGTTACTAAAACAGGCCCCAGTGACTTCTATTTCCTAGTATCCATGCACTGTATAAGCTCTCCAATACATGATGGATAAAATTTGTGTGACTCTATATTCTTGCATAGTCTCAATCTTAAAAAGAAAATATTTATTCTTTTGCCATTGAGTGAGGTATGTTGATTGTAGATGCCCTTTATAATAAGAGAATTTCAGATTTCATTCTATTCCTAGTTTGCCAAATGCATTTCCTTCATATGTTGAAATGATATGTTTCTTCCAAATACTCAAATAACATTGTGAATTACCTTAGTTGGTTTTTTAAAACATTAAACTAACCTGCATTTCTGCAAAAATTCTACTTGATCATGATGTGTTAAACTTTTATACATTGCTGGATTTATTTTACAATTTTCATCAAAATAATTTGGAACTATGCTCATGAGGATGGTTAGTTTGTAATTTGCTTTCCTTTTAAAGACTTGTCCTGGTTTTGTGAGTGTAATGTAGTTATCATAAAATGAGCCTGGAAGTATTCCTACTTCTATATTCTGCAAGAATTTTATGGCTTGATATTATTTTTTCCTTAAATGTTTGATGTAATTCTCCATTAAAGACATCTGGGCTTTTTGGGTTTTTTTTTGTTTTTATCACAAACAATTACATATGTATTATAATTAAAAGTCAATTAAGTTTTCCTCACCATTTCCAGCTCTTATGCTTTCCATTGAGTTTACTTTTATTCATATTAAAATATATCCTTCATGGGTTTTTTCCCTCCTCTTGAACTTCTATGGGTAGAAAAACTTTGTTTGTAAATGGCTGAAAATATCTTTAGTTTGCACTCTCTCATGGGTCTAGCTCCTGATGCTGAAGCTGAGTTGATAAATGCTATGAACATATTGGTTTCTTTATTTTAGCCTTATCTCTGAAGTCAGAAAACTCCCATCTCTGACCATGACTTGAAGCGAATTGAACAATTTCCTTTCTCCTTTCCCCTGTAGGACCCAAACTCTCCAGGCCTGCATGGTTGCAGATACAGCGATCAGAAAGACTACAGTTTTTGTTTGTTTGTTTAGTGTCTGGTAAAAACATACTTTACTTACATTTAGTGAAGTTCCATTATATTGGCTTCCTCATTGGACATGTCACCCATCATTGCTAAGTGTTGGATCAGAGGGTCTACACATGTACTTTGCTTGCCATTTTCACCCACAAGCGGATCATACAGTTTAACACTGCAGTGCAAAAGCTCTATGCCACTACTACTACTGTATATGGGTGTCTAGGTATTACTAGTAACTAGGTTGTACCTTTTACTATAAACCTATCCACAGTTGTAGTGACATTTGTGTATGCCAGACACTTGCTCAACACTTACTGTGTACTAACCACTCTTCTAAGTAATGTATATGTATTAATTAATTTAATTCTAACAAAGACCAAATGAAGTAGCTATTATTGCTATCCCTGTTTAAAAGGTGAAAAATTGCAGTATACATAGATTAGGTACTTTTTCCAGGGGCAAGGAGAAGTAAGTTGCCTAGCTAGTACTCAGACCTAAATTGTTTGACTACATCACTTAGATGTTTGATGAATGAGGAACAAAGATGACTGTTCCTGATGACATCTGTCCATCCTGGCCTACCTCTTAATCATGTCTTACCCTGTCTTGTTGCACTTGTGCTCTGGCTTCGTGAGAGCAAGAGACACACTTTTATCATCTCATTATCCCTTGCACCTAGCACTGAACTTAGAACTCTCTAGATTTACTGCTAATTGTTGTCATGGCTCAAGCAGACCTGGGTAAGGATTCTTTCCTGAGAATTCAGTCTATATACTGGTTAAGTGGAGACAGTGCCTTTCACTGTTTTCTTAAGAGGTCTATTCAAACTTATGAAGCATTCTATTTAAAATTTACTTTAAAAACAGTAGCTGCTGGGGATAGTGTAAGGACACAGTTGTTTTCTATCAGCATTTTACAAAGTGTTAGGGAAAGAAACTTTGGGAGGACTAATAACTGAAAAACTCTCATTCTTATCAGTTTATTTTTCAAAAGATGTAGAAGGAAATGAAACACATTGCTGTTTCTCCCCAGATAGTTTGACCATTTCTCAGCACGAGCTCCATATAATGTTATACGTAAAATCTTCAGAATAAAAAAAAAATCCAACATGGGCAGATTAAACTTTTGTCTTAAAATGTAGTACTATTCTGGTTATTCAAAATAAAAATGAGAAGTAAAGACATTTAATTTTCTCCAGTGTCATCTAGAATGTGGGGACATGTTCAAATCAGCATCTCCCAGTTGGAAATAAAGTCTCTGGAAAATTACTGAGGGACACCAAGAAAAACCTTGGCAAGGAGATTCAGGATGCACAACTGTGGGATACTTATTCGAACAGAGCAATTAGTGGCCACTTTTCCAGTTTCCCTGTTGAGAAGACAGCCCTGTCAACTGCCTTCTTGCTGCAGAAATAGTCCCCAGTGCCAGCCCTCATCTCAGTGGCTTGCTTTTGTGTACAAATTGATACTTTGTTCTCCTTAAATGATCCAGCCCCTGAGAATGCCTTGGGTTCTGGTTGATCAGCATGGGAAGGTACTATGGAAGGATCCCTGCTTGGAGAGGACCGTCTCTCCTCTAGGAGCGAAGCTGCACTATGCAGCCAGACTGTGTGAAAAGAGCTAAGTTTGGACAGTGCCAGTCAAGCCTTCATGCTGTCCAGGAGACTGTGGGTATTAATTCAATTTATGCTTCTCGTTTTGATTGGTTCCAGCCAGGGAATTAAATAGTTCCCTTCTCTCAAGTATGTTCCGAAAGAGACTGAGGCTTAAATCAGTTAGATGTTTGTCTGTCTTTAAGTAAATGTGTTAGTAAGAAGAGCTATGCAAAGTCAAATAGATTACTCTGCCCTGTCATTCTGGCAGATATTGGAGACACTGGAAGACTCCTGTAAACCGAACCAGTGGGATGTCTTGCCTATTCCATCTCTAGGGAGAATTTATTCTGCCTGATCCATTAGTCTCCATTTAGATCAAATTGCAGGCTGTTAAGAGCTTTACCCCTGAAATATTTTACCAAATGGAAATTCCAAAAGCCCCAGCATAACTTACGACATGCTGATAAAAACTGATAACATATCAAATGTAAAAAAAAGATAGGATTTATGAACCTTTGCCAATGAGACACAGTAGAAGAACAACTAAGAATCACAGAGCCTTTAGAGAAGTTATATATCCAAATACTCCTGATCCTAAGAATCAAAACCAACAAACACTGGTTAGTGAAAAATTTTCACCTTTGGTTGGATAACCTAGGTAATATGAAGTTAACAACAACAACTATATATATATATATATATATATATATATATATATATATATAAGCTTTTTCTCAAAACACACCTTCCTCCTATAGATATGCCTCTCCACCCTACCTCCTTCATTTTTCTGTCATAAAGCGATGCTAAAATGGGATGTGTTGTGTTCTGATGCATAATGCATAATGGTTACCAAATCTAAATGGCTAGATTATCAATCTGGAGTATGTGGAACCAAAACGGTGATTCCCACAACACTTCAGATATTTGATATATGTCCATAAAGCCAAATCTAACATGGGAGAGATGTAATCAGTCTCCATTGCATCTCTGTGTTCTTGTCTGACACTAGGTTAGATAAGAAAGAAAAAGCAGGAAAAAAAAAGAGAGGGTCAAAAAAAAAGGAAGCTTATGATTAAAGAGCTAAGAACATAGGAAGTAGGAGGATGCACAGCAAATAAATGCAATGCTTTACTGGTCAAAAAGTGCTTCGAGAAATCTCTGTTCCCTGGATCCTTGCGACAGGAATTTGAGATAGCTCCTGACTAGTGGCGTTGTTCATGTGTTATTTGTAGGGATCCTGGTGTTCGCAGTAAAAGCGAGAGGCTCCAAACCTCTCAAAACAAGAACCCAGGATTACTGATTCTTTATCCAAGTATAGCCACATGACACAGCGCAAAACGTGCAGGATGTGAGGATCAAATTCATAAATGATAGGAAATATAATTCCAGAAAATAAACCTATTAATATCACATCTTTAGGGCTGCTCACTAATATTAATATCACTTTGTTGCAATTGCAATGCATACCCCAAGAGGGGATGGAGTTTTTTTTTTTTTATTGCTTTCCTCAATATAGGTGATGATGAGCATCTAGAAGTCACAAAATAAATAATTTTTGAATGAACATTTAGAAATAGAATAAACAGGTTTATAAACAGATGATGCTCAAGTTTGTAAAATCACTTGAAATGTTTGGCCTTCAGTTTTGTAAAAGGCAAACAACAACAAAATAGCTGATCTGATTTCTGAAATGTTTTCAAGTTCAAATGAAATTTTACTCATAAAATTATTTTTATTTCCATTATTTGAAAGTTCTTTAAGGCTTTAATTGTTTTAATTGTGCAAAGAATTATAAATATTACACACTTCAACCATGAATGTTGAGATATCTTTTTCTAAACCAAACCTTAACTTCTGAATCATATTGGAGCACCTGTTCTCCAAAATAGTACACAATTCTGAAAGTATTCCCAAATGGATCAGAAAGTGAATTCTTTAGAGTTGTGCACTCTCTTATTTATTCTTGTACCACCAGCACCTGAAACGCTGGTGATACAAGAATAAGTGAAACTCACTAAACTGTATTGATAATTATAGTGGTCGTGACGATGCTTTATGATCACACACACACTCTCTAATTCATGATATTTAACCTTGGCTGATTCAGACTCTGTTTATATGACAGCAACAAAATATTAACATTAGAATCCCTGGATGTGGGCTACATGTGGGGTCTATATTTTAATTATTTATAAGCTAGTACAAACATAAGACTTTGATAGTTTTTGTTTCCTTTTATTTTGTCAAGTTTCTCCTATTTAGTACAGAGCTCCAAACTAGTTTCAGGCACAAGTTGTTTTATTTTAAAGCTTTTTATCACCAGTTGAAAGTAATATTTTATTTTCCTTTTATTTGGGAGGAAAATGAGCATTTTCATGATGAGTAAAACATGTCTGAAGCTTCTCAAGTAATTTACTCATGGTTGAGAATAAGCAGGAGTGATTAGAGCTTCAAATCAGAAAACTTCAGAGAGCCAGAAGCTATCAAAATGTGCAGCTTTAATGAATGATTTCTCACTCACTGCTTTATAGCAGTCGCCACTGATACACTCTCTAGTTTTTTCCAAAGCATATATAATTGAGCAAATCATCTAAACCCCCACAAGCAGGCAATTATTCAACTACATTGATGCAGAATTACTGGGTCCAGCACTTCATTAGAATATACCATAATCCCTTGTTCTCATCTTAACCTTCTCTGTGAAAAATCTTTCATCCAAAACTGACACAGTGTCCTGTTGGTTATGCAAATAGTGGCATTGCAGAAGACAGGGTTTCAAGCCACTCTTCTATCTTCAGTCCCATGTGTAGGGCTCTTATCCAAATCTTTAAATACAGCCTAGGAGTTCTAATAATTATTCAACTAACATATATAAGCTCCCTTTGTGCTTCTTTTTGAAAATGTGCTTATCTTTTTCCCTTACAGAAGAGAGAAAGAGACATTGACAGGGAGATTGAATGGCACTGCCAATACCAGAGGAGTAGCTGGGACAGAGAGCAGGAGGGCGCTTTGGTGCAAGAGAGATGATAAGAAAAGTATAAAGCTGCCAGGGGGAGGATGGTACTGTCACCCCTCACCTTCTCTCCATTTCTGTAGTCCAACTGACCTTTTTCCAGACCCTGTCTTTGCATTCTGTTGGAAAGATCATGACATTGGATCCTCCCCGCCTGGGCTCAGGTGCCATTATCTGTTCCTGACTAGAGTCCATCCTTGACCATATTATTTAATATCTCTCAGCTCATGAAAGATGAGAATTACATGCTCTGGAAATCTGGGAAAACTAGTACAATGCCAGACACGTAGCTGCAGGCACACAGACCCCCTAATCTGATGAAAGATGTTCCCCCCTGAAAAGCAATGAATGTTTTATAAACATCTTCTATTTCTAAAGGGATATGACTTGAGAAGCATGATAGGAAGACATTTTGACAGAAACTTGATTGTTGCATGGGCCCTGGGATAATATACTTCTGAAAGAGTATATTCCTTCATTCCTGAGTCATGATTTCAATTTACTTTTTTCCAACTTGCTGGCTTGTGATTCGAATCAAGTTAAGTTAAAAATGCTACTTTACAGTTTTGCGTAGTTTTCATGAGAACTCAGAAGTAAGACTAGTCCCCCATTTTCTTAATAATAACAAGAATAATGGCAATTCTACATTTTATGGAGTACATAGTATGTGGCCCGTGTTAACTGATATCTGTGGTATTTCATTTAATCCTCACAATATCCGTGACATCATTGCTGTTTTTATCCTCACTTTACAAAAACCTGTGTGTATGTGTCTGTCTGCTTAATTTCTCAGTCATGTCTGACTCTTTGTGGCCCCATGGACTGTAGCCCACCAGCCTCTTCTGTCCATAGGATTCTCCAGGCAAGAATACTGGAGTGGGTAACCCGTCCCTTCTCCAGGGGCTCTTCCCAACCCGGGGATAAACCCGGTCTCTTGCACTGCAGGCGGATTCTTTGCCATCTGAGCCAGAAAGCTTATAGACATTAACTTGGCCAAAGGTACATAGAAATTATTAAATTCCTCAGTGAAGAGTCAAACTCAGGCACTCTCTATATACCTAATCAACCTTCTGTCCCAGGCAGTCTACCAGCTGCTTCGTTCTCTCAGATGGTCTACTGAGGAAAACTGCTGCCGTAAAGCAAATCACTGTTTTTAGCTTGTCTAAGAGAGCTCTCAACTTGCTTCTAGTTAGACCTAGAAGTCTCACTGGCTCTTTGAGAACAGTGGTCCTCAACCTTGGCTGCCGAGAGGAATCACCTTGGGAACTTTAATAGTGGTGTTTGGGCTCCACTGCCAGGGGTTGATTTAATTTGTCTCATCTGGGCTAAAGAACTTTTAAAATGTCTGCAGATGATTCAAATGGGAAGCAGTCCTTGGGAAGTACTGCTCTACAGCTTTGGGCCTTACACACTCTTCTTTCTAACTGCAGCCAAGTGGAATCTTACAGATCTGGTCCTGAATTGGAATTATGTAGTATTCAAGTTGAGTAAGAAATATAAGTTTGGAAAGGATGAAAAAATGAGAATGATGATGATGATAGCCAGTTACCATTTGTTGAAGGTTGTTCGATGCTGCTTATTTACATATATTTACATACATCATTAATTAGGCTATATGACCACTTTTCTTCAGAATCAAAGGCATGGGGATTGAAATTAGTTTACCCCCAAATCCAAACCAGGTGTGCCACTTATTGTGGGTGGCTTCAAACCTCTGCTTCTAATTGTATGATTAAGATGAAGGAGAAAATGATGGATAGGTTTGGACACTGATGGTGATTGTTGAAAGACTTAGGGGAAGTTTTATGCAGGGGCTTCAAAGTTGGTTGTATGGCAGGGTGAAATGGAATAGGAGGAATGGATTTTAGTTCCAGTCAGCTTTCTTTGGAGCAAAGCCAGTTAACCACAAATAAAGCTGCTTTTGGGTGCTACAAGCCAAATGTGTTAAGAGCTGGCAGCAGAATTATTCCCAGGAGGAAAGACAACCAATCCACCATAAGACAGAAATCAGAACAGGGAAAGTCAGGTGATGGGGGCATGCAGGACAAGCCAGAGAATTAACTTGTACAAAACAGAACCTGTGGGTATCTGATGGCCAAAGAGAAAAATTTATTTTGAAGATAAAGATTATTATTATTATCCATTGGCAAGGCAATCAGTGAGCTGTCAGGGAGTAAATAAGCCCAGGTTTATGTTTAGTTTATGTTTAGTTTATGAACATTCTCTGATGTTTATAAATGTCTCTCTGTGTTTGGTTTTGCTTCTTTGTTAAAACCAAGCAACAACAACAGTAAAACTTAGTCTAAAAGATTAGCTAAGATAGGAAGTAGAAGCTTGGGAATTTAAAGAAACAAAGATGTCCACTCATGAATTTCAGGATATAACAGTGGTATTTGAGCAAAAATATAAATCTAGGGGCAAGCCTTTGGTACCCAGAGTACTAAGCAGAGACAGTCATTTCTGGAGAAGTAACAGTGGAATTCCAGCTAAGAGAAAGTGTATTAGTGGCTTTTCAGAAATGCTTATCAGCATAAGGCAGCAGATGATCACCTCTAGATGCTATTGTTAAAGAAGGTGTAATATTAAATATGGTAAATTTGAAAAATAATAGTTATTATGACAAAGCTATTTTGTAAATCCATGTATTTCCCTTTTTATAATATTTTGTTTGTATTTTTTGTTTTTTAAATTAATTTTATTAGAATATAGTTGCTTTACAATGTTGTATTAGTTTCTACTGTACAGCAAAATGTATCAGCCGTAGATATACATATATCCCCTCCCTCTTGGATTTTCTTCCCATTCAGACCACTACTGTGCTTTTGGTAGAGTTCCCTGAGCTATATAGTATGTTCTCGTTAGTTTTCTCTTTTTTACATTGGCATCAGTACTGTATAGGTGTCAATCCCCAAATCTCGATTCCTCCCACCTCCACTTTCCTCCTTAGTATCCGTATATTTGTTCTCAATCAAAAATATGTGTATATGAACAAATGTATTTTTCTGTTGTTCAGTTGCTTAGTCACATCTGACTCTGCAACCCCATGGACTGCAGCACACTAGGCTTCCCTGTCCTGTATTTTTTACTGAGGGGTAACTGACATAACAACATTCATTTCAGGTATACAACATAATGATTCTATATTTGTATATATTGTGAAGTAAGTCTAATTAATATCTAATATCACCATACATAGTTACAGAGTTACTTTCCTTGTGATGGGAACTTCCAGGATCTACTTTCTTAGCAACTTTCCAATATGCAATATAATGTTAACTACAGTTACGATGCTGTACGTTACATCCCCATGACTTACTATCACATAATTGGAATTTTGTACCTTGTGAGTTTCCTTACTCATTTGGCCCACTGTCAACCCCCTACGTCTGGCAACCACCAGTCTAGGAACTTGTTATTTATTTTTTTTTAGATTATCTACCTGTAAGGGAAATCATACAGTATATGTCTTTCACTTTCTGACTTATTTCACTTAACATAATGCCTTAAAACTCCATCCATGTAGTTGGAAAGGCAATAATTTCTTCTTTTTTATTGCTGAATAATATTCCATGGTATACCTGTGCACTACATTTATCCAGTCATCGGTTGATAGACTCAGGTTTTTTCCATATCGTGGCTATTGTAAATCATGCTGCGATGAACATAGGGGTACATATATCATTGCAAGTTAGTGTTTTTATTTTCTTCCAATAAATGCCCCAAAATGGAATTGCTGTATCATATGGTAATTTTAGAGTTTTTTGAGGAATCTCCATATAGTTTTCCTTAGTGGCCACCACAGTTTACCCACCAACAGTCCAGAGAGTTTCTTTTTCTCCATAACATCACCAATACCTGTTTCTTGTCTTTTCAACCTTTCTAAGAGATGTTCTATCTCATCATGATTTGCATTTCCCTAATAATTAGAATGTCTTTGCCTGTGTGTTTTGGCCATCTGTATATCTCTGGACAAATGTCTATTCAGAGCCTCTACCATTTTTTAATTAGACTTCTTTTTTGCTGAGTTGTATGAATTCTTTACATATTTTGGATATTATTCACCTCTTATCAGAATTATGATTTGTGATTATTTTCTCTCATTCTGGAAGTTTCATTTTCAATTTGTTGATGGTTTTCTTTGCTGTACAGATTTTTTGTTAGTTTGACATAGTCCCACTTTTTTATTTTTGTTTTTGTTGCCTTTGTATGCATTATTTCAATTATTAATTTTCAACATACTCTGAGGTAAATTGAATAGATGCTCATTTTATAGATTTTTTTTAAGTCAATAAAGACATGTGCCAGCATACACTAGTGATGGACATGAGCACTACTGTCCTTTTTTAAGAACTGTCTTTGGCAGTGTATAGCCTTCCTGCGGAGAATAGTCCCAGATGATCTTTAGCAACAGAAGATGGCACCCGTGGAAGATGAATTTATTGCAGATTTCATACTGCTGGTACTTACTCCAAAGGCTTTTCTGAGTTTCTGCATACTTCTCAATGTAAATGTGAAGTCTTTTAGAGGAAAAATGTAAAATATGAAGCCACAAAGCTTGAATTATTTTTTCGTAGGTATGAATCAGTTATATGATACCTACATTGAAAATTTTTTAAGGCCTCATAAGCAAAAAGAGGAGAAGGCAATGGCACCCCACTCCAGTACTCTTGCCTGGAAAATCCCATGGATGGAGGAGCCTGGTGGGCTGCAGTCCATGGGGTCGCTAAGAGTCAGACACGACTGAACAACTTCACTTTCACTTTTTCACTTTCATGCATTGGAGAAGGAAATGGCAACCCACTCCAGTGTTCTTTCCTGGAGAATGCCAGGGACGGGGGAGCCTGGTGGGCTGCCATCTATGGGGTCGCACAGAGTCGGACACGACTGAAGCAACTTAGCAGCAGCAGCAGCAGCAAGCAAAAAGAAATGTTAGAGAAAAAAACAGGATGGGGTAACAAATAAATGATTGGAGCAAAGTACATGTATGTTAGTACTGATACTGCTATTGTTTAGTTGCTAAGTTGTGTCTGACTCTTTGCAACCCCCTGGAGCCCACCAGGCTCCTCTGTCCATGGGATTTCCCAGGCAAGAATACTGGAGTGAGTTACCATTTCTTTCTCTGCAGGATCTTCCTGACCAAGGGATCAAACCTGTATCTCCTTCCTTGGATTCATTATTAATGAGCCACCAGGGAAGCCCCTGTTAATACTGATAGACTGATTTTAATTCAATCCTCATTACTTCTATTACCTCCTTATGATTTTTGTTTTTGGCCTGTAACCTTTTTGGCTTTGGCTTAAAGTAACGTGTGTGTGCTGGCAGAGTACCAGTTGTGCATCTACAGATACTGTTGCTATAAATGAGGAGGGCCTTGACACTAAGACTGGTGTGATCAATTGCAAAACCTGACTAGGACACTCCTGCTTCTTCCTCTACCCGCCGTCACTGGATTCAGCCAAAGGAAACAGTCGCCATGCACTGAATGAGTTTACTTCAAATAGGTTTGTATTCAGCTCAAATTTCCCCAATTGTCTTCATTAAATTCTTCATTTTTGCCATCCAGAAATGGGGCAACAAGATGTCAGCAAAGGTCTCTTTCAGATTTTGCATTATATATCTTTATAAATATAGATTTGACTGCTTAGTGTATTTTTGTACTAAATAGTAAAGCTACTAATGTGGTTGGTAGATGTAAAATATATGCTAATAATCTTAAGTCTCATAGATTTTATGAGTGAAAAGGATTTCCTCCAAATTTTTAATCATCAAAAGAATGGTTTCTGTTGAAACACTTGTACAGAGGACATCTTTAAACGTACAATGGATGCCAGTTCTTATTTGGTAGAAGTTCATAAAATGCCGTAGAATTTTATGTGCTGATAGTGCCCTGGAAGAAACAGAGACTCAGACTCTTCTGGGTTTGCCAGCTAGGCTAGAGCAGTTTAGTGGCTTGTCAGAGGTAGCAAAGTCAGTAAGTGGCAAATGGATAACTTGAACCTGCATCTCCCGATTAACATTCTAGGGTATAGACACCCTCCATGTGTTACATCATTGGATAATTACAATGAGCCAAGTATTATTATTATCATCTTCACTTTACAGAAAGAAAAGTAAGTAAATGAGTAAGTGAATATAATCAAAATGATTAAGTAAATTATTCAAGTGATAGCAGTGGGATATGAAGCAGGGCATTTTTTTCACTTCAAAATACATTCACTTATGTAAAATATTTATTGAGTGTCTCAGATATTCTCTGGGAAAAAAATAGAAAATTAAAATAGCTTTATTTTAATTAATAAAATTAAAATTGTTATTAAAATAGAATTAAAAATTATATTAAAATATAATTTAAAACTGTTAAAATTATCATTGATTTATTAAATCATAATAAAATTATATATTATTAATTTAATAAAATTATTTATATCAATTATAGTAGAATATTAAAAGTTCTATTTTAATTCTAATTAATCTAATCTAATAATTATATTCTAATAAAATAATTAAAATTAAAATAGAAAGTAAAAATCTCCAGTTCTAACACCTACACACATGGATATAACTAAGAAATAAACAAATAGACATGTATAAATAAAATATTACATTATTTTTTCTTCTTGGCAAAGTAATGTCTTTAATAGACATTTATTTGAAACTATTCACCCCCAAATTTCCTCAATTCTCCATTTTTCTGGAGTAGTAAGCAAACATATATGAGTAACTCCCATTTCTATCATCAACTTGCTGGCAAGATGCTTCAGCTCTCCAAGCCTCAGTTGTTTCACAAGCAAAATAGGTTTTTGAGTTAAGTGAGTAGCTTTCTGGACTTCTCTGGTAGCTCAGCTGGTAAAGAATCCACCTGTAGTGCAGGAGACCCCAGTTCGATTCCTGGTTTGGGAAGATTCCCTGGAAGAGGAATAGGCTACCCACCCACTCCAGTATTCTTGGGCTTCCCTTGTGGCTCAGATGGTAAATAATCTGCCTGCAATGCAGAAGAACTGGCTTTGATCCCTGGAATGGGAAGATCACCAGGAAGAGGACATGGCAACCTTCTCCTGTATTCTTGTTTGGAGAATCCCCATAGACAGAGGAACCTGGTGGGTTACAGTCACAAAGAATTAGACAAGACTGAGCAACTAAGTTCAGTTCAGTTACTCAGTCATGTCTGACTCTTTGTGACCTGATGGACTGCAGTATACCAGGCCTCCCTGTCCATGACCAATTCCATGTCCATCAAGTCAGTGATGCCATCCAACTATCTCATCCTCTGTCATCCCCTTCCCCTGCCTTCAATCTTTCCCAGCATCAGAGTCTTTTCTAATGAGTCAGTTCTTTGCATCAAGTAGCCAAAGTATTGGAGTTTCAGCTTCAGCATCAGTCCTTCCAATGAATATTCAGGACTGATTTCCTTTAGGATGGACTGGTTGGATCTTCTTGCTATTCAAGGGATTCTCAAGAGTCTTCTCCAACACCACAGTTCAAAACCATCAAATCTTAGGTGTTCAAGCTTTCTTTATAGTCCAACTCTCACATCCATATATGGCTACTGGAAAAACCATAGCTTTGATTAGACAGGCCTTTGTTGGCAAAGTAATGTCTCTGCTTTTTAATATGCTGTCTAAGTTGATCATAGTTTACCTTCCAAGGAGTAAGTGTCTTTTAACTTCATGGCTGCAGTCACCATCTGCAGTGATTTTGGAGCCCCCAAAAATAAAGTCCATCACTCTTTCCATTGTTTTCCCATCTATTTGCCATGAAGTGAGGGGACCAGATGCCATGATCTTAGTTTTCTGAATGCTGAGTTTTAAGCCATCTTTTTCATTTTCCTCTTTCACTTTCATCAAGAGGCTCTTTAGTTCTTCACTTTCAGCCATAAGGGTGGTATCATCAGCATATCTGAGGTTACTGATATTTCTCCCAGCAATCTTGACTCCAGCTTGTGCTTCATCCAGCCTGGCATTTTGCATGATTTACTCTGCATAAAAGTTAAGTAAGCAAGGTGACAATATACAGCCTTGATATACTTCTCTCCCAATTTGGAACCAGTCTGTTGTTCCATGTCAAGTTGTAAATACTGCTTCTTGACCTGCATACAGATTTCTCAGGAGGAAAGTAAAGTGGTCTGGTATTCCCATCTCTTGAAGGATTTTCCACAGGCTGTTGTGATCTATACAGCTAAAGGCTTTGGTGTAGTCAATAAAGCAGAAGTAGATGTTTTTCTGGAATTCTCTTGCTTTCTCTCTGATCCAACAGATGTTGGCAATTTGATCTCTGGTTCCTCTGCCTTTTCTAAATCCAGCTTGAACATCTGGAAGTTCATGGTTCATGTACTGTTGAAGCCTAGCTTGGAGAATTTTGAGCATTACTTTACTAGCATGTGAGATGAGTGCAATTGTGCAGTAGTTTGAGCATTCTTTGGCATTGCCTTTCTTTGGGATTAGAATGAAAACGGACCTTTTCCAGTCCTATGGCCACTGCTGAGTTTTCCAACTTTGCTGGAATACTGAGTGCAGCATTTTCACAGCATCATCTTTCAGGATTTGAAATAGCTCAACTGAAATTCTGTCACCTCCACTAGCTTTGATCATAGTGATACTTCCTAAAGCCCACTTGACTTTGCATTCCAGGATGTCTGGCTCTAGATGAGTGATCATGTCACTGTGGCTATCTGGGTCATGAAGATCTTTTTTGTATAGCTCTTCTGTGTATTCTTCCCACCTCTTATTAATATCTTCTGATTTTGTTAGGTCTATACAATTTCTGTCCTTTATTGAGTAAGCTCTGGAAGTTTGTGATGGACAGGGAAGCCTGGAGACTAAGTATAGATTGGCTTTCTAACCTCAATGTACAGAGATTTAGCATTCCTGGAAACTACTTCAGGATCCAATGTGAAGTAAGAGTAGAGTGGCTTTGCAATTTGGGATTTTGGTCACCTCTGTAGTTTTGAGCAATAATTTGCTTTATGTAGTAAAGTTCAATGTTTTGACAAAATTTCTTATTATAAAAATTTTGAGAACAAAATGAATTTACTCTTAGGTTCATCATGGTCATTTATGATTGTTTAGCATCATCCTGTAAGCTATCCATTATATTTCCCACATTGAATATCTATTGGACTAGCAACACACTTTTTGAGCAGTTGCTATAATCTTTTGAGTGGAAAGTTTTTGTTTCTCTAGAGGAAACTACCTCTTTTGATAGGACAACATGAACTTTCCCCCCAACCTTTATTGACTATTAATTAACAGACTGAAATGATATCTATTGAAGGTGTATCACCTCGTGTGTGTGTGTTTGTGTGTGCGTGTGTGTGTGTATGTGTGTATCTGTTGTGAAATGAGCATCACAGTCAATTTAGTTAATGTATACACCACTTTTCATTGTAAATTTTCCTTCTTTTGTTCTGTGGTGATAATGCTTAAGATCTACACTCTGAGCATATTTCAAGTACATAGCACAGTACTATCAATCATTATCACCATAATGTACATTACATCTTCAGGACTTATTCCTTTTATATAACTGAAACTTTTTGTCCTTTCACCAACATTGCTCCACTCCCTTCCATCTTGCCCCAGGTAACCATCTTTCTACTCTCTGCCTCAATAAGTCTGACTACTGTAGATTTTTTTATAAGGCTTTGTTTTGGTGTACCCACAATCTGCCTTGGATTTTAGAATATTAGAGAAAGAAAAATTCTTTGGAATTAGCTTAGTCCCGATGTTGACTCATGATTCCACACTTTACTAGCTATGAATAGCTAGCTATGTTGATGCTGCTAAGTCACTTCAGTCGTATCCAACTCTGCGACCCCATAGATGGCAGCCCACCAGGCTCCTCCGTCACTGGGATTCTCCAGGCCAGAATACTGGAGTGGGTTGCCATTTCCTTCTGCAAGTCACCTAACCTCTCATGAGCTACAATTTTCTCATTTGTGATATTAAAAAAGTACAAATAATTGCATTTGTTATTCTAAGAGTTAAACAAAACAATGTATTTGAATGATTCAGTATAATTTCTCACCACAATGTACCAATAATATTTTTAACACTGTTTTTTCTCAAAAGTCAACTGTATGGTATTATAGTTATCAAAGAAAATATTTCTTGATAGAAAAGGCAAAATGCCATATCCAGTGAAGTATCAAAGACCATGTGTTGGTAGATATTTTATCCATTAAATTAGAAAAGCACATGGAACACATTGGGAGACAGTTTTCCATGTGTCTCCTGTGTTTTTCAACATCTCTTGTGTATTGTCATTAATTACCCTTTTGTTTTAGGCTATCCATTCAAGGACTTTGTACAGTAAATAGTCTTTGGAGATATAGATAATGTCTGCCTCCAAAGCAAAGGGCAGGTTTGTTTACTATGCATTATAACAAAGGTAACATTTCCCTTTCAGAGCAAAGTTTGGGTAGGCTTATTTGGAGTTCATTATAAAAGATTTGCATTCCCTAAGCTTGAGAGTCTTCAGCTATGATTCAAATCTACTCCATGCATAGCTCCACCTGGAACCCTCTGTTTTGCCTTCATGAGACTTGGAGGGAAAGGAAAACTGCAAACTTTTCATTCATGCTGATTGCTGTACCATAAGGAATGAAGTCCTGTGTCTGTGATCCAAGGGTCTCATGTCTTCTGCCAGCATCCATAAATGTACGATAGGTAAAATTGTTAGCTGATAAGTAAATGAAATCTCCAGACCTTTTACTAGTCTTGGGACACCTCAATATAATTATGATTATGTTCTTAAAAGTAAGTTAGAGAAAACAGCCTAAATATCCATCAACTGGTGAATAGTTAAATAAATGTGATGTACCCAGGTAATAAATATTATTCAGCCATAAGATAATGAAGCAATGCTATATGCTATAACATGAATGAACCTTGAAAACTTTGTTATTAAAAGAAAACAGACACATTTTTTATGATTCTATTTATATGAAATGCCCAGAATAAGGGAATCCATAGAGCCAGAAAGTAGATTAGTGTGCTCAGTTGTGTCCAACTCTTTGCAACCCCGTGGACTGTAGCCCAGCAGGCTCCTTTGTTCATGGAATTTCCCAGGCAAGAATACTGGAGTGGGTTGCCATTTCTGCCAGGGGATCTTTGCAACCCAGGGATCAAACCTGCATCTCTTGTGTCTCCTGCATTGACAGGTGGATTCTTTACCACTGAGCCACCTGGAAAGACCCAGGGAAGTAGATTAGTGGTTTTTAATAGATTACGTGAGGCCGCGGTTGAGGGGAGGAAATCAGGACTCATGGCTCATAGGTACTGTGGTTCTTTTTGGGTTGATGGAAATATTCTGGAATTAGACAATAGGGAAGATTGTATAGCATAATGAATACACTAAAAACAATGCATTGTATCCTTTAAAATAGTGAATTTTATATTGTGTGTGCTTTTTTATCTCAATGACAAAAATGTTGAAAAGGAATGAGGATGAGAGAGGAAGAGGAAGAGCCAGGCTTGTTTGTTGCTGAGAAAGCATAATTTGAGGCTAACAGACATGAGTTTGAATCCCAGATCTCCTTTTTACCATTAGCACCAACTTCATCACCTCTCTGCCTCATTCTCCACATTTTATAACTCTTCAACATAATACCCACTCACAGGTTCATTATGCAGATAAACAACGTGTGAGAATACCTTACTGACTGACCCAGAGTTGATGTTAACTAATTAGTAAATATAGTTATGACAGAGACAATTTCTTTAGAAAGAAATAAATGAAAAAAGAAAAACCAAGCTAACCCCCTGTGATGTGCCACTGCATGCTTACAAATATGTAACTGTGGATAGAATGAATCTATGACTTCCCTGGTAGCTCAGCTGGTAAAGAATCCACCTGCAAAGTAGGAAACCTGGATTTGATCCCTGGGTTGGGAATATCCCCTGGAGGAGGGCATGGCAACTCGCTTCAGTATTCTTGCCTGGAGAATCCCCACGGACAGAGGAGCCTGGCGGGCTACAGTGCATGGGGTCACAAAAAGTCAGACATGACTGAGAGACTAAGCACAGCACAGAGTGAATCTACCATGATCGCTATAGAAATATATCTCCTACCAATACTTAAGTAAATGCATTTGAAAATATTATTTATGTTTCTGCAAGTGATTAGAAGTATCCTTCCTTTTGCACTCTTCTATAGTAAGAATAATACATTATCAACAGAATTTACATGCAAATAACTTTTTAGTGTACTTTAGTGGGGAGATGTTGGATAATTAAATCATATTGAGAATATGTTTGTAATAGCTTTTCTGAGTGTGGATCATGCTCATTTTAAGAAATGGTTTATTGTTTTGTAGTCAAGATGGCAACATAAGAAACCTTTGTTTTATAAAAAAAGTTTTCATTGCTTCCTTAAAATGATGACACTTTTTTACTGATAAGACTAAGATTCTTTGATGGAATGTACTTCATGAAGGTTAACCATTACTGGAAGGAAAAGATAGCAAACAGTACTGAGTGTTAGATGATGGGACATTTTAATAAAGAATACCAAAAGGCATTAAGATGTTGACACTGCATACACTCTCATCATTATATGAAATTAAGTCAACTTCACCCACCTTCTTTCTGAATGAAGCACTTTTTTACACAATTGTTTACACATGTGGAAACCCTACATGGGCCTTAGCCAATCAATGCTTTTAAAATATTTAGCCATTGAGAGTATCATAAATGGTAGTTATTCTTCATGGCATTTGAAATAAGGCCATCAGAATCCACTCCTTTTTTTTTTTCTTTTTATTGTAACACCAGAGAGAACAGTAAGCAAGGGGTGAGCAAGTAAAAAGATAAGAATGTGTTGTGCCTGGTTAGCAAAGGCTGAAATAGCATCCTTGGACTTTAAAAGTTGCAGAGGGCAAGAAAGATCAGCATGTGAATCAGAGGGGGAAAAAATAAATTTAAAAGGTGAGGAATATGCTTCTGTTTTTTCTCTGGCTATTCTCATTCAAATTCCATTTTCACAACCCCCTTTCTATTCATCCTCTGTCCTTTACCTATTCCATTTTCTCTGCTCTTAATGCCTCCCATGTTACCACATGCTGTCCTTGTTCCTCTACGTATCATTTTCCACCATATAGTCTCTTCTTTCTGTCCCACACTTATTGCTTCAAGCCAATTTCCCAAATTGGATCCAGGGGCCCAATAGCAACCTTGGGAGTGTCTAGGCAGGGGCCCAAGCTGGAGGCAGTCAAGAGTGAGGGGCGTGGGCAGGGACTCCAAACCTACTTCAGCTCAGTGCTGCTTGGATGGAAGCAGCCCTTAGGGCTGACAGAAAAGTCCTTGGAGAGAGTCGTTCTGTGCCAGTTGTAAATGCTGTCTAGGCCTTGGCATTTCAGTCCCTCGCACAATGAATGCAGAGCCTGACACAGTTCCAAGTGTACTGAGTTGAATGAATGCAGTGTCAAAGGAAGAAGCAGCTGCTTGGGAAAAGGCATTGTGCCCTGGTGTGTGTGTTCCAACTAGGTGTAAACACTTATTTTCTTAGAGGATGTTCCAAAGTCCTTTTACCCAGTGTGAATTGTCAAAGTCTGAGAGACAAGGATTTTTTTTTTTAACTCCTTCAAGGTACTACTCAACATTTTAGTAGGTTTATATTTATTTTTAGTAATTGTTTTCTATATGGCAAGTGAAAATGCTTTTGCAATTAGAGTAGAGGTTTTGTTTGTGAAGGCTATTGTGACAAAGCGCAACAGATGTGGTAGCTTAAACAGCAGGGAAGATTTATATTCTCACAGTTCTGGAGGCTGGAATCCAGGATCAAGGTGTCAGCAGAATTGGTTCCTAATGAGGGTCATGAGGGAATGTTCTGTTTCTCCTTGGCTTATAGATAGCCTCTCCCTTTGTCTTCACATTGCTTCCCTCTGTACAGGTCTGCGTCCAAATTTCCATTTCTTATAAGGACAGTTCAGTTCAGTTCAGTTGCTCAGTCGTGTCCGACTCTTTGCGACCCCATGAATCGCAGCACTCCAGGCCTCCCTGTCTATCACCAACTCCCAGAATTTACCCAAACTCATGTCCATCAAGTTGGTGATGCCATCCAGCCATCTCATCCTCTGTTGTCCCCTTCTCCTCCCGCCCCCAATCCCTCCCAGCATCAGAGTCTTTTCCAATGAGTCAACTCTTCGCATGAGGTACAAGAATCATTCAATTAGGACCCATCTTAATCATCCCAATAGGTCCCATTCTGACATCCTAGGGCTTAGGATTTCAACCTCCGAATTTTTGTAGGGAACACAACTCAGCCCAGAACAGGTAGTGATAAACAAAATTTTGTTTTACATAAATTTAAATAGAATTTTATTTAAAATTATTAGGTAAGCATTAAGTAAACATAAAACACATTTGTGCTTAGTCTTTCAGTTGTTTCCGACTCTTTGTGATCCCATGGACTGTAGCCTGCCAGGCTCCTCTGCACATGGGATTCTCCAGGCAAGAATACTGGGATGGGTTGCCATTTCCTACTCAAGGGAATCTTCCTATCCCAGGAATTAAACCCAGGTCTCCCACTTTTCAGGCAGATTCTATACCATCTGAGCCACAAGTAGGGAACTATTAAGCACATTTATCCCTGTCAAAACACTAAATACAGGTTACCTCCTCTCTCTAATATTTCAGAAGTGCAGACTTACAGATATAGAAAACAAACATATGGTTACTGAAGGGGAAAGGGAATTGGAAGGATAAAATTAGGAGTTTGGGATTAGCAGAGACAAACTACTAGATATAAAATAAACAACAAGGTCCTACTGTATAGCACATGGAACTGTATTCATTATACTGTAATAAACTATAATGAAAAAGAATATGAAAAAAGACTATGCATATATATATATGTAAAACCGAACCACTTTGCTATACACCAGAAACTAACACATTATTGTAAATTGACTATGCTTTAATTTTTTAAAAAGGAAAATTGTTATCTTCAAGCTGCAGATTTTGCAAAACCCCAAATCTTGATTTTCAGTAAAGTAGAAATGCATTAAAAAATTACTATGTAGTATACCTGAAACTAACGTAGAATTGATGTCAACTATATTTTACTTAAAAATTGATAGCAGCAAAATATTAAGTGATGCATACACATATTACTGAGCAATTCCATTCCTAATTATTTAACCAAGTGAAATGAAAACATATGTTCACATAGAAACCTGCATGTAAATGTTTCTAGAGCTTTATCATAATTATCAGAAACTGGATAAAACTCAAGTGTCTTCCAACTGATAAAAGTATAAAAACGAAATCCATAGAATAGCATTCAGTGGAAAACCACCAAGTGATCAGTCAATCAATAAGGACAGAATTACTGATGTACAGAATAACGTGGATGAATTTCAGATGAATTATGTTAAGGAAAAGAAGGTGGATTCTAAAAACAGATTCTGTGACTCTCTTCATATGACCTTCTTGTTAGGACAAAACTATATGGATAACAAATTCCTGTTTGCAGACGTTAGCGATGGGAGGAGAGGTTGATTAAAATTGGACATAAGGGATTTTTCCGGAGAAGGCAATGGCAACCCACTCCAGTACTCTTGCCTGGAAAATCCCATGGTCAGAGGAGCCTGGTGGGCTGCAGCCCATGGGGTCGCTAAGAGTCAGACATGACTGAGCAACTTCACTTTCACTTTTCACTTTCATGCATTGGAGAAGGAAATGGCAACCCACTCCAGTATTCTTGCCTGGAGAATCCCAGGGACAGAGGAGCCTAGTGGGCTGCCATCTATGGGGTCGCACAGAGTCAGACACGACTGAAGCGACTTAGCAGAAGGGATTTTTCAAAATGATGGACTGTTCTATACCTTGACTGTGGTAATGTTTATAGAACTATATAAGTCTGTCAAAACTCATACAACTTTAAATAGAGTGAATTTTACTGAGTATAAATTATAATTCAAATTGTTGTTGTTTAGTCGCCCAGTCATGTCTGACTCTTTCTGGCCCTGTGGTCTACAGCCCACCAGGCTCCTCCATCCATGGGATTCTCCAGACAAGAATACTGGAGTGGGTTGCTATTTCCTTCTCCAGGGAATCTTCCCAAACTGGAAATTGAGCCCACATCTCCTGCATGCATCTTCTGAATTACAGGTGGATTCTTTATCACTGAGCAACAGGACAGTCCTTATGTAAATAACTTGACTTAAAACAGTTAAAAAATTAAAATTATCTGGCATATTAGATAAAAAGAGCATGCCACATGTCAAAGGGCATAAACAAGCATTTCGCAAAAGAATAATTAAATGGTCAAATGAAAAAATGTTCACCTTCAGTAGTAACTGGATAAGCCTAAAACTTGAAATGGTATATCTGATATAGCTTACTGTAGAATCTGTTTCATGTTCTGTAAAATATATGTTTTCATAATTCTATAAAGAGCATATATTTATTAAAGTACTTAAATGGGACAGTACAAGAATGCACATCATAATTCTAAACTGTATAGATATTTGGACCCAGCAGATCCACTGAAGGAAAAATCAGGTATAAATTTTTTTTTTTTAATCGATTAGTAAAAGTGTGCATTCTAATAGGATAAATAGGAAAATCTTTGAAAGTTCAAAAATAGGGACTGGACAAAATTAATCAAATGCATTTGTAAAGTGGAATAAAATATAGGCATCAAAATAAGAGTATGTGTTTATATATAATATATATAGCTGTTTCCTGTTGCTGATGTGGAATATCAGGACACATTGCAAGTAAAATTTCAAAAAACAAAATAATATGTACAGTATTACCATTTTAAGATGTATTTATAATCATTCTTTTCTACATGACCATCTATGATAGCTCATACACTTACAACATATACCATGAAAAGATGTTCAAATGGTACATCACCTGCCAATGCAGGAGACACAGGTTTGATTTCTGGGTGGAGAAGATCCCCTGGAATAGGGAACAACAACGTACTCCTGTATTCTTGCCTGGAAAATTCCATAGACAGAGGAGCCTGGAGGGCTATAGTCCTTGGGGTCACAAACAGTTGGACATGACTGAGCAATATATATATTAAATATGGTGTCTTTAAACATATACACATAAACAAGGTTATTTACTAATTGGTGTACAGAATTATTGTTGCCAGGGGCTCAGAGGAAGCTAATTCTGTAATTCTCCTAGGAGCAGTGGTTTAGTTTGCTAATTCAGGGTTCACACAGATGTTAAAGCACGTAACAATTGTAAATAACATGAATTGAGTACATTTCACTTCAAAGCACCATTTTTTAGATAATAAAAATTTCCTGATAATAAAACTTTTCCTATGGGAACTAGATGTGATAATATTTTGGAAGCACAAGATTTAATAAATAAATTATACCTCCAGTGATAAAGAAGAAAAAAGTGGTTCTGGTGAGTGGCAGTGGTAGTAGTAACAGGAGTAAGAAAGAGAAGCCACAAGTCCTCTTTTACGATGAGGTAGGGAGGGAGGACGGAGAAGGCAATGGCACCCCACTCCAGCACTCTTGCCTGGAAAATCCCATGGACAGAGGAGCCTGGTAGGCTGCAGTCCATGGTGTCGCTAGGAGTCGGACACGATTGAGCGACTTCACTTTCACTTTTCACTTTCATGCATTGGAGAAGGAAATGGCAATCCACTCCAGTGTTCTTGCCTGGAGAATCCCAGGGATGGCAGAGCCTGGTGGGCTGCCGTCTATGGGGTCGCACAGAGTCAGACACGACTGAAGCGACTTAGCAGCAGCAGCAGCAGCAGGGAAGGAGGAAAGGGAGACACGTGTGACCTAGCTAACTCATTCAGATTAGCTAATGAGCTCGTTAGCTCAGTGGTTAAGAAAATGACTATTTCTTTCAACTGTTGTAAAAAAAAAAAATCATTCCTGTTACCAGTTTTAAGTATAAGCTGAAGACGTGCATACGTGCATGCTAAGTAGCTTCAGTCACGTCCAACTCCTTGCCACCCTATAGACCATAGCCCGCCAGGTTCCTCTGTCCACGGGATTCTCCAGGCAAGAATACTGGATTCAGTTGCCACATCCTTCTCTAGGGGATCTTCCCAACCCAGGGATTAAACCCTGTCTCTTACGTCTCCTGCGTTGGCAGGCAGGTTCTTTACCACTAGGGCCACATGGGAAGGCCATATGCTTAAGACCTCCATTCTTAAATACATGGTATTGTGCTGCTATGGCAAGATGGAGATGACAGTTTGGTTCTTAGGAAAATAAAGTAATACTATAATACACAGAAGAACTTTTAAATATCATTATCTTATACAACTCGTTAATTTTGAGGATAAATCTTTCTTATTATCAAAATAGATTCTATAATTTATTCTATCACATTAGAATCTAGAAATCTGAGTACTTATATAAGTCCTCCATGTTGTTTTTAAGGATCAAAGTTTTAAAAATATGAAAAGGGAAAAGACAGACACAGAATGTGTAGTTCAATTATCTTAATGCAGGAAGTGTGATATGACAAGGTGTAAGCATGTTTTGAAGAAGGCATTGGCACCCCACTCCAGGACTCTTGCCTGGAAAATCCCATGGACGGAGGAACCTCGTAGGCTGCAGTCCATGGGGTCGCTAAGAGTCGGACATGACTGAGCGACTTCACTTTCACTTTTCACTTTCATGCATTGGAGAAGGAAATGGCAACCCACTCCAGTGTTCTTG
This sequence comes from Bos javanicus, assembly GCF_032452875.1. Lineage (NCBI taxonomy): Eukaryota > Metazoa > Chordata > Mammalia > Artiodactyla > Bovidae > Bos > Bos javanicus. The sequence goes on along the minus strand of NC_083885.1, from coordinate 30,309,376 downwards.
CCTGGAGAATCCCAGGGATGGAGGAGCCTGATGGGCTGCTGTCTATGGGGTCACACAGAGTCGGACATGACTGAAGTGACTTAGCAGCAGCAGCAGCAAGCATGTTTTATGGAGAAGGCAATGCACTCCACTCCAGTACTCTTGCCTGGAAAATCCCATAGATGGAGCCTGGTGGGCTACAGTCCATGGGGTCACTAAGAGTCAGACACTATTGAGCGACTTCACTTTCACTTTTCAGTTTCATGCATTGGAGAAGGAAATGGCAACCTACTCCAGTGTTCTTGCCTGGAGAATCCCAGGAATGGCGGAGCCTGGTGGGCTGCGGTCTATGGGGTCGCACAGAGTCGGACACGACTGAAGTGACTTAGCAGCAGCAGCAGCAAGCATGTTTTAAAGGAATGAAGTTTTATTTTTCAATTCAATTCAGTCCCTCAGTCATGTCCAACTCTTTGCAACCCCATGGACTGCAGCATGCCAGGCTTCCCTGTCCATCACCATCTCCCAGATCTTGCTCAGACTCATGTCCATTGAGTCGGTGATGTCATCCAACCATCTCATTTTCTGTTGTCCCCTTCTCTTGCCTTCAATCTTTCTCAGGATTAGGGTCTTTTTTAATGTCAATTCTTCACATCAGGTAGCCAAAGTACTGGAGTTTCAGCTTCAGCATCAGTCCTTCCAATGAATATTTAGGACTGATTTCCTTTAGGATTGACTGGTTTGATCTCCTCGCAGTCTAAGGGACTCTCAACAGTCGTCTCCAACAACACAGGTCAAAAGCATCAGTTCTTCAGTGGTCAGATTTATGGTCCAACTCTCACATCCACACATGACTACTAAAAAAACCAGTGTTTTGACTGTATGGAAATTTGTCACTAAAATAATGTCTCTGCTTTTTAATATTCTGTCTAGGTTGGTCATAGCTTTTATTCCAAGGAGCAAGTGTCTTTTAATTTCATGACTGCAGTCTCAATCTGCAGTAATTTTGGAGCCCATGAAAATAAATTTATCACTGTTTCCATTGTTTCCCCATCTATTTGTCATGAAGTGATGGGACTGAATGCCATAATCTTCATTGTTTGAATGTTGAGTTTTAAGCCCTTTTTTTTTTCAGTCTCCTCTTTGACTTTCATCAAGAGGCTCTTTAGTTCTTCTTCACTTTCAGCCATAAGGGTGGTGTCATCTGCATATCTGAGGTTATTGATATTTCTGTCTGCAACCTTGATTCCAGCTTGTGCTTTATACAGCCCAGCATTTTGCATCATGTACTCTGTATATACGTTAAATAAGCAGGGTGACAATAATCAGCCTTGACGTACTCCTTTCCCAATTTGGAACCAGTCTGTTGTTCCATGTCCAGTACTAACTGTTGCTTCTTGAGCTGCATATAGATTTCTCAGGAGGCAGATATGGCGGTCTGGTATTCTCATCTCTTGAAGAATTTTCCCCAGTTTGTTGTCATCCACACGGTCAAAGGCTTTAGCATACATAGTCAATGAAGCAGAAACAGATGTTTTTCTGGAATTCTCTTGCCTTTTCTCTGATTCAACAGATATTGGCAATTTGATCTCTGGTTCCTCTACCTTTTCTAAATCCAGCTTGAACATCTTTAAGTTCTCGGTTCTCGTACTCTTGAAGCCTTACTTGGAGAATTTTGAGCATTACTCTGCTAACATGTGAGGTGAGGGCAACTGTGTGGTAGTTTGAACATTCATTGGCATTGCCTTTCTTTGGAATTGGAATGAACACTGACCTTTTCCAGTCCTGTGATCATTGGTGAGTTTTCCAAATTTGCTGGCATATTGAGTGTAGCACTTCCCAGGTTGGGAAATCTGTTCTCGACCCTAAAACTTTGGCAAGAGTGTGAGAACTTCTTTGGTATAATTGTTTGCCAGTTTGTGGGTTGTCTGCTTGGTGGCTCTATGGTGGGGCTCACACACTGTCCCTCCCAGGTCTGCTATAGCCAGAGCCCCTGTCTCCATGGCAGGCCACTGCTGACCCGTGCCTCCACAGGAGACATTCAAACAGTCAAAGGCAGTTCTGGCTCAGTCGTTTGTGGGGGTCCCTGGGTCCTGATATGCATAAGGTTTGTTTGAGCCCTCTGAGTGTCTCTGTTGGGTATGGGGTTTTGTTCTAAATTGGATTTTGTCCCTCCTACTGTCTTGTTGGGGCTTCTCCTTTGCTCTTGGGTGTGCAGTATCATTTTTTGGTGGGATCCAACATTCTCCTGTCAATGGTTGTTCAGTGGTTGGTTGCAGTTTTGGAGTTCTCACAGGAGAAGGTGAGTACACATCCTTCTACTCCACCATCTTGTACCCAAAACAGGGCATAGGCCACATGGAGTGAGCCTGCAGCTCCCACTTCCTGGAATTCAACTCCAAACTTCTAAGGCAGGGAGCCCAAGCATGGATCTGTGGCCCACCACAGTAGCTGGAGTCCAACATCCTCTGTGTGGCTGGCGTGCATGTTCCCATCACTGTGCATGCCTACACTCACTCTCTGAAGATTTATTATAAAGGTTTAATTAAAGGGAGTCTTCCCTAATGGCTCAGATGGTAAAGAATCCATCTGTAATACAGGATATCTGGATTTGATCCCAGGGTAAGAAAGATACTCTGGAGGAAGAAATGGCAAACCACTCCAGTATTCTTGCCTGGAGAATCCCATGGACAGAGGTACCTTGCAGGCTACTGCCCATACCATCACAAAGAGTTAGACAAGACTGAAACGACTTAGCATGTACCCACCCACACCTTATCAAAATAGACTTGGATTTTCCTAGGGGAAAATGGTTATGTGGCTCATAACTCAGAGAAGTTAAAGGAACAGTGAGGAAGAAAAAGTAACTATTGAGTTAACACATGATGGATGAGTACCAGTTAGCTTGTTCAAGAAATGTCAAGAGACTTCCCAGGAGATGGAACAGCTTTTGTAGAAATGTAGAAAGAAAAAGAGAACTTGTCATGTTGGTAGCAATGATGCATTGTCCACCTGGAACATAAGGTGGGAATTGGTGATTTTTGAAAGATGATTCTACAGAGAGAGAAAGAGTGATCAGAAAAGGTATTAGGGAGTTATGTATTTGATAATTCAACAGAAAAATGAATTAAGAAATTGTCTTAATTTAATAAATACTCTACATAATGAATGCTTAAAATGTGCTCAGTATTGTGCCAAATAATGGCACAAAAGCAAGGTATTACCCTGTCCTTGTAGAAAGATGCTATTGTTAAAGGAACAAATAAAGTTCAGATATGTATAATGCTATGAATGAAACAAAGAGGGTTGACAATAGAGAATATAAAGAGCCACATGCCAGACCAAGAGTTTTCCAGCCCAAAGGAAATGACAAGGTCAAGGTTTGATATTCTTCTAGATGTAGAAGGGGGGACAGCAGCAGGAAAGGTAGCACCCAACAAGGTCCAAGAGATGGAAGGAAATAGATGATGTAGTTCTTTGTGGTTCTAAGATATATTCTGGCCAAGTTTCTTTATGCAACACTATAAAGTAAAACACTTTATAAAAACAGAAAAGCATTTATATTGGCAAAGTCACCCCAGGGAATCATTTGTTCCTTTTCTACATGGTGTCAACATTGCTGGGAAAGGTACTCTTGAGAGATGTCAAATTTTAGTCTTCCATATGGGAAAATGCTTCATAAAAATAAATTGTTTGTTGTAAGAGACCTTATCTGCATTTATCTCTTCATGTCTCTGAAGTGCAAAATGTAACATGTCTTGCAGGGGCTGCTATGGTAAATGCACATTTTTCATTAAATGCGAGAGTAAAGTGATGCTACCAGCAAGTGTTGTGTTATTGGGTTGGGGGAACATTGTCTTATCTTTTTTTTTTTTTAACTTTGTTCTTACAGAGCCAGTTATTGCTGCCCCTAGATATCTGTTTGTTGTTGTTGTTGTTTTTTCTTTTCTCATCTGTATGCACTAACTTTTTGAACAGGTTCCTTTCTCTCTTTGAAATGAAAAATTCTTAAGGTGATATCTTTGTAGCTCAAATTAATAGCATTGAAGAGTAATCAGGATGAAGATTATGTGAAATTTCACTGAAAAAAGTTACTAAGTTTAGAGAAACAAGTTGTGTTTTGTTTTCAGTAATGAGCACATTCTAGCCAAAAAATGTAAGTGAGAATTTTTGCAAGAGACAGTCCATCTGCACTCACAGAGATCCTCGAAAGGGCCCCACACTTGATTCCAGCTCCTCCCAGGCACAGTCCACAGGGGTACTGTAAGACCAGGGATCTAGTAGGAGATTCCCCTGCCCATCTCAGAAAATCCTGGAACAACCTACAGGTGTTTTCAACCCCTCTAGCCACAGTCAGCAGGCTACTCTGACCAGGATACTATAGGAGACACACCCACCCCTGCCTCCAGAAGAGATCGACAGGTCTCAGTCTTGGCTGTGTACCCTGGAATAATCCTGGATCTCAGTTCAATCTCTTCTCAGACATGATGCAGTGCTAGTACTGCCTCTACTGTATGTATGTGTATATGTGTGTATATATATATATATATATATATATATGAGTGATATACATGTATGATATGATATATGTATATATGTGTGTGTATATATATATATTTATGGGCTTCCCGGTGGCTCAGTGGTAAAGAATCCACCTGCAATGCAGGAGATGCAGGTTCCATCCCTGGGTCGGGAAGATCCCCTGGAGGAGGAAATGGCAACCCACTCCAGTATTCTTGCCTGGAGAATTCCATGGACAGAGGAGCTTGGTAATCTATAGTCCATGAGGTCGCAAAGAGTAGGACACAATGTAGTTACTGAGCACACACACATACATATGAAGGATACAACCCATGAAAAAGAGCTAAGAGATTTGCAGAAGGGAGTTCAGTCATGATCTGGAAGGCTTTTCTAATTGTGTCTCTTGAGATGAGCCTTTAGTAAAAATTAAGAAAACCTTTCCAGTAGTAGACAGCATATGAGGGTGATGGAGTGGTCAAGATTTTGTGCTGTGAAGGTCTCCTAGGAGCCCTAATTTTGCCACTATCTTAGAAAATTTATATGACATGTTTTTTCTCACTTGAAAATAATGGTAAAAATCACCAGTACATAAGTTATGAAAATCTATTACCCAATTAATACTTATTTACCTTGAAACCTTAGCTTAAACATCATTTATTCAAACAAATCTTTGACCAGTGTTTTCTATTTCGTGAATACATTTATATTTTCTCTATCATTATTCCTGCCGCGAAGTTTCACACACTAGTGATTAGGTACTTCCTGTCTCTGTTTCTGGTTAGACAGTGAAGCTCTGTCAAGGAAGGTTCCTGCTTGTTTTCTGATAGGATGCTGGCTCCTAGCACAGTGCCTGGCACTTGAATCATTTATTGCTGATGACTGTTCCTAGAAACCATTTGGTGGGCATGCCACATTGTCAGAAGGGAAGAATAATTCTCTTTCAGGCATTGCTGGTTTGAAGTCCAGGATAAATCAGTCTAAAATATGAATCTGTCTGACTTTTTCAGTGAAAGAGCAATAAAGCATCATCTTATGGAAATTTCTGACACCAAATGGTAGCAAAAGAAAATCAAGTGAAAGACTATCCAGAAACTATTTTAAAAAATGATCCTCAACTACTTTTCCAAACAGCCTTCGAGAACTAAAAATAACAAATCAATGTGTAGTACTATTGGAAGCAAAACGTGTGTCCCCATAAAGATAAATACATTGCAAATCACATTGTCTATAAGCTGGATTCCAGTCCATGAGAAACATGTCTAAAGCCTCAAACTGGTAAGAAAAAAAAGAAGAAGACACGTGACATATCTTTTTCAGGTATGCTTTATGATGTATGGCAAGGAGGCAGTCATATCTGTTTAAATATATCAGAGACTAGAGCTTGGTGACATTTTTCTGTTGGAGGCAATTCATTACTACTTCCCTGCCATACAGAAACTTTGCACAACTGGCATTAGAAATGTTTCAGGGACTTGAGATATTGATTTATGGTGTGATATTATAGCAATTAAATATGTGCTATGAAAAAAACCAAGACTCATAACTGTCTAATGTCTGAGGGTTATAAATACTATAAAAATGAAATAAATGTTTGAGATGATAAAAAGGTTGTGATGAAGAGTCATGAGATGAAACTGAGAGATTAGAGATGTTTCTACCTGGAAACATAGTCCAGCAACTGTCTTCCTGGTTGTATTTTTTCCTAGGACTGTGATAACCAAGTACACCAAACTGAGCAGCTTAAAAGAACAAAATTTATTTTATCACATTTATAGAATCTAGAAATCCAGAATCAAGGTGTCAGCAGGGCCACATTCTCTAGGGAAAGACTCTAGACTAGAATCTATCCATGTCTTTTACTTACCTTCTCTTGTTACCAGCAATATTTGGCATTTCTTAGCTTGCAGCTACATAATGCCAACCTTTGCATCTATCTTGACATGGCATTCTGTGTGTGTGTGTCCTCATATCATTTTATAAGGACACTGGGCATATTGATAAAAGGCTTACTGTTGCCCAGCATGATCTCATCCTTTGCTTCCCAGGTAGTATAGTGGTAAAGAATCCACCTGCCAATGCAGGAAGTGCAAGAGACGCAGTTTTGATCCTTGGGTCGGGAAGATACCCTGAAGGAGGAAATGGCAACCTACTCCAGTATTCTTGCCTAGGAAATACCACGGACAGAGGAGCCTGGAATCTACAGTCCAGGCTTGCAAGGAGTCAGACCCAACTGAGCCACTGAGCATGGACGCATGACCTAATCATAGCTAATTACATCTGCAATGACTCTAGTTCCAAAGAAGGTCACATTCTTAGGTACTGAGGCTGACAGCATCAACATATCTTTGGGGGACATAATTCAGCCCATAACACTGAGTATTGAAGGTACAAAGAAAGGAATTGATAATTTAGTCCCTTCTTGGAACCAGCTTAACCTGTTTCATACAATCCTTACCAAAAAATCCTTTGAGAATGTACGTGGGGAAAGTATAGACAGTAGTAACTATAGATAGTAGTATAGATAGATATCTATAGTAAACTATAGATAGTAGTAACCCAACGTCAGTCACTTTAAAGGGAAAAACTGGGATCCAAACACTAACTTGATCCTCTTCTTGGCCTTTTCTCATACTCTCCCCAGCATGTGCTATGCTGTGCTTAGTTGCTCAGCCATGTCCGACTCTTTGCGACCCTGTGGGCTGTAGCCTGCCAGGCTCCTCTATCCTTGGGGATTCTCCAGGCAAGAGTACTGGAGTGGGTTGCCATGCCCTCCTCCAGGGATCTCCCCAATCCAGGGATCAAACCCAGGTCCCCCGGGTTCTTTACCATCTGAACCACCAGGGAAGCCCAAGAATATTGGAGTGGGTAGCCTATCCCTGCTCCAGCATGGTGGTGTCTTTAGAACACCATGATATAGTATGCATTTTTCCATTTCAAGGTTCTGTTTTATTGATTCAAGTTAATAAGAAAATGGTTTTTAGTTTTATTAGCCATTTAAAAACTTATCTGGGAAGCACGTTTTTACTCTTTTATTTGGCAATGGACTGCATATCTCACTGTAAAATTTGCTGAGGCTCAAGAAATCCACAGCATGTGGTTACTTATCATGGCCTCAGGGTCCATAGCCCATGTGAGAACCACAGTATCTACTTTATCTAAGGGGGTGAATCTTGAAACTCTTGTAGGTGTAATCTCAAACTATGTTATTTTGTCCATTGATTCATATGTTCATTATACACACATTGAATTATGTCTGGTAGAGACCTAGGAACTGGTGGTTAAAAAAAAAAAAAAAAGCTAAGAAAAGGTACCAACACTTTGGAGTATACTACATTCTATTTGGAGAGTCAACAGTAATCAAATAAATAAATATAATGATTCAATGATATAATGAAGAATAAGTTACATGTCATAAAAATGACTGAACATTGCTATAGGTAAAGGACACTGCTATAGGCCAAGGACAGTGTGACAAAGTTAGTCACTTGGTCCTGTTCAGCTCTTTGCAACCCGATGGACTGTAGCTCACCAGGCTCGTCAGTCCATGGGATTTTCCAGGCAAGAATACTGGAGAGGATAGTCATTCTCCAGGTGATCTTCCCAACCCAGCGATCGAACCCAGATCTCCTGCGTTGGCAGGCAGATTCTTTACCATCTGAGTCAACCAGGGAAGGCCAAGGAAGTCCACTTTAAGGAAGTGGCATTTTAATGATGCTATGGACATCAGAATGATGGCAAGGGGCCAGCCACAAAAGCAAAATGCTTCCCCGAAAAAGGACAAACGAAGTTAGAGAGCTTGGAGCTGAATATGTGCAAAAGGAAATGGAAAATGAGTCACAGATAACACTCATTGTGATTCTTTAGCATACCTGCTTTTGTGTTTATATTTTAGACACCTTTAGATTCAATTAAACTGATACCACTAAAAGGAAGATCAGTTAGGTGCTATTGCAGTCGTTCTTACGTGGGATATGGACCTGGACTAGAACAAATTGTTTGGGTTAAGAGAAGTAAACCATCTTAGCAGGAAAACTGGCTAAGTAAAACCCAGGATATGGAAAGGAGTCATAATTAGATTGCTTAATGTGTGGGTGGACCCGAGTTACAAAAGGCTGACAATCTCAGATGAATGTTTCTTACATTTTGAGACCTATTCCCTACTTAAATTTATGAGCCAAGAATTATGGGGAAATAATATAGGATAAGGGGAAAAGAGAAGTAAGATATATATATATATATATATATATATACACACACATATACACACATACATACACACACACACACACACACACACACATATATGTATATATGTATACACATATAGTGATGGTTTTACCGACCAAGGAAAATTAGAACATGTCATGGTAGATGGCAGAGGTCAGATATTTTACCTCTCCTCTCACTGATGATAATTACATGTCATAATGCATATTGTAATTGCGGAAGTGCCAAGCCAGATGACCTAATAGATATTTTCAATTTGTAATTTCTGTGCTGCAGAATTAAAATATTAATCAACTAAAAGCCTGCTAGTCTGGTTAAAGGTTGACTCTGCACTGAATGGCCAGAGGTAATAGGGCTGCCTCTTCTTCTGTTTATTGATGTCCTCCAGGCAGTTCCTCAAAGAGGGTCTAGGAAACCTCTGTCAGCTTAGGCAACATCTTTTCCATTCCCTTCCTTGGGGTAGTAGTGGGTGTTCACAGTGACATTACATCTATATGTAGTAATAACAAGATTCTATGTAAGAGGATAGTTGAAGGGAAGGGTTTTTGATCAAACAAAACCTAAGAGATGAACAAAATAATAATTGCGTCCTCAAAATTAAAAAATACTGTGCCTGGAAAACTCATGGCTCATTTTAAACAGTATTTTAAAATACAAAGAAATAAAATATTGATTCTTGAAAATGTCTAATGTAATGACTAGGCAAATTATTGTAAAACATCATAATGCATATTTTCCATGGTGCTGCTGCTGCTGCTAAGTCGCTTCAGTCGTGTCTGACTCTGTGTGATCCCATAGACATCAGCCCACCAGACTCCCCCACCCCTGAGATTCTCCAGGCAAGAACACTGGAGTGGGTTGCCATTTCCTTCTCCAATGCTTGAAAATGAAAACTGAAAGTGAAGTCGCTCTCTTAGCGACCCCATGGACCGCAGCCTACCAGGCTCCTCCATCCATGGGATTTTCCAGACAAGAGTACTGGAGTGGGGTGCCATTGCCTTCTCTGATATTTTCCATATTTTATGTTTATTTTTTTAATTCTATACTGGAATGTGGTATATTATCACTGTATTTAAAAATGAGATTTAAAAATATTTAATTATGTGAAATATTACTTTTAAAATTTTTAGAAAGCATTTTTCTGATGAAATATAGAAGTCAGCTTGTTTTAATATCTAAAATTTATCTTGTTGTGGTTTGTCACATTCAACAAGTTAAGATTGATGTATTAAATCAATTTATTTTCTAAGTCCAGTAATAAATATGCTACAAGGAAATAAGTTCCATTAAAAACAGAAAAAAATTCCTAAAATCCTCATTTCTTAGATACTTGTGATTATTAATATCCAAGTAAGAATACTTCTTAAAGTAACAAATATCATTTATGGAACACTTTTATATTAAACTCTTGGAAATGTCCCAAGAACTTTACATATATGATCTCATGAAAATTTCATTTTACATATTAAAAAATTGAGGTTCCGAAGTTAATAACTATTACCAGTATTTTTATTAACAGGAACAATTTTTTATTATTATTAACATATTATTGATTTTATAGATACTATCCAAAAAATGGTGGCTGTCAATACCTTCCTTCCCCAGATGTATATTTGCTTTTCATTTTAAGATACAGAGTCTAATTTTCCTCTCTTTGAATACGGACTGGCTTTAATAGCTTACTTATCAAATAAAATACTACAGACATGTTGTTTTGGAAATTCTGAGGCTAGGTCTTTAAAATAATGTGTGCCTTTTGCCTGTTTCAAATTTTGCATATTGCCTCTTAGAAACTAGCTGTCATGCAGGGAGAAATCTAAGCCACATTGAGAGACTAGGCAGGGGCACTTTGGTTGACAACATGAGCTGACTTCCCAGCGTACTGTCATCATAAGCTACCTAGCACCCAAGGGAAAAAGTCTCTTGGATGCTCAGCCCAGGCAAGCCTTGAGATGGTTCTATCCAGAGCTGCCATGTAACTGAACTTCCAAGAGAGATTCCAAAAGCATTCCCAGTTGAGAAAGCATTTCTCAGGACGGTTAGAAGTAAAAAATTGTTGTACAAAGCCACTAAATATTAGATTATTTATTATGAGCAATAGATAACCAAAATAATAAATAGAATTTATTGTGCACAGGGCTAAAACATTTATATGAATCATCTGATTTAATTCTTATAATAGTGATATGAGTTAGATACTATTATCTTCATTACACAGATTAAAGAAAAAGAAGGCCACAGAAAATTAGTGCTTTTTTAAAAGCCACACAGGTAATGAGTCAAATCCCCACAGTCTTGACTATAGGCAACACTACTATGAAAAATCATCATTCTTATGTAATAGAGATTAGATTGCCCCACTCCCACATATAATTGCCATCCATTCATCATTCTAACATGATCAACTTTTATCCATTGTGGAGGAAATGTTCCAACTCCTTTTCTTTACTCTGTGTTGTATCTAGAAGTTGGTAAGGTTTTCCTCTATGATGGAAGTGGTACCCAGACAATAATAGAGCCTGCATGGTTTGAAAACCCAGGGGGAAGTTGTTCTTAGTGGGCCAAACAGTGGAATAAGGCTTGTTTGGCTGAAATGAGGAGTGTCAAGATAGGGTAGAATGTAAGAATAAAATTTAAAAGTCCAGTTATAGACTTAGAATTCTTAAGAATTAGGACATGAGAATATGGAACTTAAAAGCAAAGTCATTCTCTAGGAGGTGGATCCTAGCCATCCTTCTGAAACAAAGCCTTGTTTTGTCCTAAACATGATGGGAAGCTGGATTTAAATGATTCAAAGGCATATTACCATATTATAAAGAAAGCATCAGGCTATCCACTTCCAAGACACTCTCCTCTTCAGTTTAATTAAACTCAGCTGACTACTCACAAAGTTTTTGCCATCAGCTACCATGCTTCTGTATGTACACATGCAATATAAAATCAAGTCCTTACTTGCATAAAGATGATCAGTTTCATTTGAGCTAGAAGGAACTTTGTGCTTCTGAATTTCTTATAGTCTCCCAGGATAAACTTAGATTAGCTTTTACTTCCTCCCAGTGTATTTCAACAAGAACTCTCAAAGGCCCTATCAGACAGCCCCATAAACAGATGTCTAAGCACATCATCCCCCAAGGGAGATGGGGGATGCAAGAATCTCCCCCAAACTCAGTATACCATTCTAAGGGCAGGAAAACACGTAACAGCACAAGCAACAAGTAAGCTGGCCAAAGTTAATTTGTTAAAAAGCAAAAAGGAAGAGATGAAGCTGGTCCTACATTCAACTCCATTCCCATCTCTTCCTCATCTGTATACGTGTGTGTGTGTGTGTGTGTATACCTTTGTATTTTATTTTGTAGATTAGGTTAGGAGCATGACAGCTCTTGTTCAGTGCTCACAGCCGTGAATACCAGTGATCAGCTCTCTCCAGTTGACTTTCCCTCTCTCACTTATGCACGTATTTGAAATCTATGTAGAGAGTTACCTGCCCCATGCCCATCTCCATCCTGGACCCCTCAAAATGTCTATGACTGTTGCATATGGGTTTTTCAGAAAAGAAAATTATTTTAAGCCAAAGCCAGGGATATATGTCAACTCCCTGCATGAGAAAAAAATCTGCTTCTATATAGTTTTTCTCCACAAATGCTAAGAGCACAGTAAAATCAGATTTCCCTTCTGGATGTCTAAACTATGCCCATTCATAAATAAACAAAGAGGGGCACTGAGAAATGGTGAGTTTGCCACGGCCTCCAGAAACTCCTCGTAGTTTCCCTTGTGGATAATACACCTAATTTTTTTTTTTTCATTGTGTTTTTGGACTTTGTAGTAAAATTGTTCTCATAACGGAATTCTCGATTTGTGTGTTTATAATACAGTTTCTTGGATAAGTGCAGTTCCTACTATGATGTCCTATGAAGAATTATGAAGAGTTTCTATTTTTTTTCTTTTTTAAATAACAAGTAGAATATTCATAGTCAGTAACCTAGCCTTTGTGCTAATGCAATTTCTTCAATAATAAATATCCTGACCAAAAATATGTTTTTTACTTCACTCCTGAGTGCAGCCTGCAGTGACCATGGATAAACACTGATAGCTGAGCGCTCACTGTGAACACAGTTTGTTCATATATTGATAGACAAAAACTCTCTTTAGGAATTTTAAATGCATTTATTTAGCATTCTTAAACCACACGTATTATTCACTATGCCAAAGCTGTGTGGATCACAATAAACTATGGAAAATTCTGAAAGAGATGGGAATACCAGACCACCTGACCTGCCTCTTGAGAAACCCGTATGCAGGTCAGGAAGCAACAGTTAGAACTGGATATGGAACAACAGACTGGTTCCAAATAGGAAAAGGAGTACGTCAAGGATGTATATTGTCACCCTGCTTATTTAACTTTTATGCAGAGTGCATCATGAGAAACTCTGGGCTGGAGGAAGCACAAGCTGGAATCAAGATTGCTGGGAGAAATATCGATAACCACAGATATGCAGATGACACCACCCTTATGGCAGAAAGTGAGGAGGAACTAAAGAACCTCTTGATGAAAGTGAAAGAGGGAGTGAAAAAGTTGGCTTAAAGCTCAACATTCAGAAAACTAAGATCATGGCATCTGGTCCCATCACTTCATGGGAAATAGATGGGGAAACAGTGGCTGACTTTATTTTTCTGGGCTCCAGAATCACTGCAGATGGTGACTGCAGCCATGAAATTAAAAGACGCTTACTCCTTGGAAGGAAAGTTATGACCAACCTCAGTTCAGTTCAGTCAGTTCAGTCGCTTAGTCATGTCCGACTCTTTGTGACCCCATGAATCGCAGCACGCCAGACCTCCTTGTCCATCACCAACTCCTGGAGTTCACTCAGACTCACGTCCATCGAGTCAGTGATGCCATCCAGCCATCTCATCCTCTGTCGTCCCCTTCTCCTCCTGCCCCCAATCCCTCCCAGCATCAGAGCCTTTTCCAGTGAGTCAGCACTTCACATACGGTGGCCAAAGTACTGGAGTTTCAGCTTTAGCATCATTCCTTCCAAAGAAATCCCAGGGCTGATCTCCTTAGCATATTAAAAAGCAGAGACATTACTTTGTCAACAAAGGTCCGTCTAGTCAAGGCTATGGTTTTTCCAGTGGTCATGTATGGATGTGAGAGTTGGACTATAAAGAAAGCTGAGTGCCGAGGAATTGATGCTTTTGAAGTGTGGTATTGGAGAAGACTCTTGAGAGTCCCTTGGACTGCAAGGAGATCCAACCAGTCCATCCTAAAGGAGATCAGTCCTGGGTGTTCATTGGAAGGACTGATGCTGAAGCTGAAACTCCAATACTTTGGCCACCTGATGCAAAGAGCTGACTCATTTGAAAAGACCCTAATCCTGGGAAAGAGTGAGGGTAGGAGGAGAAGGGGACAACAGAGAGTGAGATGGTTGAATGGCATCACCGACTCAATGGACATGGGTTTGGGTGGACTCCAGGAGTTGGTGATGGACAGAGAGGCCTGGCACGCTGCAGTTCATGGGGTCGCAAAGAGTTGGACAGGACTGAGTAACTGAACTAAACTGAAATCACACATTTTCTTTCTTTTTAGATTTATAAATACCTCTGCCAGTACATATCTGTGGTTATCTCTTTTTTCAGTTCCTTATTAAGATAGGCAATTAATGCTTTCTCTGCTGTTGATGCTTGTGAATTAGTGATTTCTTTCTTCAGAGGAGTAGCACTCTTTGCTAAGATTTCTCTTTCATCAATATTAGAAACCAGAGTTAAAAAGTTACATTTATATACTGTATTATTATGTAAGTGAAGTGAGAGGGCATATGGAAAGGGAGAAGCAGACACAGATAAATGATCAGTTCATCGTTTCATGTACAATGTTATATTTGAAATCACTTGCCATGCAAATCTGTATTTTCATTTTTTATAACCTAGGATCCATCTGGAAACAAAGTACTTATCCACTCATAGAAGCAAATAAGGCTTGTATAGTTAGTTGTTGGATAAACAATGTACAAGAATGATAAGACCCCTGCCAGCAACTGTATTATGAAATCAGTATTCAAATACATTATTATAATGTAGGTGTAATGCTGCTGAAACCTATGGCTTTGTAATACCGTGTCATTTTATCCAAATATGTGCAGACCCTGTCTGATGAATCACTTTTTCTCAGAAACTCATAGTGTTTCAAAATTCTTTAACATGACAATAGCATAATCAGCCCTTTCTAGTATATACTCCTGAATTGAACCCCACCTACAAATGTTCTCGGAGTAGTATGCATTTTATGACCTTTCATTGGTGTTGCTTTGCCAATAACATTTTGAGACACACAGAATCTCTTTAATGTTTGAGATTTAAATGGAGAGGAAAACCATTTGTAACTTTATACCAAAGGTAAAGAAGTGAATGAAAGAAGAAGATAAGACATTTAACTGACTCTTTGATAAGTCATCCATCTCTCTATATCAAATAAAAATTCAAGGAAAGTAAATTTGATTATGATTCTGCATTTAAGATTCCCAATTTATTTTCTACCATGTATGCTTCCAGTGTGGTCACACCTAATCTTACGTCTTTGATTCCTAAAATACACTCTATAAAAATGTACACTGCATATGTTGCAGAAGTTAATCCATACCTTTTATCATATTCACAAAGAGATATTTTACAAAGAAACCTCAGGATACTGGCAAGAGGATATATGTCATTGTTACCGTCTTTCTAAATTCTGTACATATGCGTTATTATACTGTATTGGTGTTTTTCTTTCACTTACTTCACTCTGTTTAATGGGTTCCAGTTTCTTCCACTCTTTAGAACTGATTCAAATGTGTTCTTTTTAATAGCTGAGTAATATTCCATTGTGTTTATGTACCATAGCTTTCTTATCCATTCATCTGATGGACATCTAGGTTGCTTGCATGTCCTAGCTATTGTAAACAGTGCTGCGATGAACATTGGGGTACACGTGTCTCTTTCAATTCTGATTTCCTTGGTGTGTTATGCCCGGCAGTGGGATTTCTGGGTTGTATGGCAGTTCTATTTCCAGTGTTTTAAGGAATCTCCACACTGTTCTCCATAATGGCTGTACTAGTTTGCATTCCCACCAACAGTGTAAGAGGGTTCCCTTTTTCTCCACACCTTCTCCAGCTTTTATTTTTTGTAGACTTTTTGATAGCAGTTTTTGACCTGCATGAGATGCTACCTCATTGTGGTTTTGATTTGCATTTCTCTGATAATGAGTGATGTTGAGCATGTTTTCATGTGTTTGTCAGCCATCTGTTTGTCTTCGGAGAAACGTCTGTTTAGTTCTTTGGCCCTTTTTTAATTTGGTTGTTTATTTTTCTGGTATTGAGCTGCATGAGCTGCTTGTTTATTTGTGAGATTAATTCTTTGTCAGTTGCTTCATTTGGTATTATTTTCTCCCACCTTGAAAGCTGTCTTTTCACCTTGCTTATAGTTTCCTTTGTTATGCAAAAGCTTTTAAGTTTAATTAGATTCCATTTCTTTATTTTTGCTTTTATTTCCGTTACTCTGGGAGGTGGGTCATAGAGGATCCTGCTGTGATTTATGTCAGAGAGTGTTTTGCCTATGTGGTGTTCTAGGAGTTTTATAGTTTTTGGTCTTAGATCTAGAGCTTTAACCATTTTGAGTTTATTTTTGTGTATCATGTTACAAAGTGTTCTAGTTTCATTCTTTTACAGGTAGTTGACCAGTTTTCCCAGAACCACTTGTTAAAGAGATTCTCTTTTCTCCATTATATATTTTTGCCTCCTTTGTCAAAGATAAAATGTCCATAGGTGCATGGATTTATCTCTGGGCTTTTTATTTTGTTTCATTGATCTATATTTCTGTCTTTGTTCCAGTACCAAACTGTCTTGATGAGTGTAACTTTGTAGTATAGTCTGAAATCAGGCAGGTTGATTCCTCCAGTTCCATTCTTCTTTCTCAAGACTGCTTTGGCTATTGCTTTGGCTATGGTTTTTTTGTATTTCCTTACAAATTTTGAAATTATTTGGTCTATTTCTGTGAAAAATGCCACTGGTAGTTTGATAGGAATTGCACTGAATCTATAGATTGCTTTGGGAAGTATACTCATTTTCACTATATTGATTCTTCTGATCCATGAACATGGCATATTTCTCCATCTATTTGTGTCATCTTTGATTTCTTTCATCAGTGTCCTATAGTTTTCTATATGTAGGTCTTTTGTTTCTTTAGGTAGATTTATTTCTAAGTATTTTATTCTTTTCGTTGCAATGGTGAATGGGATTGTTTCCTTAATTTCTCTTTCTGTTTTCTCATTGTTAGTGTATAGGAATGAAAGGGATTTCTGTGTATTAATTTTATATCCTGATATTCATTTATTAGCTCTATTAATTTTCTGGTGTTGTCTTTAGGGTTTTCTATGTAGAGCATCATGTCATCTGCAAACAGTGAGAGTTTTACTTCTTTTCCAATATGGATTCCTTTTATTTCTTCTTCTTCTCTGATTGCTGTGGCTAAAGCTTCCAAAACTATGTTGAATAGCAGTGATGAGAGTGGGCACCCATGTTTTGTTCCAGGCTATAGAGGAAATGCTTTCAATTTTTCACCATTGAGGATGTTTGCTGTAGTTTATCATATATGGCTTTTATTATGTTGAGGTATGTTCTTCTATGCTTGCTTTCTGGAGGGTTTTTTAAATCATAAATGGGTGTTGAATTTTGTCAAAGGCTTCCTCTGCATCTGTTGAGATAATCATGTGGCTTTTATCCTTCAATTTGTTAATGTGGTGTATCACATTGATTGATTTGTGAATATTGAAGAATCCATGCATCCCTGTGATAAAGCCCTCTGGTTCATGATGTACGATCTTTTGAATATGTTGTTGGATTCTGTTTGCTAGAATTTTGTTAAATAGTTTTGCATCTATGTTCATCAGTGATATTAGCCTGTAGTTTTCTTTTTGTGTGGCATCTTTGGTTTTGGTATTAGGGTGATGGTGGCCTCATAGAATGCGTTTGGGAATTTACCTTCCTCTGCAATTTTCTGGAAGAGTTTGAGTAGGATAGGTGTTAGATCTTTTCTAGATTTTTGGAAGAATTCACCTGTGAAGCCATCTGGTCCTGGGCTTTTGTTTTTTGGAAGATTTTGGTTACAGTTTCTATTTCTGTGCTTGTGATGGTCTGTTAAGATTTTCTATTTCTTCCTGGTTCAGTTTTGGATGGTTATACTTTTCTAAGAATTCATCCATTTCTTCCAAGTTGTCCATTTTATTGGCATATAGATGCTGATAGTAGTCTCTTATGACCCTTTGTATTTCTGTGTTGTCTGTTGTGATTTCTCCATTTTCATTTCTAATTTTGTTTTTGAATCTTCTCCCTTTTTTTCTTGATGAGTCTGGCTAATGATTTGTCTATTTTATTTATCTTCTCAAAGAACCAACTTTTAGTTTTGTTGATTTTTGCTATAGTCTCCTTTGTTACTTTTTATTTCTGCCCTAATTTTTATGATTTCTTTCCTTCTACTAACACTGAGGTTCTTCCTTTCTTCTTTTTCTATGTTCTATTTTCTAGTTGCTTTAGGTGTAAAGTTAGGTTATTTATTTGATTTTTTTCTTGTTTCTTGAGGTAAGCTTGTAATGCTATGAATCTTCCCCTTATCCCTGCTTTTACTGAATCCCATAGGTTTTGGTTTGTCATGTTTTCATTTTCATTTGTTTCTGTGCATATTTTGATTTCCCTTTTTATTTATTTCATGCTTTGTTGGTTATTCAGCCTCCATATGTTTGTATTTTTAAAAGTTTTTTTTACCTGTAGTTGACATCTAATTTTACCACATTGTGATCAGAAAAGAGGCTTGAAGTGATTTCAGTTTTTTCAACTTACTAAGGCTAGATTTATGGCCCAGGATGTGATCTATCCTGGAGAATGTTCCCTGTGCACTTGAGAAAAAGGTGAAATTCATTGTTTTGGGGTGAAATGTCCTATAGATATCAATTAGGTCTAACTGATCCATTTATCATTTAAAGTTAGTGTTTCCTTGCTAATTTTCTGTTTGGTTGATCTATCCATAGGTGTGAGTGGGGTATTAAAGTCTCCCACTATTATTGTGTTACTGTTACTTTCACCTTTCATACTTGTTAGCATTTGCCTTACATATTGCAGTGCTCCTATGTTGGGTGCATATATATTTATAATTGTTATATCTTCTTGGATTGATCCTTTGATCATTATGTACTGTCCTTTGTCTCTTTTCATGGCCTTTATTTCAACGTCTATTTTATCTGATATGAGTATTTCTACTCCTGCTTCCTTTTGGTCTCCATTTGCATGTATTTTTCCACCCCTTCACTTTCAGTCTGTATGTGTCCCTTGTTTTGAGGTGGGTCTCTTGTAGACAGCATATATAGGGATCTTGTTTTTATATCCATTCAGCCAGTCTTTATCTTTTGGTTGGAGCATTCAACCCATTTACATTTAAGGTAATTATTGATAAGTATGATCCTGTTGCTATTTACTTTGTTGTTTAGGGTTTGAGTTTATAAATCTTTTCTGTGTTTCCTGTCTAGAGAAGATCCTTTAGCATTTGTTGATGGTTTGGTGGTACTGAATTCTCTCTCAGCTTTTCTTGTCTGTAAAGCTTTTGATTTCTCCTTGATATTTGAATGAGATCCTTGCTGGGTATAGTAAGCTGGGTTGTAGGTTGTTCTCTTTCATCACTTTAAGTATGTCCTGCCGTTCCCTTCTTGCCTGAAGAGTTTCTATTGAAAGATCAGCCATTATCCTTATGGGGATCCCTTTGTGTGTTGTTTATTGCTTCTCCCTTGCTGGTTTTAATATTTGCTCTTTGTGTTTGATCTTTGTTAGTTTAATATGTATCTTGGGATGTTTTACCTTGGGTTTGTCCTGTTTGGGACTCTTGGGGTTTCTTGGACTTGGGTGGCTATTTCCTTCCCCATTTTAGGGAAGTTTTCAACTATTATCTTCTCAAGTATTTTCTCATAGCCTTTCTTTTTGTCTTCATCTTCTGGGACTCCTATGATTCGAATGTTGGGACATTTGACATTGTCCCAGAGGTCTCTGAGGTTGTCCTCATTTCTTTTAATTCTTTTTTTCTCTTTTCCTCTCTGCTTCATTTATTTTCACCATTCTATCTTCCACCTCATTTATCCTATCTTCTGCCTCAGTTATTCTACTGTTGGTTCCCTGCAGAGTGATTTTGATCTCAGTTATTGCATTATTCATTATTGATTGACTCTTCTTTTTTTCTTCTGCTGCTGCTGCTGCTAAGTTGCTTCAGTCATGTCCGACTCTGTGTGACCCCATAGACGGCAGCCCACCAGGCTGCCCCGTCCCTGAGATTCTCCAGGCAAGAACACTGGAGTGGGTTGCCATTTCCTTCTCCAATGCATGAAAGTGAAAAGTGAAAGTGAAGTCGCTCAGTCGTGTCCGACCCTCAGCGACCCCATGGACTGCAGGCTACCAGGCTCCTTCACCCATGGGATTTTCCAGGCAAGAGTTTTTTCTTCTAGGTCCTTGCTAAACATTTCTTGCATCTTCTCAATCCTTGCCTCTAATCTATTTATCTGTAACTCCATTTCATTTCCAAGATTTTGGATCATCTTTACTATCATTATTCTGAATTATTTTTCATATAGACTCCCTATCTCCTCCCCTTTTGTTTGGTTTGGTGGGCATTTATTGTGTTCCATTACCTGCTGAATATTTCTCTGCCTTTTTGTTTTGTCTAGATTGCTGTGTTTTGGGTGCCCTTTCTGTAAGCTGGAAGTTTGTGGCTCCTCTTTAGTTGTGGAGCCTACTTCCTGTGGGTGGGGTTGGATTAGTCACTTGTCAAGGTTTCCTGGTTAGGGAAGCTTGATCTGTGTTCTGGTGGGTGGAGCTGGATTTCTTCTCTCTGGAGTACAATGAAGTGTCCATTAGTGAGTTTTGGCGTGTCTATGGGTTTGGTGTGGCTTTAAACAGCCTGTCTTTTAATGCTTAGAGCTGTGTTCCTGCTTTGCTGGACAATTAGCATGGCATGTCTTGCTCTGGAACTTATTGGCTCTTGGGTGGAGCTTGGTTTCAGTGTAGATATGGAGGCTTTTGGATGAGCTCTTGTCTGTTAATGTTCCTTGGAATCAGGAGTTCTTCAATGTCCTCAAGTTTTGGAGTTAAGCCTCCTGCCTCTGGCTTTCAGTCTTCTTCTTACAGTAGCCTCAAGACTTTTCCATCCATAAAGCACAGATGATAAAACATCTAGGTTAATGGTGAAACAATGCTCCATAGCAAGGGACACCCTGAGGGGTTCACAGAGTTACATGGAGAAGAAAAGAGGGAGGAGGGAAATGGAGGTTACCAGGAGGAGAAAAGGGAGAGTCAAAAGGGGAAAGAGCAATCTAGCCAGTAATCAATTCTGTATGAGCTCTCCACAGCCTGGAACTCCCAGAGAGGTTCACGGAGTTACATAGAGAAGAGAAGAGGGAGGAGGGAGATAAAGGTGACCAGGAGGAGTCAAAAGGGGAGAGACCAATCTAGCCAGTAATCAGTTCCCTAAGTGTTCTCCACAGCCCAGAACACCCAGAGAGATTCACAGAGTTAAGTAGAGAAGAGAAGAGGGAAGGAGATAGAGGTGACCTGGGGGAGAAAAGGGAGAGTCAAAAGGGGAGAGAGCAATCAAGCCAGTAATCACACCCCTAAGTGAAATGTATACTGAAGATTAGATTCTTAAAGGTACAGAATTGATAATAAATACCAAAAAGCAAAGATCAAAAATCTAGAGTAGAGGTTAGACTCTCAAAAATACAATATTTAAAAATACAATACAAAATCAATCACAAAAATTATAAAATATATATATGAAATTTGCTTTAAAAATAGGGTCCTTTTCTATTTTTTTTTGCAAGGTAATAGTAGGTTATAAAAATGAAAATTAAAGGAGTAGTAAAGAACTTAAGAAAAGATTAAAAAGTGATAATAGTAGAAATATATCTGCGAATTTCTCTGGAGCTGTTGTAGGTAGTGTGGGGTCAGTTCAGTTTCAGATAGTTCCTTGTTCCAACTTGTATTTGTTCTCAAGGTCTAATAGGCCTCCTCCAGTGCTTAGTCAATGTTAACGACAGAGTTTTTATCTATTGCTCCTGTCACTTCCAGAGCAGTTCCCTCTTCTTTGTTTATTTTGGCTTCCTCTGTTTGCAAGTCTCTTTGGTGTCTACTTTCCGCCCTGACACAAGAGGGTGAAGGTGGTCACTTATTTAGGCTTACTTGTTCAGTTGTACTGTGGGGAGAGAAGGACACTGCAGACAAATATCACTGGAGTGTGTAGGGAGTACTCGCAGTGTATGGACCACACTGGTTTTGCCCCCACTCACAGCAGTACATGCTTTCTGGGTCTATGCTGCTCAGGCTCCAGGGAGCTCTACAGGGGCACTGTCCAAAGTGGGCCCTGCATTTTGTGAAGTTCCCAGGTCTAAGCCACTCAGGTTCAGGTTCTTAGGTACTCTGCAAGGGCACAGACTTGGTTGGTCGTGTTTTGTGCCTTTCCCAGGTCCGAGCAGGTCAGGTGACCAGGTGCTTGGCAACTGCACAGTCCCAGATTGGCTGTGCGTCTGCTGGTCCTGGCTGTTCAGTTTACTGGTGCGCCACAAGAGCACTGTCTCAGGTGTGCTGTGTGTCTCCTCTGGGGAGCTGATCTCAGGTTGTGACCCTCCTGGCAGATATCAACCGTCCAGGATCCCAGGAAGACATTGTTAGCAACTGGGAGCCTGCTCACAGTGTGGTGGAGGATGCCAGTCTCTGGGGCGGAGATTGCCCCTTGCCTTCCGGCTCTGGCTGGCACGTACCTGCCTCTCTGCCTCTGGCAGGGGGAGGAGCCTGTACACAGCCGGCTAGCTCTCTTTTGGTTTTCACTCAATCCTTTGTTCTGTGAGCATGCCAGGCTATGAGTTAGAGCCTTTCACAGGAAAGTTCTCCCTCCCTCTTTTTTTCCCCCTCTCTGGCAATCCCACAGTTTGGGTTGCTATCTCATTTTAGCTCCCTCAGATTGTCCTCAGGGCATTCAGA
Organism: Bos javanicus; assembly: GCF_032452875.1. Taxonomy (NCBI): domain Eukaryota; kingdom Metazoa; phylum Chordata; class Mammalia; order Artiodactyla; family Bovidae; genus Bos; species Bos javanicus. Next base: position 30,286,613 of record NC_083885.1, on the reverse strand, counting down.
CCCGGTCCTTACCCTAAGGACCTATGATGCCACCTGTGCCTCCCAGTCCAGCCCCCTCTCGCTGGTGGCGGATGCGAGCATCTGGGTTACTTCTCCAATGGCAGTTGCAGTTAGGCGCCTATTCTGTGTTTTGTTTTGTTCTGCTTTTCCTGCCAGTTATGTTGCCTCTGAGATCCCCAAACTCCCCACAGACCCAGTTGTGAGAGGGTTTCCTACTGTTTGGAAACTTCTCCTCCTTCATGACTCCCTCCCCAGGTCTGGTCTCCATCCCTAACTCTTTTGTCTCTCTTTTTGTCTTTTATATTTTGTCCTACCTCCTATCTAAGAGAATGGGCTGCCTTTCTGGGTGCCTGGTGTCTTCTGCTATCATTCAGAAATTGTTTTGTGGAAGTTGCTCAGCATTCAAATGATCTTTTGATGAATTTGTGGGGGAGAAAGTGGTCTCCCCATCCTATTCCTCTGCCATCTTAGGACCACCTCCCTGTCTTTTTTTTTTTTTTTAAACAAAACCTCACACTCTTTATCCTGGTGAGGTGCCCAGTAGTATTCTCAGGGTTATTTGAAGAATGAATGTGTTAAAGCAGTGAAGCCGTTTTAACCACAGCTAGCAAATAGGAAGTGTTGAGTAGATGTTAGCTCTCATTATTCTACCCAACCTCTTCTTTTTATCTAGCATACCCTTTAAAGAACTCCAGGTATCCCTTTTATACCATTGCTGATTTTCTTTCCTACTTCTAAGAGAGAAAAGAGGTTCACCTACCACTTTCAAGAATTTTGAGGATGCACAAGTAACTAGAACAAAGGTTTTGAAAGATTTATTTAGGGGGCTAAGTGATAGTTACAGAAATTAGGAATGTTGCATGGCCAGAGACCTCAGCATGTCAAACAAGCTCTGATTTGAATTTTAAGTTTCTTTCATGTAGCTTTGTGGCCTAAATTAGTCATCTATCTAAATGAGCTTCGGTTTTCTAACCAAAAAGCAATGCTCTTACCATAGTAGATACATAAATTAACTAATACCTAGTAGATATAAATACATGTTTATTGATTCAAAAATCATTGTTTAGCTTTTATTTTGCACCAGACACTGATAGGTTCCATGAGTACAACCTTGAACAAGCTTCTCATGGTTCTTCTACTGAGGGAATTTTTCTCCTCAATCCCTCTCTGTATTAGTTTTCTATTGGTGCTGCAACAAATTGTCACAAACATGATGGCTTAAAACAACACAGATTTTTTAATAGTATAGTTCTGGATATCAGAAGCCCAGCATGGGGTCTCACTGAGCTAGAATTAAGAGTTAACCAGGCTACATTTCTTCTGAAGGTTCTAGGAGAGGTTCTGATTCTTTGTCTTTTCCACCTTCTCTAGAGATCCCTTCATTTCTCACCTCATGTTCTCTTTTCTCCATCTCCAAAGCCAGCAACTTTTCATCTTTCTGACCATCCTTTTATTATCACATCTCCTTTACAGATCTTGTTTGGCTCATGCAGAGATAATCTCCCCAATCTCAAGATCAAAAACCTTAATCATATCTGCAAAATCACTTTGGCCACTTAAAGTAATAACATTCACGTGTTCCAGAGATTAGAGAGTGGGCATCTTTGGAAGGGAGCCATTATTCTGATACCCCAACTATTATTGCTCAAGTTTAAAAATGTTTGGAAGTGAATTTTGTTCTGAACTCAGGAAACAAGGGGAGTACTTAGCGCTTGGTCACCCATGGGTAAAGCAGCTTCATTAAGTCTGTTTAAGTGCTTTATAGAGATGTCCACTATGCCTGGGCAAGGTATATTTTTTGTTCCAGTTTCCTCTTAACCCCCACTGTGAAAAAATGATCTCTACCATTGATGTGCTTAATTACCCAGTAGAAAGGGCATTAGGCAATGATACTCTGTAATGCCTGCCATAAGGAAGGCCATCCTTTATCATTAGCAGACTGCTTAGTGGTGAGCTCACAATTGTACATCTTACCTTGCAGATATTAGGAGCCCACTTATCAGTTTTTCTAATGAAATGAATCATGAAGTGGAGATAGTGATGGGAGGAGGGAGCTGGGTTAATAGTCCAAGGGGACTAATTAGAATCAGGTGAGAGCTGGAGAAAGCAACCACAGCGATTTCAGTCAGAACCCACCTGAAAAGCTCTAATTAACAGGAGTGATGGACTTTGCTTTGAGACCACTGGAGAACACATGATGGTCAATTTAAATTCCCTGACCTAGTAGCCAGATAATGTCAAGTCTCAATGCATTTTTTTTTTAAGTAAGGGTAGAAAAATATCCCTTTGTGTGTATTTGTGTGTGTTGCATTAACCATAAAGCTGTGTAAAAACGAAGAACCTTAAAAAGATACACTAAGCAGAGCGGTAAGTCAATGACAAAAAGGGAGTTATATTCAAGATATTCATTTCTTGAATAGATAACACCCAGTGAGCGTAACAAAGATGGTCTTAGGGCTGGAGGACTTGGGAAGACAGAGGTGGATGGGGACCTTGCTTAACCAGTCTAACATCTGTGTCTCTCAATGCACAATCCAATTCAGGAATAATTTAGCTGAGGTGCCATCCTAAAACCACATAAGCTTTAAATTTATCACTTCAGCAAAGTTATTGTTCCTTCAAAAAAAGGTATACAAGGTATTTTAGCTGCAGGGTGCATAGCTAGAGAAAGTGCTCCCTGCAGCGTGTCTCTGCCTTTCTACTAAATTAACTGCACAAGAACCGACCATGTTCCTGTATGACATTTAGTTTTTCTAATCTGTTTAATGCCATGGTTTGCACATGATGTATTCTGATGCGCTTTTATGTTTCAGATACTAAAAAAGCACATTAGAAGTGCAGTAGGGATTCTTTTACAGACAATATAACTTGTTACAAATTGCATTTTCAGAAAAATTATACCAAAAAATCCAATCTTATCTTATGATTTTTTCCTTCAAAATTGCATTTCACCTCCTGCATGTCTCCTGTCTCTTGTGTCTAAGCATCTTCAGTTTGAGATCCTCTTGATTCATTCTCCTTTCCTCTGTGCCCTGTGGTAAATGAATTCAAATCTATTTTTAAGGTAAAAATCGACAGCACTTGGAGATGCAGTCAGCATTTATGCTAAGACTTGCACGGATGCTGGGGGAGAACTTTTGAACATATTTTTGACTCAAGTATAGATTTCAACTCTGTAATCTCATTTTGTTCCTGGTAGAAGTAGACTCTGTCCTTTAGCACTTTGCACTCAGCACGTGTTTATAAAATGGGAAATGAGTAATAAAGTAGTTCATGTTCATTCTTGGATGTTTTTGACATGCATATTTATGAAGTTATAATAAAGTAAAATTAAATCTCCCAGAAAAGCTTATTATCCAGGCTGTGTGCACTGATGTGTATGAATTTTTGTGTGCTCTATATGTACATTTTATACTTTTCAACACACACAGGGCTTCCCAGGTGACTCAGTGGTAAAGAATCCACCTGCCAATGTAGGAGACGTGAGTTCAATCCCTGGGTCAGGAAGATCCCCTGAAGAAGGGAATGACTACCCACTCCACTATTCTTGCATGGGAAATCCTATGGACAGAGGAGCCTGGTGGGTTATAGAACATGGGTAGCAAAAGAATCAGTCACGACTTAGCTACTGAGCACACATGCACATATATACACACATGAAGATATGTGGGGTACTTATCCCTATCTTTATTCACTGGTTCTGCCCTCTTCAGGAATACATATCTAGATTAAGAGTCTCATATTTTAAGGGAGGCATCTGTTTGGGGACTTAAATAATAGTCCCTTCCATTTTGGTTCTGTGGAATTTTTTTTGTGTTGTTTACTTATATTTTTCTTACTTCATCTTCCCTCTCCAAACATTGTTCTTGTTCTCTCCTACTTACAAGAAATAGGGGGAATGGTTAGCATCACTTTTGATAATTTAGAGAATACACAAATAAGTAATACACATTAACGACCTCAGTAAGGGACTAATCGCAGGTTAAAATTATACAAGGCACATTATTACAGGTCTTTTCCTTTTTATTAAATAAAAGCCTGTATATTATCAAAGTGGAAATACCTTGAATAATTAGAGATATTTATGGGCCATTTTACTTATCATGACTCTGCCTTCAGCTGGAATAATACTAAGCTACTATTGAATTGGGAAGTAGATGGGAAAACAGTGGAAACGGTGTCAGACTTTATTTTTGGGGCTTCAAAATCACTGCAGATGGTGACTGCAGCCATGAAATTAAAAGACGCTTACTCCTTGGAAGGAAAGTTATGACCAACCTAGATAGCATATTCAAAAGCAGAGACATTACTTTGCCGACAAAGGTCCGTCTAGTCAAGGCTATGGTTTTTCCTGTGGTCATGTATGGATGTGAGAGTTGGACTGTGAAGAAGGCTGAGCACCAAAGAATTGATGCTTTTGAACTGTGGTATTGGAGAAGACTCTTGAGAGTCCCTTGGACTGAAAGGAGATCCAACCAGTCCATTCTAAAGGAGATCAGCCCTGGGATTTCTTTGGAAGGAATAATGCTAAAGCTGAAACTCCAGTACTTTGGCCACCTCATGCGAAGAGTTGACTCATTGGAAAAGGCTTTGATGCTGGGAGGGATTAGGGGCAGGAGGAGAAGGGGACGACAGAGGATGAGATGGCTGGATGGCATCACTGACTCGATGGACGTGAGTCTGAGTGAACTCCGGGAGTTGGTGATGGACAGGGAGGCCTGGCGTGCTGCGATTCATGGGGTCGCAAAGAGTTGGACACGACTGAGCTACTGAACTGAACTGAACTGAACTATTGAATTAGACTCTCTCCATCTAAACTGTAGTATACTCTCAGGCTATGTTCCTATGTCTAGACCTCAGGCTCTTTCAGCAGCCTTATAAAACAAGTGAGTTCATTTATTAAAATGATGAATTAAACAAGTCATTGTAAGTGGCCATGCTCAGTGACACTAGTGACTTGGAATAGCGCATCTGTCATGTTGGCTTTGAGGAGGTGGGGGGCAGAAATGGACCAGTTAGGATTAGGTGGATCAGGAGCTCAATTTTTTAAGATTAAGAGAAATCAAGGTCACCCTCCATTTCTGCTGCTGTTTTAAACGTTTTTATTTATGTAGTTGAATTGGAGAATATGCATTAAAAAATATAAGTAGCAGTAACATAAATGAAATACAGTAGCAAAAGGGACAAAATCAGCTTTAAAGAAATTTTTAAAAATTTAAATGGTATTTTAAAAAATACCTAGATGAATGAGGAAAATAACACAAACCAAAATGTTTGGGATACAGTGAAAGGTGGTAGTTTGGACAAAATTCATAGCCTTTTGTATTTACATAAAAGAACAATAAAAATATTCTGTTGAGAGGCAAAAAGAAAAAGGTCAATAGTTCTCAGTCTTTGTAGTATAATTATTAAGAACTCATCATTTCTTAGGGAAAAAATCACAGTTTTTCAACATTTTAAATCTGTAAAAATACTGGGAAGAAATGGTTTATATCTTGACAAGGTTCTCTTTCTGATTCAGCTTCCTCTGAGCTTTTTTTTCCATCTAGGCTTGGACTTTTGGATTTTTTTGTTTGTCTCTGCATTGTCCAATTTTAGCAAGAATCCTTCTAGGTCAATTTAATCAGGATCTCTCATCCTCATATCTGATCATCCTCTGTATCTGGTTGGATTTCTTATCCTCCAAAATCCCTTAGGTGATTTCTGATCACCCTGACCTGCTTTCAGCAAGAATTCTGTTAGGTTGGTTTAGCCAGAATTTCCCTTTACCCTTTGTTTCCTCTTAGTAATTTTCCATCTGCTGATCTCCACACTTGCATTTTGGCAATAAATTACCAATTGCTCACACAGTATTTGAACTATGTACCCCATTTCAGTGGTCCCTACAACTACCTCTTATGATGCCCCCCCCTTAAGTGAAGTCTTGTAATCTTCAGCAAATATTGTGAATAAGGTTTTCATTAACAATCTGCAGATGCCAAATCACCATCAGTATTCTTGCCACAGCAGCTGGGGACAAGAGAGTAGACATGCTACATTCAGGTAAAAAGCAATTGTTTTTGAACTTAGAAAGTGCCCAGGTTTTCCAGGTCAAGTTTCTTTCCAAGAGATTGGAGCAATTTGGAAATCAGCCAGAGGAAGGCATAATTAAAGACCATTTTTGAAATAGAAAGGATATACCAGTTAATAGAAATAGCACAAATTTTTTGTGAAAGTATATGTGGGAAGAGTCACCTACTATGCAGGGCTTCCTGTGGCTTGGCTCAGTGGTAAAAAATCTGCCTGCCAATGCAGGAGACGCAGGTTCAATCCCTGGGTTGGGAAGATCCCCTGGAGGAGGAAATGGCACTCCAGTATTCTTGCCTGAAAATTCCCATGCACAGAGGAGCCGGGTAAGTCCATGGGGTCGAGAAGAGTCAGACATGAATGAGCACTCATGCAAGCACACACGCTTCCTGTGCTTAGTCTTAAGAGTAAAAGTGGCTGATGTGAGTATCAACTTATTAAATTTCTTCAAAAAGAAGAAATACTAGAACTAATTGTCTGGGGGTTCCATGATGCTTGGAATGGTGATTGTCTGGCTTATACTCAGCGTCAAGAATTATATCAGTGCTAGTTTCATCAGACAGAAATTTTGCAATAACTTAGAGATATCTACTAGAATTTTAAATCTTCCAAAGAGCAAAGAAAAAACTTAAACCTTAGGATAAAAATGGACTTTTTATTTGTGCATGCATTTGTTGGGAGGTGATGCAAACCAAAGCTCAGCTTCTAGAAAGTGAAAATTGTCTGCTCAGGGTTTATAGGTGATGTGCATACTTATAACCATCACCGTCACCAGAAAAAGGGTTCTGTAGGTCACAAATTAATTTGAAATGTGATGTTCAATTAACCATGTGGCAAGAATGCATCCATTTCATCATCAATGCCCATCATTGCCAAACATTTTCATTACGCTAAGATTCAAATAAATAATAGGGACACAATTTTTAGTTCAAGGTTGGCGTATAAATCTAGGGGATGTAAATGCCAGAGGCATTGAGTCACCTGTGATTATTTACTCTGCCAGATACTAAAGTTTAGATAATAATATTCTTCCCCTGTACTGCAAGTACACATCTTGCAGTGCTAATTTTTCTTTGTGGTATTTCTTTGAAATGCAAGAAAGTATATAGTTTGGTGATCAAAGTTCCCTAGTTCCCAGGTGTTGGGGTCAGTGAGGAGGATCCCCTGCTTGGATAAATGATTTCCCCAAGTTGAAAACATTTTAAAGAAAATGCCTCATTTGCAACTTGTCATTTGGGGACAAAGCAGTAATCACATGAGAGGTTTCTTTGAAAGAGAATGCAAATACAGTAGAAAATTACTTGGGTAAGGCTTTGAAATTTTTAAGGTATTTGGAAACTGACAAATTAAACTTTGTACTAGCCTAAACATCTTACCTACCACCCTTCCATGAATGACTAAGCATAGGTTTTCAGAGCATTGATTTCAGGAAGAAATAATTATTTCCTAACAAGACAAAAATAGTGATTCAGAATAATCAATATTAGTGGAGGAAAAAATTACCTCCTGGGTCAGTATGTTTCTCTGACTTACTAGCTTTGCCACTTGGGAAAGCTAATTCTTCTGAAATGTTACTTCCTTATAAGTAATATTGATCATGCATATTTCATAATATTATTATGGATACTAAATGAGGTAATGACCTCATTTGAGAGTGTCCCTCATCTGAGAGGTTCTAACTGCATAGGCTCCAGGTGACACCACCTGGACTTGATTCTTGTGTTTCTCCAAAGACCAAATTAAAGATCCTCTACATCAAGGGTGCCCACCTCCAAATCTAATGCGTGATGATCTGAGGTGGAGCTGATGTAATAACAATAAAGATAAAGTGCACAATAAATGTAATGCACTTGAATCATCCTGAAACCATCACCACTCCTCTCTACTCCCCACCTCCAAGTCCATGGAAAAATAGTCTTCCATGAAACTGGTCCCTGGTGCCAAAAAGGTTGAGGACCACTGCTCTACATCCTCTGTAAAATGGATATTACACAGGCCACTTCCTCATAAGGATGTTATGAAGGTAACATTAGAAAATATAGAAATAAACAGGACCTGATAAGTATCAATAAAGTTTAACTCATTTCACCATTCCGTGCATCGTTTGTTCCCAACAACTTTCCATTATCATCTTCGTTGTACACATGCAATGCTTCTGTGCTAGGTGTGATCAGTCATGTCTGACTTTTTGTGGCACCATGGACTATATCCTCTGCCCATGGAATTTTCCAGGCAAGAATACTGGAGTGGATTGTCATTTCCTCCTCCAGGGGATCTTCCTGACCCAGGGTTTGAACCCACATCTCTTGCATCTCCAGCATTGGCAGACAGATTCTTTACACTAGCTTTACCTGGGAGCACTAAATAAATAGTATACTCAGTGTTAAAAATACGGTTTTGCTACTTTACTTCCAGACTTGCCAGCGGCATTTAATTTATAATTTTAAGCAGTGTATTTGTCACATATTTTCTCATTTAAGTAGAGGTGGTTTTTGCCTCTGGCTTCCCAACAGGCATTTTCTTATGTGCAGATTTAAATCACTGTGCAGATTTCTTTTGAAATGACTGGTGTTAAAAACATTGATAACCAGAGAAGACAGCTCAAAGCTTGGTTTAGCCAATCTCTGGTTTAGCCTACCTTGTCTACAAGACAGAGAGCTTTTTAAGTGCACAACTAAAAAGTTTGTTGATCACTTGGTGGAAAATGATCATTTACATCTGAGCAGGGTCAAGAGAATAAGGAAACATCTACCAGTTTATTTAATTTTTTTCTCCCAACTGCTTTAATCATATGAACTCTTGGAGACTGTAAAGCACTTGGGGGACAACTGGAGTTTTACATTTTTATTTATCACAGTGGCTGACAAATTATAGAATATTTTCCTTAAATATATCATTTAATGGGTTGGAAATAATCAGGGTTGCATCTTTTTTAAAATGTACTCTGGATATTAGTCTCGTTAATACCAAGTCTGTGTGATACCAAAGACAACTAACTCTTTTTATCAATACATTATTCTGACTTTCTGATCGGAATAAATTTAAGACAGTGATCTTGCTTACCATCCTGAATCTGACCCTTTGGGCAATTGTGACCTCACTCTGATTCAGTTTTGCTTTCAGTAAGATAGGGGAAATAATGGTACTGACCAAATAAAATTTTATTGAGAATTGAGGTATTGCACCATGAGAGGAAGATAGTAGGAACTCATTTACCTTCATTAATAAAGGACACTGAGCCATGCTGAATTTCAGGTATATTGTGCAAATAATTTGGGCAGAGTATTTGAAACTTTAAACCAGAATTGCTGTTATTTACATGTAAGTTTACTATATCATCTTCCTGGTCTCATTCCTAGAGTCACTGTCAAGATATATATATAAGAAAACAAGAAAGAACAAAGGGAGGAAGGAAAGAAGGGAGGGAAGGGAGGGAGAGAGGGAAAGAGGCAAGGAGAATGGAAGAAAGAATAAAAAATTGCAAAAATATTCATGTAACGAACTCTGAAAATTTTCAGACTCCATGTGGCTTGAGCTGTTAACAAATTCATATTCCAAGGGTTCAAATATGGGACTTTTCAGGTCCTATTGATGGAGTTGATTGAACAATTGATGGAAAATTAATATCAACATTAATTGGAGGGTCCTTTTCCCTTCAAAAGAAGGACTCGAGGTTTATGCATGTAGTCCTCAGAAAGATCTCTAGACATGTTCACTAATCAGTTTCCATTCTCCAGAAATTTCACACATACAAAGGAGCTGGTGAAAACTGTTCCCGTTCCTTTTACTACATTTCTCTCATTACTACAAGGCACTTGCTATAAATGTTCCCATTCTTATCCCACCTCCCTGGAGAGCCACACTTTGACTACAATCAGCAGGTGGGAGGAGACGGTGATGTTTGGACTCACTTGGAGGGAAGTGTGCAGAGTCCTCTGTAAAACAAATTCTTTTACTGTTTTGTTTTTTTTTTTTTGGTCACAAGGATATCATTTATCAAATGAATAGTCCAATTCACTTCATCGTTCTTACTTCCAAGAGGAGCAGGAGTAGGGATATACCCATAAACTTTGTACAAACCAAGCCTTCAGGTCAAGTTTGTGATGGGCTCTTTTCAAGATATTCCCATCTTCCTCCACAAACTCTAATCAGTTTTATACTCAGGCCAAATTGATTGTTCTCTCTTCTTAACTTTCACTGATCTCATTTTCTGTATTGATTCATTCATTCATCACCATTCATGTTCATCTCTGTGCTCTGCTCTTTTTTTCCTCTCAGCTTAGACTGTTTCCTCTTGACAGCCCACAGAAAATCCGTATTTTCTTGGAAGAGCATTTATTAAAACCACAGTATAAACTCTTTCTTTGATCACCAGCATGGAAGAGACTTGGATGAGAAAGAGGGGAACGGAAGGAAGAAAGAGAGAGGGACAGGGATGAAGAACTGGTGGAAGAAAAAAAAAGAAATTATTTGTTAAATATTCTGGAATTAGATTCTTTGCTTTGAAATGAAGAGCAAGTCCATACAGTCAGTGTTTAAATCTCAGTACTGCCACTTATTTACTGTGTGACCTTGAATAAGTTTAGTGTTACCTTGGACATCTGTTTCTGCATCTCTAGAAATAAAAAAATATTTATATATCAGAATAAGAATATGCTTAATATAAAACTCTTACCATAATAGTGGCTATAGGTTTGGTGATCAATAAATTGTATTTTTATCATTATTATTAATACTAAACAAGGGTAAAAATACCTTTTACAGTACTTGAATTCTATCTGTATGCTATGTTCTACCTTTTGCATTCAGCACAGAAATACTCCTTACTCGTTTGGAAACTAAAAAAAAAAAAAAAAGGAAAGAAACAAGGCTAAATCACATAATAAGAAAATCAGAGGAACATTAGTGCTTACACACATGCACTTTGAATATATTCAGTAAATATTCTAGCTTCTCTGCTTCTGTTTTACTTCTGGGAATAAAGTGTTGTGCACTTAAGTCTCTAAAGTGCACATAAAGCAAATTTCAACCAATGAGCAATAAAATGAATAAACCAATAATGATTCAATAATAGCTACTATTTTTTACAATATTAGTGTCACATAAACATCAGAGCCCTGCAGAAGAAAGTGATGATCATTTCTACTATATACTTTTAAATTTCCATACCTACATTTAGAATTTAAGGGAATGGGAGGGGCTCTGTTTGAGTATTCTTTTGTGTGTGTATGTGGGTACAGACACAAACATGAAGGCATGCATACAGATTCTTTCAAAATGTTTTTCAGTTCAGTTCAGTTCAGTCACTTTTGCAACCCCATGACTGCAGCATGCCAGGCTTCTCTGTCTGTCACCAACTACTGGAGCTTGCTCAAACTCATGTCCATTGAGTTGGTGATACCATCCAACCATCTTATCCTCTGTTGTCCACTTCTTCTCCAGCCTTCAATCTTTCCCAGCATCTGGGTCTTTTCTACTGAGTCCCGTCTTCCCATCAGATGGCCTGGAGCTTCAGCTTCAGCATCAATCCTTCCAATGTATTGGAGCTTCAGCTTCAGCATCAGTCCTTCCAGTGAATATTCAGGACTGATTTCCGTTAGGATTGACTGGTTTCATTTCCTCGCTGTCCAAGGGACTCTGAGGAGTCTTCTCCAATACCACAGTTTAAAAGCATCAATTCTTTGGCATTCAGCTTTCTTTGTGGTCCAACTCTCATATCCATACATGACTACTAGAAAAACCATAACCGTGACTAGACAGACCTTTGTCAGAAAAATAATGTCCCTGCTTTTTAAAATGCTGTCTAGGTTGGTCATAGCTTTTCTCCCAATGAGCAAGCATCTTTTAATTTCATGGCTGCAGTCACCATATGCAGTGATTTTGGAACCCAAGAAAATACAGTCTGTCACTGTTTCCATTGCTTTCCCATCTATTTGCCATGAAATGATGGAACTAGATGCCATGATCTTCATTTTTTGAATGTTCAATTTTAAGCCAGCTTTTTCACTCTCCTCTTTAACCCTCATCAAGAGGTTCCTTAGATCCTTTTTTCTTTCTGCTATAAGGGTGGTGTCATCTGCATATCTGAGGTTATTGATATTTCTCCCAGCAATCTTGATTCCAGCTTGTGCTTCATCCAGCCCAGCATTTTGCATATGTACTGTGCATAGAAGTTAAATAAGCAGGGTGACAATATACAGCCTTGATGTGCTCCTTTCTTAATTTGGAACCAGTCCATTGTTCCGTGTTCAGTTCTAACTGTTGCTTCTTGACCTGCATACAGGTTTCTTAGGAGGCAGGTAAGGTGGTCTGATATTCCCATCTCTTGAAGAATTTTCCACAGTTTGTTGTGATCCACAGTCAAAGGCTTTAGCATAGTCAATGAAGCAGAAGTAGATGTTTTTCTGGAAATCTTGCTTTTATGATGATCCAGTGGATATTGGCAATTTGACCTCTGGTTCCTCTGCCTTTTCTAAATCCAGTTTGAACATCTGGAAGTTCTTGGTTCATGTACTGTTGAAGCCCCACTTGAAGAATTTTGAGCATTACTTTGCTAGCATGTGAGATGAGTGCAATTGTGCAGTAGTTTGAGCATTCTTTGACATTGCCTTTCTTTGGGATTGGAATGAAAACTGACCTTTTCCAGTCCTGTGGCCACTGCTTAGTTTTATAATTTTGCTGGCATATTAAGTGTAGTACTTTAACAACATCATCTTTTAGGATCTGAAATAGCTTAGCTGGATATCCATCACCTCCACTACCTTTGTTCCTAGTGATGCTTCCTAAGGCCTACTTGACTTCACATTCCAGGATGTCTGGCTCTAGGTGAGTGATCACACCATCATGGTTATCTGGGTCATTATGATCTTTTTTGTTTTTAGGGTAATAGATAAATTAAAAAACAGAATAAGTCATAATTCTTGCCTTAAAGAACTCACAGTAAAGAAACATTAAATACTTGACAATGTTTGAAATACATGCTTATCAAACATAAATTATTAAGTAACCAGAGACTACTAAACATTTTTCAGGCCATCATTTGTGATGAAAGGGAAAGTGAAAGTCGCTCAGTCGTGTCTGACTCTTTGCAACCCCATGGACAGACAGTCCATGGAATTCTCCAGGCCAGAATACTGGACTGTGTAGCCTTTCCCTTCTTCAGGAGATCTTCCCAACCCAGGGATTAAATCTAGGTCTCTGCATTGCAGGCAGATTCTATACCAGCTGAGCCACAAGGGAAGCCCAAGAATAGTAGAATGAGTAGCCTATCCCTTCTCCAGGTGATAGTCCCAACCCAGGAATTGAACCGGGTCTCCTGCATGCAGGCGGATTCTTTACCAACTCAGCTATCAGAGAAGCCCTATTTGTGATGAAGATGTAGGTAATTGTAGTAACAACAATAATGATGATACATAGTATTCATTGACTAGTTACTGTGCATCTAGTTTTTTTTTTTTTTCCCTTTCTACTGAACTATGTTTTATATGAGAAAAATGCATATACAATACATAATCAAAGTGATGAAATTTTTTCAATTGGGCATATCCTCGTAACCAGGATGCAGACCAAGAACCAGATTATTCTCCCACCCCATAAGTTCCACTTTCTTGGTTAATACAAATTGTGTTACTATATTTAGTGTGTGTCTTATGGTGACTGTGTTATATCCATGTATGTATATGACTGCCTCATTTCATAAAGATGTTCTTCTGTATTTTTCTTTAGAAGCTTTACTGTTTTACCTTTCATGTTTAGGTCTGCAATCCCAGGGATTGATTTTGTATATAATAACAGGTGAGGGTAAGATATGTTTTTCTTATATGGAAATCCAATTGATTGAGCACCATTTATCGAAAATATCAAATAAGCTATATTCAGAAATTTGAAAACTTTTAAAGACATTCCAGAAAACCAATACACACACACACACACACACACACACACACACACACACACACACATATATTTATATATCTTTAGTTATGGATCATTTATTATAAGAGAAATTCAATTCAAGGTAGCTCAATCATTTTAGATTCACTGACTCACATCACTGGAAGAGGTAGAAGTTTGAAAGCAAACAATGAGACTTGGAATGCATTTGTAATCACAGTTTCTCATTTCTCAGTCATTTACTTTCCTCCTCTTTCTTTCTCTTCCTTCTAGAAGTTGGGTTTATTTTCCCTTATTTTGAAAATGGGTATTATGTCCAGAACTTATGTATCAGAAATCCTATTATATATTTTAATCACTCACTTTGTATTTTTGTATGCATCCTTCATTCTAGAATACTGTAGATGGGAATCCTGTTACAGAAGAAATTGGAATAAAGTAATTCAATTAGGTTCTGTACCCAGAGCTCCATGTTTGGTCATGGGAATTCTTTTCTGTAATCAATGTTATTATGAAAAAATGTATGAATAAGCTGAATCCATTTAAATTGTACAAATGTTGAATTTTGGCAGATATAATAAGCCTAATGAAAAGGTCAGTTTTCATTCCAATCCCAAAGAAAGGCAATGCCAAAAAAATGTTCAAACTGCTACACAATTGTGCTCATTTCACATGCAAGCAGGGTTATGCTCCAGATCCTTCAAGCTAGGCTTCAGCAGTACATGGATGAGAACTTCCAGGTGTAAAACCAGCATTTAGAAAAGGCAGAGGAACCAGAGAGCAAATTGCCAACATTCATTGGTTCATAGAAAATGGAAGGGAGCTCCAGAAAAACATCTACTTCTGCTTCATTGATTATGTTAAAGCCTTTGACTGTGGATCACAAAAGACTGGAAAATTCTTCAAAAGACAGAAATACCAGGCTGCCTTACTTGTCTCATGAGAAACCTGTATGCAGCTCAAGAAGCAGCAGTTAGAATCGGACATGGAACGATGGACTGGTTCAAAATTGGGAAAGGAGTATGACAAGGCTATATATTATCACCCTGCTTATTTAACTTACATATGCAGAGTACATAATATGAAATTCTGGACTAGATGAATCACAAGCTGGAATCAAGATTGCTGGGAGAAATATCAACAACCTCAGATATGCAGATGACACCACTCAAATATCACTTTCTAAAGTGATACCACTTTAGAAAGTAAAGAGGAACTAAAGAACCTCTTCATGAGAGTTAAAGAGGAGAGTGAAAAGCTGACTTAAAACTCAACATTCATTGTGTATAACTTTGGCTGAACCATGTTGATGTATGGCATAAATCAATACAATATTGTAAATATCCTTCAATTAAAAATAAATAAATTTAAAAATCCCTCAGTATTCAAAAACTAAGATCATGGCATCTGGTCCCATCACTTCATGGCAAATAGAAGGGGGAAAAGTGGAAACAGTGACAGATTTTATTTTCTTGGTCTCCCAGATCACGGCACATGGTTACTACAGCCATGAAATTAAAAGATTCTTATTCCTAGGAAGGAAAGATATGATAAACCTAGACAGCATATTGTAAAGCAGAGACATCACTTTGCCGACAAAGGTCCATATAGTCAAAGCTATGGTTTTTCCAGTAGTCCTATTTTACCGATGTGAGAGTTCAATTACAAAGAAGGCTGAGTGCCAAAGAATTGATGCTTTTGAATTGTGGTACTGGAGAATGGAGAAGACTCTTGAGAGTCCCTTGGACAGCAAGGCAATCAAATCAGTTAATCCTAAAGGAAATCAACTCTGAATATTCATTGGAAGGACTGTGCTGAAACTGAAGCTCCAATACTTTGACCACCTGATGTGACGAGCTGACTCATTGGAAAAGATCCTGATGCTGGGAAAGACTGAAAGCAAAGGAGAAGAGGGAAATAGAGGATGAGATGGTTAGACAGCATGACTAGCTCAATGGACATGAGTTTGAGCAAACCACAGGAGATAAGGAAGGACAGGGAAGCTTGGTATGCTTTCAGTTCATGAGATTGCAAAGAGTCAGACACAACTTAGCAACTGAACAACAGCAACAACAATAAGGATATGGAATCACCACCATGATTATGATAGAGTATTTGCATCACTCCTAAAAGTTTCTTTGTACACTTTGTGGTCTATCCATCACTGTAAACTTTCAGTCATTGTATGTGACTTTATATTTGCACAGGACATGCACTCTTTTGTATATAATTTGTCACTCTGAATAATGTTTCTAAAAATGAAGTGAAAGTATTAGTGGCTCAGTCTTGTTTGGCTCTTCACAACCCCATGATCTGTAGCACGCTAGGTTCCTCTGTCCAGGGGTTTCTCCAGGCAAGAATACTGGAGTGGGTAGCCACTCCCTTCTCTAGGAGATCTTCCTAACTCAGGAGTTGAACCCAGATCTCCTGCATTGCAGGTGGATTCTTTACTGTCTGAGCCACCAGGGAAATGCATAGTGTTTCTAAGATGCACCCAAGTTATTAGTCCTTTCCTCCCTCCATCCTTTTTTTCCTTCCTTCCTTCTTTCTTTCATTCTTTCTTTATTTTTCCTGAAAGAACAGACCACATATTGTCTGTCCATTAACTGAAGGACATTTGTGGTGTTCAGAGTTTTTGGTTATTAAAGATAAAGCTGCTGCGATCATCTTATACAAGACTTCATATGGATGTAACACTTTCATTTCTCTTTGGTAAGTATGAGTTATATTGTGAATATATGCTTAACTTTTTAAAGGAAATTCCAAATGATTTTTTAAAAGTGATTTTTATTGTTCTATATTTCTACAACATTAACGAGAATTCTTTTCAATATTTTTGCTAACAGTTGGTACCATCAGTCCCTTTAATTTCAGCCCTTCGAATAGATAGGGTATCCTACCATTGTAGTTTTAATTTTTATTTTCCTGATGTGTAATGATGTGGAGCATCTTATTTTGCCCTTACTGTCCAATCATTTATCTTCATTTGTGGACTGCCTGTATGAAAACAGGCTATCTTATCCTCTATCTTTCTAAATTCTTGCCTGAAAACCCTGTAACATGAAGTAGTTTAACAAAAGTAAGGAAAAACATGCATATTTATTTAATACCAGTTTTTCTTGACAGAAGAACCTACAGAAAGAAATGAAAAGTGCAAAGAAGCACTTAAATTGAGTGTTTCAATGCTAAGTTTAATTAAAAGTGGAGAATTGTGGGAAAATGTGAAAAGATGAAAAGGATATGAGCTAAGTGCCATGAAGTGGGGGAAACAGCGAGTCCTGTTCAGATTGTTCTATGTGTCTTGGAACAATGTGTCAACTCTTTGCAACCCTAAGGACTGTAGGCCACGAGGCTGCTCTGTCCATGGGTTTCTCCAGACAAGAATCCTGGAGTGGGTTGCCATGCCCTCCTCCAGGGGATCTTCCTGACTCAGGGGTGGAACTCGTGTCTCCTCTGTCTTTTGCATTGCAGGGGGATTCTTTCCCATTGAGCCACCAGGGAAGCCCATATATTATGATATGGATCCTTAACGGATCATTTCCCAAAAAAAAAAAAAAAGTGAAGTCTCTCAGTCATATCCGACTCTTTGCAACCCCAAGGACTATAGCCTATCAGGCTCCTTCGTCCATGGAATTTTCCAGGCAAGAGTACTGGAGTGGGTTGCCATTTCCTTGATCATTTTCCAAACAGCTTATCAATTCAGTTAAACAGTTGTAACTTAGAAGACAAAAATTTTTCAATTCTATTCAAAATTATTTAGTTAGCATTTCCATGTGTTATGTCGGAGAAGGCAATGGCACCCCACTCCAGTACTCTTGCCTGGAAAATCCCATGGGTTGAGGAGTCTGGTAGGCTGCAGGCCATGGGGTCACTGAAGAGTCAGACACTATTGAGCGACTTCACTTTCACTTTTCACTTTTCACTTTCATGCATTGAAGAAGGAAATGGCAAACCACTCCAGTGTTCTTGCCTGGAGAATCCCAGGGATGGGGGAGCCTGGAGGGCTGCCGTCTATGGCGTCGCGCAGAGTCAGACTTGTGTTATGTAGACCATCGTAATTTCTGGGATTATAAGGCAGAGAAAATAGGTACAGTCATTGTTTTTGTAGAATTTTCTATTTAGTAGATCAAACGTTGAAAAACATTACACCATAAAAATACAAATAGAACAACAAGGATTTTGTGTACAGCATAGGGAATTTTATTCAATAATTTAAAATAATGTATAAAGTAAAATAATCTGAAAAAGATATAACTAAATCACTTTGCTGTATACTAACACAATATTGTAATTTAACTATTCTTCAATAAAAAAAATTACAAATGAAATGGAAAAGTATATTGCATTCCCTGAAAGGATATCCTCAGATTATATAAGAGTGGGTAATCTTGCTTGGAAAAAGGAGTAAAGAAAAATGTATTTTGCTCTCCATCTTGTTAATTCTACCAAGAAATTTAATGATGGCTTCTTACTCTCTTTCTTTCTCTTCATTGCCTATTTGGAGTTCATATCTGTCAACCTTTGCAATAAACACATGACTGCACACACAGTGTTTACTGATACAAGGAATGTTCTGATTCATAGATTTCTCCTTTCTGTCATCCTCTTCAAGAAGAAGAGATGTTGACTGATGTGAGCATCTGGGGTCACTTGGGAGCCTGAGAAGCTTAGAAAACTCTACGTGCTTGGTAAAAGCAGGTCCACTCGGTTCATAAAAACATTGAATAATATTGATGTAAAGCATTTAATACACTAGGGGCATGAAAAGTATACAAAATATGGGTGCTTGTAGTTTCTTTCTTCACAGGAGCCTCAGGCTATAAATCCTATATCCTTTTATGGCAGACACTAATGTTGTGCATGTATTTATTAAGAGATCATCATCAACAACATCAGTGTCAATCTGTCTGATAGTAAAACAATTTGCTTCTAGGACATTCAGAAAATATTTCACGGTAGATGATTGGTAACTTTTTTTTATTGCAGAATTCATCAGGAGAACTGACAAATTTGTCGGAGAGAGTTGGATCTTGAGAGAAGATTTGCTTCTGTGGCAGGTAAGAATCCCATTTCAGAAACTTATAATTTTCTTTTCTCGATGAATTAAATCAAGTTTGCTTTCATTGTAAATCTTCAGTATTAACACCGTGGTGTCCGAAACTTAATCTCAGACTATTTTGGACTTTTTGTGTTGACTGGAAACCGATGTCTGTGTCTCCTTTCTAGAAGGCTGGACATTAATTTAGGGTTGGGAGGGAAGATAGCTCTTATGCTCCAGTTTGTGCACATAGATTCTCATTCAGATATGCCAGAATCTTTGTTACCTTTTGGTTTTGGATGCTTTCTTCACTATCTGAGTCTACCCCGTGGAGGCACTAGAATACCACATAGATCCTGTGCCCACCTGGGACAGGAGCATTTCCACCTGGGGAGCTTTGTTCAGTTGGTGTGCCTTGGCGAAGCATGCTTTCCTGCCCTGATGTTTCACTTTCATCTCAAGATTCCACTGGGGGAACCAGTAAGGGAAATTTTGGGTGTGTGTGTCTCTGTGAAGAATGTATTGATGACTCTCCTCTAATCTGCTTCTCCATACAGCCTTAGCAGAGAAACACTGCTCTCTACAACAGTTCAGGCAAGAAGAATGGAGGGAGGGTGGGTAGAGGAGACTTGCTCTTTATCCATTTGTTTTTTTGTCCTTTGGTGTATTTTCTTCCAATCATTTTGTCTATGCCCAAATATTCATAGTTTTCATGAGAGCTGTGGCTTTGGAAAACAAAATCTAGAAACGTATTTTTTTCTCTCTTTCCTATCTTGTTTATTTTCTTTAAGATTTTAACTTAAGACAGTGAGTAGAGATAACAAAGTGCCTGAAAGAGGATAGAGAAACAGACCCAGGTTACTTTTGAATTATAACTGTCTTGTCATATTTGAAAGATAGTCAAATCATGTATTGGACCAGAACCAGCCTGGAGGAACATTTAGCTATAGTTCTTAAAATAGTAAATGTTACTTTTTGGTTTCTTTCATTACACTTGAAGTATGTACATTTTGGGTTGCAGCCCTTTGGAGACAGTCAAGGAAGTAAAGCAGTGTGCATGTGCTTACACATGGATAAAACATGATAATTCAAACTCATTGAACTGGATGTGGTTTAATTGTGTAAACATAACGAAAGGCAAAATGAAAAATCTAGGATTCACTTCATCCATATTGCAGAACATCTTTCCTATTAAGTAAGTGTGACCCTGGATAACAGATTCTTTATTTTTTATCCGCATATTCTGTACATATAAAAATGATGGCTTGGTAAAAATGTACTTGGTAAAATTTCATCAATTCTACATTTTATGAAAACTTCCAAGGTCCTTGCCAACACTTACCAAGTCTTTCAGTTCCATAAACGGAAATGAAGACTGGAGGCAATCAAAAGCACATATTAAACATACATCACTTTCATTGTTGAAAAAGGCATGTTTACTGTCTAAACTATTAGACTGAATGAAGAGTATATTTACTGGCTCAATTCTACAATATCCTCTCATATTGCCATTGATATTGTTTTAATACCACTGTTTAAGTTTCTAGTAGGGAAAGATGCTGTTATGTTAATTTAGCATCTAGCATGCCAAAATACAATGTTTTATATGGGAGTGCTGTGAGAATATTTTTGATACATATTTTAGATATTGATAGCTTTTATTTTTGTCTGAAATAGCAATACCTCCTTTTATCCTTCCTGTGCCTGAGACCAGTAAACCAGAGGAAATTCACTTACAGGATTTTGGTTATGGAATTAATAAGGGGAACTGATATAGAGAAATAATTAAAATGTTCCCTCCTTTGCACAATATAGAATTGCCTTTACCAGCTCTTCAAATCCTTCAGCAACCTCCCCTTCTACCCTTATCCTCTGAGAAACACACTGGTAATGAGATTAGTCAGAAACAATTGGGATTTGGCCACAGTTAATCATGTGTGGATTACTGTTTCAAAAGTATAAAATCCCAGATTCGTTTTTCATCCTTTCCTGTACATCCTTCCTGTTTCATCTATTTGGTAAGCAATCATCTTAGGTCTTGTTCTGACAGAGTACACTGGCCAAATTTCCTTTTCTACAATTTAAATGACTGAATGTGTATTTGAGATCAGGCTTTTTCTAGGCTGAGCCAGTCTCTTCACCTTCTGTTCTTCCTTCTCCTCCTGTTTCTCATTCTCCCTCACCTATATCTAAGCTATTACCTGTATTACTCTCAGTTATATAGACTGAGGGGAGGAAAAAGGTACTAATTAGGCTTTGTTTCTAATTAGGGTTTTTACTCAGCCTTTTCCCCCGCCTAGGGCATGAG
This sequence comes from Bos javanicus, assembly GCF_032452875.1. Taxonomy (NCBI): domain Eukaryota; kingdom Metazoa; phylum Chordata; class Mammalia; order Artiodactyla; family Bovidae; genus Bos; species Bos javanicus. The sequence goes on along the minus strand of NC_083885.1, from coordinate 30,265,308 downwards.
AGAAATGAGAAAAAAAATTGTTAAGAAAAAAAAGATAAATAAGAGGTTTCTACACTCTTTCTCAACATTGGAGACCCCTTCTTACTTCTTTTTTAGTTTTAGTCAATTAATTTATTTTAATTGGAGGCTAATTACTTTACAATATTGTGGTGGTTTTTGCTGTACATTGACGTGAATCAGCCATGGGTGTACATGTGTCCCCCAATCCTGAACCCCCCTCCCACCTCTCTCCCCATCCCATCCCTCAGGGTGGTCCCAGTGCACCAGCTTTGAGTGCCTGTTTCATGCATCGAATTTGAACTGGTGATCTATTTCACATATGGTAATATACATGTTTCAATGCTATTCTCTCAAATCATCCCATCCTTGCCTTCTTCTACAGAGTTCAAGAGTCTTGGACTCTTCAGTTCAAAGTCTCTTCAGACTTTTTTCAAAAGTCTGTTCTTTATATCAGTATCTCTTTTGTTGTCTCGCATATAGGGTGATTTCCTATCATTTACCATAATGATTTACCATCTTTCTAAATTCCATATATATGTGTTAATATACTGTATTGGTGCTTTTCTTTTCTGACTTACTTTACTCTGTATAATAGTCTCCAGTTTCATCCACCTCATTAGAACTGATTCAAATGTGTTCTTTTTAATAGCTGAGTAATATTCCATTATGTATATGTACCACAACTTTATCCATTTGTCTGCTGATGGAGATCTAGGTTGCTTCCATGTCCTAGCTATTATAAACAGTGCTGCAATTAACACTGGGGTACACGTGTCTCTTTCAATTCTGGTTTCCTTGTTGTGTTTGCCCAACAGTGGGATGGCTGGGTCGTATGGCAGTTGTATTTCCAATTTTTTAAGGAATCTCCACACTGTTCTCCATAGTGGCTGTACTAGTTTGCATTCCAACCAACAGTGTAAGAGGGTTCCCTTTACTCTGCACCCTCTCCAGCATTTATTGTTTGTAGACTTTTTGATAGTAGCCATTCTGACTGGTGTGTCTACTCAGCCTTTTTAAGTGGGGTCTGAATTAGAATATTAGCCTCTTAGATAACTATGGATAAAATGAAACTATGATTGCCATTCTGCTCCTGTTTATGGCATGTCTTCCTTTTTATGGGAAAAAGAACCGAGTTTCATGACAGGATTTGCATGTTTTAATTCTTCCAATGATAACATCATGATAACAAAAAAAACTCATAGGCCATAATGCTGTGAAGTCAATAAGGCTGTTTCAAAGTCACACAGATCTACAGTCACACAGATCAACTCTTTTTTTTCTGATACTGTATGTATGTATGCACATATATACACACACACAAACACTTGTGCTGTTTTAATAACCTACCAAGGGACAATCATATTTAAGTTGCAGGTGGTATGGAGGTAACTCAAGCAGCTAAAAGCTAACTTTATTGAGTTTATATTTCACTGTGAGATAAATATGCATTTGAAAATTAATTCCTTGGTAATAATAAATTCTAGGAAGAAAGTAAAGCTTTTGCTACCTACATTAATTTAAACAAGTTATTTAACTTTGAGCCTCAGTTTTCTCATTTGTTAAAAATAGCAACTGAAAATAACATTTGGGCTGCCTTTTTTTAATAAAATAATATTGGGATAAAATAGTTGATATCTGTAAAAAGTTATTTGATAACTACAATGTGACATTCTGTTAGGACAGAGAAAAAGTACTGTATCCTGTCTTTCAGTCATATATGAGCATTGTAATTGTCCAGAAATGTCAGATTGCTTGTCTTTAACCATCTGTTTAATTTCTCTCAATATGGGCTCTCTTTTGTCTCCCCTTTGAATAGGTAGCTTGTGACTAGTCCCAACAAATGTTCACGCAGATTTTTAATAATTTTAGCAATTCATTTGGAAAACCTTTGTGTTGCAAGTCCAGACCTTAGGACTCTGAGCTGGCAAGTCCTAAGCAACAGAAAGTAAAAGCTGAAAATAGGCTTAGGATGGGCAGCTTGAGGCCCCGACCCAGGTGGTTGGACTGCATTTGAATAGGGAGCAGGCTCTTGGCTGATGCTTAGGGGGGGTTTGTGTTCAACAGGCTTTGTGATGTTTGGTCCTCTATCAAGAAAGATATTTGGAAATCTCCAAGTTAGGGCTTTCCTGGTGGCTCAGATGGTAAAGAGTCTGCTTGCAATGAGGGAGACCCAGATTTGATCCCAGGGTTGGAAAGATCCCCTGGAAAAGGGAATGGCTACCCACTACCACATTCTTGCCTGGTAAATTCCATAGACTGAAGAGCCTGATGAGCTACAGTCCATGGGTCACAGAGTCAGATATGACTTAGTAACTAACACACACAAACTAGTTAGTGATACCAAAGTGAAGAGGAACTAAAAAGCCTCTTGATGAAAGTGAAAGAGGAGAGTGAAAAAGTTGGCTTAAAGCTCAACATTCAGAAAACTAATATCATGGCATCTGGTCCCATCACTTCATGGCAAATAGATGGGGAAACAGTGGAAACAGTGTCAGACTTTATTTTTGGGGGGCTCCAAAATCACTGCAGATGGTGATTGCAGCCATGAAATTAAAAGATTCTCACTCCTTGGAAGGAAAGTTATGACCAACCTAGATAGCATATTAAAAAGCAGAGACATTACTTTGCCAACAAAAGTCCATCTAGTCAAGGCTATGGTTTTTCCAGTAGTCATGTATGGTGTGAGAGTTGGACTGTGAAGAAAGCTGAGCGCCGAAGAGTTGATGCTTTTGAATTGTGGTGTCGGAGAAGACTCTTGAGAGTCCCTTGGACTGAAAGGAGATCCAACCAGTCCATTCTAAAGGAGTTCAGTCCTGGGTGTTCTTAGGAAGGAATGATGCTAAAGCTGAAACTCCAGTACTTTGGCCACCTCATGCGAAGAGTTGACTCATTGGAAAAGACTCTGATGCTGGGAGCAATTGGGGGCAGGAGGAGAAAGGGGACGGCAGAGGATGAGATAGCTGGATGGCATCACCAACTCGATGGACAAGAGTTTGGGTGAACTCTGGGAGTTGGTGATGGACAGGGAGGCCTGGTGTGCTGCAATTCATGGGGTCGCAAAGAGTCGGACACGACTGAGCAACTGAACTGAACTGAACTGACTGTAGTGTGCATTTTCTAAAGGTGAGGTTATTTTCAAAGTTCTTACATATAAAAAAAGTTTAGAATTACTTCCAAACAAGTGTCCCCATAGATTTCCACAGACATGGCTATGAATATTAACTAGTCTTGCTTCTCTAAAAAGAACGTTTGGTCCTAATCCTCCAAATGAAGTTCCCAAGTTGTATGATGATATTGTCAATGTATCACATATTTGAACATGCCTTTTAAGAAATTTTTTCTCAGATCACGAGAATACACAGAAATATGGAATCCTCCTGAAGTCATCTATTTTTATTGTTGCTTTGAGTCATCTGTTTTTATTGTTAGTAATAATGGTAGATGTAGATATTAAGTACCTCATGTGTACCAGGAATTAAACTTATCATTGCATGTGTACAAGTTCTATAATGTTTATCACTGCATGGGAATGCTTCCCTCATAGCTCAGTTGGGAAAGAATCCGTCTGCAATGCAGGATTCCCTGGTTCAATTCCTGGGTCGGGAAGATCCACTGGAGAAGGGATAGGCTACCCACTTCAGTATTCTTGGGCTTCCCTTGTGGTTCAGCTGGTAGAATCCACCCACAATGCAGGAGACCTGGGTTTAATCCCTGGGTTGGGAAGATCCCCTGCAGAAAGGAAAGGCTACCCACTTCAGTATTCTGGTCCAGAGAATTCCATGGACTGTGTAGTCCATGGGATCGCAAAGAGTAGGACATGACTGAATGACTTTCACTTTTGCATGTGTATAATTCATGAGCCCTAAGATTCAAGGTAACTTTTGTAACAATAAATATTGAGTTAAACAAGACATGGATTGACTTTTCTCATCCATAATTAAAAGCACAGAGGTAGGTGACCCAAACCTAACACTGTGGGTTCTGTTTCACTGGGATCAACCTTAAGCTCTATTTTCCCTCAGTTATGACTCTTGTTCTTATGCTGAAATATGGCTGCAACCACACCAATCATCGAATAATGTTTAAGACAGGAAGAAGGAGGAAAATAGAAGTGCGAGAAAGACCTGCCAATTGAGTTCCTTTTAAAAAGATTTTGTGGAAGTCTTAATGACTTCCTATTATATATTTTTGGCTAAGCCAATCAGCCAGCAAAGTTTAAGACTGAAATAGTTTTATCTGGGTGTAAAACCACTCATAGCAACATGGATATTCTTTTTATTTATTTATAACTGTACTGGGTCTTCAGTACTTTGTGCAGGCTGTCTCTAATTGCAGAGAGCTAGGGCTACTCTTCATTGAGTGTGTGGGGTTCTCACCGTGTGGCATCTCCGGCTGTGAAGCACATGGCTCTTAGGTGCATGGGCTTCAGTACTTCTTGCTCACAGGCTCTCGAGTGCTAGCTCAGTAGTTGTGGTGCAGGATCTTAGTTGCTCCACAGCATGTGGAATCTTCCTGGATCAGGGATTGAACCCGTGTCTTCTGTGTTGGCAGGCAGATTCTTATCCACTGCACCACTAGGGAAGTCTGAGTATTCTTTTATTGTGCAGTCAAAGAAGAAGGGATGGATATTAGCAATTTCTGCTGTGGCACGATTATCCCCATTTCTCTCATAAAGAAATTAATATATCTTGTGTTAATGTAATTGTTTTTCTCACCATGATCATAACATGTATTTTCATATGTCCAGAGATCTGATCATACCATTTCTTCATACTTTCCAAGATTGCCTGTTTTTTCATGCTCTATGTTGACAGAACTTACTTATCCTTTAAGAGGTCCTCAAATATTCATTCTAAGTGTGCAAAACTTCCTCAAGCCTTAATGAATTAATTGTGACTCAATTATTATAAAATCATTTGAAACTATTTGCTATGTTTTATATATAGGATGCAACACTGTGTCCTATGTTTTATAATTACTGGGTAGATTTTTTTCTTTTTCATCATAGAGAAGTTCCTTAAAATCCAAGTGTTATCCTGTACAATGTTAGTAGTAGCAGTATTACTTTGTCTCTGCATTCATTTCATTATTGAATGATATTTATTTTCCTTTGCCATTGAATATCTAACCAATTTATAAGCTATACAATCAAATCTAGAAATTCCCAATGAGTTAGTCTTCATAATTTTAATTATACATTTTTTTCAGTGGATTCCAATATTTAACCCACTTATAAGAAGTATTTGGCTGTTATCACTATAATTCCTTGGAGTTATGCTTCTTTGTAGGCATTATACATTGTATGTCTATAATATCTAAGATCCGCTAGGTTCTTAGAAAACAAATTTTATAAATTAATTTTGCTTCGCTTTCAAGTGTCAGGATTGGCAATCCTGATGGCCCACTAAGCTGCTTTTCCCAAAATGATTTTATTGGTCTGAAAGGAAATTGTGTCCAATTTTGTCTAGTAAGAAATGTTTCATATCAGCCACATTCCTTGCTATTTATTCTTGTTACTAGCAATTTCTAGGAGCTGCTGGACAAATATTCTTTGTTACTGTGTTGCTTTCATAATTGACATTGGACTTTAAAATCTGACTTTTTATATTTTCTCCCCTACATGCTATTTTTAATGTCCAATTATGACATTGTTTTAACCAACACCAAATGTATTTTCTGTCCTTTAATATGATCTTAGATTCAAAAGTAGCTTAAATCTAACTATGTTATCAGAAATGAGATAACTGCCACCTCCATGGGTGGTTCAAAGGAAGACAAAGAAATTACTTTGAGTGAACAAATTAATGTATTTATTTATCACCATAATTGTGTGATGTAATTTCTTAATATTATATTCAAAAATTACTCTGCATAGCAGCCTTATTGAAGTAAGTTTAGGATATTTCCAAAGAATCAAGTGAAGATAATGACATATCTTCAAACATTTGCTAAGCATTTAGCCTTGAACGAAGATCATGGCATCCGGTCCCATCACTTCATGGCAAATAGATGGGGAAACAGTGGAAACAGTGTCAGACTTTATTTTGGGGGGCTCCAAAATCACTGCAGATGGTGACTGCAGCCATGAAATTAAAAGACGCTTACTCCTTGGAAGGAAAGTTATGACCAACCTAGATAGCATATTCAAAAGCAGAGACCTTACTTTGCCAACAAAGGTCTGCCTAGTCAAGGCTATGGTTTTTCCTCTGGTCATGTATGGATGTGAGAGTTGGACTGTGAAGAAGGCTGAGCGCTGAAGAATTGATGCTTTTGAACTGTGGTGTTGGAGAAGACTCTTGAGAGTCCCTTGGACTCCAAGGAGATCCAACTAGTCCCTTCTGAAGGACATCAGCACTGGGATTTCTTTGGAAGGAATGATGCTAAAGCTGAAACTCCAGTACTTTGGCCACCTCATGCGAAGAGTGGACTCATTAGAAAAGACTCTGATGCTGGGAGGGACTGGGGGCAGGAGGAGAAAGGGACGACAGAGGATGAGATGGCTGGATGGCATCACTGACTCGATGGACGTGAGTGTGAGTGAACTCCGGGAGTTGGTGATGGACAGGGAGGCCTAGTGTGCTGCGATTCATGGGGTCGCAAAGAGTCGGACACGACTGAGCGACTAAACTGAACTGAACTGAACTAGTCTTATTACCTTCTAGTCATTTTCGTAGATCCAAGAGTAGTCACATTTTGGGGGAATTAGCCTTCTGTTTTTCAAGACTGACTTTGGCCTTGTGTATAATTCATAGATATTCATGACACAATGCCAGTAAACAAATGTATGGATGTTCAGCCTATGCTAGATACATGTGAGAATCAATAACTATGAAAGCAGCATGCTTCTAATAACATCTTGATAATATACCCAAGGCACCTTTGCTAAAACTGTTACTCTTCTTAAAAAGTTGCTGTGCATGCACTATGTTAGTACAGTCAGCAAGACTCTGGTCTCCTTATAGTCTTTAAGGTCTAAAGAGTCCCAGCAGTTAATGTAAACAAGAGAGCCTGCATGTAATTTCCCTTACAAGCAAGGGAAACTGCATGTAATTCTTGATTATAGAATGTCTTAGGAGAAAATATCTGCTGAGACCTGTCAAACTAGGATCTGTTTACCACCAGTGTCGTTTGCAATTTTTTGCTTGATCTTCAATTTACAAACTTAATTCTAAGACTTTATCTTTTCTTGTATATTTAAATACCTAATTTTCCTTGACCAGACTACTTCATTATCTTGCTCATCTACAGAAAAAGTAAAAAAAAAAAAAAAATCCCTTGGTAAGGTGTCTTCTATTTGCCAACTAATCTATGAGCTGTGTGTTGATTCTTTGTTTTTTTTGTTTGTTTGTTTTTACTGGATACACAGAGAATGCTTTCCTGCTGTCTATCATGGTCATAAAATATGGGGATTTGCTTCATACCTCTTTACAACTGGGAACCTTTCTTTTCTATCTTCCTAGTTTCTCAAATGATTCTTTTTTTCTTTCTGTGTTTTATCCCCATCTGTAAAAGAGTTAAAGATTCTGTATTCCTTAGAGATTTGTAAAGAATAAACATGCTATTACCTGTCAAATACTTAGTGATGAGTTGGTCACATGGTCAAGTTTCTATTATTGTTAGTTTCTATCATTACACAAGCAAGTGTATTTATGTCTCTGGTTGTGTTTGTGTAAATGGAGTTTGTGTATGTCTGGGTAGGGATTCACAGGGAAAAACTAAATAACAATAAGATTTGGAGAAAACCTGACTTGCATTGGGTTGTTCTGTATTGAGTTGCATAATTTTATTCTTGTTTTAATAATTAATCACATTATCTATAAGAGAGTAAAACAGATCTTATTAGATTTTTTTTTACATTAGCTTTATTTTTCTGGGCTCCAAAATCGCTGCAGATGGTGATTGGAGCCATGAAATTAAAAGACGCTTACTCCTTGGAAGGAAAGTTATGACCAATCTAGACAGCATATTGAAAAGCAGAGACATTACTTTGTTAACAAAAGTCCGTCTAGTCAAGCTTATGGTTTTTCCAGTGGTCATGTATAGATGTGAGAGCTGGACTTTGAAGAAAGCTGAGTGCAGAAGAATTGGTGCTTTTGAACTGTAGTGTAGGAGAATACTCTTGAGAGTCCCTTGGACTGCAAGGAGATCCAACCAGTCCATCCTAAAAGAAATCCATCCTGAATATTCATTGGAAGGACTGATGTTGAAGCTGAAACTCCAATACTTTGGCCACCTGATGTGAAAAGCTGACTCATTTGAAAAGACCCTGATGCTGGGAAAAATTGAGGGCAGGAGGAGAAGGGGCCGACAGAGAATGAGATGGTTGGATGGCATCACCGACTCAATGGACATGGGTTTGGGTGGACTCTGAAAGTTGGTGATGGGCAGGGAGGCCTGGCGTGCTGCGGTTAATGGGGTCGCAAAGAGTTGGACATGACCGAGCGACTGAACTGAACTGAATACAGTATGACATAAATTAATGTTACCAAAAAGGGATAGATGTCTTCCTTTAGTCATTAATTTGAGGAAGACTGAATCATATAGTAAAGCAGAAATAAGAATAGTCACATATGACATTTATATGTATCTTAAAACTTTAAATATTTCATCAAACACATTTATCTCAAATACTCCCTATTTACAAATTTAATGAAAAATATTCTATTACTGGGCTTCCCTGTTGGCTCAGATGATAAAGAATCTGCTTGCAATGCAGGAGACCCATGTTTGATGCCTGGAGAAGGAAGTGGCAACCCACTTCAGTATTCTTGCCTGGGAAGTCCTCTAGAATCACTTTCATATTTGGAAGTTGGAGTTGATTCACATTGGTATTTTGTTTTAGTGATATTACAATTGAATTTTTAAACATATGCTAAATGAAAATCAGGAAAAAAAAATGACTAATTCCAATGTTGTCATTAAGTGTGTACCCCCGGGCAAGGCTTAAATGGTCAGATTCCATTGCATTCTATCACGTGGCTGATTCAAGACGCTTAAGCTGTTGCCGCTGCTGCTGCTTAGTCGCTCAGTGGTGTCCGACTCCCTGCCACCCCATGGACTGCACCCGCCAAGCTCCCCTGTCCATGGGATTTTCCAGCAAGAAGACTGAAGTGGGTTGCCATTTCCTTCTCCAGTTGTGCTAAATATTTTAAAACAAAACAAACAAATACATCGTGTTACTCCGTCACTGCCTCTAAAATTCTATAGTCCTTACCACCTGCCAGGTGAGACTTCCATATACCTCAGTTATTTATTTACATCATTTCCTGTGCCTAAAGTGCTCCTTCCTCTCCCTTTTTCCTGGTTACTTCCTATACTTTCTTCACATTTCAGCTTAAGCTTCACTTTCTAGGCAGCTGTCTTGGCTTTTGCTGACTTACTTGACCATATAAATCTATTCCAAAGCACATATCCAGCTGAACTTTATATTTTCCTGTGTTTTTATTAGTTTTTTCCTAATAAAATATAAGCCTCATTGTAGTCAAGGACTTTGTTATTGCTCACCATTGCATGCCCAGAGTCACCTAAGTAAATGGTGACTCAATAAAATTGAATAGATGGATGATTTCTTGAATCTTTTAATTTCATGGTATTTTTCTAGGTAACTAACATGTTATCTATGCTGTTATTAAAACAATTAAAGAAGAGGAAGAAATATAGTAACCAGGGAGCTGAGTGCAATCACCAGTAACAGCTATCACAAAGACACTGCTGTGGAAATGGAGATGGTTTCTGAAAGGGGAGTCTGTAATGTCAGCGAGGACTACAAATTTAAAAATAAGATAATGGTGTGTAAAGCCAGCTCATACTAGCTTGTAGAAGTCACTTGTTATATCTGTAAGTATTTTATGAAATGACTGGTAAACCAATGACAGCTTGAAACTGGTTATGTTGGGTGTATTTATACCACATAAATTGGCAACTGCTATAAAGCAAGCCCACCTCCCACTTCCCCCAAGGACTGTTTAAGGTTCACTAACACACTACTTCCCGTCACAGGAAATAGGAAGTAGCCATCTGAGCTAACATGGTAGAGCGGTGGGATTGGGAGGAATTCAGAGAGATACTTGGAGTTAAAAAAATAAGATATAAAAGTATATTTGCTAAAAGATACTATCAGGCATAGTAGGATGATGTTAGTTGATTATCTCCTCTTTCTTACTCGTGGCCTCTGAGATCATGATCACCCATGTCACTATGATCCTCGCTAATCCTGATAACAAATAACGTATTTTGGGACAATTATGACTCTCATTTTGGAGATCACTAATTTGAAACATAGAGAGATTAAATCACTTATCCAGAGTCAGGAAGTTAGGAGATGGCACAGTGCAAAACTGTACCCAAGGACTCTGCCTTCAAAAATAATCACTCTGTTAACTCCAAAAGGCTCCTATTGATCTAGTTACCTGACACTTGATGCTGAAACTTCAATCCTGTAGCCAGAATTTAAAGTGTTTTATTTTTCCTTTGTGTTTGCTATACATAGTTCAAAGGCATTTAACTATATTTTCTCCTGACCCCTCATTCCCACCCCAGCCAGGACATTCATGCCTAAACTCTACCACATTTTACTTTAGCCATTTATATTTTCCTAGCCTTCAGTGAGAAGAAAGCTCCTTCTTGATATGAATAAGTCACATTGTATCTTCTGGAAGTTTCAGCATTGGGGGAAAAGTAAAGCAGAGAGTACTACCTCCCAATATAGATTGCTTAATATCTTAGTTATTTAAAAATGTTTTTCTCTAGGTGGAAAAATGTTTAAGTATGCCTAAATAAAACTTTAAAGCAAATAAAAGAAATAATGATAACACCATCAAAAAGTACACTAGAAACAAGCTTTTATTTTTTCTCCTGTCACTCATCACACCACAGGTTTCTTAAAATTTGGATTGCAGTCCTAAGGACATGACAAATGCCATCATCACAAATCAAATAAGTGGAAAGATTAATTCATTTATTGCAGAAAATTGTATAAGCAAGTAACCTTAATAGCATTTTTCTTGCAACCCACTATCAATGTATTGTGAGATAAAATGAAAATGGATTATAGAATCTACAAAATTAAAAATGGATCTGTATAAGTATTTCCCAAGACAGTTTCCTGTCATGGAGTATCTAATTGTTCCTCACCCATCTTTTATTGCTATTGATGTAAGAGAACATTATCTCAAAACAACTAATCAATATTATCATAATCTCCTAAATTTTTATCTCTGACTATTGGTATTTGGAAGTACATCTTTAGTTACCAGATTTAATGATTTTCTTTTCCAGTTTATTCAGCCCTTGAAAGATTCATGATACATTTCAGAAAAAGATTCCGTAAATATGACAATTCCTTGAACACCAATACATTTCATGCTAATATACTGAATTAACAATAAAATAGAAATGTTGAGTATCTATTTGAAGTATGTCTACCTGAATTCAGATAATCAGTGCCATCATTGATGTCTGTTTTAACATATTTATTGTATCCTACTAGATAAATTCGGAGAAGGCAATGGCACCCCACTCCAGTACTCTTGCCTGGAGAATCCCAGGGACGGGGGAGCCTGGTGGGCTGCGGTCTATGGGGTCGCACAGAGTCGGACACGACTGAAGCGACTTAGCAGCAGCAGCACTAGATAAATTTCCCCACGTACAATTATATCTCTTGAAGTTTGAGAAGTAGATTTTTTACTTACCTCATTATCAGTATATACAAATTTATACCTCCTGTGACCGGGGAGATACCATTTGAGAGCACTTTAGATACAGACAAAGGATCATTGTGATATTAAGTGTAGTATTTTATGCAAGGAAGACATAAGTCCATCCCCATCATTTCAGAAATATCTGTTCTGAAATGTAATTTCTAAAGTTTGTAAATTATACTTTTTTAAAATCACCAACCTCTATACTGAATTGCTTTTATTAAAATAGCAGAAATAAAAGTTTGTTATTACATACAGAGCAAATGGTACCTCTGCATATACATATACAAGGTATATATACACATAAAGTATATATTGGCATACCTTGGAGATGTAGGTTCAGTTCCAGACGAGTGCAATAAAACAAATCACACCAGTTTTTGTTTGTTTGTTTCCTAGTGCATATAAGAATTGTGTTTACAGTCTACTGTAGTCTTAAAAAAAAAGTAAAGCATATCCCTTAATCAGGAACTGGTGGTGGTTTAGTCACTAAGTCGTGTCCAACTCTTTGCAACCCCATGGTCTATAACCCACCAGGCTTCTCTGTCCATGGGATTCTCCAGGCAAGAATACTGGAATGGGTTGCCATTTCCTTCTCCAGGGGATCTTCCTGACCCTGGGATTGAACCCAGGTCTCTTGCATTGCAGGCAGATTCTTTACCGACTGAGCTACGAGGGAAGCCACTAATCAGAAGCTACTTTATTGCTAAAAAATGCTAGCCATCATCCAAGCCATCAGTGAGTCATACATAACCCTTCTCCAGTAGTAACATCAAAGATCGCTAATCATACATCATTATACCAAATTCAACAGTCATAATAACTTTGAAATATTGTGAGAATTACCAATATATGACACAGAGACATGAAGTGAGTTAATACTGTTGGGAAAATGACACTAACAGACTTATTCAATGGAGGGTTGCCACAAATCTTCAATTTGTAAAAACACACAGTATCTGTAAAGAGTAACAATGCCAAGTACAATTAAAGGGGTATGCCTGAATATATGTGAATACTTCATGTATTATATGTGGAGAGAATGAATCAGGTGGGGCTACTGGTAAAGAACTCCCTGCCAACACAAGAGACATAAGAGACGCAGGTTCAATCCCTGGATCAGGAAGATACCCTGGAGAAGGGAATGGCTACGTCCTCCAGTATGCTTGCCTATAGAAAGAATAGAGGAGCCAAGACACAGGATCCTGGCGGGCTGTGGTCCATAGGGTCACAAAGAGTCTGACACAACTGAAGCAACTTAGCACACAAGCAGAGAGAGAGAGAGATTGAATCAAGAAAAAATGTCATAGCAATCTTCTTTAAAAAAAAAAATATGAAGCATATATTGAGCACCTTTTATATGCCAGGAGCAGTGCTAATTGCTTCCCAGGCTAGTTCCCTGAATATGCTTCAGAACTTTGAAGTGGGTATTTTTCCAAATTGAGAGAGAGGTACTTCAGCCTCCCAGAGGTTGATTTCATAGACTGTCATCCTGAAAATGAAATTATGTAACATACATAAAGAACTAGTCATAATTCCTATAAGCTACCAGATGAGCCAAATATTAACCTGTCCTTCTTCTACATGTTTTCATTTATAAAATGAATTTCTGGCAAATTATTTTGACAGTTAAATGGGATTTTGAATTGTATCTTGTGTAAATAATTTTCTGTTTATGTTGTGTCTTCTGTTTGTAACTGAAACTAGATTAACCTGTGGTAAAATATGTTTCATTCACTTTCACTTTGCATAAATACATTTCTATCTATCTAGTTCCCTCACTGAGGATCATTATAAAACCAGAGCTTCATTTTCATGCTGAACCAGAGCTGTGTATGTTGGGGAGTAGTAATAAGACATTCCTTGTAAGTTGAAAATTTTTAGAAAAAGTACAATTGATATTTTTTTTATTAATGACCAGAAACATGTTTGCTTAGTTTTGAGAAGTGACATTACCAAACAACTTAAACTTAATTTTGGCCCATGGTAGATCCTCTAAACCATGTTAATATATATATATATATATATATATATATATATATATATATTTTGAGGTCAACTTACTACACCTATGTATAGATAAATGCATCATCTGCAACATTAGTTTCTTATCATGATGGCTTTTTTATTTGCTGAAATTCCAGAAACAATATATTCATCACTGCTGCTGCTGCTAAGTCACTTCAGTCGTGTCCGACTCTATGCAACCCCATAGACGGCAGTTCCCCAGGCTCCCCCGTCCCTGGGATTCTCCAGGCAAGAACACTGGAGTGGGTTGCCATTTCCTTCTCCAATGCATGAAAGTGAAAAGTGAAAGTGAAGTCATTCAGTCCTGTCCGACTCTTAGCGACTCCATGGACTGCAGCCTACCAGGCTCCTCCATCCATGGAGTTTTCCAGGCAAGAGTACTGCAGTGGGGTGCCATTGCCTTCTCCGATATTCATCACATATTCTAATATTTGCTCACATTTTATACCACTGATTATGACTAGCAAAAAATAATTTGTGGAAAAAATAGACTATCTTTCCTTGATTTTGTAAGCTACCTAATTTATGAGTTTTCCCTCAATATATATATTATTTTTCATTAATTTGCTCTTAATTGTTACTTTAAATGCAACAGAAATTATTTTCAACAAAATGAAAACTACTTAGTGTGTTTAATTTGAATTATACATTTTTTAAAATTTTGTTTTAAATTTTTATTTAAAATTTAAATCAGATATTTATCTCTTACTCATTGCAATCATCATCTGGATATATTTCATTTCATTTTATTTTGATTTAAATTTTCTAACTCATGCATCCTACTGGTCAGCTTCCCACACCACAACCAGAAAAAGCATAATCTATAATAACAAACTGATAGGCACTTGATATATCTATTTTTTTCAGTCACAACCAGTGGAGTGTAAAATCACACAATCAGAATAAGGCTGCAGGGTGACATAGAAGATTTGAAAGAGATTAAGTTTCTCTTATTTATGATGAGAGGGGATTCCAAACGGCCAGCCTAGCTGGCCAACAACTTCCCTCTAGAACCCAATTTGCTCATAATTACTCTGCTACTAATAGAATCTGCCTGCAATGCTGGAGACCTATGTTCAATCCTGGGTCAGGAAGAAACCCTGGAGAAGGGAATGGCTACCCACTCCAGTATCTTGCTTGGAAAATCGCATGGACAGAAGAGCCAGGTGAGCTAAAAATCCATGGGGTCTCAAAGAGTTGGACACAACTGAGCAAATAACACTTTCACTTTTCACTCTGCAGCTAGCAGAATCAAAATACATTTTTTCTCTTATTTTTCTTCTTTTTGGTGAACTGGAAATGGATGCGTAACCCAAGGGGAAAGTAATTGATTGATGTAATTTTATAGTCCAAGTGTTTAATAAAGTTGAAGATTTGTGGTTCTCAACCCAGAAGCATAAGTCATTATCTAGGAACCTGTTAGAAATACACATTATCAGGCTCTACTGCAGACCTACTAAGTCAAAATTTCTGGAGGGTGGGGCCTGGACTCTGTTTTAACAAAGTGTCCAGGTGACTCATTTTGCACCTTCAGTATGAAAACTACTGTTGTGAAGCAGAGGTTTGCAAACTGTGGTTCTTTGGCTAGTGACAGTCTTGTCAGAGAATTTCTTAGAAATCCCAGTTCGCAAACTCCACTCATATGTGACAAACCAGAAACTCTGGGGTAGGACCAGCAACTTGTATTTTAATAACTCCTCCATGGAATTCTGGTGCATGTCAAATTCTGGTGACAGGGAAGCCTGGCATGCTACAGTCCATGTGGTCTCAAAAAGTCAGAGATAATTTAGTGACTTACAACAACAACGAGCCCCTTCCCAGAGATTATGAGTCATCGCTTTTTACTGTGTGGCCAGGAAATCAGTATTTTAATTAGTTTTTCAAGTGATGCTCATATAGCTTGTTGATATATATCTATGACTGCAACCATGAAATTAAAAGATGCTTGCTCCTTGGAAGAAAAGCTATGACCAACCTAGACAGCATTTTAAAAAGCACAGACATTACTTTGCTTACAAAGGTCTGTCCAGTCAAAGCTATGGTTCTTCCAATAGTCATGTATGAATATGAGAGTTGGACATAAAAAAAGCTGAGCGCCAAAGAATTGATGCTTTTGAACTGTGGTGTTGAAGAAAACTTTTGAGGGTCCCTTGGGCTGCAAGGAGATGAAACCAGTCAATCCTAAAGGAAATCAGTCCTGAATATTCATTGAAAGTACTGATACTGAAGCTCCAATACTTTGGGCATCTGATGTGAAGAACTAACTCATTTGAAAAGACCCTGATGCTGGGAAAGATTGAAGGCAGGAGGAAAAGGGAATAACAGAGGATGAGATGCTTGGATGGCATCACTGACTCAATGGACATGAGTTTGAGCAGGCTCTGGAAGTTGGTGATGGACAGGGAAGTCTGGCATGCTGCAGTCCATGGCGTTGCAAAGAGTTGGACATGACTGAGCAACTTGACTTTCACTTTCACTTAGACAGATCCTATTTTGTCAATGTTTCAGAACAGAGTAAACTTCTCTAGAAGAAAAGAAAAAGATTACTTAGGTAGTGTTTATTTTTCAAAAGTTTTCAGGTGTCTGAATTAGATTAATTACCCACTTCTCATTTTTCCAAATTCAGTCCTTCCAGCCCAGAAGAGATAAACCCCTGCTAGCACATTAGTATTCTGGATGCTGGGAATAATGCTTTAGATATAGTTTTTAACCTCATTCATGACACCAGGAACACAATCATAGCATTATGAGTACACTAGTTCCAGTGCCTCCGGGAGAAAATACAATTTCTGCCTCATCAGGTTTTATTGATAAAACACAGATGTAGTTATATTATTCATATGACTTTCTGAATTTGTTTTTGTGTTTTCCAACTTTTTTTAACATAATCTTTGCCTTCTTATGGGATAAGCAATCATCTGAGATATATTTAAATGAACACAGATTCAATTTTTTAAATTTATTTTCAGCATGTGATGGAAAAATAGAAAATAACAACAAAATGTAGTTCTTGAAGTATATTTGAGGATTCTTCTCTACAGTAACAAATGGATCATCAACTAGAGTGTGTCATTGACCCATGCCATGTTAATCATATAAGTTAGGCTTTAAAAATACAATCCCTGCAAGATGACTTCAGTAAAAACCTTAGCGTCTGTCAATAATTAAAAAATTCTTAGCCATTAAAAATCAAATAAAAGCAATGTAGACATAAGCTGATTGTTATTGAATATTGAAATATAAATCCAATGCAAATGTCTTCTTTTCTTCATTGAGCAATTCCATATAGAAGTTGCCATATTCCATATACAAATTTTTTGGAAGAGGATCAACTTTGTAACCTGACATCAGAAAGATATGTTTAATATGAGCACTGGAATACATCCTATTAATTAACTGCATGTTTACCAACTGTATGATGATTTTAGGTTAAAAGATTTATTTCTATTTATTTGTTCTCAAACACCTCATTGACCATAGTTATTGAGAAGGAAAATGACATGTCAGAAATACCAGAGTGGAAGCTCCTATACAGAGCAGACAGGTTGGGATTAATTAATTTACTTGTAAATAGTCGTTTTAGGTGCAACATAATTCTCTGGCAGCAACAAGTATACACTTTTCATGCCCATATGATATCCATGTGGCTAAAATTTTTGACAGAATCTAAATTCATGCTTCAAAATAATCTTTAAAGTCATGCTTCTTTATTCTGATGAAGTCCTTAAGATAATTTAATCAATATCCATCATTTAATAGAAATGATTATTGTAAAGAATTCCAGAGAAATCAAGCCATTTATCCAATTCCATTGTCCATGTTGTCTAAGGTAGGACAAGTCAGTGATACACTCATACTTATTTTTAGCCCAATGGCTTTTAAAGTCTTTTTCTTAGAATATATTTCTAGATATTAATATTTTTCAAATCACTTTGCTGTGAATCATCAATCACCCCATTTTTCTTACTCCTAGGTATTTACTAGATATATTTAGTAAAATTTATTTTGCTCTAAATTTTCTGTGAGTGAAAAGATTCATGTTTGCAAAGAAGCATTGTCAATATAAACTATATTTACATATTTCAGTAGAGATGTAAGGTATTTCAGTGTCTCCCAAATAATTTAGCTGGGTGGGTACTTGTGCTCTAGAGGTTAACTCAACGTCATCCCACTGAACCTCTCAGAATGCCTATTAAAACTACTGCATTTGACTTAGGTTTAATCATGCAGACAAAAATAAGTGAGCTTGAATATTTTGAACAATTCTGCCAGTTTAACTTATTTATATTTCTTGGCATTAATTTATTTACTCTATCAATTTGATAAATATTAATTGAGTAGCTACTATATGTCAGACATTTGTTCTATCCTCAAAGAATGTAGCAACAAATATAATATTCTCCCCACAAAAAATACTGTGTTGTGGAGATGATTGTGAGGCAAGAGCAGAGATAGAAAGTCAATTAGGTAGTAAAAACCATAATCTATTCATATACAATATCATTGTTCAAAAGAAAATTTTCATTTGCATGTCCTGGATGAGGTTGGGCACCTTTTCAAATGTTTCTAGGTACAGTGAATGTAACTTCTGGTTTTCCTAGGATAGTCCTGGTTTATACATGTTATGTTGTGTGGCTTAGCATATGGCTCTGATCTTTTTTTAGATAATATCATTTATTAATGAATTAAAGTAAGCTTGGATGGATTTTGAGACCTACATTTTGTAGGTCAATTTTTTGCCATGTTTTTGCTTAATAGTGTATGAGATCTATGTCTCAAAAACAGAGTTCTCTCAATTTGGTTATATTGAATAACAACCAGTTACATACATTTTTCTTTTTCTATATCTTTCCAGTTGCAATGTAATCAACATCTCCCTTGCAAAAGCATTATGTGTAAAATGTATTTGAGAAATAAAGACTGTGTATTTTTGCCTGATAGCTTATGTTAAAACTATGAACAATATCCTTTCCTTGGTGGTTTGGTAACTTATCATATGTTGCAGACCATATGAAAGTACTTTTTTGGAGGCAAGAGTTTGGTCAAAAATGATTAATTGTCAGTAGTTTTGTAAATTTTAGATCACATACAAGTATTTACGTATATTATTAATGAATCACATTTTTGAAAGTGAAAGTGAAAGTTACTCAGTCATGTCCGACTCTTTGTGACCTCATGGACTATACAGTCCATGGAATTCTCCAGGCCAGAATACTGGAGTGGGTAGCCGTTCCCTTCTCCAGTGGATCTTCCTGATCCAGAAATCGAACTGGGGTCTCCTGCTTGCAGGTGGATTCTTTACCGTTGAGCCACCAGGTAAGCCATATTATTAATGAATCACACTTTTAGAGCTTATTAAAAATAGTTATCTTGGAATTAATAACCTAGAAAATAAAATACATGTCTAATAAAAAGTCAATTACCAAATTTCCATTTTATAAGAAAGATGATGAAAGTTTAAGAGGCATATAATGTTTGTCAACATTAACTTTCCAATATTGAGATTACAATGATGTCACTGGCTATATAGAAAACCAGCATCTACTCAAAATCTTCAGCACCTACCTAAATACTAGCACTTATATTTCAAAGTCTGAGAACAAAAATGACAAATCATCACACATATCAGCCAAACTTCAATTCACATACTCATCTGTGACTCATGACCAATAGATCAAATTACTAGTTTTATAAATCAATGTTACTCATTTCCAAGTCCAGATTTTTTTGTGCATGTAAATAATTAATACCTCCCTTTAAAGTAAGTTAGATATAACATATATTTGGGAAACAGAGTGAGAAGTCCTGGTAAAAGCCTATCTTTAATGCTGGAACAGAAGCGATTAAAGATTTTGGAAACATTTAAATGCTGTTGGTGAGATAGGACTTCCAAAATAGTGGAGTTAGGTCCTCCATGAATCTGCTACTTAAAAACAATGAAATATTCCCATAACATTATACTATCTTTCTTCTCCTGAGGAGGAAAAATGTATCTGGAGCAGCGTGTGGCAATTAACAAGTATTAAAATGACCTAAGGAGCTTCTCAGGTGGCAGTCGTGGTAAAGAACTCGCCTGTCAATGCAGGAGATGTAAGAGATGCAGGTTCGATCTCTGGGTTGGGAAGATCCTCTGGAGGAGGGCATGGCAACCCACTCCAGTATTCATGACTGGGGAATCCCATGAACAGAAGAGCCTGGTGGGCTACAGGCCATAGAGCCACTTATAGTTGGACATGACTGTAGTGACTTAGCATCCATGCAAAATGACCTAAATTGTTATTATACTTACTTATTATTATTATTATTGTCCTAATTTTCCTTAAGAAAAGTCTATTACAAGTGTACAACTTATTTTGACTCATGGACTATTTAAAAATCTATGAAGTCATCATTACTATGATTCCTGTGTTACAGACAAGGAAACAGAGTCATGGGTAGTTTACACAATTAAGAAAATTAACGTCATGCAGGTAGCAGGCAGCTGAGTTGGATTTTACACCCAGCATATACAATGTTAAGTAAATACATTAAAATTTTATGTATACAAAGATCTCCAGAATTAAAAAAATAGAATAAATAACTTAAAATATTAATAACAATGAAATATGCATGGTGGGGCTATGAATGTATATTTTTACTTATTCCCAGTTTTCTCTACAATTCGAATTGTATTTAATAACCATATGCTAATTTTATTCTGAAAACACATATTTCTAAATGCGGCATATACCAAATGAAAATCTCATCTTCAGTAGGATCTAGGGAAGATTATCCCAGTTATAGTCATCCTGGTACTATTTCCTGTAGAAAACATTACTAAAATGTGAATCTGCCCCATTCAAATTATTGAAGAGAAAGCTGGTCAGTGTTCAAAGGGGTAAAATAATTTTATAGCGATAAGGAAAAATTGCTGTCAGAATCATTTATGTATTTGTCTTGATCTTGAAAGAAAAATAGGGGAACAAAGAAACAGGTGACAATGTTTTATGAAACCTGAAATCAGGAACTTATCACCTATACCAAATGGTGTCCTCCATCTCTAACTAAATTATAGACCTCAAATACCCCCAGCTAGAAATACCCATGGTAATTCAGCACTGAAACTTTCAAAGGAGAACTAAATCGAAAACTTCAATTGAGTAAAATCTGCTAAGGACATCTGGTTCCTAAAAGCCGGGATTTTATAATCAGAATATTCATGGGCAATGTCAGAGTCCAATGCAGGTGCCTCTGCCAAGGAGAGTGTCACTGTGCACAGGAAGTGTACGGAGAGCTGCACACACAGACGCGCTTTAGATGTTTCATTTGCATCACTGCTTTTAGAGTATTCTGAATTAGTGTTTGCTTTATCACATTTGAGACCTGCACTTTTTCTGGGAGTAAATCTCCTGGGGTCGACATCCCTTGGTCTTTGTCTATTCTGCTTATTTCATTCAAAGACCATTTATTCCATAAATGCTCATTGAATATTTGCTGCATATGAAGTGGAGAAAAAGAGAAAACAATCGTTAGTCATATTTGCAGAGCAGAAATAGAGACACAGACACAGAGAACAAAGACATGGGCACCAAGGGGGAAAAGAGGGAGCTGGTATGAATTGGGATACTGAGATTGATAAATATACACTCCTGCTGCTGCTGCTGCTAAGTCGTTTCAATCGTGTCCGACTCTGTGCGACTCCATAGACGGCAGCCCACCAGGCTTCCCCTTCCCTGGGATTCTCCAGGCAAGAACACTGGAGTGGGTTGCCATTTCCTTCTCCAATACATGAAAGTGAAAAGTGAAAGTGAAGTCGCTCAGTCATGTCCGACCCTTAGCGACCCCATGGACTGCAGCCTACCAGGCCCCTCTGTCCATGGGATTTACACTACTATGTATAAAATAGATAACTAATGAAAACCTACTACATAGCACAGGAAAATCTACATAATGCTCTGTGGTGACCTAGATGGGAAGAAAATCCAAGAGAGAGGGGATATATGTATATATATGGCTAATTCACTTTGCTGTACAGCAGAAAATAACACATTGTAAAGCAACTACATTCCAATAAAAAAGTTTTTTAAGTGTGAGGCAGACAAATATTTAGAAGTGGTTATAGTAGCAATAGTAGATGAAATGGAGCACAGAGAGCTATAAAAACATAGAGCAGACCATATAACCTAGGCTTTGGACAGGTCTCTGGATTTTCCTGGGGAGGGTGTCAGGGTGGCTGCCTTGAGAGGATGTCACCTGAATTAAGCTTGTTGGAAGGCTGATAGTCAGCCAGCTGAGAGGAGGAAGGGTCATATGGGGCAAGGTTTATCAGACAAAGGGAACAGGGTGTTTATTTCTAAACAATGGAGTTCCAAAGTGGAAGGGACAGGATTCCTGATGTTTGCTAAAGTGTTATAACGCATTGGCACACACCATTTTCCATCCCTGGGAAAGGAAAGCATCAGGGCAAGATTTACTATTGGAGCTGTCAGTTTATCAGGCTGGAGCAGGTGTCAGGAACAGCAAGAAATCAAGTCCAAAAGGAATAAAATCAGAAATAGAGAGATGAGTAAAAGTGGTAAGTAATGGCCGTGGCAAAAGGCCACCCGAGACTGCACAACAAAACTCCAGCACGAAAATGAATTCCAGACCTTGTATTAGAGAGAAGGTTGTAAAAAGCTCAAGAGCAATTAAAGATTCCTGCAGGTTGAGCACTGTCTCAGTATTGATATAAAAATAGCAATTGATGTCCAAAAACAGTAATCTCTGATACTAAGTGCAAAATCTACACATTCTAGAAAATAATATTTAATATAGTAAAAAATATCCAAGACAATATATTGTTTATCTTACACATGATCATAGGAAAGATAAGAGATCTTTTTGCAAGTCTTGTTTGGGAAAAATAATCATGTGACTTTTGTCAAATAATGTTTAATCTAGAGATAGTTTGAACTTCTGTCACTTGAACTTTCATCAGTTTATAATATAGAAGCTTCTATCTACCTTTTATACACTCTATTTTCTATAAGGCCTTTGGGAAAAAAGGAAATTTATTTTAATATGTTCATTATGAAACTAACCAATCAGTGTCATTAAAAATGTTTACTTCTCTTATTGTGAAAGTAATACCTACTCATTGTAAAAACTGCAAAAAAGCATATAAAATTAATATCAGTCATAATTCTATCAATTTAAAAATTATAATCACAGTTAATATTACAGTATATGTCCTTTTAGTATTTTTCCTATGCAATCAATGGAAAATGACATATATAGCATAATTGAAACTAAAATGTACATTTGCTTTTTTTATTTGAATCTATCATAAAGGTTTTTCTAATTCATTAAAATAGTACTCAAAAACATATTTAACACAAATTACTGCATAGTGATTCATCTTGTGATCTCACTATAAATTACTTAAAAATTCTCCAAATATTATATATATATTGTAGTGGAAGAAATAGATGCAAACAAAATATAATTTTAAAGACTTTTTAAAAATACAAATATGCATATACATATCTGATATTTATTTCAGGATCAGTTCTTAAAAGTGGAAATATTGGGTTAAAGGATATAAATATTTTAAAGTGGGAAATAATCAGAATTTGCCTAAATAAACCACATGATCTACTGGAATTTATGATTACACAAGCCAGAGGGATAAAATTCCAAAAAGCTTAAAAGATAAAAGGAGTTGACTAAATAACCTTAGCTAAATTAATTGTATGCTTTGGAAAGCGATCACAGGAATTCACAAATTCTAGTTTTCTTCCTACCCTGAAATTTTACTGGAGATACGAAGCAAAAGTAATTCAAAATATTTCACGTTTTTTTGATATGTGTTTTGATTTGTTATGCTTCAAATGCCTAAATTTCTTAAAAAGGAACTAGAATTTGATAGAGTTCACCTTCTGGTATTCATTGATTTTGGATCTTGTGAACATTAGAAGGAATCAGTCCACTTCAGTTCAGTCGCTCAGTCATGTCTGACTCTTTGCCGACCCCATGAATCACAGCACGCCAGGCCTCCCTGTCCATCACCAACTCCCGGAGTTCACTCAGACCCACTTCCATCGAGTCAGTGATGCCATCCAGCCATCTCATCCTCTGTCGGCCCCTTCTCCTCCTGCCCCCAATCCCTCCCAGCATCAGAGTCTTTTCCAATGAGTCAACTCTTCGCATGAGGTGGCCAAAGTACTGGAGTTTCAGCTTTAGCATCATTCCTTCCAAAGAACACCCAGGACTGATCTCCTTTAGAATGGACTGGTTCTTGCAGTCCAAGGGATTCTCAAGAGTCTTCTCCAACACCACAGTTCAAAAGCATCAATTCTTCGGTGCTCAGCCTTCTTCACAGTCCAACTCTCACATCCATACATGACCACAGGAAAAACCATAGCCTTGACTAGATGGACCTTTGTTAGCAAAGTAATGTCTCTGCTTTTGAATATGCTATCTAGGTTGGTCATAACTTTATTTCCAAGGAGTAAGCGTCTTAGATGGACCTATACGTGGTCAGGTCATTTGATGCTTGGTTGTATGTGGAAGGCACATTTGAAATATTTGTGATCCCATCTGAGACACCTTAAAGTCATAAATGCTAAATATTTTTAGAAACTGACATTGGTCAGTAAATATTTTGCATAAGTGATAAACTTTAATATTTCACTATTATGGTTAAATGGTTAGAGTCCATTTATAAATTAAATACATTTGGTGTATTGGCTTAAAAAATAATAAAACTAAGAAAAAGCAGCAATTACTTTAGTTCAAGAATCCATGCTTTGAATTTTACTTGCCTCTTTTTATTTTTTTCACTTAGTCCTCACTACAATACTATAGAACCCTTTTTCTTATTATTTGTTTACATATGAATATACAGAAGCTTAATGTATTGTTGTCAGCAGAATATTTGTGAATAGGATATTTACGTCAGTCACAAGAGACATTCATGGAATAGCTACGACTTACCAGACATTATGTAACATGCTGTGGATAAATAATGAGTCCATACAAGGCTCAAAGCCTTGTTCTGGAGACAGAAATACAAAGAGTTATTTTTAAGTGCAGACACAAATGGCTCCACAGGAAGCCAAAAAATGCTTCTGTGGAATATGATGGAAGATTTAAATCTCTGTACATTAGTAAAATTTAGCCAGATTAAGCTGATTTGAATGGATGAAAGCCCTTGCCTCTATGACTCACTGTGCAGCTTCTGAGGAAGTTGGTCACTTTTGTCTTGGTGTATTTGGAACCCAATCTGTGTGCAGCATTGTGCTGGTATATGCCAAGGTATATTTGTAGCTGACAACAGCCCTGATGGTAGGGGGTATTTGCCCCATTTTACAGATACAGAAATGGCATCTCAAAGAAATCAATAATTACCTAACTTCACTTAACTCTGCCTGGAATTCAAACTCATAGTGGTCAGCTCTTGAAGGCCATATAATTAACAGTGTAGGAAGCTGCCTGAAGCACATAAAATACAAGGCATCTGTATAGTTACCACCTGCTAAAGAGTGAGTGTTTGCTTTCACCCTCCAAATTCATATGCTGAAACCTAACCCCCAAGGTGACGGGGTTTGGAGGTGGGGGGTTTGGGAGATGATTGGTCATGAGGATGGAGTGCTCATGAATGGGATTAGAACCCTTATAAAAGGACTCATGAGGGCTCCCTTGCCCATCTGCCAAGTAATGACTCAGGGATAATATGGACATCTATGAACCAAGAAGAGGGCCGTCACTAGACACGAAATCTGCTGGCACCTTGGCCTTGTACTTCACAGCCTCTGGAACTGGAGCAAAAATTTTCTGTTGTTTATAGTCTTCCCAGTTTCATGTTTTGTTTTGGCAGCCTGAGTTGACTAAGACACTCACTGAAGAAATATTAGCAAGCAATTGCCATAGTATGTATATGACATAAGCTGGAAGCTATCAGCCTCTGTTAATACAATGCTTGACCTGTTGTTTGCGCCTCTTAATGAATGAAACACAAGAACGAAAATCAGAAGAGGTCGGGAAAGGAAGTGTGTGGTGTGTGTGTATAACCGGGGTTTTGCAGTATTGGGGCTATGCTAGGGAAAGATTACTTGCAAGACTGTCACTTCATAAGTAGGTAGTATAGTCAGTCAGAGAGTCAGTTCAATCACTTAGTCATGTCTGACTCTTTGCATCCCCATGGGCTGTAGCATGCACGGCTTCCCTGTCCATCACCAACTCCCAGAGCTTGCTCAAACTCATGTCCATCAAGTTAATGATGCCATCCACCATCTCCTCCTCTGTTGCCCTCTTCTCTTCCTGCCTTCAATCTTTCACAGCATCAGGGTCTTTTCTAATGAGTCAGTTCTTCACATCAGGTGGCCAGGGTACTGGAGTTTCAGCTTTAGCATCAGTTCTTCCAATGAATATTCAGGACTGATTTACTTTACAATGGACTGGGTTGATTGTAGTCCAACAGAGTCTCAAGAGTCTTCTCCAACACCACACTTCAAAAGCATCAATTCTTTGGCCCTTAGCTTTCTGTATAGTCCAACTTTCACATCCATACATGACTACTGGAAAAACCATAGCTTTGACTGGATGGACCTTTGTCGGGCAAGTTATGTCTCTGCTTTTTAATATGCTGTAAAGGTTGGTCATAACTTTTCTTCCAAGGAGGAAGTGTCTTTTAATTTCTTGGCTGCAGTCATGATCTGCAGTGATTTTTGGAGCCCAAGAAAATAAAATCTCTCACTGTTTCCATTGTTTCCCCATCTATTTGCCATGAAGGGATGGGACCAGATGCCATGATCTTTGTTTTTTGGATGTTGAGTTTTAAGCCAACTTTTTCACTCTCCTCTTTCACTTTCATCGAGAGGCTCCACAGTTCTCTTTCCCTTTCTGCCATAAGGGTGGTGTCATCTGCATATCTGAGGTTATTGATATTTCTCCCGGCAATCTTGATTCCAGCTTATGCTTCATCCAGCCTGGCATTTTGCATGGTATACTCTGCACATAAGTTAAATAACCAGGGTGATGATATACAGCCTTGACATACTCCTTTCCCGACTTGGAACCAGTCTGTTGTTCCATATCCGGTTTTAACTGTTGCTTCTTGACCTGCATACAGATTTTTCAGGAGGCAGTAAGGCAGTCTGGTATTCCCATCTCTTGAAGAATTTTCCACAGTTTGTTGTGATCTATATAGTCAAAGGCTTTGGCGTCATCAGTAAAGCAGAAGTAGATGTTTTTCTGGAATTCTGTTGCTTTTTCTATGATCCAACGGATGTTGGCAATTTGATAGGTAGTATGGGGGAACGACGGAGAAGGCAATGGCACCCCACTCCAGTACTCTTGCCTGGAAAATCCCATGGATGGAGGAGCCTGGTAGGCTACAGTCCATGGGGTCGCTAAGGGTCGGACATGACTAAGCGACTTCACTTTCACTTTTCACTTTCATGCATTGGAGAAGGAAATGGCAACCCACTCCAGTATTCTTGCCTGGAGAATCCCAGGGTCAGAGGAGCCTGTTGGGCTGCCGTCTATGGGGTTGCACAGAGTCGGACACGACTGATGCGACTTAGCAGCAACAGCAGCATGGGAGTACGAGAGCAATGTAAAAATTTTCAGTCAGAATCTGTAAGGCTAACCTGTTGTTATCTTCTTCTAACTAAAACTCATTTTCTTTTTTTCAAAACAATGGTGTTCCTTGTTCCTAAAAACAAGACTGGGAGCTGACTGTGGCTCAGATCATGAACTCCTTATTGCCAAAATCAGACTTAAATTGAAGAGTAGGGAAAATGACTAGACCATTCAGGTATGTCCTAAATCAAATCCCTTATGATTATACAGTAGGAGTGACAAATAGATTCAAGGGATTAGATCTGATAGACAGAGTGCCCGAAGAACTGTGGAAAGAGGTTCAAGACATTGTACAGGAGGAAGTGATTAAGACCATCCCCAGGAAAAAAAAATGCAAAAATGCAAAATGGTTGTCTGAGGAGGTCTTACAAATAGCCCTGAAAAGAAGAGAAGCAAAAGGCAAAGGAGAAAAGGAAAGATATACCCCTTTGAATGCAGAGTTCCAAAAAAATAGCAAGGAGAGATAAGAAAGCCTTCCTCAGTGATCAGTGCAAAGAAATAGAGGAAAACAATAGAATGGGAAAAACTAGAGATCTCTTCAAGGATATTAGAGATACCAAGGGAACAGTTCATGCAAAGATGGGCACAAGAAAGGACAGAAATGGTATGGACCTAACAGAAGCAGAAGATATTAAGAAGAGGTGCTAAGAATACACAGAAGAACTATACAAAAAAGATCTTCATGACCCAGATAATCATGATGCTGTGATCACTCACCTAGAGCCAGACATCCTGGAATGTGAAGTCAAGTGGGCCTTAGGAAGCATTACTATAAACAAAGCTAGTGGAGGTGATGGAATTCCAGCTGAGCTATTTCAAATCCTAAAATATAATGCTGTGAAAGTGCTGCACTCAATATGCCAGCAAATTTGGAAAACTCAGCAGTGGCCACAGGACTGGAAAAGGTCAGTTTTCAGTCCAATCCCAAAGAATGTTCAAACTACCTAACAATTGTACCTGTCTCACATGCTAATAAAGTAATGCTCAAAATTCTCCAAGCCAAGCTTCAACAGTACATGAACCATGAACTTCCACATGTTCAAGCTGGATTTAGAAAAGGCAAAGGAACCAGAGATCAAATTGCCAACATCTGTTGCATCATGGAAAAAGCAAGAGAGTTCCAGAAAAACATCTACTTCTGCTTCATTGACTATGCCAAAGCCTTTGACCATGTGGATTACAACAAACTGGAAAATTCAAGAGATGGCAATACCACACCACCTGACCTGCCTCCTGAGAAATCTGTATGCAGATCAAGAAGCAACAGTTAGAACTGGACATGAAACAACAGACTGGCTTCAAATGGGGAAAGGAGTACGTCAAGGCTGTAAATTGTCACCCTGCTTATTCAACTTATATGCAGAGTACATCATGAGAAATGCTGGACTGGATGAAGCACAAGTTGGAATCAAGATTGCCAGGAGAAATATCAATAACCTCAGATAACCCTGTCATCTCAGATATGCAGATGATACCAAACTTATGGCAGAAAGTGAAGAAGAACTAAAGAGCCTCTGGATGAATGTGAAAGAGGAGAGTTAAAGAAGTTTGCTTGAGGCTCAACATTCAGAAAACTATGATCATGGCATCTGGTCCCATCACTTCATAGCAAATAAATGGGGAGACAATGGAAACAGTGAAAGACTTTATTTTTTGGAGCTCCAAAATCACTGCAGATGGTGACTGCAGCCATGAAATTAGAAGACACTTCCTCCTTGGAAGAAAAGTTATGACCAACTTTGATAGCATGTTAAAAAGCAGAGAAGTTACTTTGCCAACAAAGGTCCATCCATTCAAAGCTATGTTTTTTCCAGTAGTCATGTATGGATGTGAGAGTTGGACTATAAAGAAACCTGAGGGCCAAAGAATTGATGCTTTTAATGTGTGGTGTTGGAGAGGATTCTTGAGAGTCCTTTGGACTGCAAGGCAATCCACCCAGTCCATCCTAAAGGAAATCAGTCCTGAATATTCATTGGAAGGACTGAGGCTGAAGCTGAAACTCCAGTACTTTGGCCACCTGATGTGAAGAACTGACTCATTGGAAAATAATCTGATGTTGTGAAAGATTGAAGGCAGGAGGAGAAGAGGGTGATGGAGAAGAAGACAGTTGGATGGCATCACCGACTCAATGGACATGAGTTTGAGCAAGCTCTGGCAGTTGGTGATAGACAGGGAGGCCTGGCGTGCTGGGGTTCATGGGGTCACAAAGAGTAGGACACTACTGAACAACTGAACTAAACTGAGTGTTCCTTGGTTAAAATACCTTCTCACTTCAATATAGCTGGGAGCCATTTTTTCCTTCTTCTTACCTTTAAATTAAACAGGGTGCCTGGAGGGTTACCCATTGACAAGTAAGCAGTGGGAAGAAAGCTACGTGCTATAGATGTAGAACAAAATAGAAAGAATACAGCCATTGTTGACATCAGTGAATCACCATGCAAGCTCTAGGCTTTTTTGCTCTAATATTTATTTTTGTGGACAATACATAGATTCCTTACTTTTTTAAAATCATTGTAGTAGGTTGTTTTTTTTATTTTTTTCCTACTTGCTGCTGACTGGAATCCCAACTGAATTTGATTCAAATCAATGAAAGCAGAAGAGTTCAAGTTGGGAAAGATACTCAACTTGTCCCAAGAAACTGGAATCAGAATTGATGACAAGAGGAATGAATGGGCTAAGTAAGGTATTGAACAATTTACAAATGTGCCTCCAAAGTCTGTTTCAGTAATGGTCTTGGTCAACTTAGCAGTACCCCGAATCAGAATGGAACAGGTATGGGAACCTTGATTCAGGGGGATAAATATCAGCTGTAAACTGAGAAATAGACAAAGAAAGAAAACAAAGCTGAAGAGCTGGCCAGTCGAGTAGGATCCCAGGGAGCAATAACAGCTTCAAAGCTCGAGTGTGAGAACATTCTGGTGCAAGCTTCTGCAGCAAACTCCAGTCTCCCCTGTGTCTCTTGTCCAAGATTCAGAGTTCCAAAAGACATTGTCCAATGTTCTTGGCCTGGACATGTGCCTCCATGCCCAACTATAGTTGTAGTTTCAAAGAGAGCATGGCATGTAGAGATTTTAAAGCGAGGCATTGAACATACCTCCAACCAAGATTAAATTCAATGTTGTCATTCCCCAAATGGAGGTTAGAGTAATAGCAGGAAGAATAAGGTAAATCCTGAAGGGTCAATAAAACAGCAAATGTCCAAGAAGTCCCCTGTCCCTGCCTCTGCAAGTTTGACCCCTTAATCGTCCTTAGTTCTATTGTTTTATATTAAAAAGTTGGAATCCATGTCCCAGTTCCTCTGATGACTCTGTGAGTGTCATAGGTCTGATAGAGGGAATGAAAAAGAAAGAATTAGTATTCTATACTTACAGCTGAGGAACTTGGCCCCTAGACTTAAATTCTGTTACAAATAATCCCCATGCCTCCATGCACACTGGCAGATATGACACAACACTTAAATCGCCATTGGCTATGGGCCTAATAAAAGCCGGGTAATAAAATCAAATTCTGCTGGGCTCCATTTTTACAAGCAATATCAAGTCTTGTGAACTTAAATGCCCACTGTCTATTTAGATAGTCATGGCTCAGAGCTGGTATTAAAAGTAGCTAAAATGCTTGTTCTGAAGGGTTGAAATATATTGCAAATTACACTGGAGTATCCACTTAGTCCCAACTAATCCTATATTGCACTGACCTTTGCAAAATCAGTTCTATTTTCCTTGGCAGCTTCATTTCCACTCCTCTTTGTCTTATTCCCTTGAAGTTCCATTTTTATTGGAGTCAGAAATCGGTATGAAGTGGCTGCTAGGTTTCAGGTGGGCTTGTGTGACTGTGTGTGATAGGTTTTGCTTCTGGGTGACCACAACAAACCTATTTTTCATTCCATTTCCTTTGCAGCCTCATTTTCATTCCAGCACTCTGTATTCCTCAGACACCATCAAATACTTTTCCTTTGTAAGACAATGAATGTATTATCCCAGGCTGTGCTTTTTCTGGGGCTGAAAAGAGAGCTGGGGGTTTTGTTGTTTCCCTACACATTAAAAAGAAAATACTATATTCTAGACACCCAAACTTTTGTGTCAAGGAACAAAAAAACAACAACAAAATTAATCATAGGAGGGGATAAAAGCTACATCTGGCACATTTTCACAGGGGTATTGTTTCCAAATTCTTAAGTGGGAAGGATGATTTCTGAGTGAAATGCTAATGTGGAACCAAAGCCTTATCTGAAAGAAGATGGAGAATTTAGAAGAGAATTGCATTCACTTATACAGGGAAGTGGTTTTTGACCTTTAGAATTTAGCCAAAAGCTTGAATAACCTCACTTCTCAGTCTTTGTGTGCAGAGAAGTCACTAATCTCTGCACTACTTTAATAAAATTTTATCAAATATTTTGTGTGGAGTTTTGCTGAAGCATCACACAGACTGCAGACACCCAGCTGTGGCCTGTGGCGTGGTCAAACACCAACTTGGCTTCAGATTTTTATGTGCAAGTTCAAAAGAGAATATATTTTACCAACCCCATATGTTCTCTCAAATTCAGACTTAACTCAGTATAGATGGATGGCAAAGTATAGCATTTGGCCAAGTTCCTACTTTGTTAGTACACCTCACTCTAATTTTGACTTCTAAATATGACATCCTGTCTACAGTTGAGGTTCCTTTACTTTTGTGCAGTCAGTAATCCTCTTGGGAACTTGAAACATATATAGTCCCAGAAGGTACCTTCTGAAACAGAGAACTTATGGTAACATGAGAATCTGTATTTTTTTACAGATCACTCTGAATGATTTTGAAGTAGACTGTCCTTGAACTACATTTTGAGAAACCACTAACTGTTTGAATTATGTTTGTAACACTAATTGGGAAAAGAATTTCATGGCTTCTTATTTGTGCTTTACAATGTATAAAGATTTGAAGACTTCTATTTTTTTCAATGATTTTTTTAAAACCATCACATCTCTCCTTTTTAATTGTCCTTATATTTTTATCTTTTTAAACATTTAAGTGTTAAACTGTTTTTCTTACATGCTGAGGATTTTGATGGGGAAGAGTTACTTCTTTTATTGCTGTCACTATAAAGATAGCCTGGACACTCGAGGGTTAATCCTGCTGATTGACATGCTGGGTAGCCAGGATTTTGTGTTTCATGCCATCTAAGGGCCTCTGGAATAATTGGTTGTCCTATCTCATCAGCATCAATGGAGTAAGGAGGGAAACATAACATCTAGGCTGTGAGGGTGTTTTTTGTTTTTTTTTTTTTTCCCCCTCTCCTTTCCTTGTCCTCTTCTTGATGATAAGGACACAGAGATAGTTAGAGGAGTGGATGGAGGAGGGGGGAATCAGGAGAGAAATTAAAAGAATATGACGAGAAAAGGATGTCTCCTTGTAGCCATTGCCATTCTATGCGGAGAAATCAGTTTTGATCTCAAATCCCAATCTCAGTTGCCTTGAGCAAGGACCTTAAACTCCTTGACACTAAATATTACTATTAATTAAATTGACTCCAAACATATCTATTGGTCCAGGGTCCTATACGAAATAAATAACATACTTGGAAAAGTTCAAGTGTGTTTGTGTTCAGCAGAATTACTTCAGGATAAATTCACATTTAGTAATTAACATTAATATTGAACAGCACTTTGGTTAGCAATTTTCTTCATAAGTGTTAATAATTTTACTAGTGTGATTTTCAAATGATAACCTCATGTAGCAATATATATTTCCAATTGCAGGACAAAGGTAGTTTGGTAATTAGACTTCTTTGGTTTTCCACTTAATCAGGTGGCTCAAAACATGTGAAGAAACATTTAAAGTGAACTTTCTTGCTTCTTAGAGTGAACAGCCTGGCTCAGTTTCTCTTACCTCTTCTGTTTATATCAAAGAGATTAATAGATCTATATTTAATGATATTCTAAATATGAACAATACATTGCAATTTCTTACCTCCTCTATTACATTGTCCTTCACATAAATTCATCTTTGGCCATATAAATATATATAATTAAACATTCTAAAGGATCAATTCCTAAGAAATACATAACCCTGAGAAAGAGAAAAAAAGCCACTAGTTCACAGCTGAGAATCATCATGTTGCTGAGCCTCAATCTGTCTACTTTAGACTCAGCTTGAGTGTCATCATCTTTGGGATACTTCTCTGATGATCTTCCCTTTCCACTATCTCAGCCAAGCCACCAGGTAGAATCAATAGCTTCTATTTTTGAGCATTCATGGGAAGCTTTCCAAACATCTGTCAGATCATTTATCATTATAGTTGGACATCAAGTACTAGAAAAAAATGCTCTGGATCTAAAGGTAATTTAGAAAAACACACTGCCCTCCATGAACTCTTCTTATCGGGGAGACTGATGAATAATTGTATCACAGGTAACAAGGAGTTTGTAGGAATGTATGAATTAGTAAATGAAATAATCTGGTGAAAGTTCCAAAATCAAATAATTTGCCCTGTATTTCTTTTTTTTTTTTTTTTTTTTTTGAATGGGAATTCTTTTTTTTTTTTTTTTATTCTTCCAATTTTATTTTATTTTAAACTTTACATAATTGTATTAGTTTTGCCAAATATCAAAATGAATCCGCCACAGGTATACATGTATTTCTTAATAAATAGAAAGTTAATATATATTTTCTGCTTCCTAGTTATCAGTTATCTTGTTACATGAGATAAACTAGTACCTTACACAACATCATTTCAATTATTTCAACAACTGCAAAGTGAGGAAAATAATACCTGATACTTTAATCTTTGGGGGAAAATGGAGACCCAGAGGTATTACAGGTTTTCCATATTCACACAATGACATTTAACACAGATTTGCCTCATGATGGAGCCTTAGATGCTAAACAAGGCATGAACTCTAATGCAACCTAACACAGGTTCATTTGAATTTTTACAATGACAATTTTTATGAGGATACATAAGAAAATAATAGAATATATATTGACATCATTTGTTGTCATTACAGAAAGGAGATATGTGGTCTCTTAAGGAGTTAATTTCCTACAGATTAACCTTAATGTTCTCCCTTCTCAAATAAATCACATGGTATCGGTTAAAGAGAAAGTGAGAAGAAATATCTGTCAATGTACATTTTTGCTATCTACCCAATGTGTATTTAAATATACATATATAATGGTATATCAATAAATAAAATTTAAAAACAGAAAGAATAAAGGTAAACCCATAATACATTATTTCTTTGTAGATTTCTATGTAGTTTATATGGTCTACACGTTGAATGAACACAAAACTGTGTAATGTAACCAAAACCTTTTTTTTTTAAAGTAAGGGTTATCTATTTGTGTATGATAGAGGTTTCTTTTAATAACCTATCTCACTAAAGTTTTCTAATCTGAGCAAATTAGCCCCCATCCCTTGTTGCATATTTTTCTTTGCACTAAAAATCATAGAAGATCAAGAAAGCAGTTTATCTTTTGTTATTAATGAGGTCTTCTTTGTAAGACAACATCATTTCTGTTCTGGTCACTGCATTATTACAATAGTCAGCATATCAAGGTGCCATCTTATTTTAAAATTCCACATAGTTCATAGAAAAAACAGAAAGTTCTGGTGTTTTGATGAGTGTGATACCACTTTTTCCTTTCAGTTTTATTGAGATATAATTGGCATACAGCACTGTATAAGTTTAAGGTGTACAGCATAATGACTTGATATATGCATTGCAAAATGGTTATCACAGTTAAAGAACCCTTCTTTTTCTATGTGGAAGAAAGAAAGGAAGGAAGAATGGAATTAGTTAAGGAGTAAGAAAGGAAAAATAGAGAAGAAAAAAATTAATGCTGGATTCTTTTACAGATGATCAAAAGCCAAAATTTCGATTTGAAAGGGTATGAGTTATCTATTGATGTGGTAAATTACCCCAAACTCAGTAGCCTAAAACAACAAATATTTATTTTCTCATTTAGTTTCTGAAGCTCTTAAATCTTCTAGGAGTTGTTTGGTTGGGTGGTTCTAGTATAGTGTCTCTCATGCAGTTGCCCTCAAAATGTCACTTAGGGTTGTAGTAGTATCTTAAAATGGCAGTCTCCATCGTCACTTTACCTGGGTTCAAATAACAGTTTAATATCACTAATTGTGTGAACCTGAAATATTTATTTTCTTGAGGTCTTAGGAATTACTAGATACTGTCACTTAATTGGGAAATTAATTCATGAAAATCTTGTTAGTACTAAGTGACATCATATATAAAAACAAGCAGCTCAATGCCTATAATATAGCAACTATTCAACGAATGTCAGTTTTTATTATTGATACTATGAGATTTAGTATGAAGTAGATAGGAAAACAGCCATGGGAGCAAGGAACATTTTATTCATTTTAGCAAATGTGTAAAGGATATCTCTCTCTTGCGGTGACAGAAATGTCCTGGGCGTTGTGGATAGAGTCACAAATGAGATATGTGTCCTCTTTCCCTTTAATGTTCATCTTACCTGAAATATAAGCTCTAGAAAAAGGGCGAAAGTGAGGATTATTGTGGAGAAGGGAAGGGCATCATGCTCTATAAATCAACAGAAGAGAATCTAATCTAGTCTGGAGGCTTAAAAAAAGAACTCCCAGAAGAAGAAATGTTTTAAGTTGAGTGTTAAAGGATAGTAAGGCAAATTGCTGTGGGCAGAACATGAAAGGCAGTAATATTATGCTGTTCAAAGGCTCAGGGAAAAAAAAAAGATAGTATACCATGATAAAGGAACTGAAAATGTCTAGGGATTATAGGGTTAGAGAAATCCCCAGGTGGTCGGCAAGACTGAACAGGCACTTCAAGTCCAAATGGAAGGTTATGTGAGTGTGTGCATATGTGTGTGCCCTAAAGGGGATTTTTAAATGTAATGATACATTTTTTTTATGACTATCAAGTAAAGACTATAAGAAATATGGAGATGATGTAATAGGAGATAGATCACAGATCAAATCACGAAGGGCTAACATTGCCATGAGACAAAATCTGTCCTGAGAAAACATCATACTTTCTTCTAAATATCTAAAAACACAAATTTGGGAGTGACAGTCACTATTCTGTGGTCAGGCAGGAACCACAAGGTTATACTGGTTCCCTACTCTCTACTGGGTTTTATCATAGCTAAGGGAGGCAGGACAATGAGATGAAAACTCGAAACTCTACTTCACAATATGCCTCACTGGTAGCACACCTTGACATCCAGGAGGAAATATATTCTCTTCTCCCCAAATGTACAAGAGAAGGGACATGATAACAGACTTTAAGAATATCACTGGCTCATAAAACTGCAAAGTGGTGCAATGTGATTCAAGTCAAGGTCGTCATGATTCTAAAACTTGTGATCTTTTGCTGTTCTATGTTACCTCACCCATTTCAACAAGCTCTTATCCTGAAAAATGATCAACATGACTCTACCTATCCATTCTGCCACTGTTCTCCTAAGATTATATTCCCAGTTGTCAAGTGTTAAATAGAATAAAGGCTTTAAGAGAAGGACTACTAATTCATTAACAAGCAATCCCTCTGGAAAACACTCATATCATTGTTTTAGGATGGAATTTGTCAGACTTAATTCCATGAGAATGTGTCTGTGTGGTATTTGTGACCAGAGTATTGGATACATGCCAATATCACTTTCTTTTGGTACTTACAAACAGTTTAAACCGAATCATCAAATCAAGTCTTCTGTAGACATCTCACTCAAGATTGTGTTTCTTAGTATAAATATCATACAGCACACGTTGTTTATATATTACTAGTCCTGAACTTAATTTTAAAAAGCAAACAATTGAAGAGGAAGCAACTTTGAGACATGATAAGGATAAAATGGTCAAGGCATTCTGAACATCTACAGTGTGTTAAATACTTTGTATTATTTTATTGCAGATCCTTCATTTCTCGGAAAATATGACTCATTTTTAAATTGCTACACAGATACAGAAACTGAGACTTAGATAATAGCTTAGTAGACAATACGCCCAAGATTCACACCTATGGCATGACATCTTCAAATTCCATGCGGTCTCCCCAATCTAAAACATAGTTACCGTGCACACAGTAACAAAACAAGTACAGATAAATTTGCATTTTAAGGTCTTGCATATGTGAGACACTGTGCTTTTCATTATCATCACAGCCATCAAACTTATTGCATAGAATTCTCACCTCAATTTTATAGATGAGGAAACCTCGAAACAGTTTAGCGCACCTGTTCAGATGCCCATAGCCAGGAAAAGGCAGCAGGACATAAACTCATGCCTGCTTGTAAAGCCTGTCTACAACTTTTCTGCTGCTCCAAAATTTGAACTGAGCATCTGACATTGTTTCAAAATCAAGATACAAATTCGTCACAGCATTATCTTCTAGAGGTCAGAGTTGTCTTCTTCACTGAAAATTGAGGTCCTGCCTCAAAACTGATTGTGAACCCATCTGTGTTTTTCATGGAAGTCTGTATTTGGCTAAACTAGTAAGAAACTTGGAGAAGGAAATGGCAAACCACTCCAGTGTTCTTTGCCTGGAGAATCCCAGGGACGGGGGAGCCTTGTGGGCTGCTGTCTGTGGGGTCGCACAGAGTCGGACATGACTGAAGCGACTTAGCAGCAGCAGCAGTAAGAAACTTACTTTGTTTTTGAGGAATATGCTGAGCTTTCATTCTAATGTATGTTCTCAAGTATGTTCTTCTGGACTCTGATACTTAGACCAACTTCAGAGGAAACTCCCAGCCACTATCCTGGTGTACTTGGCTTTATTTGATGGCTTAAATAAGAATTTTAGCCTACCCAATTGCTCTGACTCCCTATAGTCTGTCTTAAGGAAATATTAAGGCCTCTTGCCTTCTCCATAAGCTAAGGACCAGACAGAAAAGCAAAGAATGTTTTCTGAGAAACCACTGGAGGTTTCCCAAAGAATTAAGAGTTGTCCTTGGATTGGGCTACTTTTGCTAAATATACTGCCAGACCACCAAAAGACAGAGGGCAAGTTTAAGCTGAGAATAGTTATGACTGGTTTTCAAGGCCAAACTGAGGTATTTTTGCTGGGAAGGATAGTCACTCAGCAATGTTTGAAGGAAGTGTGTGGTCATGTGATTTTCAGGCAGATGGTGGGAAGTGAAATGTCTCCAATTGAAAGAAAGATAGAAAGAAAGTGAAGTCGCTCAGTCATGTCTGACTCTTTGCGGCCCCATGGACTGTAGCCTACCAGGCTCCTCTGTCCATGGGATTTTCCAGGCAATAGTACTGGAGTGGATAGCCATTTCCTTTTCCAGGGAATCTTCCCGACCCAGGGATCGAACCCACGTCTCCCACATTGTAGACAGACACTTTACCGTCTGAGCCACCAGAGAAGTCCTAATGAAGGATTATAGCATATTTGTATTTAAATGCTCATATCTATATAAATGTCTGACTCACAGTAGGTCCTCAGTAGAAGATGGCTTTAATTAAACACTATTCTGTAGACTATAAAGGGGAAACTGCATGGTAAGTTATCTTCAGCCTTTTGCTATCTATACTTCTTGAACATGGTGAACCACAACATATGTTTTGTGACTAAAGGGAAATGGATGATTTGGAAAGAAAAATGGTGATAAGTGCCCTTAGGAATCTCCCTGGATATGTTAACATTGGGCTGCAATGTGATTTAACAAATATATTGGATTTTTTCTGATTGGTTAATAACCACAGTGACTCTGGTTATATATATGTATGGCTTCCCAGGTAGCGCTAGTGATAAAGAACCCACCTGCCAGTGAAAGAAACAGAAGAAACTGGGGTTCGATCTCTGGATTGGGAAGATTCCCCGGAGTAGGAAACAGTAACCCACTACCATATTCTTGAGTGGAGAATCCCATGAACAGAGGAGCATGGAAGGCTATGGTCCATAGGGTCTCAAAGAGTTGGACATGCCTGAAGCAACTTAGCATGCACACATGTGTGTGTGTGTGTGTGTGGCTTGTAATGTCCAGAAACAAACATGTTCATGGATATACTACAAGAGAACCGAGCATTCAGATCCCTGTTTCTTATCAGACATAGTTCAGACCATCAAATCAATCTCCCTGCTGGTTACTTGATTCCAAGGATGCTCCTAGGAGTCTCTGTCATGAATAGATTTAGCTTACATTAAAAAAATTTAGTCATTGAATCCAAGCTCTGACTTTGAGGCAGCTAGTTCAGGCTTTTCCTTAATGGACCACAATGAAGGTATCAGCTTAGTTATGGTTTTTTCAATTCAGTTTTATCCATACCCTCATTCATTTACTCATTATTTTAACAAATAATTTTTGGCACCTAATATATGAAAGATTCTTATCACTCATTGATGAAAAAGTAGGGTCTAACAGGAAAAGAACAGCCAAATTTCAGGAAATTCTTTAGTATCTTGAACACTGTAGGTAACATAGAATGTATGATTTGTTTCTGTAATGTTGACTGTATGAAGAGACAATGTAGTTTCATTCATGTACACACAAAGATGCGCAGATCCCAAGATCACGTTATCCGGCCTTCTCACATTATAGTTAAGTTCAGGACTCAGACCAAACATCTTCTGTGTCTCAAATCATGAAGAGTTCTTTTTTCATATTCTTAGGTATGGGCTTTCCTGATAGCTCAGTTGGTAAAGAATCTTCCTGCAGTGCAGGAGACCATGGTTTTGATTCCTGGGTCAGGAAAATCTGCTGGAGAAGGGATAGGCTCCCCACTCCAGTATTCTTGGGCTTCCCTTGTGGATCAGCTGGCAAAGAATCCACCTATATGTGGGAGACCTGTGTTTGATCCCTTGGTTGGGAAGATCCCCTGGAGAAGGGAACAGCTACCCACTCCAGTATTCTGGCGTGGTGAATTCCATGGACTCTGTAGTCCATTGGATCACAAAGAGTTGGACACGACCGAGTGACTTTCACTTAGGTATAAAGGATTAGTTTTCTTCAAGAGATGACCATGCCTCCTTGAACCTAGTCTACTAGTCTTAAGCAAAATCCCCAGGTGAAATATGTATGTTTTATTATACTCATGAGAGAACAGAAGATCACTTATATGAATGTCTACCTAATCATGCATGGGCTTGGACTGTTTTAAAAGGAAGTGGTTTTTGTCTTCCATGGTAACATACCCTGATGGTGGGATCTACTGGACTGTGAATAGCAGATCAGTGGTATCATACTGGCCTATTCATGCATAAGAGCAGGGTCATAGAGATTATCTTTGTGATAGATGTGCCCTTTTGAAAATCAGTGCTTGTTATGGCAGTTTAATTGATTTCAAGAGAAAAAGTTCACTTGCTTTAGTGAAGTGAAGTTTAGCTTGAGAGAGAAATTTGAAAAGGAATGATAGAAGAACAAGTAGAAGGAGGTGGGGGAAAAGAAGAAGAAGGAAAAAGGGAAGAGGAAGGGAAGAAGCAGGAGAAGAACAAGAAGAAATGAACAATGTTTATTAAAAGAACACAATCACAAGTCTGCCCTTCTGGTTCTCAGATATTGTTTTTACCTGTAGAGATAGCTGATTTTCCCACAAGAGTATCTCAAATTTATAAATATTTCTCAATACACATTTAAAAACTCATTTAAATTGTGACATGATACTTTTTTATGATTAAGGGAAATGTTGGTGAATGATAAATTCTTGGTGACTATGATGACTAAAGTATATGTGCAGTCTTGAATATATATGATATATATATTTATATATTTTCTCATCTTCAGGTAAACCCATTTTTAAAACATTTTGTGAAAGTAGAATATATATACAGAAAAGCATGCATATTATAAATGTGCAACACCATACATTTTCACTAAACACACTCATACAGACAGCATTAACATTAAGAAACAAATATTGCCTGCATGCTAGAATCATTATCCAGTGTGCTTGCTTCCCGTTTCTAAACCCTTCAGAGCTACCACCATTCTGACCTCTTTTGCATTTTATAAGAATAGAATCATATATACATTATCTTTAGGCCATAGTTGCTTGTGTCTGGTTTCATCAAACATTATTTTTGTGAGATTCATCTATATGTCTCTGTGGGCTCATGAATTGTTGATTTTCATTGTCATACTTTTCATTATGGCAGTTGACATAGCCGTGATTCAATTATTTTAATATATTCAAAATAAAATCTGTGGCAAATTCATTTATTTCCTATAAATTATGACCTACATATTAGAGACTAAAATGATGTTTTTATGATCATAGTACTATTAAAGAGTTAAAAAAAAATCTAAATTTTAGAAATAGAGTTAAACTACAACCAGGCTCCCTACCTTTCAGGTAAATCATCTTCTGCAAAAATACAGTTTCACTTTTAGAAGTTACTTTTTCTACTTACCTTGCAGAATTCTTAGATAAAGCAAAACCTAAAATGGATCATGAAATACCTTTACAATCAAACATGTTTCACTCCATTTTCAGATAAGTGTATGAAATGAAGGGTTTAGTTGTTTGCAAGGGCATCACTTGGTTAAAATAAGGCGACAACCTAAGTTGCTTTTCCCCATGCATGTATGTCTAGTCGCTCAGTAATGTCCGACTTTTTTGCAACCCCATGGACTGTAGACTGCCAGGCTCCTCTATCCATGGGATTTCCCAGGCAAGAGTACTGGAGTGGGATGCCATTTCCTCCTATAGGAGATCTTCCCGACCGAGGGATCGAACCCACATTTCCTACATCTCTTGCATTGCAGGCAGATTCTTTACCACTGAGCTGCTTTTCCCCAGTGACATTCAAACTCATCTATGCTCATATTTCACATAGAAGCTGAATGATATAATAGATTAAACTCAATGAGTTTAAATTAAATTCACTGCAGGCAAACACATTTTCCTTCCCAATATTACTCTTTCCTTATAGCACAGTGCTAAGCTCACTGCTGACCACATTAATTCTAAATGATGAAACTGAAATCATGTAACTTTTGGTGGATAAGTATGGTAGGCTGAATAATGATCACCAAAATATGACTATGTCCTAATCCTCAGAGGCTGTGAAGATGCTGTATGTCATTTGGGGGGATTAAGTTTTCAGATGGAATTAAGGATGATGATCAGCTGACCTTGAAATAGGAAGATTACCCTGGATTGTTCAAGAAGATCCAAGGTAATCACAGTAGCCCTTATAAATGGAAGAGGGAGGCAGAGAAGGAAGTTAGAATCAGAGAAATATTTGAAGATGCTAGACTTCTGGCTTTAAAGACAGAGAAAGGGAGGAAAATGGGTATTCTCCCTAGGCCACTAGAAGAAACATACCCATGCTGGCACCTTGATTTAGCCCAGTGTGACCTAATTTTGGATTTCTGAGTTCTTTTATCTATAAGACAATAAACTTGTGTCACTGACTTTGTGGTAATTTGGTACAACAAAATAGCAAATTAATGTAATAGGTGTGAGTAATTGACTAACAAAATTCTTTTT
Organism: Bos javanicus; assembly: GCF_032452875.1. Lineage (NCBI taxonomy): Eukaryota > Metazoa > Chordata > Mammalia > Artiodactyla > Bovidae > Bos > Bos javanicus. The sequence goes on along the minus strand of NC_083885.1, from coordinate 30,222,576 downwards.
TTTCCTAAACCAGGGGAAAATAAGAGTGGAGGGGATGGGCAATAGATAAATCTTGTCTTTTTTTCTCAGAATGTAATGATTGTTTTACCTTCTTCTACAAAGCAAGTAGCAGATGATTCTTTAGCACATGCTTCTCTTTAATTCTTGAGTAAGGTGGCATTTTTTTAAATGAATGCAAATCTACTTCTGTCTCAGCCTAGAGAAAATGTATGCATGACTTGAAAATCAAATGTGGACATGGGCAAAACAAAGGTTTTTTTTTTTTTTTTTTTTTCCCTTCGTCCTTGTCCCAAATAAGCATTTTTTGATATACTTATTAAAGATATAAGATCAAGTTGATAGGGGTGGGAGAGATACCTCTCTGACTCTGGGACCCCCAGGTGCCTGCTAATGTAGGATTTGCCTTCAAGGCCACTTCTCCAGAATACATCCCAGAGAGTATGTTAAATATAGTTTCTCTACTTAAGTTTAATTATAACTGTTTTCTCATGTTCCCATAAGAAACATTTCAGAATGTGAAAATCTGGTGCATATGGAAATAGGAAATTCATAGGAACTTCTGGGTACCTTGCCTTCACAGTACTATAAGGAGCCTGTTTCATTTTGAATGCCAAAATTGTTCCAACAAATCTGGAGTTTTGTCACTGAGTGAAAAATTAGAGTTAAATACTCTGAGCTGGGAATGACATTGAAACACATAGATGGAAGTAACCAAAGAAGGAAGTAGATCTATTCATAAATTATAATAGACTACAAAGGCTTTTAAACTCAGCTTAAAAAAAAATGGCTTGGAATTTTTTAGGACTCCTCCTGTCAAAGGCTGGCTGAAATTTGCAGAATGGCTTAATATACTTTTGTAATTCTAATAGCCATAGGAATAAACACCTGTGGCAGAGCAAAGGCTGCTAACACCAAGGAGAAGGGCCCATTCATGTACATAGGCTCATCGGTCATCACATTATTCTTGGGCTTATTCTCGGGCTTATTCTCATCCCTCATTAATAGACTCATACACGATTCTGGTATGCTTCTGTCCACATCAATCTTTGCAAATGATATTCTAAAGAGTCATTGTGCTGGACTCCAGATGAATGTGCCAGAGAGGGAAGTGTTAAGGGGAGGGTATAAGATACTTTAGAAAAATAACAAATTCCCAACTTTGAATATCACGAGGCCAGTTTCCTTTTTTCCTTCCTATCAGGGAAGAACTCTGTCTTGAAAAACTTAAGAAAGTGAATCGAGGCAAATTAGAATTCAATGAGCACACACTACATGTCAGTATTCATGCTTGCTGAATTTATCCTTAATCTTGTAGCACTCTGGGTTAGCATTATCACCCATTTTCCCAAAGAGGTATACATGCAGAAGACTTCACCTACTCCCAGTGACTGCACTAGTGAATTGTAGAGCTTGACGAAGAACCCAATAATTCCAAATCTCAAAGCATGAATGTCTACCTAACTTATCACTTTGACTTAAATGTGTCTGTGATTTTATCACACAGAGATGATCACAGATCTGTACCATTCATTCACAACACACATGTAACATCTATAATGCACACAGATCTATGACATCCATTTCCTTTTATGTTTTCTAGTTTCTGATGATTTTCTTTATATTATTCACTTGTGTAATTAGATATTATGTATTTATTTAAATATTCTTTGCACCTCAGCTAGCATCAAGGACAGTGCCTACCACAAAGTCAATATTTGGTGACATTTGCTGACCAGAACAAAAAGAGTCTTATTTATAAATATGAATGATCCAAGGATTTCAGGTATAACTGCATTACTGGACTGACAGGGCTTGTTTCCTCTACACAGTCTATGATCAAATATTGTGGTTGAGAATGTGAAGCCTGGAATTCCTTGGGTTGAGTAAGATTTCCCTTTCTCATGCTTACTCATTGGATTCTGGTAGGCAACATCCATATCCTCTCTCTGCCTCTGTTCACATCTGTAAAGGTTTGCAACTTGAAAGTTCTATAGAAAGGGGACTTACTGTATTACTACCATCATATCCATGTCTCATTCAAGTCTCACTGATTATCTCACCATGTTCTTCATGACAAAAGCATGCAATGAACCATCACACACTGTACCTTGCCATGCTTTCCTAGGGACTTTCAAGGTGGAATTGTCCCAAGAAGAGCTGTCATGGGTTTAGGGCCACATAGCTAGTGAATCTAACTTAAAATTCTGTGCTCTGCTTCCTCCTTTTTTAAAAAATTTTGAAGATGGGAAGTCCCAGAGGAGTTTTCTTGCTCCCCAATATGTGATAAAGCAGATCACGCTGCCTGGAGTGTGCAGGCAAGGGCATTGAGTGTAGCCAGGGAGGCAGGCTGCACAGACAAGTGTTTGTGGTAAGGCCAAGAGTGGCCCAAATATTACAGTAAGCATTGGAGATTTAGATTTGATCACTGTAATCAAGGTATCTGTTTATAAATTCTCAAAACAGCATTTAGAAAGTGTGCACTTCGTTGACTAACTCAAAGTAATATCTTTTGATCCCTAGAGAGTTTCGTTTAAGGTCTCCCAAACTCTCTCCCCATAGCTATCTTTCCTACTTCATGTGCTTCTTTATTGCTTTCCTCATCTATCAAATAATTACTTTTGAAAAATATATTACTTATCTCTCTCTGCCTAACATTATTAACAAAACTTAACATGTTAAAGCAATGTATATTAATTATCTTATACATGTTTGTGGGCTAGCAGTCAAAGCACAGCTTAGCCAGGTCTTCTTTTTCATGTTTCTCAAGGTTAAAAATCAAGGTTTTGGCCATGGATGCAATCTTATCTAAGGCTGGACTGGGAAAGGATCCATGTACAGGCTCAAGGGGTTATGGGCGGCATTCAGCTTCTTGTGGGCTGCTGGATTGGGAGACTCAGTCTCCTGCATGTACTCTGGTTAACTGCAATACACCCTGGTTCCTTGCCACAGGGGCCCTCCCAGCATAGCTTTTTGCTTCCTCCAAGTGAGAAAAAGAGAGTCTGTCAGCAGCAAGGGAACAAACTGTATATAATATTATCATGGATGTGATATCTCATTGTCTTTGTCCTATTGTATTTGTTAGGAGCAAGTCATAGACCTTGCTCACACACTGGGGAGGGGATTACACAAGTCATGAATACTAGGAGGTGGAGGTCATAGGAGCTGTCTTGGAATCTATTTGCCTTAAAAGGCAAGAAGAAAAGCAATTTTTGAATATAAGGACACAGAGCATTAGAAATTAACAAGGTGTTTGTACACAAGATGGAGGAAGATCCCATTTGAATCTGACTCTGGTATTTATATATTATTTTGTGTCTCTTTTATTTAACTAATGAGCACAATATTTATCAGTCTGTGTAACAAATCAGACTCATCAAATCCTCTAGCACTTGCCTCATGAATACAGGTAGTGCTGTGGTAGAGTCTGCCTGCCAATGTAGGAGATGCAAGAGATGCAGGTTCTATCCCTGTGCCAGGAAGATCCCCTGGAGGAGGAAATGGCAACCCACTCCAGTATTCTTGTCTGAAAAATTCCATGGTCAGAGGAGCCTATAGCCCATGGGGTCACAAAGAGTTGGACATGACTGAGCATGCATGCTCACTCAGTCACTTACTGATCAGTTCACTCGAGCAAAGGAAATAAGGAAGATACCCTTTCTTCCTGGACACAAAGCAGATAATGGTGTGATCCAGATTTGGAGGGAACACATCTAGGATTTAATCTCATCTTAAGCATTTATTATTTTGGTGTCCTTATTTTATACATGCACATTATACAGATATGAGCATGAAAACTCATAGTATTAAAATAGGGGGAAATGTGCTAGGCATTATTGTTGGGAAATTTAATTATGAGATTCCTCTAATACTAAGTATTAAGCACTAGTTATTCAATGTTGCTAAGAAGAAGATGGAAACTCACAGTGTGGCTTTAGATTAAATGATTTGACTCAAGGTTTTTTTTTTTTTTTTTCAGTATGTTTGACAATGGTTTCTTGGGTTCCAGAAGACAATTACTTCAGCTCTCTAAGGAGCTTTCTAACTGCAGCTGCTAAGACATTTGTGTGGTTTGGGACTATGTTTTGGAAGAATTTCTGAAGAGTACAACCACAATATAAAAATATATTCATTTTATTTTCTTCAACTATCCAACAACAACGGGAATATGGGGCTTATTTCACTTGTACTTAGAATGTAAAATTCAAGTGGGAGACCTAAGTGAAAATGGGAACAATTTTGGTCATAAAAAATATCCTGTGTCATACAAGAGGCAGATTCATTCACCATACTTGACTGTCACATTAAATTCTGAGCTTGAGAATTAAATGTGATTAAACCTGATTCTAAGACTTGGTACTAAGCATTAGATCTCAGAATTCTCCTCTAGGCAAGGAGGCAGATCTTATTTTCTCAGAACACCAGGCAAAGGCAGAAGGAAAAGAGAATAAGAATAAGGGGCAAAAGAAAGAGAAGAAGGAAAAATAGAAAGCCATACTCTGGCTTCAGTATACAATTGTTATAAAATCTCCTCTCCTTCTCCAAAACACATATCTTCTGTAGGACATGCTCCATTTTTGTGGTTCTCCATGGCAGGGATTTCAAAGTGAATGATGAAATAGAAGAGAGTATTATATTGAGATACGGGCTACATAGACCCAGGTTCCAGCTTTGCTCCTGCTAAACTGAGTCACCTGGCATGGTGTATTGGACCTTTCTAAATGTCAGTTATGAAGTGAGTAAAGTATACACATTGCTCAGTTGTGTCTGACTCATCGTAACCCCACGGACTGTAGTCCATCAGACTCCTCTGTCCATGGAATTCTCCAGGCAAGAATACTAGAGTGGGTTGCCATTCCCTTCTCCAGGGATTGAACCTGGGTTTCCTGCATTGCAGTCAGATTCTTTACCATGTGAGCCACCAGGGAAGTCCAGAGGTCAGTTATCACTGATGGCAAATAGGATGGGGTGAAGTACACATTAAGAGTGGCAAAGGATGGATCTTGTATATCTTTTGCAATAGTTGAGCACATCTATCTAGAAAGCCATGTTATGACAGAGTTTGACCCACACAGAAATGCAATGAGGGAGATTTCAGGGGCCAATTAATGATGCAAGAGCATGGGTGGAGCAGCCAAGAAGCATCTTGCTGGATAGATGTTTGCCATCCCAACACTTCACTCTCTTCCAGATTGAATATTCTAAATGACTATGACTCACTTTCCCTTGCTCTTGAATAAAGTAATTTATTTTAGAATTTGAGAGCAAGTTTAGCCAAAGCTGGAGCAATATTTAGGCATTGTCTCTCTCCTTTTTTTTTTTTTTTAACACTAGCCATAAATTTCACAGCAGCGAAGACTATGTTCTTTTGGTTCTACATTGAATCCACAGAGACTAGCCAAGTATTGGCACACAGTAGGTATACATTAAACACATTGTCGAACCACTGAATTCTGCAGTACTGCTTCTGAGAAAAACACATACTGCACTCCATCTCACACTGGGTTCTCCTGAAAGAGGTGGTTCTTAAACTTGTCAGACTAGAGTGTATTCAAGACAAAAAAATCAACAAATCAAAACACAAAACATGCATTATAAAGTTGATTCATCAGGAATAAATGGCATTAAAACAAATAAGGGGGAAGGAAACAGAGTCCAGGGATGTTTATTTTTTTTAATCCTACGACTATGTATAGGGTCTTCTCTAGGTAAAGAAGGAGAAGGCAATGCCAACCCACTCCAGTACTCTTGCCTGGAAAATCCCATGGATGGAGGATCCTGGTGGGCTGCAGTCCATGTGGTTGCTAGGAGTCGGACATGACTGAGCGACTTTACTTTCACTTTTCACTTTCATGCATTGGAGAAGGAAATGGCAACCCACTCCAGTGTTCTTGCCTGGACAATCCCAGGGATGGGGGAGCCTGGTGGGCTGCTGTCTATGGGATCACACAGAGTCGGACACAACTGAAGCAACTTAGCATAGGTAAAGAATCCGCCTGCCAATGCAGGAGACACGGGTTTGATCCCTGGGTTGGAAAGATCCCCTAGAGGAGGGCATGGCAACCCACTCCAGTGTTCTTGTCTGGAGAATCCAATGGGCAGAGGAGCCTGGGAGGCTACAGTCTATGGGGTTGCAAAGAGTAGGATACAACTGAACATGTGTGCATGCATATGCATGGACTTTTGTAAACAAGTGTCTAACAAGCTCATTCACTCCCTGAGCACCCTAACTTCATAACAGACAGTGTCTTCCCTCACCAGCTCCCAGATCATTTTAGTCCTCTCCTCATAGCTCAGGGTCATAAAGCTGGTGCATCTGGAAGATAAGCTTATAAAGGTAGAGAAAAAGACATAGTGTAATCATGTCAGCCTGTCAGAATATCAAGCTCAAAGGAACAAAAGACAGAGTGTCCAGTTTTAATTGGCCCATAAGCAGTTTTGTTTTTTTCCACTCTCAAAATACCCTCAAGAAAAATAATTCCTAGTTTTGGGCTGCTATTATTAAAACACTAAAAAAAAATGAGCATTTCCTGTTTATTGAAGATTTATAATGTGCATAAATCTTGCATTTTTACCCTGACCTTCACAACAGTTCTTTCTGGAATATTTTCCAACTCAGTCTACATTCCTAAGTGTCTGTGTTTAAAAGGGTCCTCCAGTTCTCTATATAATGGCTGGACTTCTATTACAGGGCATTAGTTTTACATTAAGAACTATTAGGATCCTGTGGATGACCCCATTATAACCAGTTTCTGCCATTCACATCAGCACCTGCAGGAGACTGATGTGATCATAGGCAGACAATGTCTGGCTTTAACATCAAATAAATGATGGTTCACACCAAGTGCCTTTGGCATCTAGGGTGCTCACAGATATCTTCTTAATGGTCGCATGTTTTTCCATTTGAAAAACATAGTTGGAAAGATCATTGTTTTTGAAATTAATTAATTCACAATTTTTATCTATGTGATCCTGAACCAATTATTTAAACTCTTTTACCACTGCTTCCTCATCTATAAAGTGGGGGAATTAGCATTTACCTTTGAAGATTGTAGTAAAAAATAAATAATTTTCACCAGCAATGTGCACGTGCTCCATTTCTTCCACATTCTTGCAAATGCTTGTTTGTTTATATATATATCTATCTGCTAAGTTGCTTCAGTCGTGTCTGACTCTGTGCAACCCCAGAGACGGCAGCCCACCAGGCTCCCCCGTCCCTGGGATTCTCCAGGCAAGAACACTGGAGTGGGTTGCCATTTCCTTCTCCAATGCATGAAAGTGAGAAGTGAAAGTGAAGTCACTCAGTCGTGTCTGACTCTAAGCGACTCCATGGACTGCAGCCTACCAGGCTCCTCCATCCATGGGATTTTTCCAGGCAAGAGTACTGGAGTGGGGTGCCATTGCCTTCTCCATATATATATATATATATATATATATATATATATATATATATTATAATAGCTGTCCTGACAAGGGTGAGGTGATATCTTATTGAGGTTTTGATTTGCACTTTCCCTGGATTAATGACATTGACTGTTTCTTCAGGTATCTATTAGTAATTTGTATGTCTTCTTGGGGAAATATCTATTCAAGGTCTTAGCTCATTTTTTAAATTGGGTCTTTTTTTCTGTTGAGTTGTAGAATTCCTTATATAGTTTGGATATTATTAATTATTTGAAATTATATAATTAACTGCTTATCAGACATACGGTTTAAAAACATTTTCTCCCATTCCACAGGTTTCTTCTTTGCTTTGTTGATTATTTCCTTTACTGTGCAGAAGTAATTGTATAGATTTTATGGAAAACAGTATGGAGATAACTCAAAAATTAAAGATGGAACTGCTATAGGATCATGCAATCACACTTCTGATTATTTATTCAAAAACTTTGAAATCAGAATCTCAAAGATGTATTAACACGTCCATATTTATTGCAGCAGTATTCATAATAGTCAAAATATGGAAACAGTCTATAAATCCATTGACAGATGAACAGAATAATTATGGTATAAACACATAGAGGAATACTGTAGAAACTTAAAAAAGAAGGTCTCCAATATGCTGCAACATGGATGAACCTTGGAGACATTATGCTAAGTAAAATAAGCCAATCACAGAAAGACAAATATTGGATGTTTCCACTTAACACAAGATATCAAAAACAGTCAAATGTTTGATAGAATCAAAGAGTGGAATAGAGGTTACTAGGGGCCAGAGAGAAGAGTGAATGGGGAATTACTAGTCGATAAACATAAAGTTGCAGTTAAGGGAGATAAGCTCTAGAGGTCTGTTGTACCACGTACCGTAGTGTGCACTTAAAATGTTAAGAGTGCAGATCTCATGTTTCTATTCTTTCCACAATAAAATAAATGGTTTTAGTTAGATATATTAAGACATATCATGTACTTAGAATACTGTCTGATATACAGTTGTTGTTGGTATTTACTTGCTAAGTTGTGTCTGACTCTTTTGCAACCCCATAGACTGTAGCCCACCAGGCTCTGTTCATGGCATTTCCTAGGCAAGAATACTAGAGTGGGTTGCCATTTCCTTCTCCAGAAATCTTAGTGACCCAGGGATTGAACCCACATCTCCATCACTGACAGGCGGATCCCATACCACTGAGCCACCACAGAAATCCCTAATACAGAGTTAGTAGACATTAAATAATAATTATATCAAAATGCACTATGTCTGTCAATGCAGTAGAAAGCATCCTTTATGCTGCCTGGAAAGAACCAGCTGATGGATAGAAAATGCCAAGTGATACTGACAATTACTATCATGTATGAAATTATTAGCTTCTATAAAAGGCCCATTGAATTTTTTTCTGTGAAAATTAAGTTAGCAATACAGAAAGAAATGGGAAAGATTGCAAAAATGACCTCTGACTTCAGCCATTTACAGTCAGTAAGCCTAATGAACATGATTGAAGACTCATGTGTTTATGCTGATTTTACTTCCTCTGCAACATCTACAGGTTTTAAAAATAACCCTTCCATCTTTTCATTGAGAGTGCTATGCTAATTATTATGCAGGTTTATCACATGCTTAAATAGCATCAGCGGTGAAAGCTCATAAAATGTTTATTAAGAAATATAGAAGTATTGAAAACATTAAAACATTGGCTTCAAACATTAAAATATATTTCTAGGAGCTCTTTGGCCAGGATTTTATTTAAAAGTTTTCAAAGTTTTGTGCTGGGAAAATCCCTAGGCAGTAATTTTATTGTTGGAAGTCATTTAAACTAATATTTGATATTTTACAATCTCTTCATGATCCATTATGATTTGTAGCTTTTGACTATTTTACTGTAAACTCCATTCTCATTAGTAACTGCTGCAATTCCAAAATATACTTTCAGTAATTTAGAAAATGTCTGCAGTAACATTCACTAAAGGCATTTACATTAACATTCCTTATAACATTAAGACAAAGTATGGTCTCTTGAAAATAAATTTAACCAAATGGAGAGGTTTTTGAAAATCAATGTATATATTCTAGGAGTGGACTGTGGAAATAGGTTCTGAGGTCATTACAATGACCCGTAAAATTTTGAAGTACTACTTGGCCAATAGTCTTCATTACTCACACTTTCTATGAATGTGTGAGAAACTGAGGAAAGCAATCCAAAAACAAAGGATTATGTACAACTCTTTATTTAAAAACTCCTGTGTCATTTTTAAAACTCTGTATGTTAGATTTAAAAACTCATTATGTCATTTTCATCAAACTGGCTTAAGGAAAAAGGGATTTATTGGTTATTGTAACTGAAATTTCAGCAGACGTTCTGCCTCCCATCATTGATATGGGGTCTTAGGAAATTATACAAAGTTTGTGACTTACTTTGATAGGCATTCAAAAACTTAAATGGGTTGGTAATTGGAGAATGGGATGAATAGATGGTTGGATGTATGAAAAACCAACTATGGCATAATGCTAATTTTAGAACATTGGTGGCAGGTAATTAGGTGATTTTGGTAAAATAGCTTCATCTTTTCTTTATATATAAAAACATTTCATGACAAAATGTTGTAGAAATTGTTACCACCCTAGTTTCTCCCTCTGGGCTCTCCTTACTGTGTTGGTGTGTCCAAAAAAGTACTAGCCTAAGTGCTTTCAGGTAATTTTGGCAGCAACAGTATGAAGTCATTCCTGTCAGATTCAAAGAAAACATTTTACTGAGTTTGGTTGGCAATGGCCAGATCACATACCCACACCTGAACAAATGACTGGGGTGAGGAGGTTGCAAAGTTCTGATTAGCTAGGAAAGAATCACATGCTCCACTTGTGAAGATGGGCTGAGACTCCTCCCAGAATGTAGGGCTGAGAATTTGAAACAGGGGCTTTGGGTGGCTTAAAATTTCAATTCCTGAAAAATCATTCAAATGTGATATGTAGACCAGCAAATGCATGATGAAATGTAATTCCAGATGTTAGAATGAAAACACCTGCCTAGTCACTAAAAATTATCTATCCTCTTAACAAGTTATGTGTTGTAATGCAAATTAATATAATCGTAGGCATTTTCACTTGCTTTTGGAAGGCAGTGGTGCTCCTAGAAAAGCTGCAGTAGATGAAAACAAGAGTATTCCAAGATTTTTGTGTATAAACACTGGCTCAGAGAAGGAAAAAAGAATGCAGTGAAACACGGTTGGGTTCACTGAATTTATGTAACAACTAAGCCGATTATTCCTAAACATCTTTATCTCTCGTCTGCTCTTCAGTGAACACTCTTCTTAAAGTTTTGTTTTTAGAAATAGAGCCTGACTCCCAAGTACCACTCAGGTGTGCAGAAAGGTTTTTTGACAAGACTTCTAGGATGAAAATTTATGTTGGAAAGTTGTAGCTTCATAATTCCTACAGTACTGGCTGACCAACTTACAATCTTTGACATCAGTTACCACAACAAATAAAATATAACCTGAATTCCTGAAAAAGAAATGTGGCTGACTCTCTGTTATAAGATACAGGTTTGAATCAAGATTAACTTGGGCAAAAAAGCTAAAAGTAAGTATTCTGATTTTAATGAAAGTTGTACCTCAGATGATTATTAGGAAATCAAGGAAATTTTGTATAGAGGTTATAGAACCTCGTATGGAACTATATTATGTTACTTTAGGTATACAACACACGTGCATGGTAAGACACTTCAGTTGTGTCTGACGCTTTGCGAACCTATGGACCATAGTCCGTCAGACTCCTCTGTCCATGGGATTCTCCGGGTAAGAATACTGGAGTGGGTTGTTGTGCCCTTCTCCAGGGGGTCTTCCCAACTCAGGGATCAAACCTGTGTCTCTTATTCCTGTGTTGGCAGACAGATTCTTTACCACTATCGCCACCTGGAAACAGGTGTGCATTAAATATAGATACAGATGTGAATAAAGATATAGATACAGATAGGCAAAGAAATTGACATTCTAAGCCTTGAAGTATAAAGAGTTAATTTAGTTGTTTCATTGATATTGGGATTTGTGTTGACATTTTAATCATGAATTATGCCTCTGCATCAGTCCTGTGAACAAGCCTTGATAAATAAATTTAACCTCATTTTGCAAATGAAGAAACTGAAGCCTTGCAAGTTGCAGTATCTTGCTGAATTCTACTACCACTAGTATAGAGTAGTAAGCTGGATTTAAACTAAAATCTGAATAATTTAGGGGATCAAAAGACTATGGACATAGGTTGTAGGTATTTCATTAAAGAAAATCACCCCAATTTTCAATATATACAACAGATTTTCTCTGACACCAAATGGAAAATTAATCTGAAGAAGAGTCCAAGTCAATTATTGTGTGTCTTTTGACTCCAAGGCCTCGCACCCCCATGACCCTGAAGCATGGCTGTTAAGAAGATTGCCCTCTTTGGCGCCATGGGAGGACCGGGCTCACCACCTCGTCAGGTGGTGCAGGTAGGCTCTGAGATGATAGTGCTGGTGTGGAACACCTCCTCCAGGCTGCCTGCAGAGGGTCCCAGCCAGCCCACGTGATAGAGGGTGGTGTCCAGCAGGTGGCTGACATGGCTAGACTGAGGCTGGAAAGAACGCCATCATCACGCCGCTGGGCACCAGCAGTGATCTCGGTCCTGCCACAGTGATATCTGAGGGTGCCTGGAACATTGTGGGGCCATAAGGGCCCATGACATGGACCTTGGCCTTCCTACTGTGGGACCCATGCAAGGTGCCCCCAAGACTGCAGGACATGACCAATGACCACAGTCGGATGCACAAGATACCACAGGAGTCAGCCTGAGTTTCATGGCTATGATGCTGCCACCTGAAGGAGAACAGCTGCTGAGTGGGGCCCCTACTCAGTGACCCTGGATGAATGAGGGCCCTCAAGGTCATCTCCAAACATGAATTGGGCCATTTCAGGCTGTGCTGACTCACTGCCAATGAGCACAATGGGAACAGCAACTGCTACTCCTACCAGTACCAACTCTTTCTTGCAGGACAGCACCCAATCAGTCTTGAACCAAGAGCTTCAAATTAAAAAAAAAGAAAAGAAGAGACCCAAAATGCAGTTAGTACCTTCCTTTTGTAACTAGTACCTAGACAAAGCAAACTCTTAAATCTCATGCTATTCAGTAGCCCCAGAAATATAATATCTATTGATAATAGATTTTGCCAATTTATTACAGTCAATTTATCACCATGATTGATGATATTAAATGTGGTATCCCATGCATTAAATGAGCCCTCCAGATGATCAGAATGAAGCCTGTGGGAGGAGGAACACACTCTATTAGTTATCTTTTTCTGACACAGTGCTGGCATCAATATCTTCAGAGTATTTGCTGCCATGCACGGCTTCGCTTCATCTGCACCAAAACACTTGTTTTTCTTTCTTTATGCTCAGTTTGGTTCTTAGTTCAGCTAGACATTTTTTTTTTCTTTCTTCCCCAGCAATAGACATCAGTGGATTGGTTACAGAATTAAGTCTCAGAAGCACAAGTACAATACTTTTTCATTGAATCCACAAGACAGAAATATTCATAGCAGTTAATAGATTTCTCCAAATTTTACATGTAGTCTGGCTCTGATCCACACAGTCAAAGGCTTTCCTGTAATTAGTAAAGCAGAAGTAGATGCTTTTTCTGGAATTCCATTGCTTCCTCTATGATCCAGGGAATGTTGGCGATTTGATCTCTGGTTCCTCTGCTTTTTTTAAACCCAGCTTGTACATCTAGATATTCTCGGTTCACGTACTGTTGAAGCCTAGCTTGAAGGATTTTGAGCATAGCCTTACTAGCATGTGAAATGAGCACAATTTCTGGTAGTTTGAACATTGTTTTGGCACTTCCCTTTTTTGGGATTGGAATGAAAACTGATCTTTTCCATTCCTGTGGCCACTGCTGAGTTTTCCAAATTTTCCAAATTTGCTGACATATTGAGTGCAACACTTTAACTGGTGCTGGAGAAGACACTTGAGAGTTTCTTGGACTGCAAGGAGAACAAACCAGTCAATCCTAAAGGAAATCAATCCTGACTATTCATTGGAAGGACTGATGCTGAAGCTGAAGCTCCAATACATTGGCTACCTGATGCAAAGAGACAACTCATTTGGAAAAGACCATGATGCTGGGAAAGATTGAAGGCAAAAGGAGAAGAGGGTGGCAGAGGATGAGATGGTTGGAAGGCATCACCAATTCAATGGAAATTAATTTGAGAAAACTCCAGGAGATAGTGAAGGACAGGGAAGCCTGGCATAGTGCAGGCCATAGGGTCACAGAGTCAGACACTACTAAGGGACTGAAAACAAAGTCTGGCTGTGACCACTCTTTATAGTCATACTTGGTCACTTAGATTTAGGATGCAGCCCTCAGGCAAAATTTGAAGAAGCAATACATGTTTTTTGTTCTCAATTTTGCCTTGCTCCAGCAACACACTTTCTCAACTGTTTCATTTCAAATGAGTTTTAACTAAGGGCCCTTTTCTATATGCAGACAATGGAAGAGCAGATGGCACTTTTTCCAGTGTATCTTAGCCAAGATTCCACTCTGGAAACACAGGCAGTTCTTGTTCAATAGCCCTTAAAAAAATTGGTACAGTTCATCTCACTTGATTTCATGTCAACTATGACTTAGAAAAGCCTTGAACACAAGTTCATTTTTCATTTTTGGTAATAGTGACCACTGAGTTCTAACTTTACACTAGGTTTTTAACATTCTTTATGTCAAATGTGACTGGAAATCTACTAAGTAGACACTCTTAATACCTCCATTTTATTTTCCTCTCAGTCTCATTATTTAGCTTCAAAGAGATTGAAAAAAAACAAAAACAAAAAACCCTAGATTCTAATTGATCTCTTAATGATTAAGTGAGCTCAGACAAATACATATTTTACTTTGAAATCTTTGCAATGGGGATATATGACAAGAATTAGGAAAAGCCAAAACATCAAGCTAATACTTCTGTTTTCCCTTCTTTTACCCAAAGCAGATATTGTTAATCATGTACTGCACTCTTTCTCTCCTAATAGTACTTAAAGACACATAGCTCTTTGGGAAGTTATTCTTACTTTACAGACCTTGAAAAGTTAGATAACATATATTTACATACCCAATACTTGGCTACCTTAGACATCTCTTCCAAAATCTCACATTCTGGATTTCAAGGTATGTCTGCCTCTTAGCTTGTTTACTAATTGAAATCTGTCATTATATATGAAGGGGCTTCTCTGGTGGCTTAGACAGTAAGGAATCTACTTGCAAAGCAGGAGACCCAGGTTCAATCCCTAGGTTGAGAAGATGCCCTGGAGAAGGGAATCACTACCCACCCCATTATTCTTGCCTGGAAAATCTCATGGACAGAGAAACCCGGCAGACTACTGTCCATGGGGTCGCAAAAACGTTGGCCATGAATTCCGTCAAATGTCTTTCACCTGTCTTGTCACTGTGATGGGTGTTTAAGTTGTGTGTGTGCCAAGTTACTCAGTTGTGACTGACTCTTTGTGACGCTGTGGGCTGTAGCCCACCAGGCTCCTCTGTCCATGAGGATTCGCCAGACAAGAATAATGGAGGAGGGTTGCCGTGCCCTCCTCCAGGGGATCCTCCTGACCCAGTGATCGAACCCAGATCTTTTTATGTCTCTTGCGTTGGCAGGTGGGTTCTTTATCACTACCACCATGCAAAAGTCAATAAAAGTCTCTTGCCTCAAAGGTATATCTAGTTATGACTTTCTTTAAACAGCTTATTTTCATTAAGGCAGGAGCATGCTTGAATTTACTCTTTAAATTTATGTGAGGAGAGAAAAATCTTTGCTCATTTGAATTTTGAAGCATATATTTCCTCAGTGAAAGATTTTCATGAAGGCAGACACAGCAGGCAGAACCGCTGCCCCAAAAGATATTTTTGACTTCACCCCTCATGTCAAGCATGACTGAAGTGAAGACCTTCATGCTTGCAGCTACATTTTTTTTTTTTTTCTGCTAACAGTCTTTCTCCTTAAGTACTGTGACTGCGTATCTCCATTTCCTGCCTTAAGGATTCTGAAAGCATCCATCTGTCCCTCTGCTTCATTCCCTATTCACTGTGCCCTTAACACTACCACCAAACTTGGTCAATTTATAGCAGAATTGCATAGAATCCACGCTCAGAATAGTCCCTGCAATTGAGTGACAAAAGGCTAAATTAGTTCATCTCTTGTTTCTCTGTTTGGCTTAAACCCAGAAGTTTTCTGGGTACCCAGAATCTCAGGAATAAGGTCCTAGAACTGAAACCCAACCCAAGGGCGGTGCTTAGCAAAAATATGGGGTTGCCAAAGCTTAGTTCAGGCTTAGCAAAAAGCTGTCAAGACAAAGGTCATTTGGAAGAGTTAGAGATGAGAGACAAAAAAAACCTATTGGAGTGGGACAGATGCTTGAGAGTAGTTGAAGCAGTAGGTGATGGGAAGAAATCCAGTCAGGCGAACAAAATATTAAGTAGGTGGCAAAAGAGGATATAGCAACAGCAGCCAGCGTGGTAAGCAAAAGGAAAAACTTTTGGTAAGTCACTTACTGTATTTATTGAGCTTGTATGTTTTCATTTTTTCCTACTGTATGGTAAGCTCCTTTAGGGCAAGAGGTATTAATATATCTAGTCCACTTTTAAACTCTATTGCTATGAATTAAATTTCTATTACTATGTTCCCATGTAAATGCTTCATAGATGTTTGATAAATTTACATAAGAAATAAATGAATGGTTGGATTCCATCATTAAACCATCTTCAGACTCCCATATTTCCTTCTTTATATTATCTTTCAAGTTTTTACCACTTCAATAATTTTAGGATTTCCTTTTCATGAAGCTTATTTTACTCTTTAAATTTTGTGTAAAAAGGATTATTTTTATTATGAGAATGATAAAGAAAATTAACATAGTCTATGTATCAGGGCAACCTAATACAAATACTAATACAAAAACAAATGGTCAGAGGAATATTTTAAGATTAAAATTAACAAAATGAATGGGAGATTGTGAAAGATGAATGGTGGCAAATGCTGAGAAGCACAGCATTATGTTATCAAAGTACTCAGACTTGTGACTTATTATCCAATGCCAAATGTTAACTGCAAAGATGCCAAAGTATTTAAAAATATGGCACATTTAAAGGCCAGTCTTATCTATATTACTTGGGCACATTTAAAAAAATTATCAGTTATTTTCAAAATCTCAAGGGCCATTAATGCATTTAAAATGTATTAAGGAAGTGGCTTGGAACAGTGACTTTGACAGTTTATAAGACGTCTTATAACTGGGGATATATAATAATTTTTCTTTAACACACACAAAAGGCTTCGAATAAATTGCCTTGTCCAGTGGCTAGAATACAGTGAAAGTGAAAGTGGCTCAGTCATGTCTGGCTCTTTGTGAGCCCCTGGGACAGTACAGTCCATGGGATTCTCCAAGTCAGAATACTGGAGTGGGTAGCCTTTCCATTCTCCAAGGAATCTTCCCAACACAGGGATTGAACCCAGGTCTCCCTCACTGCAGGTGGATTCTTTACCAGCTGACTCACAAAGGAAGCCCAAGAATACTGGAATGGATAGCCTATCCCTTCTCCAGTGGGTCTTCCCAACCCAGGAATCAAATGGGGGTCTCTTCCACTGCAGGCAGATTCTTTACCAGCTGAACTATGGTCGGTATTCTGCATCTTTTTAGATATTCAAGAATGTAGATATTCAGGAGTTACAGGTAGATGCCTTGGAAAGTGGTTGAAACCGTTAATGTTAACATAATGATCAGGTGTGGAGTTCAAAAGCAGACCTCCAAACTTGAGGAAGATAGTCCCCAAAATTACACAGGAATATAGCATCCTACCTGAGTATATAAATGAAGCAGTACCCTGTCCTGTGGCAACCCACTCCAGTGTTCTTGCCTGGAGAATCCCAGGGACGGTGGAGCCTGGTGGGCTGCCGTCTATGGGGTTGCACAGAATCGGACACACCTAAAGTGACTTAGCAGTAGCAGCAGCACCCTAAATTTATGGTTATTGACACTGGAGGATTGGATTAGAAGATAAATATTCATTTCATACCAAATTGCAAAAATACAGTGCCCTATGATTAGGTTTCCTAGAAATAATTAGGAGAGAGCCTGATTGCCATGTAAAGGGCCAAGTCCAAGAATTTATGAATAGGAGTATTTTTTTAGTCACTCTTTAAATTTATTTGTAAATGAAGGATGATTACAGTATTGTGCTGGTTTCCGCCACACATCAACATGGACCACCCATAGGTACACATGTGTCCCCTCCCTCGTGAGCCTCCCTCCCACCTACCCTTTCCCATGCTTCTAGGTTGTTACAGAGCCCTGATTTGAATCCCTGGGTCATACAGCAAATTCCCACTGGCTCTTTATTTTACATATTTTAGTATATATGTTTCCATACTCCTCTCCCCATTCATCCCACCCTCCTTCCTATCCACCCCTTGTGTCCATAAGTTTATTCTTTATGTTGTGTCTCCATTGCTGCCCTGCAAATAGGTTCATCAGTATCATCTTTCTAGATTTCATATATATATAGATATAGATATACAATATTTGTTTTTCTCCTTGTGACTTACTTCACTCTGTGTAATAAGCTCTAGTTTCATCCACCTCATTAGCACTTGCTCAAATACATTTGAATAGGAGAATCTTTGAAAGTGAAAATCACTTAGTTGTGTCCGACTCTTTGTGACCCCATGGAATTAGTCCATGGAATTCTTCAGGCCAGAATACTGGAGTGGGTAGCTGTTCCCTTCTCCAGGGGATCTTCCCAACCCAGGGATCAAACCCAGGTCTCCTGC
Source organism: Bos javanicus (assembly GCF_032452875.1). NCBI lineage: Eukaryota > Metazoa > Chordata > Mammalia > Artiodactyla > Bovidae > Bos > Bos javanicus. The sequence continues at coordinate 30,204,307 of NC_083885.1, read as the reverse complement.
ATTGCAGACAGATTTTTTACCAGCTGAGCCACTAGGGAAGCCCAGGAGAATCTTTAGCAACATAAAATTAAGCTGTCAAAACACATTGGTATACAGAATTGATTCCTCTGGATTCCAGTTCAGAAGAATAAACGTTATATCTAATTAAGTCTGCACAATAATTCTGTGAGTATCTCCATTTTAGAGCTAAAGAAACTGACTTATACACCAAAGGAAACACAGTGGCTTAAGAATCCCGTAGTTCCATCTATTCATTATGTACCTGTAATTATGTCCCTTTCTCTCTGCATTTCATTATTCCCATCTGTAAATGGAAGAAAAATAAAATTCACATCTCAAAAAAGTATTCATCCTGATCTATCACTAAATATAGGACTAGGAGTACACGCAGAAAAGGGAAAGAGAGAAATGGATGATTCAATATAATAATTGTATCCCGCAATTAATTGGTTATAAATGTAAGTTCCCTGTATAAAAACAAGTTTAATGTTGGAATTTTGAAAACTAAAATCCTGTTTCTATCTTTTTCTTCAAGTAAATCCACACACAAATGCTGGGGATTTAGTATAGACCATACAACACAAGTTTGCTCTTGCCCCCTGCTGAAAATTTGCTTCATTTCTGATCTTGTCTGCAGTCTGTACCATTTATCTCAGTGACAGCAAAAGAAACTTGGGATTAGCTATTAACCAGTAAACAGTATAGCCCCCAAGCTTCTTGGCAGTGCCACCTGGAAATACAAATAATCACAGACTCCCTAGAGTAGGAGACCATGTCCTTGGTCAATGAGGTGAGAAGAGGACAGAGGGTAATGAGCAGACCGCCTTTTATTCCCCTGCTGTTCTAATGTGAAGCCAGGTTAAGGACATAGGACACATTTTAGAGATTAGTTATACTTAAAATTATAACAGCCAATAAGATTTAATGCTTAAATTAGGCCCATATCATTTATTAATTTATTCATTCATCCATTCAGTCATTTGAAAAAATATCTACTGAGCACCTTCTTTGTGTCAAGTTTGGTCAACAGCCACGAAGGACACAGAAACAAATAGGGTTTCTGGCTTCAAGAAGCTCATACCATAGAAGGGCTATGCACAGTAAACATTTATCCATTTTTTCACAAATAGTTTTGTGTGCCTAATAAATCATAAATGGTCAGTGTACAAGCTCTGAACAAAAGAGAGCACGTGGAGTTTGGAGTATGAATTCCTACCTAATGAAGCTATCAGTTTGTGGAATGTTATGAGGAGTCTACAGTGGTTTTCCATCAGCTCCTTTCAGTTCAGTTGCTCAGTCGTGTCCGATTCTTTGTGACCCCATAAATCGCAGCACGCCAGTCCTCCCTGTCCATCACCAACTCCCGGAGTTCACCCAAACTCATGTCCACTGAGTCAATGATGCCATCCAGCCATCTCATCCTCTGTCGTCCCCTTCTCCTCCTGCCCCCAATCCCTCCCAGCATCAGGGTCTTTTCCAATGAGTCAACTCTTTGCATGAGGTGGCCAAAGTATTGGAGTTTCAGCTTCCGCTTGTCAAATTCATCCTCATCCTCAGAGCCTTGGCTTTTGCTGTCCCCCTTATCTGGATTGCCATTCCTCACCTCTTCATGTGATTGGCTCTTCTCTCATATTTAGATCTCAATGCAAATCTTACCTTCTCAGGGATTAGATTCCTGGCCAGCCAATGCAAAGCAAACTTTGCCTCTTCCCTTGATTTTTCTCATTAAACTTGGTTTCCTTGTTTTCAAAGCATTTAATATAAAAAGTGTCATGTTTATGTATTTTTTGTCAGTTTATTTATATGTGTTCCCTATAAATACATGTTGCTTGAATGGATGGCTTGAATAAATGAATAATTCAATGAGGACGTGGGAAAGGAGCATCTTATCCTGCCTATGAGAGAAAGGAAGACCTCACGCAAAAGAGTGTCATCTTCCATGAGAAAAAGTTATGTTAAACCAGAAACTGGCCAAAGTAGAGGTATTTCCAGGCTATAGAAGCACAATGTTCAAAGGCATCACATACGAGGCAGTGTGTGTCAAGGTGTCAAGTGTCCCTGGACTTGTGATTATATGTTTGGAAGTGACAAAGGAGGCTGGATAGAAGGCAGTGGGAAGACCATGACGACACCAATTTGCTAAGCAGCCTGGACTTCCTCCTGAGAAGAACAGGGAGACATCGAATCATTTTAAATGAGGTAGCACAAACACAAGACTTGCATTTCACAACAACTGATGTAGTAGTAAGAGGAGTTTCCTAGGTGGCACTAGTGGTTAAGAACCCACCTGCCAATGCAGAAGACATAAGAGATGAGAGTTCGATCCCTGGGTTGGGAAGATCTCCTGGAGGAGGGCATGGCATCCCATTGCAGTATTCTTGCCTGGAGAATCCCATGGATAGAGGAGCCTGGTGGGCAATGGTCCATAGCGTCTCAAAGAGTCAAACACGACTGAAGCCACTTAGTATGCCTTCATGCAAGGAGAGGTATGTTGCTAGAAGGTAAACATGCAACAGGTGACTTTAAGTCTCTTTAAATTGTACTTGAAGCTAATGCCAAGGGAATGAATTAAAACTCTAGAATGGTGGAGATAAGAAAATGTGAATTCATTTATTAAGAATGTAGATATTATGTCAAATGGTAACATTGTGGGAGTGAAAGAAAATAATGATGACCACAATTCTACCTGGAGTATTGTGTAGTCATTTGGGACATTATAGTTCATAAGCCATGGGATTAGAGTAAGTGAAAGAAAGCAGATATTGGGATTGGGGAAAAGAAATTATTCAGTAGAAACTTGCTCTCTTTCCAGTGGCCTTGGGATATTAAAAAGAAACTGGCATACATTTATCAAAACTGTAGAGAGTTCATATTTGGAATTAAATTTGGAGTGAGTATGATAATTCAGTTTACCCATTGAAAGACAAAATAGATTCTCAGGGTGCTTTAAATCTCAAACTGTCCCTTAAGTATGATGGCAATACATTCTTATTACCTAAAGATTCTTATCACTTAATTTATCACTATTTTAGAAAAGGTCTGGTTAGGTCAATTTATCTCTAATTCTGAAAGTCAGTAATTGAGTAGGAATTTTATTTCTGCGTCAACAATCATCATATGAAGGATTGACTAAAAATATACTTATCAGTGGAAATTATAAGGGCTATGGCAACAGGCAAACCTGGGTTTAAACTGTGCTTCTCTTTCTGTCACTAGATAGATCTTCTTGGACAGGTTTGTTTGTTTTTTCCTTTTAAACTCCTCTGTGCATGTATTTTTTTCATTTTAGCACGAGAGATAGTAATGAATTTAGAGTATTGGTACAGGAAACCCTGATAGCATATATATGGCCTGATGCAGAGTGAGATAGTCAATAATGATTCTTAATTAATTTCATGATCATAATGATGTCATCATGTGGTTCAGACCAAAATCTTCTTTGGAATAATAAAAGTCAGCTCTTCTGGCTTTTAACAACAGCATAGCAGGGCGTTTCTATTCCAGTCCTCATTCACAGAGATGGGCCCTTTGCCTTTTGCAAAAGGGAATGCCAGAATGAAAAGGCTGAATGACTTTTATTTTCCTATTTCTGTATAGCACGAATGGTGTAATGTTATCAGTAGAGATAATACTGCCTGTAAATAGCCCTGAGTGAATTTGGTTGGCAAAATCGCGGGTGAAGATTGACAGGATCTTAAACAGCAGTAGTCAGGGAGGCCGGGGCTGGAGTATTGACAGCGGGTGATTTCGTGAGTAATGAAGAAGGTTATATGATTAAGTTTCCCAAAGCGTGCAGCGCCTGCCGTGAGCACTTGCTGCCGATCACCACCCTTCTGTGCTGCTGACTAGCCTCACTGCTTTCCAGGCAGGATCAATAGGATTAGAGGATTTGCACAGAAAGCTTGCCTGTGGCTTCTTGTTAAGGGTGTAGGGTGCCTTATAGCTCTCCTCTCTGGCGGTTTGCAAGCATTCCATGTATTAATCGCATACAGAGTCATCTTTTGGCTCTACTTTATGACTGTTTTTCTTCTATTACTTTTTTTTTTTTTTTAGAACTTCAGACTTACCTTTACCCCCCCTAAAAATAAGATAATGCCCAAGACAGCACCCAATATGGCCAAATCCTATGCATTCTTCTTCAAGGCATAGCTCTTTTTCACCTCCACCAGGGAGCCTTGAGGTCTTGGTTAGAATGACACATTGTGTTCCTAATTCTTTGTACATTTGCCACCTGGCAAATCACCTGCCCATACTTGTTTTCCTCACTAGATTGTTAACTTCTCTGACAACAGTTGTGTTTTATTAATCTTTGTAACCTCTCTACCTGATTATATATATCCCATAGTATATGTTCAATGAGCATTTGCTCATTTTTTAAACCATATGCTAAATACTGTAAATGAAATTAATTTATTCATTGGTGAAAGAAGAAATATCTCAGTACCAACCCCATGGAGTTGTTGTGAAGATAAAGTAAGCTTCAGAGAGGTTTTTAAAAACAGGAGCTAATGACAGAGGTAAGCAGTGAGACCAGTATTCAAATATCAGATCAGATCAGATCAGATCAGTAGCTCAGTCATGTCCGACTCTTTGCGACCCCATGAATCGCAGCACGCCAGGCCTCCCTGTCCATCACCAACACCCAGAGTTCACTGAGACTCACGTCCATCGAATCAGTGATGCCATCCAGCCATCTCATCCTCTGTAGTCCCATTCTCCTCCTGCCCCCAATCCCTCCCAGCATCAGGGTCTTTTCCAATGAATCAACTCTTCCCATGAGGTGGCCAAAGTACTGGAGTTTCAGCTTTAGCATCATTCCTTCCAAAGAAATCCCAAGACTGATCTCCCTTAGAATGGACTGGTTGGATCTCCTTGCAGTCCAAGGGACTCTCAAGAGTCTGCTCCAACACCACAGTTCAAAAGCATCAATCCTTCGGCACTCAGCCTTCTTCACAGTCCAACTCTCACATCCATACATGACCACAGGAAAAACCATAGCCTTGACTAGACAAACTTTTTTTGGCAAAGTAATGTCTCTGCTTTTGAATATGCTATCTAGGTTGGTCATAACTTTCCTTCCAAGGGTAAGCGTCTTTTAATTTCATGGCTGCAGTCACTCATCTGTAGTAATTTTGGAGCCCAGAAAAATAAAGTCTGATACTGTTTCCACTGTTTCCCCATCTATTTCCCATGAAGTGGTGGGACCAGATGCCATGATCTTCGTTTTCTGAATGTTGAGCTTTAAGCCAACTTTTTCACTCTCCTCTTTCACTTTCATCAAGAGGCTTTTGAGTTCCTCTTCACTTTCTGCCATAAGGGTGGTGTCATCTGCATATCTGAGGTTATTGATATTTCTCCCAGCAATCTTGATTCCAGCTTGTGCTTCTTCCAGCACAGTGTTTCTCATGATGTACTCTGCGTATAAGTTAAATAAACAGGGTGACAATATACAGCCTTGACGAACTCCTTTTCCTATTTGGAACCAGTCTGTTGTTCCACGTCCAGTTCTAACTGTTGCTTCCTGACCTGCATACAAATTTCTCAAGAGGCAGGTCAGGCGGTCTGGTATTCCCATCTCTTTCAGAATTTTCCACAGTTTATTGTGATCCACACAGTCAAAGGCTTTGGCATAGTCAATAAAGCAGAAATAGATGTTTTTCTGGAACTCTCTTACTTTTTCTATGATCCAGCGGATGTTGGCAATTTGATCTCTGGTTCCTCTGCCTTTTCTAAAACCACCTTGAACATCTGGAAGTTCACGGTTCACATATTGCTGAAGCCTGGCTTGGAGAATTTTGAGAATTACTTTACTAGCATGTGAGATGAGTGCAATTGTGCTGTAGTTTGAGCATTCTTTGGCATTGCCTTTCTTTGGGATTGGAATGAAAACTGACCTTTTCCAGTCCTGTGGCCACTGCTGAGTTTTCAAATTTGCTGGTATATTTAGTGCAGCACTTTCACAGCATCATCAGCTCCACTGGAATTCCATCACCTCCACTCGCTTTGCTCGTAGTGATGCTTTCTAAGGCCCACTTGACTTCACATTCCAGGATGTCTGGCTCTAGGTCAGTGATCACACCATCGTGATTATCTGGGTCGTGAAGATCTGGGTCTTGTGAATTCAAAGTCTGTACAATTGACCATTTTCTTCTAATCTTTCTGAAAAAGCCACATTGCATGACTTAAGTATAATACATTTATATATTTTTAAATCTTCTTTTTAAAATATTTAAAACAGTCCGCATTACACTCCTCTGAGACCTAATTTACCTACCTCTGAATTAGGTAAATAGCTGTTCTTCTGCACGCCTGTAAAGGTCAATGACTTGTCCCATGGTTAAGTAAACCAGAAGACAAGGCAAGTTGAGAAAAGATGAGTGACTGTGAATTAGTCTAATCATTCCATCTCATTCTTCCTCTGCCTGGGAAAAGGCTGTCTTCATATAAACACGGCACTGGTAGTGTTAGGGGAAGCACGCTGATTGAAACCGCCCACCCTGACCAGGCACCACAGTAACCATTTGCATGAGTTGTTTTATGACAGGAGATCCTGATAAGGAATAGGGAACTAATAAGCCACCACCAACCGGAAGAGTTCTTGAAAGGTCTAAAGGAGACACTGCGTGTCTGTCCACTTCCCAGAATCCCTCTCACCAGCATCCATCTTGGCTGAGTGATGCGTGCACCACCAGGAAAGACTCTGAATTAGAATGATTGGCCAAAGATCACCCGTAAACTAGCCCATCACCATAAAACCTGAGATGCGGCAGAGCAGTTCTCCTGGGTTCCCTTACCCTACTGTTCTCCACCCTGGTGCCCTTTCTCAATAAAATCTCTTGCTTTGTCAGCACATGTGTCTCCTCGGACAACTCATTTCCGAGTGTTAGACAAGAGCCCAGTTTCGGGCCCTGGAAGTGGTCCCACTTCCTGAAACAATAGCAGATATGTGTCAGTGTCTCAAATTGCATTCCCCTCTTTCTTGCATATCCCCAGGTATTGATGTTCATTATGCTTAGGCATCGTGGGCCAAGTCTGATTACTCTCACAACATCCCTTCCCCAGATAGTCCAAATTCAGCAACCCAGTTGCCTGCATTTTCTCTGGATGCTTGCTGAGCCTTCCACTGTCTTCTTAAGTGCCTGGCAGGTAATCACAGGTAGAGAGAGATGAAAATAATGTTTGTTTGTTTGTTTTTTTAACTCATACACCTATATTATTTTAAAGCTTCAGTCTTAGAGAGGGAGGAAAGTACACTTAAGCATTTATAATTCAGCAGACAGGGCTTATCTGGTGGCTCACTGGTAAAGAATCCACCTGCCAATGTAGGAGATGCGGGTTCGATGCCTGGGTCAGGAAGATCCCCTGGAGAAGGAAATGGCAACCCACTCCAGTATTCTTGCCTGGAGAATTCCATGGACAGAGGAGCCTGGTGCTACAGTCCATGGAGCTGCAAGTCAGACATGACTAAGCAGCTAAACAACAAAAATCCAGCAGACAACCCTCATCACACACCCCAATCTATTTTATGCATTGTATTTCCTATGTTTGTTCCAAGGAAAAGAGTTTCTGCATAACTGTGTCCAATATTTGTATCAGATTGATCAGTTAATTAGCAATGGCAAACATTTACTATGAGAGATTAAATGAATTTTATAAGCAAATCCCTCTTATTAACATTACAGGTTTATAATAAATACACAACCAAACCTATCTCTTCTGAAATTGTTTTGGCTTAATGAAACAGTGTCTGTCACAACTCCGAAAATTCTGTAATATCCAAATTAATGTGTAAACAAGATCCAGTATTTTTATTTTGTCAACTATAAAAAATCAGTATTTAACTCACAGAAACATTTAGAAAACAGTATTTGCTGCAACAAAGTCTGTTGTATTCATTTGTATTCTAGACCTCCAAGGCAAGGTCTAGAAAGTGCCTAATATTTATTTGTATGTATGCGTGTTTGAATATTTGCATTTTGTAGGGAAAGAAGTAGTTACTGAATAATATATAACATAAATAAGTATACAAATAATGTTTCATATTTTAAAATAAATAAAAATTAATGAATGGAGAATTAATGTAGACATATGATGATATAGAAGGCCGTTTGACCTGATAATGTGATATTTGAGCAGACATCCAAGTGAATTGAGGAATGTGGGCCATGAAACTATTTGGAGAAATATTTCTTATGGTAAACACTGAAATAAATAAAGTTGGAGGTAGATATTTAGAGAAGAGAGAGAAAGTGTGAGTCTGAAGTGATACGCTTTCATTTTCTCTTTTATTTAAGTAGAATTGTCATGTAGGTCATCTAGTGTGTACTCTTCAGAAGTAGGGATGGTTACCGGCTCTCCTCCTCCCTCCTCTCCCCAACCCCTGACATAGTTAGGGAACATTGTTCTGGACTGCTTTAGTGCTGGTGGGCTTAACCAAGTGAGAAGAACTTGATTGGTCTCTGACAGAGGAAAAGGACTGTGTTAGAACTGGGTCTGTGTCCATTTCTAGAGCATACAGTCAAATGAAATATTGAATTCTACCAGAGGTCATGGATACTAAGTGCTGTGCTTAGTCACTCAGTCATGTCCAACTCTTTGTGACCCCATGGACTGCAGGCTGCCCAGGCTCCTCTGTCCATGGGGATTCTCCAGGCAAGAATACTGGAGTGGGTTGCCATGTCCTCTTCCAGCATGGATAATATAGTGGGACTATATTGCGGAATTCAACTCCTATTGAATTCTTTTTACTTTCACTTGTAGAGTTGCATATAACGTATGATATCTATCAATTCAACATAAAGTTGACTTTTGAGAAAAGCGAATTAGAACTGTACAGGTCCACTTATAGACAGATGTGGTTTTTTTTTTAATAGTAAATGTTACAGTACTGCCCAGTCTGTGGTTGGTTGAATCCACAGATATGGAGGAGGCATGAATACAGAGGGCCTACTATGGGTTACATGTGGATTAACCCTCGTGTCTGGCAAGGGTCAACTGTATAATCATGTTTTGTTTTAATGAACTTACATGTAATTGCTTATAAGTAAAATTATTTTCAGTGTTGGTGATTGTCTACTACACAGGGTTAATAGCATCCTTCCAAGATTTATGTCCTTTTGCAAACCTCAGAGTGTAACCTTATTTGAAAATAGGGTGTTTGTAGATATGATTTAGTTAATATGAGGTCATACTGGACTAGGATGGGCCTTTAATCCAACAAGACTTATAAGAAGAGTAAAAGAGTCACAGGCTCACGTGTTGGTGTGGAGTCAGAGACTGGAATTACATAGCTGCATGCCAGGGAGCGTTAGGAATTGTCAGCAGTCACTGGAAGCTAGAAGAGAAGCATGGGCAGATCCCCCGCTGACATGTGAAGAAGGAAACAAACTTACCCAAACCTTGATTTCGAGCTTCTTTCCTTCTAAACTGTGAAAGACTGTGTTTCTGTTGTGTTGTGACTCCCACATTTGTGGTACTTTTTTACAGTGGCACTGAGAAACAAATATTCTATTACCGGGTCTTAGGCTAGCTGTCTTCACCAGGACTATTTCGTATGGTGTGTTGTTCCCACCCATATACAAAAGTATAAAGTTATATGCATGCTATTTATTTAACAAATGTTGGACACCTATCATAATCTTCGCAGTCAGCTAGGTGTTAGGAATACAGGTGTGAATGAGAGAAATGAAGTAATGCCCCTATGGAGATTGATTATACAGTAATGTTTACCCATTCTTGTTACAGTAGTAGATTGCAGGACTTTTGACTTTGGAATGCAGAAAACTGGAAGACAAGAAGGAGCTTGGCAAGAATTATTAAAAACCACATGAAAGTATCAGGATTATATAGAGTACAATGGCTTCCTATACAAATAAATATTTATAATTAAACTAATAACCCAGAACTCAATAATGGTAGGATTCTGACAAAAAAAAATTTATTTCCTCATCCTTAGTTTAGTTCAGTTGCTCAGTCGTGTCGACTCTTTGCAACCCCATGGACTGCAGCACACCAGGCCTCCCTGTCCATCACCAACTCCTGAAGTTTACTCAAATTTATGTCCACTGAGGCAGTGATGCCATCCAACCATCTCATCCTCTGTCATCCCCTTCTCCTCCTGCCCTCAATCTTTCCCAGCAATCAGGGTCTTTACCAATGAGTCAGTTCTTCACATCAGGTGGCCAAAGTATTGGAATTTCAGCTTCAGCATCAATCCATCCAATGAATATTTAGGACTGATTTCTTTTAGGATGGACTGGTTGGATCTCCTTGCAGTCCAAGGAACTCTCAAGAGTCTTCTCCAACACCACACTTCAAAGCATCAATTATTCGGCACTCAGCTTTCTTTATAGTCTAACTCTCACATCCATACATGACCACTGGAAAAACCATAGCCTTGCATACTAGTAAAGAATTGCTGAAAATTCTCCAAGCCAGGCTTCAGCAATATGTGAACTGTGAACTTCCTGATGTTCAAGCTGGTTTTAGAAAAGGCAGAGGAACCAGAGATCAAATTGCCAACATCCACTGGATCATCGAAAAGCAAGTGAGTTCCAGAAAAACATCTATTTCTGCTTTATTGACTATACCAAAGCCTTTGACTGTGTGTATCACAATAAACTGTGGAAAATTCTGAAAGAGATGGGAATACCAGACCACCTGACCTGCCTCTTGAGAAAGCTATATGCAGGTCAGGAAGCAACAGTTAGAACTGGACATGGAACAACAGACTGGTTCCAAATAGGAAAAGGAGTAAGTCAAGTCTGTATATTGTTACCCTGCTTATTTAACTTATATGCAGAGTACATCATGAGAAACACTGTGCTGGAAGAAGCACAAGCTGGAATCAAGATTGCCGGGAGAAATATCAATAACCTCAGATATGCAGATGACACCACCCTTATGGCAGAAAGTGAAGAGGAACTCAAAAGCCTCTTGATGAAAGTGAAAGAGGAGAGTGAAAAAGTTGGCTTAAAGCTCAAAATTCAGAAAATGAAGATCATGGCATCCGGTCCATCACTTCATGGGAAATAGATGGGGAAACAGTGGAAACAGTGTCAGACTTTATTTTGGGGGGCTCCAAAATCACTGCGGATGGTGACTGGAGCCATGAAATTAAAGACGCTTACCCTTGGAAGGAAAGTTATGACCAACCTAGATAGCATATTCAAAAGCAGAGACATTACTTTGCCAACAAAGGTCCGTCTAGTCAAGGCTATGGTTTTTCCTGTGGTCATGTATGGATGTGTGAGTTGGACTGTGAAGAAGGCTGAGACCTGTGAAGAAGGCTGAGCGCCGAAGAATTGATGCTTTTGAACTGTGGTGTTGGAGCAGACTCTTGAGAGTCCCTTGGACTGCAAGGAGATCCAACCAGTCCATTCTGAAGATCAGCCCCAGGATTTCTTTGGAAGGAATGATGCTAAAGCTGAAACTCCAGTACTTTGGCCACCTCATGCAAAGAGTTGACTCATTGGAAAAGACTCTGATGCTGGGAGGGATTGGGGGCAGGAGGAGAAGGGGATGACAGAGGATGAGATGGCTGGATGGCATCACTGACTTGATGGACGTGAGTCTCAGTGAACTCCAGGAGTTGGTGATGAACAGGGAGGCCTGGCATGCTGCGATTCATGGGGTCGCAAAGAGTCAGACAAGACTGAGCGACTGAACTGAACTGAACTGACCAGATGGACCTTTATTGGCAAAGTAATATCTCTGCCTTTTAATATGCTGTCTAGTTTGGTCATAATTTTCCTTCCAAGTAGTAAGCATCTTTTATTTTCATGGCTGCAATCACCATCTGCAGTGATTTTGCAGAGCCCAAAAATAAAGACAGCTACTGTTTCCACTGTTTCCCCATCTATTTCCCATGAAGTGATGGGACCAGGTGCCATGATCTTCGTTTTCTGAATGTTGAGCTTTAAGCCAACCTTTTTCACTCTCCTCTTTCACTTTCATCAAGAGGCTTTTGAGTTCCTCTTCACTTTCTGCCATAAGGGTGATGTCATCTGCATATTTAAGGTTATTGATATTTCTCCCAGCAATCTTTATTTCAGCTTGTGTTTCCTCCAGCCCAGCGTTTCTCATGATGTACTCTGCATATAAATTAAATAAGCAGGGTGACAATATACAGCCTTGACGTACTCCTTTTCCTATTTGGAACCAGTCTGTTGTTCCATGTCCAGTTCTAACTGTTGCTTCCTGACCTGCATATAGCTTTCTCAAGAGGCAGGTCAGGTGGTCTGGTATTCCCATCTCTTTCAGAATTTTCCACGGTTTATTGTGATACACACAGTCAAAGGCTTTGGCATAGTCAATAAAGCAGAAATAGATGTTTTTCTGGAACTCTCTTGCTTTTTCCATGATCCAGTGGATGTTGGCAATTTGATCTCTGGTTCCTGTGCCTTTTCTAAGACCAGTTTGAACATCTCGAAGTTCACGGTTCACATATTGCTGAAGCCTGGCTTGGAGAATTTTGAGAATTACTTTACTAGTGTGTGAGATGAGTGCAATTGTGCTGTAGTTTGAGCATTCTTTGGCATTGCCTTTCTTTGGGATTGGAATGAAAACTGACCTTTTCCAGTCCTGTGGCCACTGCTGAGTTTTCCAGATTTGCTGGCATAATGAGTGCAGCACTTTCACAGCATCATCTTTCAGGATTTGAAATAGCTCCACTGGAATTCCATCACCTCCGCTAGCTTTGTTCGTAGTGATGCTTTCTAAGGCCCACTTGACTTCACATTCCAGGATGTCTGGCTCTAGGTGAGTGATCACACCATCATGATTATCTTGGTCGTGAAGATCTTTTTTGTACAGTTCTTCTGTGTATTCTTGCCACCTGTTCTTAATATCTTCTGCTTCTGTTAGGTCCATACCGTTTCTGTCCTTTATTGAGCCCATCTTTGCATGAAATGTTCCCTTGGTATCTCTAATTTTCTTGAAGAGATCTCTAGTCTTTCCCATTTTACTCTTTTTGTCTGTTTCTTTGCACTGGTCACTGAGGAAGGCTTTCTTATCTCTCCTTGTTATTCTTTGGAACTCTGCATTCACTCTGTCTATAATTCTGTTTTCCATTTATGTTGGACACTTTCATTCTCACCTCCATTTTGTTTAATAATAATTTTTATCTTTCCTCCTTCCTTTTATTTCACTGTGATATATCGAATCTAATTTACTCAAATATATTTTATTCTACTTCTCTTCTGCTGGATCTATGCTGTGGCTTAATTTGTGCTTGTAAATCTTAGTTTTTATTGGTTTATTTGCCTCTTTTCTTCATAGAATTTTTTTTGTTTGTTTTTATTCTTTCTTTTTTAAAAGTTTAAGTCAAACATGCTAGTCTACAGTCTTTTTGTTGCTATAAAAAATAGTTGTATTATCTAATATTCTTGAGATACTAATCCTCCCATATGTTATATCTGTTTATCCTCATTTGTGGCAGATGGTTATCTCATCTGTTTTGTAATGAGAGAGTGTGTGCTCATCTATACAGGGCTTTTTCAGTGAGAACAACCTAAACTTTTTAAGAGTGAACTTTAAGTGAGGTTTACATTTGTTTTATCAGGCATCCTAAAATTATCACCAATCTATGACCATGTTTTATGCTAATTTCTTAACTCCTGCATCCTGTACCATATGGGCAGTATACATTTAGCCTGTGTGAAACGTAGCCCACTCTATTTCTCAAGTGAGAGATACATGGGATGTGTTTATGTGTGTGTGTGTCCATACATGTGTGTTTTCCTAGAACCCAAATGGAAACAGACAAGCTGCCTTTCCCATCTCTCTGTATGTTAGAGATAAGTTTCCCAAATTGAGCGATCGAAAGTTCTGAACATTATGTGTAGGCTTAGTCACAGTTTCTTCAAACTTCTTGGTCCAGGACTTTATCAGTCTGCTTCCACTTTTCCATCCTCTTCCTCCTTTTTCCTCTTCTTTTCCCTCTTCTCCTCCTTTTCCTCTTTCTTCTTCTTCCTCTTCTTCCAATAGCAGACTTCCTCCAAGGGCAAATACTATGCTAATTCATATGATTAATGCTGTTTTTTCATCTTTAATTCTTACCATCAAAAGATTTAGTTTATTCTTTCACTGTATGCATTCACATTTGTACTCCTGCTACATATTATTTAACTTTTCTAAGAATTTATTTCTTGAGAGATTTAGATTAACTTAGTTTGTCATATTCCTCTGCTATTAATTTGACATATTATTTTTCATTTAATCCTCTACAAAATCTTATGAGATAGGTAAATTGTCTCCACTTGATTCCTCAATTTTTTTAATCTAAAAATAAATGTGAGTAAGTAGAACAAAAGCAAACTCACAGATTTAGAGAATGAACTTATGATTGTCAGGGGGAAGGATGGGGAGAAGGGATAATTAGAGAGTTTAGGATGGACATGTACATACTGCAATATTTAAAATGGATAGCCATCACTTCTTGGCCTTTTGGCTAAGATCAAGTGTAAAATGGATAATCAACAAGGACCTACTGTACAGCATATGGAACTCTTCTCAGTGTGATGTGGCAGCCTGGATGGGAGGGGAGTAAGGGAGAATAGATACATGAATATGCATGACTGTGTCCCTTTGCTGTTTGCTTGAAACTATCACAGAGATCAAATTGCCAACATCTGCTGGATCATCAAAAAAGCAAGAGAGTGCCAGAAAAACATCTATTTCTGCTTTATTGACTATACCAAAGCCTTTGACTGTGTGGATCACAATAAACTGTGGAAAATTCTGAGAGAGATGGGAATACCAGACCACCTGACCTGCCTCTTGACAAACCTGTATGCAGGTCAGGAAGCAACAGTTAGAACTTGACATGGAACAACAGACTGGTTCCAATTAGGAAAAGGAGTACGTCAAGGCTATATATTGTCACCCTGCTTATTTAACTTATATGCAGAGTATATCATGAGAAACGCTGGGCTGGAAGAAGCACAAGCTGGAATCAAGATTGCCAGGAGAAATATCAATAACCTCAGATATGCAGATGACACCACCCTTAAGGCAGAAAGTAAGTGAAAGAGGAGAGTGAAAAAGTTGGCCTTAAGCTCAACATTCAGAAAACTAAGATCATGGCATCTGGTCCCATCACTTCATGGGGACTAGATGGGGAAACAGTGTCAGATTTAATTTTGGGGGCTCCAAAATCACTGCAGATGGTGATTGCAGCCATGAATTTAAAAAACGCTTACTCCTTGGAAGGAAAGTTATGACCAACCTAGATAGCATATTAAAAAGCAGAGACATTACTTTGTCAACAAAGGTCTGTGTAGTCAAGGCTATGGTTTTTCCAAGTCATGTATGGATGTGAGTTCAACTGTGAAGAAGGCTGAGCGCCGAAGAATTGATGCTTTTTAACTGTGGTGCTGGAGAGGACTCTTGAGAGTCCCTTGGACTGCAAGGAGGTCCAACCAGTCCATTCTAAAGGAGATCAGTCCTACGTGTTCATTGGAAGGACTGATGCTAAAGCTGAAATTCAATACTTTGGCCACCTCCTGCGACAGAGGATGAGATGGCTGGATGGCATCACCGACTCGATGGACATGAGTTTGAGTGAACTCCGGGAGTTGGTGATGGACAGGGAGGCCTGGTGTGCTGTGATTCATGGGGTCGCAAACAGTTGGACACAACTGAGCGGCTGAACTGAATTGAACTGAAACTATCACAACTTTGTTAATCAGTTATACTTCAGTACAAAATTAAAAGTTTAAAAAAAGAAAAACTAAGATAATTTCTCCAAGTATCACAATGAGAAAGTGGCAAATTTGAGACTGGTACTCTAATCCACGAGACCAGAGTGTTCAGGCTTTTACTCATATAGTTACATGTCTCCCACTGGAAAGGAACAAACTTATAGGCATAGAGTTTTAGGTCATAAACCTGGTAGACTCTATGGATCTTTCCCAGATTATATGATACAAATGAGGACATTGATACCCAGTAAGGAGAAATTATCTACCCCTTGTCCAAAATAGGAATTTTAAAACCCAAAATTGAATGGATTTCCTTTTACTTGAAGTGCAGTGAGCCCTCTCCCCACCTGCGGCCACACAGGCACATCTTATTTGCAGTTGACAAAGAATGGATTTGCTGTGAAATACAATTTAGACACTAGAGATTTATGCCACCTGCCTCTGCAGAGTCTCATGAGAAGGATTGAAAGGCATCATCACAACCTCCCTAAGTGCATGTTTCAGCTCTCGGATGTCAACACTCGAAGCTCCCAACAGACAACATAGGGGAAATTATAGGCACAAGATGTCTTTTCTTGGACGGTACCCATTCTATGTCATTCCTAAAGGCCTTACAAATATCTATGGGTGCAATTGGAAATATCAGTAAAAGAGACTGGCAGTGTAGAAATTGAAAATAATAGTGTAGGCATAATACACATCCCCAAAGTGTGTGGCTCATGTTTTTCTGAGAAAAACAAATGTAGTTTTACTTTTCTATGCGTGGACTTATTATTCATGGTGGACACAGAAAGTCTTAATAATAACATATGAACAAAAAGTGAACAGTGTCTAAACTAGAAATGCTAGAGCTTTGGAAAAACAATTCAGTCAAATAGAAGATTCATTAATAATAATATTTATATTAATAATACTTTTTATAATATTCCCACTTATTTTATTAAGGTTTTATTAGAACAGAGCTTTTAAAAATTGCACCTATGTCACTTAATCCTTGAGATGATCCAGTCAGGGGGCAGAATATAGATTTATAAGTTTATTTTTCAGATGAAGGAGCTGAAGTTTATAAAGGTTGGCATCATGTCATATAGGTGGTAATTAAGCCAGGTCTGGAATCCAGGACTTTGTGTTGTGCAAAAACTGATTCCCAATTCACAACTTCTGTGTTCCAGCAGACCCACAGTAAGTCCCATCTATATCTGCTAGTCTACACACTCATATTCACACACAAATACACCATTCTTTCATTCATTACTTTATCCATTCAACAAATTATTGCCAAGCACCTACTGTTTGTCAGATTGCTAGGTAAATTACGTGTATTTTACATATATTATTCAGTCCTTACTACCACTCTGGAAGTTACTGTTCATATTCTAATTCTATTTTTGCAAAAACTGAATTCAGAGAGTCCTGAGGTTTCATCACAGAGCTAGAAACAGTGAGGATTCTAGATGATGCTCTAGAAAGGGAGACATTTTAAGATGTCCCCCCACTCCCTAGTAGAGAAGTTGCCTGGGTTAAATGACATAATGTGTTTTGAAGCTTGTTGCTATCATTATATAATATTTATAATGTGGTTCCCAGAGCTCATAGTCACACTTAGACCACAACACATACTTATAGTAAGTTC
The DNA here is from genome assembly GCF_032452875.1 of Bos javanicus. Taxonomy (NCBI): domain Eukaryota; kingdom Metazoa; phylum Chordata; class Mammalia; order Artiodactyla; family Bovidae; genus Bos; species Bos javanicus. Next base: position 30,186,973 of record NC_083885.1, on the reverse strand, counting down.
ATCTTCCCCATTTTCCATTCACAGCCTGACATAAACATGCTGTGTTCAGGCTAAAACAGATCATATAAATTCTGCTTAACAAATTTTATTTAGGATATTTTGGCAAGTTCCAGACATAGGTCATTTGAGAAACACTACTTGACTTCAAGGTCCTTCTTGTGTAGAAAAGGTGAGAGAGAGGGACAGTGATATGAGGACAGGAAGACAGTGAGTCAGCAGCTATGTTTTATTCCTTCCTGATTCTATAGATCCTCAGCCACCATGCCTCCACCTAGCAGTCAGTCCGTAAATACTTTGTAAATGATTGAACGGATAAATGCATCATATTCAGATGAATTTTGTATTTTTTTTCACGTATTTAGTGAATTGCTAATGGATTCAATGGCCTTAAGTAAATTATATTTTATCTTCATTCATACAATGAGGTTTTGAAATAGATGGTTTCTAATATCTTGTATAGTTTTAAGGTTTGCATTTCCTTTTTGTCCTAGATTTCTGTGCTTCAGAAGTATTAATTCTCTCAAGTTCTCAAATATACAAAGCTCTCTCTCATTGTAAAGAGTTGTGTTTTGTTTTTACTGTTTGCTCCCTACATCTGTAATTGTATAACTGGATTTGTTTCTAGCCACATGAAAGCTTTTAAGTTACAAATGGTTGCTCAAACTCTTGCTACTGCTGTAGCTTCCTCCAGCTACTATTTGGGGCCCCTGGATCAGATATCCTCAATATGAGGATTAGGAGAATATGTTGCCTCACCAATTTAGGGACAACGCCCCTTGTCAGCTCGGAAGCAGTTATGGAACGAAAACGACGCCCCTTTTCCCTAGGCAACATAATTCTCCTAAAAGAAAAGGGGGGAATGAGAGAGTCATTTCCTAGGCAGGTTGATAGGAAGTCTAGGGGTCCCCAAGGAGAGAGGGGTCTGGAATTCTCAAGGAGGAAGAAGGGACAAACTTTTTTTCTTTCTCCACATTCCTTAGGATTATATACCAATAATGTATGCTGCCTAAGGACAGTCTTTGGATTCAACCTTCTGTTATTTTAAAATGTTAATTATGGAAGTAGACCTGGTCTTTACAAGGATGTATCTTGCCTGAGGACAGTGTTATCTTAAAATGTAAATTACGGGAGTAGGTCTGATGAGGTCTTTACAACCTCCAGACATTCTTTGGATTCACTAGAGAGTATATAACCTCATTGTTAACACTAGCAAGCGGGTACTCTTTCTGCCCCCTTCTGATGCCTATGTCAGAAGCTTTCTCTATCTCCTTTATACTTTAATAAAACTTTACTACACAAAAAAAAAAAAAAAAAAAGAGTTCCTTTTGCCTGAACATCCATCTGCCTTTTAGAATCCATTTCTATTAGCTTCTTTTTGTTGCTCTAACAAATGATCGCAAACTTGTTGGCTTAGAACTATAGAAAGGAATTATCTCACAGACCTGGAGATCAGAGAATCAAGGTATTGGCAGGGCATTTCTTCTGATGCCTCTGGAGTCCTTTTCCAGCTTCTAGAGACTGCTTACACTCCTTGGTTCATGGCTCTCTTCCCTTGTCAAAGTCAGCAGTCTCAACACTGTGTTTCCCTCAGTCTTCACATGGCCTTGTCTGCTTCTGTTATCATAGACCTTCTCTCTTTCTGCTTTCATCATCACATTGCCTCTTCTGATTCCAACCTTTCTGCCTCTTATAAGAATTCTGATTACATTGGATCCAATATGATAATCCAGGAAAATCACCCAGTCTCAAGATCTTTAATTTAATCCTATTGCCAAGTATAGTAACATATTTACAGATCCAGTCATTAGTAAGCAACTACCTGTGGGTTCATTGTTCACTGTACCACTGCGTTCTTAACTTCTTCCCTTCTTCATGTTAACTCCTGCTCATTTTACAGGTCTCAGCTCAGGTGTCACATCAGGGAAGATGCTTTCCATCACCTCTGGTATCAAAGAGATATTGTCACATACTCTTCCAAAACTACCTTTCTCTCATGTATGCTGCTCCTGCTGCTAAGTCACTTCGTCATGTCCAACTCTGTGCGACCCCACAGATGGCAGCCCACCAGGCTCCCCCATCCCTGGGATTCTCTAGGCAAGAACACTGAAGTGGGTTGCCATTTCCTTCTGCAATGCATGAAAGTGAAAGGTGAAAGTGAAGTCACTCAGTTGAGTCCAACTCTTAGCGACCCCATGGACTGCAGCCTACCAGGCTCCTCCATCCATGGGATTTTCCAGGCAAGAGTACTGGAGTGGGGTCTGCTTAGTTTTCTATACATTGAGAAGTGTGACTACTCGGCCAAATGTCTCTCTCTCTCTGGATTATAAGCTTCAGGAGATAATGGATGTGTTTAGTTTTATTCACTGCAAATTCCATGCACAGTGCCTGGGACATGATAAGTTCTCAGTTATTATTCCTTGTTTGAATGTATGAGCCCAGAACAACTGCACTCTAACTTTCAGGAAAATCTCATTCCCATTCCCCCCAGTCCAGAGGTGAGAGGTCAAGTTTCAAAGGCAACAAAGAACTATGCATAAGCTCTTGTCAAATTGTATGCAGGTATACCTTGTATTGGGGCTTCCTAGGTGGCAGTAGTGGTAAAGAACCTGCCTGCCAATGCAGGAGATATAAGACATATGAGTTCAATCCATGGATCAAGAAGATCCACTGGAGTAGGAAATGGCAACCTATTCCAGTATTGCCTGGAGAATCCCATGGACAGAGGAGCCTGACAGGCTACAGTCCACAGGGTTGCAAAGAGCAAGACACAACTGAAGCAACTTCTTACATTCCTTGTTTTATTGTGCTTGAAAGATATTGCATTTTTTGTTTTACAAATTGAGATTTGTGGCAACTGTGCTAGTGTATTAATGCCATTTTTATAAAAGCATTTGCCCATTTAATGTTTCCGTATTACATTTTGGTAATCCTCACAATATTTCCCACTTTTTCATTATCATTATATTTGTTGTGATCTGTGACCAGCCATCTTCGTTCAGTTCAGTTCAGTTCAGTCGCTCAGTCATGTCCAACTCTTTGCGACCCCATGGATTGCAGCACACCAGGCCTCCCTGTCCATCACCAACTCCTAGAGTTTACTCAAACTCATGTCTGTTGAGTCGGAGATATGATCCAACCATCTCATCCTCTGTCATCCCCTTCTCCTCCTGCCTTCAATCTTTCCCAGCATCAGGGTCTTTTCAAATGAGTCAGCTCTTCGCATCAGGTGGCCAAAGTATTGGAGTTTCAGCTTCAGCATGGTTCCTTCTAATGAACACCCAGGACTGATCTCCTTTAGGGTGGACTGGTTGGATCTCCTTGGGACTCTCAAGAGTCTTCTCCAACAGTTCAAAAGCATCAATACTTTGGCGCTCAGCTTTCTTTATAGTCCAACTCTCACATCCATACATGACCACTGGAATAACCATAGCCTTGACTAGAGGGACCTTTGTTGGCAAAGTAATGTCTCTGCTTTTTTAGTATGCTGTCTAGGTTGGTCATAACTTTTCTTCCAAGGAGTAAGTGTCTTTTAATTTCATGGCTGCACTCACCATATGCAGTGATACTGGAGCCCCCCAAAATAAAGTCTGCCACTGTTTCCACTGTTTCTCCATATATTTGCCATGAAGTGATGGGACCAGATGCCATGATCTTAGTTTTCTGAATGTTGGGCTTTAAGCCAACTTTTTCACTCTTTGTTACTTTGTTACTTTTCTGCCATCTTTGTTACTATTGCAAAAAGATTACTACTTGCAGAAACCTCAGATGATGCTTAGCATTTTTTAGCAATAAAGTATTTTAAATTAGGGTATGCACATTTTTTATATAGAATGACACTTAATAGGCTATACTGTAGTGTAAATATAACTTTTATATGCACTGGGAAACCAAAAAAAATGTGACTAGCTTTATTACAATATTCACTTATTTTGTGGAACCAAATTTGCAATATTTCCATGGTATTCCTGTATCAAGAACTTATCCACTCATTTCATTAAGATATGTAGTTGTTTCACTCCACGTTTTCATAAAAAGTATTTCAACCAAAAAAGCATTAAATTATTCTTCTACAACTTACCTTGCCCTCTATATAGACATGAATTAAGTGAGTTAAATGAAATAAATACAGCTTCTAGCTATGGTATGTAAGTCTACAACATTAAAAATGCACATTATTCTGTCTCAGCTTTTAAAAAACATGCAGCTGCTTTTTGCTCCTTGTTGTCCTTCTCTTTTTCCTTGTATGTGATGATGGCTACAGCAAGTTGAGAAACAGATTCCTGTAAGCATTATGCATTATTTAGTGTGAATTTACATACTGTTCTGTTTTAACTGCTTTACAAGTGTCCTATAAATACAGGGAATTATTTGACTGTCTAGGCAGAAATGAAAAGCAAATTTGGGAAAGGACTTGGCAGGAATATACAGGGTCTGTTTCTAAAATGCAACATTTCTTCCCTTGTCCTCTGTTAATTACAAATTCTATTCTTTGTATGTTGATTTAAATATTCTAAATTGACTAAAATTGTGCATCACACTCCCATTTTATAAATATTAAGTATTTTATATCAGTATAATATTTAAACTGAGATATTTCATAAAAAGTTGCAGATTGCCAAACCTCTCAGTAATCTACATCTTTAGTATTTTGTGTTTGTGTTAAATAGTATAAGCAAATACTTTTCATGGAAATTATCTTTCAAAAAGTAGCTTATAGCAAGGCTGAAGTAGGTAAGCATAGTAAGACTTTTCATACGTGATAAATACATTAGAGAAAAATGATGTTGGATTACAGAGGGCTTTAAATGCCACCCTAAAAGTGATTGTCTATTTTCTAATGAAAATAAGGTTTTATTGAGTATTTAGATGGCAAAAGAACTGAGCTTTGGAAAGAAAAATAGCATTGGCGGTGTAAAAGAAAGTTTGAATGAAAGAAAAGAGGATACCATTTGGGAGATCATTACAAGCATCCATGATAAATACAGTAACACTGTGATCTCATTAGCGGCAGTAGGATGGAAAAGAGTAAATGTTTGGGGTGAAAATACTTGACTTTTTTAAAAAAAATTATGTATTAATTTTTGGCTGTGCTGAGTCTTTGCTGTTGCATATGGGTTTTCTCTGGTTGTGGTGTGCGGGGGCTACTCTTCCTTGTGGTATACAAGCTTCTCACTGTGGTATACAAGTTTCTCATCGTGGTGGCTTCTCTTATGGCAGAGTACGGGCTCTAGAGCATATGGGCTTCAGCAGTTGCAGCTTGTGGGCTCAGTAGTTATGGCGCAGGGGCTCTAGAGTGCTGGATTAGTAGTTTGGCACACAGGCTTAGTTGCATTATGGCATGTGGAATCTTCTGGGACCAGGGATCAAACCCATATCCCCTACATTGGCAGGTGGATTCTTAACCACTAGACCACCAAAGAAGTCCTGAAAACATTTGATTCTATGTAAAAGAAAACTCAGTACCACTTTAAGTCAATGGGAGCAAATTAAAAAAAATTTCAAATTAGACTCAATTACCTGGACCAATTGATTCTAAAGATGATGAAGATATATCTGGGAAATTGGTTTTTAGTATAAAGTCAGGTTGTAGAAAGAATATTAATACATATAGGAAGTAAATATTTCTAGTGTTTAGCATTGAAGACATCTTGCTACCTTATTTGAGGTTTCTGTCTGTTCCCTTTGTCTTAATTCCCTAAAAGTGGCATCATTCTATCCGTGGCTGAATGTAAATAAAAGCTGTTTAATGCCTGTTTCACATGATGGTAGATGACATTCTCTTCCCATTATGTGCCACGAAGAGAGCTTCAGTTCTACGTATCATTTTTAAAGCAAATATGGTATGAAATAAACTCAAAAGCCTAATGGAAAATTCAAAGTTTGTTCTCATGGTTTCTCGAAAGAAAGGGAAAAAAGGAATATTTCCCTATTCTTCTCACATATCTTTGAAAGTGAAAATGGAGTCACTCAGTCGTGTCCGACTCTTTGTGATCCCCTTGGACTTTAGCCTTCCAGTCTCCTCTGTCCATGGGATTTTCCATGTAAGAATACTGGAGTGGGTTGCCATTTCCTTCTCCAGGGAATCTTCCCAATCCAGGGATTGAACACAGGTCTCCCACATTGCAGGCAGACTCTACCATCTGAGCCGCCAGAGAAGCCACAAAGTGGAATGGGTAGCCTTCTCCAGGGGATCTTCCTGACCCAGGGATCGAACTCGGGTCTCCTGCATTGCAGGCAGATTCTTTACCATCTGAAGCATCAGGGAAACCCTACATATCTTTAGATAACTTAAAGTTTATCATTTTACAATAATTTTCTATGTGTCATGTTGGTTTTTAATTCCTTAATTAAAAAAATCCCTTGATTGAGTTGCTGTGACTGTAGGTAGGTAGAACAAAAATAGAAGAATGATGATTGTAAATGTAGTAGAAGTCCACATTTCCAAGTTCAAATTATATTTAGCATCAGTTACAGAATTTTCCTATCACATCAAAATGGCTAGTATTGAAAGTCCAACACAGGGTTCTCTCCTGGGTCAGGGAGAGATGGGAAGGGAGTCTTATACAGATCCAGTGCTGTATTTATCATTCTATTGGAATCCTCAGACGATTAGAAGGTTGAGACATTTAGTGGAACAATTTAACATATTAGTTTTTTGTTTGGGCAAAAATGAAATGAAAACCATTCAATGGGGAATGTCTTGAGCACAGCCTGAATGGCGTGGAGCATATATATATATATATTTTTTTTTTTTTCCTTAAGCAGGGAAAGTATCTCTCAGGTGGTCAAGGACTTCCATAGGAATAGACTTTTTTAGTCTGGAATGGAGATTAGTATCACAACTATTTAATATGGAGAAACATCAGCACCCATAGCAACAGCAGTAGCAAAAGGCATAAATCATTACTGACATGGAGTAAAAGCAACAGCCAAAGCCAGAAGAGAGCAAAATTTCACTTCTTTTCTAGAGATTGGGACAATAGCCATAAGAATGTAATGCCAATTTATATACGACACACTTAGAGCTTCCTGAAATTATCTGGCAGCAATTTCAGGAGCGAGACAGTTTCCACAGTTTTGAGAGATAACTAGAAATGAAGAAGTGTTTTATTACAAATTTGGTAAACTTTTTGGATGTTTCAGGCTCCTGTTACTAAGGAAATGTATCACCACGTTTCCTTTTTTTTTTTCCTCTCTCTCTCTCTCTTTCTGTCTTTCATTCACCTCAGTTGTTTGCACATTGAAATGACTCCAATAGGAAGATAATAGTAGGAATTTGGGGAAGGGAAGCATTCTCAAATGTCAAAGCTCTCTTTGAGGGCATCCTTTGTGCATTCTATTCAATGGTGAAAGCCCAAGGCTTTACTCGTGCTGAGCCGCTTCAGTTGTGTCCAACTCTGTGCAATCCTATGAACTGTAGCCCACAAGTCTCATCCGTGGGATCCTCCAGGCAAGAGTACTGGAGTGGATTGCCATGCCCTCCTCCAGGGGATCTTCTCAACCCAGGAATCAAACCGCTGTCTTCTGCATCTCCTGCATTCAGGCAGATTCTTTACCCACTGAACCACCTGGGGAGCCCAAGGCTTAACTCAGATCCTGTCAAAAAGAGTTCTCCATCCGAGAGGGAAGCCAGACCGAGAAGTGCATGCACTGGCCCTCTAAAAGTGATGTGTGGTGAAGAGATGGGAAGTGATCCTTCCATCACCTTTGCCCCATGACATTATAATTCTAAAAGAAATCAGTCACGTTCCTTTCTAGAATCCAGTCATCATTTTATCTATAATTTTATCCCAATGACCTTCAATATGTCTGCCACAGAATTGCACCTACTGTTAAATGCATAATTTGTTCACTAATCCATTTAGTGAACAAATGGGGAAATTAAATGGTTTTGAATATTAAGTAGGATTTTTTTAAAGCATGGAATGCTTAGCACTTAACCAAATAAATGTTGCTAGAAAATATAAATGTCTGTGAGGATATGGGCTGTGCCAAACTTCACTATCTCATACAATATGCGGCGCAGTCACCACATAAATGACCGCTAGAATGAAGTGAACCCAGCTGAATTGGGTACAAGAGTTGTTCGGTTGTAGGAACACTCTAAACTGCTCGTAGCAGTCTTGCCGATGTGTATTACTGGTGTTGCTGGGTATATAAAATTTAGATGACAATAAAAATAGTCTAGGAGGCCCTAAAGAGATGTGTGCTTCGTTTTAAAGTCCTCTGGGTTTCAAGTGAATAAAATTGTTTGGGTAATCGCAAGAGAGGATTTTCTTGTAAACACCAGGGACTATTCAGTTTAATTGTGTTGCATCTGGTGCTGACTCTGTTTTGGGTTTTCTGTTTTGTTTCCCAAAATATTCTTCTTTTATGTATTGTGTGCCTTGGATAAGACCAAAGGATTCACTGTTGTTCTTCATCTTTTGTTATGTAGGTAAATGTTCCCTCTATAACTCTATTATCTATTTGTTTTCAACTGTAATGATTTTAGTACGTTTTGATTATATACTACATTTATTTAACGCTTATACTCAAATGAGGTCAAAATCATAATTCCCCAAATACATGATTGGAAACTGAGACTCATGTTAAGAGATTTACCCAGGGTCATATAATTATATAGTAAATAATGTGTGTGTGTGTGTGTGCACTCAGTCATGGCCAGCTCTTGAGGCCCCATGGACTGTAGCCCACCAGTCTCCTCTGTCCATGGGATTCTCCAGGCAAGAGTACTGGAGTGGGTTGCCATTTCCTTCTCCAGGGGATCATCCCAACCCAGGATGGAACACACATCTCTTACGTCTCCTGCATTGGCAGGAGGATTCTTTATCAGTGTAACACCTGGGAAGCCCAGTAAATAGTGACATCATCTTAAATACCAAAGGTCATATTATTTATCTACTAAAACAAATTTTTCTCAACCATCATCACCTCTTTACCTCTTCATTATATTTGTCATGTTTACTGACCATATATATCATTTATCTACATTGTTTGATTATTAATTATTTTATTAATTTTATATAATTACTTTAATTTATGTTTATGTTACCACCATGGATGTAAAATCAATATTAATGGCCAGAAACAGTATAAATACGAATACAATAAAAGGAAAATAATGTGATTATATTCTTATTGGATATTAATGTTTATGGAAAGGCTCTGAACTTGACACCTGTTGTCAAAGTCTAGACTTGTATAAATGTAGTTTAAGAAATATTAGATACATGTTATCATCACTGACATGATCTAATCAAGAATAAAATGTAATTGAAATGGGAGTATTTCACTATATGATTTCATATCACTTAATGCTATATTTATAAGCCAAAGGGCTCTCATATCTAAAAACTGTGACTTCTGGCCCTACACTTTGGAAAACGTGGGAGTTTTACATCTAACTTTTAAATAAAGCACTTAGGGGAGCTAAGGATTGTTTGATTCAAATAGAGAATAGATCACAAAACCTCCATTTAGGAAAAAACATCTCGCTAATTCTGCCATCCAAATTGTTGATGTTTTTGTACTACCAGCCAACTTCTGGACATTGTGTTTTTCTCTTAAACTGACATAAAAAAAAAAAAAAATAGACACAGCAATGCATGAACATTGATGGCGTTTAACCCATTTCTGACAAAGTTGCAAGAATCATAAACTTTCTTCCACTCATAGTTCATACGTGTCAGATATATTTTCCTTGGTAAATCCTCCTTTTCTCTTCCTAGTAAGTTTGACTTCGTTATTTCAATAGCCTCAGTTACAGCCTGGGCTTCCCAGGTGGCTCAGTGGTAAAGCATCTGTGTGACAATGCAGGAAAGGTGGGTTAGATCCCTGAGCCGAGCCGTAAAGAACCCCTGGAGGAGGAAGTGACAACCCTCTTCAGTATTCTTGCCTGGGAAATCCCATGGACAGAGGAGCCTGGGGGGCTACAGTCTATGGGGTCTCAAACAGCTGGGCACAACTGAGCATGCATGCAGGCTACAGCCTGCAATTTCACTTGTTACATTATTTGATAAATGTGAAAATATGTTAATTAATTTTACATGATTTTACATTTACAGAGAACATTCCCCAAATCTACCAAAGTTGAAATCTTCAAATTTTGATACAGTCTCTGAGTAGGCCACTCTGGATTTATCTTATATCACCTAAGACAAGAATCCTCTCATGTCCAATAAGCAGCCTTCCTGAATTAGAAAATGAACTCTTGCTTTAAAATGCTTTATTTTAGGACATTTAGAGAGAATTTAAAGATCAACTCTTTTAAAAATATATTTTATTGAGGTATGATTGATGCACAGTGTGGTGTTAATTTCTGCTCTACAACCAAGTGATTCCGTTCTACATATATACATTCTTATTCACAGTTGTCTCCATGCAGTTGGTCACAGGATACTGGATATAGTTCCCTGTCCTACACAGTGGGACGTTGCTGTTTATCCATTCTATATATAATAGTCTGCATCTGCTAACCCCAAACTCCCACCTCTCCCTTGGCAACCACAAATCTGTTCTCTGTGTTTGTGAGTCTGTTTCTGTTTCCTAGAAAAATTTACTTCTGTTATCTAAATATCAACTCTTTAGCAGACTTAAAGGCCCTTTTATTCTCTAGTCTCCCAAGAGCATTGTGATTTGCTTGCTCTGAATTCTAGTCACACAAACCCTTCCTAGGTTTTTGTCATTTGGGTTTCTTTTTGCTGCACAACTTTTTTTTAAATTTATTTGGTCTGGAATTCATGCTACTACCCTTTTCTTATTCTACTTATCAATTATTACTACCTGGAGGAAACAGTCTCTGATGGCATAGACTAAGTCAGGTCCTTGGTATATTTTTATACCACTCTGCATATCTCCTCCATTGGGGACATTAAAGCTGCAATCAACTAATTGTGTAACTTTAAATTAATGTGTTTTTCTCCTAATAGATTGTAAGTCCATGGAAGCAAGACCAGGATTGTTAATTCTACTACTACATCCCTAGTGCTAGGCACAGTGTCCAGTGCCTAGCATATGCTCATTAGTTATTAGATAGAAATGAACGCACACGTGGATATAAATTGAGTGGATGGAGCTATGTCTCTTTAGGGATTCATATCTAGGGAAGAAAGAGCATTTTCCAGATAACCACAATGGGTCTCACATCCAACAAACCAGACATTCATTAAAGCACAGTAAAAAGTGGCATATTTGAGGGCACGTAGGTGGGACACAGGCAGCTATGTTGGAACTGCAGTTCATTTTGCTTTTTAAAAATTTCCTCCTCTTTTAGGGTAGCACCTGTGAACTGTTCATGCTAATTAGCATCACCTGGTGGTGATTGCTTAAGGCGAGCCTATGAATTAAGATCTTGATTGGATGACTGTTCAAGATCTTTTTCCAAACATTTTCTTTTTCCATTGAAAATAATCTGTGACTTTTTTTTTTCACTCTCTCCTTTATGAAGCTTAATGGTCTGCTTTATGTATTTCCTTTGAATCCTCACTAAGGACGCTATCAGTCAAAATCATTTGGCAAAACACGATGTTGGCCATGGAACAGCAAGAGAGGTTTCAAGGTGAAGGAAGGCAGTCATGGGGTTTCCAGACCCCGATGCCTGTCATTACTGTGCCCTTCACCCTCTCGGCCGCTCCCGCACGGCACCCCTCCCCTTGCCGATTTGCAACTTGCTCACCCGCTTATCTCAGATACCCATGTGTTTTGGACATGAGGTGAGGAGGTGGAGGAGGGGGAATGGGAGGTAATAGCAGGTTTGGGAGTGTAGGGGAATTGCAAAGCAAGAAAATAGATGAGAGCAGCAGGAGGCAGTGGGAAGGCCTGCTGAGAGTGGAGACAGGCAGCATTTATATCCCAACCTTATGTCTCCCAGGCCAGTTTTGGCTCTGTGTTCTTCCTTACCATGCTGGTGTTCCCTCTGTCTGGAATGTCCTTGTCGCTTGGAATATGCATACTGTCCTCTACGAACCGACTCACACATCTCTTGAAACCCCGAAATTAATCAGTCCTGCTCCTGTGTACCATTTTGTTTCAACATCAGTTTTAACGTGTGTGTTTGCATATCTCACTCCTGGTGGACTGTGAGTGCCGAGGAAGTAAGGGTTCTGGTTTATTCACATACTTATTCACATTCTAGGAAAGTGCCCGGCTTAGGGTGGATGCTGAATAAATATTTGTGGAAAAAGAAAGGAAAACAGTGGGAGTGAGGGAGGAAGAAAGGAAAGAAAGAGAAAGAAAACTATTTATGACATATTAAAACAGAAAGAGAAAAGCCTATTACAACAACACTGAAGCAGTAGAATGGGATTTTAGAGTCAGACAAAAGGCCCAGTTCTTACTATTTTAGGTCTTAGGAAATTTCTCCAAATATCTAAGTCTTTACCACCTATATTGTATAGGAAATCATGAAACACCTCATGTAGTGTATTAGACATATTTAGGACTCATTACCTCCTATTCCTATGCTTAAAATTCTCCAAGCCAGGCTTCAGCAATATGTGAACCGTGAACTTCCTGATGTTCAAGCTGGTTTTAGAAAAGGCAGAGGAACCAGAGATCAAATAGCCAACATCTGCTGGATCATGGAAAAAGCAAGAGAGTTCCAGAAAAACATCTATTTCTGCTTGATTGACTATGTCAAAGCCTTTGACTGTGTGGATCACAATAAACTGTGGAAAATTCTGAAACAGATGGGAATACCAGACCACCTGATCTGCCTCTTGAGAAATTTGTATGCAGGTCAGGAAGCAACAGTTAGAACTGGACATGGAACAACAGACTGGTGCCAAATAGGAAAAGAAGTAAGTCAAGGCTGTATATTATCACCCTATTTATTTAACTTATATGCGGAGTACATCATGAGAGATGCTGGACTGGAAGAAACACAAGCTGGAATCAAGATTGCTGGGAGAAATATCAATAACCTCAGACATGCAGATGACATCACCCTTATGGCAGAAAGTGAAGAGGAACTCAAAAGCCTCTTGAGGAAAGTGAAAGTGGAGAGTGAAAAAGTTGGCTTAAAGCTCAACATTCAGAAAACGAAGATCATGGCATCTGGTCCCATCACTTCATGGGAAATAAATGGGGAAACAGTGGAAACAGTATCACACTTTATTTTTCTGGGCTCCAAAATCACTACAGATGGTGACTGCAGCCATGAAATTAAAAGACGCTTACTCCTTGGAAGGAAAGTTATGACCAACCTAGATAGCATATTCAAGGGCAGAGACATTACTTTGCCAACAAAGGTCCGTCTAGTCAAGGCTATGGTTTTTCCTGTGGTCATGTATGGATGTGAGAGTTGGACTGTGAAGAAGGCTGAGTGCCAAAGAATTGATGCTTTTGAACTGTGGTGTTGGAGAAGACTCTTGAGAGTCCCTTGAACTGCAAGGAGATCCAACCAGTCCATTCTGAAGGAGATCAGCCCTGGGATTTCTTTGGAAGGAATGATGCTAAAGCTGAAACTCCAGTACTTTGGCCACCTCATGTGAAGAGTTGACGCATTGGAAAAGACTCTGATGCTGGGAGGGATTGGGGGCAAGAGGAGAAGGGGACGACAGAGGATGAGATGGCTGGATGGCATCACTGACTCGATGGATGTGAGTCTGAGTGAACTCCGGGAGTTGGTAATGGACAGGGAGGCCTGGCATGCTGCAATTCATGGGGTCGGGAAGAGTCGGACACAACTGAGCGACTGATCTGATCTTATCTCTGACCTCCTATTCCTACCATTTCTTCCATAAATATATTTGACTTGAAATAATGAATATGCTCATTGTTTATGACTTGGCTGATAGAAATTATATTTTTAATGCTTTTATCCCCCCCACCCCCAATAACACCCACACTAAGTGGTTGTACAACTTATCACTGAAAGAAAAGCAGTCCATGCATATCATCATTTACATTGGTGGTCTATCTTGACAATTTTGATAGTGTCTTCCAAAATTGACTCAAGATCAGAACATATAAGGAGTCCCCTAAATTCCTGGATGAGATTTGGAGGTTTCTCACCCAGCAGTCAACGGGTTCTGTAGTCCTTGCAGAATTCCAAAACCACCCAGTTTCTTCCACTGATAGGAGTACTCCCAGTAATTCTCAACTTTCCTGTTGCCACTGAGCTTCAGAAGTGGAAGAATGAACACTGGTCACAGTGCCAATGTGAATAGGAAACTTTCTCTGTACAGTCTCTGACTTCTGCTTCTTCTCATCACTGTAATTGGGATAAAAATAATACTCTTGTCTACTTCAAATGAGAAACAAGTATTCACAATATGAGCCACATGTTCTGGCACACAGTCAGTTCAGTGGATTCAGCCACTCAGTCCTGTCCAACTCTTTGCAACCCCATAGACTGTAGCACGCCAAGCCTCCCTGTCCATCACCAACTCCTGAAGTTTGCCCAATCTCATGTCCGTTGAGTCAGTGATGCCATCCAACCATCTCATCCTCTGTTGTCCCCTTCTCCTCCTCCTGTCTTCAATCTTTCCCAGCATCAGGCTCTTATCGAATCAGCTCTTCGCATCAGGTGGCCAAAGTATTGGAGTTTCAGCTTCAGCATCAATCCTTCCAATGAATATTCAGGACTGATCTCCTTTAGGATGGACTGGTTGGATCTCCCTGCAGTCCAAGGGACTCTCCAAAGTCTTCTCCAACACCACAGTTCAAAAGCATCAATCCTTCGGCGCTCAGCTTTCTTTATAGTCCAATTCTCACATCTATACATGACGACTGTAAAAACTGTAGCCTTGACTAGATGGACCTTTGTTGGCAAAGTAAAGTCTCTGCTTTTTAATATGCTGTCTAGGTAGGTCATAGCTTTTCTTCCAAGAAGCAAGTGTCTTTTAATTTCATGGCTGCACTCACCATCTGCAGTAATTTTGGACCAAAAAAATAAAGTTTGTCACTGTTTCCACTGTTTCCCCATATATTTGCCATGAAGTGATGGGACCAGATGCCATGATCTTACTGTGGCACACTGTAGGTACACAGTAAATCAAAACTTCTCTGATCTGACCTCTGATAACATCTGCTCTGAGCTGCCACCATGATGTGTTCATAACCCATCTCCTCCTGTCTTTCAATCCTTTGAAAAACATTTCCATGTGTACATTTGAAAAGGCAAGGTGGGTTTTTTTAAGTATTAGAAAATACACACATACTAAGTGTAAGAAGAGTCTGAAAGTGGTTATAATAAAACTACTTATTCACAGATTTCATAAAGATCCCCAAATAATTCCTGCTCTTAAGGCCACCAGTGGAGCAGCTATGGGAAAATGCTGATTTTGTGTGTGTGTGTGTGTGTGAAATCACATAAAGGTCAAGATAACAAAAGAAGACAGCAGTACTCCTAAAAGATGGTAAGAATAATCCTGACACTAAAACAAGTGTGATTTGTTGAATATTACCTGTAAAATTGAATATCTCAGTCTCAAAGGGAAAGAGATTTTCTACCTATTAACTGTGTGAGACAGAGGGGAATTATAATGTATAGGTGATGCCAGGCAGTCAGTTAAGTGTTCTGAGGCACTAAATCATTTAATTCTTGCAAAAACCTTGTAAAATATAAATGATCATTCACAAATTAATAACTAAGGAACATACTTAGGTAAGTTAAATCTGTGTCCACATTCAAATGATAGGATGTGCCACCACCGGCATTTGAACCCTAATTTTTTGTTAATACTGTAAAGCATGCAGCCAAACCAAATATTTAAATGCTGGACTGCTGTAAGATGTAAATACATCCACCTATTTCACAGGTGAATTATTTGAATTTTTTGAAGAAAATATTTTATAAGATAAGCAAATGCATTCTTAGATGAAAATATACCAGAGAGTTGTCATTTCTTTAATACACACCCCCCAACATGATAAATTCTTTACAAAACAGAAAATCCTTTTATATGAAATATCCCAAATCCAACCTCATCCCAGATTGATTTAATCTATCCCACCCTATAGTCCTATAGTACATTTTACCCTTTTATAATATGATTACCGTCTAGATATTAATAATGTTTTTATCTATAAATGCTACTGCTAAGTTTATTAGATTTTCAGCTTTTAGAGCATAGATTTTAGGGTGAATCATATGAATGTGACAATTTTACATCAAAATTATGAAATAAAAATTTTAATAGGTCATATTTCTATATCCTACTTAATTTTGTATCCATCACAAACCCTGAATGATACCTAATGTCTTTTTAAAAATCTGTTTAATGAATGCATACTCTGTGTCAGGAAACCCACCTGACATTTTAAGCAATATGCCATTTATCATCAATATATTACCTGGTGCTTTATTATAACAATTTTATAGATAATAACTGTGTAGCTCACGATATTCAGGTAGAAATAAAAAATATAGTTTTAGATATTTACTGAAAGTCTATTAGCTTTTGTCTTACTCTCACATTTATTCCATTTCCACTGTTGGAGCTTGCTAGATACATCCTCATTTAATGAAGCAAAACCTTATTAAGGTAAAGCAAAAGTGGAAATTGTTTTGTGAACTTCAGAATGTCATTTTTACTTATATTTGCTGAGATCTGAGACACGATTGTTAAATCATACCAAATTTAGTTCCAATATACAAGTACCAGGTAAAAACTGCCATTGTTCCTTATCCTCTCAGATAGAAAATCTCATTTTAACACTATTTATCTTAAATTTACTCACATAGGACCTTGGTTGCATGTTAATACATGCCTATTTGATCAAATTTTAATCAGAATGGGTAGCATCATTCTGCCTTCTGGTCCCATAATGGAGTATGTATTTATTATGCAAGGGACATGGTCTTGCCTTCACACTTCTATTGCAACTGTTGGATCATGTGTCCCAGAAGGCTGTTTCAAGGGTTAAAGGAAGGCTTCTGGTGAAAGAATTATCTAAAGATACATCCTAGTTTTCCTCCCCAGTGCTGCACAGCACACAAAATATGACCTTCTCAGCAGATCTTGCTTTTTTCTTATTTGTTTTAAAATTTATGTGTTGAATGGAAACAATGGAGAGGGGAGGAAAGGAAGGGAGAGAGAAAGGGAGAAGGATGGGAGAATGGGGGAAGAAAGGGAGATTTTTAAGGATGGAGAGTATTGGCACTGATAAATCATCGAATTGCATTTGCCCTCTAGATGCCTGATCCTAACCCAATGTTGAGTGTTCAGACTACAAGATAGTAACCAGCTATGTAAAAATAATATGTGACAAAAGAACTATCAAAATATATGAATACTAAAAATGTACAGACTGAACATTTTCAACTCTAATTATGCAGGTATACAAATCAGCAAAAGAGGTTATTTTGGGGACTGCATTTCATTGACTTCAGATTAGCAAAGATTTGAAAAGGCATTCATCAACTGTGACATCGTGCCTGTCTTTTTCATCCCTGAAAGACCGTTTTGTGAGACACTGTTATGATTCAAATGTCATTCACACTGGAGTAGCAGGAACAAAGCAGGATTTCCAATAGAAGAAGATCTAATTAAGAGAATAATATTTGCTTATTGTCAGTGCCTAATTAGTTTCCCTGGTATTCATGTTTATAAAGGTGGCTCTGTTATAATTACAGTTCAACAAGAGGCAGTTATGTAATGGTTCTCATTGTAAAAAAAAAAAAAAATACAGCTGAGATACTTGAAGGTCTTCTCCCTTCTTCCTTTACACTTACCAACTCACACACAATAGAGACATCAAATGGTTACATTTTACTCATTACCTTTTTCTTCACAGTATAAGATGTGCTAATAAGTTCAGTGAGGGGAAAAAGGACTATTCTTTTACCATTCAATGAATCCAACTTCTGCAGCATATGTGTGTGAATTTGGGGGGTTATTAGAAGTTCACTGCATGTTTTCTTGCATTTTAAAAATGATGCTTCTCTCTTGCTTTCTTTCATGTGTGCACTTTCTGGAAGGGTAGTAGAAATAGACCGAGATGAAAATAACATAGACAAGGTGCCAATGCATCCAAAAGAGCCCACTTTTATTATTTTTATTTTTTAATTGGAGGATAATTGCTTTACAATGTGTCAGTTTCTGCTGTGCAACAGCATGAATCAGCTCTAAGTATACATATATCCCCTCCCTCTTGAGCTTCCCTCCCACTGTCCCACCCCTCCACCCTAGACGATCCCACTTTAATGATACTCTGTGTTAATGAGGGAGGTAAATTGGGATCAAAATAATCAAATGATTTTCTGTGCTTATGTCTCAAAAGAGAATTTTGATCATGCCCATTTACTGCTACTTGCCTTTAAGGAAATACGTTAAATTTGATCAAGAACATATCATAACCTCCACTATATCTGATCCCTACAAACTCTTAATCTCTCTCCCACAGTTTTTATAATACCCTAACCTAAAACAGTTTAGTATACCTGCAGAAGAGACTAATGTTAGGTGCTGTTAGAGATAAGTCACACGCTTTCAGTGGCTTAATAAAGTAGAACTTCATTTTTGGTTTTATTCATGAAACTATCAATGAAGATGTTCCTGGTCACTAGATGACTTATCGTCACATGATGATTCAAGTCTCAGTTGATTCCAGTCTCCAGAGTCAGATTTCTCTTCTCACCAAGACAGAAACAATGGGCAAGAAGCATACTTACAATTCTGGCCTGACAGTGACATATGTACTTAAGCTCACTTTCCATTGGTAAGAATGAAGTCACAAGACACATGTCTGGGAACTACACTTTGTTGCTGGGCAACCTCTTCCCAGTGACAATTTCAGATTATGAAAAAGGAAGCACACATTTTCTTGCAAAGCCCATTGTCCTTTCTACATGATTCCTATGGAGCATGCTGCTTCATTACTCTTTGCCATTTCATTTGGTGAATTCTCACTCAGCCTTCAAGCTATGTTCAGGCATAATTTCTCTTTATAGTCATCTGTGATCTGCCCAGACAAGATAAGAAATTGCCTCTTCCTTATAGCTATAACATCCGTAAATATTCCTAGTAGAGTAGGTAAAATGTTTGTGCATAACTATTTTAATTGTCTGTCTTGTATGGTCATTTCTGGTATCATTTCTATTCTTTTGCTCTCACTCTCCCCCAGTTGCTTGATTTTCCTTCATTGCACTTTAATTATTATTTATGTTTTGATGAATTTATGTTTTGATCTATATTTCTAACATAATACTTTCTCCAGATCTTAAGGTGAATTAGGATTTTCAGACAAATGGAATAATAGGGGAACAATGTATACGTACATATCTAACTCATGAGTTTTATTATAAAGTATTGACTAAACTATTTATAGAGGCCAAAAAGTCCTATACTGCCACTTGCAAGCTGGAGACCTGGAAAGATTTTGGTATACAGTCACCCCTCAGTACCTGTAAAGGACTGGTCCCTGGACCTCATGGATACGAAAATCCATGGATGCTTAACTCCCATATATAAAATGGGTCAGCACCGTTGACTCTCTGTATCTGCAGTTTTCTCATGTGCAAAGTCTAACCAGCACATGTGAGAGAGCTGACAACAATTGAAGTCCTGAGAGCCAGAAAGCCAACATATTCAGTCTGAATCTTAATGCCTGAATGTTAGGAACATCTAGAGCAGAGAAGATTGAAGTCCCAGCTCCAGTGGCCAGGCAGAGAACAAACTCAACCTTCCTCTTCCTTTGTGTTCTATCAGGCCTTTGATCCATTGAGTGATGTCCTCCCACATTAGGGAGAAACATCTGCTATACTCAGTCCACCAAGTCAAATGCTAATATTTTCCAGAAGCATTCTCACAGACCCCAGTATGGTGTTTAACTAGCACTCGGGATATCCCTTACCCAGTCAGTGGATCTATGCATTTCACCATCAACATAAAGCAATACCTACTTGGAGATTTTTAATGTGAATGTATATTGTCACCTGTTGCTGCATTGCAGACCACCCCACAACTTACTGGCATGAAACAACCATTGTAGTATGTTCATGATTTTGAACTTCAGGATTCCAGGCAGAGCTAAGGAGAGTATGTCATCTATGCTCCACATGGAGTGGAACTAAGTTATGGTGCCCAGAATTTCTATAGGTGGTTTAGTTTAATTAACTGGGTCTATGTATTTGGGCCTTCAGTTCTGATGGTCAGCTGGATTATGTGGTTCTTCTTCTTCCTGTTATATTTGCTGTTTGGAATAGCCAAGTTGCCTTCTTCGCCCTCAGAACCAATATATGCACAGGGATGTCTGGGACTCTCTCTCTCTCTCAACCACTTGGTTTAATTTTGTGGAGCTTTTCCTGGAGGTAAAAAGAAGTTTCATTTTAGAGCCAAACAAGTCCTTACTCCTTAACAATTCCTCTAAATTATTCTCAAAGCTCAACAGTTACTTATTTTAACATAATAAGCTCAAAGATGGAGAAGGAAATGGCAACCCACTCCAGTGTTCTTGCCTGGAGAATCCCAGGGACCAGGGAGCCTGGTAGGTCTATGGGGTCGCACAGAGTCGGACACAACTGAAGTGACTTGGCAGCAGCAGCAGCAGCAAGCTCAAAGAACCTAATTCCCATGTTATTAATGTTTTGCCTACCATTTCCCAGCCAGATCCATGAGTCAATAACCTACACTTTCTTTTTTGCACATTTCTTTGTGCAGCAGTGTTGCTAAATATTTTGCCTCTGTGTAACAAGTATGTCCTTTTCTCAAGTCTTCAATAGCATTTCTCTCATTGTTCTTCAGGACCTCCTCAACAGTCTTCTGAAGGAACATCTGGCTTCTACTCACTATTTCAAAGTCAAGGCCACCAGTCTGAAATTTTTATTATGGTGGCATATCACTTCCAGATAACACATTTTGTTGTGGGTGACTATTGCTGTGTTATAAAGTGCCCCAGACTTAGTGCATGACAGCAACGTTTTTCATATGCTCATTATTTTGTTTTAATTAGAAATTTTACATAGGGCACATGGTGATGGACTTTTCTCTGCTTTGCAATTACTTGGACTCTTAGCTGAGGTGACTCAATTAGCTGGAGAGAGCAGAGACAGCTTGATGAGTCCCAAGCCTTTAACCATCTGACTTCAGTGCATTCTTTGGTCTCAATTTATTTCTATCTAACTACACAAAGATCCCTTCTTATCTCACTGTGTATATCCTTGTTTTGTCCTAGTGCCCTGGACTTCCTTTATATTACTCTTTTTACTTAAAAAAAAAAGAAAGAAAGAAAGAAAAAACCTTCTTATTCGATTCTTTATCCAATGAAACTGAAATCTATGTGAAGGGAGCAATCACACATCACTCTAATTCACCATTCTATCTCTACCTCTAATACATTGCTTGTTACATGGCAGGTACTCACTAAATGTTTAATAAATTTTGAAGCCATCGATTGCTTTTTAGTTCCCACTGGCAAACAGAATGATCTCAGTGGCAGTTCATCTCAGTGACAAAGATGTGTATTTGTCCAGATCTAAACATACACAGAATTTACTGAAGATATGTTAAGACTGGTTAGCCAGAGGGAAACTCAAGTCATGATTGAGATTTTAACCATTAACATAGTACTCAGAATATAATCTAAAAACATTGTAAGGCTAGAAAGAATGAATCACAGTATCAAAAGGTGAGATGAAACTGACATTCCAAAAAATGAAAACAGACAAAACACTAGAGCAAACAGTTTAGTACTAAGGCAATAGATGGATACACTGACCCAGCTTTTTTGCTTGGGGAGAGGACCTTCATAGATATGACAGCACTTCAGGGATTTTCTGAGACTGTCCCCATTCAGTTGCAGACATCGTGAACAGCCTAGCATTTACAATATCATCTCTTTTGTGCAAATATCTCTGTAAATGAGTAACCAGGATGTCATCCCCGCTTGTCTTTGTGTGCATTCACTAGAACTCTTCTGGGCTTTAAACTGATGTTGGGATGTAGTTGGAACTGGACAGAAGTGAGTAAATTAAAAAGATGTCAATAACATTATAAGTGAGGAAGAATAATGGATAATGATATTTAAATTAAGTCTAAACCATTGTTAGTTTTCTAAAATTATTGAAAAACATTTATGTTTATTAATTATGGTCAGGTCAATTTAAAGATTCCATCAAGACTTCCAGTAGTTAAGTTGTCTGCCACTAACATGATCTCCCAGGGGCTATAACTCACATACTTGAAAATCTTAGAGACTATCATTCCTAATTAGCCTAACTAGAACACACTTCTATCCAGGTAAGTTCCCCAAACATGACTTAACTAGCGATTACTCCTAGTCGATTTCCTCTGTCTCCCCTCTCAAATTCTGAGCTCCAAGAGCACAGAGGTAGCAGTTTTCTTACCCAACTTTATCATCACTGAGTCGAGTTCCTGTCACTGTGCATTGATTTAATCACTAGTGATATGAGTTGAATTCTATTGATTCTCCCTTCCACTCCCAAAGAGTTAGAAGATACTAAACATAGTATATAGAAATAGGCCCTCTGTTTCTTCTCCTATCAACATTGTTTTACACTATTTTCTCAAGTCTATTCAGTGTCAATGTTTCAGGCTTCTAGCTCAATATAGAACTAATATTCAAAGTCCAATTGGATCATTAATTCTCCATTCCATTTTTTTCTATAATAACTATAGACTATTTATGATATGAGTTTTTTTTTTTATCCTAAACAAAATGTAGTTGAATAGAAAAATCACATTTCCTTAGTATCTGGCAATACCATGCATAAACATGATGTACACTTGAAATCTGGCAAAAAATCACATTTCCCATAGTATCTGGTAATACCATGCATAAACATGATGTACACTTGAGATCTCTAGATATTATATTTAACTTAGACTTGAGGTCCTAAGTCTTAATGACCAGGCTTTCTGAGATGTTCATCCTGGATATAATCCTCAAATTTGGATCAAATAACATTTGCCATTCCTTTCTTTAAAAGTAATAATGACCAAATTTTAGAGATATTTTATTCTGATCTTAGTAGCCAGGAAAGAAAAACAGAGAAGAAAAAGCAAACACATTTGAAGCCTGTGCTCTACAAATGTTATACATAATAGTAGCACCTCAATGCAGTACATACCCCAACTGATCAACAGTGATCGTGTAAGTTTTAGTATTAATAGTGTAGCCTTGAGCACATGAGAGTAACTGAAAAAATTAAAGTTCAGCTTCTGACAGTCCTTTGTCTTTCTACCATACCACAACATGTGGTGAAGACAATCATTATGAACTTGGGGTCATTCTCTAGATCTGATGGACTGCTCTTTCATAGACTGGCACTTACATAATCACAACTGCACCTTGAGGTACTTAAGCTCCTTGAAATACATATATACGTATATCGCTATTTGTTAAATAAGTGAAATGTCTGCAGACATCTACTGCTCTTAGATGATGGGATTATATCTTGTGGTAGAGGCTATTTCAGGTATCTCTGTAGCAAAAAAAAAAAAAAAAAAAATTCTAGACCAAGTTCTGCAGCAACTGACACTGTTTCCTGATCCTCAGCTCAGAGGACAACTGTGTTCTCTCAGTTATCACTCTCTTCCAAATGGTTGTAATCTCACATTTGCAATCACATCTCTAAATATCTGGGTCACAGTGAGAAGCAGCTGATACAGATAAATTGCAAAGATAACCTTTTCCTGAGATTGTTAGCGTGATTGATAGGTATCATTACACAAATTAGAAATCATTAGGTTTTTATTGGTAAAATGGGATTTCCCCAACAAGCCACACCAACAAGGAGAGGAAGAAAAGGTCCCCAAGGGACAATGGGTCATCCCATGCGTGGACTTCTGAGAGTTTCAGTGTATCATGCTAAAGTGAAGGAAGCATAGGCAAGAGAAATAGAGGTATAGAGCTGTGGTTCTCAGGCTTAAGCATCATCAGAATTACTTGGAGGCATGAGCAGGTCTTACACTGGGCCTCAGAATCTGCATTTCTGACAGATTCCTGAACAATCCTAGACTGCTGATTTAGGGCAACTCTGAAAGCCACTGCTTGAGAATAATGCTTGATATAGGCTCTAGAGTCACACCCCCTAGGACTGAAACCTCCCACTTTCCTTGAAGGCTTCATGTAAGTTTATTCACCACTTTGAGCCACAGTTTCTTCATCTCCTAAATAGTAATTAAAATAGAGTAAGTGATGGCAAGCAGAAAGTCCACATACTCTAAAGAATATTTATAGAAGGTCCATGGTTTCCTTAAATGGCAAGTATCCAAGTGCTAGTTGCAGGTGAACAGTGAAGGGACTCAGCTATACATACACATATATCAATTCTCTCCCTTCAGGTTCTGTTTTCAATATAGCAGTGTGTACATGACCTTCCCAAACTCCCTAACTATCCCTTCTCCCTGGCAACCATAAACTCACTTTCTAAGTCTGTAAATCTCTTTCTGTTTTGTAACTTCATTTGTATCATTTCTTTTTAGATTCTATATATAAAGGATGTCATATGAAATTTCTCCTTCTCTGTCTTATTTCATGAGTATGACACTCTCTAGGTCTGTCCATGTTGCTGCAAATTGCATTATTTAATTCTTTTTAATGGCTGAGTAATATTCCATTGAATATATATACCACCTCTTCTTTATCCATTCCTCTGTCAGTGGACATTTAGGTTACGTGAATGCCTTTTCTAAGCTGAGGGCTTTTCCATACATTATATAGTCTCAACTTACTCATTGTAAAGACACTGGAGATGAATAATTACTATTTTCATCTTCACTTCAGTTCAGTTGCTCAGTTGTGTCTGACTCTTTGCGACCCCATGAATCACAGCATGCCAGGTCTCTCTGTGCATCAGCAACTCCCAGAGTTCACTCAAACGCATGTCCATCGAGTCGGTGATGCCATCCAGCCATCTCATCCTCTGTCATCCCCTTCTCCTTCTGCCCCCAATCCCTCTCAGCATTAGGGTCTTTTCAACTGAGTCAACTCTTCGCATGAGGTGGCCAAAGTATTGGAGTTTCAGCTTCAGCATCAGTCCTTCCAATGAACACCCAGGACTGATCTCCTTTAGAATGGACTGTTTGGATCTCCTTGCAGTCCAAAGGACTCTCAAGAGTCTTCTCCAACACCACAGTTCAAAAGCATCAATTCTTTGGTGCTCAGCTTTCTTCACAGCCCAACTCTCACATCCATACATGACCACTGGAAAAACCATAGCCTTGACTAGACAGGCCTTTGTTGGCAAAGTAATATCTCTGCTTTTCAATAAGCTATCTAGGTTGGTCATAACTTTCCTTCCAAGGAGCAAGTGTCTTTTAATTTCATGGCTGCAATCACCATCTTCAATGATTTTGGAGCCCCAAAAATTAAGTCTGACACTGTTTCCACTGTTTCCCCATCTATTTCCCATGAAGTGATGAGACCAGATGCCATGATCTTCGTTTTCTGAATGTTGAGCTTTAAGCCCACTTTTTCACTCTCCTCTTTCACTTTCATCAAGAGGCTTTTGAGTTCCTCTTCACTTTCTGCCATAAGGGTGGTGTCATCTGTATATCTGAGGTTATTGATATTTCTCCCAGCAATCTTGATTCCAGCTTGTGCTTCTTCCAGCGCAGCGTTTCTCATGATGTACTCTGCATATAAGTTAAATAAGCAGGGTGACAATATACAGGCTTGACGTACTCCTTTTCCTATTTGGAACCAGTCTGTTGTTCCATGTCCAGTTCTAACTGTTGCTTCCTGACCTGCATATATAGAGAAGGAAATCTGGACTTAGGCTAAGTTCTTCAAGATTACCCAGATAGTAAATATGAATGCCAGGATTTGAACCCAAATTGTCTGATGCCCAAAATTTGCTCCATTACTTCCTACTTTCCTCCTGATTAATACTTGGTAGACTTTTGCTTGACAGCTGAAACATCGCTGAGGACCACTAAGAAAAGCTGGTTCATCTCTGGTTAGAAACCCATTTCTCTACAAATATAACTTAATTTCTTGGGCAGGTCAAGTCTTAGGTGCCTAGTCATCTGTGTTCTTGTAACATTGAATTTGCTTTCAGCTGTCATTTTTGGGAAACAAATATTAGAAAGCGAAATTTATACTTTGTCCTGGCAGAACTTTGTCTATTGTAGAAACTCTCAATAGTCCTCATGTGTGCATGGCCCAGTGTCTATCACATGACCAGTAGGGCTTGATATTGCCCACATCTGTAAACAGCTTCTGGCTAGCCTGTCCAGAGACAGTGGTTGGCCTCTACTGATATTTACTGAGAAGGTCTGATAATTATCTTGACTCTTCACAAATCTGACTCCCCTCCATGAAGACATATGATGGGGACGGATACTACTTCATCACTTTGCCAGTTTGAAGATGATTTTTCCTTACAATATGTCTTTGGTCTACAGAAGAAATATTGTTTCTCCCTAATAATTCTACCTTATCACATGAAAAACAAGAATGCTCATCTTATGTGTATGCATCAAAATGTGTATACCAGATTTTACTTATAATAAGGTGTCTTTGCATTGGGCTAATACTACAAGATTATTTTCTCCATTCTCATAATTAATGCTGCCATGACAACATTGTTTCCTGACATCATATTTCAGCCCTAATGTCTAGAAAGAATGAGGAAAACATTTTCAAATTCGGTGTTAAGAAGGAGTGGGGAAGGACTTCCCTGGCTGTCTGGGGTTTAAGATTCTGCCTTACAGGGCAGGGTATGCAGGTTTGATCCCTGCTTGAGGAGCTAAGGTTACACATGCCTCTCAGCCAAAAAAAAAAAACAAAACAGAAGACAGGAACAATATTGTAACAAATAAAATAAAGACTTTAAAACAGCCCACATTAAAAAAAAATCTTAAAGAAGTGGGGAAAAGTAAGTGGCAAAATTTTCAGAAATAGTGAATTTCTGTGAAGCTACATGCCATGGTACTGCTATGATATGAGTAGAAAAATTACAATTATAGCCAATAGAGAAAGAACTGTAATATAAAAACTTTTATGTTGCAGATAATACAAAATGAGGTCTGAGATACTAAGTGACTTGTCTTAGCATCAGTATTACAAAGAAGCAGATTTGGTTTTCTGGCTCCCGATCAGTATTCTTCCCCTAACACTGCACTGATTTATAGTATCTAATGGGTCTCTTTCATTCTTCAATTCTGGAATTGACATTTCCCTGTATCAGTGTCACACCCATTTATATTACATATGTGGCCTTTATATAATTTTAAGCAATCTTTCCCATTCACATACACAGGAGATTAGAATAGATTCCAACAGTAGGTATGGGTCTATACATGCACATACTTATGCTTGTTAAATTTGTTTGGCAATTACAAATGGCTTGCTGATCGTGCATACTGATATAAAGGAGTTTTAAACCTTTTGAAATGCACTGACTTCCCTCTTGGAGGTTGTGAGTGGGAGGTTTGGACTAAAGCTGATGAACAACATCCTGGGGCAGATAGAACAGGAAATAAAACAGAAACCAGTTTCCTTCATTTTTTTGCCAGGGACTGAGTTGTTCCAGGAACAACTATATTAAAAAGGGAACAAAATGAATACAAAAATCTGCATTTCTTCACCATGAGGAGGATATCAGCATTGTGTGGAAACGTTTGTGATTTACATTAAAATAACTTTTCCTTGGAGCATCACAATATGGTTTACAGATATATTGGAAAGAAAATATTACTTGCATTTTTTTGGTTGAAGAAAGCCATGCCACATAATCTAGGGGAAACGGTACACTTAATTTCTCAAATTGGCATAGACAGGTAAGACCAAGAGAATGATAACTGCTCCAGAGATGTTTTTTTGACGATGTTATATAACTCAACATCTAGCCACCCTCAAATTTTACTTTTGCTTTGAAAGGAGAATGTGATAATTATCTAAGTGAAATTTGTCAAAGTGTAATATTTTTAACTCAAATTTTCTTTTCACTGGCTGTCATTGATGTCCCATATTTATGCCTGTTCAGGAGCCATGCCCACTGGTGCGAGCCACCCACGCCCAGTCTTGTAGTTTGAGTGATGAAGTCTATACCAAGCTGCAGAGATGGGCTTATGACTTAGGCCTATATAATCAGAGTATTGCATTCACTTATTTACAATAATTAGTTAAGGAATCATCTGATTACAACTAAATAGAAGTCATTAAAAGTAACCTTAGGAGTCTTTCTGGAACCACAGTAAAATCTACCTTTCATGCCTAAGCTGGAATGATCGAAAAATGGCTCTCAAGTGACTGGTGGTGAAGAATTATTTTGATCAATTATTCTTATTTTCATGGAAATGAAACCTAAAACAAAGGAAGCATACTGGTTGGGAAGGAAAGAGACAAGACACACAGACATTAAAGGGTTCTGCTGTAATGAATGATCCAAGCACATTTCAACCATAATAAATGAATTTTTAAAGTGAAGAAAATAAATTTGGTTGAAATTAGAAAGTATAAGCTTTTTTCTGCCTCCTATAATTGATAAAATATTAAGTAATATATTTGTTATAGTCTTTAAATGAGTTAATTAGACAATTTCTCAATGTCAGTTTTGCTAGGCATTGCATAGAAACTGAAATCAGTGTCCCATTGCAGCAAAAATTGTTTTCAAGAAAATGTTTTATTTGAATAATGTTATTTGCCATTTAGTGCATTTTAGATGTAATTGTATGATATTCCTTTTATATTTTTTTCTTTCTTAGCGAAATATTTTCTCTCAATTAATCAAGCCACAACATTATCAAAATTTTCACATACAGAATGGGAAATTTCCACACATCTCAATAACTATTTTGGACACTTGCAGTTAAACACATTAAGACTCTTATTAGTGGAGAGTTGTGGAATGAGTCTCAATTAGTGAATTAGACTGTATTCATTACACTTCACCAAATGCTCATTAGCAGATTGTTTGATTTTTTTTTCCATACCCATGCTAGAGGGAAAAAAAAAAATAAGGATGGATGGAAGGGGGGAGTTAATTTGCCTTAAAAGCAATATGAAAATATAGTTACATGATAGTCTTTTTGCTTACAGCTGCCTAGAGCAAAAAAAATGCTTATAGCCTTTATCAGTAAGGCTAAGAATTAGGTATTAGAAAGAAGGGCTAATTCTTCTGTGCCACTAGAGAAACCATTTGGCATATATTTTTCCTAAGTCTTTTATTTTAATAAAGCAAGTTTATGCAAAGTAGATCAATTGGGGGTGGGAGGGGAAGCAGAGTTCATCTGATGGCTCAATTTGGCTGAATTATACCCTGATGACCTGGCCAAATCTTTTCAGAATATGCAGCAGTCTAGGATTCTTCCATCAAAATTTCCCAGCTTTCTTGATCTCACTGGGGACAGAATTTGAATGCAGTTCGATGGTTCTCCAAGGCTTTTCAACTCCCCATTTTATATTTCCTCTAAAATATTTGCATGTTTAATTCCAGATGAATGTCTGCTTCCTGGAAGATGCAGACTGACACAATAAACAAAGTTTATCACAAAAATATCCTAGAAAATCTCTAGAATAAGCATGTCTCTCCAGCCCCAGGAGACCTAAAACATAGCTGAGGATGGGAGTAAATTTATCTACTTAAAACAAACAAACAACAAAACAAAAAAACAGGATGATCAAGGGGAAGTTTACCTAATAATGTAAGAGATTTACAAACCACTTCTCCTACAGACTCCTCAGTTGGAGATTTCTTCTCTTGGGAAATAATCAGTAAAAGAAAAATAACTGTAAATAGAGATAATTCAAATGCCCACTCTTTAAAGCACCAGTTGTAGTCTTCAGTTCAGTTCAGTTGCTCAGTTGTGTCTGACTCTTTGCAACCCCATGGACTGCAGCACACCAGGCTTCCCTGTCCATGACCAACTCCCAAGGCTTACTCAAACTCATTTTCAGCGAGTCAATAACACCATCCATCCATTTCATTCTCTGTCATCCCATTCTCCTCCCACCTTCAATCTTTCCAGGCATCAGGGTCTTTTCCAGTGAGTCAGCTCTTCGCATCAGGTGGCCAAAGTACTGGAGTTTCAGCTTCAGCATCAGTCCTTCCAATGAATATTCAGGAATGATTTCCTTGAGGATGGACTGGATTGATCTCCTTGTAGTCCAAGGGACTCTCAATAGTCTTCTCCAACACTACAGTCCAAAGCATCAGTTCTTTGGCACTCAACTTTCTTTATAGTCCAACTCTCACATCCATACATGCCCACTGGAAAAACCATAGCCTTGACCAGACGGACCTTTGTTGGCAAAGTAATGCCTCTGCTTTTTAATATGCTGTCTAGGTTGGTCATAGCTTTTCTTTCAAGGAGCAAGTGTCTTTTAATTCATGGGTGCAGTTCACCATCTGCAGTGAATTTGAGCCACCCCAAATAAAGTCTCTATTTCCATTGTTTCCCCATCTATTTGCAATGAGGTAATGGGACTGGATACCATGATCTTAGTTTTCTGAATGTTGAGTTTTAAGCCAGCTTTTTCACTCTCCTCTTCCACTTTGATCAAGAGGCTCTTTAGTTCTTCTTCCCTTTCTGCCATAAGGGTGGTGTCAACTACATATCTGAGGTTATTGATATTTCTCCCAGCAATCTTGATTCCAGCTTGTGCTTCATCGAGCCCAACATTTCTCATGATGTACTCTGCATAGAAGTTAAATAAGTAGGGTGACAACATACAGCTTTAATGTACTCCTTTCTTGATTTGGAAGCAGTCTGTTGTTCCATGTGCAGATCTAACTATTGCTTCTTGACTGCATACAGATTTCTCAAGAGGCAGGTAAGGTGGTGGGGTATTCCCATCTCTTAAAGAATTTTCCACAGTTTGTTGTGGTCCACACAGTCAAAGGCTTTGGCATAGTCAGTGAAGCAGAAGTAGATGTTTTTCTGAAACTCCCTTGCTTTATTGATGATCCAATGGATGTTGGCAATTTAATCTCTGGTTCCTTTGCCTTTTCTAAATCCAGCTTGAACACCTGGAAGTTCATGGTTCAGGTACTGTTGAAGCCTGGTTTGGAGAATTTTAAGAATTACTTTGCTAGAGTGTGAGATGTGTGCAATTGTGCAATAGTTTGAGCTTTCTTTGGGATTGGAATGAAAACTGACCTTTTCTGGTCCTGTGGCCATTGCTGAGTTTTCCAAATTTGCTGGCAAATGGAGTGCAGCACTTTCACAGCACCATTCTTTAGAATTTGAAATAGCTCAATTGGAATTCCATCACCTTCACTAGCTTTGTTTGTAGTGATGCTTCCTAAAGTCCACTTGACTTCACATTCCAGGATGTCTGGCTCTAAGTTAGTTATCACACCATCGTGGTTATCTGGGTCATTAAGATCTTTTTTGTCTAGTTCTTCTGTGTGTTCTTGCTACCTTGTCTTAATATCTTCTCCTTCTGTTAGGTCCATAGCATTTCTGGCCTTTCTTGTGCCCATCTTTGCATGAAATGTTCCCCTGGTATCTCTAATTTTCTTTAAGAGATCTCTAGACTTTCCCATTCTACTTTTTCACTTTATTTCTTTGCATTGATCATTGAGGAAGGCTTTCTTATCTCTGTGTGCTATTCTTTGGAACTCCGCATTCAAATGGGTGTATTTTTCCTTTTTTCCTTTGCCTTTAGCTTCTCGTCTTTTCTCAGCTATTTGTGAGGCCTCCTCAGACAACCATTTTGCTGTTTGGAATTTCTTTTTCTTGGGGATGGTCTCGATCACTGCCTCCTGTACAATGTCATGAACCCTGTCCATAGTTCTTCAGGCACTGTCTATCAGACTTAATCCCTTGAATCTATTTGTCACTTCCCCTGGATAATCATAAAGTATTTGATTTAGGTCATACCTGAATGGTCTAGTGGTTTTCCCCACTTTCTTCAATTTAAGTCTGAATTTGGTAAGGAGTTCATGATCTGAGCCACAGTCAGCTCCCAGTCTTGTTTTTGCTGACTGTATCGAGCTTCTCCATTTTGGCTGCAAAGAATATAATCAGTCTGATTTCGATATTGACCATCTGGTGATGTCCATATGTAGAGGGTGTTTGCTATGACCAGTGCATTCTCTTGGCAAAACTCTGTTAGCCTTTACCCTGCTTCATTTGTACTCTAAGGCCAAATTTCCCTGTTACTCCAGGTATCTCTTGACTTCCTACGTTTGCATTCCATTCCCCTATAATGAAAAGGACATCTTTTTGGGGTGTTAGTTCTCAAAGATCTTCAGATCTTGCAGATCTTTATAGAACCATTTAACTCAGCTTCTTCAGCATTACTGATTGGGGCATAGACTTGGATTACCGTGATACTGAATGGTTTGCCTTGGAAAGGAACAGATATCATTCTGTCATTGTTGAGGTTGCATCCAAGTACTACATTTCAGACTCTTTTGTTGACTATTACGGCTACTCCATTTCTTTCAAGGGATTCTTGCCCACAGTAATAGATATAATGGTCATCTGAGCTAAATTCACCCATTGCAGTCCATTTTAGTTCGCTGATTCCTAAAATGTAGATGTTCACTCTTGACATCTGTTTGACCACTTCCAACTTACCTTTATTCATGGACCGCATATTGAGTGCATATTGCATATTGAGTGCAGCACTTTCCACAGCATCATCTTTCAGGATCTGGAATAGCTCACCTAGAATTCTATCACTGCCGGGAGCCAGCGTGAGGAGCTCCACCCATGACAAAGGTCATGAGGAAGGAGGTTCAGCATACGCAAAGGCGGGATCGAGCCTCAGGAATCCCCCTGGAAATTCTCAAGCATCTACCTCCAAAACCAGAGTCTGCCTACTTTCTGCTTTGTGCTTTCACCTACACCTCTGACTTTACGGGGGGCTGTCCCCCACTACCTCTCTCTGAAAAAAGTTAGCTTACAGCTCCAGTTAATAATTCCTGGGTGTGACAGTGTTTCAACCTACAAACTCCTTTGGAAGTCCTCTAGCCTGCCTGAATAGGTTTTTCCGGCCACATGTGATTGCTCAGAGCCTCCCAACTGTGAGAGGCATGAGATGTTCTAAACTGTCTAAATACAGATCCCTTTGAGCAGTTAAAAGATTGATTAGAAATTGTATTGGTGGAGGGTTTTTCACTTGTTGGGCCAATGTTTGCTGCTAAGTCTCCATATCCCTTATCTGCTGTGTCCCTGGCAGTGTATTGATTAATATAATTGGTGTAAATAGTAGCTTTAATGTTTGTAAGCTGGGACCCTTGAGTTAATTCTTTTTCTTGTTATAGCCCACCACACCTTTGCTCTGTAGGAATGCAACTTTATCTAATGCTTTTGGAGGGTGGCTCCTGACCAATCACCTTTAGAGAAAAATAAGTTTTCTGAAGAAAGGGTCTTAAAATGTTAACAGGCCTCCGGGCCAGAAGATGATGCAAATCACCTAAGCTTTTGCATATGATAAGTTTGCAGGAAGAAAGCCTGGCTTGCTGCATGACTCTACCCCTTCCCCCATTATCCTCTATGCATAACTTAAGGTATAAAAACTACTTTGGAAAATAAAGTGCGGGCCTTGTTCACTGAAACTTGGTCTCCCCATGTCATTCTTTCTCTCACCTTCTGGCTGAATTATTCAGCCTCTTTTCTTTTTTTTTTTAATTTATAAATGATATTTATTGACTTAGAAAACATAAGGAAATTGTCTAAAATTTTAAATTAATAAAATATTTTAATAACAAGATCCAATAAAAGAATCAAGATGCAAAGGAAATAATTTAATTATATATCTATGATGTATCCATGATAATTTATTTTCACTGATATCTACTTCTCTATTCTTGTGTATTATAGCAGACAAAAATATTAAAACATTAAGAAAAAATAATTAAACTATACATGTGGAAAAATTCAAGCTTTTACTGAGATATAATATTTTAATAAATTGAATAAGAATGAATCCTTAATACAGTTATCAATGTACTATAAATGTGAGATTCTTAATATTTTGAATCAATAATTATTTCTATAAACATAACAGAATATTGAACTTTTCCTGAGGCACAATGAATGTTTCCTAGGTATAAATAGAATAGAAAAAAATTACAGTCTCTAGGAATAAGTGTATCTGTATTTGTTGAACACATGAGTAGTGAAATGAATACAACCCCCCGCCCCTGCGGACAAAAGGGTGGTCCTCATAGTATTAACAACAGAAGAGAGACAGAAAAATATGAATGATCAATATCAGCCTCACAACTGAATAAGATAATGGACATCCAAGCGACAAGACACATTTTTACAATTAGAAACCATATTTTTAAAGCATAATTTTTTTTGAGATTTTTTAAATTTTTATTTTATTTTTAAACTTTACAATATTGTATTAGTTTTGCCAAATATCGAAATGAATCCGCCACAAGTACACCCGCTTTCCCCATCCTGAACCCTCCTCCCTCCTCCCTCCCCTACCCTCCCTCTGGGTCGTCCCAGTGCACCAGCCCCAAGCATCCACTACAGTGCTCAGCCTCTTTTCTTCACTGAATTTTCCTACTGAGCTATCCTCATCCTATTACTCTTTATATCTTTGATAAATATTTAAATAAATAGGTCGCCTACGCTGTTTCTCCTTCGAATACCCTGGATCAGCCGGGGCTGGACCCCGGCACCTAACATTCCAGGCTACTATGCAGTATAGTTCTTTGTAGCATTGGACTTTACTTCCATCACCAGTCCTATGCACAGCAGGGTTTTGCTTTGGCTCCATCTCTTCATTCTTTCTGGAGTTTTATCTCCACTGTTCTCCAGTTGCATATTGGGCACCTACCAACCTGGGGAGTTCATCTTTCAGTGTCCTATCTTTTTGCCTTCATATTGTCCTTGGGGTTCTCAAGGCAAGAATACTGAAGTGGTTTGTGACTCCCTGCTCCAGTGGACCATGTTTTGTCAGAACTCTCCACCATGACCTGTCCATCTTTGGTGGCACTACACAGCATGGCTCATAGTTTCATTGAGTTGGAAAAGGCTATCATCCATGTGATCTGTTTGATTAATTTTCTGTGATTGCAGTTTTCATTTTTGTCTGCTCTCTGATGGATAAGGATAAGAGACTTATGGAAGCTTCCTGATGGGTGACACTGACTGAGGGGAAAATTGGGTCTGATGGGTGGGGCCATGCTCAGTAAATCTTTAATCCAGTTTTCTGTGATGGGTGGGGCTGTGTTCCACCTGAGACCAAGCTGTGGTGGAGGTAATGAAAATAATGGCAACATCCTTCAAAAGGTCCTGTTGCATGTACTGCTGCCCTCAGTGCCCCTGACCCTGCAGCAGGCCACTGCTGACCCATGCCTCCACCAGAGTCTCCTGGACACGTACAGGTAAGTCTGGGTCTGTCTCTTGTGGGGTCACTGCTTCTTTCTCCTGTGTCCTGGTGCACACAAGATTTTGTTTGTGCCCTCCAAGAGTCTGTTTCCCCAGTCCTGTGGAAGTTTTGGCAGCTCTGTGGTGGGGTTAATGATGACCTCCTTCAAGAGGGCTTATACTATAGCTGGGTCTGCTGTAGCCAGAGCCCCTGCCCCTGTGGCAGGCCACTGCTGACCTGTACCTCCACAGGAGACACTCAAACACTCAAAGGCAGGCCTGGCTCAGTCTCTGTAGGGTCTCCTGGTACACACAAGGTTTTGTTTGAGCGTCTCTGGTGGGTATGGGGTTTGATTGTAAACACAATTTTGCCCCTCCTACTGTTTTCTGGGGCTTCTCCAGCAAGTCTTGAAACACTCTAATAGGTGGCCTGCCCACTGTAAAGTTCTATCTTTGTAACAATATTCTAGTACCTCACTTTTAATAGAACTGAACTGCAAATCATCACTGAACATCTGAGAAAA
Source organism: Bos javanicus (assembly GCF_032452875.1). Lineage (NCBI taxonomy): Eukaryota > Metazoa > Chordata > Mammalia > Artiodactyla > Bovidae > Bos > Bos javanicus. Next base: position 30,151,254 of record NC_083885.1, on the reverse strand, counting down.
TCCGTTAAAAATAAAGCCACCAATATAGACAAATATCAAAACTGGGAATATAGAGAAAATATGAAATGTGGTAAAATAGGAAATATGGAGAAAATAGAAAAGTGGGAAAAAGAAAACATTTTTTAAAATCACAACTGATATCCTCAAAATAAGAAGAGTATTGGAATATAACAGTGAAACAATGTTTCAGAAGGCAAAAAAAAAAAAAGAAAGAATGATTATTGTAACTTATAGATTGGTTGTATTTTTTATTCATTAAATTTCCCATTCCAATAAGAATAACTGTAAGAAACAGCAGATAAAATAGAGCAGAATAAATTATTGGGGGAAATAATATTAACATTTTATCATAATTAACATGCGTTTTAGAATAATAGACACTTTATTTCAGATAATTCAATTGATGATTACTATTGTTGCTACTACTATTATGTATTTTGTTTTCTATGAGCTGAGCCTTGTCTTAGGACCCCTACTTATCTTGTCTCTAATATGTATAGTCATTCAGTTCAGTTCAGTTCAGTCTCTCAGTCTTGTCCGACTCTTGGCAACCCCATGAATCGCAGCAAGCCAGGCCTCCCTGTCCATCACCAACTCCCAGAGTTCAGTCAAACTCACGTCCATCGAGTCAGTGATGCCATCCAACCATCTCATCCTCTGTCGTCCCCTTCTCCTCCTGCCCCCAATCCCTCCCAGCATCAAAGTCTTTTCCAGTGAGTCAACTCTTTGCATGAGGTGGCCAAAGTACTGGAGTTTCAGCTTTAGAATCATTCCTTCCAGAGAAATCCCAGGGCTGATCTCCCTTAGAATGGACTGGTTGTATCTCCTTGCAGTCCAAGGGACTCTCAAGATTCTTCTCCAACACCACAGTTCAAAAGCATCAATTCTTCAGTGCTCAGCTTTCTTCACAGTCCAACTCTCACTTCCATACATGACCACTGGAAAAACCATAGCCTTGACTGGACGGACCTTTGTTGGCAAAGTAATGTCTCTGCTTTTCAATATGCATTCTGGTTGATCATAACTTTCCTTCCAAGGAGTAAGCATCTTTTAATTTCATGGCTGCAATCACCATCTGCAGTGATTTTGGAGCCCCCCAAAAATAAAGTCTGACACTGTTTCCATGGTTTCCCCATCTATTTCCCATGAAGTGATGGGACCAGATGCCATGATCTTCATTTTCTGAATGTTGAGCTTTAAGCCAACTTTTTCACTCTCCTCTTTTACTTTCATCAAGAGGCTTTTAGTCCCTCTTCACTTTCTGCCATAAGGGTGGTGTCATCTGCATATCTGAGGTTATTGATATTTCTCCCAACAATCTTGATGCCAGCTTGTGCTTCTTCCAGCTCAGCGTTTCTCATGATGTACTCTGCATATAAGTTAAAGAAGCAGAGTGACAATATACAGCCTTGACATACTCCTTTTCCTATTTGGAACCAGTCTGTTTTTCCATGTCCAGTTCTAACTGTTGCTTCCTGACCTGCATACAAATTTCTCAAGAATCAGGTCAGGTGGTCTGGTATTCCCATCTCTTTCAGAATTTTCCACAGTTTATTGTGATCCACACAGTCAAAAGCTTTGGCATAGTCAATAAAGCAGAAATAGATGTTTTTGTGGGACTCTCTTGCTTTTTCGATGATCCAGCAGATGTTGGCAATTTGATCTCTGGTTCCTCTGCCTTTTCTAAAACCAGCTTGAACATCTGGAAGTTCATGGTTCACATATTGCTGAAGCCTGGCTTGGAGAATTTTGAGGACTACTTTACTAGCGTGTGAGATGAGTGCAATTTTGTGGTATAAAATATCAATCCCCATTATAGAGTTGAAGATATAGAGAGGATAGGGAATCTTCAGTGGAGCCAAAATGACAGATAAATCTTTCAATTCAAATAAATATTTATTTAAAACCATCTAAGTTACAGGCATTCTAGGGAATGAAGAAATCAAATATTTTCTGGTCCTCATTTCCTCAAAATATAATGCAGGAAAGGCATTTCCTCAACTAACTGAAGACTTAACAATGTAGCATATGTGAGAGGGACTGACTGAATTTTCCTTGTGAAAAGAAAGACTTCTTTACTGAAGTGGTAATTAGAGTGTGACTCAAAGGTGGAGTAGAATTTCACCGGACCCAGTTTGATTTCTGAGTGAGGGGAGAGCATTAGTGAAGGTCTATCATTGTGAAATTTCAATTACCAGAAAAAGTAGAATTTTAAAAAACCAAAAAAGCAAGCTCAAAGCAATAGTACATAATAAAAGCAAAGTAATATCAAGAAGATGTAGCAAACAATCTTTATGCAGCCAGTACAGAGACTAGAAAGATATAAAGCAAAAACAAAAGAGAACAAAAATCCCAGAGGAGATGGAAATGGACATCCACATTCATAATGGAGGATTTATATTTAGCTGTATCAGATATTGATCAAGTAGAAATTCATAAGGCTGTATATTTGGAGAACATATGAATAACTTATTCCTGAACGGCTATGATATACAGAACTTGCAAAGAATAAAGCACAAAATAAAACTAGAGAAATAAATTTGAAACTATGCTAATATTCTATACTCATTACTCTTAGAACCAAAAAGAGTGATGAAATCAGATCTGCTTTTAAAAAATAATAGAGGCAATAAAGGGAAAAAAACCTGTCAGATATAGTAAAACCAGGGGTATATTATATATATACATATATATAGATAAATATGTAAGAGTGCGTGTGTGTGTGTGTGTGTGTATGATAAAAAGAAAACAAATGAGTCCAGGTGAAAGATGATGGGGAACTCAGAGACATGGAAATGGTGACTTAGGAAAGGCCGTATATATAAGACATATAGGATTTATCAACAGGATATGGGGTGAGGAGAAGAAAAAGTTAAATAAGTCTTTGCATTTCCAAGGTTCAATGGCATAGAGCAATGCTTTCTAAACCTTACTAATGCTAAGAATCACCTGGATCAAAAACTGAGTTTTGGGGGACTCAAAACAAAGATCTTGCCATTGTCTCTGACACAAAACAGGTGGTTAGTGACTAAACAATGAAAGACCAAGTGCAAGTAATAATAGTAATAATAATACCTCAGATATATTAATTGTACTTTAACATATGTGTATATTCTAACATAAACCACTATGTTATCCTTATAAAGCTAATCTTTCATAGTCTCTTGTTCATGCAGAAGAACACCACCTATCCAGATGTTACCCAGATTATCCCTCTTAAACTTCTTAGCACATCAGTTTGAAGATATGAGCAACATACATTTAAATTAATTTTTTTAGAGTATAATTGCTTTATAAAGTTTCAGTAGTTTCTTGTTTTTGTTCAGTCACTCAATTGTGTCTGACTCTTTGCTGCCACATGGACTGCAGCACGCCAGACTTCCGAGTCCTTCACCATCTCCTGGCGTTTGCTTAAACTCATGTCCATTGAGTTGGTGATGCCATCACCATCTCATCCTCTGTCATTCCCTTCTCTTCCTGCTTTCAGTCGTCCCAAGCATCAGGGTCTTTTCCAGGGAGTTGGCACATTGCGTCAGATGCCCAAAGTATTGGAGCTTCAGCATCAGTCCTTCCAATGAATATTCAGGACTGATTTCCTTTAGGATTGACTGGTTGGATCTCCTTGCAGTCCAAGGACTCTCAACAGTCTTCTCCAGCACCACAGTTCGAAGGCATCAGTTTTGGGGCACTCAGCCAGTTTTATTGTCCAGCTCTCACATCTGTACCCGACTAATGGAAAAACCATAGCTTTGACTATAAAGACCTTTGTAGGCAAAGTAATGCCTCTGCTTTTTAATATGCTGTCTAGTTTGGTAATAGCTTTTCTTCCAAGGAGCAAGCATCTCTTAATTTCATGGCTGCAGTCACTATCCACAGTGATTTTGGAGTCCAAATAAATAAAGTCTGTCACTGTTTCCTTTTTTTCCCCATCTATTTGCCATGAAGTGGTGGGACCAGATGCCATGATCTTCATTTTTGAATGTTGAGTATTATGTCAACTTTTGCATTCTCCTCTTTCACCTTCATCAAGAGCATCTTTAGTTCCTCTTGGCTTTCTGCCATAAGGGTGGTATCATCTGCCTGACTGAGATTATTGATATTTCTCCCTGCAATATTTTTTCTTTTTAATTTATTTTTTGTTGAAGTATAATTGGTTTGCAGAATTCTGTTGTTTTCTGTCAAACCTCAGCATGAGTCAGCCATAAGTATACATATATCCCCTCCCATTTGAACCTCCCTCCCATCTGCTGCCCCGTCACACCCCTCTGGGTTGATACAGAGCCCCTGTTTGAGTTTCCTGAGCCATACAGCAAATTCCCCTTGGCTATCTATTTTACATATGGTAATGAAAGTTTCCATGTTACTCTTTCCATACACTTCATCCTCTCCTCCCTTCTCCCAATGTCCATAATGCTATCCTCTATTTCTGTTTCTCCATTGCTGCCCTGTAAATAAATTCTTCAGTACCATTTTTCTAGATTCCATATATATGGATTAGAATATGATATTTATCTTTTGTTTTCTGACTCACTTGACTCTGTATAATAGGTTCTAGGTTCATCCACCTCATCAGAACTGACTCAAATGCATTCCTTTTTTTGGCTGAGTAATATTCCATTGTGTATATGTACCACAACTTCTTTATCCATTCATCTGTCAATGGACATCTAGGTTTCTTCCATGTTCTAGCTATTGTAAGTACTGCTGTAATGAACAATGGGATACATGTGTCTTATTCAATTTTGGTTTCTCAGGGTATATGCCTCAGAGTGAGATTGATGGGTCAAATGGTGGTTTTATTCATAGATTTTTAAAGGAATCTCCATAGTGATTCCTTTTTTAAGGAATCCATCTTCCGTAGTGGCTGTATCATTTTACATTCCCACCAACAGTGCAAGAGCATTCCCCTTTCTCCTCACCCTCTCCAGCATTTATTGTTTGTAGCCTTTTAATGGGAGAAGGCAATGGCACCCCACTCCAGTACTCTTGCCTGGAAAATCCCATGGACGGAGAAGCCTGGTAGGCTGTAGTCCATGGGGTCTCTAAGAGTTGGGCACAACTGAGCGACTTCTCTTTCACTTTTCACTTTCATGCATTGGAGAAGGAAATGGCAACCCACTCCAGTATTCTTGCCTGGGGAATCCCAGGGACAGAGGAGCCTAGTGGGCTGCCATCTATGGGGTCCAACAGAGTCGGACACGCCTGAAGCGACTTAGCAGCAGCAGCAGCCTTTTAATGATGGCCATTCTGACCAGTGTGAGGTAATATCTCACTGTAGTTTTGATTTGCGTTTCTCTAATATTGAGTGATGCTGAGCATCTTTTCATGAGTTTTTTTAGCCAGTATGTCTTCTTTGGAGAAGTATCTGTTTAGGTCTTTTTCCCACTTTTTGATTGGGTTATTTGTTTTTCTGGTATTGAGTCGGATAAGCTGCTTGTATATGTTGGAAATTAATCCTTTGTCAGTTGTTTCATTTGCTATTATTTTTTCCAATTCTGAGGCTTGTCTTTTCACCTTGCTTATAGTTTCCTTTGCTGTGCAAATGCTTTTAAGTTTAATCAAGCCCCACTTGTTTACTTTTGTTTTTATTTCCATTACTCTAGGAGGTGGGTCATAGAGGATCTTGCTTTGATTTATGTCATTGAGTGTTCTGACTATGTTCTCCTCTAAGAGTTTTATAGTTTCTGGTCTTACATTTAGATCTTTAATGCATTTTGAGTTTATCTTTGTGTATGGGGTTAGGAAGTGTTCTAATTTCATTCTTTTACATGTAGGTGTCCAATTTTCCCAACACAGTTTATTGAAGAGACTGTCTTTGCCCCATTGTATATTCTTGCGCCCTTTGTCAAAAATAAGGTCCCCTGGGTGCATGGGTTTATTTCTTGGCTTTCTATCCTGTTCCACTGGTCTATATTTTTGCTTTTGTGCCAGTACCACACTGTCTTGATGACTATAGTTTTGTAGTATAACCTGAAGTCAGGAAGGTTGATTCCTCCAGTTCCATTTTTCTTTCTTAACACTGCTTTTGCTCTTCAGGATCTTTTGTGTTTGCATATGAATTGTGAAATTTTTTGTTCTAGTTCTGTGAAAAATGCCATTGATAGTTTAATAGGGATCACATTGAATCTGTATATTGCATTTGGTAGTATAGTTATTGTCACAATATTGATTCTCTTACCCAGGAACATAGAATATCTCTCCATCTTTTTATGTCATCTTTGATTTCTTTCATTTTCTCTCTCTCCCTTAGTCTCTAAGTCATGTTCAACTCTTGTGACCCCATGGACTGTAGCCTATCAGGCTCCTCTATCCGTGGGATTCTCCAGGCAAGAATACTGGAGTGGGTTTCCATTTCCTTCTCCAGGGGATCTTCCTGACCCAGGAATCGAACCCAGCCAGTATTGCATTAGTATCATAATTTTCTGTGTACAGTTCTTTTGTTTCCTTAGGTAAGTTTATTCTTAGATATTTAATTCATTTTGTTGCAGTGGTGAATGGGATTGATTCCTTAATTTCTCTTTCTGATTTTTCATTGTTAGTATATAGAAATTCAAGTGATTTCTGTGTATTGATTTTGTATCCTGTAACTTTGCTAAATTCACTGATTAGCTCTGGTAATTTTCTGACTATCTTTAGGGTTTTCTATATACAGTATCATGTCATGTGCAAACAGTGAGAGTTTTTCTTCTTCTTTTCTGATCTGGATTCCTTTTATTTCTTTTTCTTCTCTGGTTGCTATAGCTAGGACTTCCAGAACTGCATTGAATAATACTGGTGAAAGTGAATACCCTTGTCTTGTTCTTGATCTTAGAGTGAATGCTTTCAGTTTTTCACTATTGAGAATAATGTTTGCTGTAGGCTTATCACATATGTCCTTTACTATGTTGAGGTAGGTTCTTTCTAGGCCTATTTTTTGAAGAGTTTTAATCAATAATGGGTGCTGAATTTTGTCAAAGGCTTTTTTCTGCCTCTGTTGAGATGACCATCTGGTTTTTATCTTTCAATTTGTTAATATGGTATATCACATTGATTGATTTGTGTATACTGAAGAATCCTTTCATTCCTGGAATAAACCCAACTTGATCATGGTGGATGAGCTTTTTGATGTGTTGCTGAATTCTGTTTGCTAAAATTTTGTTGAGGATTTTTGCATCTATGTTCATCAGGGATATTGGCCTGTAGTTTTCTTTTTTTGTGTTGTCTTTGTCACCCTTTATCTACAAGGGTGATGGCAGCCTTGTAGAATGAGTTTGGAAGTGTTCCTTCCTCTGCAATTTTTTGAAAGAGTTTTAGAAGGATAGGCATTAGCTCTTCTCTAAATGTTGGATAGAATTCTCCTGTGAATCCATCTGGTCTTGGGCTTTCGTTTTTTGGGAGATTTTTGATCACAGCTTCAATCTCTGTGCTTGTTCATAGTTACTATTTCTTTCTGGTTAAGTCTTGAAAGATTGAACTTTTCTAAGAATCAGTCCATTTCTTCCAGGTTATACATTTCTTTGCCATATAGTTGTTCATAATAGTCTCTTACGATCTTTTATATTTCTGCATTGTCTGTTGTAACCTCTCCTTTTTTCATTTCTAATTTTGTTGATTTGACTCTTCTCTCCTTTTTTTCTTGATGAGTCTGGCTAAAGGCTTGTCAATTTTGTTTATCTTCTCCAAGAACCAGCTTTTAGTTTTATTAATCTTTACTATTTTTTCTTTCATTTACTTTTCATTTATTTCTACTCAGATCTTTATGATTTCTTTCCTTCACTGACTTTTTTTTCTTCTTCTTTTTCCAGTTGTTTTAGGTGTAAAGTTAGTTTGTCTATTCGATGTTTTTCTTGTTTCTTGAGGTAGGATTGTATTGCTATAAACTTCCCTTTTAGAACTGCTTTTGCTGCATCCTATAGATTTTGAGTTGTCATATTTTCATTGTCATTTGTTTCTATAAATTTTTTGATTTTGCTTTTGATTGCAGCAACCCCTTGCTTATTTAGAAACACGTTGTTTAATCTCCATGTGTTTGTGTTTTTTACAGTATTTTTCTTGTAATTGATATCTAGTCTCATAGCATGTGGTCAGAGAAGATGCTTGACATGTTTCAATTTTCTTAAATTTACTGAGGTTTGATTTGTGACCCAAGATGTGTTCTATCCTGGAGAATGTTCCATGTGCATGAGAAGAAGGTGTATTCTTCTGCATTTGGATGAAATGTCCTGAAGATATCAATGAGATCCATCTCATCTAATGTATCATTTAAGACTTGTGTTTCCTTATTAATTTTCTGTTTTGATGATCTGTCCATTGGTGTGAGTGGGGTGTTAAAATCTCCTACTATTATTGTGTTACTGTCGATTTCTCCTTTTATGTCTGATAATGTTTGTCTTATGTATTGAGATGCTCCTATGTTGGGTGCATAGATGCTTACAATTGTTATGTCTTCCTTTTGGATTGATCCTTTGATCATTATGTAGTGTCCTTCCTTATCTTTTGTAATCTTCTTTATTTTAAGGTCTATTTTGTCTGATATGAGGATTACTACTCTAGCTTCCTTTGGTTCCCATTTGCATGGGATATATTTTTCCATCCTCTCACTTTCAGTCTATATGTGTCTTTAGGGCTGAAGTGGGTTTTTTGTAGACAGCATGTATATGGGTCTTGTTTTTGTATCCATTCAGCCAGTTTGTGTCTTTTGGTTGGAGCAGTTCATCCAATACATTTAAAGTAATTATTGATATATATGTTCTTATTGCCATTTTCTTAATTGTTTGGGATTGATTTTGTAGATCTTTTTTCTTCTGTTGTATTTATTGACTATATAGGTACCTTTAACATTTGTTGTAAAGCTGGTTTGGTGGTACTGAATTCTCTTAACTTTTGCTTGTCTGAAAAATTTTCTATTTCTCCATCAATTTTGAATGAGATCCTTGCTAAGTACAGTAATCTTGGTTCTAGACTCTTCCCTTTCAGTACTTTAAATATATCCTGCCATTCCCTTCTGGCCTACAGTTTCTGCTGAAAGATCAGTCATTAAGCATATGGGGTTTCCCTTGTATGTTACTTGTTGCTTTTCCCTTGCTGCTTTTAATATTCTTTCTTTGTGTTTAGTCTTTGTTAGTTTGATTAGTATGTGTCTTGGTTTGTTTCTCCTTGGGTTTCTCCTGTATGGGACTCTTCTTGCCTCTTGGACTTGATTGACTATTTCTTTTTCCATGTTGGGAAAATTTTCAACTGTAATCTTTTCAAAATTTTTCTCACACCCTTTCTTTTTCTCTTCTTCTTCTGAGAGCCCTATAATTCAAATGTTGATGCATTTGATATTGTCTCAGACATCTCTGAGCCTATCCTCAGTTCTTTTCATTCTTTTTACTTTATTCTGCTCTTCAGAATTAATTTCCACCATTTTATCTTCCAGCTCACTGATTCATTCTCTGCTTCAGATATTCTGCTATTGATTTATTCTAGAGTGTTTTTAATTTCTGCAATTGTGTTGTTTGTCTCTGTAGATTTATTCTTTAATTCTTCTAGGTCAATGTTAATTGATTCTTTCATTTTCTCCATTTTGTTGTCAAGGTTTTTGATCATATTTACTATCATTATTCTGAACTCTTTTTCAGGTAATTTGCCTATTTCCTCTTCATCTGTTTTTTTTTTTTTTAATTTTTTTAATTAAAAAAAAATTATGCATGTGTTCCCCATCCTGAACCCTCCTCCCTCCTCCCTCCCCATACCATCCCTCTGGGTCGTCCCAGTGCACCAGCCCCAAGCATCCAGCATCGTGCATTGAACCTGGACTGGCATCTTGTTTCATACATGACATTTCACATGTTTCAATGCCATTCTCCCAAATCTTCCCACCCTCTCCCTCTCCCACAGAGTCCATAAGCCTGTTCTATTTCCTCTTCATTTATTTGGACTCCTGGGTTTCTAGTTTGTTCCTTCATTTGTGTAGTATTTTTCTGCCTTTTCATTTTTTTTTTTTTAAACTTATTGTGTTTGAGGTCTCCTCTTCTCAGGCTTCAAGCTTGAATTCTTTCTTCCTTTTGGTTTCTGCCCTAAGGTTGGTCCAGTGGTTTGTGTAACCAGAGATTTGTGCTCAGTTTTTGTTTTGTTTTGTTTTTCCTCTGATGGGCAAGGCTGATTGAGGTGGTAATCCTGTCTGCTGATGATTGGGTTTGTAATTTTGTTTTGCTTGTATATTTGTTGTATTTAGACGACCTACCCCTAGTTTCACTCAGGAGGGAAATGAGCTCACTGACACCATCAGCAAAGTGCCCCCAAATCTCCCTGCAATCTTAATTCCAGCTGAGCTTCATCCAGCCCAGCATTTTGCATGTTGTGTTTTGCATATAGGTTAAATAAGCATGGTGACAATATACAGCTTTGACGTCCTCCTTTTCCTATTTGGAACCAATCTGTTGTTTCATGTCCAGTTCTAACTGTTGCTTCTTGACCTGCATATGGGTTTTCAGGAGGCAGGTAAGGTGGTCTGATATTCCCATCTCTTTAAGAATTTTCCACAGTTTGTTGTGATCTACACAGTCAAAGGCTTCAGGATAGTCCATGGAGCAGAAGTAGATGTTTCTCTGGAATTCTCTTGCTTTTTCCATGGTCCAATGCATGTTGGCAATTTGATCTCTGGTTCCTCTGCCTTTTCTAACTCCAGCTTGTATATCTGGGAGTTCTCTATTCATATACTGTTGAAGCCTGGCTTAAATGATTTTGAGCATTACTTTGCTAGCATGTGTAGCAAGTATTAGTTTCAGTGAACAGTGAAATGAGTCAGCTGTGCATATTCATATATCCCTTCCCTAATGAACTTCCTTTCCATTCAGATCACCACAGTGAATTTAGTAGAGTTTCCTGTGCTATACAGTAGGCTCTCATTAATTATTTTTTATACATAGTATCAATAATGTATATGTGTCCATCCCAATCTCCCAATTCCTTCCATCCTCTTCTTTCTCCCTTGGTATCCATACATTTGTTCTCTATGTCTGTGTCCCTATTTCTGCTTTGCAAATAGGATCATCTATACCACTTTTCTAGATTCCACATATACGAACAACATATTTTGATTCTATTAATATTTGTAAACACTTCAATGGGTTTTTCATTGTTTTTAAGATAGTGAAAAGATTCCATATAACACATTTATATGTCTACTCTCCATCTGTCCAGTCACATCTCTCATTTCTGGTGAAATGATTTTTTTCACATATCTCATGCCACTAATATCAGATGATACATATACTATTAATACACCCACCACTGAGAAAAATGTATATTATTACAGCAAACTGAGTATTTACTATTAGATACTGGGTCAGTATTTTATATAGATTTCCTGATATTATTTTCACAGTTCTATTGTAATCCCTGTTTATACATAAGGTAAGTAGGAATAAGAGAATGTAAATAACTTGCCCAAGGTAGGAATGCTAGTTAGTATAGAGACTGATACTCAACACTAGACAACCCAACTCTAGATCTCATTTTCTGTTCACTTTTCTCTCCAGAATGGCCCACTCCACATTACCTTTATTTTCTACCATAAAAGATTACTCTTTCATCAAAATTTATCTCAGTGTACAACTCCTCTCTGAAACTGTCCTTTAGTCCCCAGGGAAAGCGTCAAAACTTTTTTCTCCATGTTCCATTTATGGTGTTCATATCTGTTATAATTACCATGATTTTATTGCCTGAATGCTTGTCTACCCAATAGATCAGAGTTAGTCAAAGTAGGTTTCATAGAGGTCTAGTTTTAAAGTATGTTTAAAATAAAACTGAATAGAGTAGAATAAAACAGAGTAAAACAAAACATAACAAAACAGAGTTAAATGAAACAAATTCAGTAAAAAAAATTATTTGAATGAATACCTAGTAAGAAATACACTTTCTACTACATGGATCACAACCATGAGCATTTAGAGTGACCACTTTATGAACCAGTGGCCTAGTACACACTTTCTGAGTCACTTACCCATCACTATAACTCAGTACTTGTAAGGTCAAAGATAACTATTACTCATTCAATATTCAAAAACACCTTGAAATAAGACTGTTTTGATTGGAATTGATTTCCAGAGATTTGCAATCTTTAAGATTATCATGGAGAACTCTCTTGTCTTCTCATCCTTTCACCTGTGAATGAACTAGATTTCTGAGAAGATTTCATTAACAGAAGTCCCATGGGTCTAGAAATTCCATTTCAAAATAGCATTAATCAAATTTCCTTAATCCTACTGAAACTTTCAGCTGTACACTGAAGCTATTTCACAGGAAATCTATAAGCCTGCTACTTAAATGCCATGCTTCTTTATTGTTATTTATTTATACCTAATTTATTAGCTGAACACATCTCTGTAGACTTAGGATATGAGTATCTATAAGTTTAATTAAGAAACCCATTCTGAGTATTCTCACTCCCAGTGAAACAAAGAAGACAAAAATATAAACACAGAAAATATACACATACACAAAGATGAGCACCCTCAAGAGATAATCTAATCCAACAGCAAGTTAGCAAATGTAGAGGAACTGGGAAAAAGACACATGACAGGAAACATCTAATTAGAGAGTCAAGCTTTTAATATTTAAATTTATTTTAAATTGTAAAGTTGAATCACATGGAAGATACACTTCACTGTATGACTAGATTTATGCAAATACATACAGATTCTTCTGCAGGCCATATTAGAATCCCCACAGCTACAAAAACTGACTTGCCCCTCTCATATACCCTGTAAGACTTTTCCTTGTGTAGGAATCAGTTCTGACATCAAGCCAAATTCTCTCATCCAACCATTGGAAAGAGAAAAGTAATCTTAAAATTGAGTAGACAGATTATTTTTCTTACAAATATAATGAAACAAAAATTACTAATATAGTTAACACTTAAACAACACGTTCGAACTGTGATGGTTCCCTTAACACACAATTTTTGTTAAATAGTAAACACTACACGAACTATGTCAGTTAAATCCCCAGATGAGAAACCATGGCTATGAGCAACCTGGTATGGAGGACGGACTATAAGTTATACACAAATTTTTGACTATAGGGAGGGTTGGCACTTCTAATCCTGAGGTTGTTTAAGGTCAACTGTATCAAGGGGTCATTGTCAAGGTTATGGATGGTGGCAAAGTAAGGCCCATTTTTTAAATGTGTATCCAGTTTAGAGTTTCATTATAAATAATAATAATAACCACAGTATCATCAACATCATCACCATTACTATCAGTGACTTCATTGATTTATATTACATTTGTTTAAAAGAACTTAAATATTTAAGATCTTACTTGGCAATAATATTAGATTTCTATATTGTAAATATATTTTTTAAGTTGAGATGCAGAAAAATTATATGGGCATTGCTTGAATTAATATGGTACATTTAATACACAGGATAATATTAAGAACAATTCAGACCTTTTAAAGTTGTCTTTAACTCCTGTTTTCTAAGCTCTCATTCACTGGAAAATATGCCAGATTTTACTTAGACAGCTTTAATAGGTTAGAAATGAGATTGGTATAGATCTGATCTTATAGTAGACACAGTTGTTTTTTTCTAGGTCATCATTAACTCATGTTTGACTTTTAAAATAGTTTCTTTTTTTGATTTCTTACTAAACTCTGACCCATTATAATCCTCCACAGGTCTCTCTTTTTGGAGAAGTGGAGGTGAATGGAATATATGTTGACACATGTATTTTCACAGTTTATTTATAGTCAATCTTTGGAGTTCTTCCTATCAGGAGTGATAACAATAAAGTGCCAATAGACTAAAAAAAAAAGAATGTCTGTTTCATGCGTTTTCCATCAGGAGGCCATCTAAAGTGAGATTCTTTTTCTAAAAGATCAACACTTTAAAAATCCTTCTGAAGACAAACTGTGCCTACTTCCAGATCATGTGGCAGTAACACACTATTACATAGCTCATCACACCCAGGATGAAGTGCCGGCTGCAAAACACTATGATTTATGTGTATATTCAACATTTGTTTTAGGAGCCAAACTGACTTCTCTCTTAATTTGTTGCAATTGAAATGATCTCTATTTAATTCTTTGTAACTAGCAATCCTTAATTCTGTCTAATAATGTGCTTATACACAAAGCATTTCCTGCACCTTGTTTTTCTGCAAAAATTCTCATCAGTGCCCTTAATTACCTCCTGACATCACTGTGTTGGTTGTGGACTTTCACACAATACTGTGTACAGCATGGCTCATAAAACCTAATGAGAATAAGTTCATTAAATTTATCCAAATAATTAACAAACTTGCTGCCTGCTTCTTGATGTCTAATTTGTGACACAAATTTGGCAAATGTTTTCAACTGTGGAAACAAGAATTGAAGCCAAAAAACCTGTTTCAGAGAACTTGACATTCATATTTATTTGGATTTCTTCATCAAATATACAATCTGCTGATGATATATAAAAAGAAAGAGACACATCCACAGTGAAAATAAAGATAAAATAACATAAAATGTTGACCAAGGGAGGGAGGGTTCATGATGATGATTTATTTTTTCTGCATGCTGTGTTCCTAAAGAGGAAAGAGGAGAAAATTATTTTATTTTCATATTTCAGTAATCACACTTTTATGTTAAAAAACTTAACTCTTTCCATTCCCAACTACCACCTGTTCCCTAAATTGCTGGTTCAAACACTTTGCTAAAATGCTTTCATTATGCAAGGAATGTATTGGTATGACGGAGTATATACTAACAAGTCATTAGTAGAAAGTGACTTCATAAATTGACAGTCAAATTCACCCTCCCCCAGTTACCCTAAAAGTTACATGGTGTGTAATATCTATACCCCCTCAAATCTAAAACACAAATAAAAGAATAGAATAAAATTTAATCTTTTGAATGTCTTACTCTTCTGCTTTATTTTAAATCCCTGGGTTGTAAAACAGATTCTGATATTTAGGAGGTGATCAAACAAGTTGGTTGGATAAATTAGAAGATAACTCAATAATATTTTTTTAACTTTTAATTTTTTATGTTGTATAGCAGTGGCACCCCACTCCAGTACTTTTGCCTGGAAAATCCCAGTGATGCAGGAGCCTGGTAGGCTGCAGTCCATGGGGTTGCTAAGAGTCAGACACGGCTGAGCGACTTCACTTTCACTTTTCACTTTCATGCATTGGAGAAGGAAATGGAAACCCGCTCCAGTGTTCTTGCCTGGAGAATCCCATGGACAGAGGAGCCTGGTGGGCTGCCGTCTATAGGGTCGCACAGAGTCGGACATGACTGACGTGACTTAGCACCAGCAGCAGATTAACAAACAATGTTTTGATGGTTTCACATGAACAGCAGAGGGACTCAGTCATACATACACATGTATCCATTCTCCCCCAAACTCCCCTCCCATCCAGGCTGCCACATATCACTGAGCAGAGTTCCATGTGCTGTGTAGTAAGCCCTTGTTGGTTATCCATAAATGAATTTATTGTAACTACAGAATCCACCTGAAATGTGGGAGACCTGACCTGAGTTCGATTCCTGAGTTGGGAAGATTCCCTGGAGGAGGGCATGGCAACCCACTCCAGTATTCTTGCTTGGATAATCCCATAGACAGAGGAACCTGGTGGGCTACAGTCCATGGGGTCACAAAGAGTTGGACATGACTGAGCGACCAAGCACATTCTATTTTTAGTAGGTGATTTTTTTCCCCCAAAACATATGTGCGTGTGTATGATGTTTTACTACTTCCTAGCAACATGCTGTCTGAATACTCACTAAAGTAAAAGTGAAAATATTAAAATCTCTCCTATATATCTTCTCCTTAGGAGCTGTTCTCTGACCCACAGTTCTTATGGATCATAAATGAAATCACATTTATTGGCAATCATCTTGAGCCTATTCCTTTCTTTTCTTCTTCTTCTTCTTTTTTTTTTTTTTTTGTATCCAGCAAAGGTATTTATCAGAATTGCTCACTTTAGGGAGTATTCACTGGGGCTTTGACCAAAGAAGATTTCTATGATACAAATAAATAAGAATTACCAAATGTTAAGCAAAAAAGAGACATAGATGACATCATATCTGTTTAACTCCCTTTTAAAAATAAAGTTATTGTGCCTTTGCTTGCTTATTTGCATCCGGAAGCACATTTTTGCGTGGCTATTATGAATTTGAATTTCCCCCAGTGGTCTATCTTTGTAGACTACCTTTATATAAAAAATTAGTACAGGAGTTTAAGAATATAGTTTTCTTATATAAGCTTATTTTATTATTATTATTTTTTGTGGGACTCAATTTGAAGGTTGGGTTTCTTAATTTTTATTGTATTTTTAATTAAGAGGATTATTACTTTACAATATTGTGATGGTTATTGCCATACATCAACATAAATCAGCATTAGGTATACATAATGTCCCCTACCTCTTGAATGCACCCCTCTAGGGTGTCACAGAACACTGGCATTGAGTCCCTTGCAACATACTTAGAGCACCCACTGGCTATCTGTTTTACATATGATAATATATATGTTTCAATAGTATTCTTTCATATCATCCCACTATCTCCTCCCCTAACTATGTCCAAATGTCTGTGTCTCCTTTGCTGCCCTGCAAATGGAATCATCCATAATATCTTTCTAGGTTCCATGTATACACATTCATATATGATATTTGTCTTTCACTTTCTGACTTACTTCACTCTGTATAATAGGCTCTAGGTCAATCCACCTCATTAGAACTGACTCAAATGCATTCCTTTTTATAGCTGAGAAGGCAATGGCACCCCACTCCAGTACTCTTGCCTGGAAAATCCCATGGATGGAGGAGCCTGGTGGGCTGCAGTCCATGGGGTTGCTAAGAGTCAGACACGACTGAGTGACTTCACTTTCACTTTTCACTTTCATGCATTGGAGAAGGAAATGGCAACCCACTCCAGTGTTCTTGTCTGGAAAATCCCAGGGACGGGGGAGCCTAGTGGGCTGCCATCTATGGTGTCGCACAGAGTCGGACACGACTGAAGCGACTTAGCAGCAATAACACCCCACTCCAGTACTCTTGCCTGGAAAATCCCATGGACGGAAGAGCCTGGTAGGCTGCAGTCCATGGGGTCGCTAAAAGTCGGACACGACTGAGTGACTTCACTTTTCACTTTCATGCATAGGAGAAGGAAATGGCAACCCACTCCAGTACTCTTGCCTGGAGAATCCCAGGGACAGGGGAGCCTGTTGGGCTGCCATCTATGGGGTAGCACAGAGTTGGACACGACTGAAGCGACTTAGCAATATTCCATTGTGTATATTTTATTGGAGTACAGTTGATTTACAAACGTCATGTTAGTTTCAGGTGTGCAGTAAAGTAAATCAGTTGTACATATACATATATTCATATACACGTTTTGCCATCAAAAAGATCTAAGTTTGCATCCAGCTTGTATGTGCAAATTTTATTCCACTCTCAGCGTCTCAGATTTTACAGCAATGAACTGGGGATGCTAAGGGTACTGCCCTCATGAGGTAGTTTGGAGGTTATGATAATGAATATTTAATGAAAGTACTCAATAAACTGTAGCCACTTTAATAATGAATCCTGGCTTTTCTTAAAAGAATGAAGATGAGGTGGGAGGGGCGTTCAGGCTAGGGGCACACACGCACACCCATGGCTGATTCATGTCATTGTATGGCAGAAACCATCACAATATTGTAAAGTAATCAGCCTCCAATTAAAGTAAATAAATTAATTTTTTTAAAGAATGAAGATGAGAAATAAGAGTTATGGAAGTACTCTAGTCCCATGATTGATCCATATTTGAAAAGGGAGGGGGGAAAATATATAGATGCACACACAAGTCACGATTCCCAATACCTACTTTCATAGTGAGCAGGAAATTCCCAATCAAGCCTTAGTATTCATTAGACACACAAAGACAAGAAGCACAAACTTATTTAAATATGAAATTTAAGTGAGGAGGGTCACTAGAAATGGGTAGGGGGGAAAAGGTTATTATAGGATTACATGAAATCACGTGTGAAAGACTTCTGAAAATTGTAAAGCACTATAGACATTAAGGAGAAGGAAATGGCAACCCACTCCAGTGTTCTTGCCTGGAGAATCCCAGGGTCGGGGAGCCTGGTGGGCTGCCGTCTATGGGGTCGCACAGAGTCGGACATGACTGAAGCGACTTAGCAGCAGCAGCAGCATAGACATTAAAGCATCTTTCATTCAATAAAAACAACAAATAAATAAATACAAGAGTTAAGGAAACTGATGAGAAAAAGAGCATATAATCATTCCTGAAATATAGATTGTAAAAGATAGTGTAGCTGCATATTACATTGTCTTCAGAGTCCTTGTGACCTGGATTAATATTCCAGATAGGCACGTATAAGTCCATGACATTAGGCAAGTTATTTGACATCTCAAAACCTTCAGATATTTCTTCCAGGACATAGGAGTAAAATAGGCATATTCCATTAAAGTATTTGAGCACAAAATAAAAAATTTCCAAATAGAAGAAAAACTCTTATTTGGATAATGAGATTTATAGTTTATCTCTGAATAAAAATTGAAATCACAACTAATTCTAGTGTTTGAAAAAACTTTGCTCACATAATGCTTTATCTCACTTTTTTCTCACAAAATTCTTGGAACTGGCATAGCAACTCTCAAGTGAAAGCAGGTTTGCTCCACTGGGGACACCTGGGAGTTTGGGGGGAGATTTTTGGTTGTCTCACTGCAGGCGCTACTAGCATCTTATGAGCAGAAGCCAGGGAGGCTGCTAAATATCCTATGGTGAATAGGAGTGCCCGCTATGGCAAAGAATTTTCCAGCACTAATGTAAATATTGCTGAGGTTGAGAAGTGCTGTTCTAGAGGTACAGGAATCTTTTAGCTAATGGGGTATTTGCAATGAAAATATATTGATCTTATGTTGTTGCACTGTTATCAACCCAGAAATGAAACAGAATCATACTTATTTCTTTGGATCACCTATTTGAATTAATTCCATCACTTTGGTGGGTTATTTTTTCTGATTGACTACTACTTGTCCATGAAGAAATAACTAGAAATGTAGCACTGATCTAAATTCACATCATCATAGAATATTCATAGTCAAGGGCCCTTGGCTAGTTCCATTCAGAATATTAATTAGTTACTAAAATTTAAAAGTGTCAGTCAGTTCAGTCACTCAGTCATGCCCGACTCTTTGTGAACCCATGGACTGCAGCACAGCAGACCTCCCTGTCCATCAGCAACTTCCAGAGTTTACTTAAACTCATGTACATGGAGTCAGTGATGCCATCCAACCATCTCATCCTCTGTCATCCCCTTCTCCTCCTGCCCTCAATCTTTCCCAGCATCAGGGTTTTTTTCAAATGAGTCAGCTCTTCACATCAGGTGGCCAAAGTATTGGAGTGTCAGCTTCAGCATCAGTCCTTCCAATGAATATTCAGGACTGATTTTCTCTAGGATGGACTGGTTGGATCTCCTTGCAGTCTAAGGGACTCACAGGAGTCTTCTCCAACACCACAGTTCAAAAGCATCAGTTCTTCAGTGCTCAACTTTCTTTATAGTCCCACTCTCACATCCCTGCATGACCACTGGAAAAACCATACGTTTGACCAGATGGACCTTAGTTGGCAAAGTAATGTCTCTGCTTTTTAATACACTGTCTAGGTTGGTCATAACTTTTCTTCCAAGGAGCAAATGTCTTTTTATTTCATAGGTGCAGTCACCATATGCAGTGATTTTGGAGCCCCAAAAAATGAAGTCTGTAACTGTTTCCATTGTTTCCCCATCTATTTGCCATGAAATGATGGGATCAGATGCCATGATCTTAGTTTTCTGAATGTTGAGTTAAAAGTTAAGTAAGCAGGGTGAAAATATACAGCCTTGATGTACTGCTTTCCCAAGATGGAAACAGTCTGTTGTTCCATGTCCAGTTCTAACTGTTGCTTCCTGACCTGATACAGATTTCTCAGTAGACAGGTAAGTCAGTCTGGTATTCCCATCTCTTTAAGAATTTTCTAGTTTGTTATGATCCACACAGTCAAAGGCTTTGACATAGTCAATAAAGCAGAAGTATATGTTTTTCTAGAACTGTCTCGCTTTTACGATGATCCAGCAGATGTTGGCAATTTGATCTCTGATTCCTCTGCCTTTTCTAAATCCAGCTTGAATATCTGGAAGTTCATGGTTCACCTACTTATGAGCTTTGCTTGAAGAATTTTGAGCATTACTTTGCTAGAGTGTGAGATGAGTGCAATTGTGAGATAGTTTGAGCATTCTTCAGTATTTCCTTTCTTTGGGATTGGAATGAAAACTGACCTTTTCCAGTCCTGTGGCCACTGCTGAGTTTTCCAAGTTTGCTGGCATATTGAGTGCAGCACTTTTACAGCATCATCTTTTAGGATTTGAAATAGCTCATCTGGAGTTCCATCACCTCCACTACTTTGCTCTTAGTGATGCTTCCTAGGACTGGAAAAGGTCAGTTTTCATTCCAATCCCAAAGAAAGGCAATGCCAAAGAATGCTCAAACTACCGCACAATTGCACTCATCTCACACGCTAGTAATGTAATGCTCAAATTCTCCAAGCCAGGCTTCAGGAATACGTGAACCATGAACTTCCAGATGTTCAAGCTGGTTTTAGAAAAGGCAGAGGAACCAGAGATCAAATTGCCAACATCTGCTGGATCATCGAAAAGCAAGCAAGTTCCAGAAAAACATCTATTTCTGCTTCATTGACTATGCCAAAGCCTTTGACTGTGTGGATCACAAGGAACTGTGGAAAATTCTGAAAGAGATGGGAATATGAGACCACCTCACCTGCTTCTTGAGAAATTTCTTTGCAGGTCAGGAAGCAACAGTTAGAACTGGACATGGAACAACAGACTGGTTCCAAATAGGAAAAGGAGTATGTCAAGGCTGTATATTGTCACCCTGCTTATTTAACTTCTATGCAGAGTACATCATGAGAAACGCTGGACTGGAAGAAGCACAAGCTGGAATCAAGATTGCCGGGAGAAATACCAAGAACCTCAGATATGCAGATGACACCACCCTTATGGCAGAAAGTGAAGAGGAACTAAAAAGCCTCTTGATGAAAGTGAAAGAGGAGAGTGAAAAAGTTGGCTTAAAGCTCAACATTCAGAAAACTAAGATCATGGCATCTGGTCCCATCACTTCATGGGAAGTAGATGGGGAAACAGTGGAAACATTGTCAGACTTTATCTTTTTGGGTTCCAAAATCACTACAAATAGTGATTGCAGCCATGAAATATAAGACACTTACTCCTTGGAAGGAAAGTTATGACCAACCTAGATAGCATATTCAAAAGCAGAGACATTACTTTGCCAACAAAGGTCCGTCTAGTCAAGGCTATGGTTTTTCCAGTAGTCATGTATGGATGTGAGAGTTGGACTGTGAAGAAAGCTGATTGCTGAAGAATTGATGCTTTTGAACTGTGGTGTTGGAGAAGACTCTTGAGAGTCCCTTGGACTGCAAGGAGATCCAACCAGTCCATTCTGAAGGAGATAAGCCCTGGGTGTTCTTTGGAAGGAATGATGCTAAAGCTGAAACTCCAGTACTTTGGCCACCTCATGCTATGAGTTGACTCATTGGAAAAGACTCTGATGCTGGGAGGGATTGGGGGCAGGAGGAGAAGGGGACGACAGAGGATGAGATGGCTGGATGGCATCACCAACTCGATGGACGTGAGTTTGAGTGAACTCCAGGAGTTGGTGGTGGACAGGGAGGCCTGGCATGCTGCAATTCTTGGGGTAGCCAGGAGTTGGACATGACTGAGGGACTGAACTGAACTGAAGGCCCACTTGACTTTGCATTTGAGGATACCTGGCTCTAGGTGAGTGACTACATCATTGTGAATATCTGGGTCATGAAGATCTTTTTTGTGTAGTCCTCTGTGTATTCCTGCCGCCTCTTCTTAATATCTTCTTCTTCTGTTAGGTGCATGGCATTGCTATTCTTTCTTCTGCCCATCTTTGCATGAAGTGTTCCCTGGGTATCTCTCATTTTTTGAAGAGATCCCTAGTCTTTCCCATTCTATTGTTTTCCTCTATTTCTTTGCACTGATCACTATGGAAGGCTTTCTTATCTCTCCTTGCTATTCTTTGGATCTCTGGCATTCAGATGGGTGTATCTTTCCTTTTCTCCTTTACCTTTCACTTCTCTTCTTTTCATAGCTATTTGTAAGGCGTCCTCAGACAACTGCTTTGCCTTTTTGCATTTCTTTTTCTTGGGGATGGTCTTGATCCCTGTCTCCTGTACAATGTTGTGAACCTCCATCCATAGTTCTTCAGGCACTGTCTATCAGATGTAATCCCTTGAATATATTTGTCACTTCCACTGTATAACCGTAAGGGATTTGATTTAGGTCATCTACTTTCTTCAATTTGAGTCTGAATTTGGCAATAAGGAGTTCATGATCTGAGGCATGGTGAGCTCCCAGTCTTGTTTTTGCTGACTATATAGACTATATAGAGCTTCTCCATCTTTTAAAGTATAATACCTATCAATATTAGAAACTATCTTCTTCATATATTTAATCTCACTATCAAAATTTAGGCAGATCATGCCCACCTCCCCCCTCAAAAAAATAGGATAAAGGGGCAAAAGAAGAAAAATTAAAATCTTTTCATATATAGAAGGTTGACTGTGGAAGGCAGGATGGAGATTCCTTTAAAAAATCAAGAAATAAAACTACCATACAACCCAGCATTACCACTTCTAGGCATATACCTTGAAGAAACCAAAACTGAAAAAGACACATGTAGCCCAATATTCTTTGCAGTAGGACATGGAAGCAACCTAGATGTCCATAGACAGATGAATGGATGAACAAGCTGTGGTACATATATGCAATGAAATACTCTTCAGCCATATAAAGGAATGCATGTGAGTCCTGATGAAGTAGATGAACCTAGAGCCTATTATACAGAATGAAGTAAGTCAGAGAAAGACACATACCATATATTAATGCATATACATGGAATTTAGAAAGACCTATCTACAGGGCATCAATGGAGACACAGACATTGAAAACAGATTTATGGACACAGGTGGGGGACAAAGGAGAAGTGTCACAAGTGGAGAGAGTAGCATGGAAGTATATACATTACCATATGTAAAATAGATAGCCAACTGAAATTTGCTGCATGACTCAGGGAACTCAAACTTGGGCTCTGTAACCACCTACAGGGGTGGGGAAGGTGGAAGGGAGTTTCAAGAAAGAGGGGACATGTATATCTATGGCTGATTCATGTTGATGAATGGCAGAATCCAAAGCAATATTGTAACACAATTATCCCTCAATTAAAAATAAATAAATTTTTAAAATAGGGAAAATATGTGGAAGGATGCTTTGTGAGTGTTCTGGACATACAGGCTGCTATCACCTGGAATAACGCCTTAAAGTGGGCGTCTTTACCGCCTGCTGGATCCTGTTGTTTTCATTGTTTCAGTTTGCTTGAGTATGTATGCCCTCACTGCCCCAGCCCAAAGGCACTTTTCTCCAGTCTGTGTCCATGAGAAGGTCCTTTCTAGCTGCCTGAAACTGAGGCTCTCATTTTACTGCTATCTTGCAGTTCTCATCCACAGTAGAAATGTAACTGGAACATACTTGACTGAGGCTCCAACCCCTGAGGCTGGGTCTCGACTGCTTTTTAATATCCTCCACTGCATGACATGCTGCTAGCTCTGTAGACAGAGTCAGGATGCCAAATTGTAGCACAGATGGTTATCAGAAGATTGACACACCTTCATCCTTTTCCTGAATTCAATTCAGTGGAGAAATGTTGGAACATTATGGGATTATGACATACAGGTGTTTTTGATTTGTGAGAATGCAGAGGAAAGAGTTATGAACTCTATAAGGAGAGGCTGAGAAAAGTCGTAGGGTTACCACTGAGCTGAAGTGAGAGGGTAAGAGGTAGATCTCCAGACAGATCACAGCAAAGGAAGTTAGTAGCATGTGTATAAATGCACACAAGTTGAAAAAAAAAAAAGGCAGAAGCAGACTGGCAAAATATTCAATATCATTAGAGGGCAACAAATGTGTCATCCAGCCCAGAAATAAACAAGACTGGAAATATAGCCAAAATCACTGCAGATGGTGACTGCAGTCATGAAATTAAAAGACACTTGCTCCTTAGAAGAAAAGCTATGACCAACTTAGACAGGATATTAAAAAGCAGAGACATTATCTTGCCGACAAAGGCCCATCTAGTCAAAGCTATGGTTTTTCCAGTAGTCATGTATGGATGTGAGAATTGGACCATAAAGAAAGCTGAGGGCCAAAGAATTGATGCTTTTGAACTGTGGTGTTGGAGAAGACTCTTGAGAGTCCCTTGGGCTGCAAGGAGGTCCAACCAGTCCATCCTAAAAGAAATCAGTCCTGAATATTCATTGGAAGGACTGATGCTGAAGCTGAAGCTCTGACACTTTGGCCATATGATGTGAAGAACTGACTCATTGGAAAAGACTCTGATGCTGGGAAAGATTGAAGGTAGGAGGAGAAGGGGACGACAGAAGATGAGATGGTTGGATGGCATCACCGACTCTATGGACATGAGTTTGAGCAAGCTCTGGGAACTGATGATGGATAGGAAGCCTGACATGCTGCAGTCCTTGGGGTTGCAAAGAGTCAGACGTGACTGAGCAACTGAACTGAACTGAGAAATATAGGACAAAGAACCAATTCCAAATGGCCAAATCCCCCTTTCAGAAAGGGGATTCATGGCAAAGGTTTTTAAAAGAGAGTTTATGGCATGAGATAGCATTTTAGAGAAATCTTTGATAACTATTTGAAGAAGGATAGATTAAAGGAGGGTAAAGCTGGATATACAAAGACCAGTTAGCAAAGGAAAAATGAAAGCACAACAAATGTAAAGTTTTAATTGAGGATTCTTGGCAGGAAAAACGTGAGAAATTTAAAATAAGTATGAGATAACTTAATTTAAAATAAATTATTGAATATTTCTACTTTCTTAATATATCTGAGGATTTGTACTTGATTATGGATGTTTTAAAAAGTTTTTTTAGTAATATCTGTTGATGACGTTGTCGAATCTCTAATTCTAACTATGACACTTCCTAAATATTCTTTGCTTAAAATCATTAACAGATCTTGCCCAGGATACCTGAATCTTGCCAAGCCTACTCTTCACAGATGGCCAATGATACCAGGAGTGACCATTGAAAGGAGAAAACGTGGCGATGTATCTGAACTTTGGCAAAGAAAAACAAGATTGGCTAAATTATTGCAGTGAAACAGAATATTAACAAAGATTCTCTGGCTCATTTGGAGAGGATAAAATTAATTCAGGAAGGAGAGGGTAGCTATAGGCAAGATTCCATGGACAGAGAGACAAATGTAGATTATGGTTTTTAAAAAAATTAACTAGTGAATGGGATGTTAACCTCCAACTGGGGAAGTAATTGTATTATAATGGTGATGGAAAAAACTATCAACCAAAGAAATGAACCTGAACTGAAATGTTTCTAAATGGCAAGTAACTTTGGTTATCATTTTGGTTTGTTTGTGCTTTATTTGTACACTGCTACCCTGTGCTTTAAAATCTCAGCAGAGACTAGAAAGAGGAATTCTACAAGATTTTACAGTAAGGCATTGACCACAAACAACTGACTTAAACCATCCTAAACCAAGATTCCACCAGCAACACAATTCCTGCTTTCCATGGTGGTTTCAAACCTAAGTACTCACTCGATGGATTCAAAGATAAACAGAGATGACTATGAAGTACCTTATGTGATGCCTGGCCTATTGCAGGCTTTTTCAAAATCTGATTCTTTTCCTGGGATTCTGAGCTACTGCACAGTTATCTTTAGGAATGAATCTGAGAAACATAAGGAAAACTTGGGCACTAAGTTAGTTGAAGAAAGTCCTGGGCTGTGAAGCTGGCTGAATCCACAGCAGGGGTGGTAAGAAATAAAAAAAGACAGAATTCCACTTCCAGGTTTTTTTCATGACTATGACTGTAGTAGAGAAAAAAAAAAAAAAAAAATGACTGGCAGGGCTTCCTGTAAAAACATGCCTGTAAGCACAGTGATTTGGGGAAGTCTTCTAAGTCTTGAGAGGCAGGATGTTTCACTGAGACCACAAATTATGTTTTGAGTATAAATGTATTTATATTTACTTTCTCAATACACATAAGCAGCTATGTCTTGTGCCCTCGTGCCTGGCAGAATTTATGTTCTAGGACTTAAAAATAGAAGAAACTTTCATACAGGACTGTATTTGTCACTTAATGGTTCTGTTTTGAGGAAATTAATGCTGGTGTAGCCCATGTGGTAAAGTAAAAGAAGTACCGGTTTTTAAAGTAATCATTTTGTTTTTAATTGCATCTTTTTCGAATGTAGTTTTATTTTTGATAGAGATATAGTTGACATACAATATTATGTTAGTTTCAGGTGTACAGCATAGTAATCTGAAATCAAATAAATTACAAAATGATCACCATGACAAGTCTAATAACCATCTGTCACCATACAAAATTATTGCACTATTATTGACTACATTCCTTATGTTGTATATTACATCCCCATGGCTTATTTAGTTTATAACTATAAGGTTGTATCTCTTCATCTCCTTCTTGCATGCGTGCTAAATCACTTCAGTCCGACTCTGTGACTTCATGGACTGTAGCCCTCCAGACTCCTCTGTCCATGGAATTCTCCAAGCAAGAATACTGAAGTGGGTTGCCATGCCCTCCCTCAGGGGATCTTCCCAACTCAGGGGTCAAACCCACATCTCTTATGGCTCCTGCATTGGCAGGTGGGTTCTTTACCACTAGTGCCACCTGGGAAGCCCAGGTGTAAATGGACTTAATTTTTTGCAGTGGTTTTAGGTTCAGAGTAGAATCAAAAGAAAAGTACAGTTTCCATACAACCTTGAATCACTGCACAGGCATAAACCTGCTCAGCATCTTGCATTGGAATGGTATATTTGTCCCAATTAACCTACACTGATGCATCATGATTGATTTTTAAGTATTAAAAATTTTATTAACTCTTTTTATTAACTATAGCTCTGTGAACTTTAACACATGCCATGGATTCATGTAACCCTCATTAAAATCCAGATTCAAGATAATTCCTAAAGGATCCCTTAAAAATCTCCTTTTACAGCCACATCCTCCCCTCGTCCCTAGCCCGTGACATGCACTGATTTTTTTTCTATCACTGCAGCTTTTGTCTTTTCAAGACTGTCATGTATATGGATCATAAAGTATGAAACCTTTTGAGACTGGCTTGTTTCACTCATCATAATACCTTTGAGATTCATATAAGTTTTTGTGTTCTATTTTCATCTGTTCCATTTTATTGCTGAATGATACACCATTGTATGGACATACCAGAATTATTCTTCTATCAAAGAACATTTGAGTTGTTTCCAGATTGGAGCAGTTATGAATAGAAGAGCTGTAGGTTTTGTTTATAAGTTCCTGTGTGAATATATTTCTATTGCTCTAGGATAAATGATCTGAAGTAAGACTGCCAGGCAATATAATAAATGTATATTTACCTTTCTAAGACACTATTTTCTGACAGGCTATTTTCCAGCATGGCAGTCCTATTTTGCATTTCTGACAGCCACAGGTGAGATTTCCAGTTGCTCTGCACCCTCACTAGGACTTGGTATTTTCAGATTTATCTTGATTTGCTTGTTAATTTGCAGCCTTTCTAATGGATATGTGGTGGTACCAAACATGCTTTTATTTTTTTTTTAACCTTTAATTTCTTTTTTTTTATTTAATTTTATTTTTTAACTTTATATTATTGTATTGGTTTTGCCATATATCAACATGAATCCGCCACAGGTATACACATGTTCCCCATCCTGAACCCTCCTCCCTCCTCCCTCCCTGTACCATCCCTCTGGGTCGTCCCAGTGCACCAGCCCCAAGCAGCCAGTATCCTGCTTTTAATTTGTATTTCTTTAATGGATAATGATACTGACCATCTTTTCATATGCTTATTTGCCATCTGTAGGTGCTTTTTGCTGAGGTGTCTATTCAAATTATTTTTTTCATTTTTATTTTGTTTTCTTGGCAAAGGGACATATATAAGGTCCCTTTCTGCTTCCCTGGTGACTCAGTGGTAAAGAATCTGCCTGTAATTTAGGAAATGCGGGTTTGATCTCTGAGTCAGGAAGATGAAGGAAATGGCAACTCACTCCAACATTCTTGCCTGGCAAATCCCAGGGACAGAGGAGCCTGGCAGGCTCCAGTCCACTGGGTTGCAAAACAGTCGGACTCAACTTAGCGACTAAACCACCACCACCCAGTGTCCCTCTCTACCTGTCCAGTGTTTCTTTGACTTTGGATTGAACAATTAAACCACTTGCATTTGACTATTAACATGTTTGGATTTAAGTTTACTACTTTTTTTTTCCTGTTAATTCTGTTTTCCTCATCTTGCTTTCTTTTGTGTTTTCTCCCTTAGTAATAGGAATAATGCTTTGAGGCTAAGCAAAATGAGAGGACGCATGACTTTCTCCCACTTATCAGTTCTGGGAAAGTAAAATTTTAGAGAGGAATGGCTTTTGGTGCACTTTAAGATGATGAATTTTAGATCATTGGTCTTACAGAAATCTGTATGATTCTGATTATTTAAGTTAGCAAAATCTGAAGAAACCTCCACCATCAAAAAATAGGTTTCCTTATATTAAAGCATGTATCAGTGGTGACTAGTATGGACTAGAGATTTGAGACATTTCCTGTCTACTCAATTTAAGACCCACTGGCCCTTCAAATGACCCAGGAAGACACAAAAATGCTTGGGATTTAATTTTCTGCCAATCAGATATATTTCTGGCATAATTGTGTATAGATTAAAATCTATACCCACTATCCTTGCCTGGTAAAAATAAAAAGATGGATGTGACCAAAGCATTTAAACAGAATGTTCCAACCAGTCCATCCTAAAGGAGATCAGTCCTGGGTGTTCATTGGAAGGACTGATGTTGAAGCTGAAACTCCAATACTTTGGCCACCTGATGTGAAGAGCTGACTCATTTGAAAAGACCCTGATGCTGGGAAAGACTGAGGGCAGAAGGAGAATGGGACGACAGAGGATGAGATGGTTGGATGGCATCACCGACTCAGTGGACATGGGTTTGGGTGGACTCCGGGAGTTGGTGATAGACAGGGAGGCCTGGCATGCTGTGATTCATGGGGTCGCAAAGAGTCGAACGTGACCTAGCGATTGAACTGAACTGAACTGATTGTTTTGCCTCTTACCAACCTGGAAATAATTATCCAGGCAATAAAGTGTATTCTTGGAATGTGACTATTTGTTAAGGGGTATTATTAAACTTCAAAGGTGGTGTGTAAGTTCTTCCAAGATTTTGGGATTTATTTGTTTTTCCTCCAGTTAAATTAGGAGTTTGGGTCCAATTAAGAAAACATTTCTACGAGTTCTGCTTTATATGGGGGCTTTGTCAAGCCCTGGAAGGTAGACCCTAGAGTGATTTTCCATGCTTTTCTAGTATTTACTAAGAAACACACATTCACCCCACTGTATTGCTTTATTATCACATGCACCAGAAAGTTATGACTGCCTAAAAAAAGCTTAGAGAAGAGTAAAGTCATGATTCACAGTCAAGGGAAACTATGATACTTGGCTGTGCTTAAAGCACTATTGGTTTAGGAGAAGCTAACAAGGTCGTAGCTCTTTGTTTTCCAATTTCTTGATGCCCTTTTGCTCTGTGGTGCCTCATTCTCAAACACACTTCTCTCCTCTTTGGAAAGATTACAGTCAATGGTAGCTTTAGCTTTAGTGATACTTTGAACGATACCTGATAAAAAAGATTATTTCCCAAAAGGTACTAAGACTCAAATTAACCTGAATTAGGTCAGTAGCTATCTCAGGAATTAGAGGAAATTGAATGAAAAAGGCATGCTTCCCCAATGAAAGAAATGCTGTCATCAGCTGGTAAAAACAAAATGTGTTACAGCTGTATACTAAAGATTCGAGGGCATTATGGCCATGGCAATGAATAATCAAACACAGATTTCTAAAAGAAGTTCCCACATATGTATAATAATATCACAAAGAAAGGAATATACATTATTTCTCAATAATGTGACGAATCTGCCTGCAATGTGGGGGACTGGGTTCGATCCCTGTGTTGGGAAGATCCCCTTGAGAAGGGAAAAGGCTACCCACTCCTGGATTCTGGCCTAGAGAATTCCATGGACCATATAGTTCATGGGCTCACAAACAGTCAGACACAACTGAATGACTCACTTTCTTTCTTTCAGTGTGACCAAATGAATATTATTACTTCCAGGAATTACAATTTTATTATTTTCTTCAGTTTCATGGTAGGACCAAATTATCCATTAGCATGTAAGCTCTATATGTTCTATTCTAACAGGCTAAACTATAGAATATATCTGCACTTAATGATAAACAATGACTCATATTTCAGTGTGAGGCTGTGGCTGCTTTGCTTTGTTTATCTGACATTAAAGAAAAAATCTAAACCAGTGAAAGTTAATGTGTTATTATTGTTCAGTCACTCAGTCATGTCCAACTCTCTGTGACCCCATGGACTGCAGCATGCCAGGCTCCCTAGTCCTTCACTATCTTCTGGAGTTTGCTCAAACTCATGTCCATTGAATCAGTGATGCCATCCAACCATTTCATGCTCTGTTGTCCCCTTCTCCTCCTGCCTTCAATCTTTCCCAGCATCAGGGTCTTTTCAAATGAATTAGATCTTCACATCAGGTGGCTAAAGTATTGGAGTTTCAGCTTCAGCATCAGTCCTTCCAGTGGATAATCAGGATTGATTTCCTTTAGGATGGACTGGTTGGATCTCCTTGCAGTTCAGGGAACTCTCAAAAATTTTCTCCAACCCCACCGTCCAAAGGCATCATTTCTTTGGCACTCAGCCATCTTTCTGGTCCAGCTCTCACATCTATGCATGCTACTGCTGCTGCTAAGTCGCTTCAGTCGTGTTTGACTCTGTGCGACCCCATGGATGGCAGCTCACCAGGCTCCTCTGTCCCTGGGATTCTCCAGGCAAGTATAGTGAAATGAGTTGCCATTTCCTTCTCCAATGCATGTATGCATGCTAAGTCACTTCAGTCGTGTCCAACTCTGTGTGATCCTATGGACAGCAGCCCACAAGGCTCCTCTGTCCACAGGATTCTCTAGGCAAGAATACTGAAGTGGGTTGCCATTTCCTTCTCCATATATGACTACTGGAAAAAACTTGGCTTTGACTAGACAGACATTTGTCGGCAAGGTAATGTCTCTGTTTTTTAATATGTTCTCTAGGTTGGTCATAGCTTTTCTTCTAAGGAGAAAGTGTCTTTTAATTGCATGGCTATAGTTACCATCTGCAGTGATTTTGGAGCCTAAGAAAATAAAGTCTGTCACTGTTTCCATTGTTTCCCCATCTATTTCCCATGAAGTGATGGGACCAGATGCCATGATCTTCATTTTTTGAAAGTTGAGTTTTAAGCCAGCTTTTTCACTCTCCTCTTTCACCTTCATCAAGAGACTCTTTAGTTCCTCTTTGCTTTCTGCCATAAGGGTGGTGTCATCTGCATATCTGAGGTTATTGATATTTCTCCTGGCAACCTTGATTCCAGCTTGTGCTTCATACAGTCCAGCATTTTGCATGATGTACTCTGCATATAACTTAAATAAGCAGGGTGACAGTATACAGCCTTGATATACTCCTTTCCCAACTTGGAACCAGTCTCTTGTTCCATGTCCCGTCCCTACTGTTGCTTCTTGACCTGCATAAAGGTTTCTCAGGAGGCAGGTCAGGTAATCTGGTATTTTCATCCTTTAAGAATTTTCCACAGTTTGCTGTGATCCTCACAGTCAAAGTCTTTAGTCAATGAAACAGAAGTAGATGGGTTTTTTTGGAATTCCCTTGCTTTTTCTGTGTCTGCCTTTTTTAACTTTAGCTTGTACATCTGGAAGTTCTCTGTTCATGTACTGTTGAAGCCTGGAATGGAGAATTTTGAGCATCACTTTACTCATGTGAAATTAGTGCAATTGTGCAGTAGTTTGAACATTCTTTGGCATTGCTATGATTATACCAAAAATTATATTAGAGCAGTAACAGTGATTCACCAGGTGCTATAAATTACTCTATAAAGAACTATCTTTCAAATGTGAGTTATACAAGGCGCAATAGTGAATCTAATGTGAATGTCAAAGGGCAGGAATTCTTTTAATAAGTCAGGGGTGGACTGGATTAATGCAAAGTAGTATGCAGACACTACAGAACCATTGCTTACCAGACCAATGGTACTATCATGTGACAAAGTCTATTTCATATAGTTAATATATGAGTTTTTACATAGCATGTGCAAAATATTCAGAATTTCTGAACCTTTCTGCTGCTGCTGCTACTGCTAAGTCGCTTCAGTCGTGTCCGACTCACTTCAGTCTGTGTGACCCCATAGACAGCAGCCCACCAGGCTCCCCTGTCCCTGGGATTCTCCAGGCAAGAATATAGGAGTGGGTTGCCATTTCCTTCTCCAATGCATTAAAGTGAAAAGTGAAAGTGAAGTCGCTCAGTCATGCCCGACTCTTAGCAACCCCATGGACTGGAGCCTACCAGGCTCCTCCATCCATGGGATTTTCCAGGCAAGAGTACTGGAGTGGGGTGCCATTGCCTTCTAGTATGATACTAACTGGTTAAAGAAAAAACCTGTTTCATTCCTTTATACTCACGTCTAAGTATGTCAGACAATGGTGCATGCACGCACGCATACACACCGTTCTAACCAGAAAAGAGAGAGAATGAAGGGAAAAGTCCTCTAATAAGTGAAAGCTTTAAAATCTATGAAAAGTCAAGTGAGTAAAGGGAAACAATGACCTTTCCTGTTGTGAAATAGAGGTATAAAGGTAATCAGTGATCAGTTATCAAAATATTATCTTACTATGTATACAATATGCATGAAATACACTTATGAACTAGGAAACTGACCTATGATTGGCCAATGGAGAAGCTGGAGAGGAGGCACAGATCACAGTTGATGATAAGTGTGCACATGACGAGAGTAATTTTTTGGCATTATTTTATCATTTTAAAGCTTTGCTTAGAATATTTGACTCATGTGTAATCTATGTATTTGTTTCTATTGTGAATATTAAACACCTCATATCAATCAGGAGCTTTGCTAATGTTAAAAGGTCAACGCAAATAATAGTCTTGCCCTCATGGGATTTACCACACCTGTGCACAGAAAGTTATATTTGAAAATTTTAAACAACTCTTTGTATCTTGTTTATGTAGCAAAAAGAAGCTAAGGTTTCTGAATATTTGTTACTTAATATTTATTACTCATTCTACCTAAAGCGGGCAGAAATTACTCTCTCCTAACTAGTCACTATTAGTTACCTGATAGCAATTAATGAGTTTTGATATATTATTCTGGAGAAGCATTTAAAAATCTCCCAAAAGTGTCTCATAAGACTTAAAACTCTGGCTAACTGACAGCTGCATCATATTCTTGCCAGGTGCTCATTCACTTCCACGTCTTTTATGCCTGGAGCCTCACAGCTTGAACACTATTTTTGCACTTGCTTTTTTCTATTATCTATTTCTAAAGCACTTGTAATTTGTTGAAGCCCAGGACAACGAGATGGGTTAATTCTAACTTAAGTAAAAAATTTTATACATCTTTAAAATATACATTACTATGAATATTAGCATAACTTCTTCTCCCTCCTATTTTTGTGTGTATATGAGGAGAGGAAGAGACTTGTGTTTTCACCAGATACTTTACATGCCACAGTTAATTTTTATCTATTTATATCCATGATGCCAGTAACAGCCTCATACTGTTTCTTTGAGCATTGAATGGCATCCAAAATCTCACCCAAGTTCACTTGGCTAGAGAATTATAGAACAGGAATTGAACTTCAGCTCTGACTTAGTATGACAGCCTGTGATTCCCCTGTTGTATGACAACTCTGAGACATTTTGAATAAAGCGATTTAAATGGAAAGATTTACCATGAGACCTAGGCACTAGACACCCATCTGACAAACATGGCTAGAGCAGACAATTCCTGCTCTTGCTGAGTCTCCGCTGGTTGAGATTCCATTTTTTTTTTTCCTGCTGAGATACATCATAAGCATATGGTATTCTCTTCTTCACCAAAACCTAAGCTTGACTGTTATGTTGAAGTGTAATATTTATATAAAAAAGTGTATCTGTCAGACATACACAAATTGATGAATTTTCATAAATTCAATAGGTGTGTGTGTCCTAAGCACCAGATCATGTAACATCCAGATCAAGCAAAGATCTTCCAAAAACCTTCCTCATGCTCTCTACCATCACTTTTCCCACTCTGCCCACATGAGTAAGCCTTTTCTGACTTCTTGCAGCTTACCTTATTTTCCCAGCTTTGATACCTCATGTACTTGGAATCATATAGTGTCTGGCCCCTTTTGCTTAGCTTTATATTTCCAATAATCATCCATTTTGTTATATAGTTGTGTAACATTTTTACTCATTGTGTTGTATTCACGTAGATATGCATCTATTTATCTATCTACTATATAAATAATGAACATTTTGATAATCCGACTTTTAGCTATTAAATGACAACCCACTCCAGTATTCTTGCCTGGAAAATTCCATGGACAGAGGAGCCTGGCAGGCTGCAGTCCACGGGTTCACAAAGAGTCTGCCATGACTGAGCATGCACACAGGCTGTAATTAAGTTGTTATAAGCATTCTAGAACATTTTTTAAAATAAATATATTTTAATATTTTCACTGTGTATATATCAAGGAGTGGAATTGCTATATCACAAAATGTTGTTGTTTAGTCACTAAGTCATGTCCAATTTTCAACCCCATGGACTGTAACCCACCAGGCTCTTCTGTCCATGGGATTTCCCAGGCAAGTATAGTGGAGTGGTTTGACATTCTTTCTCCAGAGGATCTTCCCAACCTAGGGATCAAATTTATGTATCCTGCATTGCAGTAGCATTCTTTACCTCTAAGTCACCAGGGAAGCCCATTGCAAAATGAGCATATGTTAAATTTTAGTAGATACTGTACATGACTTTCTTTGGAATTAATCTTTGTTGTATAAAGCCGTATTTTCAAACTGTCCCTTCCTGCTTTGGATATAATGCATTTTTCTAACATACTGTCTCTCATTATGCAATTCATTTCCTTCCTTGGCCAAGTTCATAGTTCGAGGCTTTGAGAAAGATTTTGGTTCTTATTTCATCCCACATCATTGAGTATCTTGTTCTATTGCTCTGGCTTTATGTATGCATAAAGAATATTTCCTCTCTCCCAATAATGGAATGTGTATGGATGGCATGGTATGACTGAAAAAGAAAAATATGACTATGAAAAGTGTTTTGTTGAATTACACTTGTTTGGTTTTAAAATAATATCCTTTTATTTCCCAAAATCCTTTGCACCTTTATTCTTTGCTGATTGGCAGTGACTAAGCCTCAGAGGGAGTACCCCTTGCTAGGTTAACTACAAAATTGCATGCTGGGTTGTGTCCCTACAGACTGAGGAAAAACTCTGTAAATATCAGCTACTGGAGTCTTCCTGCAATTGAACTTGAAAAATATGTGCTTAAAAACATACAGTGAGGGGCAGCTGGTTGGAAGTCACCTTTCAGTATTTAAGGAAAGGCTGTATCGCAGCGGGCAGGTAAAAGCATTGTAGAGTAAATTTTAAACCAGTAAATTGCAACTATACAGTAAACTGTACCTTACATTTCTTCCAATTTCTACTTCCTTACACTCATATTCCTAAGAAGTAAAAGCAAATACAGTTATATAGTAATTATAAATTAAATAAACTTGGCAATTTTATTTGCAGCTATACTTTATAAAGAGATAGACTAAAGTTACATATTTAATTAAATTTATTTTTTGGAAATTAATGAAATCTATTCTGTGCCCTCACATAATTTATAATCTAGCTCTGGTAAATCTAAATTCTAGTGTGTGTTTGGCAACAACTGTTCAAATTAAAGATGGGATGAAAATAGATGGTAGAAGGTAAAATAATATGCTGTAAATGAGATGCTCTTTCTACATAATTTCCAAAATCTATTATATGAAAATGCTAAAATCTGGGTATTTAATAAACATTGCCATTTATTTCAAGAAGCATTGCATGTAAACCTTGGGTTCTGATCCCAAATACTTGCATTCTAAATTCAGTTCTTTAATGGTGTCATCACTCTAATCTCAGTTTCCTCATCTATAAACTTGGGATACAGTGATCTGCCTAGTAGATTGTTGTAAGTATTAAATAAAATGATATGAAGAAGTAGTTTAGAATGATTGTCTTACATATGATATTACTAAAACAACTTTCAAAGATACAATGAAAATGATAACTACCAAAGTATGGAGATATGCTAATGGGTTCTTTTTTTTTTTTTTCCTAAAGTGGTGGCTGATAGTAAGTTCTATATGTGTGTGTTATATTGTTTATAGTAATTGTTTTGATTTTTTCATTACTATTATTTCTGTTATAATTTTTGAAGCACAGAAATTACAGCTGGTAAAAAGAGACTTTTTCTTAGGCTATGGAGAATATCTCCCTCTAGAGGGGTGAGCCAGGGAAATAAAATTCATTGCCTGAAGTTATATAATATTCCTTCTTGCCATAAGAAGGACAGGGGCATATTCTAATTATACCATTGGGATAACTTTGATTAGACTTATATTCCTTTTATTGCCATTGTTGTCTAATATACTCATTAATCAAAGTACCCCATAGTTAAGTTATAATAATAATGCTGAAAAGTTGAACCAACTTCAATGAACTGAATTTAATACAAGGTATTTTACATTAAGGGTCTTCTGAGGTGGTGCTAGTGGTAAAGAATCTGCGTGCCAAAGCAGGAGACATAAGGTTCCATTCCTGGCTGGGAAAGATACTCTGGAGAAGTGCATGGCAACCTACTCCAGTATTCTTGTGGAGAATCCCATGAACAGAGGAGTCTGATGGGCAACAGTCCGTAGGGTAGCAAAGACTAGGACATGACTGAAGCAACTTAACACCCATTCTACATTAAATATCCCAATTCTCAAAATAAACTTGCAATATTGGCATTATCTTTATTTCTCAGATAAGAATTCTGAGGATCACAAAGATTAAAAAACTTGTCAAACATTTGAGGTAAGTCTACATATTTGTTCATTGAGTATTATTCCACTGGATGTACTAGAGTTCCTTTATCCTTCAGTTGACATTTGAGTTGATTCCCGCTTTGGGGCAATTATGAAATGGGGCAGTTGTGAAAGTGAAATTGTTAGTCACTCAGTTGTGCCCAACTCTTTGAGACCCCATGGACTGTAGCCAGTCAGGCTCCTCAGTCCATGGAATTTTCCCAACAAGAATACTAGAGTAGGTAGCCATTCTCTTTTCCAGGGGATCTTCCTGACCCAGGAATCAAACCCAGATTTCCTGCATTGCTGGCATTTTCTTTATCATCTAAGCCACCAAAGAAGCCCCAAGAATACTGGAGTAGGTAGCCATTCCCTTCTCCAGGGGATCTTCCCAACCCAGGGGTTGAACGTGAGTCTTCCACATCACAGACAGATTTTTTACCATCTGAGCCACCAGAGAAGCACCACCACTATATAAATTCAACTACAGTGTTTTGTGTGAACATGAGTTTTCATTTTTATTGGTAATTCATTTTAATAAGTCAAAGAAGCCAAACTGAAAAAAAGTATGTGTGATTTAATTTAAGTGACATTTTGGAAAAGGGAAAATGACAGAGATCAGTGGAAAGCAGATTACTGGTTGCCAGGGTATGGGAGAGGCATTGACTGCAAAGGGAACAACACAGTTCTGGCATAACACAACTTTCACATATCTTGATTGGATTGTGGTGGTTGTTGAGCCACATTTGGGATTTCTCCAAACTCATAGATCTGACTGATCACCAAAAACAGTAAATTTTATTGTATATAAATTTAAAAATAAATAAATAAATATCTTGTCAAAAGACATGCCAAAATGAAATGGCAAAGTTAGCAAGCAAACTCAGGAACATCTATATCCATAACCCATGCTTATTCTGCTGCTAATCCAACCCTTCTGTCAATTTTTATTGTCTTATCAGTAATTATTACCAAATAACTTATTATTAGAAGGTTCCTCTACATCGTATACATTCCAAAAGGGAATATTTTATCTTATATATTATCAGGTAGAATTTGTCTTAATAAAAACACTATATCCCTTCTTGTTGTTGTCCAGTTTCTAAGTCACGTGTGACTCTTTGCAAGCCCATGGACTGCAGCATTCCAGGCTTCCCTGTCCTTCACTATCTCCCAGAGTTTGCTTAAACTCATGTCCATTGAGTCAGTGATGCCATGCAGCCATCTCATTCTCTGTCGTCCGCTTCTCCTCCTATCCTCAATCTTTCCTAGCATCAGGGTCTTTTCTAATGATTCGGCTCTTCGCATCAGGTGGTCAAAAGTATTGGATCTTCAGCTTCAGCACCTTCTTGCCATTGTATAAATCCAATTCAACTGCAGTGCTACTTATTTTTAACAGGGGACTGGATAAGTTAATGCTTTCAATTTGTTATTTTTTTTTTTTTAGAGTCAGAACTTTTTTAACATTTAAAAATATTAATCAAATCTATTCCAGTATTCCCATCTGTTCCCTAAATCAGAGTTGCTTTAAGATAGCAATCATGACTCTAATTCTATAATGCTTTTGCCTTCAAGAATACCAGTTGATGTATGTCCCAGCTCTTCTCGTCAATAAAACAGTGGCCATGCATGGGCACTTATAGTAATAGTGATGGGGAGTCATGTTAATACTAAAAAAGTTAATGATCCTTTTCATCAAGTGCTGTTTAATCAGGAAATTATTTCTCCCTATAATTGATAACTATTGTTATAATTCTTTAGAGACTTACTGACACTAACAGGTTGAAATTCCTCTGTGATCTTGAACAGCAGTTTAGAAGCCTTAATGATAAAATTAAAACATGGGATCAGAATGTAGCAATATTTTTATCAAAAATTATTTAGCAAATGAACATGCAGATTATGCCAGGCTCACAATGCTTACTTGGATATTTAAAACCACTTAGAAATTCAGTACTTACAGATGATCTATAAATATATTAAACTCTCAAAGAACCTGCAATATTAATTGTTGGGTGGGGATTTCATTGGGCAAACAAATTATTCAGACAGAGTAATGCCTGTTCTTGTTTGCTGTAGCTCCCCAGGAGGTAAAACAATACATTCCAAATCTTAAAGTCACCAAATTTATTTATCTCTAGTAATAAGTGTTTTTTTCCCTCTTCTGCAGTGAACCCAAATGAACCCTGAAAAAATAAAGTGTATTGCAGATCACTGTTTTCAATGAGAGAAAATCCTTTTCTAACTAGAATTTGAATACTTTGGCCCAAGGATATTGAAACAGTCTTTTTTATCAGTAACTTAAGTTTAGATGCCAAAGTAGTTGAGCATAAACATGTTGAAGTTAGGAAAAAAAGGTCAAGATCAGCTATAGAAAATATGAATTGGTAATCAAGTCATTTATTCATTCTTTCTAAAGATATTAATTGAGCACACACTGTATACTGGATTCGAGAAAGGAGTGGCACCCCACTCCTGTATTCTTGCCTGGAGAATCCCATGGTCAGAGGAGCTTGGGAGGCTACAGTCCATGGGGTTGCAAAGAATCGGACATGGCTCGACTTTCACTTTCACTATCATATACAGTATCCATTCAAGAGAATCAAGATGCACTGAGACTAGGTGGGCTAGAACTAAAAAAAGATAGAGAACTTCATCATGTTGTCTCCAAATATCTGGGGCTTAAAGATGGTTAATACCCAAGTCGAGAGTAGAACCCAGTTTTCAAGAATTTTCCCCCTAGTAACTTGGGCTGCCACAAATGAATTAAATTATTTCATTTTAATAAATGGCAGGTTCCATTAGATTTTAATGTATTTATTTGATAATTTGTTAAGTACTGTGTTCTTGAGGGTATTAAAAATCTAAGCAGGCAATACCAGTCTGGACAAGACCAATGGGCCATTAATGCCAAAGAAAAAGGATTGAAGATTTGAAAGGAATACAGTTTACAAAAGATCTCCAGAAGGGCACTCCCATGCTGTCTGGCAACTTAGGCAGTGCTGCGTTATGTTGCAAAAAGTGATAAGGTTCTTAAAAGAGACAATCCTAAATTTGAATCCAAGCTGTGAGATTTGATAAATTTGTGACTTGGAACAAATTACTTAATGCACGTGCTCCAGTTTCTTCACCTGTAAAATGGGGTTCATACTGTAGTTCAGTTCAGTTCAGTCACTCAGTCGTGTCTGACTCTTTGCGACCCCATGAATTGCAGCTCGCCAGGCCTCCCTGTCCATCACCAACTCCTGGAGTCCACCCAAACTCATGTGCATCGAGTCGGTGATGCCATCCAGCCATCTCATCCTCTATCGTCCCTTTCTCCTCCTGCCCCCAATCCCTCCCAGCATCAGAGTCTTTTCCAATGAGTCAACTCTTCGCATGAGGTAGCCAAACTTTGGAGTTTCAGCTTCAGCATCAGTCCTTCCAATGAACACCCAGGACTGGTCTCCTTTAGGATGGACTGGTTGGATCTCCTTGCAGTCCAAGGGACTCTCAAGAATCTTCTCCAGCACCACAGTTCAGAAGCATCAATTCTTCGGTGCTCAGCTTTCTTCACAGTCCAACTCTCAAATCCATACATGACCACTGGAAAAACCATAGCCTTGACTAGACGGACCTTTGTTGGCAAAGCAATGTCTCTGCTTTTCAATATGCTATCTAGGTTGGTCATAACTTTCCTTCCAAGGAGTAAGCGTCTTTTAATTTCATGGCTGCAGTCACCATCTGCAGTGATTTTGGAGCCCCCAAAATAAAGTCTGACACTGTTTCCCCATCTATTTCCCATGAAGTGATGGGACCAGATGCCATGATCTTTGTTTTCTGAATGTTGAGCTTTAAGCCAACTTTTTCACTCTCCACTTTCACTTTCATCAAGAGGCTTTTGAGTTCCTCTTCACTTTCTGTCATAAGGGTGGTGTCATCTCTGTATCTGAGGTTATTGATATTTCTCCCAGCAATCTTGATTCCAGCTTGTGCTTCTTCCAGCCCAGCGTTTCTCATGATGTACTTTGCTTATAAGTTAAATAAGCAGGGTGACCATATAGAGCCTTGACGAACTCCTTTTCCTATTTGCAACCAGTCTGTTGTTCCATGTCCAGTTTGAACTGTTGCTTCCTGACCTGCATACAGATTTCTTAAGAGGCAGGTCAAGTGGTCTGGTATTCCTATCTCTTTCAGGATTTTCTTTGACTGTGTGGAACATACTAGTAAGTCAGTAAATGTTAGCTATTTTAAATATTAACTGCCACTAGAAGCACCTTAGGGCTTCCTTGGTGGCTCAGTGCTAAAAGAATCTGCCTGCTAATGCAGGAGATGTATGTTCAATCCTTGGGTTGGGAAGATGCCCTGGAGAAGGAATTGGCAACCTACTCCAGTATTCTCTCCTGGGAAATCCATGGACAGAGGAGCCTGGCGGGCTCCAGTAGTCCATGGGGTCACAGAGAGTTGGACATAATTGAGCACACATACATGCAGAAGCACCTTATCTGCAATTTACACATCTGTCTTCAAGGCAGATGGTATTATTAGCCTTTAAATTTTTTGTTATTATTTTTTAGCTTATTGACCATGTTACTTTTTTCTACCTTCTACC
Source organism: Bos javanicus (assembly GCF_032452875.1). Lineage (NCBI taxonomy): Eukaryota > Metazoa > Chordata > Mammalia > Artiodactyla > Bovidae > Bos > Bos javanicus. Next base: position 30,109,536 of record NC_083885.1, on the reverse strand, counting down.
TTGTTGTTGTCATTGTTCTTCAAACTGATGATTAATGATTAATGGCATTCTCAAGATGATATAGTTGTAAAGTGATGGAGGCAGGATTAGAACCTTGGCTGACTGGAGCTACAGCCTGTGCTGTGTAGGCCAATATACTGCCCTGCAGAGCAGAGGAGATTAATGAGGTAGTAGATATGACTACCTAGTAACACTCCTGGCCTGTAATGGACATGCATCAATTGTATGATATTTAACAATGAATGGACTTCCCTGGTGGTCCAGTGGTTAAGACTTTGCCTTCCAATGCAGGAGGTGTGGGTTCTATCCCTGGTCAGGAAGCTAAGATCCCACATGCCACTTGGCCAAACAACCAAAACATGTAACAAAAACAATAAAGTAACAAATTCAATAATGACTTTAAAAATGGTCCACAACGAAACAAAATCTTAAGAAAAAACAATGAAAGTATTCTTTGTGTGAGATGGATGAAAAAGTAAAAAAAAAAAAAAAAGTTCTATAAAGAATCATTATCATGTAAAAGTGGCCCGAATCTTCAGGGAGACTGTGTAGTCCTCTTTTCATCCATGTCAGTTGTTTTCAGCTGGAAACAATCTTGCCTTCTCTTCCAGGGGACACTTGGCAATGTCCAGAGAAACTTTTGATTGTCCTGACCAATGGGATGCTTTTAACCTCTAATGAGCAGAGACCCAGGACATTGCAAGCTGTCCTACAATACACATAGTAGGCATCAACCCTCATGGCAAAAAGTTATGCAGTCTGAAATAGCAAGTGTCATTGCCAAGTCACTCGGGGCTGTCATCTCACAATTTTAATTTGTCATGCTAAGTCAGACATAGGTCTGCTTAAAGAAAAGTCTCAAATTTTTATGTTTACCAGAATCATCTCACAATTTAACCACACAGAAGTCCATCAGGGTTTCTGATTTTAAAGGCTCGAGTTCATCCTAGAAATCTACATTCTCCAACCACTTCCACCTTCAGGTCATTGTGATGTAAGTGGTTTCGTAGGTGCCACTGTAGATAGAAAACCTCCAGCTATATCTCGGCTCTATCTAATACTATGGGCTATGGAGTGCAAAGGTTTGAGAAGTCAGCGTAATAATAGCTCTGGCTATGAACACTTACCCTGCTTATGTTTAGTCACTCCTCTTATTCTCAGCCAGCTTCCCTATTAGACTCACACCCTGCAGTTGAGGAGCAGAGACACATTATAAGCAAGAAAGTGTGAGCTACAGTATGACAGGGAGGTGCTAATAACTCTGCTCAAGCTCAGAGTTACTCCCTTTTCCCTCTGCTCAATGGAGAGGGGCAGGAGTGGAAACAGGTGTTAAAAGAATTCAGTGTGAAGCCAAAGTCTGTAGCAAAGCCAAGACAATATGTGCTTGGGAAAGAGGGACAGCAACTGATACGGTGAAGAGGAGATGGAGTTAGAATTACTGAGTTTGAGAGTTTTCAAGTGGCAATTTCAGAGAAGGATTCCAATTCTGTACATTGAGTAACTTTGAGCAGGTTACTTAAACTCTCAGAGGCAGTAGTCCTCAATGCTGGATGTAAGTTAGGATCCCCTGGGAAGTTTTAAAATAAATACCAATATTTGGGCCCCACTGTAGACCAATTAAACCACAGTCTCTGGGGATGGGTGTACAATATCAATATACTTTTCAGGTTCCAAGGTAATTCTAATGTGCACACAGGGCTGGGAACCACTGCTCTAAATGTTATTTTTGTTCTTACGAAGACACAGATAAACAATTAGGCAATGCTGTAAAATTTAAGAGATTTGGGTCTTAGTAAGGACACTAAATATTGGTTGTTGATGCTATTATTATGATTTGCCATTATTGATGCTGCTACTGCTGTTATTGCTGAGGAAGACTTTCTTATCTCTCCTTGCTATTCTTTGGAATTCTGCATTCAGCTGCTTTTATCCTTCCTTTTCTCCTTTGCTTTTTGCTTCTCTTCTTTTCACAGCTATTTGTAAGGCCTCCCCAGACAGCCATTTTGCTTTTCTGCATTTCTTTTCCATGGGGATAGTCTTGATCCCTGTCTCCTGTACAATGTCATGAACCTCTGACTATAGCTCATCAGGCACTCTATCTATCAGATCAGGTCCCTTAAATCTATTTCTCACTTCCACCGTATAATCATAAGGGATTTGATTTAAGTCATACCTGAATGGTCTAGTGGTTTTCCCTACTTTCTTCAATTTAAGTCTGAATTTGGCAATAATGAGTTCGTGATCTGAGCCACAATCAGCTCCCAGTCTTCTTTTTGCTGACTGTACAGAGCTTCTCCATTTTTGGCTGCAAAGAATATAATCAATCTGATTTCCAAGGAATAGCAAGGAGAGATAAGAAAGCCTCCTCAGTGATCAATGCAAAGAAATAGAGGAAAACAACAGGATGGGAAAGACTAGAGATCTTTTCAAGAAAATTAGAGATACGAAGGGAACATTTCATGCAAAGATGGACTCAATAAAGGACAGAAATGATATGGACCTAACAGAAGCAGAAGATATTAAGAAGAGATGGCAAGAATATACAGAAGAACTGTACAAAAAAGATCTTAATGACCCAGATAATCATGATGGTGTGATCAATCACCTAGAGCCAGACATCCTGGAATGTGAAATCAAGTGGGCCTTAGAAGCATCACTATGAACAAAATTAGTGGAGGTGATGGAATTCCAGTTGAGCTATTTCAAATCCTGAAAGATGATGCTGTGAAAGTGCTGCACTCAATATTCCAGTAAATTTGGAAGACTCAGCAGTGGCCACAGGACTGGAAAAGGTCAGTTTTCATTCCAATTCCAAAGAAAGGCAATGCCAAACAATGCTCAAACTACCACATAATTGCATTCATCTCACATGCTAGTAAAGTAATGCTCAAAATTCTCCAAGCCAGGCTTCAGCAATATGTGAACCGTGAACTTCCAGATGTTCAAGCTGGTTTTAGAAAAGGCAGAGGAACCAGAGATCAAATTGCCAACATCTGCTGGATCATCGAAAAAGCAAGAGAGTTCCAGAAAAACATCTATTTCTGCTTTATTGACTATGCCAAAGCCTTTGACTGTGTGGATCACAAGAAACTGTGGAAAATTCTGAAAGAGATCGGAATTCCAGACCACCTGACCTGCCTTTTGAAAAACCTATATTCAAGTCAGGAAGCAACAGTTAGAACTGGACATGGAACAACAGACTGGTTCCAAATAGGAAAAGGAGTACGTCAAGGCTGTATATTGTCACCCTGCTTATTTAACTTCTATGCAGAGTACATCATGAGAAACTCTGGCCTGGAAGAAGCACAAGCTGGAATCAAGATTGCCAGGAGAAATATCAATAACCTCAGATATGCAGATGACACCACCCTTATGACAGAAAGTGAAGAGGAACTAAAAAGCCTCTTGATGAAAGTGAAAGAGGAGAGTGAAAAATTTGGCTTGAAAGCTCAACATTCAGAAAACGAAGATCATGGCATCTGGTCCCATCACTTCATGGGAAATAGATGGGGAAACAGTGGAAACAGTGTTAGACTTTATTTTTTGGGGCTCCAAAATTCTGAAGGAGATCAGCCCTGGGATTTCTTTGGAGGGAATGATGCTGAAGCTGAAACTCCAGTACTTTGGCCACCTCATGCGAAGCGTTGACTCATTGGGAAAGACTCTGATGCTGGGAGAGATTGGGGGCAGGAGAAGAAGGGAGCGACAGAGGATGAGATGGCTGGATGGCATCACTGACTCGATGGATGTGAGTTTGAGTGAACTCCGGGAGTTGGTGATGGACAGGGAGGCCTGGTGTGCTGCAATTCATGGGGTCGCAAAGAGTTGTGCATGACTGAGAGACTGAACTGACTGACTGCTTGTTGTTATTAATGTCATTGTTACCCTAGTGCTGTTTCATGCCTTAACATTTTAAATATCTTCTTCATATCTGTTTCCTTATGTAAAATGGGAATAGTAAGACTTACAACCTAAAGTTGCTATAAAAAATCACATGATACATTATAAGGGTTTTTTTTTTTAAATATGTACCATACTCATATTAGTTTTTTTCCTAGAAAACTCTGCACTGCTGCATTACTTGCATTAAAAGGGAATTTGAAAGTCTGCCCAATAAAGATGATATTTTAAGGTGCCAACTGCCCAATGACACTTTCATTGAAGTAGTAGCAAGTATTTTAAAAAGTGAGCTGTTATTATTATTACTGTTATTATTGTTACAAGGAACTGTATGTATTTTCCGTACTTAAACTTCCAAATAATCCTGTGAGATGTCATGTTTCCATTTCATAGATGAAGATAATTGCTCATACAGTAAGTAGTAGAAGAATTTAAACATGGTGACTTCAGGACTTCCCTGGTGGTCCAGCAGTTAAGACTGCATTTCCACTGCAGTTAGTACAGGTTCTACAGTTAGGACAGTTAGTTCAGTTAGTACAGTTCTGGTCAGGGAACTAAGATCCCACATGCCATGCGTGGCCGCAAAACAAAATAAATAAAAACATGGGACCTTCATGCTGAGTTGTTACCATCACCAGGATCTTGGTACTAAGGAGAATAGTGACCCATAAAATAGAGTTAGGTAGGCAGCTAAATGCAGTATCATCTTCTTTAAATGGCTTGGTTTGGGGACAAGCAATCTCACCCACCCTTCTGGTATGGGGTTCTGGGAGCCTGAGTGAAGCGTCCCTTCTTGGCAGCTGTGGTGCACATGGACATCAGGAAATGGCTGGGAACAATGCACGGAGGCATCAGAAAGCACAGGATCTAAACAAAAGCAAGTCACCTGGAGAAGAAATTCCCAAGGCTACCTGCAGGTACACTTGGCAACCTTAAGATGCTGACAGAGCTACAAATGCCAAATTGGACTAATGAAATAGAGAAGAAAGACGATAAAAAAAGAAAGAAAATGTAGTCAGCTTTATTTTTCTCAAACATGACATCTCTGCTTTTTGTATGTCATAGTCTCTGGCGTGGAGCTTGATTAAGAGATGACATCAAGAGCCTCTGGTTAAGAGAAATTTTGAGTCTTCTCTAAGAACTTTCAGTCAGCCTGACCTCCAGAAACCCAATATGACCTCTTTTCACTCTGACAGGTAAGTTTCCAGCTCTTTCAGTCTTATCCTTCATTTAACTATAGAATTATGACATCTGGACAATATGCTGTGTTTCATATTCATTGCTTCCCTGGTGGCTCAGATGGTAAAGAATCTGCCTCTCAATGCAGAAGACCTGGTTTTGATCCCTGGGTCAGGAAGTTCCCCTGGAGAAGGGAATGACAACTACTCCAGTATTCTTGCCTGCAGAATCCCATGGACAGAGGAGCCTGGCAGGCTACAGTCCATGGGGTCACAAAGAGTTGGGCACGACTGAGTAACTAAGACTTTCAACACAATATTAACTTTATTTTAATTTGATTGGGATGGGAGTGGGCATCCCTGCAGCTCTTTTTAAAAGGAAATTGCAGCCTTGGTGTCAAATATTCAGAATATGGTCACTCAGATCCAAGGGATTTAAGAAAAATTGAGAATAGATAGCAGACTTCTAACACTGTAATATTTTTGATGTCTGGAATATTACTATCATATATATAATACCTCTTTAATAAAAAAGTGCTTTGAGCCTTGAAATTACTCTTGGAGGAAGGACAAGATCATAATCCCCATTTTGCAGATGAAGAAAATTGAGGTTCCAAGAGGATAAGTGACCTGTTAGAGGCTGCTGAGAGGGTTCATTACAAAAAAGATACAGTGAAAACAATAGTGCTTGTTTATTTGATGTCTGAGACTTTGCCATGAAATCATACCGGGAGTGGTATAGAAATGGTTTCTTGATTATATGGCAAATTTTTGTATATTATCTGATTAAATGCTAAGTACTGATAGCCAATTTTTTTTCTATTTAGCAGGAAGGTTAAGGAGGTTGCCTAGTTATATGTACATCAATTATTCATCTATTCTTGCTTTTCTTCACAAAGAAGGGTGGCACATTAGTCAAGATAAATAACAGCATGGTACCCAGAGATGGGAAAGAGATATTTAGATATGATTGCCTCTATTTTAGAATTTTTGTTTCTATGTTTTACCTGCCCTTCATAGGTCCATAGATGCTTGCATTTTTAATCTTCTATCTTTTGAAAGTGTTAGGATGTAATAACCATTTCTAAACTGCCATAAGCAGTCTTTTAAAAATATATCTCAAATCTGATTCTTTCCTCTCTGACACTAGACTCAAGAAACAGTTTATATGCTTAATGGTGTCGATTTCCAAGGATGATAAATGGGCCCATCTGTCCATATCAATTGTTTCATAAAATTAAAGTGGAGAGTAGGAAAAATATAGGAACACAAGAGGCAATTGTTTTTACTCTTCCAACTTCACAGACATTTTCAATAGGGGTCTTTAATAGAACAAAATTTGACCCCTACTAGGTATATGATAAATGTTACATCCTTTGAGTATTACAGCTCCATCTCCAAAATCTCAGAGAATTCTTGAAGTACTTTAGATCTTTTCTCTCTCCTCACCTTCATAACAAATTCTCAAGGTTGCTGGTCTGATTGTCCTCAATTTACAGAGGGGTTCATACTTGGAATCTAGAGTAGTTGCTGGACACGACCACCTCGAATGTAAATGGACTTTGATCTCATCAGATAGTAATAGCTATGTGCTTCATGTTGTTAGTATTTTCTACACACTTTATTTTCCTTTACAAGCTAGTCTAAAATTTTTATTTCTCCAACACAGCTTTCTGAGGATATGTGTCTTAAGTGTGCTGGGAGATCATACCCTGTTTCAAAGACGTTTTGAAAGGACAGGCACATTTGAAGATGAGTCATTACAGCCATTTATTTGTCTGTCCACCGTAACATAGTTACTGAATGTTCCTTACATGCCAATCACCGTGTTGAAGTGTAGCAAAAGCTGAGGTTTCAGAACCCCTGTTTTAGCAATAATCTGTGTATAAATCATGGTAATTCCAGGAAACCATTTATTTATTCAACTCACAGAATTTTGATGAGTGTTTCATAGGTGAAAATTATGGGACTAGGCTCACTGATTGCATAAGGTAGTCAGACATGTTTTCCTCCCCCCTACCATGAGGAGCTAGAAATATAATTTGTAGTGTGGTAAGAAAAGGTTTCAGATGTTCTTTACTGAAATATCATATTGCACTATTATTTTGGAGTTCCTGGGCCTAATCCCAAGGTGTATGTGTGTGTGAGTGGGGGTTTCCACACACAACAAGTAGTTCTTGATTACCACCATGGTATCTGAGAATTCATCTCAATCTGACATTATCTTCCCAGAGATAATTGGTTCAGTCCTACAAGACAGCAGCCCCACATTTCAGATCTCAAGTACAAACCCAGGCTGTTACGTGTAATACTGACCCACTGGCTATAAATACCCACAACTTCCTCTTCGGGTTCAATTAATTTGCTAGATTGGCTCATAGAACTTAGAGAAACATTTTACTTACTAGACTACTAGTTTCTAAGAAAAGAATACAACCTAGAAACGGCCAGATGGAAGTGATGCATAAGGCAAGGTTTGGGGAAAGGGTGCAGGGCTTCCACGCCCTCTCCAGGTGAACCACTCACCCCACACCTGCAAACGTTCACAAGTAAAGAAGCTGTCTGAACCCGATCCTTCTGATTTTTATGGAGGCTTCATAATATAGGCATAGCTTTTTAAAATTAATTTCTATTGGAGTATAGTTGCTTTCCACTCTATAGCAAAATGAATCACCATACGTATAGACATCAGTTCAGTTCAGTCACTCAGTCATGTCTGCCTGTTTGCAACCCCATGGACTGTTACATGCCAGGCTTCCCTGTCCATCACCAACTCCCGGAGCTTGCTCAAACTCATGGCCATTGAGTCGGTGATACCATCCAACCACCTCATCCTCTGTCTTCCCCTTTGTTCCTGCCTTCAATCTTTCCCTGCATCAAGGGCTTTTCCAGTGAGTCAGTTCTTCACATCAGGTGGCCAAAGAATTGGATTTTCAGCTTCAGCATCAGTTCTTCCAATGAATGTTCAGGACTAATTTCCTTTAGGATTAACTCGTTTGATCTCCTTGCAGTCCAAAGGACTTTCAAGAGTCTTCTCCAGTACCACACAGTTCAAAAGCATCAATTCTTTGGCGCTCAGCTTTCTTTCTGGTCCAACTCTCCATACATGACTACTGGAAAAGCCATAGCTTTTACTAGACAGACCTTTGTTGGCAAAGCAATGTCTCTGCTGTCTAGATTGGTCATAGCTTTTCTTCCAAGGAGTGAGCATCTTTTAATTTCATGGCTGCAGTCACCATCCACAGTGATTTTGGAGCCCAAGAAAAAAAAAGTCTGTCCCTATTTCCACTGTTTCCCCATCTATTTGCCATGAAGTGATGGGGTCAGATGTCATAATCTTTGTTTTTTGAATGTTGAGTATTAAGCTAGCTTTTTCACTCTCCTCTTTCACTGTCATCAAGAGACTCTTTAGGTCTTCTTCTCTTTCTGCCATCAGGGTGCTGTCATCCGCATATCTAAGGTTATTGATATTTCTCCCGGCAATCTTGATTCCAGCTTGTGCTTCATCCAGCCCAGCATTTCTCATGATGTACTCTGCATAGAAGTTAAATAAGCAGGGTGACAATATACAGCTTTGACATACTCCTTCCCCAATTTTGAACCAGTCTGTTGTTCCATGTCTGGTTCTAACTGATGCTTCTTGACCTGCATGCAGATTTCTCAGGAGACAGGTCAGGTGGTCTGGTATTCCCATCTCTTTAAGAATTTTCCACAGTTTGTTGTGATCCATGCAGTCAAAGGCTTTGGCATAGTCAATAAAGCAGAAGTAGATGTTTTTCTGGAGCTCTCTTGCTCTTTCTATAATCCCAATGGATGTTGGAGATTTGGTCTCTTGTTCCTCTGCCTTTTCTAAATCCAGCTTGAACATCTGGAAGTTCACGGTTCACATACTGTTGAAATCTTGCTTGGAGAACATTCGGCATTACTTTCCTAATGCCTAATGTGAGATGAGTTCAATTGTGAGGTAGATTGAACACACTTTGGCATTGCCTTTCTTTGGGATTGGAATGAAAACTGACTTTTTCCAGAGCTGTGGCCACTACTGAGTTTTCCAAATTTGCTGGCATATTGAGTGCAGCGTTTTTACAAAATCATCTTTTAGGATTTGAAATAGCTCAGCTGGAATTCCATCACCTCCACTAGCTTTGTTCATAGTCATACTTCCTAAGGTCCACTTGACTTTGCATTCCAGTGTGTCTGGCTCTAGATGTGTGATCACACCATCATTGTTGTCTGTATAGTTGTTTGTATAGTTCTCTGTATTCTATCCCCGCCCTTTTGGACTTCATTCCATTCCGGGTCACCACAATGTATTATGTAGTGTTCCCTGTACTATACAGTATGTTCTCATTAGTTATCTCTTTTATATACTGTCAATAATTCCTTGGTGTATCAGTGATAAAGAATCTGTGTGCTAATGCAAACGATGACAATTCGATCCCTGAGTTGGGAAGATTCTCTGGAGAAGAAAATGGCAACCCACTCCAGTATTCCAATATTCTTGCCTAGGAAATCCCATGGACAGAGGAGCCTGGAGGACTATATCATAGTCCATGGGGTCACAAAAGAGTTGGACACAATATAGGGATTAACTAAACAACAACCACTATACCTGAGACAGTTGTTGGCTGTCACCCTGTTTAATCTATGCCCTGAGCACCTCATGAGAAATGTTGGACAGGATGAGTTACAAGCTGGAGTTGAGATAGATGGGAGAAACATCAACAACCTCAGATATGCAGATGATACCACGCCAATAGCAGAAAGTGAAGTGGAACTAAAGAGCCTCTTGATAAGGGTGAAGAAGGAAAGTAAAAAAGCTGGCTTAAGACTAAAATTAAAAAAAAAAAAAACTAAGATCATGGCATCTGGCCCCATTACTGCATGACAAATAGAATGGGAAAAGGTGGAGGTAGTGACAGATTTCCTCTTTTTGGGCTCCAAAGTCACTGCAGATGGTGACTGCAGCCATGAAATCAGAAGATGATTCTGATTATCTTGACAGGATAGCAATGACAAACCTAGACAGTGTGTTGAAAAGCAGTGACATTACTCTGTCAACAAAAGTCCATATAGTCAAGGCTATGGTCTTCCCAGGGATCACTACAGTTGTGAGAGCTGGACTGTAAAGTAGGCAGAATGCCAAAGAATTTATGCTTTTGAACTGGAGAAGGTGCTGGATAAGAATCCTGAAAGTCCCTTGGACTTTCAAAGAGATCAAACCAGTCAATCTTAAGGGAAATCAACCCTGAATATTCACTTGAAGAACTGATGCTGAACTGAAGCTCCAGTATTGTGGTCCAGTGATGTGCTCAGATGACTCATTGGAAAAGTCCCTTGTGCTGGGAAAGGTTGAGGGCAGAAGGAGAAGAGGATGTCAGAGGATGAGATGCCTGACGGCATTGTCCATGCAATGAACACGATCTTGGGCAAAATTCAGGAGATGATGAGGGAGAGGGAGGCCTGTTGTGCTGCAGTCCATGGGGTTGCAGAGTCAGACACGACTGGGAAACTAAACAATGACAACAACAACAAAACATACATACAATGGAATATTACTCAACCATAAAAATGAATGATATCGGGTCATTTGTAGAGACATGGATGGACCTAGAGAGTGTCATACAGAATGAAGTAAGTCAGAAAGAGAAAAACAAGTATTGTATATTAATACATATATATGGAATCTGGAAAAATGGTATAGATGACCTTATTTGCTAAATTGAAAGAGAGACACAGATATAGAAAACAAACTTATGGATACCAAGGGAGGAAGAGAGGGTGGGAGGAATTGGGGGTTTGGGATTAATGTAGGCACAGTTGATTGAATCAGGGTAGGCCACTGATAACCCTCCCCTCCCCAGAGACTGGGGGACATGGCTGAAAAGCTTTAATCCTCTATCCAGGCAGTTAGCTCCACTGGTGACCAGCTTTCATCCTTAAAATCACCTCACTAATGTAATAAAAGACACCTTTCCCTCTCTCATTACTTAGAAAATTCCAAGGGCTTTGGGAACGCTATGCCAGAAAAAATATATACATACATACATACATATATATATATATATATATATATATATATATATGTTAGTTAGTTAGAAATCACATATCACCTATTTCCTTAAAAAAGTGATAAAGTATGGAAAAGGTATTTCAGGCAACTCAAACAATGAGGAAAACTAGAGGCACAGAGATATTGAGGGGCACAGAAAACCTTGGGGGAACAAAGATTTCTGAGCTGAGTCTTGGCCCTCAAGTAAAATCAGTCCTAGAGTGTGGACATGGACCAGGAGTGTCAGCATCAACTATAACTTATTACAAATGCTAAGTCTGTTTCCACCCCAGACCTAGTGGCTCATAAAACTATGGGGGTAAGGACCGGCAATGTGTGCATTAACTTTTTCTCCAAGTTCTGACACAGGCTAGGTTTGAGAACCACTAATATACAGTCAGGAACCTCAGTGGATACCAAAATCCTGGTATGCTCAAGTCCCTTATGTAAAATTTCATAGTATTTGCATATAACATATGCACATTCTCTCATATGCATTAATTGACCTCAAAATTACTTATAATACCTAATTCTATGTAACTGCTAGTAGTCACATGCAAATGTGAGAGTTGGACCATAAAGAGGGCTGAGGTGGAGAAGACTCTTGAGAATCCCTTGGACTATAAGGAGATCCAACCAGTCCATCCTAAAGGAAATCACTGAATATTCATTGGAAGGGCTGATGCTAAAGCTGAAACTCCAATACTTTGGCCCCCTGATGTGAAGAACTGACTCCTTGGAGAAGACCCTGATGCTGGGAAAGAAGGCAGGAGGAGAAGGGGATGACAATGGATGAGACCGTTGGATGGCATCACTGACTCAATGGCCATGAGTTTGAGCAAGCTCCAGGAATTAGTGAAGGACAGGGAAGCCTGGCGTGCTGTAGACTATGGGGTTGCAAAGAGTCGGACACGACTGAGTGACTGAACAACAACAGCTATATAAAGGCTATGTAAATAGTTGCTGGCGTGTGGCAAATTCAAGTTTTGCTTTTGGAACTTTCTGGAAAATGTTTTAAAACATTTTTGATTCAAGTTTGGTTGGATGCAAATGCAGAACCCACAGATACACAGAGTGGACAACAGTGGATGTCCAAAAAAGAGCTTAAGATAACTACAAATTTTGTGACTCCTTCATCTCATCTGCAAAGTAAAACTACCTCCTTTGGCATTTGTGAGAATCGAAGACATAATTCCTTAATTCAGACCTCTCTAAATGGTAATTTCATATATGCACTGTTGATATATTATTTCATATATACTTTATAATGTGCACAATTGCTATTGTTTAGTTTCTCAGTTGTGTCAGACTCTTTGGGACCCCATAGTCTTTAGCACCCCAGGCTTCTCCGTCCTTCACCATCTCCCAGAGTTTCTCAAATTCATGTCCATTGAGTCGGTGATGCCATCCAACCATCTCCTCCTCTGTTGTCCTCTTCTCCTCTTGTCTTCAGTCTTTCCCAGCATCAGGGGCTTTTCCAATGAGTCAGTTCTTCACATTAGTTGACCAAAGTATTGGAGCTTCAGCTTCAGCATCAGTCCCTCCAATGAATATTCAGGATTGATTTCCTTTAGGATGGACTAGTTTGATCTCTTTGCAGTCCAAGGGACTCTCAAGAATCTTCCTCAACACCACAGTTCAAAAGCATCATTTCTTCAGCATACAGCCTTCTTTATGGTCCAACTGACATCCATACATGACTACTGAAAAAACCATAGCTTTGACTATACAGACCTTTGTTGGCAAAGTAACGTCTTTGCTTCAGAACACACTGTCTAGGTTTGTCAGAGCTTTTCTTCCAAGGAGCAAGTGTCTTATGAATGAGTATGTGTGTGTGTGTGTGCGCACACACACACACATATTTTGTTGGTGTTGTTTAGTCTTTAAGTCATGTCTGACTCTTTTGTGACCTCTAGACTGTAGGTAGCCTGCTGGCTGTTCTGTCCATGAGGTTTCCCATTTAAGAATACTGGGATGGGTCGCCATTTCCTTCACTGGGGGATCTTCCAGACCCAGGGATCAAACCCAGGTCTCGTGCATTGGCAGGCAGATTTTTTTACCACTGAACCATCAGGGAAGCCATAATATACATGTATACATGTATAGATTACAATATAATCATCCAAATGAATATTGCCTCCTTCAAAGAACATATATATATATATGTTCTTTGTTTTAAATATAAATATATATGTTCATTGTTTTAAATTTGAATGACTTTAAAACAATGACTTTAAAACTTTAAATAAATAATACAAATATATATATATATATATATATATTTATTTATAGGGCTATTTTCCTACATAATCCTATTATCTCTTATATGTAATTCTATTGTGCAGTAACCTGGGTACCTAAACAGCTATTTAGATAGATAGATAAATTAAGAAAAGCACAAATAATATATTAACAACTATTGAATTTAATTCATAGCCTATGGGAATTTAATTTACCATTGTTTCTTTATTTCTGTATACTTTTCATAGTAAAATTTTAGGAGAAATATGTTATTTGGTTTCCTCTTTGGATGCTATCTCCAGATCATATATGTGTGATATAAAAATTGAATTCATGGCTTCATTTTTAAACTTTAGTTCATCATCAGTACTGAAATGCTTTTAACTGTTTTCAAGTGGCAAAGTATCCATACAAGCCAAACATACCAATTTTGTGGGATTTTCGATGGATACATCGTAAACTGCTTATAAAGCAGCAATTCTCAAACTTGACTCCCCATTAAACCACCAATATGAAAGGTTGCTGATGCTCAAATCCCACCCACAGAGATCTTAATGTATTCAGTCTGATGCGGGACCCAGGCATTGCTTCTTTTAACCTTCCCAAGTTATTCCAAAGTATACTCAGTGTTGCAAAACATTGCTCCAAATGCTATCCAGTAGCTATTAAGCTATTAAAAAATAGAAAGACTCAATTAAACACTAGCTTCTTGGGATAAATACTTCCAAGTAAGCATTAGCGTAGGTGCTGCTTGGGAACTGGGTAGGTCTGGCCAAGGTGGAATGAGGGGAGGGGGTTTTTTCCTTGAAGAAATATTGTCATTCGAATTTAAAACAACATCTACATCATGTTATAGTTAATTCTGTGTTAAATTATAGAATTATAGTTATAAAACCATCAGCATTTACAACACAGCCAGGTGAAAATAAATGTGTAAACATCACGATTTTATAACTACTGATCCAATTTTATCTAAAAGACCAAAGAAAAGATCCACACAATCTTAAGCTCTCCCTCCTTCTCCCTAGCTCTCTCTCCTGTCCTTCACATACACTCACACACACATCTTGCTCCTTCGGTCTTTCATACACACACACCCCACCTCACTGCACACACACACAAATATCCATGCACATATATAATTTTCAAATATTTTAATCTTTCAAATACAGTTTTGGCTAAATCTTGGCCCCCTATATTTTTTTAACATATTCTCCTATTCTTTGAAGCAAAGATCTCACTATTTGTTCTTCTTGTTCAAAAATATTAACAATATGTCTTTTTGATACATCTGTTATTTTAATTAATTGTTCAGCAAGTAATTTGACATGTACACATGAAATTTTTATTTCCTCTCCTTAGTATTTTTCCTATATCATTATTTTCCCTTTATCTGAAGATTCTGAAAAATATTCAGTTGAAACATATTTTAGAACTTGTGGTGACATATTTTACCAAATTATTACTATTTCATTTCAAATTAGTGAAATGGTACAGCTTTGGGTAGTTTATACCAGTCATTCGCACATTCTGCTCAAGTATCACACTTGTAAGTTTTGTTGACATGAAAAACACTGTCATGTTTAAACTAGCATAAAAGTATAAGAACCCTTACAAAAAATAACAAGATAAACTCAGAAAATATGACCATAGGAAGCAATTCTAAGCAATTGCTTTCAGCTATATGGAGAGAAACATTATTTGGAAAATGAATAGCAGAAGGGAGAAGATAATCGGTTGTGGATCTGAAAAAAAAAGAAAAAATGGGAGAACATCATGGTTTTAAGAAGCCACAGAAAATTTTCATCCATTTATTCACTAATTCATTTAAGGCTTTGACTCATTCATTCAAGATTTTGGAGGACATTTTTTCACCAGACATTAAACTAGACACCAGACATTAAAAATGTTACCAAAGCCATGAGCCTAATATCAGTCACAGGATGCATCCTACTCATAAATATTTATGAATATTTATGAGCATCTACTATGTCCTAGGCATGAGAAGGTAGAAAAATGTCACATCTGCACATAGTGTACAGTCTTTGCCTTGAGTAGTTGTGTTCTGTGTGCTTGCTCAGTTGCTCAGTTGTGTCAAACTCTCTTTGCAACTCCATGGACTGTCGTCCACCAGGTCTCTATCCATGGAATTTTTCAGGCAAGGATACTGAAAAAAACCCAAAGTGGGTTGCCATTTCTTACTTCAGCAGGTCTTGTGGACCACCTTCAATTTTAAAGAGCATTTTCATTTTCAAAAGAGCAATGCAACTTAAAATTCTGAAGTTGGTATCTTTCCAAACAATTCAGGAAGGACCAGATGTGTCAAAAATGAGCCCCCAAAAGTATTGATTAGCTCTGCCACTAAAGATCTACAGGGATGAGCCTTGAGTGGTTCAACTTTTAATGTCTCAGGAATAGTTTACTTACTTTCCTTCTTCCACACTCTTGATATCTTGCCTCTGCAAAATATCTATTTTTAATCTCAGCCATTCAGAAGGTAAAGAGGAGAAATGTATGAGACTACAGCTAGGGTAATTCTGCCTAGGGGAAGAATTTTAACACAAAACTTTCCATCTTAATTCACTGAACAAATATAATTCACTGAACAAATATTTAACTAACATTAACTAACATTTCATATGTAGCCACTAAGTGTCATACAATTTACATGCTATATTAGTTTTCTACATCTGTGTAAAATATTACCATAAACTTAGTGGCTTAAAAAACACAGATAATCAGCTCACAGTTCTGGATGTCAGAAGTCTGGATGGACTCAGCTGAGTTCTCTGCTCAGGGTTCTCATGGGTTGAAGTCGAGGTCTCAGGCCATCTGCACAGTTATCTAGACTCAGGGGAAGGTGTGCTTCGATTTCATTCTGGTAACTGGCCAAAACCAGTTCTTTCCATGTGGCTGCAGATCTGAGGTCCCCATTTCATTATCAGCTTATATTAATAGCTGGAGGCTACTCTCAGCTCCTTGAGACTTCCTGAATTCCTTCCTATAGGAGCCCTTCATCTTGCCGTCTTAAAAGCCAGCAAAAGGATGTCAAGTCCACCTTATGCTTCAAATCTGACTTCTCCTGCCACCAGAAGGAGAAAACTCTGATTTTAAGGAGTTTGGGTAAATAGACACCCCCTAATGATCTTCCTATTTTAAGAACAACTTATTAGTAACCTTAATTGCATCTGCAAAATCCCTTTGACATGTACCATAATCACAAATATAATAACAGAGGGTAAAAGCCATACAGATTACTCCTATTTCTTGTATTTTAGCTCTAATTTTAATTACTACAGTATCTTTTAAAAGATTTATTTATTCATTTTGGGCTGCATTTAGTGGTGGCACTTGGGATCTTTGCTGCAACATCCCAGCTTCTCTCTAGTTGTGGCCCGTGGGTTCAGTAGTTTTCCCAAGGAATGTGGGATCTTCATTCTTCAACCAGGGATGGAACCCACGTTCTTTGTGCTGGAAGGCAGATTCCTAACCATTCCACCACCAGGGAAGTCCCTTATCACTACACTGTTAAATTAGGTATCACTATTCCTAGTTTTCAGAAATTTTAAGATTCAAGATCACAGAATTGTTAAACATCAGAGCAAAGATTTGAACCCAGGTCTTTCAAACTGTAAAGTGGTTTTTTCTACAATTGCACAATCAATAATTGCTTTATGAGCACCAGTATTTTTACTATAATGCTAAAGAAATATGTATCAGGGATTCCCTGATAGCTCAATCGGTAAAGAATCTGCCTGCAATGCATGAGACCTGGGTTCGTCCCTGGTTTGGGAAGATCCCCTGGAGAGGGAAAGGATACCCATTCCCGTATTCTGGGCTGGAGAATTCCATAGATTGTACAGTCCATGGGGTTGCAAAGAGTTGGGCGTGACTGAGTGACTTTCACTAAAGAAATCATGTTTTCCTTTGCTCTTGAGGAATTAAAACATTAGCTGGTTCCTCTTTACCCGATCAGTTAGAAATTGAATAATCCCTAATACTTATTATGTGATATTTTAAGGGGCTTCTGACGTGGCTCAGTGGTAAAGAATCCCCTTGAAGAGACACAGGTTTGATCCCTGGATCGGGAAGATCTCCTGGAGAAGGAAATGGCAACCCACTCCAGTATCCTTGTCTGGAAAATTCCAGGGACGGAGGAGCCTAATGGGTTACAGTCCATGGGTTCACAAAAGAGTCAAACACGACTGACTGACTATGCGTGCTCTTTTAAGGACTTTTCATATGTTAATTAATTTAATCCTCATAATAACCTTATGAAATAAATGCTGCTATAATCCCCAAGGTCATTCCAGTTGTACTTGGCAAACTTAAAATACCATCATAAGCACTTGGGTGCCAGAGTTTATGCTTTTAACCATAGCATGTACTGACTCTAACCTATCATAGCTAAGTTCTATATTTAGGTGTCAGACCAGAGAATACAAACAGATGTTTCATGTATGATACTCTGTTTGCAATTCTAAAATCTATTTTGTTATATTTCAATGTAAAATTCTTGATTCTCAATGTAGACTTAGAATTTGAGAATCTCTTGAAATATTGAAGCTCTGACGACACTGAACTCTCATTTGTTTATAGCAACAAGCTGAATAGTATTCTCCCCACTTGCCCTTAGATAGAAATTCTAATTTGCCACAATCCCGGCCACTTCCTGTTGTCAGCCATATATTAAAAGAGACAGTCTGTAACCATGAAGTACCTCACTAACACTGTTGTGTTTTCTTATAGTAGAGACTTTTTTCCCCTGCACTTATCAGAGCAAATTAGAAACTGTGGACAGCAAACATTAAGTCCTCCTCCTTCATTTTGCCAATTTCCTGATGGTCTTAGATATTTACTTTGGTTGGCAACCTTTTGCTTTACCTAAAGGCCATTCTTTAATTGGATTTAAGAACTCTGCACCATCTTTGAGTCATAGAAAATATTAGAATGAGTTCTGTAATTGTCAGGTTTGACACAAAGGACATTTTTTAGTTATATCCAGCCACTGCTGCTGCTGCTAAGTCGCTTCAGTTGTGTCCGACTCTGTGCGACCCCACAGACGGCAGCCCACCAGGCTTCCCCGTCCCTGGGATTCTCCAGGCAAGAACACTGGAGTGGGTTGCCATTTCCTTCTCCAATGCATGAAAGTGAAAAGTGAAAGTGAAGTTGCTCAGTCGTGTCCAACTCTAGCGACCCCATGGACTGCAGCCTACCAGGCTCCTCCATCCATGGGATTTTCCAGGCAAAAGTACTGGAGTGGGGTGCCATTGGACTAGGAGGAGGAAACACGCTTTCCAAATGTAACTGTGTGTCATTATGCCTAATTTTGGGCTTATCTGGTGGCTCAGTGGGTAAAGAATCTGCCTGTCAATGCAGGAGATGTGGGTTTGATCCCTGGGTCAGGAAGATTCCCTGGAGAAGGGCATGGCAACCCACTCCAGTATTCTTGCCTGGAAAATTCCATGGACAGAGGAACCTGGCAGATTATAGTCCATTAGGTCACAAAGAGTCGGACCCAAATGAACAGCTAGCACTTTCACTTTCTCACTTTTCATGCCTTATATTAAACTCATATTTACACTTTAAATGTGAAATTTAAATTGATGAGTACTTACCTCATCACGATATTTATCATTTGTCTCTGTTTTGTTTCTTTGTGAATTAGTCAGTCTCCTTACATAGCTCCTTTATTTCTAATACTTAGATTTGATAATCTTTGCATTGCTTTCCAGAAAGCATTTTGCCCCTGAAATTTGAGCCACATTCAGAGAAAGCAGAGCTAGTAACCCCATGGCAAAATCAGTAGGCTTTATGCCTGAGAAGCCCACGCGTTTGTGTTAGATAAATGTCTCCCCACCTGGTTTTTGTTCAGCCTATCCACCAATATAAAACCTCACAGCAGTCACATCTGTATTCAGCCACAACTCTTTGTGAAAGGGACAGCTTGAGAACCTATTAAAAATACATTGTTACTATGAGTATTTTGTCCCTCTTTGCTATATAATAAGCTAAAAACTACAGTAGGTGAGCATTCTATGGGGAAGACTGCTGTTCCTTTTATTGACTTTATAGCCACACAGACTAATAGAAAATGCATTTTATATCACTCAGGTGAACTCAATCACGCTGAACTCAACAGGACGGAATATTTTCCCTACATTTAAGTTGTAAATGGCAGGCTGGTTTACAATAAATTTCTGGGACAATAAAATGTCACTTCTTTATAGAGTTGTATTATGAAATATACCTATGTTGTAAATAATATTTAGAATTTTGACTATGAAGTTAATGCTCATTTAGAAGACTTGAAAATTCTTAGGTAGTTGGTATATAGACAATGTGAACTTACATTTTCATATTAACTTTGCAGAGGCAGAGATATTTATGTCATTAGTGGTGTTTTTAATATTCTCATTCCTTATAAAATTAAGATTTATTCAATAAAATGTCCCTATTGAAGACATTTAATGTTATTGCTAATTATCTCAGGCTTACCAGTTAGCTCACTGGTAAAGAATCCACCTGCCAATTCTAGAGATGCTGGAGACATGGGTCTGATCCCTGGGTCTGGAAGATCCCCTGGAGGAGGAAATGGCAACCCTCTCCAGTACTCTTGCCTGGAGAATTCCATGGAGAGAGGAGCCTGGCGGCTGCAGTCCATGTGGTCGCAAAGAGTTGGACACAACTTAGTGACTAAACACACACACACACTAATTATCTCAACATATTCCCTTTCTTCTCTCTCTCTCTTTCCCATTTTCTCCCCTTTCCTTTAACTTTTCTAGCTCTCATTTTATTGCTTTTAAAAAACATTCACTATGATTCATCTTCTCCCAGAAAATTCTTAGGGTGCTACTCAATTCTTTTCCCTCAGTTGAAATTCTAGGTACAGAGTTGTCACTGGCTGTTATTATTTTGTTGTGGTGGGTTTTTTTTTTTTTTCAGCAATAATAGTATTGCCATTTGTAAGTTGATCATTTAAAGTCATTCCAAAAAAAAAAAATAGTCATTCCAAAGACACGTTAAAATGAAGAAAATAACCATAAACTGAACATTCCTTATTAGTTAGATTTCTATATATTGTGTCTTCATATATTTAATCCTCTTATTTGGGCCTTTAATATTTTTACCTAAATGTTCATATACATAGCTTTTGCATTTTAGTTTTAGAGTCTATATCAAAATACCCTGAAATTTTATTAAGATGATTTTGCTAGAATGACTACATAATTTATAGTCCAGAATTTTGAGGGTGAAAACAGGCACTATCATTAATTATCCTAGAAAAAGAGAAAAGAATCAGAAGTGTTTCAGGCAAACTATGAACAATGCTCACCTT
Source organism: Bos javanicus (assembly GCF_032452875.1). NCBI lineage: Eukaryota > Metazoa > Chordata > Mammalia > Artiodactyla > Bovidae > Bos > Bos javanicus. Next base: position 30,088,823 of record NC_083885.1, on the reverse strand, counting down.
CAAGTTTGCCTACAAATCCATACAATGGCCTTTGCTTTGTGATGTTCCTACCACTCAGTGTGGGACAGCAAATAACTGAAAAACCAAACACGACCATTTTGGCTATCCATTTACCCATTTCATTTCAAATAATGCAGTCAGCTTATTTTTTCCTGAAAATGATGACTTTTATGAAGGGGTTGCTTTGCAAAGGTTTTAATTTGAGTACAACAGCAGTTCTCTATGATTATGTAAGGTTTCAAGATGAGTTGAAGAGGAAAAGGAAAGAATTATAGATAGAAAACAAGGTGTGAGTAACCAAATATTTATTATAATATTTATCCCATGTAAAATATATCACTGTATGTTCATAAAAGTGAGTCAAACATGGGACATTATACAGCAGGTATGTTTCCAGGGTGGAGGTGGAAGATGTGGGTAGGAACATTGGCATAGAGTTGATAAAAATCCAGATTCAATGGCTTGTATTTAAAGTCTGTAAAACTCCAGTCCCATTTTTTCTTTTAAATTTGTCTCTTATTCCTTCAAACGTGAAGCCCAAGTTATGTATACATTTGCCAGCTTCTCTTTTATGCCTACTTCCCTTTTTATGTTTTGGCCAAATCGGAGCTTTGCATGAAGATCCCCGTTTCAGTGGAACTTTATGCAATTTCTTTTTACTATACCCTCCCCCCCTTCCACACACACACAAACCATATTAGAGACCAGATCCATTGTTTTAGATCCTACTGTAACTTCCAAGAGAGATAACAACATATGCACACAACCAATTCAGTTGCTCAGTCGTGTCCAACTCTTTGTGACCCCATGGACTGCAGCATGCCAGGCTTTCCTGTCCAGCAACAACTTCCAGAACATATTCAAACTCATGTCCATCAAGTCAGTGATGCCATCCAACAATCTCATCCTCTGTCTTCCCCTGCACACAATAAAATCCTATAAAAAGTATCCTAGTATCATACCATTGAAATTTAAGGTATTTATATTTTTTTCTATTATAAAACATTTCTCAGTTAATAGAATTAAAATATCTAGTCAACAACAGTGGGAAAACTTCCAAGTGTCTTTTATAAAATACTGAGATATTATCGATAGTTTAGGCAAAGTGAAGTGAAATGAAGTCTCTCAGTCGTGTCCAACTCTTTGTGACACCATAGACTGTAGCCTACCAGGCTCTTCTGTCCGTGGAATTTTCCAGGCAATAGTACTGGAGTGGATTGCCATTTCCTTCTCCAGGGGATCTTCCCAACCCAGGGCTCGAACCCAGGTCTCCCTCATTGTAGACAGACGCTTTACCGTCTGAGCCACCAGGGAAGTCAAAGTTGTTTATAAGTCCCAGCATCAGCTTATATACAGATCTTCCACTGATTTAAAGTGACCTTTTAGGTCTTTCTTCTATTCACGATATGCATACTCTGATAGGACCTTAGAATCAGGTTTAGAACAATTTCTAACATTTAGAGCCAAATTTAACATCTTGATTTCAAAGAAGCTAAGTTTCCTGAAATGGTGTTTAAAGGTTGCTTCTTCATAGTGGTGTAATTAAGAAAATACGACCCTGGAAAAGATGAACAACAAAAGCTTCCCACACGCCAACTCCATCTTCATAGATTTGTCATATTTTTTTCTTCCAGGTTTATGAAGTATAAGTTTAAACTGTACAGTGTGATTTGACTTGCACACATCATGAAATGGTTACAATAAGTTTACTGAATTGCCATTGTCTCATATATGTGCGTGTTCAGTTGCTCAGTCATGTCTGACTCTTTGCAACCTCACAGACTGTAGCCCAGCAGGCTCCCCTGTCCATGAAATTTTCCAGGCAAGAATACTGGAGTGGGTTGCCATTTCCTACTCCAGGGGATCGTCTTGATTCAGGGATTGAACCCACGTCTCTTGCGTCTCCTGCAGGCAGATTCTCTACTATTGCACCACATGGGAAATCCATTATCTCATATAGATACAAATAAAAAGGAAAAAAAAGTTTTCCTCATGATGAGAATGCCCAGAATCCACTCTTTTAACTTTATATATAACATCGCAGTGTTGATTATATTTATCATGTTGCATTTTATATTCCTAGTACTTGCTTATCTCATAATATAAATTTATTTCTTTTGACTACCTCCTCCCCAAACCCTTCTCTGGTAGCCACAAATCTTGTCTCTTTTCCTAAGGGTTTGTTTTTCACATATAATTCAATTATATTGTTTGGTCAAATTATGGTTATGTTAGATCAAATTTGTTAGTTTCTGATGGGCAATGTATTGATTTATTATTTCCATACATTGCAAATCTATACAGTTGTCATAATGTTTATAATCTGAAAGAGAAAATAAGAAATGTGTCTCAACTACTATTATTATTGTGGGCTATTATTGTACCTAAAAGTGTGTTTTTTCCAAATCTTATTAATTATATTTTTATCTTTTAAAATAATAATAATATTCAGTGATAGAATTGCATAGCCATTATTACTCAGCTTCATTCTGGGTTGTTACTTTTTCATACAGAAGTTCCCTACCTTATTCTTGGGTAATAAATTTGATTCAATCATCAATTAGCTGGATGAAATATGTTAGTTTATTTTTTCTAAAAAATATGTATTGATCACATTTTCGAGGTTAGTGAATGGCTCAGAAATATCTTTGTAATGCCCTTCTATGTGAATGAAAAATTTGGCTGAGGTCAAATCACATCATAACAATCAAAAAAGTTACTCATTTAAGGCAAGATTTTTTTTCTTTTTTGACATATAATATTTTTTGAAATAAACTGACTTCAGAGTATTTCTTCTACCATGGTTTGAAAATTTTCATTATGAGGTATCAGTGTGATAAGTCTTTTGGCAGCTGTGTTACCAGATATCCTGTATGCTTTTTTGTTTATAGATTTTAATTTTTCTGTAAGAAATGAAAACATTCTGTATAAATATTGACTGGCCATTAACTATCCTTCCAATCAGTAAGTCTTACTGAATAAATAAGTAAACTTCTGATTTTCTATTTTCATTTCTGATTGCTTTCACTCTACCTGAGCTATTTCCTCAAGCTCTTTCTCTGTATTCCTAGATCAATTATGTGCAGAATTTGTGCTCCCTGTAAACATTTATATTTACAGTGCATACAATCATTTTTCTGTATACCTCTCATTCAATATTTTTCATCCATAAGATCATATCATACTATATATTATCTCTCCATTAAATTAACCCATGTTTTCTTTATATCTTGTGGAGTAAACAAATCTTAAATCTTAGTAATCTTTTAGTGATTTAGAAGGGCTATAAATAAATAAATATGATCTGTTTTTTCTTTTTAAATTAATTGGTATTGGCGTATAGTTTCTTTACAATGTAATGTGATCTGTTTTTAATAATTCCATTTCCCTTGTATGCTGATGGAATTTGTTGAAGAATACTTTTAATTTTCAGAATAGAAATCTTGTAGAAGAAAGATGCCACAGCTCTGGGAAACCCAGCATGGCTTATTTGTTTTTTGTTTGTTTGTTTTCTTTTGTCTGTTTATCATCTTTAATATTATTATTATATCGTCTATGAATGGTTGAAGGCAACCACAAACAACTCTCTAACTTGCAACTAGAATAAATTGTAGTCATTGTTATTCCATCCAAGAAATATCTTTTTTTTGTTAATCTTTGCTCCAACCTCCAAGTCTTTGCTCCAATCTTTGATCCTCCTTCAACCTGGTGTTTTGATGATTTCTTTGCTGTTAACTAATGTGGCCAATCATCATTCCTAGTATTGGGAAGGCACTGCTCTTTCAGGTAATTTTTACATTAAAATTTTTAAAATATTGATAGTTCTATAACTTCATGATGTTTCTTCTAAAACCACTGTTACCGTGGCAACCATTTCAGTCTTAGTGGCAACCATATCTCTTTTAGAAACCACTTTTCTGATGCCTTTGTCGCCAGTGGCCTCCTGTTTTAAGTGGCAGTGCTCACTCCAGCATTTCCTAGCGTGGTTCACTCAGGCAACCACTGCTCAGATGAACATGCTCTCACAAGCCATCCCGATGCAGTGTCCTCACTCATTATAGTCATCTGAGATTCCAAAGACCCACAGTGACCAAAGGAAATCAAACAAACTTTGTCAATGTTAAATTCTTTCCCAACCTCTTGTCCTCACTTACCGATGACTGCTCACAGGTTACAGAAACTTCCATTCACCTTCAACTTGTCCAGTACTCTGTTTGAAGAGAGTAATGTCCAAGTTGGTCTTTAATGAACTTGTTTAATATGAACTCAGCTGAACTGTATATAATTAGATGAATAAACCTTATGAGTTGGAATGGATAACTAGGAAAAAGAGAAAATTACATCTTTAGTGATTTAGAGAACTTTTGTGATTAGATAGTGTGTGTGTGAGTGAATATTTGTGTGTCACTTCTGTTAACTTGAAATTTTCTCAAGCTGCTCTATTTTTTGGAGGCAGTCTATGCTGACTGTATTTTCTTTGTTGTTCTGGCTTCCAAGAAATTAAACGTCAAATTTGTATCTTAATGTAATACACTCTGACATATATTCTTGAAATATGATATCTTTGGGGATTTTCTTTTTATTCTAAATTTTATATTCTCTATTTATGACTTTTTAATTTACTGTGTATATATTTGACAGTGACTGTGTATATTCTCAGATATCTTCACATCTGTTATGGGAGAAAAGGGCCACAATTAAATAAATTAATATTATAATAAATAAATAAACCTAGCTTTATTAAAAGGATGATCTGTCCCTTAAATTCATAGATTGGTCCCAAAACTAGGGTCCTTAATTTATTTCTTCAATTTTAATATAGATATCTGTTAAATCAGAAACCTAAAAGCCCAAAGAAGAGAAATAGCTCCTCCATGTTTCTTAACTTACAAATTGAAATACATTAAGTTTTGTCATTGATTTATTATTTATTTTTATATATAACATCAAAATGACCATAAGAATCACAACAGCTGAATAAATTTCAGTTTATGTTACTGAAGTATATGGTTGTTAATAAGGATCAATAAGTTTTCATCAGGAAATACAGTGGGATGCTAAATGCAGATAAAATTAATGCTATTGCTGGTTATTACCTGATAATTTAAGTACATTCTATGTTGCAAATCATACATGTCAAGGTGTAAAATAGTATTTTAGTAGGATCACACTTATGAGAATCACATGTGTTTCACACACACACACATACAGATAAATTTTGAGAGATTTTTATCTTTAAGATTACTTATTATTTAGGGTAGCATTAAAGAGAAAACAATTTACTGTGTGCCTTATTATTTAATTATTTTCCTGGTTTTCTTCCTTTCTAGAACATCCTAGAAAGTCTTTCTTAGTTACCCCTAAATCACCAATATTTGCACATGGTAGTATTTCAATAATTTTTTTTCATTGAGCTGCTGAATAAAGTGTACATTTGCAGATTCTGACACATATGCACCAGGTTATCCTATTTTGAAGTTGCAAGTTAGAGTTTATAATGAACCTCATTTTGAAAAGAAACATTAGGTTTTGAAATAAAAAGTCATCTATAATGTCTGCAGAGAAAGATAATTTATAGGGGAGTTGTGCACATCTCCATATTTTTGGAGTTTTTAAGAAAAGAGAAGAATAGAAGCAGGTGGGCTCAGTGTTTTAAGTGTTATGTCATAAACCATGCATTGGATTTACCCTGGAGATTAGCACTTGCCAATAGCCATTAGTTTAAATTAATGAGTCCGTAGAACTACTGGGTTTTTTGTGTAACAGGAGAAAACTCATTTTCCACTCAACTGTGGCATCTTGTGCTGTAGTGGGCTATGTAAGGACTAACCAAACACCGCTGACAACTGAAGATCATGGGTGTGCCTACTAGTCTTTCTCAGTAAGCGTGTATGTATATGCATTCATTTTATTCTTATGTTGAGTTATGTCCTAATAGCTAAACTGAGACCATAAAAATAGAAAATGAAAAAACAAAGTTCTTAGCTGTAACACTGGAACCAGATCTCTAGTTTCTTGTCATCTCAAACCCTATTTAAAGTGGTGGTAAAATACAAGCAATAAATTGCAGTCCTGATATTCCACATGATCTTTTATTGTTGTTATTATATCAGTGTTTTCTGTAATTTCCATTGTTGTGCATGTTTCCTTCATATTTTACACCAGTTTTTATCTGATGAATGTCACAGACCTTATTATCAGAAAAAAATTGACTGTTACACAGAACATTTACTGAAATATCAGATTATATTATTTCTTAGCTTTTAAGTTGTTATATTTTTATTGATCTTTGTACTAAAACGTATCTTTCAATATAATGCATTCTGTTTTTACAGAGTTTTACAGATTGTAATTTAACTTATATGCAGAGTACATCATGAGAAACGCTGGACTGGAAGAAACACAAGCTGGAATCAAGATGGCCGGAAGAAATATCAATAACCTCAGATATGCAGATGATACCACCCTTATGGCAGAAAGTGAAGAGGAACTCAAAAGCCTCTTGATGAAAGTGAAAGAGGAGAGTGAAAAAGTTGACTTAAAGCTCAACATTCAGAAAACGAAGATCATGGCATCAGGTCCCACCACTTCATGGGAAATAGATGGGGAAACAGTGTCAGACTTTATTTTTTGGGGCTCCAAAATCACTGCAGATGGTGATTGCAGCCATGAAATTAAAAGACTCTAGCTCCTTGGAAGCAAAGTTATGACCAACCTAGATAGCATATTCAAAAGCAGAGACATTACTTTATCAACAAAGATTCGTCTAGTCAAGGCTATGGTTTTTCCTGTGGTCATGTATGGATGTGAGAGTTGGACTGTGAAGAAGGCTGAGTGCCGAATAATTGATGCTTTTGAACTGTGGTGTTGGAGAAGACTCTTGAGAGTCCCTTGGACTGCAAGGAGATCCAACCAATCCATTCTGAAGGAGATCAGCCCTGGGATTTCTTCGGAAGGAATGATGCTAAAGCTGAAACTCCAGTACTTTGGCCACCTCATGGGAAGAGTTGACTCATTGGAAAAGACTCTGATGCTGGGAGGGATTGGTGGCAGGAGGAGAAGGGGATGACAGAGGATGAGATGGCTGGATGGCATCACTGACTCGATGGACGTGAGTCTGAGTGAAGTCCGGGAGTTGGTGATGGACAGGGAGGCCTGGCTTGCTGCGATTCATGGGGTCGCAAAGAGTCGGACACGACTGAGCGACTGATCTGATCTGATCTGATCTGAAAGCACTTTCTTATATGGCATCAACTTTAATCCCCCAAAATTCTGAGCTTAGTGAATCAGTACCATTGTTAATTAAATGAGGTTGTAAGTGGTGAGAGTATGACTTGAAACTCATTCATGGTATAAAGGTCAAAACTGGGGCTAAAGTCCATGTTTTTCAGTAATTAATAACGACCAATGTTTATGCTATACTTAAGACCTTACAAAGTTCTTGGCAGAGATCATTTCATTTAGTTCAAAAACTTCCCTATGAGGGAGGAATTATTAGTATTCTAATTTTACCATAACTGAGACTCAAGTCCTTGGTCTGTGGTCACAGATATGATCATTGAAGATGCCGGTGTTCAAGCCCAAGCAACCTGCTTTCAGGGCCTATTTTGCATAAGCACTAAACTGTAAGCTTAATCTTTTGCACATTTCACTACTCAACAGTGACTGTCAGCTTAAATAAATAAATAAAAGTGTAATGGGACACAAGTCTGAATATATTGTTGTTCAGTTGCTCAGTTCTGTCTGACTCTTTGCAACCCCATGGACCAGGCTTTGCAAGCCCACCAGGCTTCTCTGTCCATGGAATTTCCCAGGCAAGAATATTGGAGTGGGTGGCCATTTCCTTCTCCAGGGGATCTTCCCGACCAAGGAATCGAACCCACATCTCATGCATTGGCTTTTAACTAGATTTTTTAACTACTGAGCCACTAGGAAAGCCCTACTCTGGTTATACGGTCATTTAAAAAATAAACCAGTTACTAAAGGGAAACATAAATATTGAAAAGGGTGAAAGCCTCAAGTGTGTACCTTGGGAGTTTTCATAAAGGGAGAATATTTGTATAAATATCACTCTGATAAAAAATTATAACATTATTATGTTGTGTCTCTCTCCTTGCCCCAAGTCATTACCAGCTCTCTTTAAAGATAACTGCCTTTCTGACTCAGTGCTATAGATTATTTTGGCTTGATGTTGAACTTGATATCCAGGAACTGGCACAATATATGATCTTGTGGCTTTGGCTTCTTTTCAGTTTTGTAGTAGAGATTCATCCATACTACTGTAGAACGCAATACTTACTCCTTGGAAGGAAAGTTATGACCAACCTAGACAGCATATTAAAAAGCAAAGACATTACTTTGTCAACAAAGGTCTGTCTTAGTCAAGGCTATGTTTTTTCCAGTGGTCATATATGGATGTGAGAGTTGGACTGTGAAGAAAGCTGAGCACCGAAGGATTGATGCTTTTGAACTGTGGTGTTGGAGAAGACTCTTGAGAGTCCCTTGGACTGCAAGGAGATCCAACCAATTCATCCTAAAGGAGATCAGTCCTGGGTGTTCATTGGAAGGACTGATGCTGAAGCTGAAACTCCAATACTTTGGCCACCTCATGCGAAGAGTTGACTCATTGGAAAAGACTCTGATGCTGGGAGGGATTGGGGGCAGGAGGAGAAGGGGATGACAGAGGATGAGATGGCTGGATGGCATCACCGACTCGATGGACGTGAGTCTGAGTGAACTCCGGGAGTTGGTGATGGACAGAGAAGCCTGGCGTGCTGCGATTCATGGGGTCACAAAGAGTCGGACACGACTGAGTGACTGAACTGAACTGACTGATACTTTGTTCATTCTCTTTCTTTTATAGTATAGCAGTATGTGAACATTCCACCACTTATATATCTATTCTCTTGCTTATGGGCATTCAAGAAGTTTTACATTTGGGACTATGATGAATGGCATCACTATATATATATAAGTTATCTAATAGCATTTTTATTGCACACATGTACTTATATGTTTATTTTCCTAGGAGTAGAACAACTAGGTCATAGAGGATGTTTAAGTTCATTTTCAGTAAATATTTCAAAGTGTTTTCTAAAGTAGTTGAACTAGTTTATACTCCCATCTGTATTTTGAGTTTTCCACTTTTCCACATTGTCACCAACACTTCATATCTTCTGGTTTTTTAAAAATTTTATTATTTTAGCCATTCTTGTTGGTATGTTGTGTTATATAATATCGTTGACGTTAGTATTGTGTTATTTTCAAATTTTTATATATGGTGTATGCTCAAGTGCTCAGTCATGTCCAAATCTTTGTAACTTCTTGGACTGTAGCCTGCCAGGCTCCTCTGTCCATGGGATTTCCCAGGTAAGAGTACTGGAATGGGGTGCCATTTTCTTCAAATATTTATAGTTACTGGATATTCTTTTTGGAAAATTGTCCACTGAAGTCATTCTCCAAGTTTCTTTTTAGTTGAATTGTCTCTTTTCCTTTATTGAAATGCCAGTTCTTTTTATGGGTATAAAAATATAAGGGACGTGAGTATACCTAAGTTGTCATTTTACTCCCTTAATGGTCTCCTTTGATGAAACGGTACTCTTTTTTTTTATTATTTTATTTTATTTTTTAACTTTACAATATTGTATTGGTTTTGCCATATATCTTAATGTAAATGTTGTGCAGGTTACCAAACTTTACATTTTTATATTTGAAGTAGCTCTTTTCGTGTCTTATTTAAGGTCAGAAGCATTATATTCTTTATTTATTATTTAAATTGTGTTGTTTTATTATATGGCACCACATCCTTTGAAGTTATTTTTAGAGGGTTGAAGTAATAATTTAATGTTTCAACATAAGCATTCAATTGACCAGTACCATCTATTATGCAGTCTATTTTTCCCCACCTATATTATGGGCTTCCCTGATAGCTCAGTTGGCAAAAAAATTCTGCCTGCAATGAAGGACAGCTCAGTTCTATTCCTGGGTCTAGAAGATCCCCTGAGAAGGGATAGACCACCCACTCCAATATTGCTGGGCTTCCCATGTGGTTCAGCTGGTAAGGATCCGCCTGCAGTGTGGAAGACCTGGGTTTGACCCCTGGATTGGGAAGATCCCCTTGAGAAGGGAAAGGCTACCCATTCCATTCTCCTGGTCTAGAGAATTCCATGGACTATAGTCCATGGGGTCACAAAGAGTCTGACACAACTGAGTGACTTTCACTTTAATTTTCATTTTCACCCATATTATAGATCTGGTATTCATATAAGCTTAGATCTCCGTCTTTCCTCAGTTGTGTTACATTGACTCATTTGTCTATTCTTGTGTTAATACCACAGTGACTTAATTACCTCCAATTTATAGTAAGTGTTGCTGTTTGGTCATGTGAAGTCCCAGGCTTTGTCCTTAGATTTTATTTTGGCTATTCTAGATACTTTTCATTTCCACATAAATCTTAGAAACAATTTGTAGTATCAGTTCAGTTTAGTTCAGTCACTCAGTCGTGTCTGACTCTTTGCAACCCCATGAACTGCAGCATGCCAGGCCTCCCTGTCCATCACCAACTCCCAGAGTTACTCAAACTCATATCTATTGAGTCAGTGATGCCATCCAGCCATCTCGTCCTCTGTCGTCTCCTTCTCCTCCTGCCTTCAATCTTTCCCAGCATCAGGGTCTTTTCCAAGGACTCAGTTCTTTGCATCAGATGGCCAAGTATTGGAGTATCAGCTTCAGCATCAGTCCTTCCAATGAATATTCAGGACTGATTTTCTTTAGGATGGACTGGTTGGATCTCCTTGCAGTCCAAGGTACCCTGAAGAGTCTTCTTCAACACCACAGTTCAAAAGCATCATTTCTTCGGCACACAGCTTTCTTTATATTTCAACTCTCACATCCATACATGACTACTGGAAAAACCATACCTTTGACAAGACAGACCTATGTTGGCACGGTAATGTCTCTGCTTTTTAATATGCTGTCTAGATTGGTTATAACTTTTCTTCCAAGAAGCAAGCACCTTTTATATTCAAGGCTGCAATCACCATCTGCAGTGATTTTGGAGCCCAAAAATATAGGCTGTCACTGTTTCCACTGTCTAGCCATCTATTTGCCATGAAGTGATGGGACCAGATACCATGATCTTAGTTTTCTGAATGTTGAGCCTCAAGCCAACTTTTTCACTCTCCTCTTTCACTTTCATCAAGAGGCTCTTTAGTTCTTCTTTACTTTCTGCCATAAGGGTGGTGTCATCTGCATATCTGAGGTTATTGATATTTCTCCTGGCAATCTTGATTCCAGCTTGTGCTTCATACAGTCTGGTATTTTGCGTGATGTACTGTGCCTATAAGTTAAATAAGCAGGGTAACAATGTACAGCCTTGACATACCTTTCCTGATTTGGAACCATTCTTTTGTTCCATGTCCAGTTCTAACTGTTGCTTCCTGACCTGCATACAGATTTCTCAAGAGGCAGGTGAGGTGGTCTGCTTTCTCCATCTCTTGAAGAATTTTCCAGAGTTTGTTGTGGTACACACAGTCAAAGGCTTTGGCATAGTCAATAAAGCAGAAATAGATGTTTTTCTGGAACTCTCTTGCTTTTTTGATGATCCAATGAATGTTGGCAATTCGATCTCTGGTTCCTCTGCCTTTTCTAAATCCAGCTTGAACATCTGGAAGTTCGTAGTTCATGTACTGTTGAAGCCTGGCTTGGAGAATTTTGAGTATTATGTTACTAGCGTGTGAGGTGAGTCCAACTGTGCAGTAGTTTGAGCATTCTTTGGCATTGCTTTTCTTTGGGATTGGAATGAAAACTGACCTTTTCCAGTCCTGTGGCCACTGCTGAGTTTTCCAAATTTGCTGACATATTGAGTGCAGCACTTTCACAGCATCATCTTTTAGAATTTGAAATAGCTCAGCTGGAATTCCATCACCTCTGCTAGCTTTGTTCGTAGTGATGCTTCCTAAGGCCCACTTGACTTCCCATTCTAGGATGACTGGCTCTAGGTTGGTGATCACAGCATCGTGATTATCTGGGTCATGAAGATCTTTTTTGTACACTTTTTCTGTGTATTCTTGCCACCTCTTCTTAATATCTTTTGCTTCTGTTAGGTCCATACCATTTCTGTCTTTTCTTGTGCCAATAATTACATGCAATATTCCCTTGGTATGTCTAATTTTCTTGAAGAGATCTCTAGACTTTCCCATTCTATTGTTTTCCTCTATTTCTTTGCACTGATCACTGAGGAATCCTTTCCTATCTCTCCTTGCTATTCTTTGGAACTCTGCATTCAAATGGGTATGTCTTTCCTTTTCTCCTTTGCTTTTCCCTTCTCTTCTTTTCACAGCTATTTTTAAGCCTTCCTCAGACAGCCATTTTGCCTTTTTGCATTTCTAATTCTGTCTTCTGTACAATGTCATGAACCTCTGTCCATAGTTCTTCAGGCACACTCCATCAGATCTAATCCCTTGAATCTATTTCTCACTTCCAGTGTACAATCATAAGGGATTTGTTTTAGGTCATACCTGAATGGTCTAGTGGTTTTGCCTGCTTTCTTCATTTTAAGTTTGAATTTGGCAATAAGGAGTTCATGGTCTGTGTCGTAGTCAGCACCCAGTCTTGTTTTTGCTGACTGTATAGAGCTTCTGCATCTTTGGCTGCAAAGAATACAACCAATCTGGTTTCAGTATTGACATCTGGTGATGTCCATGTGTAGAGTCTTCTCTTGTGTTGTTGAAAGAGGGTGTTTGCTATGACCAGTGTGTTCTCTTGGCAACACTCTATTAGTGTTTCCCCTGCTTCATTCTATACTCCAAGGCCAAATTTGCCTATTACTCCAGGTATTTCTTGACTTCCTACCTTTGTATTCCGGTCCCCTTTAATGAAAAGGACATCTTTTTTAGGTGTTAACTCTAGAATTTGTAGTATACTTGCTGAGTTTTCAGTAGGATTGACTTGAACCTGCAGATCCTTTGAGGCAATCTCACAATTTTGAGATGTTCAATTTAGGAGTGTGCTACATCTTTCTGTTAGTTGAATCTTATTTAATTCATCTCAGTGATATTCTGTAGTATATTGTGAAAAGGTTTTTCATATTTAGATTGCATTTGGTCCTATATACTTTTATGCTGTTTTCAATGCTTCATTTTATATTTTATTTTATATTTTGTTACTCTCATAGAGGAGTAAAATTAATTTTCATATCAAACTTGCACTCATTTACTTCTGATAGTGTATAGATTCTTTTGGGTTTTCTGTATACTCAATCACATCTATGTGAATAATATACTTATTTCTTCTTTTCTAATTCTTACTCCTTTTTATATTTAATTTCTGTTTGTTTACCTATTAATTAATTTACTGACCTTTGCCTTATTGCATGGCTACAACTTTGAGAAAAAATAGTAAAAAGAAGTTGCTGTAGCATTCTTTTCTAGTTTAAAAATTTGAAGCATATGGATATTTGTAACATATTACTGTTTAATATGAAAAATACGGTGGATTTTTAAAAATATTCTTTATAGAGAAAATATATTGATTCTGTTTTTAGGTTGCTGAAATTTATTTTTGTATGAGTGATCATTGCATTATATCAGACTCTCTGCATCTACTTGTGAGTGAGTGAGTGATAGTCACTCAGTCGTGTCCAGCTCTTTAAGACCCCATCGACTGCAGGCCACTAGGCTCCTCTGTCCATGGAATTCTCTAGGCAACAATATTGGAGTGGGTTGCCATTTCCTTCTCCATGTCTACTTGTATGATCATGTAGTTTTTAATCTTCTTTTACTTTGACAAATTATATTGCTTGATTTTCAAATATCACACCACCCTTGTATTTCTGAAATAAATCTCATTTGTTTATAACACTATCACTTTATGTGTCATGTCTGCTAATATTTTGTTTAAATAATTAAAATTACTTTGCTGTGTTCATAAGAAATACTGGCCCATGGTTGCCATCTCTTGTAATGTTCTTTTGGTGACAAATATACATTGATCTTATATATCAAGGTGAGAAGAGGTACCTTAATTACTGTTTGCCAGAGAGTTTTATAAGTTTGTTGCCATTTTTTCCCCAAATGTTTGGATGAACCAGCAAAATCATTTAGAGAATAGTTTTATTTTTTAGAGAATACTTATGTATTTCACTTCTTTAGGACTATATTTTTAGGTCCCTAATATATAATACATAATTTATAAAATTTGATAGATCCTTATTTCCCCTCTCAGCTTTGATAAGTTGTGTTTTTAAAGGAATTTATTAATTTCATCTAATTTATAATGAACTGTTAAATGTATTATCAAAGTCATTACAGGTTTGAATAAAATATCCTCTTATCTTTTCAGTCCATGCATAATCTCTATGCACGTCTTTTATTTTGTTCCTGCAATTGATTTTGTTGCTGCTCTCTATTGTATAAGTATTTTCCATTCCATTGGTTTCTGCACTTTCTCTTATTCCCTTTTTGTTTTCCTGGCTTCTTGATATGAAAGCTTAAACCACCAATATTCAGCCCCTCTTTTTTTTTTTTTTTAATATAGGCATGTAGACTTTATTAGAGTAGGAAATGGCAACCTACTCCAGTATTCGTGCCTGGAAAATGACATGGACAGAGGAGCTTGGTGGGCTATAATCCATGGGGTCACAAAGAGTCAACAGAACTGAGTGACTGAGCACCAGACTTTATATTTTCCTCTAACCTCTAGTTGCATTACTCAACTTTTGGTAAATCATAAAATATCATTAAATTCAACATATTTTCAAATTTCCTTTTTAAATTCTCCTTTGACCCAGGAAGTTGCTTCACATGTTCTTGGTTCTTTTATTCTCTCTTTTCTTGCCCTCTGATTAATCAATTTTTTTTTAATTAAGCTGTTTCTTTTTATTAGCTTTTTAGTTAGAGCATTTTTACAATTTTTATATTGGTTTCACTATATGCACCTTGACCTATTAGAGTCTAATATTAATACTTCTCTCATTTCCAATATAATGCTAAGGTTTCTATCATTGTAATTCCTTGGAAATCTTTCTTAGCTTTTCATGTTAAGAGTGTCATTCAGTTAAACCCTAAACCCCATAAAATTACCCTTATAACAATAATTTTATTATTATTATTGTAATCAATATTCCTTGCATATTTACTTGTCCTCTCTCCACTCTTTCTGCATTTCCACACATATACCACAAATGCTCAGGGGAAGACTCCCCTTAGTATTTCTTTCAGTTTGTTTTCTGGCAGCAAATGCAATGCTTTTATATATTGAGGGAAAAAAAACTGTTTGAAAGACCTTTTTTGTGTGTATACAATTCTGGTTTGCAGTCGTTTTCCTTCAGCACTTAAAATATGGCATCCCTTTCAACTGTGACTTCCGTCTTTTCTCTTTAGAAGTCAGATGTCAGTCATATTGCTATCCAGATTTCTCTCACCCACCTTCCTGGACCGCTTTTAGGATTTCCTCTTTGTCTTTGGCTCTGAGCAGAATGACTGTGGTATAGCAAGGGGTGGTCTTTCTTAAGTTTATCCTGCTTAGGTTCTCTGAGTTTTTTTGAATCTGTAAGCTCATCTCTTTAATCTGTTGTAGAAAATATCTTGACCTTTACTTTTTTGACTAAAGTTCTTATCCCATGTTTTTTTATCCTCTCCATATGGGCCTCCAATATGATAATGTATTTAAGAACTTTTCACCATGTACCACAGCTATCTTACACATTTCTGGAATTTCTTTTTCTACCCACCTCCTTTTTATTTTCTTCTTTGTGAGCTTTAGTCTGTATATATTCTGCTGGCTTTCTTCTAGCTCATTAATTCTCTCCTCACTTAAAACCACTATGCTATTTAATTGATTTTGCAGTAGTTATGGGGGTTCTTAATACCAATTAATGTTTGTTTTAGTTCTAGAAATTCGAGTCTTTGTTTTTTCAAGTCTCTAGTTCTTCAGTAATTTCTTCATCATATCTTTTCCTTTTCTTTAATATATTAATTAACCATATTTAAAAATGCTTATGATAAATTAATTATCTGGATTATGTAGCAATTCATATATATTTATATTTTTATCTTGAACTTGTTTTTCTAAACCTCATATGGTTTGACTTAATGCCAGATGTCAAGTTCAAAATGTTGTAGAGGTTTTGAATGATATTGTCTTACTACCAAAGGATTTTATTTTCATCTGACTATCCTCTGGGAAGTAGTTAAGGAGCAAATTAACACAGTCTAAAGAGGGACTTAGCTGACTTAGGCAAATTCCATACCTGAAAACAAAACATGTCTGTCAACCACTGGTTTGCTCTCATTCCTAGTGTATTTATTCAGGTCTCTCTTCATGAACAGATACTAAACTCTAATGATTGCCCCAGCACGCTGAGATCACAAAAGTTCCACTATATATGTCAGCTCCTCTTGGCTTGGTTTCTTGCCTTTTGCTCAGTGCAGCTGAAAAATAAGCAGACATGTCCAGGTGAAATGTGGGGCAGAATGAATGACAAAAATGTGACCATCACCTCTGTGAACCTCCCTTCTCTCTTAGCTCTTCACCCCTCAAATCTGTTCTTGTTGTTGTTCAGTCACTCAGTCATGTCCAACTCTTTTCATCCTCATGGACTACAGTACTCCAGGTTCCTCTGTCTACCACTATCTGCCCGAGTTTCCTCAAATTTATGTCAGTTGAGTCAGTGATGCTGTCTAAGTATCTCATCCTCTGCTGTCCCCTTTTGCTTTCAGTCTTTCCCAGCATCAGGGTCTTTTCCAACAAGTCGGCTCTTCACATAAGGTGGCCAAAGTACTGGAGCTTCAGCTTCAAATCTCACCTCATATAATTAGGTGTTGCCAGTGTGTTCAGAAAGTTTTTTTTTTTTTTTCTAATTTGGTCTCTCATTTTTCCCTAGTAAAAATGTTGATATGTCACTAAGTACTCCAGCACAACCAAACAAAAGACATCGATGATATAGATTCGATTGCAAGTGTTGTGCAGTTTTTGTATTTTATTTCGTATAATGAATGAGATATCTCTTACAAGTGCAACAGTGACTGTTGCATTACCTACCAGTTTGTGTTTATAGTGTTTTCAACACAAAAGTAAATCTGAAAGAAATGTAAAGCTTTTCTATGTAGGAGCCTATGATCTGAGAACTATTGTGTTTTGGGAGAAGAAAAAAAAAAAAAGACCTATTATGTTCTAAAAGAGGGCTGAACTGGGGACTTTTAGAATGCTACTGCTGACTTTAGTTAAGTTCTAAAACACTGCCACTCTGTGGTAACTTGGAGACATAGCAGCATCCTGTATATTTCTACAGATAAGGATCCCCTAGCAAGTTACTTCTAAATTCTATTTCCCTGTTATTCAGGAAGCTGAAATTTCCTCATTCAGTGAATCAGCTATTTCATACCCATTTCCATGCACCTCTCTCCCAATCCAGGTTTCCAGTCTGAGGTGCAGCCAATGGGCTATTTGCTTTGAGGGAACTTGAGCCAATGGCAAAGTACTAAGGCTCCAAGTCCCATAAGTTTCCATTTAGGCACTAATACTTGTGAGTGGAGAGCTTGCCAAGTGGCACAGTGCTAAAGAATCCACTTGCCAATATAAGATATTCAGGAAACGTGGGCTCTATCCCTGGGTCAGGAAGATCCCCTGGAGGAGAAAATGGCAACCCACTCCAGTATTCTTGCCTGGGTGACCCCTTGGACAGAGGAGCCTGGCGGGCTACAGTCTATGGAGTAGCAAAGACTTGGACACAACTGAGCAAATGAACACACGCACATCTGTGAGTGGAGGGGTGTAGAACTTATTACTTACCCTCTTTCGGTATCAGTTTTGTCATCTGAAAAATAAGGATTTTAGCAGGCATATTCACTTCATGAAAATTTGTTGAGCTATATACTTTTTCTCTCTGTGTGCTACATTTTAATAGAATTAATTTTTGAAAGATGTTAATATTTATTTAAATGTATCTTTTAAAGAATTGGTCTGAACATTTAAATGTATACTATCCTCCTTACAATGATGCCTGCACTGATCTCTATTCGAAAGTCTATAATCTTCCCTCATCATCTCCATCCCTACATATCCATACATACATCTCCTCTGTTCTGTTCAGATTTCTATTTTTTTTTCCTACAGCACTTTGATCAAATAAAATGTTATATGATGGGCATGTTGCATATTTTCTCACTTCACTTTGTAGAATGTAGCTTCCCAAGGGCGGGGGTGATAGTTTGGTTGGTCTACAAGTGCTTAGAACAGTGTCTTGTACATAATGGTTGCTCAAAATCATTTGGTCCTCACTGGACTCCATTGGTGATCCAGTGGTTAAGACTCTGGGCTTCCAATGCATAAGGTGCTGCTCCAATCCCTGGTTGGGGAGCTGGGATCCCACATGCTCTATGGTGCTACCAAAAAAAAAAAGAATGTTCAGTGCATGAACAGGAAGCAAGCATAGGTATTGGTACATAACAATAGCTCACATTTAAAGAACTTTTTTTGATTAGGATTTCTGCTGGAGACTTTGTTCCAAATCTTTAATACAGCTTGTGGATGAGAAGGTGCTGCTAAGTAGATGTCATAACTTCAGGTATTGCCTAGGAGATGCAATTTTAAAAAATCACTAAGTTGTACACTTTAAAAGGTAAATGTTATGGTTTGTAAGTTATATCTCAATAAATCTGTTATTAAGTAGATGGTGAGTTCTTCAGAGAGAGAAAAAAATTTTAGCTCCTGGTCTGACACTAACTCACTTTTTTATTTTATAATAGGATGCTTTTCCCTAGTTCTTAATTTTCTGTATGCAAATTGACTGTGTCCATTAAGATGAAATTCTAAAATCCCTTCCAGGTCTCGTACCCTGCCTTTTTTAAAAAATAGATTTCAACAAAGATGGAGAGAAAAGAAGGTATTGTGAGTTTTGTGCCCACCTTGCTCTGCAACCAGGAGCACACCCACTGGGAAGCACCGAGTTTAGAGGCTGAGCTCCTTTTTATATGAGCTTCCCTGGTGGCTCCAATGGTAAAGAATCTGCCTGCGGTATGGGAGACCTAGGTTCAATCCTTGGATTGGGACGATCCCCTGGAGGAGGACATGGCTATCTACTCCAGTGTTCTTGCCTAGAGAATTCCATAGAAAGGAGCCTGGTGAGCTACAGTCCTTGGGGTTGCAAAGAGTTAGACATGATGAGCCACTTTCACTTTCTTTTTTGTATATTTCAATGTCCTATACATGCAACTCATATGTATCCACACATGCATACACATATCTCATCTAACTTTGTTGGATGGGGAGCCAGACAATGAATATCATTTCTTGGTTTCCAAAGACTTTACCAGAAACTCTTTTTCCAGCCCAGAAAAGTAGATCCTAGATCCCAGAGGCACTGATTCCTCTGTCTGCAAAACAAAGAGTACCTTAGGGACCATCTGGTATCTCAACACTTAACAAAATTAGCTGGGTTTAATTTGAGTGAATTAGAAAACTCTTGATGTCACAATGAGAGAATGTTCATATTACCTAATTAACGTGCTTTATTAGGAGAGTGGTGACTGCTGAAGTCCGTTGAACACCCAGCCATATGGGCATATGAAGCACAGATCAAACAGGTCTCTTTGTAATTATGTTAATAGTTACTTTTTCTGTTTTTCCTCATTTTCATCAAAGCCCAATGCAAAACATATTTCCTGGATTTTTAGCAGAGTGTCAAGTAATAGGGACTGTAAATGGAGTTCAGGTATCAAGGCCACCATTTACTGGACACGTGTCTCCTGCCCCATGATTCACCCCTTTTGCTGCTTCCCCAAATGTCCTTCTGTCTGCCTCATCTGAGACACCTCAGCTCTGTGGCTGTGGCCTTTTCTTGGCCATATGGCTGCACCCAACTCCTCATGGTAGTATGCCTCTTGGATATACCGTCAGCGCAAACACCTTTCCTAAATAGGAAAGTGCAACATGTATAATTTCCTCATTAAGTCAATAGACAAGGTCATTCTGTGTTAAATGGATTAAAAAGCACATTCCCACATGTTACATAGATGCACTGACATTTCAAAGCCATCCAAAAGTCACTTCCTTAGCCTTTCTGACCAAAGGAGAAAGCATTTAATAAACACAATTGCTTTCTTTGGAAGATTTTATTTTTTTTTTGGATGGGGGCCATTTGTAAAGTCTTTATTGAATTTATTGCAATATTGTTTCTGTTTTATGTTTCTGTCTTTCAGTTGGTGAGGCCCATAGGATCCTAGTTTCCCAAGCAAGAATGGAACTCCCTCCCCCGCCCCCACCTTGCCATTGGAAAGCAAAGTCCCAACCCCTGGATTACCAGGAAAATCCCCAGGATTACATTTTCCCCTCTTTCCAGGTAGTATGCAAAGTGGTATGCACACTCTGAAAAAAAAACAGGAAGTCAATATGCTCCTTTGTTCTACTTTCAAAGTAAAAAACAAAATAAAACAACAACCACTGAGCCTTAGAGAGAGCAGGAAATTGATCAAGTCGACTCTCTTTGGTGTCTTTTTAGGCCTCCTAGTGGGAAGGAAATGGCAACCCACTCCAGTGTTCTTGCCTGGAGAATCTCAGGGACGGGGGAGCCTGGTGGGCTGCCTCTATGGGGTCACACAGAGGCGGACACGACTGAAGTGACTTAGCAGCAGCAGCAGCATCTTGCAGTCTACTATTCAGCTCTGCCTGGCAGGCAGTCGAGATTCAGCAAATTTTTTTCTGTTTTTTTTTTAATGAATGTTTGTGTAACACTTTTACATAGACTAATTATTTATTCAGAATGTTGACTTAAATAATCGGATGGAGTGTAAGGAAGGGAAACCCCAATAGCTGAAGGGAAGATGAGCTTATAATATAGGTTTATAATTAGAAAACAAATCTCCCTGCCCAATGAGTACATGAATGAGCTGTCAGGAAACTGAAATGAGGCCCAGAAAACAAGTATCACACAATCCCTTGGGGCTATTGCTGTGTACAATGGCAAGAGAGACAAGGAGAGCGAGGGAGAGACAGATAGATTGATCCTTATCTGTTTAATTCAGATCCAAATTCACTCTTTCCTTCGGGTATTTTGAAATACCCAAAAAGGGAGGATAGGAAGCAAAGAAGTTCTGGTTTTATAATTCTTGCAATATATAAAATACATTTTCATATCTCCAGAAAATAGGATTCAAAACAAGATAAAGTTGGTATTTTCAATTTGGAAATCACGATGTTAAATGCCAAATTTATATGTATGAATCTATCTTGATATGGGGAATCCTCTCTCAACCCTTCCTTCATCCTGATGCCCAGCTAGGGCCTGAAGCTACCTTAATACTGAAGCTGCTTAAGTTTGAGCAGCTGTCATGAGACACTGTTTTTATGATTAATTCAATACTAGCCATCAGTCCTATCTTGAATCAAGCTATGTATAATAATCCATCTTCTTTTTCATTTGTTGTCAGCATCTATTCAAATTATAGAAGGTATTTGCTATGAGACATTTAGGACCACACTTTAAGTCATTGAGTGTCATCTATTTGGGGAATAACATCACTTAGCATGCCTCTTGAGGAAATCTACATTTTTGAAAATTAAGCCACATGTCTTAGCTATTAGTACTTTAAAAAAATAATTTTATTTACTTATGTATCTTTGGCTGTGACAAGTCTTCACTGCTGCACAGGCTTTTCTCTAGTTGCAGAGAGTGGGGGCTACTCTTCATTGCTGTGACCAGGCTTCGCATTGCGGTGACCTCTCCTGTTGCGAGTATGACATCTAGGGCCATGGGCTTCAGTAGCTGCAGTTCCCAGGCTCTAGTGCATGGGCTCAATAGTTGTGGCAAAGGGGCTTCGTCGCTTTGTGGCATATGGAATCTTCCCAGTCCAGGGATTGAACGTGTGTTGCCTGCATTGGCAGGCAGTTTCTTACCACTGGACCACCAGAGAAGCCATATTAGTACTTATGCCTTTAAAGATATATATGTAAGAATACTGAAAATAAAAGGTGATAACTGTTAGATATCAAGATGAATTCTGCAAGGCAAATGTTGCTTCTTTTACAACCAGGATTGTCATGTATGCACTTGACTAATCTAGGGGTCATCGTTCCCTTTGTAGTATGTAGACATGTATATTCATTACAACTATTTAACAACTGCTACTGCTGCTACTGCTAAGTCGCTTCAGTCGTGTCCGACTCTGTGCGACCCCAGAGACGGCAGCCCACCAGGCTCCCCGTCCCTGGGATTCTCGAGGCAAGAACACTGGAGTGGGTTGCCATTTCCTTCTCCAATGCATGAAAGTGAAAAGTGAAACACAAGTCGCTGAGTCGTGTCTGACTCCTAACGACCTCATGGACTGCAGCCTACCAGGCTCCTCCATCCATGGGATTTTCCAGGCAAGAGTACTGGAGTGGGGTGCCATTATTTAACAACAGATGATTGTAAATAGTCTTGAGGAAGAGAAGAGTCTTTGTCTATTTTCTACCAATTTCCATAAAGGAGGATGTTTGTTTAACACTAGAATTATTCTAAGCCATAATTTTCCTACTAAAATGGTGTTCCTGGATTATTCTTCTGCAATCCCATATCTTTCCTCTTATAGAATTTCTCATACCTTGTTATAATTATCTTTGAATAATTCATCTTTGAATCTCCAGTTCCTACCTCTAATATACATAGATAAATGTTGAATGACTGGATAGATGGTAAGAAAACAACTCACCTCGAAATAAGTAGAAAATCATCTAACAGTTGCTTCAGAAAATAAATGAGTTGTAAGAAAATATAAACAAAATAACAAAGTGGGCCTTTATTTGTTCATAACCTCTAACTCAGCAAACTCCTAGCCTCTGATTGAACAGTAATCAAATATTTCCCTCATCAAAATTCTGTCATTTGAGAATATGCTGGCATATAACACACCAATTAGATATGACCCATATCCTTCAAAATATAGGAAGAAAGGGCAATACTATTGTATTTATTTTGTGTTATTGATAATTATTTGGGGAAGAGATAAATTTAGATGGTTCAAAATCTGAAAGGTACAAAACAATAGACCATTAAAGTCACCTATCTGCTTCTGTCTCCTGCCACTCAATACTTGTTGCCTTGAAAGCAGTGTTCCCAATGTATGTTGTACATTTATAGAGGCAGCCGTGCCAACAAAAGCAACAATATGTGCACATATATTTATACAGCTGCTGTAACAAATAACAAAGTTAATACAATACATCTTTAGTATCTTACAGTTTTGTAGGTCAAAAGCTGACTAGGGACCACATTTTTTTCTGGAGGATCTAGGGCATTCATTTCATTGCTTTTTCCAGCTATTAGAGGTCTCCTGCATTCCTAGGTTGTGACTTCTTTCTATCTTTAAAGCCAGCAGTGATGGGTTGAGTCTTTCTCATGCTGCCATTTCTGTTTCTCTGACTACAGCCAAGAAAGTCCTCTGCTTTTAAGGATCTATATGATTAGATTGGTGAGGCAGGTAAAGAACCTGCCTACCAATGCAGGAGACATAAGAGATGCAGATTTGATCCCTGGGTTGGAAAGATCCCCGGGAAGAGAGCATGGCAACACACTCCAGTATTCTTGCCTGGAGTATCCCATGGAGAGAGGTGACTCCTGGGTCACAAAGAGTCAGACACAACTCAAGTGATTTAGGACACATGATTAGATTGGATATATCTGGATAATCCAAGATATATCCCCATATCAAGGTCCTTAATCTTATCACATCTAAAAGTTCATTTTGCTATATAAGATAATATATGACAAGGTTTCAAGGAGAATTAGACAAGGGACAGCTTTGGAAGCTATCGTTCTGCTTACTGCAGTGTTTTCTGAACAGATGTGTAGACACACACACACACACCCCTCACCCAGCTACATAGTTTTCTGTTGTTTATTATTTGTTTTACTGAAGAAATACATCATACTTTATTTGACCAAATGTTGAAATTATTTTTTTTTAATCTCATGTTTCTTTAAAGGGACCTTCCTAACTAGAGAGTCATATGTGAGCAGTGAATGAACTGCTTACTACTCTTTCAGCTATTATAAATGTCATCATGATAAATGATTAAATGATTTGATTAGGTATCAGAATCTTTTCTTAAACTTACAATGTCCTGTGATCTAGCTCCCATCTTTTCCTACTTCTTTCAGATCTTTATTGTTTTTCACTATTGATTGCCTTCAATGGACACATAATCTTATTGGATTTGAGGAGGTGTGGTAGGCATTCAGTCATCTTCCTTTTTTCATTCTCTTCCTGTTATTCCAGTCTGACTGGTCCTATCATACCCATTAGGACACTTACTTTATCATTTTCCTCCTTACTTACAGGCTGCCATGGAAACCTAGTTTATTCAGTATAATTTTCTTCCTGAAATACTGGGCACTACTTAGCTATATGATTTTAATTCTGTCTATTGTATTGGAATCAAGGCTGCTGATCAGTTCAGTTCAGTTCAGTCACTCAGTCGTGTCCGACTCTTTGCGACCCCATGAATCAGAGCACGCCAGGCCTCCCTGTCCATCACCAACTCCCGGACGTCACTCAGACTCACGTCCATTGAGTCAGTGATGCCATCCAGCCACCTCATCCTCTGTCGCCCCCTTCTCCTCCTGCCCCCAATTCCTCCCAGCATCAGAGTCTTTTCCAATGAGTCAACTCTTCGCATGAGGTGGCCAAAGTACTGGAGTTTCAGCTTTAGCATCATTCCTTCCAAAGAAATTCCAGGGCTGATCTCCTTCAGGATGGACTAGTTGGATCTCCTTGCAGTCCGAGGGACTCTCAAGACTCTTCTCCAACACCACAGTTCAAAAGCATCAATTCTTCGGCGCTCAGCCTTCTTCACAGTCCAACTCTCACATCCATACATGACCACAGGAAAAACCACAGCCTTGACTAGATAGACCTTTGTTGGCAAAGTAATGTCTCTGCTTTTCAATATGCTGTCTAGATTGGTCATAACTTTTCTTGCAAGGAGTAAGCGTTTTTTAATTTCATGGCTGCAGTCACCATCTGCAGTGATTTTGGAGCCCCCCAAAATAAAGTCTGACACTGTTTCCACTGTTTGCCCATCTGTTTCCCATGAAGTGATGGGAAAAGATGCCATGATCTTCGTTTTCTGAATGTTGAGCTTTAAGCCAACTTTTTCACTCTCTTCTTTCACTTTCATCAAGAGGCTTTTTAGTTCCTCTTCACTTTCTGCCATAAGGGTGGTATCATCTGCATATCTGAGGTTATTGATATTTCTCCCGGCAATCTTGATTCCAGCTTGTGTTTCTTCCAGCCCAGCGTTTCTCATGATGTACTCTGCAAAGAAGTTAAATAAGCAGGGTGACAATATACAGCCTTGAAGTACTCCTTTTCCTATTTGGAACCAGTCTGTTATTCCATGTCCAGTTCTAACTGTTGCTTCCTGACCTGCATATAGGTTTCTCAAGAGGCAGGTCAGGTCGTCTGGTATTCCCATCTCTTTCAGAATTTTCCACAGTTTATTGTGATCCACACAGTCAAAGGCTTTGGCATAGTCAATAAAGCAGAAAGAGATGTTTTTCTGGAACTCTCTTGCTTTTTCCATGATCCAGCAGATGTTGGCAATTTGATCTCTGGTTCCTCTGCCTTTTCTAAAACCAGCTTGAACATCAGGAAGTTCACGGTTCACGTATTGCTGAAGCCTGGCTTGGAGAATTTTGAGCATTACTTTACTAGCGTGTAAGATGAGTGCAATTGTGTGGTAGTTTGAGCATTCTTTGGCATTGCCTTTCTTTGGGATTGGACTGAAAACTGACCTTTTCCAGTCCTGTTGCCACTGCTGAGTTTTCCAAGTTTGCTGGCATATTGAGTGTAACACTTTCACAGCATCATCTTTCAAGATTTGAAATAGCTCTAATTGGAATTCCATCACCTCCACTAGCTTTGTTCATAGTGATGCTTTCTAAGGCCCACTAGACTTCACATTCCAGGATGTCTGGCTCTAGGTGAGTGATCACACCATCGTGATTATCTTGGTCTTGAAGCTATTTTTTGGACAGTTCTTCTGTGTATTCTTGCCACCTCTTCTGAATATCTTCTGCTTCTGTTAGGCCCCTAACATTTCTGTCCTTTATCAAGCCCATCTTTGCATGAAATGTTCCCTTGGTATCTCTAATTTTCTTGAAGAGATCTCTAATCTTTCCCATTCTGTTTTTTCCTCTATTTCTTTGCATTGATCACTGAGGTAGGCCTTCTTATCTCTTCTTGCTATTCTTTGGAACTCTGCATTAATATGATTGAATTCCTATCAATTATCTTTATATAATTTTTCATTGTTAAAATATGAAGCTGTATTTGAGCACAAAGTGAATTCATTTTATTATTGTATAAGAAAGCTTGGGCATTATTTGCTAAGTTCAGGCAACTAATAAAATATTATCACCTGGAATTCTTAGACATTTACAAAAATATTATTTTTAAAAGCTCCTTGATCTTTGCTAGATTTGACCTTTGGTTATTAGTTATGAGATTTATCTTTCTACTGCTGTTTTTTCTTCCCTGTCATTTGTTCTTTGCATTATACTATTTAAAAAGAAGTTATTTTTTAATGATGCAATAAAAATTATACCTTCTCTGAGTAAAAACTATAACAAGAGAGAGAGAAATGGTGAGAAAAGATAGAAGCTAACAAGTTTTAGAAGAAAAGAGGGGATTCAATTATTTCAAAAGTCCTTCTTAAGTCATCTGTTTGATATGGGCAAAGTAAAGGGATACCAAGAAACTTTCTATTTATTTTCATACATGATTATACACTTATGTACAAGTCATATCCAATGTCCATATTCTTTTATTTGAATTACAGTTTAGAAACATGTTGTATATTGAGCAAATGCTATGAATTAAAGAACACACACGTTTGCTCTGAAAAAGAAAAAATAGCATTCAACTTGAGTATTAGCTGCTCCTTAGGACACTGAGGTACAATTGAAATAAAGAAATTTGTTTAAACCCAACAACTGAACACATAACTGGAGTACCTCTTGGCCATCGATAAAGGGCTCATATTGTTTTCTTTTAGCTGTGTTTGTTTTTAAACTGCATGAGGTCTGAATAGACCCAATCTTCAAATCCAATACACATATTTCTATAAACATTGCTTCAGGTTGATCATATTTTGTTACCAGCAGGAAAAAAAGCTTCCATTTCCATGCACAACAAAACTGTACCACGGGAGATGGCAGAATACAATTAGGGAAACTGGTGTCAGTGAAAACCAAAAGCTGTGATGTCTGCATCACCTGACAGCTGGCTGGGGATTTACATTATATTCAGGAAAATGCAGGATCAAGATTTAGATGGTATCCCTGTTCATAATTCTGTGTCCATGTCGCCTTGCACCTTCATAAACACACCCCGGTAGGGGATGTGAGAGGGCATTTTAGAATGAGGATGACATCTTTCTGTCTTTGAAATAATCAGTCCAGCTTGCAAATATTTCTGGAGTCTGGTTCAACTAAGTATGAAGCAGCCCAAATTAAGGCAATGGTCTGTGGGTTGCAAGCATTTGCGGCCTTCAGCATTTGAAAGCCGGTTTCTGCTAAAAGTCTGACTACTTAGAATTCAAGCCCTATACAACTAAGAAACTCCAAAAGAGGTAATGAACCATAAATTATTGCCGTTAGATATTTAATACTCAATCAGTATGTGCTCTCTCAAGCATATCCCACCGGCATTGCATTCATTCTGACAGTGTGGTACTGGTTCAATTACTTTGCTCATTTACAATAAAAGATTAATGAAAAGAGGTATATTTTAGTTCACAGAGATTAATTGCATCCCTTACTTTCCCTACACTAGAAATATTCAACCCATAATCCTGATAGCTTTTGCATCAACAAGTACGTGGAAAATTAATAGACTTTCTTGGGCTGGAAATCTCAGAGGGTTTTCAGATAGAACTATCCAGGGAAAACAAGATTGAAAGTTGGCTTTGGGCTGGAAATGAATTAATTTACCTGCTTCTTTAAATTTACACTTATGACATTTTGAATTAGCCAGTATAAAGATGTGTGTACTGTAAGTATTTTATATCTGCACATTTTCTGTCAAGTATTTGCAAAGCCAATTCCCTTTTGAGATATACTTCTAGCAAATAGAGCCAGGTATGTCTATGCTTGGTAGATGTTCCAACATTGGAGAAATGTTGACTGTTAACATTGAACAGTTTGTTTTTTCTTCAGAGAATATAGATGCCAAGTGTACTAGTACATTTATTTGGAGTCCTTGTTAAACGAAACCAAACAAAAAAAAAACACATAAAGTTATTTACTACTGTGAAATCTAGGTTTAAAATTTAAAAGTGATTTCATGGTAAATAATTCTTAGGTTTCCATGAACTTTGTGAGCGTAGAGAAGGAAATGGCAACCCACTCCACTATTCTTGCCTGGGAAATTCCATGGACAGAGGAACCTGGTCAGCTCCAGTCCACAGGATTGTAAAGAATCAGACACGACTGAGCGACTGAGCACTATATTTTCCAGAGCACTGAAGATAGCAAACAGACATGTCTATGTGGTATATAGCTGTAATAGGAAAAAAAAAAAAATTGTTGAGCCTTATCTATTTCATATTAAGATTGTTTTCAGTCCTTGTTTTACATAATTTTTATAGAAATATATTTATATCATTGACTCCATTTCTCCAGAAGAGGCTGAGGTGAAAAAGGTAAAGTGACTTGTCTTTTATTGTTGTTCAGTCACCGAGGCACGTCTGACTCTTTGCGACCCCATGGACTGCAGCACGCCAGGCCTTCCTGTCCTTCACCATCTCCTGGAGTTTGCCCAACTTCATGTTCATTGCATTGGTGATGCCATCCAGCCATCTCATCCTCTGACACTCTCTTTTCCTTCTGCCCTCAATATTTTCCAGCATCAGGGACTTTTCCAGTGAGTCGTCTGTGCCCATCAGATGACCAAAATACTGGAGCTCCAGCATCATTCCTTCCATTGAATATTCAGGGTTGATCTCCCTTAAGATGACTGGTTTGATCTTCTTGCTGTCCAAGGGACTTTCAGGAGTCTTCTTCAGCACCACAGTTCAAAGGCATCAATTCTTTGGCATTCTGCCTTCTTTACAGTCCAGTTCTCACAATCATATGTGACCAATAGCCTTGACTATACAGCCCTTTGTCAGCAGAGTAATGTCCCTGCTTTTCAACACACTGTCTAGGTTTGCCATCACTTTCCTGCCGAGAAGCAGTTGTCTTCCGATCTCATGACTGCAGTCACCGTCTACAGTGATTTGGGAGCCCAAGAAAAGGAAATCTGTCACTCTTTCCACCTTTCCCTTTCTATTTGCCATGCAGTAATGGGGCTGGATGCCATGATCTTAGTTTTTTTTTAATATTTAGTATTAAGCTGGCCGTTTCACTCTCCTCCTTCACCCTCAAGAGGCTCTTTAGTTTCTCTTGACTTTCTGCCATTAGCATGGTATCATCCACGTATCTGAGGTTGTTGATGTTTCTCCCACCTATTTGGATTCCTGTTTGTAACTCATCCAGCCTGGCATTTCTCATGATGTGCTCACCATTTTGGTTAAACAAACAGGGTGACAGCAGACAGCCCTGTCACACTCCTTTCTCGATCTTGAACTAATCAGTTGTTCCATACAGGGTTCTGTCTACAGTCACACAATTAGCAGATGGCTAAATCTGTCTTCCCTGGTGGCTCAGACAATAAAAAATATGCCTGCAATGCAGGAGACACATGTTCAATCCCTGGGTCAGAAAGATTCCCTGGAGGGAATGGCTACCCACTCCAGTATTCTTGCTTGGAGAATCACAGAGGAACCTGGCAGGCTACAGTCCATGGGCTCACAAAGAGTCGGACACAACTGAGAGACTAAGCACACACACAGCACAGACCTGGCGTCAGACCATTCATTATCTGCCTCAGAAGTCCATTATATACTGTACCTGCTTTTTGTCTGTCCAGTGGTGACCATAACACCTGGCACAAAATGTTTTGATGATGGAATGCAACAACAAATACAAATGAAAACTAGGAAAGCAGAATTACTTGGATGGATTGGGATTTAACTATGCAAAACTGATCCTTCAATCCTGGTGAAATTAATCCCCTTGGCATTGCCAGATGGAATGTGTCTGATATACTTTTCCAAGTCCAAATAGACGATTTAAGGGCTTCTGTCTTCTCCTTTGCAATACAGTTTATTAATCCATTTCTCAATCAGAGTTGTCCAGGACACTTTCAATTGCAGAAATACCTGGTCTGTATTTTTTTTTTTTTTTGCAGATTTTATCCTATTGTTAGGAAGAAGACGTGTACCTTTCTATATATCCTGAAGTTGTTTTCTAGAAAGAGGAATCAGTCAAATGTCTGTTCCCTATTTCATGTGCACTTTCTAGTTCTATTCCAAAGCTTACTGAGGTCAATCCCTGAAAACAATAAATTGTTCATAGATGTTTCAATTTATCAGTGGTTTCTTAGGTAGAAACCAGGGAATCAGAGGCAGATCCACTAATTCTGAAAACATACATCCACCATAAATACCAGGGCTTCCCTGGTAGATCAGTTGGTAAAGAATCCACCTGCAATGTGGAAGACCTGGGTTCAATCCCTGGGTTGGAAATATCCCCTAGAGAAGGAAAAAGCTACCCACTCCAGTATTCTGGCCTAGAGAATTCCATGGACTGTATAGTCCATGGGCTGCAAAGAGTTGGACACGACTGAGCAACTTTCACTTCGCTTCACTTCACCATAAATACCAAAGATGAGCAGGGCTGAATCAACTCAGAGCAGAGCCCAACCTCTTTGTCATAAAGAAAATACTGCTTTTATAACACCGATCAACCAATTTTTGTGATTTATTTTGCTGAATTTATTGTATTTCTTGGCAGTGGTTACACTGTGTCAAAAAGAACAGAGCTCATCATTTAGCTTGATGAAGTAGTGTATTTTGTAGCAATTTGAGACTGGATTTATTTTTGGATTTCCTAGTGAGCTCATTGGAAAAGATGCATTTCATTTTAAGAAGGCAGTCTAGAAACAGTGACCACAGAACAGGTGTTTCTATGTTTGTTTTCATACTTATGGGAGTTTTAGATGAGAAAGAACTGGTTGCTTCCCAATGATTTTGTTGCTTGCTTTACAAATGATGATTATACTTCTATTCCACATAGAAGCCACTGCTGTTTAAATTTCCTTGCATGTTTTGCACCTGTGCAAATAATTTATCTTAATACAGACCTTGTATGTTGTCTTTTAGAACTTTCTATTTAGTAGCTATTAGGTATAATAACCCACCTGTGTAACCTGGGCAAGTCTTTTAATCTTCTTAGGTCTTAATTTCTTCATTATGACATAGTGGAGTTTGGGCAGAGCATGAGCCAATGATCATGATCCAGCTATTAGGATATAGTCCCAAGGGCCTGGAGTTTAGCAAATGATAAAATACAGACTCCACCTTCAATAAACTCACTGTGTAGTGGGAAACAGAGACAAGCAAAGATGCTACACCCGAGAGAGGGATAAGTACTACACCTAAGAGATGGACGGGGTCTTATCAGAACAGGAAGGACACGACCAACAGTTGAGGTGTGACAGGTATGAGTAGTCAGGAAATAAGTCACCAAAAAAAGGGGACTATTGACTTGCATTTTGAGGAATGAGTAGTAGTGGGTGGTTGTGAGAAGATGGATAGTCTAGAAAAGGAAAGAAACAACAACTGTAAAGAAATTGGTGATTTTTTTTTTTTTAAGTTGTAGAGGGCAGCATGATGCTGTTAGGGAGTACCATAGAGTCAAGAGGATATGTAGGAGAAGTTAGAGACTCCAGCACCGGCCAGACACTGTGCTGCCCCAGAAACCTACTGGGACTCCTGAGCTTTATGGCAAATGTAACAGGAAACCACTGAGGAATATTGAGTAGCATTAGATAATATCACAGGCTCCCCCAGTGGCTCAGATGGTAAAGAATCTGCCTGCAATGCAGAAGACTCCGGTTCGATCCCTGGCTTGGGAGGATCCCCTGGAGAAGGAAATGGCAACCCACTCCAGTATTCTTGCCTGGGAAATGCAATGGACAGAGGAACCTGGCAGGCTACAGTTGGTGGTGTCACAAAGAGTCGGACACGACTGAGGAACAAACACTTTAACTTTTCAGATTAATATCACCATTAGTCCACACATGTTAATTCTAAGGATTTCTATGATCTCATGTTTATAAACTACTGCATAAAAGTGAAAGACAAAAGCAAAAATAAAATGTGGTAAACACCCTTAAAATTTAGGGTTGCACCCCAACTGTCTCAAATTTTACTTTGATGTATGATGATCATACACCTTTGGAAATCTTCATGATGTATCTTTATAAGTTTTACTTGTAACATGTCTCCTAGTTGATGCTTGATGAAAACATTATAAATTATGCATATTTGGTCTGAAATCTTCTAAGTCCTTCTGATAATATACAAAGGGGTTATTTATTTATGTAATTTGAATCTGCTTATGTCCAACTCTTTGGGACCCCATAGACTGTAGCCTACCAGGCTCTTCCCTCCATGGGATTCTCCAGGCAAGAATACTGGAGTGGGTTGCCATTTCCTTCTCCAGGGGCATTAAAATTACTAGAAACGAAATTTGTCTTAAGATAAGTGAACTAAAATTTGCTGGATCATCTCATATCTCCACATTCTTGTGGTGTCCTTTTTTTCTCTTTAGCTTCTGAGGAACATGACTTACCTTCTCCATTCTCAAGAAGGTACTTGGTTTCATGACCTGACCGGCCCCTTGTCCAACAGGAAGTTGAAAGATTTTCTAGTTATAATAAGAATATCTCAGGCTGTGTGTGTCATCTTAGTACCAGAAATTTACTGTTCCAATCATTCTTTTGGAATTTCAGCCCACTTTTTAAAACATTTTTGTTATATTGGAGTATAGTTGATTTTCAATGTTGTGTTCTTTTCAGGTATACAGCAAAATGATTTAGTTATATATATACTTCTATTCTTTTCCAGATTTTTTCCCATGTAGCTTATTATTGGCAGTACAGTGTCCTGTGCTATACAGTAGGCCCTGTTGATGATCTAGTCTATATATAGTAGTGCTGGAGAGGGCAATGGCACCCCACTCCAGTACTCTTGCCTGGAAAAGCCCATGGACGGAGGAGCCTGGAAGGCTGCAGTCCACGGGGTTGCTGAG
Organism: Bos javanicus; assembly: GCF_032452875.1. Lineage (NCBI taxonomy): Eukaryota > Metazoa > Chordata > Mammalia > Artiodactyla > Bovidae > Bos > Bos javanicus. Next base: position 30,055,651 of record NC_083885.1, on the reverse strand, counting down.
GGTCAGACACGACTGAGCGACTTCACTTTCACTTTTCACTTTCATGCATTGGAGAAGGAAATGGCAACCCACTCCAGTGTTCTTGCCTGGAGAATCCAAGGGATGGGGAGCCTGGTGGGCTGCCATCTATGGCGTCGCACAGAGTCGGACACGACTGATGTGACTTAGCAGCAGCAGCAGTATGTATGTTAATCTCAACCTCTCAGTTTGCATCCCCCATCTTTCCCCTTTAGTTACCATAAGTTTGTTTTCTAACTTTGCGAGTCTATTTCTGCTTTGTAAATAAGTTCGTTTGTACCATTATTAATGTAGAATGCTATTATTATTCCACATTATATGTGGACTCAAGATTCCACATAAGAGTGATATCATATGATATTTGATATCATACTTTTAAATATGATAATCTCTATATCTCTCCATGTTACTTCAAGTGGCATTATTTCATTCCTTTTATGGCTGAGTAATATTTCATTGTATATATGTACCACATCTTCTTTATTTTTTATCTGTTGACAGAAATTCAGGTTGCTTCCATGTCTTGCTATTATAAATAGTGCTGCAGTGAGTGCTGAGGTGCATTTATCTTTTCAAAGTATGGTTTTCTCCAGATATTTGTCCACTTTTGAATCCTCAAAATCTTCCCATACTGATATTCAACATGTCCTTGCTTTTAATGAACATCCTTGCCTTATCTCTCTGATTCTCAGAAGCCTCACTATGGTTTTTATTTACCTAATTTGTACCTTGGAGGAAATGATAAATACTCATACCTGCACATGGTAGCCTTTGTTCTTATTTTCCCTTTAATTTCCAAGAGGAGTTTACAATGAGATTTTCCTCTCCAGCCTTCATTCAGGGCACTAATTACATTTTACACAGTTACTTTCAGTTAAAAGGAAATGCAACGTCCTCTGCTTGCTGGAATACATTGGACAAATTGATTTTTAAATATATACAATTTCTATGGTAAACTAAATGGAGTACCACAGGATACTGACTACTAAATACTGACATCAAGAAGTACCAGTTTTCTTAGGGGAAAATTGTAAGATTATGTAAAGAGCTCGGGAGATCAACTCCAATTCTCCCACTTCTAATGTTTCTGTGATCTTGGGAAATTCAAATAATCTTTCACCACAAACCATTATTTTGTAGATAAGTAAATGAAGATTTTGAGAGAATATTTTTAAAAGGTTGAGACCATTTACAAAGCACCTAGTACCAAATGCATGACACATGTTAGAGGCTTGATTTTTGGAAGTTTTTATTTGTTAATTCTTCACTCATTGGTACTGATAGATATCCTTATGTCTATAAAAAGAACAAGGATATTTATACCTGATTTCACCCTCAAATTGAAAAATAAAAAGCAGGTAGAAAAGTGAGGATTAGAATCAAAGAAATACTCTTTTTAAAATGTTTAATGGTTCTCCTGTTTATTTAAAAGGAAAAGAATGGTTCATATAGATTTCAGTTTGCAAAGCTCTTTTTTGAACTCTTTGGAATCTTGCTACAAATAAGGGGGAAAGACAAGAAAACTCAAAACTCAGAGATAACTCGAAAAGATTGTCTTCCCACCTCAGTGTTGCTCCTGTGAAAAATTTAAATTCCCTACTCAGTGCTCCTTAAGCTCAGTGCTGGCATATGTCTTTTAATCTTTCTCTGATTGTTCATATGTAATGTAACAGTGAATTCAAGTCTGAGCTATGGTCAATAGCAATATTTTAATGTCACCCAGTATTTTAGTATGCTATAGTCCCTAGAAGAAAACAAACCTTCATTATAATATAAATGTCTTTTATATACAGCCTCAACCAGATTCTTGACTACTATTTCAATACATTTATTTCAAGCATAATCAAATTTTGAGAAAATTGGTTGGTATAGTGAATAACAGCAAAGTTATCCATCCTGTTGAATTTTAATTCATTGTCCTAAGTAAACCTGAAATTGGCAGTGTGATTAGAATGCAAAGTCAACCACTGAAATGAACATGTATAATTTGGAATTATTTTTATCACAGTGTCTCCCTAAGAACATTGGACAAAACAGTTACCAAAGAATTTTTCTTTTAGAAGCTTGAGTATTCAGAGTACTGTTGTCTGCAGTTAATATGTGTTTCCATGTCAGGACATTGATCTACTTAGTGATTTATATTGTATAACAAAATCAATAAATATTTTAAATATTTTGTGATTAGTATCAGTAAGACAGTAATTTTTATGCTTAATTATACACGATACACTTGCACATACATTATACTATTATAGAAATCCATGGGATGAGCTAAGCAAGTACACTGATCTCCATTTTACAGATAAAGAAACAGGTATAAAGTATAATGACTTAATCTAACTTCTCAGAAGGTATTGTTCAGCTGGGGGAAGCATGTGCCCACAGGTGGGCAAATACTGTCATTCTTATAGGACGTACTTGAACCGAAAGACTCTGATATAACAGACCCTACTTGCAAATAATCACACTTAAGAGTTGTCACTCTAAATAAATAAAACCAGCCTTTTTCTGAGGGAATGATTTTAATTTCAATGGCATAATGTTCCATCTTCAGAAAATTAAAGACAGGGTGATGAAGTGAAAGTCACTCAGCCTTGTCTGAGTGACCCCATAGACTGTAGCCCTCCAGTTTCCTCCATCCATGGGATTCTTCAGGCAAGAATGCTGGCGTGGGTAGCCTTTCCCTTCTCCAGGGGATCTTCCCAACCCAGGGATCGAACCCAGGTCTCCAGCATTGCAGGCAGATTCATTACCATCTGAACCACCAAGGAAATTAAAGTGATAATATTCCTGGGCAGGGGGGATGAAAAGGTGTATAAATAGCAAATTGTGCCTACAACAGCAACAAGAATAATATGGACTGGAAAACCAATGTGACCTGTCACTCACCATTGAAGTTCCACATTATGGATGTAGGCAAGCACAACGTCTAACAAAAAAGAAGTTATATTCATATTTAGTGTGTTCATCTTAACTGTTTCTAAGCCTCTGGCCTGTAGCAATAGAATTATGGCTCTGGCAGTGTCTTGCTGTTAGGAAGTTAGGTTAAATGGTTCAGTTCGGGACAATGAGAATCAGAGCTTTGCTACTTTCTGTGCTGGTAGAGAAGGGCAGGAGAAGGCGATGGCACCCCACTCCAGTGCTCTTGCCTGGAAAACCCCATGGACGGAGGAGACTGGTGGGCTGCAGTCCATGGGGTTGCAGAGAGTCGGACACAACTGAGCGACTTCGCTTTCACTTTTCACTTTCATGCATTGGAGACGGAAATGGCAACCCACTCCAGTGTTCTTGCCTGGAGAATCTCAGGGACGGGGGAGCCTGGTGGGCTGCCGTCTATGGGGTCACACAGAGTTAGACACGACTGAAGCGGCTTAGCAGCAGCAGCAGCAGAGAAGGGCAAAAAGGCAAAGTTACTCTGTATACTGTAAGATTATGAGAGGAAGGAGAGAATATGGGATGAGATTCAAAGACTGACTCAAATGGCTGAAAGTATTTTCTCCTGATACACAGAAATAAGACATTTTAACAGGCTGTATGTTCTCATGGTCTTTCCTTTTCATTTATTTTAGAACAATAAAGAAATTTAAAAAAACTAAAAAATTATGAAACTACAGAAAGTTATACAGAGGAAAAGAGAAATCCCCTCTAACTACGGTAAGACTCTGACCCTCTGAATGTCTCTTGGTGGGAATGTGAAGACCTTTGATCTTGAAGTCAGGATGCCTAGTTGGAGTGGAAGCTCAGTCACTTGCCAACTTTTTAACCTTGGGTAACTTTACCAAACTCCACTGTATCACAGTTGTCTTATGGGTAAAACTGTGGATAATAATAGTACCTACCTTATTAGACTATTATGAAGGCTGAGTAAGTGAATATTTGAAAGTACACCAAGAAGTTCCAAGCATATATTCTAAGAGCAAGGAAGATGTTTGATGTACTCATGATTATAACCAATAATAGTAAATATGGCAGATTACAGTATTGTTTCCAACTAGTCTGACTATTCACTCCTGATTTGTACGAGAGCATTATGCATCCCCTTTCCTTACAATGTTGTTTTAGTATCTCCTATGAAAGGGCGGTACTGCCTTACTCATCTGGACTTGCTTTGGCCAAAAGAAATGTAAACATATATGTCATACGCCATTTTAAACAGAGCCTCAAAACCCACTGTTTGTTCATTCCAATGCTTTTGGTATTTTCCCCCGGCCATGATAACAGCAGGTCTAAAATACAGACTGCTTCCATGGCTCATGTCCCTTTCAGACAAAAAAAAACATAGGAATGAAATAAAGTAACAAAGGTTTTTTTTTAAGATCTCCATTACTCCAGCAAGGGGCTTCCCTGGTGACTCAAATGGTAAAGAACCTCCCTCTGTGGGACACAGAGTTTCAATCCCTGGGTCAGGAAAATTCTCTGGAGAAGGGAATGGCAACCCACTCCAGAATTTTTGCCTGCAGAATCCCATGGACAGAGGAGCCATGGGATTGTCCACTGGGGTCATGTGGGTCACCCCACATTGTCCATGGGGTCACAAAGAGTTGGACATGACTGAGTGACTGACACTTTACTCCAGCAAAGTTGACAAATACAATAAATATATATATATATATGTATGTATGTATGTATGTATGCATGTATGTATGTATAAATGAATGAATGAATGAATGAATAACTTAATATTTAGGTTATTTTAGAACTGTAATCCTTGATTATATAGATCTTAGATTACACACAGACACACATATAATTTTGAAAATTGCTTTTTTTCACTTGGCTTATGAGTATAGTTTTCTCATAGCATTAAATAGCCTTTGCAAATATTAGAGTTTATAGATAACTTTAAATAGGCACTAGAAGCCAGTAAGTGGTAATAATAATAATAATTGTAATGATAAGATACACTCATCACTTATCTGGTAGTAAAATTATAAATATGCATGTAGTGTATTTAAACAGAGTCATGCAAATCTATATTGTGATGTTTGGGAAAGTGATGACTCTAAAGTCAACAAAATTTATCTGTAATAAAGTCAAATGTATTAACATATCTAAATAAAGTAGAAAAAGGAATGACACAGAGGTTGAAATGGTCAGTGCCTGTTCAGAAAATGCTCAGTGCTTATCCAATAGATTTGAGTATAACAGTTCCTTTGACAATTCATTTTGAGAATGAATTATGTGCCTCTAAAAAGTTATGACCAACCCAGATAGTATATTGAAAACCAGAGATATTACTTTGCCAAGAAAGGTCCATCTAGTCAAGGCTATGGTTTTTCCATTGGTCATGTGTGGATGCGAGAGTTGGACTGTGAAGAAAGCTGAGCACCGAAGAATTGATGCTTTTGAGCTGTGGTGTTGGAGAAGACTCTTGAGAGTCCCTTGGACTGCAAGGAGATCCAACCAGTCCATTCTAAAGGAGATTAGTCCTGGGTGTTCTTTGGAAGGACTGATGCTGAAGCTGAAACTCCAATACTTTGGCCACCTCATTCGAAGAGCTGACTCACTGGAAAAGACCCTGATGCTGGGAGGGGTTGGGGGCAGGATGAGAAGGGGACGACAGAGGATGAGATGGCTGGATGGCATCACCGACTCGATGGGTATGAGTTTGGGTGAACTCCAGGAATTGGTAATGGACAGGGAGGCCTGGTGTGCTGTGATTCATGGGGTCTCAAAGAATCGGACATGACTGAGTGACTGAACTGAACTGAACTGAAAGCGTCCCAGGTGGTTTAGTGATAAACAATCCACCTGCCAATGCAGGAGCTATGGGAGACGTGGGTTCTCTCCCTGGGTAGGAAGATGCTCTGGAGTAGGGCACGGCAACTCACTCCAGTATTCTTGCCTGGGAAATCCCATGGATGTAGGAGACTTGTGGGCTACAGATCATGGGGTTTCAATAGAGTCAGACACAATTTAGTCACTAAAAATAGTCCATTGTATACTATATATGTACTGCATCTTCTTTATCCATTCCTCTATTCATGGAAGCAACATTTAGGTTGCTTCCATTTCCTAGCTATTGTAAATAGTTCTCCTATGAACACTGGGATGCTTATATCTTTTCAAATTATGGTTGTTTTTTTTTTTCTGGGTTTATACCCAGGAGTGGGATTACTGGGTATTACATATAGTAGCTCTATTTTTAGAACTTTAAAGAATCTCCATACACTTCTCCATAGTGGCTGTATCAATTTACAGTCCTACCAATAGGGTAGAAGAGTTCCCATCTCTTCCCACCCTCTCTAGCATTTATTGTTTGTAGATTTTTTGAAGATGGCCATTCTAACAGGTGTGAGGTGAAACTTCACTGTAATTTTGATTTGCATTTATCTAATAATTAGTGATGCTGAGCATCTTTTCATATGCCTCTTGGCCATCTGTATGTCTTCTTGAGGGAAATGTCTGTTAGATCTTATAGGAGCTTGTTTGTTGTGTATTTAATATATCAACTAATCCTTGTTACAAATTAATGTTCATCAAACATCAAATTGATATCATCAAGTTGCAGTTTCCCAGCCTTTAAAATGGGGATAATAAGTATTGTTTGGCAGTCCAGTGGTTAAGACTCTGTTTTCACTGCTGAGGGTCCCAGTTCGATCCCTGGTCAGGGAACTAAGATCTCACAAGTCACAGTGTGGGGCCAAAAACACAAAAACAAATGGGGGTAATATAATCTGCTTTAAGAAGTATTTATAAAGATTAAATAATACCATTCAGACATAATTCTTAGTACAAAATCTGGCAGATAGTAATGAACATCTTAAGTGCATCACATGGACTAACATTTAATAATTCAAAGTTCCTTGAACAAGAAATCTAACATGAGAAACTCCATGTTTAACCGCTATGAGACTGCTATTTATTATTTAAACAACATTGGCATGTTACTTAATCACTCTGCCTTCTTCATCTCATTTGTATGTTGTAAATAATAATAGCAACCTCTGAGTTGAAGTACTGCTTGTAAAGACTTTAGAAGCCTGCCTAGTAAAAGTGAGCACTCAACAAACTTTAGCTAACTATTAACAGTGTTAAAAAGAATCAGTTTCACACAAAAGTAAGTACCTATCCTCTTTACACATTTATTTATCACCTTCTGATCATCATAATAATTATATATGTATACATATAATAGAGAATGTCATCCAAAAAGTGGGGAAACATGACCATGTATTAAGTTCCTACTGAATAATAGGCAATGAACATATACTGACTTATGTGATATTCTACCATAATCTTTTAAGCCAGTATTATTATATGTACTGAAAAAAAATGCCAACAGGATATGAGAGGTTAAACAGGATATGATGACAAAAATGCATCAAATAAGTATAGTTCCATCAAGTCTTGGACTAATTATGTCAGGATATCCATACCTTTTCCACTACACCTATAAAAATGAGATTTACCCATAATGGCAACTTGAAAGACATGTCTTTTCAAATCATCAAATCTGGTACATTAGTGTGAAACCACTTTCAAACTGGAATGAGCATGAGGTGCTGTGATCAGAAAGTGTATGCATCCATTACAATCTGTCATCTGCTTTTCCTGGTGAAAAAATAAGACAATTTTAAGTATATCTATCCCCATCATTGAAGGTAGGCAAAGAAATAACAAACTGTGATGACCCAGGAAGAGATTAGATACTAAAATATACTAATAGAAAGATGGGGAAATGTATACATTTTTTTCCATTTTAGATATATCCATTTGGTTTAAAAATAAAATTCCAATCAATAATTGTCATGAAAATGTATGCATTTTCCTGATGCTGAATATATATTTGTGGATGTGATTTGTTCACAATAGATTTTTTTATTAAAAGGAAGTATTCTAGTTTTTCTTCTAGAGAATAATTTAAGTACCCTAAAATTAATTCATGGTAAATGTATAATTCATTGAAGACTTTTAGAACTGTGAAATGCTAACTACACTCCAACTTTAGAATATTTCTATCAACCTTACAGGTTTCCCATGTACCTTTTTAGTCTGTATCCATTTCCTCAACCAACCTCAGATAAAGCATACAAAATGCATTTGTTGCTGTCTAGCTTAACATTTAGCATATTTTTGAAGTTCTTCCATGTTGTAGAATGTATCGGTAGTTTGTTCATGTGCATTGCCAAACGGTATCCAACTGTATGAATAGATCATGTGTTGTCTATCCAGGCTTTAGGTGGTGTACATGTGGGCATGCTTTTTATTTCTCTTGGTTATATCCTAAGAATGAAATTGCTGATTCATGTGGTAAATTCACATTGGATTTCTGGAGAAACGCCCAAATTATTTTTCAAAGTGGCTACCCCATTTTACATTCTCAACAGCAATGCGTGAAGGTTCTTGTGTCTCTGCATCCTCACCAACACTTGTTATTTTTTGCGTATATTTGTTAAAGATGTTTACATCTATGTCGGTAGAAATAGCATAGTTTAGTTGTGACACATTTGTCTGAATTTGGTATCAGGATAATATTGGCCTCACAGAGTAAATAAGGAAATGTTGTTTCCTAAAAGATTTAGTGAAGGGTTATCAGTATTTATTCTTTAAATGTTTGGAAGAACACACCACTGAAGCTATTCGTTTCTTTGTGAGTAGATATTTCATTACTCATTCAATTTCTTTACTTGTTATCAGATCAGATCAGTCACTCAGTCGTGTCCGACTCTTTGCAACCCCATGAATCGCAGCACGCCACGCCTCCCTGTCCATCACCAACTCCCGGACTTCACTCAGACTCACGTCCATCGAGTCAGTGATGCCATCCAGCCATCTCATCCTCTGTCAGCCCCTTCTCCTCTTGCTCCCAATCCCTCCCAGCATCAGAGTCTTTTCCAATGAGTCAACTCTTCACATGAGGTGGCCAAAGTACTGGAGTTTCAGCTTTAGCATCATTCCTTCCAAAGAAATCCCAGAGCTGATCTCCTTCAGAATGGACTGGTTGGATCTCCTTGCAGTCCAAGGGACGCTCAAGAGTCTTCTCCAACACCACAGTTCAAAAGCATCAATTCTTCAGTGCTCAGCCTTCTTCACAGTCCAACTCTCACATCCATACATGACCACAGGAAAAACCATAGCCTTGACTAGACGAACCTTTGTTGGCAAAGTAATGTCTCTGCCTTTCAATATGCTGTCTAGGTTGGTCATAACTTTCCTTCCAAGGAGTAAGTGTCTTTTAATTTCATGGCTGCAGTCACATTCTCCAGTGATTTTGGAGCCCAGAAAAACAAAGTCTGACACTGTTTCCCCATCCATTTCCCATGAAGTGATGGGACCAGATGCCATGATCTTCGTTTTCTGAATGTTGAGCTTTAAGCCAACTTTTTCACTCTCCACTTTCACTTTCATCAAGAGGCTTTTTAGTTCCTCTTCACTTTCTGCCATAAGAGTGGTGTCATCTGCATATCTGAGGTTATTGATATTTCTCCCGGCAGTCTTGATTCCAGCTTGTGCTTCTTCCAGCCCAGTGTTTCTCATGATGTACTCTGCATAGAAGTTAAATAAACAGGGTGACAAAATACAGCCTTGACGAACTCCTTTTCCTATTTGGAACCAGTCTGTTGTTCCATGTCCAGTTCTAACTGTTGCTTCCTGACCTGTGTACAAATTTCTCAAGAGGCAGGTCAGGTGGTCTGGTATTCCCATCTCTTTCAGAATTTTCCACAGTTTATTGTGATCCACACAGTCAAAGGCTTTGGAATAGTCAATAAAGCAGAAATAGATGTTTTTCTGGAACTCTCTTGCTTTTTCCATGATCCAGTGGATGTTGGCAATTTGATCTCTGGTTCCTCTGCCTTTTCTAAAACCAGCTTGAACATCAGGAAGTTCATGGTTCACATATTGCTGAAGCCTGGCTTGGAGAATTTTGAGCATTACTTTACTAGTTTGAGATGAGTGCAATTGTGCGGTAGTTTGAGCATTCTTTGGCATTGCCTTTCTTTGAGATTGGACTGAAAACTGACCTTTTCCAGTCCTGTGGCCACTGCTGAGTTTTCCAAATTTGCTGGCATATTGAGTGCAGCACTTTCACAGCATCATCTTTCAGGATTTGGAATAGCTCAAATTGGAATTCCATCACCTCCACTAGCTTTGTTTGTAGTGATGCTTTCCAAGTCCCCCTTGACTTCACATTCCAGGATGTCTGGCTCTAGGTCAGTGATCACACCTTCGTGATTATCTGGGTTGTGAAGATCTTTTTTGGACAGTTCTTCTGTATATTCTTGCCATCTCTTCTTAATATCTTCTGCTTCTGTTAGGTCCATACCATTTCTGTCCTTTATCGAGCCCATCTTTGCATGAAATGTTCCTTTGGTGTCTCTAATTTTCTTGAAGGGATCCCTAGTCTTTCCCATTCTGTTGTTTTCCTCTATTTCTTTGCATTGATCGCTGAAGAAGGCTTTCTTATCTCTTGCTATTCTTTGGAAATCTGCATTCAGATGTTTATATCTTTTTCTCCTTTGCTTTTTGCTTCTCTTCTTTTCACAGCTATTTGTAAGACCTCCCCAGAGCCGTTTTGCTTTTTTGCATTTCTTTTCCACGGGGATGGTCTTGATCCCTGTCTCCTGTACAGTGTCACGAACCTCATTCATAGTTCATCAGGCACTCTATCTATCAGATCTAGGCCCTTAAATGTATTCCTCACTTCCACTGTATAATCATAAGGGATTTGATTTAGGTCATACCTGAATGGTCTAGTGGTTTTCCCTACTTTCTTCAATTTCAGTCTGAATTTGGCAATAAGGAGTTCATGGTCTGAGCCACAGTCAGCTCCTGGTCTTGTTTTTGCTGACTGTATAGAGCTTCTCCATCTTTGGCTGCAAAGAATATAATCAATCTGATTTCGGTGTTGACCATCTGGTGATGTCCATGTGTAGAGTCTTCTCTTGTGTTGTTGGAAGAGGGTGTTTGTTATGACCAGTGCATTTTCTTGGCAAAACTCTATTAGTCTTTGCCCTACTTCATTCCGTATTCCAAGGCCAAATTTGCCTGTGACTCCAGGTGTTTCTTGACTTCCTACTTTTGCATTCCAGTCCCCAATAATGAAAAGGACATCTTTTTTGGGTGTTAGTTCTAAAAGGTCTTGTAGGTCTTCATAGAACCGTTCAACTTCAGCTTCTTCAGCATTACTGGTTATTATAGGTCTGTTCATAAGTTGTAGCATAGAAGTGTTTGAGTGGGTAACCACAAGCAGTGGAAGAGGGGCTTGCAAAATTAGGATGAAAGTATATCCACACGTATAGAGGCAAGAAAGTACTTTCCCTAGATTCTGTATTCCATGTGGTTGGGGAGCCCAGAAAAGGAAGAATGTCATGAGCTATGAATATAGCACAGTCAAAATAAAGTAAACCTCTCTTATTTTCATTTTGTGTAAATTAAAGGCATCAACAAATGTATTCAGTTATCTTCAATTAACCACATATGTCACTAAGTTGTAAGAAATTTATAAGAAGACAATAGTATCTAAAAATTCAAACAAGGATTAAGATTATATATGAGTGACTAACCATATTTTTGATGATTTTTTTAGTAATGAGACTATTTGAAGGTAAAAATGTGAGTGGTAGCCCCCAAACATTAATATTTTAGAAACTGCAGCAGGGAAAATAATGACTCATGAAAGATGTCCATGACCAAGTCCCCCAAACCTGTAAAAATGTTACCTTATCTGGCAACAGAGATATTAGATGCGATTAAATTTAAAGATCTTGAGGTAGGAAGAATATTATGGGTTATCCAAATGGGCACAATGGGCCAAATGAATTCTTAAAATCAGAACAGCATTGAGCCATTCTTATTAGCACATGCATATGCAAGATAGATAGCCAGTGGCAGTTTGCTATATGAGGCAGGGAACCCACAGCTTGTACTCTGTGACAACCTAGAGGTGTGGGAGGGGGAAGGAGGTGGATGGGGAGCACAAGAGGGAGGGAACATACATATACCTCTGGCTGATTCATGTTGATGTATGGCAAGAACTATCACAATATTGTAAAGAATCCTACAATTAAAATTAAAATATAAATTAAAAACGAAAGTCTTTCTCAGCTTTGGTCAGAGGGAGATATAATAGAGAAGAATCATCAGAGAGATATAATTTTTTCTGGCTTTTAATATGGACAAAGGGGGCTGAGTGCCAAGGAATGTGGGGAGCCTCTAGGAGGTTAAAAAAAAAAAAAAGGAAATGGATTCTGAGACCTGTATCAACTTTTTGTTCTTCCAAACTGTATGATGATAAATTTCCATTGTTTTAAGCAACTAAGTTTGTGGCAATTTGTTACAGTAGCAATGGAAAACATACAGTAACTATGCAAAGTGTGTAAAAATTGGCCCATATGTTCTTAGGCTTATTGCCGGAAGTGATATTAAATACAGCTAAAACCCATGGTTACATGAAATATCAGACACCATCAGCACAATGTGTATGATTTGGTCCCATAAAGTGAGGTCTTTATTTGCCATCTTCTGCCAAGAAAACCCAGCAGTAAAATTATGAGCACACATTTTTCTATGTATATATCCAGTTTTCTACTTTGAATGACATTTTAAGTCACTAATTTCAAAGACCTTCCTCCCCAGTACTCTGTTTTTTGCAAAAGACCCATTGTTTCCCCCTCCATCCTGAGCTGGGGTTTCAGACTGAATTGTTCATCTGTGACCTGACTCTGGAAATGTCTTTTAAGATCAGGCATAGAATGCACATTCTCTCACTGTAGTATCCGTCCATTTGAATTTTAAGATAAAGCTTCTATTGGAAAATTGTTATATACTGGTAAATCTTTCCATTCTTTTTCTAAATCTCTGTATTGATTTCTCACACCCTCTTCTAATCATTTTTTTAATGCAAAAACTATCTTGATCTGGTCTCTTATTTTTCTCTTGCTCCATCTTGACCCCGTTATCGTGAGCTTTAGCTTTTAGTCATTTAACTCTCCATGCTGTCTAGGGATATCACCTAAGATCTTTTTTTTGTTTTAATTTGCAATTATGTTTATCTTTTTTAGATGAGAAATGATATATACCATTCAAGCAGCCCAACCAGTTTACTGCTTATAACTCACATGTCAAATGAGGATCTCAAAACTGCCAAAAAACTTTCTGAAGCCCTCATATATACTATAGATTTCAATATAATAAAATGATGTAATTATATCCATATATAAGTGTATAGGGTGTCCCAGATGGCGCTAGTGGTAAAGAACCCACCTGCCACTGCAGGAGATCTAAGAAACATGGGTTCAATCCCTGGGTAGGGAACATTCCCCTGGAGGAGGGCATGGCAACTCACTCCAGTATTCTTACATAGAGAATCCCATGGCCATAGGAGGCTGGTAGCCTGCAGTCCATAGGGTTGCACAGAGTTGGACATGACTGAAGCAACTTAGCATGCATGAATGCATAGTATATGTATTGATATGCATACACATCTTTCAAGTGTTTTTTTTTTTTTTTAACTAGGCAGTGGATACAATTGTTAGAAGAGACACAGTCAAATTACCTTTTTTCCCCTAATTTTAAATTACTTAAGCACTTGTTTCAAAAATGAAGAAGGCTTTGATATTCATTTATTAGTACTAAATTACTTGTGATGACACACGCGAGAAACTTGATACATAGCAGGGATCCTTCCTTTTAAAGGTTCTTGTTTTGTTATATATATTTTCATGTATCATACAGCCAGCTTTGGACCTTAAAGGACATCAGTGTAAGGAATAGATGTGTTGCAATTAGATAGAAATTATTTATCATTCAAGGAAAAAAGCTCAAACTGGATTATGATAAATTCCATGAATTATACAACTAACTTGATAGTTTGTTCATCTATCGATGCCACCTGCCTTACTAAAATATACACTTTTCTCTCCTGCACCAAAAATCAGTGTTCAAGAGTATTTTCCCCAAAAGAATGTTGATGGACTCTTGTTCATATATATATATATATATATATATCTTTTAATATCTCATGTGTAATTTTTCCAAGCATAAGGAGAATGAGGAAGAAGGAAATGCCTTAACCCATTGACTTAAAGTTTTGAGACAGACCTGTTGTATTTTTATTTATTTATTTAGGGTTGCATTGGGTCTTAGTTGTGGAGTGCAGATTCTTCCTTGTGGCACACAGGCTTCTTTGTAGCTGTGGCACACGTGGGCTCCAGAGCACATGGATTCTGTAGCTTGCTGCATCCAGGCTCTCTAATTGAGGTGCACAGGCTCAATAGTCACAGTAGGCAGACTTAGTTGCCCCTTGCTGTGGGATCTTAGTTCACTGACTAGGGATGAAAAGCGGAGTCCCCTGCATTGAAAGGCAGATTCTCAACCAGTGGGCCATCAGGGGAGTTCCAGACATGTGTTTTAAAGACACAGTGACACTTTTCCCCTGGGTGGACATGAAGAGTTATGTTTATGTTTCTCTTTAGGAGATGCATAAAAGCTGAGAGCAGCTGAACAACTCTTGTCACTTGTTACAGGTATTTAAATTTATGTTGCTCATTTTTTTCCCATGAATACTATATATTTATCCACCTCAGATGAAAACAACATCAGAAGGAAGGAAAAACCCACCAAATGAAATTAAACCAGCAGGACTGAGCCAAAATTTAGTTCCAACCAGCTTGATCAGTGATGTTTTATTCATCTATCGCCTGCACTTATATCAAATTGTTGATGCACAGATTTCAAGCATAAATAGCAAATGCATCATTTCATTTTACTTGTGTAGTATCATGAATTAATACGGTACCCATTAGTCTGTTGGATCCCCCTAGATGCTCGGGTGCTGCATCAAATGACTTCCTATTAGTTGTGTTAAACCTATTTTTCAAATGGAATGAACAGAATTCTCAGATGTTTTAAGACATAATGAGACAGATTATTTAAGTACTTAGGTCACTTTATGAAAGTAAGTTAAGCATGACTGGAAGAAGCATTAATGCATTTATGCTACAGAACAAATTACTGAGGCAATTTATGTATTTTTCGAAAGCTCATGTCTTTTATAACCCAAGTATTTTCCAGTCTTTCTTTGATTTTGGTTACGGAGGCAATGGAAAGTTAACAGGGTAAGCTGAAATTATGTGAGAGGCCTGTTTTAGAAATGTTGTGTGGGGAGACCTCCATGAAGAGGGAATATTTAAGTAGAAATCTGCAAAGGAGGCAAGGCTGCAAAAGACATAGGGGAGGAGCATTTCAAGTAGAGCCCCTATCAAGTGCAAAGGCCCTGAGCGGAGTGTGGCAAGTTCCTGGAAGAGGAAGAACGCTCCAGTATCGTTCAATATACTCAGTTCTGCAATATTCCAAAATCATGCTCTTTACATGACACTGCACTGCCTAAAAACAAAACCAAAGAGAAACAAAATAAACACTGAGAAATCATGAGTGTGCTCTTTACCCTGAACAATTCTTTGCTCTTTTCTTAAGGTCACTAAATCTCCACTGATTACAGACAGTCCTTGATTTAAGAAGTTTTAACTTGACAGATTTTCAGTTTTACAGTGTAGGAAAGTGATATGCATTCAGTAGAAACCCTGCTTCAAATTTTGCATTTTATCTTTTCCAGGGTGAATTAAATGTAGCATGATACTTTCTCATTTTACTGGGCAGTGGCAATGAGCTACAGCTCTCAGTCAGCCAGACAATCACGTGGATAAACAAATGATACACTTAGAACTGATCTGTATCCAGAAACCATTCAGTTTTTCACTTTCAGCACAGTATTAAGTAAATTGTGTGAGATATTTGACACTTTATTATATAATATATTAAATGATTTTGCCAAATGCAAGCTAATTCAAGTGTTCTGAACACATTTAAGGTAGCTTAGGCTAAGCTATGATGTTTGGCAGGTTAGGTATATTAAAAGCATTTTTGACTTAAGATATTTCAACTTATAATGGGTTTATTAGAATGTATACATATCATAAGTCAAGGAAGATTCATATATGTTTCCTTTTTTTGAGTCCCTCACTTAAATCATACTCTGTTTTCCAATGTATCATGCATGTTGCTAAACTATTTTTAAAAGTAATATACCCAGTTTATAAATATATAAACATATGGGAAATTTCATTTGAAGGAAAGATGGATAGATAGGTGAAAGATAAATAGACAATAGACAATAGATAAACTTTTTTTTACCCTTTTCAGAAAATCCATATCCAGGAATTTTGCACATGCTCTTGAGGACTATTGGGCCACTTAAATTTGCTGAAACTTCATATTATACATTATTATACAGTATTCATTTCTTTATTCATAACTAATAATACCCATCATTCATTTTGCCTAACTGAGCCTTTGAAACCTTTTTTTCCTTTATATTACTATTATTAGCACACTCAATTATTTGATTCAAAAAAAGATGATATTATTACCATTGTGTGCTTTCTAAAAATACATAAAATGAAGTGAAATATACAAATAATAAGTCAGATTTGTTGCAAAAAGTTTAGATTTTTAGAAAACAAGTGACTGGAAGTTACTTGATCGTGAGATAGTTTGACATATACAATGGATAACTTACATTAACAAAAAGCTAAAGGCATTATAAAAGGCATTAAGGGGTGAAAAATACAATAGTCAAAAAAGTGATTTTACAAGAGTCCTTTGATTTTCCTTTTGCGCTGTGTTTTTCTTTTTTTTAATTTAAATTTATTTATTTTAACTGGAGGCTAATTACTTTACAATATTGTATTGGTTTTGCCATACATCAACATGAATCCACCACAGGTGTACACGTGTTCCCCATCCTGAACCCCCCTCCCACCTCCCTTCCTATACCATCCCTCTGGGTCATCCCAATGCACCAGCCCCAAGCATCCTGTATCCTGCATCAAAACTGGACTGGCGATTCGTTTCATATATGATATTATACATGTTTCAATGCCATTCTCCCAAATCATCCCACCCTCTCCCTCTCCCACAGAGTCCAAAAGACCGTTCTATACATCTGTGTCTCTTTTGCTGTCTCGTATACAGGGTTATCATTACCATCTTTCTAAATTCCATATATATGCATTAGTATACTGTATTGGTGCTTTTCTTTTTGGCATACTTCACCCTGTATAATAGACTCCAGTTTCATCGACCCCATTAGAACTGATTCAAATGTATTCTTTTTAATGGCTGAGTAATACTCCATTGTGCATATGTACCACAGCTTTCTTATCCATTCATCTGCTGATGGACATCTAAGTTGGTTTTCATCACTCTAGATAAGCAATCGCTATGAGATGTGTAGATGTCTTTTTTTAAACTATCAAAGTAAGTTTGCTTGCTTTTTTAAAGAGAAATAAATAACTTGAGGTGCACTATATTTTGAGCCAACAACACTAAGGCTGTAGATAAATTCTAGTACAAAAAGAAGTCACAAATGCTTTTTATGTTGAAAGTACACTAAACTAATGAGAGAGAAGGAACTCTTGGATCAAAAAACCCATACCTTATCCACCAGGAATTAGCCATTGTTGCTCATCATTCAGATTGCATTTTTGCTCACGATACCTGATAGTTTGAAGGTTTTGTTCCTATGCAAGTAATTCTGAGGTGGAAAGAGACAAACCCTGTTGAATATTAGTGCTCTTCAATCTTCCAGACTTCAGTTTCTAATTTAGGACTTTGAGAGAGGAAAACAGGGGATCTCTAAGATTCTCTCAGTTTTGACATCCCCAGATTCTATATCAAGCAGGACTCTCAAAGAGACTGATTCAAAAATGTTAATGTGGACTTGCTTTTGAGGAACTGCTATTATTCATTCTTAAATACAGCCCTCAGAAGTGTGACATAGTGCAAAACGTTTTGAAAGAAGCTTTGGGACATAAGGGTTCTCATCCCAACCCTGCCACTGACAATTCTGATAATCCTCATTTAAAAATAGAGATGACCTCAAACTGTCTTTCTCATTCTAAATTTCAATGAGAGATAAGTAAGTTGTTCTTAACAATAATTATAGCCAGTGCGCAGGAAAACATTCTCAGCAAACAAAAGGCTCTGTGAAGTCTTCAGATCTCGATTTGTTTTTTCCTTCTTGAAATGAGCAGTGAGTTATGATGGCCACTTGGCACACTTGAAGCCCTTCAAATAGTCAATTCTTTGCTCTTTCCAAAGCTCTGGAGATCTGTTTTCTCTGAAATGTTTGTTTCTCTCAATTTGTAGCTCTCTGTAGGATCCCACGTTCAGAACGTAAAATAAAAAAATAGAAGGAAAAGTGAATAATCTTACCCCAAATTTATTACAAACAGCAATTTAGAAGACTCATTATCACAGTAAGAAACATAAAAAAGAAGAATCATAATCAAAGAATGTGAGGAAAATGTAGAAAATATGTGGGTACATAGCTATCCAGCTATTTCAACAACATCCAAATGCATATTGTATTGTTCATGCGTGAATCAATAAATACATTTCTGTACTCATTTAACAGAGTGTTACTGAAGTTAGATTATAGTTATAAATGATAATTAAAATCAAATCATTAGAAATGAAGTGTGCTTAGCATCTTCTACCAGTCTACGGATAATGAAGTTGCTCAAATTGGTTGAAATTCATCAATTTTTGTTTTACACTCTTATCAGGGTTTTATAAAACAAAAGTGTCAAGGAGGAGTCCCCAGGCTTCAAGAGACTATAAAATCTCACTGAAGCTGGTTTCCTACAAGTCAAATGAAAAGGGATAAAGCCCCTTGGTACACATTCACTGCTGAGTTGGTTGGATTGAGTCAATTCTAAGTTTTCAAGATTGTTGAACTCATCAAGGAAGACCCGAGAAGACAGATAAAATACATACAGAGTGGACTCTATGCTTCAACTTCAGCAAAATCCAAGTGATTTCTCAGCCTGTACTTCTGAATTCCTGCAGCCTGGGTCTGAGCACTCTTTAAAACTCATTAGTTACTACCTGTGGTGCCTCACTTGGACAGCCATGCTTTCTTGAAAACATGAGACTCCAGCCCTCTCCAGCTCTGAGCTACAGAGTCTCAGGCTGACTTTTGATTGCAGTGTCTCCAAGGAAGATGGGAAGCTGCTGAGTTCAGTAACTCCATGGGAAACTTTAGTCTATCCCAGGGTGGAAGTAGCCACACAGGAAAAACTAGAGAATACTGGGAGAAGAGGAAGCAGAGACTGAGAAGTGATATATGTGGAAGACTCAGGAGATAGATATTACAGGGGAAAGTTAGTCAGGTTATGCCAGGATTTCTCACCATTGAGAACAAGTAAGCCTCTTCTGCAGGTATGCAGTGTTGTTGTGTGTATGAGTTTATATTATAGGACATTTAGCAATGTCCATGCCCTCTACCCAAAGGATGCCAGCAGCACTCACAAGTTGCACAAATCAAAATTTCCAAATGTTCCATGCTGTGGAGTAGAGGGGTAGAGGAAAGGGTGACAAACTCGGTCCTCATTTAGAAGTCTCCTGTGGTTCATTATCTACCCCCCTGGTTTGGATTAACTGCTTTCTACTTTACCTTTTGATAACCATATTTCTTCTTCAGAAGTCTTCCCTTACTCTCTGTGAGGACTTAGACGCTCTTCTGCATGCTTTGTTAAAACTCTGTTCTTCCTTCACTCAACAGAAACACATAAGACACCTACTATGAATTGTGTGTGTCCTAGTACATCATGAGAAACTCTGGGCTGGAAGAAGCACAAGCTGGAATCAAGATTGCCGGGAGTAATATCAATAACCTCAGATATGCAGATGACACCACCCTTATGGCAGAAAGTGAAGAGGAACTCAAAAGCCTCTTGATGAAAGTGAAAGTGGAGAGTGAAAAGTTGGCTCAAAGCTCAACATTCAGAAAACGAAGATCATGGCATCTTTTCCCATCACTTCATGGGAAATAGATGGGGAAACAGTGGAAACAGTGTCAGACTTTATTTTTGGGGGGCTCCAAAATCACTGCAGATGGTGACTTCAGCCATGAAATTAAAAGACGCTTACTCTTTGGAAGAAAAGTTATGACCAACCTAGATAGCATATTGAAAAGCAGAGACATTACTTTGCCAACAAAGGTCCGTCTAGTCAAGGCTGTGGTTTTTCCTGTGGTCATGTATGGATGTGAGAGTTGGACTGTGAAGAAAGCTGAGTGCCGAAGAATTGATGCTTTTGAACTGTGGTTGTTGGAGAAGACTCTTGAGAGTCCTTTGGACTGCAAGGAGATCCAACTAGTCCATTCTGAAGGAGATCAGTCCTGGGATTTCTTTGGAAGGAATGATGCTAAAGCTGAAACTCCAGTACTTTGACCACCTCATGCAAAGAGTTGACTCATTGGAAAAGACTGATACTGGGGGGGATTGGGGGAGGAGGAAAAGGGGATGACAGAGGATGAGATGGCTGGATGGCATCACGGACTCAATGGACGTGAGTTTGAGTGAACTCCGGGAGTTGGTGATGGACAGGGGGGCCTGGTGTGCTGTGATTCATGGGGTCACAAAGAGTTGGACACGACTGAGCGACTGAACTGAACTGAACTGAAAGATATGACGGTAACTAAAATAGACATGGTTCCTATCCTTATGAAGCTTTCATATTTGAAGTGAAAACACATGATCAAGTGTATGTATAAACGAGTAGAAAATTTGTAGTTTCTAGGAAGGAATGAAAGAAAGTGAGGTGGTGGGAATACTACTTAGGAGAACTGCAGGAAAGCCAGTGGCTATAGTGTGGTTCGCTAGGAGAAAGGCAGATCTGAGATCAGGTAGAAAAGGCAGTCATGGACAAGTTGATATAGAGTCTAGTAAACAATGTTAAAGCCCTAGGTCTTATTTAAGTGCCCTTTCATAGCTCTTAATGAACTACCTCTATGTCAAGAGATATGGTCTCTCTGTCTCTTGGCCTTAAGCAATCCATTCCATTTTTCTAAGAGTTGTAAAGTGAGTAACCACATATGCCTTAAATAGTGTTGTGAGGATCAAATAAAATGGAATACTAATGAAGTGATTTGGAGAAGGAAATGACAACCCACTCCAGTATTCTTGCCTGGAAAATCCATGGACAGAGGAACCTGGAGGGCTACAGTCCATGGGGTCCCAAAGAGTTGGACACGACTGAGCAACTAACACACACAATGAAGTGAAAGTCGCTCAGTCGTGTCTAATAAGTATTCCTTAATGAAACCATAGTCACAGCACTACATGCATTATATCTCTTAGTCCACAAACAATAGGCTTTATTCCCACTAGGAGAATGGAGGAATGACTCTTGCACTCAATGTCGAAGGCAGAGTAAGAGGTTGTTGGTGCAAAACACATGATGAAGAGGATAAGGCACTCCAGAACATGGGAGCAACATATGCAAAGTTATCAGAAATACTGGAGTCGGGGGTGATAATAAGCAATCAGATATGTACAGCTGGAGAGTACAGTGCAGGGACCAGGAGGAGAAAACTCCGGAGAAATAGATTCTTAACTTATTTGGGTTATTCAGTCTTGCTGTAACTAACTTTACTTCTTCAAGTCTCAATTTCCTTGTGTATGAAAAGGGGCAATGACCCTTTGTTTGTAGTATTATTGTAAGAGAAACATTAAGTAATCTTTTTGCACAGAGCACAACCCAAAGTAAGTTATTTAAAATATTAGCTTTTAAAGTATTAATATATACCCAAATATCCAAGGAATTTTTATTAATGCACCAATACCCTTCTAAGCTCATTTTCAGTGGTAAGCTATCATATTCTGTTGCAGATCTTCCCCATTCTACACTTTGATAATGACTTAATATGGGAACACACATCAGACCAGATTTTTTAGATTACCAAAGTTGGAATGGATAGTCAATATATCAAGTGACAAAATCATATCTTGATAGACCGAAGTGATTACATTTAACATAGATAAATGTATAGTCCTAAACTCACATTCAGGGGAAAAAAAATCTATTTGAGATGAGACAGATGTGGGTAAACAGCCATTCATATGAAATATCAAAGGGTATTTTTATGTGAATGAACACTCAATATGTGATAAGAATGCTGTATATTTTCCAAAAGTGCAGATGCAGTGGTATTTTAGTGGCATTCATAGAGGTATGTGCCTGATAGAAGAAAAAGTAATTATCTCACTTCAGTAAAACCAAAGAAACTTATCTCAGTGACAGAAAGTGGTTGATATGTACAGATTGTTTGAATGATTGCATCTTTGAAACTAATGACTGAAGGGATCAGTATATTAATACTGCAAATGTATCTCTGGTTAGTGTCCATTTAGAATGAAAGGTATGAAAGATTCTCTGAAAGATGTGAAAAGCAGTGTCTGAAAGGAAATGGGGCTCAAAACATTGACCTTCATCTCCTCTTTTGATTCCTGTAATTCTGCTAGTGTTAAGGAGGCCAGTAGACCAGTTGGCAGATCTTTTCAAGGAAGTTGACCCTGAATAGTTTGCTTTTGACATATGGCCAATGGAAAAGTCAGACTGTAATTCATCTGGGGAGTCTGGTTGAAATGTGTAATGATGGGCATGACATGTACTCAGCAAGAGTGGCATGAACCCATACAAGGGAATTGGAATGCTTACAAAGAGGATGCTCCAAAAAGAGGGTGCAGAGAAAAGCACAGCCTTCATTTGAAATAAACTCTTGGTGAATTTTAAGAGACTGGAACATGTTTTAAGGAAATCTGGGCTTGCTTTCAAAAGCAGGATCCATTTATAGTCTGAGGGGAAAGCCACAGGAGGCTAAGGGATGCTGGCTGAGATGTACTTTGAATTCCTTGATTTTCCAAATCTGAAGCTCAAAGTCAAATTCAGGCCCTGCCAACTACTTGAACCATGACGAGAGTTAAAAGGTTTTCGTAAGTCCTTGAAAAATATAACTACAGCTTGACGGCTTTAATTCTCCAACATCAATAATGGTGGCTGGGTTGGATAATCCTTGTGATACTACTCAGTTTCACTCCCTGGTACAAACTCTGCATTTGTTCCTTGTTTTGGAAAGGTATTACTCATAGAGGAAAAATGGTAAAGTGATTTATGTAAGACGATTCTCTACAAGCCATGACAGTCATGACTTGCTTTGCATTCTCGGGATGGCATGAAATTCTGTCAGAGCACACGAAAGCTCTTTTAAGAAGCAGGTGAACACAGGATTACGGACAGAAAATTCTATGGCAAAATGGTAAGCACAGATTAAGGAAAAGCGCACCACTGGCGGTATCACATCTGGATGAGAAAGAGATGATGTTGTGTTGCTTTAGAGATGATGCTTTAGTCGCTAAATTGTGTCCAACCCTTGTGACCCCATGGGTTGTAGCCCACCAGGCCCCTCTGTCCATGGGATTTTCCAGGCAAGAATACTGAAGTGGTTTGCCATTTCCTTCTCCACGGTATCTTCCTGACCCAGGGGTTGAACCCAGGTCTTCTATGCTGCAGGCAGTCTTCCTGCATTGAAGGTGGATTCTTTACTGACTGAGCTACTAGGGATAGACAGATAGATAAACAGATAGAAAGAGAGAGACAGACAGACAGACAGATAGATAGTCATTCAGTCTTTTAAGTCTTACAGTGATTTTTATCTAGCAGACCCTCTTTATTGAAGAATCCCTTCTCACATCACTTACTACTCATTCTTGACTAGTTGACTCTTGCTCTCAATTTCAGAAAGACTATTTCCAACTAAATTGGTCTTAAAAATATTACTTTCTCAGCTCTTTTCCACATGTTAACACCCCTTTCCCTTGTTCACTTTTGCCCTTTTATAACATTCCCTGTAATAAACTGTATAGCCTAAGCTATGCTCTAACACCCTCCAAATCTTATTTGCATGCTGCAATAAAATGTATTTCTCACAAACTCTAAATGTTCCATGAATACCAGCATAAGGCTGTGCTTAACACGGTCAGCAAGGGACCCTCACCGATAGACGCCAGGCCTTGCTGTTATTGCACCATCTGTGACTCTAGTCTCTTCCCAGTAACTAAGGCAGTGAAAGGGAAAGAGTAGAAACTTGTGCTGATCAAACCTCTCTCCAGAAGTAATGTCAATCAAAGATGTTCACAGCTCATATCTCGGAATCCACCCACCATCATGCTGTAGTGGAGCCACTGTTAAAAGTCTCACCTGTGATGGCCTGAGATGTGATCTCAGTGGAAGGAAATTATGAGCAAGAACAGTTACCTGAGCAGCTGACAAAGTTTGGGGAAAGTGATAACAATAAAGACAGTAGGATTGTATGGGTTTTGCTAGGAAAGAGATGTGCTAAATAACACAATAATAGGCTAGGAGTGAGTGATCAATAACTAATAGCTAAGTGTGAAAGCCAATGGATTAGGGAAAAACCCAGACTTCCCTCCTGTGTTCCTACTTACACCACACTCACAACACTCCTGACAGCAGATGTGTGGAGGGTTTCCCTACAGCAAGCAATCCACTGAGACATCAGCAGAGTCTCCAACAATTTAACTCAATTATGACATGCTCTACCCAGATATAATGTCAGATCCCACAGGTCACATGAGACTGCCCCCATTTCAGATGCCAGTCACAAGTAATAGATCCCCAGGTTTCCTACAACTTCTGTCTGATTTGTCCACAAATAGGAGGTTCCAATTACCTCCCTGCCCTTAGATTTTGTTATTTGCTGGAGAAGCTCACAGAACTCAAGGAAACACTTATTTAATTTTGCCAGTTTATTGAAGGATATGATAAAGGTTATTGATGGACAGACAGATGCAGAGATAGATAAGGTGAGGTTTGTGGGGAGTCCTGAACTTGTGACTATGAACTTCCGTCTTGCTGGAGGTAGGGAGCATCACTCTCCTATACATGGATATATTCTTGGAAGTTCTCTGAACTCCATGCTATTGGAATTTTAGTGAAGCTTCCTCACTTGAACATGATCAATTATTAATATTGACTCCATATTTAGCCCCTCTTCCTTCTCTGGAGAATGTGAGGTGGGGCTGAAAATTCTGCCTCTAACCATGACTTGGTTTTTCTTGGAATCAGCCTCCACCCAGGCGCCCACTCAGAGTTACCTCATTAGAACAAAAGGTGTTCCTAGTGTTCTTGTCATTTAGGAAATTATAAGAACTGAAACTCCAAAACTTTGGCCACCTGATGCAAAGAGCTGACTCATTGGAAAAGTCCCTGATGCTGGGAAAGATTGAAGTCAGGAGGGGAAGGGGACAACAGAGGATGAGATGGTTAGATGGCATCACTGACTTGATGGACGTAAGTTTGAGCAAGCTCCAGGAGTTGGTGATTGACAGGGAAGCCTTGTGTGCTGCAGTCCATGGGGTTGCAAAGAGTCAGACACGACTGACTAAACTGAGCGCAATGGTTGAAGGTCTTGAAAGAAAATGACTGGAAAATTGAAGAGAAAGAAATCCAGGTACATAGAGTGATGGAAGTGAGCACAAATGTGAGTAATGTTGTATCACATGATAGTGTCCAGTAGAAGGCATCCACCGTTGTGATAGGCAGAATAATGTCTGGCTCCCCTAAGATGTCTTCCTTCTTATTCCTGGAATTTGTGAATATATTACCTTACATGTTACAAGGGGTTTTGCTGATGTGATTAAATTAAGGATCTCGAAAATGGGAAAACTGTCCTGATTTATCTGGATTGTCCCAATGTAATCACTAGGCTCTGTATAACTGAAAGAGTAAGGTGAGGGCATCTCCACCATCAAAGATGTAATAAACAAAGCAGAAATTGGAACGATATGATTGCTGTCAGGTGGTCTTGAGTCAAAGAAGCTCAAAAGAGCTAGGAAACATTCTTTCCTAAATCTTCCAGAAGGAATTCTGCTTATGCCTTGATTTTAATCCCATGATACCCATTTCAGACTCTGACTTCCAAACTATAATATAACAAATTTACTTTTTTAAAGACACTAAGTTTGTGGGAATTTGTTTCAGCATCAGTAGGGAACAGACATAACCATTGAGAGTCACTAAACAACAAAGTAGATGTCATGACTCACCCAGCTGACCTCAGCCTCTCTCTTCTATCCTAGAGTAATGGTCATATGAATGTATCCACAGTGGTAGTGGTAGAAGTAACACATGGGTCCATGGACTCCTAACACCAAAGCTGATCTAAATATTAAATGTTACTATATTGCCATTAATTGAGATCAATTCTTAGCCTTTAATGTGGCATTAGTCACTCAGAACACCATCCAGCAACTTAGTTGCAAATTTTTTTTAATTTTATTTTATTTTTAAACTTTATATAATTGTATTAGTTTTGCCAAATATCAAAATGAATCTGCCACAGGTATACATGTGTTCCCCATCCTGGACCCTCCTCCCTCCTCCCTCCCCATACCATCCCTCTGGGTCATCCCAGTGCTCTAGCCCCAAGCATCCAGTATCGTGCATCGAACCTTTTATCTTAGATCCTTCCTACCCCTGATGGCTCAGTGTTAAAAAATCTGCCTGCCAATGCAGAAGATGTGGGTTTGATCCCTGGGACAGGAAGATCCCTTGGAGAAGGAAATGGCAACCCTCCTCAGTATCCTTGCCTGGGAAATCCCATGGACAAAGGAGCCTGGTGGGCTAAAGTCCATGGGGTTGTGAAAGAGTTGGACACAACTTAGGGACTAAACAGCAACAAGCCCTGAGGAGACAACAGTTTATCTTTCCTAAAGTTGGCAAATACTCTGGGTATGGATTTCCCTTTCCCATTTGTAGACTTTCAACCATCCTCATCATCTAGAACATACAGAAGGTTTGAATTGTCAAATTCAAAGCCATGGGATTTGCATAGCATTACATCCGACTGAGGAATCCACTTTATTGTTTTTAACTTTTCATTTTGTGTTGGAGTATAGTTGATTAACAATGTTTTGATATCAAACAATGTTACAATGTTTCAGGTGGACAGCAAAGGGATTCAGACATACATTTACATGTATCTATTTTCCCCCAAGTTCAGTTCAGTCAGTCATATCCAACTCTTCACGACCGCATGGACTGCAGCATGCCAGGCTTCTCTGTTCATCACCAACACCCGGAGCTTGCTCAAACTCATAGCCATCGAGTCAGTAATTACATCCAACTATCTCATCTTTTGTTATCCCCTTCTCCTTGTGCCCTTTTCCCCAGCATCAGGGTCTTCTCCAAGGAGTCAGTTCTTCACATCAGGTGGCCAAAGTATTGAAGCTTCAGCATCAGTCCTTCCAATGAATATTCAGGATTGATTTCCTTTAGAATTGACTGGTTTGATCTCCTTTTTGTCCAACAGAGTCTCAAGAGTCTTCTCCAACACTGCAGTTCAGAAGAATCAATTCTTCAGCATTCAGCTTTCTTTATGATCCAACTCTCACACCCATACATGACTACTGGAAAAACCATATCTTTGACTATACAGACCTTTGTTGGCAAAGTAATGTCTCTGCATTTTAACATGCTGTCTAGGTTTGTCATAGCTTTTCTTCCAAGGAATAAGTGTCTTTTAATTTCATGGCCGCAGTCACCATCTGCAGTGATTTTGGAGCCCAAGAAAATAAAGTCTGTCACTGTTTCCATTGTTTTCCCATCTATTTCGCCCCCAAACTCCCCTCCTATCCAGGCTGCCATATAACATGGAGCAGAATTCCCAATGCTATGCAGTAGGCTATCCATTTTAAATGTAACAGTGTACACATATCCATCCCAAACTCCCTAACTATCCCTATCCCCTCCCATTCTTCTGACCCCCTCCAGCAACCATAAGTTAGTTCTCTAAGTCTGTGAGTCTGTTTCTGTTTTGTTAATAAGTTCATTTGTATCATTTTCTTTTTAGAGTCTGCATATAAATGATATTATACAATATTTGTCTTTCACTGTCTGACTGACTTCACTCAGTATGACAGTCTCTAGGTCCATCCGTGTTGCTGAAGATGGCATTACTTCATTCTTTTTAATGGCTGAATAATATTCCACTCCGTGTGTATATACCACATCTTCTTTATCCATTTATCGTGTGTATATACCACATCTTCTTTATCCATTTATCTGTCGATGGGCACTTAGGTTGCTTTCAAGTAGTGGCTATTGTAAGCAGAGCTGCCCTTTTGGATCATGTATTTCTTCAGAAATATACCCTGGAACTGGATTGCAGAGTCATATGGTAGCTCTCTAAGGGACCTCTATACTGTTCTCCATATTGGCTATACTAATTAATGTTCCCACCAACAATTACCTTCTCTGTGGAGGGAGTGGAAGGTTCCTTTCTCCTGCACCCTTTTGAGCATTTAATGTTTGTGGATTTTTTGATGATAGCCATTCTGACTGATGTGAGGTGATACCTCATTGTAGTTTTGATTTCCACTCTCTAGTAATTAGTGATGATAAATATCTTTTCATGTGCCCCTTGGCTATCTGTATGTCTTCTTCAGAGAAATGTATATTTAGGTCTTCTGCCCAATTTTTTGATTGGATTGCTTGTTTTGATGATAATAAGCCTGATGAGATAACTTATAAATTTTGGAGAATAATCCTTTGTTTGTCACATCATATGAAAATATTTTCTCCCAATCTGTGGGTTGTCATTTCATTTTGCGTATTGTATCCTTTGCTGTGCAAAAGCTTTTGAGTTTAAATAGGTCCCGTTTGTTTATTTTTGTTTTTATTTCTATTATTCTCAGAGACAGATTGAAAAAGATATCACTGTGATTTAAGTCAGAGTGATCTATCTAGGTTCTCCTCTAGGAGTTTTATAGTGTTTGGTCTCACATTTATGTCTTTAATCTAATCTAACTTTACCTTTGTGCATGGTGTTAAGGAATGATCTAGTTTCATTTTTTTCACATGTAGCGGTCTAGTTTTTCTAGTATCATTTGTTGAAGGGACTGTGTTTCCAACATTGTGTAGTCTTCCCTCCTTTATTGTAGATTAATGGGCCATAGGTGTGTGGGTTTATTTCTGGGCTTTCTATCCTGTTCAAGGAACCCACTTTAGAGCAGAAGTATTATAGCAGTGGGATCCACTGGATCTGTCATATACACATCAAGCAAACCATCAGACTGATAGAGCAATGAAAATTATAACTGAAATACAGACTGGTAATTTGGACTGCAAGGAGATCCAACCAGTCCATTCTAAAGGAGATCAGTCCTGGGTGTTCATTGGAAGGACTGATGCTAAAGCTGACACTCCAATACTTTGGCCACCTCATGCGAAGAGTTGACTCATTGGAAAAGACCCTGATGCTGGGAAGAATTGGGGGCAGGAGGAGAAGGGGCGACAGAGGATGAGATGGCTGGATGGCATCACCGACTTGATGGACATGAGTTTGAGTAAACTCTGGGAGTTGGTGATGGACAGGGAGGCCTGGCGTGCTGTGATTCATGGGGTTACAAAGAGTTGGACACAACTGAGCGACTGAACTGAACTGAATGACTCCTGAGTATATGGAAAATAATCTATCAGGATGCAGTACACACCCTAAATCAATGCCTGTCATATTTTCCAGTGAACCCAACAGATATGAGTCTGAGAAATATGGCTGAAAGCTGGAGTGACCACACATATCATCACTCCTATTGATTCCAGTCCTGCAACTCTTGACTCTAAAGGTTTAGAAGTCCTGATCCTTTGCCAGAGGACACAGACATAATCTCATTCAACTTGCAACTATAGCTGCCATCTGGTTACTTTAGGATATGTGTGCCAAGAAATCAGCAGTCAAGGGGAAAAAAAAAAAAGGGAATCACCAACCTGAATAGGGTAATAGACTCCAAATATTAGGAGGAGATAGGACTGCCAAAGAATACGTTCAGGTACCAAAGAATAGGATTTGTGTCCATGAGAGCCGCAATCACATCTCTTGACATCTTTTCCCATATTTAACAGGAAATTGACAAGCAAAGCACCTGTGGCCTGAGAAGGACATTATGACTGTCCACAATACCCACTTGATATGAGGATTTGGGTCACTTGTCTGTGTAATCTACCTAAAACCAGCAGAGGTGCTAGCCAAGGCTAGGTGGAATCTAAAATGTGAAGTTGAGGAAGGAGATTATAAGTCAGAATTAACTACAGGAGGAAAATAGACAAAGCAGAATCCTGGCAAAGCCATTTCTGCTGCTGCTAAATCACTTCAGTCGTGTCTGACTCTGTGCGACTCCATAGATGGCAGCCCACCAGGCTCCACTGTCTCTGGGGTTCTCCAAGCAAGAACACTGGAGTGGGTTGCCATTTCCCTCTCCAGTGCATGAAAGTGGAAAGTGAAAAGTGAAAGGGAAGTCGCTCAGTCGTGTCCGACTCTTCGCAACCCCTGCAGCCCACCAGGCTCCTCCATCCGTGGGATTTTCCAGGCAAGAGTACTGAAGTGGGGTGCCATCGCCTTCTCCAGAAGCCATTTCTAGAACTTATCATACGAAGAAAGTAGTTGGTTCCAGTTAGTGCAAGGTGTGCCACCCTGGTGGGTCTCCATTCCCCGACTTCCTCTTTTCCACTGTCAGGCCTGAGTCACACATTCCTGAAGCTGCTGAGACTGTTGGTAGCTGAAGGCTCTTACATGAATCATTCCCCAGGAATTTCCTCAAAAGAAGAGAGCTGACTTACGCAAACCCATGACCTATTCCTGAGACGTGCCACCTTGAGTCACTGGTGGAGGAGGAGGTAAACATGAGTCAAAAGAGTCCAATTATGAAGACTCATCCCACCTCCGGTGATCCCCTTGGATTGTGGTGACTGTGTTTATAATTCTGCATTCCTCATTATTCGCTATTTCACTCACCCACAGGTTCTGACTCAAAGTATATTCCCCCCAAACCTTTTATATAAAAATGTTCATCTCAGGGTCTATTAGGGGGAAAACCTGACCTATGGCATCTAAATAAGAATCAGTAAGAACCATGAAGAAGAAGTGCAGGTTTCTATGAAAGTATAGAATCTAAGCGGAGAAGGCAATGGCACCCCACTCCAGTACTCTTGCCTGGAAAATCCCATGGACAGAGGAGCCTGGTAGGCTGCAGTCCATGGGGTCGCTAAGAGTTGGACACGACTGAGCGACTTCACTTTCACTTTTCCCTTGCATGCATTGGAGAAGGAAATGGCAACCCACTCCAGTGTTCTTGCCTGGAGAATCCCAGGGACGGGGGAGTCTGGTGGGCTGCCGTCTGTGGGGTCGCAAAGAGTCGGACATGACTGAAGTGACTTAGCATAGCATAGCATAGAATCTAAGATTAGGTTTAAATCAATCAGTAAGTTCAGTCGCTCAGTAGTGTCCCACTCTTTGCAACCCCATGGACTGCAGCACACCAGACTTCCCTGTCCATCACCAACTCCCATATTAGTATCGGATGGATGTGCTGTTTCCTTTTTTATTTAGACCTGGAAATTGAAATCACTTCTTTGTTCCCCTGTCCTTTTCCCTCTGCCTCTCCCACTAAGGAAACTTTGACCAACATCAAAGAGCAGCCGCACAGTAGAGAGCTGACTTAGCCATAAGGATTTCCCATTGCTGTGATATATGTGACTTTTTCCTTTTGCTGTCACTTAATTCTGCCCCCTGGACTTGCCTCTAAGGTGCAGAGAGAGAACCAAGTCTCTGTACTTTCAAGAATGTCTTTCTTTTCAAATTATCACTTGAACAGACAGGATGATCCCACACAGACCCCTTTAAGTTATCCAACAGGCTTCTAAATATGAGAGAAGCACAAAATATGCCTTTCCATGTTTCTGGCACCTCTATGAGTAGAAAAAAAATACAAATTATCATTGCATATTAAAGGCATCTGGGAAATGAGGTGATCACTGATAATTATGAAACTACATATGAATATAGGCTCATAAACATTTTACCTTTTAAGGCATTTTATTAAATATTTAACAACAGCCTCAGTTTTGGAATCAGATCTTGTGGACTCCAATTCTACCTCCTCCAATTCCCAACTGTTTCATTTTGAGCAGGTCAGTTAAATACAGTGATTTAAATGCACCATTTGTATATGTGCCAGGGGGTTTATAATAGGTAGATGGCATGTGGTGCATGTTCTGTCCAACCCTCTCTTCTCTGACACTGAACCTGTCTCCCTGCTGCAAGTGTTGGTTGCTCCTAGCACTTACCTGTACATTTCGTCAAAGGTTTTCCCTTGGTTGATGAGATCTACCTCGTTTTCCCTTGGTTGAGGTCCATCTGAAGTGGCTGGGCAACTGCTTATACCCAACTCACCCCCAGCACTCTGGCCAGTAATTGAATCTGCAGTGGGTATATGTCCCAATTCTGACCAAGGAATTATGAAAATATCCTACAGGAAATTCTTCCTTATTAGGAAGAGACAATCTTTTCCATCCTCTGTATGTTGGTCCTGTTTCTATGTACTACGTGAAACAGCTATAGTTACCAACAAACTCTACTGAACACAGAACAAACATCGATGGTCACAGGACAGACAGGGAAGAAAATTAAATATTTGATAACATAAGTGACTCCTTAAATCAAACGTTCCAGAGAATTTTGTTTCACACGGAAAAGACTCAACTTCCTATTATGTTGGTTAACACGTGTCAGCGTTATTTAGTGAGTTGATTCAAGGGTCCTCTTTCTTCCAGCAAAAGGAGGCTAACAGATACACAGGGTGTGTGTTTGTGAGGGGTGGGGGGATGAAGAGAGAGAGACAGAGGCTGACATAGAAGGAAGAGAGACAGGAAAAGAGAGAATACATATCCTGCCATCTGCTTTGATTCCCTTATCTTAGTCGCTGAGGAAGCCCTACCTGCTTCTTCAAAAACTGCCCAGCTTTCTTTTTTCTAGAACTAGATTGAATTGGGTTTTGCTAAAGGGGACCTGAAACACTGATATTGATTAATTCCTATTTCAAAGTGTTGTGTTTAGAACAGCTACAGTACAATAGACACTCAATGATAATCAGTTATTTATAGCATTTTTAATTATCAAGATACATTGTTCTTTCATCTTATCACTCCTTATGAGACCAAAGTGGTGGTCCTTAAAGCTAGTTTCACATTAGTATCACCTGCAGAGCTTTGAAAACTTAATGCAGCCCAAATCTTCCACTTTCATGGTAATGGAGTAACTGATTCAAGTCTTCAATGTACATAACTGGGAAACCAGACAAAATATATGAAACAACTTGTATCGGTGTGATGACCATATACTTGGTTTTTGTCCTTGGTTCCTAGCATATAGCTCCTAAAACCTTTGGAATCTCTGCCGTGCTAGAAAGCATCCTTTGTTCTAATGAGGTCACTGTTTTGTTTTGTTTTTTCAGTGAAACACAGTTTACTTACATGTACAAAATCACTTAAACAAACATACATATATGTAACCGAAATAAAAGCTTCATAAGACAATAATTACTCTTAGTGCAAGTCATATATCTTTTTTTTAATTTTTATTGGCGTATAGTTGATTTACAATGTTGTGTTAGCTTCTGCTGTACAACAAACTGAATCAGTTATAGATATACATATATCCTCTCTTTTTCAG
Source organism: Bos javanicus (assembly GCF_032452875.1). Lineage (NCBI taxonomy): Eukaryota > Metazoa > Chordata > Mammalia > Artiodactyla > Bovidae > Bos > Bos javanicus. Next base: position 30,022,260 of record NC_083885.1, on the reverse strand, counting down.
ATTCTTTCCCCGTATAGGCTATATAGAGTTATCTGTGCTCCAGTACTCTTGCCTGGAAAATCCCATGAATGGAGGAGCCTGGTAGGCTGCAGTCCATAGGGTCGCAAAGAGTCAGACACGACTGAGCGACTTCACTTTCACTTTTCACTTTCCTGCATTGGAGAAGGAAATGGCAACCCACTCCAGTGTTCTTGCCTGGAGAATCCCAGGGACGGGGAAGCCTGGTGGGCTGCCGTCTATGGGGTCGCACAGAGTCGGACATGACTGAAGCGACTTAGCAGCAGCAGCAGTGCTATATTATTAATCCTTGTTAGATATCTATTTTCTTAATAATAGGGTGTATATGTCAACCCCAATCTTCCAATTTATCTCCCCACTTCCACCTGTGGTAACCATCTGTTTGTTTTCTACATCTGTGACTCTGTTTTTGTTTTAAAAGTGAGTTAATTCATACCATTTTTTAGATTGCACATATAAAGTAGGAGACCCAGGTTTGATCCCTAGGTTGGGAAGATCCCCTGGAGAAAGGAATGGCTACTCATTCCAATATTCTTGCCTGGAGAATCCCCATGGACAGAGGAGCCTAGCAGGCTAGAGTCCATGGGGTCACAGAGAGTCAGATATGACTAACCAACACTTCATTTTATAAGTGATGTTATATGATATTTGTCTTTCTCCTACTGACTTCACTCAGTGAAGAGATGAAAATCTCTAGGTCTGTCCATGTTGGTGCAAATAGCATTCTTTTGTTCTTTATTATAGCTGAGTAGTATTTCATTGTGTATGTGTACGACATCTTCTTTATGCATTCCTCTATTGATGGTCATTTAGGTTGCTTCCATGTCCTGGCTATCATAAATAGTGCTTCAGTGAGCATTGGGATGCATATATATTTTGAATTATGATTTTCTCCAAATATATGTCCATGAGTGAGATTGCTGGATCATGCATGCCTGCTAAATCACTTCAGTCATGTCTGACTCTTTGCTGTCCTATGGACTGTAGCCCGCCAGGCTCCTCTGTCCATGGTATTCTCCAGGCAAGAATACTGGAGTGGGTTGCCACGCCCTCCTCCAGGGGATCTTCCTGACCCGGGGATGGAACTCCCGTCTCTCACAGCTCCTGCATTAGCAGGTGGGTTCTTTACTACTAGTTCCACCTGGGAAGCCTTGCTGCATCACAGGGCAACTCTGTTTATAGCTTTTTGAGGAACATCCACACTGTTTTCCATTGAAGCTCTACCAACTGACATTCCTACCAACGGTGCAGGAGAATTCCCTTTTCTCCACACCCTCTCCAGGATTTATCCTTTATAGATTTTTTTTTGATGATGGCCATTCTGACTGGTGTAAGGTGATAACCTCATTGTAGTTTTGATTTGTATTTCTCTAATAATTAGTGATGTTGAGCGTCTTTTCATGTGCTTTTTGGCCCTCTGTGTGTCTTCTTTGGAGAAATGTCTGCTTAGATCTTCCGTGCGAGGCCACCTTTGATGAGCACCTAGATAGCCTCAGGAACAGGGAGGGCCTGGTTGCCACATAAAATCAAGGATTAGGAGGTTGGAACTTCCAGCCCTACCCCTTGGAGGCAGAGGTGGAATTTGAGTTAGTCACCAATTGCCAAAGATTTAATCAATCATGATTACTTAATGAGACTTCCATAAAAAACACTAAATGCAGGGTTTAGAGAACTGAGTCATTGAACACATGAAAGTCCTAGAAGGAAGGTATACCCGGAAGGGGCGTGCAGTCTGTGTGCCTTCTCCCGTACCTTCCCTACTCATTTCCATCTGGCTGTTCCTGATGGTGTCCTCTGCAATAAACCGGTAAGTAAAGGGCTTTCTGTAGTTCTGTGAGCCACTTTAGCAAATTATCAAACCTGAGGAGAGAGTCATTGTATCTCTGGATTTATAGCTGGTTGGTCAAAAGTACAGGTGGCAACGTGAAACTTGCAAGTGATGTCCCTACATCTTGTGAGACCAAGCTCCCAACCTGAGGGACTGTGCTAACACCAGGTGGTTAGTGTCACAGTTGAATTATACATCATCCAGTTTGTGTTCAGAGAGCTGGAGAATTGGTCGACAGGGAGAGACCAAAAACATACATTTGTATCAGAAGCATTGTGAATAAAAACAATTCAGTTAGACATCATACAGCAGGCAGGATAGGGATTGTGATACCTAAGAGAAAGGAAATAAATGAGATGAACCTTATAATTCCCCTAGATTTCCAGACCCAGTACAGAAGAAGGAACCCCAGAAAGGCAATATTCTTGAGATTATGAAGCAGATAGTACAGGGTTAAAGGAGTCCAAGATACTGGAAAGGATGAAGATACACAGACAAAAAGCTCCAGAAATCTGCAACAGGTCCCATGGGTCTATTAATGAGTACAAAGCTACATGAATGTAGTGAGTAATTCCATAAACCCTGGCAAAGGAACCCTACCAGGGAGCTGTAAGATAAACAGTTATGATCGTCTTCTGAGTTCTGACCAATCAGAGTGGAGGTATGCTCACTGAATACCCAGAGCACCCTGGAGGCAAAGATATATCACCCCTTAGTAGTAATGCAAGATTGTCTCTAGAATAATAACTACTGTCGACCAACACTAACAGCATTTAAAAAGAAGCAAGCCTGGGAAGTCTCAGACTGATCTGAAAGTAACAACTCTCAAACAAGACAAAATTTAACATCTGTAAAAGAAGACGACAAATCCCAGATTCTACCAATGTAATATTCACAATGCCCGATGCCCAGTAAAAATTATTAGGCAGATAATTTGGGGTAGTCAAAGCAATATCAGGTATGTAAATTTGATACCCCCAACTTCTCTAACAAAATAGACAGCAAAGCTCAATAAAACAAATAAAATGACAGAAACTCTAACTGCAACACATAACATGAAGATCATGAACAACTAAAACTAAATTGCCTATAAGTCAAAAAATAAACACCCAATTCCAGCCAGGTTGCTTTGTGCTTTCTGCCACGAGAATTTGGAAATCCATGTACAGTTTGGAGAAGCCACTATTGAACAGAAGCTAGAGGATCTATGTTTAGTTTTTTTCTCAATTTTTCTAAAACTGTATCAGAAAAAGATAGACTGCCCTCTGTATGAAATGCTCAAAGCATGCAGGTAGATAAAAAAGCTAAACCTTGTTGTAGGGGAGAAGCGGTGAAAACAAAAGGAGACACACCTTTGAAAGTACATAGTAAAAGGGGGAAAAAATCAAAAGCATGAGAATCAGGATTCAGGAAGATAAAATAAGTAGATAATATCAAAGATAACTCAACACCGTTTCCAGTCCCTCAAACACACACACACACACACACACACACACACACACACACACGAAAAGAAACATCGTTTTCTACTCTGACAGAAGAGGGCGCTCTTGAACTAGGAATCTTATAAGCCATTACAAACTAACAGGTCTGACCACCGAATATGCAAGGAACCAACATTCTTCAACTGCTGTGTGTGTGTGTGTGTGTGTGTGAAACAACAAAAAACTATATAACATAACATTCAAAACTGAATTACTATATTCAAGCATTTAGGGATATGAAAAAACAATTTGAATTGGAAATTTTAAAAGCAAAAATAGAAATGGGGAAAAAAAGGAGAAAATGAAATAAGACTTGATCTCTGGAAAGAAATAGAATAAGACAAACTAATATTAGAAATTATGACTAGATTCAAAGTGCTCAAAGAAAAAAATATTTAAATGAAAATATTAAAAAGACATCGAAGAAAACAAAAAAATCAATGCAATTCAAATGAATTAAATAAGTAAAAATGTGTGAGAAAAAATAGTTGAAATTGAAGACAGTCAAAGAGAAAATAGCATCTGTACAATTGGAGTCCCTGCAGAAACTAAGACGATGGAACAAGATTCATATTAAAACCACTGTAAAATATTAATAGCAATTTCCAGAAAGAGAAAAAAGAAAACCTTGTAATAACATATTTAAAGCACCAGGTACCCTGAAAAATCACCTGTAATGATCAACTCCATGATATACACTAACAAAAATGTTTAGTTTGTAAAGATTTAAGAACTATCCTTAGGACTTCCAACATAAAAATGAACTATCTAACAAGGGGAGATATAGACTTCTTATCAAGCACACATGGAACATTTATAAAAATTTAACATATTTTAAAATAAAAAGAATCAAAAATCTCCATAAATATCACTCTGATCAAAATTTAATAAAACTGGAAATTATTGGGGGAAAAAACCCTAGAAATCAAATGTTTCTGATTTTCCACAAATCTTTATCAAGTATTTGACATGATATTTACTTGTCCTTTGGCTCAAATTCAGCCTGAAATTTTTGGTCAGGTGCTGAGTTAAATAAAGCCACAACTCTGTTAGCTGTCCTTCACAATTTTTCCAGTTGGTTCCTTTAAATTCCTAGCACGTATGGCAAACAGTGGCCTAATCATCAGTTTTTCCAACTGATTCATACTTCTATTGCTAAAAACACACAAAGAGCAAAATCTCAGAATATATAATTTTTGAACCACTAAGTTACAAGTTATTAAGAAGGGAGGCTTTTCAACTCACTCCATTATGTTTGGGGTGGGGAGGGAGACTTCTCCTAGAATTTAACTAAGAGGATACTCTGAAGGGTATTCCAATTAATGATAAGAAATGGACACTGCTATGATTTTTGAGGTTTAATGTTTTCACCTTCCTTCTAACCCAGAATTTTGAAACAGCAACATATAGCATGTTGAATACTCAGATGGAAAAATTACACCAAATGAACAGAAAATACTTTGAGCTATCTATTCATTCCATAATTCAGAAAAGTATATTTACTACCAGCTACATGTGAGAATCTCTGATAGATAATCGCCCCCCAAGATTTTAAGACACAGTCCTTGCCCTCCAGTAGCTTATCATTCACTGAGAGAGACAAATTCACAGATAAAACATGTCAGTCAAATGAAATGAATATTATTGTGGGCATATGGGTAAACTTAAAAAACCCAAAAACTATGCTTGAGATGAAGTAAATAAGGAGATCACCTGCTTATTTCACTTGTTTCACAAAGCAAGTGAAAATTAAAATGCGATTTTGGAGGTTAAAAGACAGTTTAGTTAAATATACAAATAGAAAATTGTATCTGTTAGCGATTTCTGTAGCATTGCTGCATAACATACAACCCATGGCATACAACAATAAGCATTTATCACTTTACATGTATGTGGTTGAACTGGGCCAGTTCTGAACAACTCACCTGAACACACCTATATATCTTCAGGGCCAGCTCTGAATAACTCAGCTGAACACACCTGTATATCTTAAGGGTGGGGTGCTCTGGATCCTGGCTGGGCCTGGCTGGTAACTTGACTTCAAGCTGCAGAGCTGAATGGACTGGTCTTCACTGTGCATTCTTCAGATCTCATTCAAATATGCATTCTGAGACCCATGGTGAGGGGCAGTAAGCTCCACAGGGAAAGTACTTCTAACATGAGCAGGAGGGCAAAAGAATGAGCACAGACCAGTGTCTCTTTGGCCTGAAGTGGGAGCTGGGAAATGGCACAGAGTCACTTCCTCCCACATTTCATGTTCCATAGTAAGTCTTATTGACAAACAGTCATCAGTAGGATGGTACAATAAATTCATCCCACTCTAAGGGATGATACTGAAAAATCTGTGACAAAAAAGAGGATGCCCAATTCTAATATAGGGAGGAAATGAAGAACTGGGATAAATGACTCAATCAAAAAGTATATTCCCAGATGACATATTAATAGATGAGCCAGAATTATTTTTAAAACTTTATACATATATATTAAATATATGAATTATTAAAATACATTGAAAAAGACTGCATCCACATATGTTATTTTAGGGACCCTATAGTAGTTCCTTTAGATTGGATGGGCATAGGGAACATTGTCACAGGTAAGGATAAAATCTGAACATTTTCCCCCAAAATAAATATTTAATTTCCTTTTTAATTAATATTTACTTTATGATTAAATATGTTTCCTTTTTATTTATAGTCTGTTATCTCTTACCCACAATTATAAATAGGTCTTATTCATCTGTTTGACATGCAGGAAACAGAGAATGTATTATAAATTTTCAGTAGATGGTGAATCCTGGCCCCCTCATAGTTAGCACTGAAATTCTCACTAATAAAAAGATGCTGCATATAGATTTTTACCTTAAGAAATGCTGTGGGGAAGACAAGGACATAAATTAGAAATGAAATGAAGCACAGTATTTAGAATTTAGACACTAACAATTTCCAATATAGGAAACACTGCATGTTTTCTTGTGAAATAAAAAATTCTGACATCTTTACCCTTCGTGCGTTGGTTAAAAATGACACATGATGAATGATAAAATATTTTAAACCAGGATAAATATCCTGTTTCATTCCGTTTCCAATTTGCACCAATATCTCTCCGTTAGTATTTCTCAAAATGAAAATTCAAGTCTACCAAACTGTGGTAAGAATTTTATTAACTGTAAAGAAAATATTAACTATTTGGGCCTGTGATTTAGGGAGTAAACATGACCCTGCAAAATATTTCTTTTGTTTTTTACATCAAACAGTCAGCTCCTGGTCTTGTTTTTGCTGACTGTATAGAGTTTCTCCATCTTTGGCTGCAAAGAATATAATCAATCAGATTTCGGTGTTGACCATCTGGTGATGTCCAGGTATAGAGTCTTCTCTTGTGTTGTTGGCAGAGGGTGTTTGTTATGACCAGTGCATTTTCTTGGCAAAACTCTATTAGTCTTTGCCCTGCTTCATTCCGTATTCCAAGGCCAAATTTGCCTGTTACTCCAGGTGTTTCTTGACTTCCTACTTTTGCATTCCAGTCCCCAATAATGAAAAGGACATCTTTTTTGGGTGTTAGTTCTAAAAGGTCTTGTAGGTCTTCATAGAACCATTCAACTTCTGCTTCTTCAGCGTTACTGGTTGGGGCATAGACTTGGATTACTGTGATATTGAATGGTTTGCCTTGGAAATGAACAGAGACCATTCTGTCGTTTTTGAGATTGCATCCAAGTACTGCATTTTGGACTCTTTTGTTGACCATGATGGCCACTCCATTTCTTCTGAGGGATTCCAGCCTGCAGTAGTAGATATAATGGTCATCTGAGTTAAATTCACCCATTCCAGTCCATTTCAGTTCGCTGATTCCTAGAATGTCAACATTCACTCTTGCCATCTCTTGTTTGACCACTTTCAATTTGCCTTGATTCATGGACCTGACATTCCAGGTTCCTATGCAATATTCTGTTTACAGTATCGGACCTTGCGTCTATCACCAGTTACATCCACAGCTGGGTATTCTTTTTGCTTTGGCTCCATCCCTTCATTCTTTCTGGAGTTATTTCTCCACTAATCTCCAGTAGCATATTGGGCACCTACTGACCTGGGGAGTTTCTCTTTCAGTATCCTATCATTTTGCTTTTTCATACTGTTCATGGGGTTCTCAAGGCAAGAATACTGAAGTGGTTTGCCATTCCCTTCTCCAGTGGACCACATTCTGTCAGATGTCTCCACCATGACCCGCCCATCTTGGGTTGCCCCACGGGCATGGCTTAGTTTCATTGAGTTAGACAAGGCTGTGGTCCTAGTGTGATGAGATTACTAGTTTTCTGTGAGTATGGTTTCAGTGTGTTTGCCCTCTGATGCCATCTTGCAACACCTACCATCTTACTTGGGTTTCCCTTACCTTGGGCGTGGGGTATCTCTTCATGGCTGCTCCAGCAAAGTGCAGCCATTGCTCCTTACCTTGGACAAGGGGTATCTCCTCACCACCGCCCTTCCTGACCTTTAACATGGGAGAGCTCCTCTAGGCCCTCCTGCGCCCACGCAGCCACGGCTCCTTGGACATGGGGTTGGTCCTCCTGGCCACCACCCCTGGCCACGGTCGTGGGGTTGCTCCTGCCTGCCACCGCCCTTGGCCTTGGGCTTAGGGGTGTGGGGTAGCTCCACCCACTCATTGCCCCATGGTCAACACCGAAATCAGATTGATTATATTCTTTGCAGCCAAAGATGGAGAAGCTCTATACAGTCAGCAAAAACAAGACCAGGAGCTGACTGTGGCTCAGACCATGAACTCCCTATTGCCAAATTCAGACTGAAATTGAAGAAAGTAGGGAAAACCACTAGACCATTCAGGTATGACCTAAATCAAATCCCTGATGATTATACAGTGGAAGTGAGAAATAGATTTAAGGGCCTAGATCTGATAGATAGAGTGCTTGATAAACTATGGAATGAGGTTCATGACATTGTACAGGAGACAGGAATCAAGACCATCCCCATGGAAAAGAAATGCAAAAAGCAAAATGGCTGTCTGGGGAGGCCTTACAAATAGCTGTGAAAAGAAGAGAAGTGAAAAGCAAAGGAGAAAAGGAAAGATATAAACATCTGAATGCAGAGTTCCAAAGAATAGCAAGAAGAGATAAGAAAGCCTTCTTCAGCAATCAATGCAAAGAAATAGAGGGAAACAACAGAATGGGAAAGACTAGGGATCTCTTCAAGAAAATCAGAGATACCAAAGGAACATTTCATGCAAAGATGAGCTCCATAAAGGACAGAAATGGTATGGACCTAACAGAAGCAGAAGATAGTAAGAAGAGATGGCAAAAATACACAGAAGAACTGTACAAAAAAGATCTTCACGACCCAGATAATCACGATGGTGTGATCACTGACCTAGAGCCAGACATCCTGGAATGTGAAGTCAAGTGGGCCTTAGGAAGCATCACTATGAACAAAGCTAGTGGAGGTGATGGAATTCCAGTTGAGCTCTTTCACATCTTGAAAGATGATGCTGTGAAAGTGCTGCACTCAATATGCCAGCAAATTTGGAAAACTCAGCAGTGGCCACAGGACTGGCAAAGGTCAGTTTTCATTCCAATCCCAAAGAAAGGCAATGCCAAAGAATGCTCAAACGACTGCACAATTGCACTCATCTCACACGCTAGTAAAGTAACGCTCAAAATTCTCCAAGCCAGGCTTCAGTAATATGTGAACCGTGAACTTCCTGATGTTCAAGCTGGTTTTAGAAAAGGCAGAGGAACCAGAGATCAAATTGCCAACATCCACTGGATCATGGAAAAAGCAAGAGAGTTCCAGAAAAATATCTATTTCTGCTTTATTGACTATGCCAAAGCCTTTGACTGTGTGGATCACAATAAACTGTGGAAAACTCTGAAAGAGATGGGAATACCAGAACACCTGATCTGCCTCTTGAGAAATTTGTATGCAGGTCAGGAAGCAACAGTTAGAACTGGACATGGAACAACAGACTGATTCCAAATAGGAAAAGGAGTACGTCAAGGCTGTATTTTGTCACCCTGCTTATTTAACTTATATGCAGAGTACATCATGAGAAACGCTGGACTGGAAGAAACACAAGCTGGAATCAAGATTGCCAGGAGAAATATCAATAACCTCAGATATGCAGATGACACCACCCTTATGGCAGAAAGTGAAGAGGAACTCAAAAGCCTCTTGATGAAAGTGAAAGTGGAGAGTGAAAAAGTTGGCTTAAAGCTCAACATTCAGAAAATGAAGATCATGGCATCCGGTCCCACCACTTCTTGGGAAATGGATGGGGAAACAGTATCAGACTTTATTTTTCTGGGCTCCCAAATCACTGCAGGTGGTGACTCTAGCCATGAAATTAAAAGACACTTACTCCTTGGAAGGAAAGTTATGACCAACCTAGATAGCATATTGAAAAGCAGAGACATTACTTTGCCAACAAAGGTCCGTCTAGTCAAGGCTATGGTTTTTCCTGTGGTCATGCATGGATGTGAGAGTTGGACTGTGAAGAAGGCTGAGCACCGAAGAATTGATGCTTTTGAAGTGTGGTGTTGGAGAAGACTCTTGAGAGTCCCTTGGACTGCAAGGAGATCCAACCAATCCATTCTGAAGGAGATCAGTCCTGGGATTTCTTTGGAAGGAATGATGCTAACGCTGAAACTCCAGTACCTTGGCCACCTCATGTGAAGAGTTGACTCATTGGAAAAGACTCTGATGCTGGAAGGGATTGGGGGCAGGAGGAGATGGGGATGACAGAGGATGAGATGGCTGGATGGCATCACTGACTCGATGGACTTGAGTCTCAGTGCACTCCGGTAGTTGGTAATGGACAGGGAGGCCTGGCGTGCTGCGATTCATGGGGTCACAAAGAGTCGGACACGACTGAGTGACTCATCTGATCTGATTTGTGTTTAAATGATATTAATGTTCAAAAAAGAATCTTGCATTGCCATTGTGCAAAAACGCTTCATTCATAACAATAATTTAAAATATTGTTATATTTGGAAATCATAAAGTATGTTATATTAATATTTGGAAGGTGCTAACACATTTTTTAATCAGATGATGTATAAAAGAAGACTTCAAAATAGTTAGCTGGCGGGGAGGGTGCAGTTCTCCGCAGTTATGAAGAGTATGGTTCCTGCTCTCTTTCATCTTCAAAGACAGTAACAAGTCAAACCCATCTCACACCTTGGATTTCTCTTATCTCCTTTTTTTTTTTTTTTGGTTGCATTTCTGGTGTCTTTTCTTCTGCTTAACGGATGTATGTGATTGCATTGGTTTCACCCTCATAATCCAAGATAATCACCCTATTCTAATGTCCGCTGACTAGTAAATGAAATTCTATCTACAATTAGCAACCTTAATTCTATTTATTATACAAAATCCCTCTAATGACAGTAGCAAGATTAATGTTCAAGAATGTATTTTTCAGGGTGAAGAATAGGGTCTGTTTGCATGCCCATCTACCCCAATGCCTCACAGGATTCTTTTGGAAATTAAATGAAGTACTACATATAAAATGTTTCATATAGTGCCTGACAGATAGTAAAATCTCCATAAGTTATAGCTGATATCATTGCTGATTAATCGATAGCATATCTAATATTTGGGTACATTCACCTCTTTCCTGATACTTCAATTGGTAAAGAATGCACCTGCAATGTAGGAGACCCCAGTTCAATTCCTGGGTTAGGAGCATCCACTGGAGAAGAGATAGAGGAGAAAGGGATGACAGACGGATGAGATGGTTGGATGGAATCACCGACTTAATGGACATGAGTTTAAGTAAGCTCCAGGAGTTGGTGATGGACAGGGAGGCCTGGCGTGCTGCGATTCATGGGGTCACAAAGAGTCAGACACAACTGAACGACTGGACTGAAGTGAATAGACCTATGTTACACATTTTAGTTGGCATGTGACCTGGAACAATTTACATCAGTCATCTTAGCTCTCAGAATTTTCAGCTATGACATGGGCATAACTGACATTTATTTTAAAAGATAAGGAAAGTGCTATCAGTTCAGTTCAGTTCAGTCACTCAGTCGTATCCGACTCTTTGCGACCCCATGAATTGCAGCACACCAGGCCTCCCTGTCCATCACCAACTCCCGGAGTTCACTCAAACTCACATCCATCGAGTCGGTGATGCCATCCAGCCATCTCATCCTCTGTCGTCCCCTTTTCCTCCTGCCCCCAATCCCTCCCAGCATCAGAGTCTTTTCCAATGAGTCAACTCTTCGCATGAGGTGGCCAAAGTACTGGAGTTTCACTTTAGCATCATTCCTTCCAAAGAACATCCAGGGCTGATCTCCTTTAGAATAGACTGGTTGAATCTCCTTGCAGTCCAAGGAGCTCTCAACAGTCTTCTCCAACATCACAATTCAAAAGCATCAATTCTTCGGCACTCAGCTTTCTTCTCAGTCCAACTCTCACATCCATACATGACCATTGGAAAAACCATAGCCTTGACTAGACGAATCTTTGTTGGCAAAGTAATGTCTCTGCTTTTGAATATGCTATCTAGGTTGGTCAAAACTTTCCTTCCAAGGAGTAAGCGTCTTTTAATTACATGGCTGCAGTCACCATCTGGAGTGATTTTGGAGCCCCCAAAAATAGTCAGACACCGTTTCCCCATCTATTTCCCATGAAGTGATGCGACCAGATGTCATGATCTTCGTTTTCTGAATGTTGAGCTTTAAGCCAACCTTTTCACTCTCCTCTTTCACTTTCATCAAGAGGCTTTTGAGTTCCTTTTCACTTTCTGCCCTATACTATCTTCTAAATAATAGAAAGTGTTAGTCCCTAAGTCATATCCAACTCTTTATAACCCCATGGACTGTAGCCCATTAGACTCCTCTGTCCATGGAATTCTCCAGGCTAGAATATTGCAGTGGGTAAAGCCACTCCCTTCTCCAGGGGATCTTCCCAACCCAGGGATCAAACCCCAGTCTCCTGCATTGCAGTCCCATCTGAGCCACTAGGGAAGCCCCTTTAAATAACAAGTTCTCAGCAAAAGTGAGTATTCTCTCCCCTCATCCCTATTTCATACACAGGTTTTAAAATCAAAGCAAAGTAAATGCTATTTTTATTTTAATCCATGACATACTTTCATTTTCTTAGTCTGTGAAATGATTCTTATGTCATAGGGACATGAGTAAACTAAATTAGAGAGCTCCATGATTTATTATTTAGTGACTTTCCCCTTTTAAAAAGTGAAGATTTTAAAGCATTTCAAAATCTTGTGATTGACACATTTTCATCTTTCAGGTCACCCATTAAGTAATACTAGTGTTCCAATCACTGTAATAAGAATGGTTATAAAACACAATTCTGTTTGGAAAATGTACAGCTAGCTAAATGCCCAGTAGCTGAGTCTTTACCATGGGATTTACCTCCCATGCTTTTGTTGGCAGCCTTTAGTAAGCTTTTAGTTGGCAGCACCTGAAAAGGCAGTGTCTCGCCCCTACTATTTATTAAAATGTGTTATCTATATTTTAAAGGGAATGTTTTCTATCTGTGTACTTTGTGATCAGTAACAATGTGGTAGGCAAGGTCATGAAAGATTAGCTGGGATTTAAAGTAATTTGATGTTTGGCTGTGATAATGAAATATGTACTGTATTGGATCTTTGCTTGGTAAACAGGGATAGTTTTCAACTGGGAAAGTTTCATTCCAAAAATAATTACAACACTGAACCCTAAAACCTGCACATTGAAAGAGAAAAAAAGTGATTATTTTATCTATTGAAACATTTTACAACTTTGGAGAATATATATATTCTTTCATGGACTTAACCACCAATTTATGTGTTCATGTATGTGTATAATGATATATGTAAATTATTAGTAAAAGTGTTTAAATTGTATACCTATAAGGAATACCATATATACATATAGTATATGATTAGTAATGATGTATATATATGTGTGATATAGTATATGTAATGAAGTTATATGAAGTAAATATATATAAAATATAAATGTAACTAGTTACAATATGTTAAAATATATATATACACACACACACACACACACACACAGATGCATGACTTACAAGTCAGTGTGCTTAATAAACAGTTGCTGTTACTGTAAGTTAATGACTTTTTCACACGCTATTTCTAAAACTGAAAGTCTCTTGAAGGAGGAAAGATGTGTGTGTGTATGTATAATATAAAGTCATATATATTGATATTTAATCAGATATACAATTGTATATATTATGAAATCTTATATATTGTATAATCATATAAATTTATAATGATATCTTATATAGTCTTATATAACCTAATATAAGATTCTATATTATGGGGGGAATTACTTATAAGGGGTAAACATTGAGCGTCTGTCTATAGATGGCCAGTAAACTGCTCTCAGACAATACGCTGCTCTTTAGGGAAGGAAGACAAAAGAAAACATGGAAACACATTTAGACTCTAAACATATACTAGATAATAAGTATAGCAGGTGCTTTCAAATGAAATTACATGTTTCTTCTCACTTAATAATCCTGCCAAAACTATGAGATAAATGGCATCCTAATTTGTTTGATTATACTAATAATTTCCATACTGAGCTTTCTAGGTCAAAATGTATGAACATTTCTATGGTTCTTGCATGCAGTAATCTAATTTTAGTAACTCTCATAAAGAAATCACCAAAGAGGTATTTGTAATGTGAATTAGGTTATCTGGGGCTCTTCATTTCAAAGTTTTATTTCCTATGAAATGCTGTTGGGTAATATTGATTCATGATTAGATAGCAAGGGGTCTTTTTCCAAAGCATTTGATTTAAACAACAACAACAAAAATTAGTTACTAGTCGTTCTCCTTTTACTAGTAGATATTGTCAAGGTAATTGAGTTTTATTGCATTTGAGGGTACCTGTGGGTAATGGTCAGGGTAGTGTACTTTATAAAGATTAGCAGGCAATAAACTGGCTTCTGCCTGGGCTTTTGAACCAAGGGCAGCCCTATTTAATCTCACAGCCTGCTGTGTAGAAACTGTTTCCTGAGGTATTCTCACTTAAACGTGGCATCTAAGAAATGTCTTTTTGAAGTATAGCACAGTTGTGTTTTCCTAAAATACCACTGCTGAAAATTCCTTCTCACAAGGGATGTGAATGTCAATAGATGAGACTGTCATAAAGAAAAAAAAAATCTTACTTTAGAAAAAAAAATTATTCATGTCTTCAAAAAACATGTCCTAGACCAGTGTGGTGACCACAGGTATAAGAATGAAGAAATGATGAAAATATGGTTCTTTCCCTCAGGGAACTTGAAGTCTTATAAAAGAAATAGCATGTAAACAAGCCCTCCAGTGTTGACAACACTAATCACAGTGATTTATGGTGTTTGGTAATCATAATAAAAGGAGCAATCATTTATTAAGCACATCATCTGTGCCACATGCAGAATCAAGTATTTACAAACATAATCTCATTGGATAATCACAATAGCCTAATGTGGTAGGTGCACTATGATCATTCTCATCTTCCTGAGGGTTACCTGGGGTCAGAAAGTTTAACTTGTCTGGCTGAAATAATGTGGAGGGGAATTGACTCCATCAGTCACTTCTGATGTACATCTGTACACCTACAGAGTTGTACAACTACAGAGTATCTTATCTCTGCACTGTAGGGCTCAACGAAGGGTGGGATTATCTTTTATTTGGGAAGATGGTGGAGGTTACTGGTGATTGGCAGGGAATGATATTCAAAGATTCACAAAACAGTAAGATATTAAACAAGCTGAGCTTAAAAAAAAAATGCTTTCCCAGCAGACCAGAACATGGGAATTCCAGGAAAAGGATATAGCACATACACAGAGAGAAAGGCCTGAGAAACCATGATGTTCAGAAGACAAGATGATTCTGCATGGCTGAAAATATTCCACAAAAGGAGTAAGTGGCCTTACCTGATTCTGCAAAGATAGTCATGTGACATAGCTAAATCTTTTAGAGTGTGAATTGTCATCGGATGCCATGGAAGAGGCTCAAGCAAGAGAGTTGTATGGCTGATTCAAGTTTCAGAAAGATGGCTCTTCAGAGAGATGGAGAGATTACAGGGACAGAACCTGAAAATGGCCATTCTGATAAAAAGACTATTGCAAATGTCCAGGAGAGAAATTATGGACGAAAGGGCAGTGGTAATGGGATGGGAAAGTCAGGTGAGATGGAGGAATATTTGACTTGATGTCAGTGGATACGGAAGAGCACGGACTGAGGAGACTTCGTGTTTCCAGTTCAGGTGGCTGGGGCGAAAGGAAGCTGTGGTGTTGATGAAGCATCATCGGAAGGCAGGGAGAAAAAGAATGAGGACATTTTGCTCATGTCTGACACTGAGTTATGTCAACGTATGGGGTTACTTCTCCAGAATGAGAGCTTTTAACCCATTTTATTTCCAAATTAATTGTGACTCAAGCCTCAGCATAATAGTTCAGCAACCCACATAATTTCGAACCATAACTGATAAAGCACTTTTTATCCTAGTTCTGTCTTCAACTCAGCAGGTTGGGTAGGTACAGCTAAATCTGTATGTTCATCTACCATAGTGGATGGGCAGGGGAAGCAGCAACCAACAGCAACAAATACCCCTGGAACACCGTTTTGTCTTCTTTGAGCACCTGGCCCTAACTGGTGAATGAATTTCCCCTTTTCACCATGACCTGTCTTATTGAGAAAATTCCAGGTCTATTCGTCATATCTTTCTGTTTGCTACTATAGTTCTGTTCCTTGCTCCTATCCATGTTAATTCACTTGATAGGATTTTCCCTGCCACCAGATACTTCTTACACAACAATTTTCTATACTTTATAAGGCATTAGCCTGTATACTGGCATTGTATTTACTATACATTGACATTATATTTATTGGTTGACATGTTAGCTACTTTAAATATATATTAACTTTTTTCATCTAAAAAACTTTTGCTGAAGCTTTGAAAATAGAAAACACAAACTCCATTAGGATTTGAAGATACAGGTAAAGGATATGAGTTATTGAGAATCCATTCTACTATGCCAGATACTTTCTTTTATAACCATTTATTCTCCTAATGCACTATGAGGTTGATATTTGTATTCACATTTTTAAGAAAAAGGCTACAATGTTTAATGAGTTTTGAAGTCTGGAAGTCTAAGTTGCTAAATTGTGTCTGACTCTTTGGGACCCCATGGACTGTAGCCCTCCAGGATCCTCTGTCCATGGGATTCTCCAGGCAAGAGTACTAGACTGGGTAGCCAGGGGATCTTCCCAACCCAGGGATTGAGCCCAGGTCCTCAGCATTGCAGGAAGATTCTTTACCATCTCAGCCACCACAGAAGCTCTTAATGAGGTTTAATACCTGGTAAACATGCCACAAGTCACTAGGATTCAGCTCAGGCTTGTGAGGAGATAAAATACTGCTGCCTTCAATTGCTTCCCTCTGGGTAGATGCTTAAAAATTACTGTGTTATCTACTCCCTGCTTTCAGTTACACCACAGCTTCTTCTAGGTGTTAGATCTGAACAGATTAGAGCACTGCCCAAGATGAAATACTCACTTTAGGACAGACATTCATTACCCTAATTGTTTTACTAATACATTCTAAAGTGATCATTTCTTGCTGTGGAAAATCTGATATAGATATTCACATTGTCCATCTTCATGGCTCCTTTGTGAAATTCCAAATATTTACAGAAGAGTTTTAAAGAGGACTTATAAATGCTTTAAATATTTCTCTCTCTAGTGTCGAAGAATGATCCTTCCATCCTATATCCAATACCTTGTCCTTTTGACTGTGTAGAATTTGAATATTGATATATACATGGAGGCAAGAGAGTTACGATAAACATAGCAACTCAAGTTATCTACATAATAAAATGGTAAGTCAGGAGGGGAAGAAGAGAGACAAGAACTCTGTGAGTTGGATTGAATCACATTTTAGATATTTGGCATAAGAGAAGGAAAAGGTTTCAGTGTGAGGGATATATTATGAGGACATGGATAAAAAAGATTGTCATTAAGTTTTTAGTCAGAGATTACTCTATGTCATTTAATTGTCATAACTATTTTTCATACAAGATTAATAGGTCTTTGGCATCTTATGGAAAGGTATCCACATATTTAATGGGTTATATTAACTATATTCATACATGATAGGATAAAGAAATTAGAAGAACCCTTAGAATAAAGGCAAAAACTTGAATTTTAATTCAGGTTCTATCCTACTTTCTTTATGTGTTATTAGAGGAGATAGCTTAACCTCAGGGCCTTCATTTTCACTCACACACACAAAAATGAGAAGAGTAGCATCTTTCTTCCCCATTCCAAAGACTGGCAAGGAGGAGCCATTGTCATGTTCATCAATCCAACTAAGCAAGGCAGGGATTTGCCAACCTCATGCATAATAGTTCTCTGAAAATGCAGCCAAAATTCCAAGATGCAAATTGTAAATATTAGAATTACAAATTATTATGGTAATTCTGTTTTCAGAGAACTAACACATGATAGTCTATCCCTGATTTTACCTTTTATTTCAGATGGAAATTTTGATAACATATTATGAGCTTTTCTTACCACTCCTTTAGCTTTGCTCTTTTGTTTAAATATCAAGCATATAGAAGGCTGGCTTATGAGTGTCCAGCTAACCCTAGACTGCTTTCAAAATGCATTTTAATACTGAATCTATCTTGTAATTTCATTATACTTTTTGATACTCCACTTTATCACTAATGTGGTACTTTTCCCTCTTGTTCACAACTCAATGAACATTCAAGTAGCTGCACAAACTGGTATGCTACTGATGTGAATGGTGACAGCAGGTAGACACACTATGTGAGAAAATGAAATAGTTCATTATCTGATGAGCAAAAGCCAAAATCTGGTGTATTAAGGGGAGTCCTGGGTCCCAACACACACAAATGGTGGGTGTTTTGAAAATTAAATCTATACAAATGAAAGATTAGACTATATATGTATATATGTGTTCAGAGAAGCTAAAGATCAGGAGAAGAGACAAAGATTCTTCATAACAAGCTTTCCAAGAGAAAATGCTAGTAAGGTCAGGAAATCTTATCAGAACAAAGAGAATATAGGAAAGAACTGCAGAGTTTCAGAGGCTCAGAGTAGGAGTAATTTTGATGTGAGGGGAGTTATTAAGAGGGCTGTGTAGGGGAAAGTTTTGATATACATTTCAAGAAGGTTCAATAAACATCTGGATATAATTTTATTTGAGGGAAATGGTGATATCTGTGGAAATAGTAGATTTGAGATGTGCCTTGTAGATAATTAAGAGAGCAAATAGCATGCGATCAGACGAGGAGGGTTTCTGGGCACTTTAGGACAGTCTTCCTGCCCTTCTCATTCAATTCTATATTCTATTAAGTCTTAGAAGCAGAAAGTTTGAATTACTTTTCAAAACATGAATAATCCTGTATCTCTGGAATCAAAAAGCAATATGAATTGATTCTAAGGAAAAAAAAAAGGGGGGGGGAGGGGGAGGGAAAAGCACTCTTTATTCAAACAGATTTTGAATAGTACCCACATAATACTTCTGGCTAAAGTTTTGATGATTGACTCAGTCATTACAGTGCCTCATTTTTCCTCTTTCCCAAACTAATGATATGATCAAGAAATTTTGATTCTCATGTTGCCTGTAAGAAAAAGTGATATAGCCCATTCCAACCATTTTTTTAAAACCCTGAGAATATCAGTGTCTTATTGTTACACAGGGAATAGAAAGAGTCACAAAAATGAAAGTTCTTCTTTCTGTGTTCAATTTTGAGACAACTGAAAGTGGACACAGAGGGAAATGTAATAAAAAATTCTATTAACTCTTTTGAGCCTCGAAAGATTAAAATTTTCAGTAGACCATCAGTTGAACACATTTAGATTATTGTCTATGAACTCCCTATTGTACTTTCTTTTTTCCAAATTAGAAGTTTGTTGTTTCTCTGTTTGCATTTTCTTTTTAATTTTTGAGTGATGTGCTAAAGAAAATAGCATTGGGGAAAAAAATCAATAAAACATAATTATTGTTTTGAACTACCCAAACAAATCCTGGGATTCAAACAAACGACTCAGATTCTTTGAACATCAATTTTCTGATGTGTAATAAAAAAAAAAAACAACTGAACAATATAGTTGTATATCATTGTAAGGTAGAAAGTCATCTTATCTACCTTTATTTTGTTAGAGTAAATTTTTAAAAATATTATTCCTCTGCTATCTATACCACATGTAATGAAATTCCTACATATACATCTCTCTAATATACTGAGGAATCTCAACCTCCCTGAACCAAAATTTTATTAACATATTTTTCTGTAGACACATGGAATTTTCTGTATCAGTGTGCTGACTGTCCACGAATCCGGCACAGGGAACTGATTCAGTACAGTGAGTCTAGCACGTCCTGCCCTGGCCTTTGGTGCACAGTAAAGATGCCTTTTCTTTTTCTACATCAGCCCAGGAGCTGAGGGATTCTGTTTAATTATCTTGAGTCAACAGCACTGATGTACGTCTGTTAAGTGTACTTATTTCCATCAGTACTTCCCCACGACTCCTTTCAACTCAAGGAGAGCTCACTGTCCCCTCCTCTCAGGAATGGGCCTCTTCAGCAAGCCCACTAGTCATTGTCAACAGGACAATGTGCAAGATTGAATGAAACTTTACTTACCAAGTAAACACTTGGTGGAGGAAACAAGCATTCATCAGAGAAGGCTACTAGCTGGTGAGGACTGGACAGTGGAGGGAATTCTACTGTCTCCTGAAGGCCATAGATTTTGGCAGTTATTAACATTTTGTCTATCTAACCAACCATTGCCAAGCAACATTCATTCATGCAAATCATCTAGCTGTTTAAGGTCTGAAATACTGTGGCAGCAGCTACATCTTCAATTGTTTATGCCTGCTATGAACCAGCTTTTACTGATAGGCTGACTAATATTTGGTATAAATTGCTCCATATTTCTCACTTAGAACAGCTATTAACACTACCTTCGTAGAATATTTTGAAACTGCAAGATTACCTCAATGAGCATAAGTTCCCAGAAAATCTATACAAATTTATGGCTCCCTAGAATGTTGTAATAGTATGTGAGCTTCAGAATAGAAAACCAAGTTTTCTAGACCATAAATATATCATCAGAGACAATGATCTCATTTGCTATTTTGGAAAATTAGTCCATGTCTTAGATTCTGAGATCTAGTTCCCCTTTTTCATCAAAATTTCTTGATCTAATAAACTAAGACAGCTTGTAAACAATTATTTTGGGAGTTGAAGCACTGGCCTTGCTTATTCAGCTTTGAAATGGTCAGCAATATACAATAGCCACTGTAAAAGTGATCCTAAGATTCCTTAAAGGTCACCTGGTCCTCTTTGAACTCTA
The DNA here is from genome assembly GCF_032452875.1 of Bos javanicus. Taxonomy (NCBI): domain Eukaryota; kingdom Metazoa; phylum Chordata; class Mammalia; order Artiodactyla; family Bovidae; genus Bos; species Bos javanicus. The sequence continues at coordinate 30,001,573 of NC_083885.1, read as the reverse complement.
TCTACATTAGTCACAGTTATTAGGATCAGGGAGACTAATACATAGGCAGGGCTAAGATATAACATGTATATCTCTTAATACTTTTTTTCTGACAAAGTGATTTTATGCTAGGAATAGAAAGATGATCCTTAGGAAACATGTTAATATAATAATGTGTCACCATTTTTTTTCTATTGAAAAGTACACATTTTTGATGAAAGAAATCATGGAAGATCTATATAAGTGAAGACATATACTATGTTTATTGATGGAAAGACGCACATAATGAAGATGTCAATTCTTCCTATACTGATAAACAGATTTAACACAATTCATGTCAAAACCCCAGCAATTTTCCATGGATATAAACAAGATTGTTCTAAAATTTGTATAGAAACCCAAAAGATTTACAATAGCTAAAATAAGTTTAAAAGGAAATATAAAGAAAGAGGAAATCAGTCTACCCCATTCCAAGAATTATTATATAGCCACACTAGTGGTGGAGGTTTAGTCACTAAGTCGTGTCCAACTCTTGTGACCCCATGGACTGTAGCCTGCCAGGCTTCTCTGTCCATGGGATTTTCCAGGCAAGAATACTGGAGTGGGTTGCCATTTCCTTCTCCAGGGAATCTTTCCAACCCATGGATCGAACCCAGGCCTCTTGCATTGCAGGCAGATTCTTTACTGGCTGAGCTGTAAGGGAAATCTAGTAGACAGTGGAATTAGTAGAGGAATTAGCAGAGGAGTAAACAAAGACATCAATGGAACAGAATTTAAAAACTCAGAAATAGCCATTCCCTTCTCCAGGGGATCTTCCCAACCCAGGGATTGAACTTGAGTCTCCCATATTGCAGCCAAGTTCTTTACCATCTAAGCCACCAGGGAAGCCCATATACTCTTAACAATTTGAATTAAAAGAGAGATGCTCCTGCATCAATCAGATAAGGGTGGTCTATTTTGTTTGTTCATTGTTGTTGTTTTTCTTTTTTCTTTTGGTTTTTACCTTTTATTATTACTTTATTTTAGTATTGGAATATAATTGCTTTACAGTATGTGTTAGTTCCTGCTCTACAACAAAGTGAACCAGCTATATGTATTCTCCTCCCTCCTGCACTTCCCTCCGACCTTACTCCCTCCCCCACATCACACCCCTCTAGGTCACCACATCACACCCCTCTAGGTCACCAGCTGAGCTCCCTGTGCTATGCACAGCAGCTTTCCACTAGCTACCTATTTTACACAGCTTTCCACTAGCTACCTGTTTTACACATAGTATTGTATACATGTCGATACTAATTTCCCAGTTTGTCCCATCCCTCCTTCCTCCGCTGTGTCCAGTGTGTCCATGTCGGTTTTCTAAACATGTTCCTCATACTCAAGCAGAGAAAGCCAGAGTAATATAAAACAAAGAAAAGAAAAAAAGAAAAGGGGAGAGATCAGAGACTTTGGTGGGTTAGGACCAAGAAAGAAAAAAAGGGGAGAGAAAAACAGAGGAAGAAAGAGAATGATTGACTCTGTGTTTCTGGAAGTTCCAGCTGCCTCTGGTTCCAGCTGCCTCGTTCATTCCAATTAACCCGTTTTATCTTTGAGCTAATTGAAAAGGGTGTCTTATTGTTGTTGTTGTCCAAGGCTACCAACAACCACTTACAAAGACAGATACACAACTTAGAAATAATTCAGCAAACTAAACAGTTCAAAGATAATAATGCGCTGAGGTTTGCTGAGAATTTCAGGTTTGCAAGACAAGCTTTCGTGCTTCTGTATGGGAAATGACAGAATAGCAATTTCCTAGGCAATAACAGAAGGCAAAGGTATATGCCTTTCAAATTTAGAATAAAATTTAGAATTCTGAGATGGCATATATGAGGCAATAAACACTAGTGCCTTGTGGACACCAGCAAAAGGGGGAGCTCGGTGTTCCTAAGAGTCTCACCGGCCAGGACTGGACACCAGCTCTAAGGCTAAATCATCCAGGGCAAGTCACTTAACCTCTTCCATTTTTACTTAGTTGTATGGAAATAATAACAACAGCTGTTCCACGGGAAACCTGTAATGATTAACATACAGCATAGCACTCTAAATGATGTGCTGAACATTCAAAGTGCTTTTAGTGGTGTTAACTTTGGTTTTATTTTAGTTTTTATTGTATGTCACTTAGAAAAGTTTTAGGGAAGGTCTATAGAGGAAGACTGGGCTTCCCTGGTGGTTCAGTGGTAAAGAATCCCCCTGCCAATGCAGGAGATCCCTGGGTTGGGAAGATCCCCTGGAGAAGGAAATGGCAACCCACTCCATTATTCTTGACTGGGAAATTCCATGGACAGAGGAGACTGGTGGGGAGCAGTCCATAGGGTCGCAAGGGTGTTGGGTACAGCAACAACGTAGAGGAAGACACTAAAATGCCATTTGTTAAAACCTTACAAATGTATAAGATTTTCTTTGTCACTTGAGGCCCTTTAAAGTCATATGAACTTGGGGCAAAAAAAAAAAAAAGCCCAAGTTCAAAATTCCGCATGATTATGTTTGAACTATTTCAGTGATTTGCTCAATGCCAACTTTTCAGAATATGAAGTTATTAATGTGTAAAAGGAAAGTGATGATTTGGCCGTCAGAGATGAATCATTGGAATGAACAGATAAAATGCACATTAAATGATTTACAAAGTTTTAAACACTATAATAAATATGTATGATTATTATTCATAATTTCTGGCTCCCTAAGGTAGTGGAAATAGCTTTGAAATTCCACTCTGACAATCTAATACCTTTCCTCTACACTTGCTTGCAAAATATAACTTCCCAGCCATTGTTTGGTTTATGACATACAATCTGCATTAGCAGAAGTTAGAGCACCAATTAGTTATATTTATTGAATAGCTGTTTGCTAACTGGCCTAAGGAAACTTATGGAGTTTAAGAGTGTGAGGTAAGATATCAAAATGTACTGGCTTGCTTTAAAGAATATAATTGTTTTAAAGATATAATATAATAACTGGTAGATATTCTATTAAATGTGAGATAGTCACATAAATGCAATTGATTTTAAAATAGTTAATTAAATTAAGCATAGGCATTTAACTCATCTACCCCGAGTCCCAAAATTGTGATGCGATGGAAATCAAGGTTTCCATTTGTTACAGTTCACTGCTGTGAGCTTTCTTGCAGTCTCTGGCAAACAAAATGAAATGAATAGAGGTTATATATTCAAGGTCCCTACCTTTTATTCCTTAAAGCTCATCAATATGTAAGCCCCCAGGGAGTTGGCTTTCCTATTTTGTACACCAGGCCTTCACTCATGTGAGGATCACAGTTCGGTGAGTTATGTAAAAGATGCCTGCCATCATTCTCTACCCTACCCTCTCAAAAAAGAAGATAACCTGAAAAAAATGCTTAGAATATAAATGGAGGGAGAAATAGTAAGAGTAATAAGCCATGCAGAAAGCTTAAGGTGTGGCAGAAAGATACAGATATAAGTAGATGTATCTTATATATATGCATATATATATATATAATAGAATGTATTAAGATGTTGGAACTATTTTATGTTGTTGATGAAATTCTATAACTTGGGAAACAGATAACATTCTGGACTAAAACTGACTTGAGGAGAAAGAACTTCAAAAAGATTTTGTATAAAATTCTAAATTACAATTTCCAGTCACTTCTCACTGATTCAGACCACCTCCCAATATCTACTAAAATTGTTACTGAACCAAACATGGGTCCACTTACCCAATTTACTAACACTGGTCTATGGTGAAAGAAAACACAGTATTTATTGTAGCTGCCAAGTAGGGACTACAGGGCAGCTCAAGCTCAATACCCCAAACTTCTCAGTGGGTTTTAGGGAAGCATTTTTAAAGGCAAGTTAGAGAAACGAGTCACAGGCTATATGATCAGCTGATGCATATTCCTCTGATTGGTTGATCATGCGCTAACAGAGTGGTGTCATGGGAGTTAATCTCATCAATCCTGAGGCTCCAGCTACTCTGGGGACTACATACTCATGGTCATCAAGTAATTAACTTCTTGCATATGGTGGGGTTTTAACATCTATAAAATAGCTGGGAAATGTGCATCAGATACTGTTATCTACGTAATTCAGGGAGGAGCCACAGCTGCTGTGACTGCCATGTGACTGCTTTACTGTTTGAGTCGTGGCCACTTCTCCTGGTAGTCGTTACCACTTGCCTTTTTTGTCACTATATGTTTCCATCCTTTCATTCATTGATTCTTGAGCCAGGCTTTTGTGACTCAGGGCAGGTCTCTCAAGATGAGAGTTTTGTTTTTGTTTTTGTTTTTTACAAACAGGGGACAGGCAGAGGATATGGTGTAGGAGGGGGCGGGGTCTGTTATAGGAAGGCCCCATATTCTGGACCAAGTGCCAACTCCTCCCCATCCTGATGCTCTTTACATCAATAGCCCTTGCTAGTCTAGTTTGCTTTGTGTGTATAACCTGTAGAGAAGGTAGCTTCCTCAAACATTAACTTATTCATATGCCAATATCCAGCACTTATTAAGGGGTTTGGGATTTTATAGATACTCAATAAAGATTGTGAAATAAATGACTGAATAAACACATTAATGGAAAATAGATAAATGGATGGGTGGATAAATGGGCAGATGGATAGATGGATGAATCAGCAGACAATTGTATGAGTTTTGATCAAACTGAACTATTCTGTTTTCATAAAAATCAGCACATAAAACATTAAAAACATATCCCCAGCACTCTAATTTTATTAAAGATTTCTTCTATTTTTATTAAAGATTTCTTCATAATATACTTTATTTTTTCTTCAATTCAGGATATTAGGGCAAATCTTCTTTCTCCTTCAAGTTATGAAAGAAGGAATTGGGGAAAAGCACTGTTTTCTTAATTCAAGAAGTATTGAACAGCCTACAAAGCCCCTACACAAAGAAAGAGGAGATCAATGGATGCTATCATCAGTGCACTTATACATAGCCTGTAAAATGAGACACTGATGAAAAGGCGTTTCAAAGCTCTTCCCTTTACGCCATTCTAAAATAGTTGATGTTATTTCATTTTTTTTTCTCCTCTGAGCTTTCAAAATACTCATGCTGAGATACTGAGATTGTATTCAGTTTGTGAAATTAGTGACATACAGCTTCTCCAGCCACCCCTATTATCTCGCACAAAGACGCTAAACCAGAATTGAAATCCTATTATATATATTGCATTAAATTGGTTCCCAGCGGGGCATCTTAATTAAGATGTGCTTATTACCTGGGTCCGGATTAAGTGGCATGGACTGTATCACAGTCTGTATAATCAGAGAGCAGGGTTAGCCCAGGCCCCGATTTGCTAATGAAGGCTAATGGCCATCGCCTTCATGGTACAGTTGTGGTGGGGACTCTCTAATACCATGCCAGACACTGCTTTAATTTAACGCTAAGAATGCACATAACCCTATTGCCCTTTCTTAAGTAAATACTTGTAGGTTTTAAAGCATCACTCTCCTAAAGAGAGATTGCATCAGGCCCTGTAATATGGCTCTTCTACAAAGCCTGGAAAAATTCGATTTTCTTTTCCTATTTTGGCTCCTCCTCTCTCATTCCTGTCATACCCCCACTCAAATACCCATGACATCATATCCTGCCTACCCCACATACACCCTCTTCTAATAAGTCTTCACCTCCCCCTCAATCTTTTGAGAATCCCCAGAGCATCAAATCTTTGATAGACCAACAAGTTACTTATGATACTCTCCAAGGTTCGAAATGGCTAACAGATTGAGCTCCAGAGTTCCAAGAGGATTTTTGTATGTCCTTTGTTATCAGGGAAGGAAAACGTTTTCTGTCTTGACCGTACAGCCATGTATTAATTAGTTTTGCAATGTCTCCTTTATTTCTTTCACTTACCAAAAAGAGTTCTTTTAATTTTGATATGCACTCGATGCAAAGTAAAGGAGGAGCTGTTCCACTTGACTATAAAAAGCAGGAAAAATATTAACTGATCATAGTAGCAGGAGGCTTTCTCTCCCAGGTAAATGCCCCCTGGTTCATTCTCATTGACCTGTGAGCAAAATCTTATTGAGTGCCCTAGTTTTCCTTATTCTTGAGTGCCTAGGAAACTCACTTGTGAGTTAAATATTCAGCTGGGTAGCAAAGATTCTATGAAACAGTCCATCAAACACCTTTAAAATCCAAATTGCTGTAAGAGCCAGCATAGTTACATAAATATTTGATGAAGGGGACTCAGTTATTGGTGCTGCAATAATTATACAAATTGTAATGGTAATCCTCACTATCAATAATACCTTTAGAGGAAATGGTATTATATACTTCACTCAGAGAGAATAATAACAATATTAACACGGTACTGACATTGGCAAGCCAATATCTCCCAAGCTGGGCTCACTTGGCAACCAAGACAGCAAGGAAGCTTAGCAAACACATATTTTTTGGCTGTCGTTCAGTTACTGGAGTGTCAGAGAATATTTGGCGCTTAATGCTATGCAAAGTGTTGTTCCCGTTTGATTGTTGTATACTATATAAGCCTTGGAGCATGACGTGAAGTAATTTAACAACTGGAATAACAGGCATTTGGGACAAAACTAATTTCATAGGAAGGCTGATCACAGACACTCAACTTGTTCATAAAAATGTTACCTTGTCATATAATACAACATTGAAGATCCAGCAACAGAAGGAGAAAAAAAGCCAGTTATGTCCCTTGAATGACACAAAGGCTGTTTTCACGATGATATTATCTTACCTCTAGATATCAAGATGTGCTTGGGTCTTGCCTTGTCTGTCTCCAGTTTGAAAGAAATGGGCAGTCGGGTTAGTAGGTTTGCCTGGGTTCTAATAAACTCATGTAGACTCTGATATGGCAGCAGAGCTTTTCACTTTTACTTGGTGCTGAAATAGTCTCATCAATGTATCAGACATGGTACAAAGACTTAGGAGAACACCAATGAACAAGGTAGAGTATGGACCACTGCTGAAGATTGGAGTCCGTTTTCTTTTCCTGGATAGCTTGACATACCTGTTGACATATTGACATATTCTTGACATATTCTCAGGAGTCACTCTCCATGGCACTTGCCATAATTCTAAAGCCCCCTCCCTTTATTATGTATTAAGAGGAGGCTTCATCTTATCATCTCCAAGATTCACCCACTCTGCAGCTGCTCTTCAGCATCATGCCTTCTCTCCACCAACTGTGATGCTTCTGTCAGTGACTCTTCAGTGTTAACAGAACTGTAGCATTGATAGAATCCTGCATTTTCTGCCAAGAGTTGAGCAGAGGATTGAGTGTGAGAAAAAGTTACACTTCCCTTTACTGCCTATCTTTTTTCTTCTCCCTCTCTAAAGCTCCACCAGTATTTCAGAATAGAATGAATTCTTGGGTGTAAGACCTCCAAGGACCCATTTTCAAAAATGGTGTGAAATTATCTTATACCCACTGCTCACTGTACTCACTCACAGTAACCTAATTCACGCCACCATCATCCTTCACCTGCACTAATGTGATCAAGTTCAGTCTTCTCACTTCTCTGCTTGCATCCCTACTCTTGATGATCCATCCAACACATCAAGCCAATACTTCACTTGCTGTAAATCAACCTAAGGCTGGGTACCTATGCCCTAAGGCCCACTGGAATAATTAAAACTAGCCAATCCTAAGCTATTTACCCTGATCTGTTCTGCCTTGCTTTTCCTGCAGAAACCCCAATAAATGCTTCTGGCCTTGGCTTTCCCCTTGCTCCTCCTTGGGTCTGACCAAAATTGGTCAGCCACAGTTTTTCCTTTCAATGGCATTGATCTTTCTGTGTTGGTAGGCCATCACTTCTAGACATTAAAATACCTTGAGTATAATTTTAATACAGGGGTCATTCGGGATTAGAGTGCCCAGTTCAGAGCAGGGGTTTGAAGGGGTTCCTTAATGAATTAGACCACATGCAAACTTGCCCACAAGTTGATCAGGAAAGTAAAACAAAGGTGCCCTAGTTGAACTGGGATATATAGTTCTTTTGCTGTGACCATTGAGGAAAACCACTTTTCAGGAGAGGAAATAGACATGTCATATTCATGTGTAACTAATAATATTGGATTGCAGAAGTCTGTTTTTCACATGCTTTTAGGTCAATTTTGCCAATATACCTTTACCAGGTACATCAAGTGCAAATTCCTGCTCTCTGGATCATGAACTTCATTTCCCATATCTGCTTTTTTCCTTTTAATAGTCCCTTTCTGTGGCCCATTGATTCCACTTTTGACATTTTTAAATAAGATAGGGAAAAAAAAATCAAGAACTGAGTTCTCTTCCCCAGTCATCAAGTCTTTCAGATGATTGATGGAAGGACAGAACTATTCATATGTGCCTGGCAGAAATCAGGTTTGTGCTTCAAGAATTAGAAGATTGAAAGTCATGAGGGGCCCTGTGATTCATGAGAGAAGGTGGTAGGTGCTTGGATGAGTGATTATAAAGAAGTGGGGGAATGTGAAGGCAGGGACTGGGGGATTGGGTACTGTGGAAATCTTTAAGGACTGAGTGCTTACAAAAATATTAAACACACTTTTAACAAGTCATTTTGAATAAAACCTACTTACTGCTAATATTACAGGACTTCTGTCAACCAGAATATTATTCCTAGTTCATTTGTAACTTGGGAAAAGAAGTGGAATTTAATTAGACAGTAGGAACCACGTCTGGACAGCACTAAGCATTTTTTATATTGCTGAAGCTTCCTATTAGCTTTTAAAAAACTGCATGGCAATCTAGCTTGACAGATGTTCTAACAGAGATGGATGTGACATTACATCTCAGGTTTTGTTGTGGTTGCTGTTTTGGATGAATACAGATGCAGTTCTCTGTGTTTGATAGCCTAAACTTTTAGTATTCTGTGATTTAGGGAATTTCATAATAAGGTAGACCCAATTGTATTTAAGACTTGCAAACAGTTTATCTTACACCTTTTTTAATCATGAATACATGGTACAGGGGTTCCAACTGAAACATGGACTTCTTGACAATGGACAAGACTAGACAAAGTGAGGATTCAACCAAAAAGACCTAAGAAAGGGTAGACTTCTTAAGCCTGGGGTTGAACCACTGAGCAACTTAGAATCCGTCCCTTGGAAAGAGGCTCTGTGATGGAGATAAGGTTTGTTCGGAATGGGTCTCAAGAAATAACACCTGTTAGAAAGTGAGGGAGTCAGAATTGAGCAGAGAAGCTGGCTGACAACCAAGTTGCAACCACAGAATATCCCACAGGGAGTTCTGAAACCAGACTGGTTTAGAGTTAACCATAACTGCCTTTAGAGTTAGCCCTTTAGAGTTGTCCCACATTGGGTCAAGATAACTGCTGGGCCTTGATATATGCAAGTCAGCCAGATATTACCTGTGGCTGAAACAGTGCCCAGTGAGAGACAGCTGTGAGCATGCTGAAGCCAATATTGCCAGAAGTTGGACAATGAATGCTTCCACCCTAAAAAGGATCTGGGCAAAGTACCATAGTATCTATTATACTGAGCCTTGATCTGGACATTCAGAGCCATCGGAAGGAGGGAAATCAGAGTGCATATAGAAAAATTAGTTTCAAATATGGGGGTGTAAACTTCTAAGCCACGGATGAAACCCAAATAGGCTTCATGCAAGGAGAGTGAAAAGCCTAGCTTTTGGAATAAGGGAGATATACTCATGAAATCTTTATCAGGGTGAAAGGAGGTGATTTACAAAGAGCAACAGTCTGATTGTAAGACTTCTAAGTACCAGTTTCCTGAAGTTGTTTTACTGGGCATAGAAGATGCTAGTTTAATGGCAAAAAAAGCTGGGGTAAAAAACTGACATTTCATTACTAAAACAATTAAGACTGATTTCATTCCATAGAGTTAAAGATTTTTTTTCTTTACAAATAAGTATCCCCATCTTGAAACTAAAAGAGAAAAAGTGGATGGAGGATCAACTTTGATAAAGGAAGCAAAACTTTCCAGGGCATGAAAACCCTTGGTTTTAAGGGTTTAGTTAGACCAAAGTTTCCATTTAGGACCAGATAATTTATTTGGGGGAGATTGAGGGGGCGCTATTCTGTGCCTTGTAGGATCTTTAGCAGAATCCCTGGCCTCTCCTTCAGATGTGTGTGCGCACGTGCATTCCGTCATGTCCTACTCTTTATCACCCCATGGACTATAGCCTACCAGGCTTCTCTGTCCCTGGATTTTCCAGGCAAGATACTGGACTGGGTTGCCATTTCCTTCTCCAGGGAATCTTCCCGTCCCAAGGATCAAATCTGGGTCTTTTGCATCTCCTGCATTGCAGGTAGATTCTTTACCACTAGCTCCCCCTGGGAAGCCTAGTATCAACTGCTCATCCCCCAAAGTCATGGCAACCAAAAGTGTCTAAACACTGTGGAACCACTAGGGGAGTGTGTATATGCTTGTGTACATGTGTATACATGTGTGTGTGTGTGTATTGGAGGAGGTGGGTATTGAGCAAAAATGCTACACCTAAGAATCGTTGGTCTCAGTTCAGTTCAGTCACTCAGTCGTGTCCGACTCTTTGCAACCCCATGAATTGCAGCATGCCAGGCCTCCCTGTCCATCACCAACTCCCGGAGTTCACTCAAACTCTGTCCATCGAGTTAGTGATGCCATCCAGCCATTTCATCCTCTGTCGTCCCCTTTCCCTCCTGCCCTCAATCCCTCCCAGCATCAGAGTCTTTTCCAATGAGTCAACTCTTCCCATGAGGTGGCCAAAGTATTGGAGTTTCAGCCTCAGCATCATTCCTTCCAAAGAACACCCAGGGCTTATCTCTTTTAGAATGGACTGGTTGGATCTCCTTGCAGTCCAAGGGACTCTCAGGAGTCTTCTCCAACACCACAGTTCAAAGGCATCAGTTCTTCGGTGCTCAGGTTTCTTCACAGGCCAACTCTCACATCCATACATGACCACTGGAAAAACCATAGCCTTGACTAGACGGACCTTTGTTGGCAAAGTAATGTCTCTACTTTTCAATATGCAACCTAGATTTCTTCCAAGGAATAAGCATCTTTTAATTTCATGGCTGCAATCACCATCTGTAGTGATTCTGTAGCCCCCCAAAATAAACTCTGACACTGTTTCCACTGTTTCCCCATCTATTTCCCATGAAGTGATGGGACCAGATGCCATGATCTTCGTTTTCTGAATGTTGAGCTTTAAGCCAACTTTTTCACTCTCCTCTTTCACTTTCATCAGGAGGCTTTTTAGTTCCTCTTCACTTTCTGCCATAAGGGTGGTGTCACCTGTATATCTGAGGTTATTGATATTTCTCCCGGCAATCTTGATTCCAGTTTGTTCTTCTTCCAGCCCAGCATTTCTCATGATGTGCTCTGCATAGAAGTTAAATAAGCAAGGTGACAATATACAGCCTTGACGTACTCCTTTTCCTATTTGGAATCAGTCTGTTGTTCCATGTCCAGTTCTAACTGTTACTTCCTGACTTGCATTTAGGTTTCTCAAGAATCAGGTCAGGTGGTCTGGTATTCCCATCTCTTTCAGAATTTTCCACAGTTTATTGTGATCCATACAGTCAAAGGCTTTGACATAGTCAATAAAGCAGAAATAGATGTTTTTCTGGAACTCTCTTGCTTTTTCCATGATCCAGTGGATGTTGGCAATTTGTTCTCTGGTTCCTCTGCCTTTTCTAAAACCAGCTTGAACATCTGGAAGTTCACGGTTCACATATTGCTGAAGCCTGGCTTGGAGAATTTTGAACATTACTTTACTAGCGTTGAGATGAGTGCAACTGTGCGGTAGTTTGAGCATTCTTTGGCATTGCCTTTCTTTGGGGTTGGAATGAAAACTGACCTTTTCCAGTCCTGTGGCCACTGCTGAGTTTTCCAAATTTGCTGGCATATTGAGTGTAGCACTTTCATAGCATCATCTTTTAGTATTTGAAATAGCTCAACTGGAATTCCATCACCTCCACTAGCTTTGTTCATAGTGATGCTTTCTAAGGCCTACTTGACTTCACATTCCAGGATGTCTGGCTCTAGGTGAGTGATCACACCATCGTGATTATCTTGGTCATGAAGATCTTTTTTGTACAGTTCTTCTGTGTATTCTTGCCATCTCTTCTTAATATCTTCTGCTTCTGTTAGGTCATTGGTCTAAATAATTCTCTTTCTTTTCAGTTACGGTTACCAGCTATCCTAGTTTGCCCAGGGCTGAGGGATTTCTCTGGATGTGAGAAATCTAGTTCTAAAACTGGACAAGTTCCAGGCAAATAGTTCCAGTTGGTCTCACTAATATAGCTCTGTTCTTGGGTGCAGTGTGTTGGACCCCCAAAAATACATTGTTACACCAGTTTACATAACATGCAGCACAATTGCCTCTCAAGTATTGTCCTTTGAACCTGAAGTGTGCTTCTAATTTCTTCAGGACCATGTTGAAGTGACAAGCTTCAATTAACGAAAGTGAATTCCATGTAATTTTAGCTAATCTGGTAAAAGAGATTTTGCTAAAACTTGATCATATGTAAAAATGAATAATATTGTTTTTATTTACAATGAAACTATGAGTTCTAAGTACAATGTTTAATAGGCCTGAAGAGAGAATAGTTTTCATGAATAAGTGCTAATGTTCAAGTCCAAGTATTTAAATAAAAATAAAGCCCAGTGATTTATAATTGAATTTTCTGCAGAGGTTTCTCAAACAAATCACATTATTTATACACTCCATTCATTTGCCCCAGTAAATTGAGGAAGTTAAAGAGAAAATGATTTACTCATGGGACACTCAACTAGCATTATGCTCTCAATATGTAGGCATTCTAAATATAGTAATGCAAACTAATTGAAAATTTACTAATGACAGTGAAACTAGGTTAAATATCGTTCTCATTGTTGAAAATGCATTGTTTAATCATTAAACAAATCCTTATTGAAATCCTTTGGTTTGCTAAGGACATTGTTAAGTGTTGAGGAGAGAAAAAAATCAATAATACTTTCTCTACAAGACAGGAGTCTTGATGGGCACCAATAGATCACCAATTGCTATACATTATGTTATGAATACAGATTAATAATATAGCAATTAACTCATTGATCACTATGTGTCAAGCATTATGTTTAATACATTTGTATATTTTTATTAATAACCACAACAAGCTTATAAACTGGTATGAGTAATAGTCTGATTTTAAATTTTAAATTATATATACATATTTGTGGGGAAGCAGAGCTAAAAAAGAGACTTTTTTTAACTGACCTATTTATTTCTATTGAAGTACAGTTGATTTACAATGTTGTTAGTCTCAGGTATACAGCTAAATGATTCAGTTATACATGTCCATACAAACACACACACACACACATATGTGTGTGTATATATATATTCTTTTTCAGATGCTTTTCGCTAGCAGTAAAGAACCTGCCTGCCAGTGGAGGAGAATTAAGAGACATAGTTTCGATCCCTGGATCAGCAATGTCCCCTGGAGGAGGGCATGGGAACCCACTCCAGTATTCTTGCCTGGGAGAATCCCATGGACTGAGGAGCCTGGTGGGCTACAGTCCATGGGGTTGCAAAGAGTCAAACATGACTGAAGTGACTCAGCACACAAGGGTCTTTCTTATACAGTCAATTGAAATGATGTTGGGCAGAAAGCAAAGAAAATCTTCCACGGGCACTAAAACTTCTCCACCTTCTTGTTCCTTGCAAATCAAAGACATGTCGAAAATCTAAAAATATAAAACTTCCCATGAGCTCCCTTCCTATTCTCATCTGAATATTGAGACCTTATATTTAGAACACTATTTGTTGCTTGGATTTTATTTAACATTTGAATACAGATATTGTCTTGAATATTCCCGAAGGTGAGCAGAATTCTCTTTTGCTTCTCTCAGCTCCTCAACCAGGTCTTCATAAGAGAGGGAGAGAAGTGAACCTTTCTTCAGGTTTTATGAGTTTATTGTTCATAAAACATCTCTTCAGAATAGATTTTTGGATGTGGAGGCGAACAGGACACTGTAACCCAGCAGTTCTCTACCTTATAAGGTGCATAAATCCTGTTATGGAACATTTGCTGGTTTTTCAAAAATTTATTTTTGTTATGGTAACAGTTAAGGTTCTAGAAGATGTAATTTTAAGGGAAGAACACGTATACTTAGGGCAGGAAATAGATGAGAGCCATAGTTTGACTTAATCACTGTGTTCTGAAGTCCAGCAAAGTGAATGCAACATGGAGGGAGCTTGACAAATCTCAGCAATAATGGATTGAAATAGATTTCCTGCACCACAAGAGAATCAAATGAATTACATGTAGTTTAAACTACTGCAGTTAAACTACTGTAGAACTACTTGTAGTATATATCCATATTGTATATTTATATATAAATATATGTATTTATAATCACTAGTAGTCACATGGTAGTTAACAGCAATAGTTTAAACTACATTAAATGGTTAAAGTATGTATAAGAATATAATTTATATACATATGTAGATATACACATATACATACATAGTACAATATTTATAATACTCTAATATAGCCCAGAAAAGAGTCTGAAATGCAGAAAAGAGTCCAAAAGGCAGTACTTGGATGCAATCTCAAAAACAACAGAATGATCTCTGTTCATTTCCAAGGCAAACCATTCACTATCACGGCAATCCAAGTCTATGCACAACCAGTAACGCTGAAGAAGCTGAAGTTGAACAGTTCTATGAAGACGTACAAGACCTTCTAGAAATAATACCCCAAAAATATGTCCTTTTCATTATAGGGGACTGGAATGCAAAAGTGGGAAGTCAAGAAACACTTGGAGTAACAGGCAAATTTGGCCTTGGAGTACAGAATGAAGCAGGGCAAAGTTTAATAGAATTCTGCCAAGAGATCGCACTGATAGCAAACACCCTCTTCCAACAACACAAGAGAAGACTCTACATATGGACATCACCAGATGGTCAACACCGAAATCAAATTGATTATATTCTTTGCAGCCAAAGATGGAGAAGCTCTATATAGTCAGCAAAAACAAGACCGGGAGCTGACTGTGGCTCAGATCATGAACTCCTTATTCCCAAATTCAGACTGAAATTGAAGAAAAGTAGAGAAAACCACTAGACCATTCAGGTATGACCTATACAGTAGAAGTGAGAAATAGATTTAAGGGACTAGATCTGATAGATAGAGTGCCTGATGAACTATGGATGGAGGTTCATGACATTGTACAGGAGACAGGAATCAAGACCATCCCCAAGAAAAAGAAATGTAAAAAAGCAAAATGGCTATCTGAGATGGCCTTACAAATCACTGTGAAAAGATGGGAAGTGAAAAGCAAAGGAGAAATGGAAAGATATATCCATTTGAATGCAGAGTTCCAAAGAATAGCAAGGAGAGATAAGAAAGCCTTCCTCAGCGATCAATGCAAAGAAATAGAGGAAAACAATAGAATGGGAAAGACTAGAGATCTCTTCAAGAAAATTAGAGATACCAAGGGAATATTTCATGCAAAGATGGGGTCAATAAAGGACAGAAATGATAGGGACCTGAAAGAAGCAGAAGATATTAAGAAGAGGTGGCAAAAATACACAGAAGAACTGTACAAAAAAGATCTTCATGACCCAGATAATCACGATGGTGTGATCACTGACCTAGAGCCAGACATCCTGGAATGCGAAGTCAAGTGGGCCTTAGAAAGCATCACTACGAACAAAGCTAGTGGAGGTGATGGAATTACAGGTGAACTATTTCAAATCCTGAAGGATAATGCTGTGAAAGTGCTGCACCCAATATGCCAGCAAATTTGGAAAACTCAGCAGTGGCCACAAGACTGGAAAAGGTTAGTTTTCATTCCAATCCCAAAGAAAGGCAATGCCAAAGAATGCTCAAACTACCGCACAATTGCACTCATTTTACACGCTAGTAATGTAATGCTTAAAATTCTCCGAGCCAGGCTTCAGCAATACATGAACCGTGAACTTCCAGATGTTCAAGCTGGTTTTAGAAAAGGCAGAGGAACCAGAGATCAAATTGCCAACATCCACTGGATGATGGAAAAAGGAAGAGAGCTCCAGAAAAACATCTATTTCTGCTTTATTGACTATGCCAAAGCCTTTGACTGTGTGGATCACAATAAACTGTGGAAAATTCTGAAAGAGATGGGAATACCAGACCACCTGACCTGCCTCTTGAGAAACCTAAATGCAGGTCAAGAAGCAACAGTTAGAACTGGACATGAAACAACAGACTGGTTCCAAAGAGGAAAATGAGTATGTCAAGGCTGTATATTGTCACCCTGCTTATTTAACTTGTATGCAGAGTACATCATGAGAAATGCTGGGCTGGAGGAAGCACAAGCTGGGATCAAGATTGTCGGGAGTAATATCAATAACCTTAGATATCCAGATGACACTACCTTTATGGCAGAAAGTGAAGAAGAACTAAAGAGCTTCTTGATGAAAGTGAAAGAGGAGAGTGAAAAAGTTGGCTTAAAACTCAACATTCAGAAAATGAAGATCATGGCAACTGGTCCTATCGCTTCATGGCAAATGGATGGGGAAACAGGGGAAACAGTGACTGACTATTTTTGGGGGCTCCAAATCACTGCAGATAGTGATTGCAGCCATGAAGTTAAAAGACGCTTACTCCTTAGAAGGAAAGTTATTACCAACCTTAACAGCATATTGAAAAGCAGAGACATTACTTTGCCAACAAAGGTCCATCTAGTCAAGGCTATGGTTTTTCCAGTGGTCATGTATGGATGTGAGGGTTGGACTGTGAAGAAAGCTAAGTGCCGAAGAATTGATGCTTTTGAACTGTGGTGTTGGAGAAGACTCTTGAGAGTCCCTTGGACTGCAAGGAGATCCAACCAGTACATTCTAAAGGAGATCAGTCCTGGGTGTTCATTGGAAGGACTGATGTTGAAGCTGAAACTCCAACCTGATGGTTGGCCACCTAATGCGAACTTTGGCCACCTGATGCGAAGAGCTGACTCATTTGAAAAGACCCTGATGTTGGGAAAGATTGAGGGCAGGAGGAGAAGGGGACAACAGAGGATGAGATGGTTGGATGGCATCCATGGACATGGATGGACATCGATGGATATGGGTTTGGGTGGACTCTGGGAGCTGGTGATGGACAGGGAGGCCTGACATGCTGTGGTTCATGGGGTCACAAAGAATCAGACACGACTGAACTACTGATCTGAACTGAACTGAATATAGCCCAGACACTGATCATAGGAAATTTGCTTCTCTATGGGAATGCGTGTCGTTTTAATGAACGACAGTGATGTGGTACAGAACAGACATGAATCAGGGTTTTACTCAGAGTCTGATGTTTACTCAGTAAGTGAAGATGGTAAACCTTTTTTGCCCATCTGTGCAACCAGTTCCATGCTTGTAAAATTTAACAGCAAAAATTCTTTCCATCTCTAAGCTCCTAGTACTACCCAGTCACAAGCTAATCTCCACTCATTTAGGTTTATGATGAGAAACCAATCAGAAGTTTTACAGCTTTGGAGCTTTCAATAAAAAACTTTAAGCCTTTTGTTTTGAGCTTGCTGTTGATGTAAAAAACAGACACTTTTACATTTTCACTAAATCCTCAGCACTCTTCTGCAGATGGCATCCTATGTTCAATTTTATAAACTCTGTTTTATTTAGTTAAGGTGTTTTTGTTTAAATGCAAAAAACAATAGTAATTACTATTGGAAAACTTAAAAGATAATTATAAAGGCAGGCTTTTGATTTAAAAAATTAGGAAAGAGAATGTATCAACATCTATATCTAAAAATGTACAAAGGAAAAAAATGGGAAGAACACTGTTTCTTATTATGATTATTTCCCACTGGATTTTTTCCCCTCTTTTTAAGGCATCCCAGTCCTTCTGTCAACTTCCCTTGAAGTGGCTGTCCCTGTCAATTGTCTGTCACTGCTTCATGTCATTCCAAAAAAGACTAGCAAACTTTCTGAGTGACAGTGTAACTTCAATCAATTTGCATTTCTGCCACAGTGTGAATCATTTTTGAAAGTTTATGCATCCTTCCTAGGCTCTTTGAGGCCTTAATTGCCTAGCATGTCACTTGATCTATAAACTTTCTGCAACTGGTTCTGTCTGAAAGGAAGTCCGTCTGAGCTTAAAGAGAATCATCTTTCATAAAACATTTCAACACAAATTCTAAAATCTTGTCTGGTAATGTTATTATGAGATATTGAGGTGACCTATTGCCATGTCTGTTGAATTATTTGTTAATATTCCAGACTTACCAGAGGCAGCACAGAACCTCTGACAGTCATTACTCAAATGCTGAAGCCAGGCTGGTTTCCAATCTGGATTTACCTTTTTTTTTTTTTTAATTGAAGGATAATTGCTTTACAATGTTGTGTTTGTTTCTGCTGTACAACGTGAATCAGCTATAAGGATACGTATATCCCTCCCTCATAAGCCCCCTCCGCCCTCCCCAGCCCACCCCCACCCCTCTAGGTCATCACAGAGTACCAGGCTGAGCTCCCGCTAGCTATCTGTTTTACATTTGATACTGCGTATAACTCAGTGCTCCTCTTTCAATTCATCCCACCCTCTCCTTCACCTGCTGTATCCACAAGTTTGTTCTTTATGTCTGTATTTCTATTGTGTGTGTGTGTGTGTGTGTGTGTGTGTGTGTGTGTGTTCAGTCATGTCTGACTCTTTGGGACCCCATAGACTATAGTCCACCTGGCTTCTGTGTCCATGGAATTTTCCCGGCAAGAATACTAGAGTGGGTTGCCATTTCTTCCTCCAGGGGATCTTCCTGATCCAGGGATTGAACCCATGTCCCTTGTGTCTCCTGCATTGGCAGGTGGATTCTTTACCATTGTGCCACCTGGGAAGCCCCTGTGTCTATTCCTTCCCTGCGAATAGTTTCATCAGTACAATTTTTCTAGATTCTGTATATATATGGGTTGCTGCTGCTGCTGCTAAGTTGCTTCAGTCGTGTCCAACTCTGTGCGACCCCATAGATGGCAGCCCAACAGGCTCCTCCGTCCCTGGGATTCTCCAGGCAAGAACACTGGAGTGGGTTGCCATTTCCTTCTCCAATGCATGAAAGTGAAAAGTGAAAGTGAAGTCGCTCAGTTATGTCCAACTTTTAGCTACCCCATGGACTGCAGCCTACTGGGCTCCTCCGTCCCTGGGATTCTCCAGGCAAGAACACTGGAGTGGGGTGCCATTTCCTTCTCCAATGCATGAAAGTGAAAAGTGAAAGTGAAGTCGCTCAGTTGTGTCCGACTCTTAGCGACCCCAGGGACTGCAGCCTACCAAGCTCCTCCATCCATGGGCTTTTCCAGGCAAGAGTACTGGAGTGGGGTGCCATTGCCTTCTCCGATATATATGTGTTAGTATACAATATTTATTTTTCTCTTTCTGACTTACTTCATTCTGTATAACAGGCTCTAGGTTCATCCACCTCAGTTCAACCGATTCAAAATTGCTCCCATTTATAGCTGAATAATAGTCCATCACAATTCATGGGGTTGCAAAGAGTCGGACACGACTGAGCAACTGAACTGAACTGAATAGTCCATCGTATGTATGTGCTGCAGCTACTTTATCCATTCATCTGTCGATGGACATCTAGATTGCTTCCCTTGTAAATAGTGTTATTGTAAATAGTAGTAGTTACTATTGTAATTAATGCTACAGCTATTGTAAATAGTGCTGCAGTGAATGATGAAGTACATGTGTCTTTTTGAATTATGATTTTCTCAGGTTATATACCCAGTAGTGGGATTGTGGGGTCATATGGTTTACCAAGCCTCTGATCCCAGGTATTTCACATCAACTCCATCCCCTTAGGTTCACTTTGTAAGAGTAGAGATTGAAAGCGTCTAACTCCTATGGTTACTGTGTTGAGTAATCACAATCATCCTTCATGCTTCATCCTTCCTTTGATGACTGTTTCTGGGAAAACTTTAAGGGACATCTCTTAGGGAGCCCAAAACCTGAAGTTCTGACTGTAAGTCAGGTTGTGGTGATGAAAAATCCTGGCTATTGCTACCAAGTCCTGATTTTAAAGATTCTGTTCATTTTCTCTATATAATATGCATCCTCATCAGACTGTATATGCCATTTTCTGTCTTTGTCTTTTTCTCTACCTCCTCCACTCCCTTCTTTGTTCTCCTGTTTCTTCCACCCTTTTTTTAAGTGCGTGCTTCAGAAAATGAGACCTGGAACTGACATAAAGCAACAGATGGGTGGATGTTTGCAATTTTGTAGATGAAGAAACTGAGATACAGAGAGATCTAGGGACTTGCCCAAGTTTACTCAGCTGAGAAATGTCAGATCTGGGCATTTCTCCTCCTCCAAGCCACTCTGTAACAGCATTTCATGGCCTTCCTATTAGTTTCTCTGATCGAATGGCACTAAATCTGCACTTTGGTTTCTCTCCTAGGGAAGGGCTGATTCCAGGTCTAATAGCAGCTATCAACATTCTCATGCAAGGTCTTTTTAAAATGTGTGAATAGCTTTGAGATTAATTTCTTTTAAAGCAAACTTAAACTAGCTTTTCTATTGATGCTATGAAGAGGAAAATAGTCTTGTCCAAGGTTGATAAAGAATTGAAAAGTGAGGTTAATAATAAAAGCAGAATTAGAAGTGGTTTCAGTGGTGATATGTCATGTGCAAGCCTATGAAATAAATAGCAATTATGACATTAGAAAAATGAGTCTCTTGGAATGGGAGCTGTTTGTGACAATTCTATCTAGGTACCACTCTCCTCTGCCTTGCTTACTTTGTGTCTCTTATTGACTAAATTGATGCATGACATTCCCCACCCCTGTGCTTAAGACAAAAGCTGTTTTGTCCCATAAAAACTCAATGCTGCTGCTGCTGCTGCTGCTAAGTCGCTTCAGTCGTGTCCGATTCTGTGAGACCCCATAGACAGCAGCCCACTAGGCTCCTCTGTCCCTGGGATTCTCCAGGCAAGAATACTGGAGTGGGTTGCCATTTCCTTCTCCAATGCATGAAAGTGAAAAGTGAAAGTGAAGTCGCTCAGTCGTGCCCAACTCTTAGCGACCCCCTGGACTGGAACCTACCAGGCTCCTCCGTCCATGGGATTTGCCAGGCAAGAGTACTGGAGTGGGGTGCCATACCCAGGGACAAACCCATGCCTTTCCCAAACCACCCCCTTATATATTGGCTTAATGTATAAGCAAATACTGTCTGTATTATATTTCACTTGTGTATGGAAACAAACATTACTTGTTTATTCATATTGTATCCATAACATATAATAATAAATCCTTAATAAATGGTATCAGATATTGTTCACAGAATAACACAAGCTAAAAGTCTTTGTTTTATGACGTCACTCTGATTCCTTGCAACAGTGCAATTATTCATTATCGTTATTGCCATTTTACAGATCTGAAATAGGGGTTTGGTGAGGTGTAATGGCATGTTGAATTTTATGGTGCTATAGAGAGTAAGAGAGAGAATTTGAACTCAGTTTTGCAAGGGTATCTGGCCTTAATCTTCAGTGTGTATCCCCTCATTAAATCTGTTGTTTAGAATACCCATGTTTACAGGCTATGCTGGTCACTACCAGTAACAGAATATCATGATTAGTTTTTCCGAAGCTTGGAGACATTCAGTTCAGTTCAGTCACTCAGTCATGTCCGACTCTTTGCGACCCCATGAATAGCAGCACGCCAGGCCTCCCTGTCCATCACCAACTCCCAGACTTCACTCAGACTCACAGCCATCAAGTCAGTGATGCCATCCAGCCATCTCATCCTCTGTCGTCCCCTTCTCCTCTTGCCCCCAATCCCTCCCAGCATCAGAGTCTTTTCCAATGAGTCAAATCTTCGCATGAAGTGGCCAAAGTACTGGATTTTCAGCTTTGGCATCATTCCTTCCAAAGAAATCCCAGGGCTGTTATCCCTCAGAACAGACAGGTTGGATCTCCTTGCAGTCCAAGGGACTCTCAAGAGTCGCCTCCAACACCACAGTTCAAAAGCATCAATTCTTTGGCACTCAGCCTTCTTCACAGTGCAACTCTCACATTCATACATGACCACTGGAAAAACCATAGCCTTGACTAGACGGACCTTTGTTGGAAAAGTAATGTCTCTGCTTTTCAATATGCTGTTGAATAAGGTCAGTCATAACTTTCCTTCCAAGGAGACTAGATGAACCTTTGTTGGCAAAGTAATGTCTCTGCTTTTGAATATGCTATCTAGGTTGGTCATAACTTTCCTTCCAAGGAGTAAGCATCTTTTAATTTCATGGCTGCAGTCACCATCTGCAGTGATTTTGGAGCCCCCAAAATAAAGTCAGCCACTGTTTCCACTCTTTCCCCATCTATTTCCCATGAAGTGATGGGACCGGATGCCATGATCTTCATTTTGTTGAGGTTTAAGCCAACTTTTTCACTCTCCACTTTCACTTTCATCAAGAGGCTTTTTAGTTCCTCTTCACTTTCTGCCATAAGGGTAGTGTCATCTGCATATCTGAGGTTATTGATATTTCTCCCAGCAATCTTGATTCCAGCTTGCATTTCTTCCAGTCCAGTGTTTGTCATGATGTACTCTGCATAGAAGTTAAATAAGCAGGGTGACAATATACAGCCTTGACGTACTCCTTTTCCTATTTGGAACCAGTCTGTTGTTTCATGTCCAGTTCTAACTGCTGCTTCTTGACCTGCATACGGATTTCTCAAGAGGCAGGTCAGGTGGTCTGGTATTCCCATCTCTTTCAGAATTTTCCACAGTTTATTGTGATCCACACAGTCAAAGGTGACATTTGGAGACATTACCTCGGAAAAAAAAATGTTTTTAATAGTATTACTTCTTTCTTTCTTTCTGGCTGCTCTGGCTCCTCCCTGCTGTGCACAGACTTTCTCCAGTTGTGGTGCATGGGCTTCTTGTTGCGGTGGCTTCTCTTGCTGTGGAGCCCTGGCTCTAAGGTGCTCGGGCTTCTGTAGTTGTGGTGAACTTTAGTCCCCCAGGTAGGACAGGACTTGTGTTAACGGAAAGCCCTCTGCCTGAGCTTTCTCAATTGGATGCCGTTGTGTCATAATGGCCATCACAGGCACACCTCTGTGAGTATTGTCTATATTACAAACACACTCATTGTTGTAAGTCATGGGACTCCAACAGTGTCTCAAGGACAGAGGACCGTTACCTCACTAGCCAAGACAAAATGGTCTTCCAGAGCTCAGAGATAAGTTAGCCCAAAATATATAGAATTCTTCCTACAGAATAACTTTTTGGCTCCTGGGATGAGAAACCTTTCCCTACAGGACAGGTTGGCCACATGACCCTACTGTGACAGTTGTAGGTTCATCTTCAATTGCAATTATCATAGGCTCTGTGGCCACCTGGGACTCTCTGGGGACCATTGGAGCCCTCTCACCTTGGACATAATAATATGGGGGACCAGGAAGTATTTCCAGTCATTCTGCTGCTAAGTTTTAAGAGCTAAGCTAAGTGCAATGCTTCTTGAATATGGCTGCATTTATTTATTTATTCAGCCGTTTTGCAGCATTTGGGACCTTAGTTCCCAGACCAGAGATCAAACCCATGCCTTCTTTTTAGGAAGCACAGAATCTTAACTACTGGACTGCCAGGAAAGTCCATGGCTCCATTATTAAATCCCTTGGGGAGATTTAAAAGTAATGACAAAATTAAATGAAAATATTTGAGATAGATCCTAAGCATGTATTTGTTTTTGTTGTTGTTATGGTCTGGAATTTTCTGAAACTCTCTCAGCCACCACCCTCCCTGTTAAATACATGGTAGGTGCCAGGCATGGAACAATCATTTTGCATGCCTATCACACCTTTATGTCATAGGTATTCAGCCTGTTTTGTAGATAAGGAAATTGAGGCACCAGCACATTAAGTAACTTTCTCAAAACCGCTCTTGAGTAAGTGACCAAGCCCTGAACCCTGGCTTCTCAACCACGGAAGTTGCTATTTGACTCACTAATTTTCACCAGTCTAGACACACAGCAGGTACCCAGTTCTTTTCTTCCTTACCATATTCTGGCCTGCTGAATTCCATGGACTGTGTAGTCCATGGGGTCTCAAAGAGTCAGACACAACTAAGTGTCTTTTGGGCTTCCCTCATAGCTCAGTTTGTAAATAATCTGCCTGCAATGCAGGAGATCTGGATTCGATTCCTGGGTCAGGAAGACACCCTGGAGAAGGAAATGGCAACCCACTCCAGTATTCTTGCCTGAATCCATGGACAGAGGAGCTCCATGGTCTACAGTCCATGGAGTCACAAGAGTCAGAGACAATGTAGCAACTAAATCATCAATACTTCCTACTTCCTTGCATGTTCTTTGGTGGAAAAAGCACTGAGCTGATGGATTTTCTGTGAAGCTCTGCTGTGTAGGAGCTAATCACTTTTCTCTTTTTAAAAAAAAAAATAGGTGAGAAATTCTTTTAGAAGGGAAAAAAGAGAGCAGAAGAGAGAATGTTATTTCATGAAAGAACTTCAGGTCTCTAGATTTCAAATGTAAGTGAAAGTTTTAAAGACCCTGATAGTGTCCTGCTCATTATATTTGATGTTCAGTCACTCAGTCATGTCCGACTCTTTGTGACCCTGTGGACTGTAGCACACCAGGCTTCCCTGTCCTTCACTATCTCCCAGAGATTGCTCAAATTCATGTCTGTTGTGTCAATGATGCCATCCAGCTATCTCATCCTCTGTCGCCCCCTTCTCCTTTTGCCTTCAATCTTTCCTAGCATTAGGGTCTTTTCCACTGAGTCAGCTCTTCACATCAGGTGGCCAAAGTATTGGAGCTTCAGCTTCAGCATCAGTGCCTCCTATGAATATTCAGGATTGATTTCCTTTAGGATTGACTGGTTTGATTTCCATGCTGTCCAAGGAACTCTCAGAAGTCTTCTCCAGCACCACAGTTCCTATAATCTTTTCCAGGTTTTTTCCCCCTTCTCCACTAAATTGTTTTTTTTTTTTTTTAATGGGATAAAACCATCATAAATTGCGCCTAAGAAAGAGCTTTGTTGTGAGCAGAAAATATTACTCTATAAGAAAACAACATCTTTTGGGGAACATTTTTAACTAAACAAGTAGCATCAGTGATAGCATCACAGGGAACAGGGTGGTATTTCTGTCCCTGCTGTAAACATTTTACCTGTGCTTTACAGGTGGCTATTGGTACTCTGTCCTGAAGCGTTAAGACTGGGCTCAATGGGGTTAGTCTGTGATTCTGGCATAAGAAAGCAGTATAAGGAAGAGGCAGAAAAATCCTGGAAAAAGATGGAATTTATCGAGGGTTAACCATGTGTCATACACTATTCTATGCACCTGTCATATATCATCTAGTTTGATCCCCCTGAAACACTATGAGTAATAGTTATTATCATTCCCATTCTAAAT
Organism: Bos javanicus; assembly: GCF_032452875.1. NCBI lineage: Eukaryota > Metazoa > Chordata > Mammalia > Artiodactyla > Bovidae > Bos > Bos javanicus. The sequence continues at coordinate 29,976,260 of NC_083885.1, read as the reverse complement.
TAAGTTAAATAATTTCCCCAGGGTCATTTATTAAGTGACAGAGATGGAAGTTAAACCTAAGGAATTTGCCTTCAGATACTGGACTGTTATATATTATAGAAGCTTCTTAAATATTGTTTTCTAGAAAACTCTGTGTTGCTCTTAATCTTCTCCTTCATTTAATTAGCAATCATTTTTGCATGTGTATCTTGGGCTAGAGACTGCAGAAGGTGCTGGGAATGCAGGGGAACCCTGTGAGAATCCATAACTGGAAGGAGTTCATAACATAACATCTAGTTTAATACATTGAAATTTGTCCTCCTCTACCAAACTGCAGAAAAACTGTAAGTTATACTTAATGCTGAACACACATTTTTTCCCATGAATAAATATACAAACGAATGCAAGTGAAAGTCACTCAGTCGTGTCCGACTCTTTGCAACACCATGGACCATACAGCCCATGCAATTCTCTAGGCCAGAATACTGGAGTGGGTAGCCTTTCCCTTCTCCAAGGTCTCTTTCCAACCCAGGGATCAAACACAGGTCTCCTGCATTGCAGGTGGATTCTTTACCAACTGAGCCACAAGGGAAGCCCAAGAATACTCGAGTGGGTAGTCTATCCCTTCTCCAGCTGATCTTCCCTACCCAGGAATTGAATTGAGGTCTCCTGCATTGCAGGCAGATTCTTTACCAACTGAGCTTTCAGGGAAGCCCTTACAAATGAATACATGATGCCAACTTGGGTACAGCAATAGGCATATAAAATATGCTGCTAACATATATGCCAATGTTTTCAGCCTGGACTGTTATTTGTTCTCTCACATTTATTCCTCTTCTCTTTCTTAGTGAAACAATCCTTGATATGAACTTAAACTAGTGGAAACCAATACATTAATTACATTAGCTACTCTTCTGTGTAATAAGGTATGAACTTGTAACAACTTTTATTTAAATTAACAATAAATATAGTTTTGTGGGCAATTTCCAAGAATTTTCCTGTTAGAAGGATAGCCTACTTTTCTTTGTCTTTCCCTCCTTCCTGATTCTTGGATGGCAGATATGATGGTTGGTGCTCCAGAGGCCACATTGGCTTGTGAGGTGATACATTAAGAGTTGTAGAACTGCAAATTATAAGGATGCAGATCCTGGTGGTCATCAAGCTCTCTCATCTCCTTTATGTGAGATTCTGAGAGAGAAGAACATTCTCCTTTTGTTAAAGTCATGGTTGTTTGCTTTTTCCTGTCAAAAGCAATTAGTCCTAACGTTAGTGATTCAGTGTTAAGGTACACATATGCACAGCATTGCCAGAAGACAGATTAACATAAAAGATGCCTGGGAATTAGGAAAGGGTCACAAGAGGTGGGTAGAAACTTGAAGAATTAGTAAGAGTTTACCAGCATCCAAGTTGAGGAAATTCTTTCATGAATAAAGGTTCTGTTTCTAGGATTCACAGGTTCTCTCTCTCTCCAGGCTCCTCCCCAATGGTGATTTTAGATGCATAAGATCCATTAAAAAGTCGTCCATTAAATATGCATTGTGTATCCAGTGAAGCAGACACAGATTCTGTGCTTAATAGAAGCTCATAGTCCTTCACAAACTGGGACCACACTGCCTCTCTAGTCTTAGGACCTGATGCTTACGCCGATCTGCTCTTTACAAGCATTTGATGTGTTAGAGAGTGACTTTTATATGCCATACTTGTTTTGACTCCATGCTGTAACAGTTCTCCAGACTTCTCTTTTCCAGTTCCAAGTTCTATCAAATCTGCATGCTCCTTTTCTTCCTGTTCTTCTTTACTTCTCTTCTCTTCCCTGACAATTCAGATCATCCTGGGGAAGGTAGGTGTCTGTGGAAGGCCAAAGGTTGCTCTGTGGCCCAGAGCAGCTTGTCAGAGTCTAGGCAGGTGGAAATGGGCACACAAAATGAGCCAGGAGGGGACCTCCTTGGTGGTCCAGTGGTAAAGAATCTCTGTTCCAAAGCAGAGGACATGGGTTTGATCCCTGGTTGGAAACCAAGATCCCACATTGTGCAAGGCAGCTAAGCCCACGCACTATGACAAAGATTCCCCCATGCTGCAACTAAGATCGGATGCAGCCAAAATAAATAAGAATGAAATAAATAATAAAAAATGAGCCAGGGATATCTGGTCATACCAAAAAATAAGAAGTATTCATGGTGATGGTAATTTCAAAAGAACACAGGAGACTTGTTGAAGGGGAAACTGGAGAATCAAAATGGTGATAACAGTAGCAATTAAAGCCCACTGAATAAAATATGAATAACATCTAGACTTGTATACAAATGAATGGACATATTGAAAGTTATGTGAAAATTGGGTTATATACATAGTTTCAAAGTAGTTCTCCATACGATATGTATTAATTGTATTGGGAAGACTGAGCATTTTTTAATGGAAAAGGCTGCTAGCCACTGTCTATACCCAGTGATCTAAGTGAACATCAACCAGCAATGGGACAGAGAACTTAGGCATCATGTGCTGAAATGTAATGAGGAGAAGGCAACCTCAGTTTTGATGCACACTTGCCATAGATGCATCGCCTGAACCTAATCATAAGAAGTTATCAGATAAACTCAAATTGAAGGACATTATCCAGAATAACTGGCTTGAAATCTTTGAAAGTAATAAGATTGTCAAAGAGCAAGATAAAGCACAAGAATGGATTTAGGATAAAGAGAATAAGAGGACTGTCAGTCAGTTCAGTTGCTCAGCTGTGTCTGACTCTTTATGACCCATGGACTGCAGCACGCCAAGCTTCCCTGTCCTTCACCAACTCCCAGAGCTTGCTCAAGTGCATGTCCATTGAGTCAGTGATGCCATCCATCCATGTCATCCTCTGTCATCCCCTTCTCTTCCTGCCTTCGATCTTTCCCAGCATCAGGGTCTTTTCCAATGAGTCAGTTCTTCACATCAGGTGGCCAGAGTATTGGAGTTTCAGCTTCAGCATCACTCCTTCCAATGAATATTCAGAACTGATTTCCTCTAGGATTGACTGCTTTGATCTCGTTGCCATGCAAGGGACCATCAAGAGTCTTCTTCAACACCACAGTACAAAATCCTCAGTTCTTCAGCACTCAGCTTTCTTAATGAGAACTGAATTCTAGGCTGGTTCCCTCTCCTGTAAGACTACCTTTGAATCTACTAGCCGGACTAGTAGATTCAGTCAGATTCAATGATACTGTTGGATCAGTGTTAATTTTCTGATGTAGATTATTGTGCTGTGTTCATGGAAAAGAATGTGCTTATTGTAGGAAATGCACATGAAGATGTTTGCAGGTGATGGACATTTCAACAACAAGTATGTAATTTTAGGAAAAAGAAAAAATATCCACAAAGTGTATGCACAACTTTTCTGCAAGTTCAATATTGTTTTAAAATGAACTAAATAGATGAAAGGGAAAATAAAGTGGTTGCCGGTCTCTCACTGATTCTTTTTTCACCCATCCTAATGCTGACCCTCCTCCTGCCTCAATTCTCTGAACTGGAGACCAGCACATAGTTAAGAGAGTAAGCTCTAAATTCAGGTTGATATGAGTTATAATCTAAGGTTCACTGTTTATTTTATTTTCTATGTGACTCTTAGCAAATTATTTACATCTTCGTGCACAGTAACTTCCTCTGTACAAAAGAAAACATAGTAGTGTTTTAGGGTTGTGGGAATTAAATTGGCTGCAGCATAAGATAAGCGCTGAATATGTGCTAACGACCTTAATTGACCACCAGGCCTTCATACATACATCAATAACTCCAGCCACCTCACTGCTGTCTCACCACCCATGGCCAGGAAGGCAGCCCTCAAAATTGCGACATCACTTAGCCTCCTCTGATGTGATTCCTTTTCATCTACCTCAAGCTTTGAAATTTCAGAGTCCCTGGTACAAAAAACTCAGGCCAGCCGAGAACCAGAATACCTTTTTTTATCTCTGAACTCGTTTGATCTTTACAAGCTCCCTGGGACATACCATCATGTCCATTTTACAGGAGAGAAAGCAGGTTCCAAGAAGAGAAAGATCTTGTTCGATTCACCCAACAAACAAGTGGCACTGCCTTCCTACAGCCCTCCTGATTCAAGTTGTATATTCTTTCCATCATATCATGCCACCCTGTTTAACTCTTGTTTTCTAAACATTGTTTGTATAGCATTGATGTTATTGCAGCATTCAGTGGTGAGAATGAGAGAGCAGTGGCTGAAAGAGAAATAGACAGGGCAGTGGCGGGGGGGTGGTGAAGGTATACAAGGTTACCTAAGGACACACATTGCCACATTGTCACTGTCCTCTTTTGACAACGAGGGATCAGAACTTGAGCACTGCAGTTGATGCAAGATCCAACTACCTCCAAGAACAGAATATGAAACATGAGACTGATGTCCACATTTCCCCAGTATCACCCCGTCTTAGAAAGCTGTGTGTGATTGTGAAGACAGAGTAGTGTGGTATCTTTGTGGAAGGAGAAGTCCAACAAGTCATTAGATGTGCTCCTCTCGTGACACAGAACACAGGCCTGAGAAGCCTGAGCAATTTCTTTTGCAGAACTATCTAATTGGAGGCATGATTAGTTGAATCTTCCTCATAGACTACACTTTAAATAAATGGCTGCTGTCCATAAGAGGAATTATGGCTTTGAAATCATTGCGATCAACATCTGTAAATAATTCTCAAACAGCATTCTTTATGCTGTGTAAATCAGACCCATGTTTTCAAGAAGTGTGAGACACCTTTTGAAAATATACAAACATTACTCGGTCTGGGATAATAATAGAACAGTTTTAGCAGTGTTTGAAAATAATGCTAAATTTACACTATTTTTGTCAACATACACAAGTAAATATGTGTATTGCTCATTGCACACACATCTTAATTGCCTCTGTGAACACCTTAAAAATAGTAGTGTTTAGGGGGAAATATTTATTTTAACTCAGTCTTCCATTGCATGTTAATTAACAAGTCAAAAGATGTTACTATCCTCTGTATTGGCATGAAGAAAATAAATATTTTACAAATCTTTCCTGTAATTCCCTGGCTCTCTTGGGTGTTTGAAATCCACATGTTGCAAAACCCTGTGACGGAAGAAAGAGACATCCAAGCCTGGAGACTGGGGACTCTGTCACTTCCTCATCATCATGCTCATAGCCAGTGTAACAGGATGCTGGCAGAAATTTCCTTGTTGACTCAGAACATCAGGTGAAGCCTTAACCTGAAAGCACTGAATGACGAGCATCCCCATAAACCATCATTGCAGGAAATTCCCTAAGAAAAGAATTAACCTGGTTCTTTGCTACCAGCTTAATGCCGGACTCCAGGTCATAGGAACTAGTTATATTGTGTATTAGTGTTTTAGGGCTGCCGTAATAAAATAACACAGACTGGGTGGCTTAAACAACAGGAATTTATCTGCTAACAATTGCGGAGGCTAGAAATTCAAATTACATCTTCCTTCCTTCCTTCCCTTCTGGCTGCACCAGCCCTTAGTTGTAGCACGCAGGATCTTCAGTTGTCACTGCGGCATGCAGGATCTTTAGTTGTGGCATGTGGGATCTAGTTCCCTGATGCAGCCTGCCCTGCACTCAGGCTGCAGAGTCTCAGCCCCCGGGCCACCCGAGGAGTCCCAAGGTCTGATTTCTTCTGAGCACTCTCTCCTTGACTTGCAGGTGGCCACCTTCTCGCCGTGTCCTCGCATGGTCTTTCCTCCGTGCTCACATATTCCTGGTGTCCCTTTCTGTGTTCACATGCTGGCTTAGGGTCCATTCTCGAAGGGCTTCATTTTGACTTAATCACCTCTTTAAAGGCTCTGTATCCAAATACAGCCGCATTCTGAAGTACTGAGAGTTAGAACTTCAACATACGAATTTTCCGTGGACACAGTTCAGTCCTTAACACCCTATTATTAAATGCTTTCTCTGGCCATAGAGTTGGCTAAGTGCTTTTCCTAATAATAGCAGAGTGCCTGGCACCTCTGAAGTTTTCAGTAAAATTTAGCCAAGTGCTTTACATGCATTATGTCATTTAAATCCTATGTTTAGGCAAATCATTCATTACCCCTGCCTATAGGGTAGAAAACAGCCTCAGAGAAATTAAGCAAATTTTTCAAGGTCTCACAGTTAACAAATAAATACTTTAGCTGGGATTCTAAAGAAGATGGTCATGTATAAGCCATCTCTCCTACATTTATGATCTCATTCACCATTGCATATTTATATAACTACATGATAATCTCTCTCTACCTGGCTTTACAAATGTCTCACTGATGAGACATTTCTAGTTTATGTCACATGTTTTTAACTCTACTCTTCTTGTATTTGATAAGAATATGTGAAAAGTACCCAAGAATAAATTATAGATAGTCATATGTATATAAATTACAAATGCATATATCTTTAAACATATGGTGATACACCATATATATGCATATATTGACACATAAGAGTAAGCTGTTTGGTAAAATGACTAAATTATTTTCTCAGTATGGAACTTGTTCTTTTGGTGAATCTTCAGTTCAGTTCAGTTCAGTTCAGTCGCTCAGTCGTGTCTGACTCTTTGAGACCCCATAAACTGCAGCACGCCAGGCCTCCCTGTCCATCAGCAAGGAGTTCACTCAAACTCATGTCCGTTGAGTCGGTGATGCCATCAGCCATCTCATCCTCTGTCATCCCCTTCTCCTCCTGCCCCCAATCCCTCCCAGCATCAGAGTCTTTTCCAATGAGTCAACTCTTCGCATGAGGTGGCCAAAGTACTGGAGTTTCAGCTTCAGCATCAGCATCAGTCCTTCCAATGAACACCCAAGACTGATCTCCTTTAGAATGGACTGGTTGGATCTCCTTGCAGTCCAAGGGACTCTCAAGAGTCTTCTCCAACATCACAGTTCAAAAGCATCAATTCTTCGGCACTCAGCTTTATTCACAGCCCAACTCTCACATCCATACATGACCGCTGGAAAAAACATAGCCTTGACTAGACAGACCTTTATTGGCAAAGTAATGTCTCTGCTTTTAAATATGCTATCTACGTTGGTCATAACTTTCCTTCCAAGGGGTAAGGGTCTTGGATGGCTGCAGTCACCATCTGCAGTGATTTGGAGCCCCAAAAATAAAGTCAGACACTGTTTCCACTGTTTCCCCATCTATTTCCCATGAAGTGATGAGACCAGATGCCATGATCTTCGTTTTCTGAATGTTGAGCTTTAAGCCAACTTTTTCACTCTCATCTTTCACTTTCATCAAGAAGCTCTTTAGTTCTTCTTCACTTTCTGCCATAAGGGTGGTGTCATTTGCATATCTGAGGTTATTGATATTTCTCCTGGCAATCTGGATTCCAGCTTGTGCTTCTTCCAGCCCAGCGTTTCTCATGATGTACTCTGTATACAAGTTAAATGAGCAGCGTGACAATATACAGCCTTGATGTACTCCTTTTCCTATTTGGAATCAGTCTATTGTTCCATGTTCAGTTCTAACTGTTGCTTCCTGACCTGCATTTAGGTTTCTCAAAAGGCAGGTCAGGTGGTCTGGTATTCCCACCTCTTTCAGGATTTTCCACAGTTTATTGGGATCCACACAGTCAAAGGCTTTGGCATAGTCAGTAAAGCAGAAATAGATGTTTTTCTGGAACTCTCTTGCTTTTTCCATGATCCAGCGGATGTTGGCAATTTGACCTCTGGTTCCTCTGCCTTTTCTAAAACCAGCTTGAACATCTGGAAATTCACGGTTCATATATTGCTGAAGCCTGGCTTGGAGAATTTTGAGCATTACTTTACTAGTGTGTGAGATTACTGCAATTGTGCGGTAGTTTGAGCATTCTTTGGCATTGCCTTTCTTTGGTGAATCTTACTGTTGGTTTTTCATTAAAGAATTTCAAGAACAATTGCAGTTATTATACAAGAAGTTGTTCTTAACATTTATTGAGGGTTCTCAATGTGTCAGGATCGTTGAACATTTATTTGGTTGCATACTTCCTGAAAGTCTTAGAAGATCAGCACTTTACAGATTGGAAAAAAAAAAAAAAAACAGATTCCTGAAGAAAGCACAAGTGTCTGCATCAGGGAACTTAAACATTTGCAGAATCTCCCAAGAGGCACAAAGTAGGGAGATTAAGGAAATGGCTTCCTAACAGTTGTTGACTGAATAAAATGCATAACCTTTAAGCTGAGAATTATGTTGTATTCAGTGATGTTACTGAGGACTATAGCCCAGGAATCAGCCTCTTGGTTAGCTCTGAGGAACTGTTTCAAAGAGAAAAGGGAGGAGCCAGGATATATGGGAGTTTTGCTGAAAAACAAACAAAAACCATGTAGTAAACATCAAAAGATTACTGCTGATCACAAAAAAAGACATCTCAAGTTAATGATTTTGATGCTTTTACCAAATTTTGTGGTATGCATGCATCAGCCAAGACTTTTTTTCTAAAATATTTCCCCTGAGCCCCTCGGAAATTCTGATTCAGTGTGTTTTGTTGATGTCTAGAACTTTATGAACTGCCCCAGGTAATTACCCAAATAGTTCATACTGCCAATATACTATTGATAAATTTTATTGATAAATTTTGAGATACAATAGTTGATATTAGAGGTTCTTCACCCTTGCTTCCTATTAGAATCAAGAGGAGTTTTGTTTATGGCTTTGTTTTAAATTTTCACTGCTATAGCCCACATCAAGATTACCCAGAAGTTCTCAGTTAATTGATCTGAGATGGAGTTTAAGAATCAAACTATTTTAAAATTCCCAAGGATTCCCTGTTGGTACAGCAGTTAAGACTTCGCCTTCCAATGCAGGGGGTGTGGGTTTGATCCCCTCGTCAGAGAGTTAAGATTGCACGTGCCTCGCGGTCAAAAGGCTAAAACATAAAACAGAAGCGATGTTATAACAAATTCAATAAAATCTTTAAAAATGGCCCATATCAGGAAAAAAAAATCCCCATATATCTATAATGGGCATCAAAGATAGAAGAGTTGAGAATGGTCTTCCAGATATAACATAACGCAGTCAGGAAGATTTCAAGGACCAAACTGATTCTTCCCAAAACACATCTGAGTTAAAATGCTGCCCTTGGAAATTATTTCCTACAGGGGAAATATTGTTTTCTTCACTGATGACATTTCATTTCCAAAATATATTACTCTTATACTTAAAAATACCAATTCAAGTTTCTTATGATGCAAAAATGTTACAGAAATATAGACAGTTTTTACTAAAAGGGAACATGGAGAAAAGAAGCTTCACAAAAAGTAAAATTATCCAGAAGAGCTTAGAAAAATCAAAGTAAAACAGACACATTTGGAGGACACCATACACTTTTGGAGGCACCTAAATTGTGCCTTGTGTGTGCTATACTCAGTTGCTCAGTAGTGTCTGATTTCTTGTGACCCCATGGACTGTAGCCCACTGGGCTCCTCTGTCCATGGGATTCCCCAGGCAAGAATACTGGAGTAGGATACCATTTTCTCCTCCAAGGGTTCCTCCCGACCCAGGGACCAAACTCATATTGTACCTGGTACTGGGCTAAACTGTTAGCACACATCATGCTGATTAATATTTGTAGTAACACTATGATGTGCACATCATACTGTTCATGGGGTTCTCAAGGTAAGAATACTGAAGTGATTTGCTATTCCCTTCTCCAGTGGACCACGTTGTCAGAACTCTCCACCATGACCGTCTGTCTTGGGTGGCCCTACATGGCATGGCTTAGTTTCACTGAGTTAGACAAGGCTGTAGTCAGTAAGACAAGGCTGTGGTCTTGAACCCCGTGAGCAGTATGAAAAGGCAAAAAGATAGGACACTGAAAGAGCAACTCCCCAGGTCGATAGGTGCCCAATATGCTACCGGAAATCAGTGGAGAAATAACTCCAGAAAGAATGGAGAGACAGAGCCACAGCAAAAACAACACCCAGTTGTGGATGTGACTGGTGATAGAAGCAAGGTTCAATGCTGTAAAGAGCAATACTGCATAGGAACCTGGAATGTTAGGTCCATGAATCAAGGCAAATTGGAAGTGATCAAACAGGAGATGGCAAGAGTGAACATTGACATTTTAGGAATCAGCGAACTAAAATGGACTGGAATGGGTGAGTTTAACTCAGATGACCATTATATCTACTATTGTGGGCAGAATCCCTTAGAAGAAATGGAGTAGCCATCATAGTAAACAAAAGAGTCTGAAATGCAGTACTTGGATGCTATCTAAAAAATGACAGAATGATCTCTGTTTGTTTCCAGCAAACCATTCAATATCACAGTAATCCAAGTCTGTGCCCCAACTAGTAATGCTGAAGAAGCTGAAGTTGAATGGTTCTATGAAGACCTACAAGACCTTCTAGAACTAAGACCCCCAAAAGATGTCCTTTTCATTATAGGGGACTGGAATGCAAAAGTAGGAAGTCAAGAAACACCTGTAGTAACAGGCAAATTTGGCGTTGGAGTACAGAATGAAGCAGGGCAAAGGCTAATAGAATTTTGCCAAAAGAACACACTGGTCAGGGCAAACACCATCTTCCAACAACACAAGAGAAGACTCTACACATGGACATCACCAGATGGCCAACACCAAAATCAGATTGATTATATTCTTTTCAGCCAAAGACAGAGATGATCTATACAGTCAGCAAAAACAAGAGTGGGAGGTGACTATGGCTCAGATCATGAACTCCTTATTGCCAAATTCAGACTTAAATTGAAAAAGTAGGGAAAACTAGACCATTCAGGTATGACATAAATCAAATCTCTTGCGATTATACAGGGGAAGTGAGAAATAGACTTAAGGGACTGGATCTGATAGACAGAGTGCCTAATGAACTATGGACAGAGGTTTGTGACATTGTACAGGAGACAGAAAAGAGATGCAAAAAAGGAAAATAGCTCTCTGAGGAAGCCTTACAAATAGCTGTGGAAAGAAGAGAAGGGAAAAGCAAAGGAGAAAAGGAAAGATATAAGCATCTGAATGCAGAGTGCCAAAGAATAGCAAGGAGAGATAAGAAAGCCTTCTTCAGTGATCAATGCAAAGCAATAGAGTAAAGCAGTAGAATGGGAAAGACTAGAGATCTCTTCAAGAAAATTAGAGATACCAAGAGAACATTTCATGCAAAGATGGACTCAATAAAGGGCATAAATTGTATGGGCCTAATAGAAGTAGAAGATATTAAGAAGAGGTGGTAAGAATTTTACAGAAGAACTGTACAAAAAAGATCTTTATGACCCAGATAATCACGGTGGTGTGATCAATCACCTAGAGCCAGACATTCTGGAATGTGAAGTCAAGTGGGCCTTAGGAAGCATCACTATGAACAAAGCTAGTGGAGGTAATGAAATTCCAGCTGAGCTATTTCAAATCCTAAAAGATGATGCTGTGAAAATGCTGCACTCAATATGCCAGCAAATTTGGAAAACTCACCAGTGGCCACAGGACTGGAAAAGGTCAACTTTCAATCCAGTCCCAAAAAAAGGCAATGCCAAAGAATGCTCAAACTACCACACAATTGCACTCATCTCACACGATAGTAAAGTGATGCTCAAAATTCTCCAAGCCAGGCTTCAACAATACTTGAACCATGAACTTCCAGATGGTCAAGCTGGTTTGAGGAAAGGCAGAGGAACCAGAGATCAAATTGCTAACATCCACTGGATCATCGAAAAAGCAAGAGAGTTCTAGAAAATCATCCTTTTCTGCTTTATTGACTATGCCAAAGCCTTTGACTGTGTGGATCATAATAAACTGTGGAAAATTCTGAAAGAGAGGGGCATACCAAACCACCTTCTGCCTCTTGAGAAACTTATATGCAGGTCAGGAAGCAACAGTTAGAAGTGGATATGGAAGAACAGACTGATTCCAAATAGGAAAAGGAGAACATCAAGGCTGTATATTGTCACCCTGCTTATTTAACTTATATGCAGAGTACATCATGAGAAATTCTGGGCTGGAGGAAGCACAAGCTGGAATCCAGATTGCCGGGAGAAATATCAATAACCTCAGATATGCAGATGACACCACCCTTGTGACAGCAAGTGAAGAAGAACTAAAGAGCCTCTTGCTGAAAGTGAAAGAGGAGAGTGAAAAAGTTGGCTTAAAGCTCAACATTCAGAAAACTAAGATCATGGCATCTTGTCCCATCACTTCATGTCAAATATATGGGGAAACAGTGGAAACAGTGACTATTTTGGGGGGGCTCCAAAATCACTTCAGATGTTGACTGCAGCCATGAAATGAAATGATGCTTACTCCTTGGAAGGAAAGTTATGACCAACCTAGCCAGCATATTAAAAAGCAGAGACATTACTTTGCCAAAAAAATCTGTCTCGTCAAGGCTACGGTTTTTCCAGTAGTCTTGTATGCATATGGGATTTGGACTATAAAGAAATTGAGCCCCAAAGAATTGATGCTTTTGAACCATGGTGTTGGAGAAGACTCTTGAGAGTCTTCTCAAGGAGAAGACTGCAAGGAGATCCAACTAGTCCATCCTAAAGTAGTTAAGTCCTGAGTGTTCACTGGAAGGACTGATGTTGAAACTGAAACTCCAATACTTTGGCCACCTGATGTGAATTGCTGACTCATTTGAAAAGACTCTGATGCTGGGAAAAATTGAGGGTAGGAGGAGAAGGGGACGACAGAGGATGAGATGGTTGAATGGCATCACCAACTCAATGGAGATGAGTTTTAGTAAACTCTGGGATTTGGTGATGGACAGGGAGGCCTGGTGTGCTGCAGTCCATTGGGTTGCAAAGAGTCAGACACAACTGAGCGACTGAACTGAACTAAACTGATACACATCATTATTGAATATGCTTTACTGCTTAGAAAACTTTTCAAATTCACAGAGAACATAACTTAGGGACCTGAATTCAAGGCTCATGATCAAGGTCAATGATTCAAGGTCAGTGATCTTCCTATTAGAAAACACTATTATTGTATACAATTCCCAGATAAATTTGTGTGACTTCTCCATTGAAGCAATAGAATTGGGCTTTGAGGTTCCAAGTGTGAAGAAGAAATTCTTAGGGGTCAAAATGACAGAAAAAATCTGACTGTGGAGAGTCAAATATCATGAAACAAGGCCAAATGGGAAGCCCACATTCCCCCATACTCATCTCCTGCAAGAACCAATCCCATTGGAATTTAGATTCCAGCAAGACATGCATGTCAAATGAAAAACAAAAAACAAGGTACAACATTACAATTGAGAGTTAAGTTTTATTTGGGGGCAAAATGAGAACTATGACCCGGGACACAGCCTTTCGGATAGCTCTGTACCTCTGAAGAGGTTCCAGGGGAGGTCAGTATATATGTCATCTTAGTGAGGTTGATACATGCTGTCAAACACACATTTTATCACAAGGTTGCTCCTAGTCATGAGAAGAAGATAGCTCCATTTATGATTTTACCTATTTTCTAGATTTGAGAAGATGCAAGAAATCATGGGCATGAAACGTTCTCCCCAAAATATCTAACACTCTGAAAACCTATTTTTGCCAGTGTTCCCCAGAGCACAGAGTGCCTCACTCCTGATCTCCACCCTGAAATTTCAAGGAGTATTGAAGGTCAGCAACTGCAGTGGCTAGTGACTTAATCCTTGTAGAGGCAGAGGGCCAGTGACCATTTTTAGTTGGCGTGTGGATTTCCTGATTCTTACTTTATGTATTGTTCTAGATTCACCTGCTTACAAGTTGCTCTGTTACAGCTTAAGACTGTGCCAAGCTCTAAACTCAGTACTGAGAACATTCAGTACAATCACTACCCTTATAGTCACCCACATAATCAAGGGAAATTGACAAATACATTAAAGCTATGGTGCATTTATGTTAGGGCTTCCCTGGTGGCTCAGCAAAGAATCTGCCTGCAATGCAGGAGACTGGGGTTCAATCCCTGGGTCAGGAACCAGGGATCAAGGAATCAAACCCAGGTCTCCTGCATTTACATTAAGGAGTATATAGTAAAGTCACTTTTATGGGAGAGCGAAAATAACATGGAGCACAGAAAGAAGGAAAACAAATGAAGGAAACAAATAAAGAAGTTGATTTTCAGAAACATGGAAGAGCCGGGGTGAGGGGACTGCACTCCCCACAAAGAGCCCATCCTCCCCTATTCCCTCTTGACTTTTTGTCTTGAAATGATCTCGAGCCATAAGCTTGTTAGGCCTTATTGATGACGATATAGTGAATTTCCACTTCTCCATGCATCCACTCAATCCTTCAAAAATTCCCAATGGGTAAGAAGTGCTTTTTAAACCACCTTTTCTCCTCTGAGTTCTATCATTATGGGCCAGTTTCTTTGAAAGTGTCTCCTAAAAAAAAAAAAAAAACAAAAACAAAAACTACTGACTAATCGGGAGCTGTCCATCAATAGCAGAAATCCTATGGCAACTATTTACCGTATGTACTTGTTTTCCCTCTTCTGGTCTAAGTGATATTTTTTGGAAAATAAAAAAATGTATTGATACAAACACTTTTTAAAAAAATTTTTCAGATCAATTGAGTAGCTCTATTCTTTTCTTTCAGGAAAAATGTGTGCTAGTTATACCCATTGAGTAAGGTTATTAAAAGACATAGAAAAAGTAGAAATTCTATCCTCTAAACCATCCCAGAGCTTCTGTCACAGGGCACAAAACCCTAAAGTGTTGACTATTCAGCTGTGCAAGTTTCAGATGATCCACTCAGAAGTCATATATCTATTTATATGTCTTCTATTTCACTATATTTTTATTTTGATTGATTTTCAATTTTTTTTTTCTGAACTTCATAAGTTGGAGATAATACACGCCTGGCACTGACCACTTTATATATATTTTTTTTAATGTACTGAACATTTACTCTTAGAGAAAATTGGATCCATGATGTGACTATTTCTATTTAATGTCAGGCAGTCACAACTTGTTAAGACCTGCTTTTCTCAAGGCTCTGAAACTGGACTTATAATGAACATTCATTTTCAGTGTTTGGTGTGTGCTTATGACATTCTTCATCTGTAAATTACCTTCAATTCTGTTTTACTAGGCTGCTTCCTAATATAAAACTCTAATAATAGTAATACGACTTACTTAAATTTACATCAGTATAAACTAATTAAAAATTAGTAGTAACTGACTGGTATGTGTAGCTCAGTGAACAGTATCATACTAATGTCAACTTTCTGGCTTTGATATTAATAACTTGTATAGCATGTTACCATTGGAAAAGGTAAGAGAGGGGCCCATGGGACTCCATGTACTATTTGTACAAATGTCTGTGAATTTTTAATTATTTCAAAATAAAAATGAAAAACAACAGTAAAAAGAAGAAACAAAAATCATTGCAGACTAACAAATACAGACTTTAAAACAACACAATTTGGGTTCCTGGCTCCATCACTTAAGAGCTGACTGGGAGAATTATTTGGTCTCTCAGGGTTTCATGTTATTCTTCTCTAAAATGGAGGTAGTAGACATGGTGAATTGTGTAAGAAAAATTTTCCAATGAATCTTGCCTGAAGCTGTAAAACTGTGAGGAACATAAGTGACACAGATAAAACTAACAGCAACAACCGCAAAATCTGTGTTGAATTTCTTATGTTTAAGTGTTTATCTGTTCTATACATACTGTCTTAGACAGGTATATGTTAAGGTAACTTAACCATTGAGTCTTTCCAAACCTCTGAATTCCCTGCACATTCATGTTTCTCTCTGTTGGTTTGGAGGTGATTGGAGGATAAATGACTAATAACAGAAGGAAGAATTTAATCTTTCTTGGCTCCCTGTTCCCATCACAATACTTCTCTACTGAGCACAAGGTCAAGGCCCAAATGTATTGGCTAAACAGGTTACTACTCCAAGGCCCTTGAATATGGTAAAATACAATCGTTCAAATGCTCTGTTTTACAATTAAAGCAGCTAATCCATTGTCATTAAATAAGCAATCCATTGGATATCATCATTGGAAATGAAAGCAAGCACTGTAACTTCATAACCCTGAAAAACCCAGAAGCCAGAATTTCTTTCCCTGTCATGATAGAATGTAACACCATAAAACACCATTTGGAAAAAGACATGGAATCGTCCCAATTTTTTTTTCATTTGTTTCTTATCTAATATTGAGTATGCCGGTGCATTCCTAACGAGTAACATTGTTATAGACGGATTTCTCTGCAAAAGACTTCTGAAGCTGTATTGCATGCTAACAAGGAATACCAGCTACAATAAATTGTCTAACATCTACCTTATAAATTACATTTTTTAAAGTCCATATACTAATGCAAACATGCATGGCATATTTAATTTCCTGATTAAAGAAGGCAACCCTCCCAGAAGAATGAATCCCTGATCATCATAGTCATAATGGAATTTCATTCCTCTGCACGGAATTTCTGTCATTGTTTTCCCTTTATTGAATCCTCAGTGTTCACAATCAACTATGGACTAGGAGTTGAAAGTTGAAATTGATGTGGCTCCAAGATGCATATATTTTTGTCAGTTACGTGGAGATCAGTTCTACATGCATATTTTTGGCCTTGATCTCCATAAATGTTCCACACACTTTGACAACCATCTTCCAAAGTTTTAACTGCAAGGGATGTTGATGAATAAAATGAATAAAAATAGCTCCCATATGAACAAAAGAGTGCTGATGACACATAATGTACAACCTGATGAACATTTATGATCTTATCAGAGAACCAGTGTACAATCGAGACTTCTGGAAATAAGACCATCAAGCACCAGAGGCTGGTGCAACAATGTTATACAGTGGGAAAGGAAAAATAAATCTTCTTTTCTGACAAGTAACACCTTGGACAATGTAACAAAATCACATTTTTATGTATTTTAATTAATTAATTAATTTATTTGACTGCACAAAGTCTTAGTTGAGGCATGTGGGATTTACTTACCTGACCAGGATCAAACCGAGGCCACCTGCATTGAGAGTGCAGAGTTTTTGCCACTGGATCACCAGGGGAGTCCTAAAATCACATTTTCAAGATTATGCATTACTTTGACTTATTTTGAATGACACTGACCAAGTCACAAAGATGTGAAAACCTGTGAAAAATCTAAACTTTCCCACCTTTTTCCTGGGTGATCTGAAATGAGTTACTAGCACCTAAATTCATAATGTCATCTGTAAAATGAGGAAAATTTTTAAAAGAAAGAAAGAAAAAACACTTGAACAATTTTGTGTGGGTGAAATGATGTCCATGCTCTGCTCCCAACTGCCTACCTGCTAAATTGGTAAGAATCTTAATTTCAGAGTCTTACTTCTACTGTCCCATCTTTATCCTTAGAGTCTAAGGATTATATGAGAAAACTAAGGAGCTAAAGCAGAAGCCAGTCTCCTGTCTAAAGATGTATAAATGGAAAGAGGGAGGGTTTAGGCCTATCCACAAGTTTCTTTTGATGTCCTTGTTCCTCCAGGCCCCAGGGTGTACTCTTGTATACTGTCTTCCACTAGTCGATCACTGTGGCTTGTCTCAGCTAGGATGAAGTCTCTATAACCCAGATCCTGGGAAATTGTCCTAAAGATGTAGGGATTTCTTCTTCAGATAATGTCCTTTCACCAGTGCTTTGTATAAATAAGCATGCCCCTTTTCTCTCAGCATAGTGTTTTACATCCAGGTTACTGGATCTCTGTCCTTGATGACTACATAATCAATATCCATATTTCCAGAGTCAAAGAATTCTTCTCCAGAAATCAACTTATATCTTCTTATTCTTTTTATCTCTAGAAGCAAAAAAAAAAAAAAAAAGAAATTAAGCTTTTTCTTTTTTTAGAGTTGGAATTCAGAAACACAAAACCAAATTTAGATTTTAACAATTACAATTGTGACTTCATAAGAGGACAAGCTTAAGCATCTTCCTGTAAAACAGTTTAATTGGCTCTAAAATGACCTTATTTTCAGTTAAAAGGAAAGACATATTTAAAATGCCAACCACTTCTGTCTCGCCTTCCTGTCTTATGAAAACTGATCATAAATTCATGGGAAAAGACCAAGAAGGTGTAATTGTTGATTTTATATGGTAACTTGGCTGAGTCACAGTGCCTGGATATTTGGTCAAACATTATTCTGGATATTTCTGTAAGTGCATTTTTTGGATGAGACTAGCATTTAAGTCAGTGGACTTTGAATAAAGCATATTGCCCTCAGCAGTGGGGGAACATGTCTCACACAATCAGTTGAAGGCCTTAAGAGAACAAAGACTGATCTTCCCTGAACAAGAATTCTACCAGCAGACTGCCTTTGAACACAAACCACAACTGTTCCCTGAGTCTCCAGCTTGCCAGCCTACCATACAGATTTTGATTTACTAAGACTTGATGATTATGTGAGTTAGTTCCTAGAAATCAATCTCTCAATAATAGACATGGTGATAGATACATGTGGTAATAAATAGATAGATATGGTAATAAATAGATATGGTTATAGATAGATATATCTTTATGGTGATATATAGATAGAGATAGTTATAGATGGATAGATATATACAGATCTGAGTATATGGTACTAAGACCCTATCCAAACCAAACCAAAGTTCACAAAGTAAGCCCACTTCATGATCTTCTCCATTCTTCCACAAATCCACTTTTCTCTTCTCTCATGTCCCAACTTAATCTAACCTTTGAATTTAAGGTAAAGTACTTTTTTGAGTGAAAATTTTGTCTCATACCTCCTCAAGATTAAAGTACATTCATCTATATTAATTTGCACAGGTTCTATATTAATCAAAGAGGATTTTTCTGACTAAACTGACTATAGATATCTACAGAAGTGAGCTTTAGATAGTATCAAAATTTTACATGGAAGTATAAACAGAAGTGGGTTATAACTGCTGATTCTATTTCATAGTAAATTTACTTTGCATACATCAATTTCCCTTAGTCCTGTTGATACAGATCATAAGGTTAGCAAACCTTTCCTTCAGATAATAATTAGACTGCATAAGAATTGAATGGGTAATACTAAATTTATATGCTTGAATAAGCCAATATTTTTCTTATTTTTAAATTATTTAAAAAATGAGAGTATTTAAGCATGCTGTCTTTAACTATAATTTAGCCAAACTATAATATTGTTGATTGTTTTTAGAGCTTCTATTTCAGGATGAATGTTCACTTCTTCATCTTTGATTTTCATCTATTGACTTTTGTTAGTACTAAAGTATTTTCTGAAACTTTCTGTAAGAAAATAAGAGTCTCATGTGTGCTTCCCAAGGCCATTCAATAGGACTTTTTTTTTCCTAAAATGATTTTTATAGACAATGGAAGTAACTAGCTATCAATATTTAGCTGTGTAACAATTTGTATGCTGCTTTTCAAGAAGCGCTGAAGATGGCAGAGCCTGGTTTCTCAAGGCCAGAATACAAGGGATCCAATTGTACATTTATTTGAAAATTCAAGTGAATAGTTGAATTTCTACAATTAGAAAATGTCCATGGGTTAAATTGTACCAGGAAGTGTATGACTGAAATAGATAATAAAATTCTTTCTTATATACTGGTAGGATGTACAGATTCTGGGATGGGCAAAGATGGAACTCTCATGCAAGACCCCTGGCTTTGGGCATTGTAAAGGGGGACATTTTCTTCAGATAATTACTTCATATCAACACACAAGTCAATTTATTTTCTTCACTTGGATAAAAATAATAACAAACAGAAATATTGATATTGTCTTCATTATTTGACCGAAGAAGAGATTGAAGAAAGTCAAATCTCTTGAAACCTATATAACAGTATAATGTTTATTGGGTATTAATTGTGTATAATTGTGTGTTTCGTAGAATAGGTATTCTCCACTGATACTTATTTATGCTTTTCTGTACAACTCTGCAAGAGACAACTTTCAAAGAAGTGTCATAATGGACAAGCCTTGAGGTCCTGCAATGGACCTTCATTGAGTAACTGCTCTCTCTTTGGAAATGCTTTACTTTTCTCTATTAAAAACCCTAGCGTGTATAAAGCAATAGGCCACTTGGTAAATAAGCAGATCAAGGCTCAGATAAGTTATTTATTCTTTATTTTTGGCTGCACTGGGTCTTTGCTGCCATGAGTGGGCTTTCTCTAGTTGTGGTAAGCGTGGGCTCCTCACTGATGGTGGTGTGCAGGCTTCTCACTGTGGGGACTTCACTGCAGAGCATGGGCTCTTGCGCTCTCAGGAGCTGCAACTTGAGGGCCCTGCAGTACAGGCTCAGTAGTTGTGGCACACGGGCTTTGCTGCCCTGCAGCATATGGAGTATTCCCAGATCAGAAATCGAGCCGGAGTCCCCTGCATCGTCCGGCGGATTCTTAACCACTGGACCACCAGGGAAGTCCCCTCTTTGCTTTCCTATCTTGCATCATGCGTGTGTAATTTGCTCTGTGTCCTCTCCCACTAAACAGGAGGTTCTCGAGGACAGGAGCATGTTTTATTTCTGCACTGGTTTAATCTGCATTCTCTCTGGAACAACCATTCACTGTCCTAATAGAATTACCTATCCAGGGGAGTGCCTGACATTAACAGAAAATTATATAGAGTGCCTAGTATAAGGCAGACTCTGTGCTGGGTTTGGGGGCTATAAAGCTGAAGAAGAAGACATGCTAAGGATAAATAAGAGAAGGGAAAAGAAAGGATTCTAAATACGGTGCTCAGCAAAGGTGGGGTTGTATTCAGGCTATAAGCTAAAGGGCGAGAACCCAGCTATGTAAAGACTGGTGTGCAGAATATTCCATGCACTGAGAAATATCAAATTCAAAGGATCTGTGTTTTTAAGAAAAGTTGTTATGTTTAGGTAGCCTGTGTGGCTGTACCAGAGCAATTGAATGTGTGTGCCTGTCTGAGTGTATATGCTTGTACATCTATATATGGTTCTTCGTATATTTTTCAGTCCTTTTGTTTAAATCCTTAAATCCTACACTCTCTTTTTTTGTACCTAAGCTGAATAGCTACTTAAATGGTTGGAGTCTCCTTTTTTACATAAATTTATTTATTTTTAGTTGGAGGACAACTGCTTTACAATATTGTGTTGGTTTCTCCATATATTAACATGAATCAGCCGTAGGTATACATATGTTCCCTCCCTCTTGAACCTCCCTTCCACCTCACCCCATCCCACCCCTCTAGGTTGTCATAGGGCACCAGGTTTGAGTTCCCTGTGTCATACAGCAAATTCCTCCTGGCTATCTATTTTACATATGGTAATGTATATATTTCAATGCTGCTCTCTCAATTCGTTCCACTCTCCTTCCCCAACTGTGTCCACAAGTTGGAGTCTCTTGAAGTCATATTCACTGGTGTCAAGTAAGGAAAACAGGTATTGATCAAGTGTCCCTACAATAAATGGAACATGAAAAGTTGATAAGCTTGCTATAAAGGAAAGAAATACCATCCTATGAGAGCATGTAATAGTGAAACTTGACCAAGTATCTCCAAAATATTATCACTAACACTAGGTGTAAAAAATTCAGATTCTAGGCTGAGAGCCAGGACAATTTAGACCTGTTAGAGCAATGCCAAAGGTTTGTTTTATGTCATCAGGGAATTATTTTATGATTTTAGAAGATAAACCAATCAAAGCAAACAAAAAACTAGCAGACCTCTGGAGTTCATTTCCATTCTAACAGAGAGTACACATATTTTTAGATAAACTTATATCCTACGATTGCAGAGGTTAAAGACCCAGATTCTTTTCTCAATATATGAAAGAACAGAAGGGGTCTCCCTCCCCACTCCTACTTAAGATCTGTGGTCAGACACCAATTCCATCAGTTCCACCACTCTGCTTTTTTTCAGTTTTACTCTGTACTCTTTTTTTTTGGCCACTGAGAATCTTATAACCCACCTCATTCTTGGTAAGTAAATATCTGACCATCCATCCCCAAGGCTGGTACAAAAGAGATGCGTGTTGACATTTTGATACTGGTCAATAGTTTTACAAAAGATGTCAAGGTATCTCCTCAAAACACTCTATGCCCTAAGCATCCATTAGATGAAAATGCCAGCTGAATTGTTTCATTCTTCCTAAGCAAAACTATTCAAAAGGTGCAGGGCATCAGAATGGACTACCTGTGAATAGCTGTGAAAAGACAGCAGGAAATATAAGAGGTCAGAAGGAATAAAAGCAAAGTATTCACCACTGCCGTAACCATCAGCATGCCCTCCTGAGCTAACCTTTCTTGAGGTTCTAACCCCACTCTGCCTAGAGAAAGTCCCTGTGCAAATGAAAGATAGCTCTGATCCTGCTGCAGCAATAGAAATATGTCTTTGCGTAAGATCCAGGAGGTAGAGAAATAAGGAATCATAAATTCCACGGGTGCTTATGCCTGCTAACAGAGAAAAATACGGGGGCCTCTGAGTGTTGCAACTGTTTCCATCTGTTCTCTTTATGTGTAACTGATGTAAGAAATTAGTGACTGCCAGAAGTCACTTGGTTTGCAATTACAGTGTTTAATGGTATTAGTATAAACTAGGAGAATGAGCTACTCTATTTTAGAATAGAAAGCACAAATGAAGGTGAAATAAACTTTTGAGATACTGTATCACTTATGACATCCTTTGTCATTACCTAAAACAATGGGATATTCTCACTTTACTTGAAAGCAGATGGAAAATCCCTAAGACCTGCTGATCTAAGTTGAAGAAAACTTTCACACAAAATCTCCTTGATTTTCATAGCCAGTCATAGGAGTAACTTTATTTGTCTCCTATGGGTCAAATGGCTAAGTGTAATAGAGATTAAAAATCACAAAGCTGGTTCTATTACAAGGTAAACTTTGACACCCTAATGCTTGTTTTGTGTCAAAATGAGATGCCACAATATCTATCCTTGTTTTTAGTCTAACTCTGGTAGGACACACGTTTTGAGTTCTGGTTTTCACCAAGCACCCCCAACCAGCATTACAATCTTCATATTAAGTAGTGCAACCCTGGGACCTCCCCGGCTGTCCAGTGGTTAAGACCTTGATCTTCCAGTGCAAGAAGTGTGGGTTTGATTCCCTGATAGGAAACGAAGATCCCACATGCTACACAGTGTGGCCCCAAAATAAAGATTTATACTTGTTCATTTTTAAAAAGTAATGCAACCCTGGGTAGGCCATTTCAGAAAATAAGAATCAGAAAAATCACGTGTGGAGTGGGTTTATTAATTTTTGCCCTGAATGGGGCACAGAAATGATGGTGTGGTCAGAAGATGTCTGTAGAGGCTGAGGAGAGTCTTAGTAAAACACACCCTTGCAAATATAGATGGTCAAAAAATAGTGAGTCTCTTAAAGAACAAGTGCAATATAGAATTTTCTTTATCTGTTAGTCAACAGTGGAAGAAAAATAAAAATCCACGAGACAACTATTATTTTTTCTGTGGGTGGCAGTGGATATTAGCATAAAATAGATGCATCACAGAGAAGATGGCTATGGGTTGGAATGCCCAGTCTGTCACATCCTAGCTGTAGGACTTCCATAAATCCCATAACTTCTCAAAGTCTAAAATTCTCAACTGTAAAAGCATAAATAATTCCAATTGCTTCATTACACCACAGTGAGAATGTTATGAATTAAAGGATGTGAAGAGCTTGATATGCAATAGGTGACTAATAAAACCAGTCTGTCTCTTTGAACCATTCATTCAAAGCCTAGGTGTACTTTTATTAGAATTTACTGTTTGGAGGGTCAATGGAAATATAATGAAAGCTTTCTCATAAAAATTGTAGACATATACAACTTGCCATGTATTTCTGAAGTTCACAGATGATTTGTAATCTATCAACAGGTTCATGCATTGTTCACAGATCCCTGGTGTACACACAATTGATAGACCCCAAGAAGGTGAAAAGCAGAGATAGTGTTTAGGGTGTTCTGGAAATACTTCAGATAATTTGTGTGAAAATTCTTAAAATAGCTTATATTAAAATGCTCAACAACAACAACCAAAAATACTCAACAAAACATATTTCTTGGAGTCTAGTTGTTCAGCAGCTCTCACTTCTTTTCTGAGATGAACCAGTGCAATGCAAGATTGTAATAAACAAGCCAGGTGTGCATATTTGCAACAAAAATGCAATTTAGGTCAGTGTTACCAAGTTGTGGTTATTGGCTTACATTCTCGAATTTAACAACCCCTGCTTTTTGGCACCCCACTCCATTACTCTTGCCTGGAAAATTACATGGACGGGGGAGCCTGGTAGGCTGCAGTCCATGGGGTCGCTGGGAGTAGGACACGACTGAGCGAATTCACTTTCACTTTTCACTTTCATGCTTTGGAGAAGGAAATGGCAACCCACTCCAGTGTTCTTGCCTGGAGAATCCCAGGGACGGGGAGCCTGGTGGGCTGCCGTCTATGGGGTTGCACAGAGTCGGACATGACTGAAGCGACGTAGCAGCAGCAGCAGCAGCTTTTAAATGCACAGAGCATCTGGAAGTGGTAGAGAACTTTGAGGCCGAAAAACAAGACCTTTGGGAAACCACTACTCTTGAGTCCCTATTCTTAAACTAATAATAGTGCTTTGTCAGCTTCTTTAGCCATGTTCTCCTCTGAAGCCTCTAGACGTGAAAAACATTTTATTGCATGTGTGCGTGTGTGTGCTTAGTCATGGCCAACTCTTTTGCAACCCCATGGACTGTACTCTGCCAGGCTCCTCTGTCCATGGAATTTTCCAGGCAAGAATACTGGAGTGGGGTGCAATTTCCTCCTCCAGGGATCTTCCCAACCCAGGGATCAAACCCACATCTCTTGCATCTCCCAGAATGACAGACAGACTCTTTACCACTAGTGCCACCTGGAAAGCCCCTTATTTATTGCATATTGTCCTTATCTCAGACATATAGTAATGTAAAAATCCCTTATATCATTTTTTTTAGTTATTATGAAACAAATATTAAAGGGAAAACAAGTCCATCTTTGTTTTCAACCTAGTTTCACATTTATTTAATTTATAATCATATTAATAGCCATAATTATGGCAGTTTTGCAAAAAGGTAATAACTTGGGCATTTATATAGAATTATGTATAAGTATTATTTTGAAAAGAATCTTTCCAACTAGATATTTGTCTGAAAGTATTAAATGATTATTTCAGAGTTTTTAACAAAGCCTTGATATTCCAGTAAATCTCATAAGTTTTGGCATATAGGCAGGCCTTATTTTACTGCACGTTGCTTTATTATGCTTTACAGATAATCGCATTTTTGTTTGTTTGTTTTGCACAAATTGAAGCTTTGTGGCAAATTGGTTTACTGGTACCATTTTTCCAACAGCATTTTCTCACTTCAGGTCTCTGTCATGTTTTGGTGATCCTTGCAATATTTCAAATATTTCTATTATTATATTTGTTATGGAGATCTGTGATCAGTGATCTTCAGTGTTACCACTGCAATTGCTAAAGGCTTGGATAGATGATGGTTAGCATATTTAATATTGCATATTAATATGCATATTGTAATATTGCATATTACGAGCAATGAAGTATTTTTAAGTTAAGGCATGTATATTGCTTTTTTAGACATAGTTTTTGCATATTCAGTAGACGACAGGATAATGTAAACATAGCTTTTATATGCACTGGGAAACCAGACAATTCATGTGACTCACTTTGTTGTGGTGGTCTGGAACTAAATTTGCAATGTCTCTGAGGTTTGCTTGTACAGTTTTACAATGTCTTTAGTTAAATGGTGGAACAAAAACAACCACAACAAAAGTCCTTGGAAAAGAAGGCAAGAGTTTATTTTAAGTTGATAAAACTGGGAAGACATATTAAATGTAGAGAAGAGATATGTAATATATAAATCAACGACATATAATAAAACACTGTCATTACTCAGAAAGGCTTCCCTGGTGGCTCAGATGGTAAGGAATCTGCCTGTAATGCAGGAGACCTGGGTTCGATCCCCAGGTTGGGAAGATCCCCTAGAGAAGGGAATGGCTACCCACTGCAGTACTCTTGCCTGGAAAATCCCGTGAACAGAGGAGCCTTTACCCAGAAGCAAAATATAAAAATTGAAATAATTTTGTGGTCAAAGACCTGTGTATTTGATCAGGTTGATTACAGGAAGCTAAGGTGGGCTTGTTCTGCAGCATCTCTAAGAATTGGTAGTGTATAAAGATTATAGTATGAAGGTAACAGTATAAAGGTTGCATATAGAGTGGCGTTTGGATCCCAGAAGCACTTTGAGAGGTCATTTGAGCGGAGTTGCTCCTCACCTGGACTTAGAAGGTGGTGCTAGTGGCAAAGAACGCGCCTACCAATGCTAAGAGACCTGGGTTCAATCCCTGGGTGGAGAAAATCTCCTTGAAAAGGGCATGGCAACCCACTCCAGTATTCTTGCCTGGAGAATCTCATGGACAGAGGAGCCTGGAGGGCCATATAGTCCATGGGGTCACAAAGAGTCACACACTACTGAAGCGACTTGCATGCCAGCTCCTCACAGTGATGACGGTATTGAGTTACAGATCACTGAATGAAAAACAGCCAGTTCCTCACTGAAACACCCAGTTTCCTACTGAGAAACAAAACTTCTCACTGCCTCTTTTATCTGTCACCCATGTTGAATATGGCAGATTTTTGTCCTGCATTGATCTTTTAAATTAATTTAAATATGTGTGTGTGTGGAGGATGCAGAACCATTTGTGGATGGGAGCTGAATATCGTTTCAGAGGGCATGCATATGCTTTCCACCAGACATGGTATCACACAGCTGATGTTAAAAGCAACACAGGGACTTCCCTGGTGGTCTAAGTGGCTAAAACTCCACACTCCCAATCCAGGGGCCCCAGGATTGATCCCTGGTTGGGGAACTAGATTCCACAAGCTGCAACTAAAACATGGCATAACCAAACAAATGTTCTTCAAAAACAATACAAAAATCCAACTGTGTGTGCCCTTCTCCTCCTGCGTCCGTGAAAGGAGATGGAGAACTTGATATCTCAGTATATTTCAGAAGTGGGGTTGCGAAGATGGAGATTCCAATTGCTGTGACCAATACCCATTTTCTTCTGCAGCTTCAGCTTCCCCTGCATTCTTCCTCCATTCATTTTTATTTCTGACCACAACACATATATTGAATATCTATTCTATGTCAGGCCCTTTGCAAAGAACCACAGATTCAGAGATGAATAAGAGAAAACTTTTGCCCACAAGGAATTTACAGATTTGTACTAGAGGACTTGCAAATAGATTATCAGAGACCAGGATGATAACAGCTCAGATGGAGGTGGGGAAATTGCATTGTGAACTTAAGAAAGAGGCTGAATACTCAGCTAGAGAGAGAATAGGCTTTTGGAAGACTTCTCATAGAATTTAATTTTTAAGTGCCAGCATTCTCTGGAGACTCCCCTGAAAGAGCCAGCTGACTGTTTCTACTCTGGAAAAACTTATCATCTTCCCTCCCTCTGTACCACTGTTCTATCGGCCACTATAATAGCAGTGCCAGCTGATGCTAGCTTCGATAATGACTAGAGTATCGCAAACAATACAGAACTCCTTCCTAGGGGAGTAAGGGGAGGCTAGAGAGAGCGTTCTGGAAGAGATTACATCTGAGTTCAACACTGAAGAATAAGAGTTGGCCAGACAAGGAGAAAAGGAAGTTCAGTTCATTCCAGAAAGATACTTAAGATAAGTAGGCATGTTTGTGTCTCGTTGGTTCCAGAAAGTGTGGCCAAATTCCTGTTTCTCTGTAGAGAAATGTTCATTCTGATTCAGCCAGGTTTGCTAAGGATGAAGAACGGGAAATGCCTCAAAGGAAATAGTAATTTTGTTGGTGTTGTTTCTTTGTTTTAAGAGATGTAACAGGGAAAAAAAAAAAAAGAAAAAGAAAATCGAATGGATTAAAGTGGATGCCTTCTTTGGGGGACGGGCAAATAACATATGAGTCCTATGTTCACCACAAGGGCAAGGTGAGTTTCTATAACTCACAGGGTTTTCAGAGGAAAATGAATGAGAAGAACTTCTGGGTCCCACTCCTGGTGACTAATCACACTTAACGAAAATATTTCATTCTCTAATTTACTCCTCTCCCAAGCATACTTTTTCAGTGAATAGGGTCTGAAGACTTCATTTATATGTCTGTGAACATCCTGAAAAATGTACAGAAACTTGGTCAGAAGAAAGATATTAAAGAGAAAGAAAGATATTGCTTGGCATAATATGTCAGTTTCATTCTATGCATGGCCCTAAAAGCTGACTTATAACAGGCAAGAAAACAAATGGATTTCTTCACTCTTGCCTAACTTTCATGTACACGATACATAAATAATGTAAAAAGGTGACTTCTGTGCTGACTTGCTTTCTCTTTCACTCATTTCCCAGTGCCTTTTCAGAATATCTAAGAGCCCCGTCATAGCATCATGAAAAGAAAACCATGTTAATTGCATTTTCAAGATAGGTAAACACAGATCCGTAATGCCAGCTAGAACCACCCACATAATGCTTACTATAACTGGACAGTATTCTAATGTATTAATTTACTCTCCCTTACAAGTTTATGAGCTAAGTTCTGTATATGTCCATTTTAAAGAGGACTCACAGCAAATAAGCTATATAAGTTCACACATCAAACACAGTGCCATTTGAACTTGAACCCAGGAAACAGTGATGACGCATCTGTGATTCTAACCACTAGTCTAAAGAAGCACATGATAGAGGAATAAATAGGGTGAGTTTATTAAATGCTTTTCTTCTTTCCTCCCAACTCAGATGATTACGGTTTGTTTTTTTTTTAAATTTATTTTTAAATGGAGGATAATTGCTTTACAATGTTGTATTGGTTTCTTCTGTACAACACCATGAATTAGCCATAAATATACATATATCCTCTCCCTCTTGAGCCTTCCTCCCCGCCCCCCACCCCACCCCTTGGGTTATCCCAGAGCCCTGAGCTGAGCTCCCTGTGCTGTACTGTGGCTTCCCACTGGCTGTCTATTTACACATGGTAGTCAACAGATGTCAATGCTGCCCTCTTAATTCATCTCACCTTCTCTTTACCCCTGTGTCCATAAGTCTGTTCTCTACATCTGCATCTCTATTCCTACCCTGCAAAGAGGTTTATCAGTACCATTTTTCTAGATTCCATATATATGCATTAATACACAATATTTGTGTGTGTTTTTAACTTCACCCTGTATAACAGGATCGGGATTCATCCACTGTGGGTTGGATAAAAAGCTGTTGAACATTCCCTAGGTACCCCACATGGAAAAGAAAGCTGTGTGTGTGTGTGTGTGTGTGTGTGTGAATGTGTGCACATGGGCATGTGTGTGTGTGGAGTAACCAAGCCCTCCCACAGCACTGGAGATGCAGGTTCACGGAAAGTAAAAACAGAACTTGTTCGGCATTACCGCCTTTGATTCCCAGGGCGCATCTACAATGTACACATCGTCATTCCTACTCTGCCAGGAAAGAAACTGAGCCCAAAGTGGCTAGGAGACTTCTCCCAGGTGACAGAATTGCATGTGTCTGAGCCAGGAATGGAGTGCAAATGTCAATGCAAAAGAACAGAATTATGAGAGCATTTTACAGAAAGCATCACATTTGCTGGAAAGGGGAATAGGTTCAGGAAAGGCTTCCTTGAAAAAAAAAAAAAAGTGCTTCAAATCAGATCTGAAGAATGAGTAAAATTAACTCAGAATGGAGGGAACAATGCTGCAGGAAGAGAGAAGACTGTGAGCAAACAGAGCCTGACTTGCATGGCAGCAGAGAAAAGGCCAATTTTCCCCAACATGGAGAAGCAGGGCTTCCCTTGCGCCTCAGCTGGTAAAGAATCCGCCTGCAATGCGAGAGACCGGGGTTCGATCCCTGGGTTGGGAAGTTCCCCTGGAGAAGGCAAAGGCTACCCACTCCAGTATTCTGGCCTGGAGAATTCCATGGACTGTATAGTCCATGGGAATGCAAAGAGTTGGACGTGACTGAGTGACTTTCACTTTCAGAGAAGCAGGAGGTTACTGTGGGACAAGGAGAGATAGGTAGGAACCAGACATTAGGGGTCTTGAAGAATATGACAGAGATGCTAATCAGTATCCTGGGAGGAAAGGGAACCCACAGCAAGGGTGCAGGAGAGGAGAGGGGGAAGGCTGGGAGGAGCTGCTGGGCTGCTGAGCAGATGTGCTTCTCTGAAAGTTGACTCCAAAGGAAGGACATCTGACACAGTGGATTCATATAGGCCAGTTAGGAAGCTCTTGTAAAAATGCAGCCAAGAGATGATGGACAATTAGAATAGAGCAATGGCAGATGATGCAAATGGATATATTGGAATTTGTTAGGGAAACTGAGCAGTCCAGGCTAGACTTCCAACTGGGTGAACCTCAGCATCACTCACTCAGGAGAGAAGCATGGACTAGAGCTACCCACTTCTCAGGAAATGTGCAATAGAGGAATCCTTAAGGTTCTGAGCATTATGTATTTATTCACATCCAAACATTTTCACATACTTACCAACAGATATTCAAGAAGTGGAAGAGCATGGTGAAAATCTAGTGACCTCCATGCACTGCAGTCATATAATAGATATAAAGAGAGATGTTCAGTTTCTAAACTCTCAACAGCCAATCGACTAACTGCCCTGAAATGAAGATTTGGGCAAACAAAACATGACTTCTCTAACTCCTCTAAAAACTTAGAATTTTTTTTTCCATCTTGAACACTTTTTTAGTCTTCTTAAGACAGAAGAACATGTTAGAGATGCCAGCAACTACACTCGCCATACAAAAGCATTCCCTCATTTTAAAGATGAGAATAGTGAGGTTCAGGGAGCAGATAACACAGACCCAAGGCTGCGTACCATCATTCTGCATTACAATTCCACTGAACTGCCAGGGATCATGCAGATCAGTGACAGGTTGTGTGGGGAATGTCTTTTATATTTTCCGTACCGTTCATTCCAGGGCCACGGCAACCCTATGAATCACATATAGTATACTCAAACACTGACATGCACATGAGTCAATTTTCCGAATGACTTTTTGCTTCCTTATTGGGTATTTGGTAGTTTCAGTAATGCCACAGTATGAGCCAATACCAAGTCCATATATCCCATAACTTACTCAAAACGATTATATTCTGTTGTCCAAACTATGATTGTTTTAGAATTCCTCCTGTTCATTTTTTAAGACTGCTTGAGACAACAGAGGCAGCAGCGTTTTCTTTGTTTTGTTTTTTAAAGTTTTATTGGTGGATAGTTGCTTTACAATGTTGTGTTAGTTTATGCTCTACAACCAAGTGAATCAGCTGTACATATACATATCTGTACATATATATGCTCCTGTTTTAGATTTCCTTCCCATCTAGGTCACCACAGAGCCCTGAGGAGAGTTCCCTTGCTATATAGTAGGTTTTCACTAGTAATCTATTTTATATGTAGTAATGTCTATACGTCAGTCCCAGTCTCCCAATTCAGCCCTCCCCCTTTCCCGGCTTGATGTCCCTACATTTGTTCTCTACGTCTCTTTTTCTGCTGTGCATTTAGGTTTATCTGTACCATTTCCTCCTGTTCCTTTTAATTGTAAATAGTAACCACTGTATTTTACTTAAGATCAAGACTCATGTCAAAAGAAAGATTTATTTATTCACCTGTGCGTTTTGTGCATCAATTTCAGTTTAGGAAATTTAAACATTTATGCATGATTAGGAATACAGACTTGCATAGATCATGGGTATTGAGTGATCTAGGAACTGACTCTCACACAGAACTTAATATGATTTGTCATCTTCTTGTTTGCACACTGAACTTGAAGTCTATGAAATTAAAGAATAAAACCTGTGCATCAGGAAAATGGCACATTTTATACCAGACAACTTTAGAATTTCCCTCAAAGAGTTGGAAAGACAAAACCTGGACAGTCAGAGGACAAGACCTACTCTACATCCTTGCAGAGAGAGTTTGGTATGGAGCAGGGCACTGATCCAGGTTTGGGATAACAGTCACACTTTCTGGATTCTAACCCTGGTTATTTATGCCCAAGCTGCATGGCTTATGGTAAAATGCTTAAAGTCTCTGAATTGAAGTTTCCTTCTCTATAAAAGGGGAGTAATAACTGCACCTACTTTGTAGTGGTATTGTGAGGATTAAATGAATAAATGTAGTGAAGAGTTCAGTATTGTTTCTGGCATAAATGTTAGCTATGCTGAGGCTGATGATGAATATATGCAATTAGAAGTTGGGAAATACTAGAAGGCCTAGTAAATGTTCCACAGACAGGGATAATTTGTGAAGATGCTATTGGAAATTAAGATTTCTTCATATGTCTGTGCCAAGGAAAGCCAGGTTTGTAATGGTATTCTAAATAATGCTTAGACTGCTTCTACAAAGAATATACAATTTCTATTTAAGCAGACAATGTCTTCTCTATGCCTCTGTCTTTAGTTCTGATTTACTGTTGAATTGATTAGCCACAAAAGCAAAAATATAATTAAATACATGTAAGGAATATATTACATATATTCACATATATTGTACTGTATGTGTATGTATTTAAACGTTTTTTGTTAGGATCATGAACATGAGGTGATGTTTATCACATAAGGGAAACTGGCATGAGAGAACTTATTTTATATTAAGTACTGTAAAACACTACTCGGAATATTTAGGCAGCAGATGAATTTAGTGGAGGACTTCCCTGGTGGCTCAGATGGTAAAGCGTCTGCCTACAATGCAGGAGACCTGGGTTCAATCCCTGGGTTGGGAAGATCCTCTGGAGAAGGAAATGGCAACCCACTCCAGTACTCTTGACTGGAAAATCCCATGAACATAGGAACATGGTAGGCTATAGTCCATGAGGTCACAAAAAGTCAGACGTGACTGAGCAACTTCACTTTCACTTTCAGTCCAGTGGAAATTACATGAGCTTTGTAACAACAACAACAACAAAAAAGTCAAGCCAAATTTCAGAATTTGTTCTGCTTCCTGGGGAATTATTTAACCCTTGGAACCTTCTGTTATCTCATCTTTAAAAAAAAAAGGTCCTAATTTACAATTTTTGAAATAGATGATCAAATAGACGATCAAATGCTAGGTATTCAAGAGGAGCTTTTGTGTGTGTGTGTGCTTAGTTGCGCCTGACTCTTTGGGACCCCACGGACTCTAGCCTGCCAGGCTCCTCTGTCCATGGAATTTTCTAGATGAGAATACTGGAGTGGGTTGCCATTTCCTTCTCCAGGGGATCTTTCCAACCCAGGGATGGAACCCACATCTCTTGTGTCTCCTGCATTGGTAGGCAGATTCTTTACCAGTAGCATCACACCTGAATGTCAATATCCACCTCTGTGGAGTAAATACACAACATACATGATGTGAAACCACTTGTCTTTGCTTTTCAGTGAACTAAATAACAGTTCAACTTTAGAACGCAGATAAAGTGAAGGATCTCCAAATTGGAAATCAGGAGCCCTAGTTCTTAATTTTGGCTGTGAGCTTTTGTTGGTCCCAGGCAGCTATCGACCTCATTAGATAGAAAAAACAAGGTTCAAAACTTGCATGCCAAGGCCCAGCTAGAACAGGTATCTTCAAACTCCCTGTGTAACCCTAAGTGAGTTAACATGAACAAAACAGACCTCATCTGCACATCTGTAATAGGAACCAGTGGCCTAAATTATCTTTCAGCATCCTTCCAGCTCTGAAATGGTATGATTACTAACACTTAAGTTTTTAAAATACTTAAGAATGGATCTCACCTCAGTTTTATCCCCCTAAACATTGATTTTTTTTTTTAAATTGGAGTATAATTGCTTTACAAAATTGAGTTAGTTTCTGCTGTACAAGAAAGTGAATCAGCTATATGTATACATATATCCCCTCTCTCTTGGACTTCCCCGCCATCCCACCCATCTAGGTCCCCACAGAGCACTCAGCTGAGCTCCCTGTGATTTTAAATGGTATCTCCTGTGGATTGTTGGGAGAAGGTAAGAGGGAAGGGACCCCACCTCCGCCCTCCCGCTGGTTTAAACTGACACGTGAATTCCAAGTCAGAGGCAGATTTTCCATGAGAAACAGTTAACTGGCAAGAGCTTGTAGTGGTTGTGCATCTTTCTAAACCAGACTGTTTTTTTTTTTTTTTCCTGTCTTCAAAAAAAAAAAAAATGCATGTCCAGTCAGTGCTGTCAGTCACCGTCAGATCTGTTTATGGCTCACTGTCCCTTTTACATTTTCAGCATCATGCATTTTAATTAGGAGCACTTACATCCCGAGCGCCCTCTCCACCTGCCACATAGAAATGAGTGTTAGTGTGTCTCAGAAGACAGTTGTCCTGGTTGATAAGAAACAAACAGACCTCAAAAAATAGGCTGATATTCACAGAATGAGTTAAAAGCCCTGAGGATTACAAATGAGGGATTCACTTTTCATGGAGTCGATGCAGACACCTCCATGTCAGTGACTCAGTTTCCCCGTACAATACTGTATGATCAGTGTAACCATAAAAGAGTCTTCCTATGTGCCAGTTGTACTGTAGATGTGCTATTTTACAGATGTAGGCACTTATATTTGGAGAAGCCAAGATGTTTCACCTAAGAAATGCTGATTAAAACACAAGTGCCCTTTGTAACTTGATTTGATGGAGTTTCCTCTTTAGCAAATTGTATTTGTTGTTTGGGTGGCACTATTAATAAGTGATTGATTTATTAATAAATTAAATGTAACTTTATTAAATTAAAATTAATAAATTATGAGGAAAAGCTCTCTGAACTAAAAGGAAAAATGAAAGAATGGTGAAAAAAAAAAGAACCCAAAGAAAACCACACCATGGAGGAAAAGAAAGGAGGAGGGGAGGAACAAAGGAAGAAAAAGAAAGAAAGAAAGAATACAGAACCAAAGCCAAAAAAAGAGAAAAAGGGAAATATTGCTGAAGAGCTGTGAGCCAAAAGGAAAGTAACAGAGATGGGACTTCTGTGACAACACAGAGAGAGGAAGCTAGGGGATTTGCTTATAAGCATGTAAAAATCTCCCAGCCTTCCCAGGTGGTGCTCATGGTAAAGAATCCGCCTGCCAATGCAGGAGACATAAGACATGCGTGTTCAATCCCTTATTCAGGAAGATCTCCTGGAGGAGGGCATGGGAACCCACTCCAGTATTCTTGCCTGGAGAATTCCCATGAACAGAGGAGCCTGGCGGGCTTCAGGCCATAGGGTAGTACAGAGTCAGACACAACTCAAGTGACTTAGCAGACACGTACGCCTATAAAAATCTAACCCTTTCACTTAAGGAGTATGTGTTACTGTCTCTTTTGATCAGTATGTCAATGTTTTAACTGTATCATCACTTCCTTCCTTGTGGCTTTTAATAATTGTTCTTGAAACAGAAGTGTTTTTGCAGATATGCTCTTCTCACTTGACTATTTAATCCACCTGAAGCTGTCTGTCTGTCTGTCTGTCGGATGAGGTGTTCGTAGAGATTGAAAGCCAAGAAAGCTCCAAGTGGCACTGACATCTTAGAGCAAATTAACTTACGTAATGGCCTTGTCAATCTGCCCTCCCTTCAAATTCATTTTTGTTGGTTGAATTTGATCAGTCTCCATTAGGTTTGCTTTCTTTCTCATGCACCATTCAGTTATCCCAGCTTTCCTCAACTCCTACTAAGTGCTGAGCAATGATGAGTATCATAAAGAATATCAAGAGCGTTTCTACTGCCCACAAGACATATTCAGATTTTAGGGACTGGAAGAACCAAATGGGCCCAATATGGCAGAGAAGTTAAATTCCACTAGACCTTGGGCCTCAGTAGATGCTCATTGTAGCATATCAGCAGGCTAAATGACACAGGGAGACTTTCCTGGTGGCCCAGTGGTTAAGAATCTGCCTGCCAGTGCAGAGGACACGGATTTAATCTCTGGTCCGGGAACTAAGATCCCACATGCCATAGGGCAACTAAGCCAGTGAGCTGCAACTGCTGCAGCCTGGGTGCCCTAGAGCTCACGCTCTGCCACAATAGACGCCATTGCAATGAGAAGCCCACGCATCTAAATGACAGAGCAGCCCCCACTCACTGCAACTAGAAAATGCCGAAATGCTGCAGTGAAGACCCAGCACAACCATAAATAAATAAACATTAAACAAAAGAAAACAAAATAATCTTAAGAACTAGATACTTGCATTCCACCAATACTTACGTGTTGTTTATGTGTGGTACATTTGTTGATAGTGTTAGTTGCTCAGTCATGTCTCTTTGTTCCCCCATGTCTAGGGCCTGCCAGGCTCCTCTGCCCATGGAATTCTCCAGGCAAGAATACTGGAGTGGGTTTCCTTTCCCTTCTCCAGGGTACCTTCCCAACCCCAGGATCAAACCCAGATCTCCTGCATTGCAGGGATATTCTTTACCATCTGAGCCACCAGGGAAGCCCAATAGATTCCCAATGTGATATCATTCGTAGATACAGACTTTGAGAGGTCATAGATGAAGTATGAAAGTAGTGCCCTCATGATGGGATGACTGTCTTTATACAAGGAAGGAGAGACTTAAGAGCACCCCTCACACACACACACACACACACCCCTGGATCCATAAAAAGCCACATGAGCACACAGTGAAATAGGGGCCATATGCAAGCCAAAAAGAGATCTCTCATCGAAAACGGAAGCTCCCAGCACCTTGATTTCAGGCTTCCCACCTTGCAGAACTGTGAGAAATCAATGATTATATTTTAAGCCACCCAGCTTATGGTATTTTGTTATAGTGGCTTAAGCCTGGACAAGTGACATTAGGCAAAAAGGTAGGTGGGAATACAATAGCTAGGGAGCCAGAACGCAAACAAGATTTTCTAAGTGCCAAAGATCTATACGACTTTAGTTCAGGGGTGGTGATTCCTCTTGAGTTGAGAGAATCAAGGAAACTTCATTGAGGACGTGAACTGGCAGGATTCTGAAATGTGAGCCTGATGAAACAGACCATCTCCAGCCAAAGGAAGCATGTAAGCTTATTCGGCAAAGGATCTTAATCGAATTGTCCAATTCTGAATGAATTTTCATGTCTGGCTTAAGTGCAACCCTGAGATAAATCTTAAAAATGAGTTCATGCTCAGCCATGATCAATTAGATGTGTCTGCCATGGTTACAGAATTGAAGAGGTCTCTATGTAAACTGCCGTATTCAAAGCTTTCAAAGAATTTAGTGAGCCAAAGCAGGAAGTTTGCTGTTGGTTGAAGAGGTTTTACACAGGAGGTAAAAGAGATTGGTTAGTAAAGCAAATTGGGGGCAGATAAAAAGGGCTGTGGATATCAGGGTGAAGAAATTTCATTCTGTGAGAAAAACATACACTTATGTATTTAATACTCAGTGTGTGTGTGTGTGTGTGTGTGTGTCAGCCACTCAGTCGCATCTGACTGTTTGCAACCCCACGGACTATAGCCCACCAGGCTCCTCTGTCCATGGGATTCTCCAGGCGAGAATACTGGAGTGGGTTGCCATTCTCTTCTCCAGGGATCTTCCCAACTCAGGAATCGAACCCAGGTCTCCTGCACTGCAGGCAGTTTCTTTACGGTCTGAACTGCCAGGAAAGCCCAATACTCGCTATATGAAAATCTAGTGAGACTAACTTCATGGGACTTAAGCCCACAGCTGTTCCATCCATACAGGTCTGTCTGTCCTTTCTCATTTCCCAAATATTAACAACTCTTCAACGCATTTTATTTTCTTTACTACAAATAGCTTTGTGTGTAGCCCTTAGTTACATAAGGTAAATTGTAATACACATGACGCATAATGTAAATAACGTGTCCCTGGTTTCCCAGATTTCTTTGTAGATGTGATAGGACAGGCATCAGATATCTGTAAGATACTGCAGTATGCCCTAAGTAAATAGTCATGGTCGACAGAGTTTGGAGGGCCGGAAACAGCAAAGGCTTCTTACAAGAGCTGCCTCGTCATCTAGGTGGATCTTGGTGGTTAGGCAAGATTTCTGTATGTATAAGCGGCAAGGGAGAGTGAAAAGAAAATTCTGGACTAAGAAAGTGAGCAATCGTTTTGAGAAAGAAAAGCAATGATGCTGCGATGTGCCTGCCTGATAGCATCCTGTCACAAGTTACAGTTGAATTGTAACCTTGCGATTATACATAGAACCCATGGATGTCTGATCCCCATCACTGTGGTGCATTTGGTAACCAGTTATATGTACCTGCTATTTGCTAAGACCCAAAGTGTGTATGTGTGTGCTAAGTCGCTCAGGCATGTCTGACTCTGGGACCTCTTGGACTGTAGCCTGCCAGTCTCCTCTGTTCATGAAATTTTCCAGGCAAGAATACTGGAGCAAGTTGCCATTTCCCACTCTAGAGAATCTTTCTGACCCAGGGATTAAACCTGCATCTCCAGCACCTCCTGCATTGGCAGGTGGGTTCCTTACCACTAGTGGCACCTGGAAGCACTAAAGCAGGCCCTGCTAAAGCATAGTAGCCCACTCCTGGGCATATACCCAGAGAAAACCACAATTCCAAAAGATAGATGAACCCCAATGTTCATCGCAGGACTATTCACAATAGCTAACTCATGGAGGCAATATAAATGTCCATCAACAGAGAAATGGATAAAGAAAATGTGGGGTGTGTGTGTGTGTGTATATATATGCACAATGGAATATAACTCAGCCATAAAAATGAATAAATTGTGCCATTTACAGAGATGTGGATGGACCTAGAAACTGTCATACAAAGTGAAATAAGTCAGAAAGAGAAAACCAATATCATACAGCTTATATGTGGAATCTAGAAAAATGATACAGGTGAACTTACTTGACAAAGCAGAAATAGAGACACGGATGTAGAGAGCAAACATATGGATACCAAGTGTGGGGGTGGGATAAATTTGGAGATTGGGATTGACATACTTGTTATTTGATACTATATGTAAAATAGATAACTAATGAGAACCTAATGTATAGCTCAGGGAACTCTACTAAATGCTCTGTAAGGACCTAAATGGGAAGAAAATCCAAAAAGGAGGGAATATATGTATACACATAGCTGATCCACTTGGCTGTACAACAGAATATAACAACATTATGAAGCAAATATATCCCAGTAAAATTAATTTAAAAAACATAGTAAAAGCAATAAAAATTTGTAAATTTCAGAGCACCTATCCTGGAGTGTATAACTCCAAAAAGGAAATTCATTATGTAAAGGCAGAGAGATACCAAGTCCAAAATGTATAGTCAAATAAAAAGCACATTTTCACAATGTTTTCACTCAAATTTTCTTTCCTGGGCCACTATGGTATGATATAATGGCTAAGGATAGGATCTCTGAAGCTGCGCTAGCTGTGTGATCACAAGCAATTTACTTTACCTCACTGTACCCCACACTTCTGATCTGTGAAATAAGAACAATAAGGTTACCTATGTCATAGGGCTTTATAAGACATTAATGAGTTAAAAGCCTTTAGAAGAGTGCTATTTTACATTTGCTATTGTTTGGATTATATTGCAATTCTCTTTTTATTTATTTTTTTAATTTTTATTTATTTTTTTAAATTTTATTTTCTTTAACTTTACAATATTGTATTGGTTTTGCCATATATCAAAATGAATCTGCCACAGGTATACATGTGTTCCCCATCCTGAACCCTCCTCCCTCCTCCCTCCCCATACCATCCCTCTGGGTCGTCCCAGTGCACCAGTCCCAAGCACCAAGTATCGTGCATCGAACCTGGACTGGCAACTCGTTTCATATATGATATTATACATATTTCAATGCCTTTCTCCCAAATCATCCCACCCTCTCCCTCTCCCACAGAGTCTAAAAGACTGTTCTATGCATCAGTGTCTCTTTTGCTGTCTCGTATACAGGGTTATTGTTATTGCAATTCTCTTTTTAAAATAATTTTATTTATTTATTTATTTTTGACTGTGCTGGGTCTTCATTGTTGAGCCAGCTTTTCTCTAGTTGCGAAGAGCTGGGGCTACTCTCGAGTTGAATGCTGGGTCTTCTTTCATCGTTGTGGCTTCTCACTGTGGAGCACAGGCTCTAGGACACATGGGCTTCAGCAGTTGCAGCACATGGGCTCAGTAGTGGCTCCCGGGCTCTAAAGCACAGGCTCAGTAGTTGTGGCACACAGGCTTAGTCACTCCTCTGCATGTGGAATGTTCCTGGATCAGGGATTGAAGCAGTGTCTGCTGCACTGGCAGGCCACCAGGATAGCCCCCTGCAATGACTTCTTAACTAGTACTCCCATTGCCTGTTATCCACTCTATACTCACGCAATGTCCAGGGCTCTATTCATGCAGGGCTATCACAGAGATGATGTATCTACACCCACTGGCTATTTTTCAACATGAGATAGGCTTGGCAGATTAATGCCCAAGTTTCTCAGTCTAATAGATAAGGCCCCGTGAACTGGTCCATTTAACTTTCTGAACACAGGACCCACGATTCTCACCTTGTACTCTCCTATGTGGCCTATGCTCCAACCATGCCTGACTCCTTCCCAGCGGGGTTAAGTGACTCCCAAGGTGAGAAGTTTACCAGGACATTTCCAAGGGTACTCCCTGACTCCTAAGCCGTCACTGTTTCCATCCATCCATTTTGCTGCTGCTCTTGAGATCTGTCCTTGTACTGAGCTCGTGTATTCACATCATCTCTGCCACTTGACTGAGCTTTTGAGGGCATCTTGTCTCATTCATCTCTGAATTATCTGCACCTGCTACTGAGTAGGGTAACAGCATGAGAATAATCACACGCTTGATGAAACTGGGTGGTCATGTACATGTATTCATTCATGTACTTGTTTTTATATTAATAAGACACCAACTTCTAGGGGGTTAATCAAACAAACTAAACAGTACTCCTGCTAAGCACTCATGTAATGCCTTAGCTCTTAATGAGAAATGCTCACGATGGAATTTTTAAAGGAAATGGCAAGTCAGACGAGGATGTCTGCTGATCAGGGAGATTTTAGCCCCCACACATAGAGTGTGGGCTTTCGCCTCTCTATTTGTAAAATCATTATGGAAAATGACAGATAACATGTTAGAGTCAAAATTTCAAGCAAAATAGGAAGAGTTTGGTTGCTGTTTCTTGCTTTTGATCTCACACGTTAGCATAAAGATCATAACACTGTGTGTGTATGTGTGCCATTAACACAGTTTTGTCACATATACTTCATATTATTAGATTTTCACAACAACCCAATGAGAAAGATGAGGCACCGTTTATTTCGCTCAAATTGCTGATGAAGAGCCCGAGGTTCAGGGAGGTTAAACAAGGCGTAGTGGAGGCGGTAAGTGCAGGGGGGAAAAAAAATGTGAAAGCTCTGTATAGATATCAAAGCGACATTGACAAAAGACCACTAGAATAAATTAGCATTCCCATCTTGACTGACTCAGTTGACAGGGACAAACTCACAGGCAGGTAGAAAAGAGAACAGAAGGGTCATGTTACAATATATCAAGAAGTGACTACCGCCACATCTTTTTTAAAAGACAAACACATCAAAACAACAATAGAACAATACAGGCCTACCTCAGAGTTATGCAAGTTGGGTTTCAGACCACCTCAATAAAATGAATATCACAGGACAACAAGTCACATGACATTTTTTATTCCCTAGTGTATATAAAAGTTATATTTACACTATACTATATTCTGTGCGCAATAATATCATTACTTCTGAAAAAATGCATATCCCTTAATTTAGAAATACTTTATTGTCAAAAAAAACCCACAATGCAGTTGACACAATCTTTCAATTTCTTTTTTTTTTTTTTTTAAGAGGGCGGCACCGTGCAGCATGTGGGATCTGAGCTCTGCAAATAGGGGTCAAACCCACATTCTCTGCATTGGAAGCTTGGAATATTAATTAAAAGACCACCAGGGAAGTCCCACAAACCCTCAATTTTTAAAAAATGCAACATCTGTAATGCACATAAAGTGAAGTACAATCCAGTGAGGTATGCCTATACTATTTTACTTCTTAAAAGCCCTGAACCTCATAAGTAATAAGGCCCAGAACATGTCCCAGATTTCCTGACTCCAAACTTGTGAAATCCTAAAATGATTTCTAGACTTCACATCTGGCCCTGAAAAGAGATGCGTGGTTTAAACATCCCCATAGGCGTTCCCAAAATACCAAGGACTTGGGCATAGGATGTAAGCTCAAGGATCAAAGGGCACCAGACGTGTTTAGCATTTATTTTCTTTTCTACTTTTCCAGTTTCTCTTTCTTTCTCTTTTTGTCTCTCCACTTTTCTTTGTAAATTTTTTTCCCCCTCTCACACAGTAGAGTGCTAGTCAGTAATTCAAACAAAAGGAAAACATAAATGGTACTTCAGTATTAAGTCCTGGGGGACTTGAGTGATTTATATTCTCTTTCTTCTGCAATATTTGCTGTAAAGCTACTGAAGGTAATATTTAGAGGAAGTGGATATTCTGCCACAATTTCACCTCTTAATCCTTAGAGCATTTCCTTGATATCTATCAGCAGTTCATAAAGACTTTAACACTTTATGAGCAATATATTGACTTCCCTTTACAATGGCAAGGAAAAAAAATAAAAATAAACTCTCACTGAAGAAGTCTAAAGTGTCTCCCTAAATGAAATTGGGTGATAAACCAAATAAAATAGGCACCAAAAAATGGAAGGTTTTCGTTTGTTCTCACTCACTCTGCTCCAAATCTGTATGCTCAGAAGATTTATTTGATTTATTTAGTTGAATCTTTCCAGACAAAAAGAAAATACAGTGTGATTTTCATCAACCCATGTCAAGGATGTTAACTGAAGATGATGATGATTTTTTCCAAATATCAGTGGGGGAAGCCGGGACAGAGACAATAGTATAATATTGTTTGCACCTGGAGACTAAAAGCATTTCTGCAAAGTCCACTGGAATAGGTTATATTGTCTCAATTCTTTGTAACTCCCAGACTTGACATTTATATTTTTAATAGTTGATTTTATAGGAAATCAAAATAGAGAAATTTGGAGCATTTGGTATTGAGTAAAAACTTCAAACTCAGGAATAATACTTTAAGTATGCTGTACTTCCAAGTTTAAGGGGACTTGATAATAGTACTTTGAAAGGATGCTGATATAATGTATATGTTTTTTTGACCCAAGCTGAAGTCATTTAGGGGTCTTCCCAGGTTTCCCTAGTAGTATAGAACCCACCTGCCAATACAGGAGACATCAGAGATGCAGGTTTGATCCCTGGGTGGGGAAGATCCCCCGATGATGGTCATTTATGTAGTTTTGTGTTG
The DNA here is from genome assembly GCF_032452875.1 of Bos javanicus. Taxonomy (NCBI): domain Eukaryota; kingdom Metazoa; phylum Chordata; class Mammalia; order Artiodactyla; family Bovidae; genus Bos; species Bos javanicus. The sequence continues at coordinate 29,933,190 of NC_083885.1, read as the reverse complement.
GGTTTTTCTAAAGGTCTGTGTACCATCTATGTGATATAATTTTTAATCAACTCACTTTAACAAAGTAAATATTTGTTTTAAAGGGGACCTGTATATCCATATCTAAAAAATAATAAAGGAACTTTCACTTACTGTAAAAACAAGGTAAACTTAGAAATCAAATGAATGAATGCAGCACAATGTTCTTATGGTCTAACAAAGCACTTGGGAATGGCTTACGGCTCTGAGCTTGAGGGCAATATTCTGCTTGTTAGAGAGATCTCCACTGGCAGGGAGCTGAGACATTCTCTTTTGACATACTCAGAGGACTAAAAGAGAACTGGAAAGCAAGCAACTCTCTCACCTTGTGGTTCAGTGGTGTTTACACACTTGTGTCCCTTCAGAGATCACCACAGGGGTACACCCCCTGCAGTATGACAAATGCTGGGGTCTCCTAACCAGTTTGGGCGGGACTGCCAGTGGTGGGATTCATTCCTGAGTCTCACTTTCTTTAACTGTGGAATGCATCTCTGGGTCACGTGTCTCTCTGAACAGCTATGAGGGTTATCTGGGTCACAGGTCTCTCTGAAGAGCTATGAGGATTAAATGAAATAACATCCTATACTGTAAAAAATAACCCAACATACCTGCTGGTTACTCAATTAATTCTAGTTACCACCAACCCTCAACATATTTTGTCTATCTATTCTACAAACATGGAAACGTCATCTCTTCCAAGCCCCTGTCCTCACTCTCTGCATATCCTTCCTTCTTACAGAAATCTTCTTTAACTTGTATAATTCACTCCGCATTTTAGGTAGAACACTCTGAGGCTTCCTGAGGAAATCACACCCAATATTCTGGCAGACTCCACAAGTATATCGGCTTGTTCTATTAAAAGCTACACTGACAAAATAAATAGATAAATGAAAAAGGCACCATTAATGAAATACAGATGAATCAAACCTGGGTAGGGGGAAGTGGCAAGATTTTGAGAGCAATAAGATTCTGTTCATAAATGAGACTTTGAAACATATCATTTGAGTGGAAGATCGAGGGGAAAGATAAGTTCCTCTTCTTAAGGCAAAAATAACTTTAAAGTCCCATTAGGTTCTTTTAAAAAGGCTTCTTGAACAGCAAATATCTTCTCCAAACACTTCATTGATTTAAGTGTGAATTAATCAGAAATGCATGGATTCCATCTCCCTTAGAGTACACATGGATTTGTACATCCAGATGCAAAATACCTTTCCTGTTTTCCATCACTTCAGCATTTGAAAGGGTATTTTAGGTGCTCAAGACTGACTCAGAAGTGCTAAGCCTTGCCCTTGATGCTTGTAAAGCACCAGAAGTGGTGACGTTTCTTTGGTCCTCTCTGTGAATACTAAAGGACCGTACTTTTCTTAGAATTTCTAACAGAAAAGATGTAATTAATAAGCAGTGCGACCTTGGTAATCTTTCTCTGCTGTAGCATGGCACAGCAAAAAAAAGCCCAATGAGTTCAAAGATCTCAGATTGGGTTCCCGGATTCAACTCTGACTGGATGTTTCCGGTTTCCTCATCTGAAAAATGGGGCTTCTGGACAGGATCGATTTATCTTGCAGCTTGCTGTGGGATAGATATGAGGTGATAAATCAACAAAAATTTATGGTGCATCATTTCTGTGCTACTGGGGATTCAAAGATAAATGAACAAAATATTTCCCTCTGGTCTTTGAGGAAATGTCTAGCTAAGAAAGTACTCTGAGAATCTATTTTAGAGTGCTATCTTGGGGATGGCATGACAGGCTACAGAGACAGTGCACTCTACCTGGAATGAAGGGGGTGCTTTTCCTCCAGAATGGGAACTTACTTTGTAAACACTCAGGTACACAAATTATGCAGCATTAAGGAGCAAATGGGTCCTTATCAATGGGCTTCCTCCCTGGTGGCTCAGATGGTAAAGAATCTGCCTGCTATGTGGGAGACCTGGGTTCAATCCCTGGGTTGGGAAGATACTCTGGAGGAGGGCAAGGCAACCCACTCCAGTATTCTTGCCTGAAGAATCTCCATGGACAGAGGAGCCAGGCAGGCTATAGACCATGGGGTCACAATCCCAAATGGTGATTTGAACAAGAGTAGTAGTTAATACTCCAGGAGATAGTGAAGGACAGGAAAGCATGGCCTGCTGCAGCCCATGGGGTTGCAAAGAGTCAGACACAACTTAGCAAATGTCACAACTCTGTGACCCCATGGACTGCAGCATGCCATGCTTCCTTGTCCTGCACTATCTCCTGGAGTATTAGCTACTACTCTTGTGCAACTCACCATTTGGGATCTGAATTGTTTCCTGATGTTCATTCTTGGTTGTGTCAGTTCGGTGAATTTTAATTTTTTTCAATTGTTCAGCCTCTTAGTCTAGCTTCACTGTTTTACTTCTGTTCCAAGAGACTGAGCTTCCTGGTTGTGTTTCTTTCCACTTTGTATTAGGATCCTCTTTCCTCCCTCTCTCTTTTCCAGTGAAATCTGTTATCCTCATCGAGCTCCCCACACCAATCTGCTGGGCCATCTGATTTTTTCTAACTCCAAATCTGGGTGTATTTCCTGCCAACTGGTGACTATAATACCATAGTTATCTTTGCAGTCATATTCACTTGTTTCTCATCTTAAGTAATATAATTCCTGACCATCAACTATGCATCAGGCTTTGGACTAGGTTGGGAATACCCAGATATAGATAATATAGTCCTTGCTTCTCAAAGAGCTCAGAATCAATCTAGTGAGGGTGGTAGGCAAATAAACGTTAAATGACAGAACAGTGCATTCAGCCTCATACTGCAAATACGTGCAAGGAGCAGCAGAGGTACATAAGTGGGGCGGGAGTGAAGATTTAGAGTTTAAGTGATACCTGCGCTCCATCTGGGCAGATAAGATGGCCGCTAATCACGGATAGGTATCCTAAGAGAGGGAGAATATCATTTCTCTGTGCTCAGAGTCTGTTCAACAAGCAGATGCTAATTGCATCCCCAGAGTACAGAGCCGAGCCTAGTGGCAATTCCAAGCAATGTCTACAGGGTGGCTTAGGATCCTCTATAATTACCAGCAGCATCATAACAATGCATTTCCAAAAAGGTGCACAATCTGTATATAAAAAATCAGTGTTCCTGCTATGCAAATTCAGGTTCCAGGCAAATGCCCAGAAGAGCCAGACTCCCTTATTCAGGACTAATTCAGGGATTTCTGTCCAGATTTCTTCCCCTGAGACCTACCCATTCATAAAGTTGGTCAAGCTCTAATCTCCAAGGTTGATGACTTCCAAATAACTGAATAAATGAAAAACCTCCTGCATAGTACATGCATAGGGAAATGAGTATGGGGCTGACCCACAGTTTACAGGGTGCTTTTCTGAAGCTCTCAACTGGCCAAGGACATACCTACCAAATATTCTGAAATTAGAAACCTAGTGGCTATTTTTTTTTTTTTTCTGGCTTCAACATGTGGCATGTGGTATCTTAGCTCCCTGAGCAGGGATCGAACCCATGTTCCCTTCACGTGAGGCACAAAGATTTAACCACTGTGCCACCAGTGAATTCCATTCCTGTCTGTAAATTCTAGCACCCTCCTGATAGAAAATAGATACTAGTACTTTTTTCAACAGAGAAGTCAGAAAGTTCGCCTTCTCTATGGACCTTGACACTGAGCCTTCCCTTTCTCTCATTTATGCCTCAAGATCCCATAATTTAGATCATTAAATGCAACATATCAATCCATATATTTTTTTTTTTTTTACCAGATCGTAAGATTGAGACAGGCCTCCTTTTAACGTTAGCTGCTTTACTAATCAAAGTGGAGTTCAGGGAAGACAAAGTAAGGGAAAAAACACACACACACAGTTTTAATTTCTCAAAAAGAAATACAGTTGTATGTAGTGGATTGGGGGCAGGAGGAGAAGGGGATGACAGAGGATGAGATGGCTGGATGGCATCAGTGACTCGATGGACGTGAGTCTGGGTGAACTCCGGGAGTTGGTGATGAACAGGGAGGCCTGGCGTGCTGCGATTCATGGGGTCGCAAAGAGTCGGACACGACTGAACGGCTGAACTGAACTGAACTGTAGTGTATAAATTGTTTAGAAAATGATAGTTTGGAGAAGAATGGAGTCTTGTTTGCTTAGAGCTCAGATGTGTTGGAAAACAGAGGATGATACCATTTAAAGGGCTGACTGAGGTCTGACTGAATGCCCTGTGTAGCCAGGAGACAGGATTACACAGTGAAAAGGAGCAGTCTAACTATAGGGATCTCAGAAGAATCTGTTTTCTGGCTATCTGCTTTTATAGGTAGGCTCACTTGAGAGGAAACTAACATATATATTAAAAACCAAATTTTTTCTTTCACTGCATCTGTTAATTGAACAACCTTGTGAGTTAAGCATTCTGTAAAGCATATAATACTCTCTTGTTCCTGTTGTTCATTTGTTATGTCAAGTCCAACTCTGTGACCCCAGGGACTGCACCACGCCAGGCTTTCCTGTCTTTTACCATCTCCTGGAGATTTCTCAAATTCACGTCCATTGAGTTGATAATGCTATCGAACCATCTTGTCCTCTGCCGCCCTCTTCTCCTTTTGCCTTCAATCTTTCCCAGCCATCAGGGTCTTTCCCAATGAGTTGTCTCTTCACATCAGGTGGCCAAAATACTGGAGCTTCAGGTTTGATCCTAAAAGAAATAATACCTTATACACAAAGGCAAATGAGACTCAGAAAGGTTATCAAACTTTAATTAACCAGTTAGCTGTCTGATTTACAGCACCAATACTGTGACAATTGACCATAGCTATATGACCCCAGAAACATCTATATATCTTGCTTTTTCTTTCAGGTGTCACACCTCCTATGTCCCTAGATCAGGGAGTTAACATTTTCAAAGGACCAAGAAACATTTAGTTTGGCTGGTCTACAAAGGACAAGGAGACTGTGCTATAAAGTGATGGTAAAAAGGTGAGCAAAAGTCTAATTGGAATTTAGAGAAGAAAATATATTTCCCTTGACAATTTCTTCATCTGAAAAATCGGGAGGTTATTGTAGAGAATAAATGAAATCACCTATGCCAATCACTCCCTATAGTGCCTAGCAAGATATTAAACATTCAATAGAAAGAATACCCACTACAAATGGTAATGTCATTTATTATCACTGTTCCAGAAAAGTGACAATATGCCTTACATAGTGGCGGTAGGAGGGCTTTGGACAACCAGCAAACAACCTGGTGTAAAATGAGGGGTTCCCTGCTCAGGCACAGCGAGATCATTTAGGGAAGAAAGCCAGAATATCTTTATGCAAAAAAGAAAAGTGAGAAAAAATTCAATAGGCTCCATGCATTTGCTTTTCTCTGCTTTCAGAGAATGCAGGAGTTGAGTCTTACATATCTCCATTTAAAATGAGTTGTTTCTGTCTGGGTTTTCTACCAGAAGATACCAGAGAAACTTTTAGGGTACATCAGAAACATCAGAACACATGAGAGCACAGTTATTATTTTTTTTTCTTATGCTGTTATCGTCCTCTGATTCCACAATAATTCTCACTCCAAAAATCTACTGCACACACGATCTGCTTTGAAGGAGCCTCTGGGGCTACATTAGTGAAACAAACTCCAGGGTACTGAAATAATTCAACCAAGACAAGACATATTATTAGACTGAGCAGATACTAGGAGAAGAGAGTAAATGTAATCTCACCAGAAAATGTCAGTAGACTTTTTCTAGTCTGCATTAATTTGGGTCTAAACTGTGTTTTCTGTTCTTGTTTGTTTTTTTCACGTCTTCTGACTTTATATCTGAAAGACTAATCAAGTTATTAGCCTAATGATTTTTCCCTGGGCCATATTTTCAGGGACAAATGACAGCCTGATGTATCCTTTAAAGGGATGTTTGGATCCAGTGACCTGGGATCTGGCCAGGGCTTTTTCCAAGAGCATGGTTATGTATCTTCAGGCTTAGGAGTCAGAACACTCATCCAGTTTTTTTCTTCCTATAAAATGAAGAAGTTGTACTAGACTATCTCTAAGGGCCATTTTGGTTCTGCTGCCGCTGCTGCTGCTGCTAAGTTGCTTCAGTCGTGTCCGACTCTGTGCGACACCATAGACGGCAGCCCACCAGGCTCCCCTGTCCCTGGGATTCTCCAGGCAAGAACACTGGAGTGGCTTGCCATTTCCTTCTTCAATGCATGAAAGTGAAAAGTAAAAGTGAAGTCACTCAGTCGTGTCCGACTCTTCGCGACCCCATGGACTGCAGCCTACCAGGCTCCTCTGTCCATGGGATTTTCCAGGCAAAAGTACTGGAGTGGGGTGCCATTGCCTTCTCCATTTTTGGTTCTAAAAGCTTGTAACTCTATAAAACGGAGGAAATAATGTACCTTCTTCTCACCTCACAAGACTATTGCAAGGATCAAGTAAGAAAGCCAATGTGCTCAGGAACATATGAAGGGCTATATATATCTAAATAGTAATAGCACAAGAGCGCCTTTGCCTGGGACTCCAGTACTGAGGAGCTCAATGGGACCTTGAATATATTTGGTTTCATTATTCTCAAATGGTCTCCAGAATGATGTTTGTTATGTTGAATCAGAATCACCATGTTCGCTTTCTGAAAATATACATTCCCCTTGGAGACTTTGATTTAGTTGGTTAACCATGGAATCTGGGATCTATATTTTCGAAACCACATGCAATTAATTAAGGATTCTGATTCTTCTCAGGAATACATAATGTTTAGTTCATCTTGTATTGTGCTGTGTAGGTCCCTTCTGCAGTGAGGGAAAGTAGTGTTGCAGTGTTTTGAAAGTAGCTTATAATAGTTACTAGTACTTCAGTATGGAAAGGTAGGACTAGATTATATTCAATGTTGGAAACCCTTGGTTTGAATTGATTCCTTAACTTAGTAACTGGGTAATCTTGAGCAAATCACTTCATGTCTCTGAGCCTCGTTTTCTCAGACTTTAAAGGATACCAACAATATCCTCTCCATTCATGGTGCCTTAATAATTAAAGGAAGACTGCATGTAGAAGAGCGAATGGAGTATGTTACAATGCTAGCTCGCTTCCTTCTTTTCCTACCTGGTAAAATATCATAGCTATAAGGGTATTGGTAAAACATAGTGATGTATACTAATCATATTATTAGTAAATAAAATCTCAAGTTGCATAACAGGTGTTTAGACACCCCACCATCTGAACAGATGCCAATACACAAGTCTGTTTACAGGTGTCTGCTTCTCTCTCCGAGACTAAGTGTTGAGTGGGTGGTGTTTGGGTGAGTAGAACTACCTTCTGTTATTGTTAGCTTGTTTTAAAATTTAGGGAGACATGCCCAAATGTATGTCTTGAAGGAATTTTGCCTTACTATTTAGCTATATTTATTCAGACACAATGTTTGCAAAAGCAAGTACATTTTTCTTCTCCAAATATTCTTCCCCATCTCCTACCATTCTGAGTCTCCTGAGCAAAGCCACTGTTTACAATAGAGTTGTTTTAACGACATGTTTATGAAAATACAAATCCTGATCACAATTTCCCTCTGGACCACCGAACAGAATTTGAAACCCTGTTAGTAGAGGCAAGATGAAAGACGGGTTCAACTGTATATCAAATTGTATCTGAGGAGCTGAAATTGTTTTATAAACCTCAATTAGGCCTCATACCACCCCCCTGAGGCAAGAAAGAAGTATTATGCACTTTTATGGAGACACAAACTGAAAGACCCACGGAGAGGTTAATCAATTTGCATCAGATGTCTTATAGCCAGGCTGCAGTGAGTCAGGAACAAAATGGAATTTCTTCCTAGGGAGCAACTTACCTTCTTTTATTTGCCTGATTACTAGAGTGTATGAAACTTCCGGAAAATTATGATGAATGTTCAAAAGAAACCCCTGAGAAAGGATTAGCATTTGTTTCTCAGTTTAGTAAATGAGAGATTTGTTTTTCATGCAAAAGCAAAGCACTTCTTTTGTTTTGCCAAACACTTCAGTGGAAATGACCCCTTTGAGGAAGGAGAAAAAAAAAAAAGCGGAGCAATTCAGGAATTAGGGCAGCGATTGGTAGAATATTTCTTTTCTTCTCTCCACCTTCCTCTATATAGCAACCTAAGCAGATATTGCACGCTAGAGGGCGCTTGAGGTGGGAAAAAAAAAAAAAACTTCGACATGGCTCAGATAGAACCAGTTATCTGTGCAGGCAGGAAGGAGATGGCCACCTGAAAGCCTGTGCAATTTTTTTTCCCTCCAGGCAGCATGACTTTGATAAATGAACGAGCAAACAAAGAATCTTTAGATAGTTTTATGCAGCTTTGACTAATAAAGAAATCATGTTCATATTCTCAGTAATGTAATTCCCTTTCAACTTCTTGGGACATTTGTCGAATGCATATGTAGTAGTGTCTTGTCCAGTAACCAACTTGATAACAAGTAACCAGAATGATAAACCCCATTTTAGACACAATAAGTCATGCTGATGTGCCTTCCCCCTCTTACATTTGTATTCCTTTATACATGTGTGCTAATACATTAGTATAAGTGTGCCAATTCCAAATGATAATCATCTTCTAAATCAGACTTAAGATCAATTAAATTTAATAGTGGCTTCCCTGGTGGCTCAGAGGATAAAGCATCTGCCTGCAATGCAGGAGACCCGGGTTCGATCCCTGGGTTGGGAAGATCCCCTGGAGAAGGAAATGGCAATCCGCTCCAGTATTCTTGCCTGGAGAATCCCATGGACAGAGGAGCCCGGCAGGCTATAGACCACGGGGTCGCAAAGAGTCAGACAGGACTGAGCGACTTCACTTTCTTTCGCTTTCACTTTCTTTAATAGCCAAAGCAATCTGATATACCAAATTAATTGTATCTGGGGGCTCATAGTGTGGGGTAAGGGGTTTTGGAAGGAAAACTCCCTCCATTTCTCTTCTTTTTAGGGTATGGTGTGAATAGTTTTTATTTTTTTCTTCTTCTTGGTTCCCGTGTTAAACAAGAGGGGTCTGGAATCTTAATCTAGCTGCTGTTCACTTTCAAGAAAACTAAAAACTAAAATCCACAACGAAACAACAAATGAAAATGTGTGTAGTCTACCAAACCTGGGCTGGCTTATTTGACAGTTTTGTACCAGTCTCTTTAAATCTATCTACCGTCCCTCCCCGCACCCCCCACCGGTCAGTTTCTGTTTAGAAGCGGAATTGGAGCTTATCTCTTTTCTAACACCTGGGACGAAGGGAGATAATGCCATTTTGAAAAACTTCTCCAAAATGCTCTCAGCACAGATGTAGTTTTCAGAAAGTGTTTATACCTTCATTTACTGAAAATATAATAGCAAGTTCAAGATTAGTAGTTACAGTCAATATTAAGAGATCCAGGTCTAATTTCAGGATAGCTAAAACCAGCAGCCAAGAAATGTAGAGCATCACAGCTCTGAATACAGTCCAGTGATGAATGTACCCCAAGAATCCATAATCACTTAAGAGTTTTCCTAATCTTTCCATTCTTATGACTTAGGCTCAAATATTGGTAGTCAAACTAAAATTTCAAAAAATTATTTTTTTACCTAATGGCACAGTTGTCATATCTTTTTATATTATATATATAATATATATAAATATGTTTCTCAGGAAAGTACACTACTGATAATAAAATATGCACCCTCTCAAAAAAAAAAAAAAAGACACAGTCATCTTCAGATTTTTAATTGGAATTCCATAAGATGAAATGTGAGAAAAGTTCTCTGAATTCCTAGAAAAGATCACATACTAATTGGTGTAATTTTTTGCCTTCTTCATATTTCACATTCTTTAGCTTTTTATTTTAAACCTTATTTTGAAATACCCTTGGTAGGTATCACATTGCAAAATCCTTTCAATCATGGAATCCACACTCCTCAGCCCTACCTTTAAGAGGTATCCCATGAATGAATTACTTAGTTAATCTAAATTTAAAAGCAATCCAATAAATCTGAAAGCTCTCAGTAATCATACCATGATACACATTTTTAAGTTAATTTTAGTTTTTTTTTTTCTTTATCATGTACTGAAGAAGGAAAAGATGAAAAGTTTGAATTTTATCTCTGGCAGTAATAGATATGTTCCATTCTGCCATTTCCTGCTCCAACTGTAGAAGCTGGAGTCTTCCTATCTCTCCTTCCCCCTTCTGGTGGGGGCAGAGGAAGCCATCAGATCCCTCCCCGCTCCAACTAATCAGTCCCTTTGTTAACTGTCATTTTTACTCAAAATTAGAAGAAAAGTCCCATTCCTCATGAAAAACAAAAGTGCCTTTTATTGGATGGAGTTACCCTCCATCTCATTCAACTGCACAGACTCCTGTGCAGAACTGTCTGCCTGTCACTGAAACACAGGCTGGAGACATTCTGCCTCTTCCTATACTAGCATCAGCCAGCCAGGGTTATCCTGAATGCTCTCCTCCCTCTCCTATTCCCCCAACAGCCACTGCCTCTCTGATTATACTGCTGCCCTGGCAGATAACTCCTCACCCTTCCTCCCCCAGAATACTCCAGGACACATGCAATTCTAGTGGCCATCCTACAAAGCCTGTGTTACAGTCCTCTTCCTGCTAGAAGGCTGTCACTCTGAAGAGGACGTTGAAAAAAACTATCTTAAGGAGGTAGGTTCTCACCATTGTGACATTACACTGCATCCTATTAAGAGGGGGTGGAATTGTTAAAGAGGCAAATGCCTTGTCTTTCAGTTTCCCTGATTATTTTAGAAATATCCTTATAGGGCTTTTTAACATTATCCTAATCCTCTTTCACACTGCTTAATCATCCCGGTCTCTCCTAAGAATCAAGAGAAAATTAGTAAGAAATTCCTACTGCAGTGCTTTGAGTAGAGATTAGCAATATATAGAGAGAAGGGGCTACCTTGAAATTTAGATGGCCAAAAGTCAGCTAGGACAGTGTATTTAACTGCTCTGCGAATAAACTTGGATAAGGTGAGTCAGAATAAACTCATTCTAACCCAAGGGAACTAAAGCCATTGGATTCTGACCTTCTTCACTTTGTCATTAAAATAGTTTTATTTCACCATTAAGAAGATGGGATTTGAGGATACTGTTTAGCTCTACCACTCTAGCTTGCTTTTGAGGTGACTTTGTTACTAGGAACAATTCCCAGGCTTCAGTAATACGTAACCTTTGCTTTAATTCTCATAGACTTAAGAAGGTACCCTAAGGAAAGGTTCAGAGCATTTGTTCAAAGTGAAAATGAATGTCTGAAAATTAAGCATAGTTCAAGGTGTGATCTATTTCTCTATCCATTTGGGACTGTCCGGTCCAGAGGCAGTTATAATATGACTGAGGCATGACTACTGTTCCTTTTCCCAAGACAAAATTAGCCATTTTCTGAATATCCTGTAAACAGAGTCTGAGATGAGATCAGTTACTTAGTGACTGTCTCGTGGGAAAATACCCCCTGCTTCTCTTCACTTCTCCCTGCTCTGAAATAACTCAATTTTCTTCCCTAAATCACCTAGAATGTGAAACAGATACTAGACCTATAGTCAGCATCCTTTTCAACATCTCACAATGGGATGGTAGATGCAATAGACACAAAAAAGTCAAAATTGCATAACTATTATAAGCATATTGTGTCTGTTTTCTCATTCTCCTCACTCTAATTAATTGAAGTCAGACAGTACAAGCTTTACGGACCTCTTGTCTGGTTCTCCATACCCTTTCTTTCTTTTTCCATTCCTGACTTTGTTCCCGGATAGTAAAACCCTTCCTCAAAGTTCAGCTTTAGTGCACAGAGAATGGACTAAGTGTTCTGTGGAGGGGAGTTAAACAAAGGAATAAGGATTAGCTCATAGTAATTTCACAAATTTTATTAAAAATAGCTGCCTATTTCTACTTGTTTGCCTCGCTGATGAGACGAAAAGAAATCTGGACCTCCTGATTCATGATTCCTCCTCTTGCATGGGCTTTGATCCATGGTGGGCAATTCTCAACGTTTGAGTGGAGTCCATCAAAGGACTCGAAAGCGCATCTCGTGGCGGAAGCAAAGGAGCTTGAAGTCTGGTGCCCGAGAGATTTCCAGGCAAGGGCACATTGAGAAGACCTAGCAGTCTCTCCTTTTATTTCCCAAGCAAGTTCTGCTTTTTTCACACCTACTTACGCGTCCCTTGCGTCTGCCCGTCTGCGCTTCCTCATCCCATCTCCCTGAAGAAGTAGAAGCCTGGGGATATGAGGAATGCGCACCACCCACAGGACCGCGACACAGTGCCTCTAAAGCACAGCGTCTGAGCAGCAGGCGTTGGTCCTACCGACACCCCACTCGGTCTGCCTGAGGATCTTGGCTTAAAGAGGAGACAAGACGCCCACGCGCACCCTTTTGCCCTGTCGCGTCCTCTTCCTCCCAAGGAAAACAGCCGTGGTTCACCGGGACGCTTTTCAAGATCTCGCTAGCCCCAGAGCTCCGGGAAGACTCAGAGAGAAAGCTCGCGGGTACACTCGTCCGCATCCTTTTGTAGTCTGCCAGCTCTTTTACCCTGGAGCCTGGCCCTCCGCGGGCGGCGCGCACCGCACGGAAGGGCGCATCTTCACCGAGTGGCTCCGGAGGCGGAGACGCGCTGGGCGCGCTCGAGAGCGAGGAGCGAAAAGTTGTGCGCCCACTTGGTAGCGGGAGAGAACCGAGGAGCGAGCGCGCCAGAGCGCCGGTGGGGGGAGGAAAGGAGGGGGCGGGGAGGGGGCCCGCTTACATGAATTTCCAAGTGGTAGACCTGCCTCTGCGCTCTGCCCAATGAGATCCGTCAGGGGAGGCACCCGACTCACTTTTCCACATCACTTCACAGTTACATTTGGCAGGCAGGCGGGCTTGCACGCCGGAGCGCTCAGCCCAGAATTAGTGGATCTATTTGGAATCTCCCTGCTTCCCCGAAGCTCATCTGCTGTCGCCGGTTCGTGCGCGGACGGTAGCGTCCACCCAGCGAAGCTGCACTTTGGGCTACAGACACGCAGAGCCCGGCGCGCCCGCCCCGCGTCTCAGCACCAAGCCCCGCAGCTCCGAGAGGCATGAACGCGATCCGGAGGCGCCTGCCCAGCGCGCGGGGACCGCTCGCTGTTCACCGCCCTCGGGAGCAGACCTCGAACCCCTCCGGCCATTAGTGAACCAAGAGGCTTGAAATTCGCCCGCGCGGAGCCCCTCAAGAGTGAGTGATCCTCCACCCAAACCCCTCGTTTTAATCCATGCCCCGAGGACCCAAAAGGCACCGTATTTTTTTTTTTTTTTTTTTAAGGAATACCCCTGCCCCTTCCGGCACCCTGCGCGCCTCCTTCCATTCGAATGGTGCGTGTGGGTTCGCTGCCCCAGTGTGGGGCTGAGCTGTATCTTCTTTCCTGCTATGCGCAGCTGATGGGATCACCTCAGGGTTTTACCTAACCATTTTTGCAACCTGCTCTGATAGCAGATCCCGGGGAAGAGCAAGCAGGCTGTGCCCCTCCAGCTTTCCTGCCGGGCTCCCTTTCTTGCGGTCGCCTGGCGATTTCGCCGCCTCGCGACACAGGCAGGCGCCGCTGCAGCCGCGCGCCTTCACTGCGGGGTCCGTGCGGTGAATGGGAAGCACCCGCCGCCGGCTGAGAGGCAAGTGCCAGCCGGAGCAGAAAGGAGGCGAAGGGGAGCGGGGTGGAGGTGGTGAGGGTGCCCTCTGGCTGGTTTGCCGCACCGCCCCAATCCCGAAGAGACGGAGGGCGACCCCCGCAGTGGGGCAGCGGGCCACGACTCAGCCGCGAGAGCCCCAGCCCACGGCTTTCCCACAAGTGGCTCCTCCAGCCCCGGGAAGCGCGGTGCGGGTTCCAAACTTGCCAGGCTCCCTGGCGGCCCCACGGCTCTGTGGACACCGAGATGGGGCCCCGCATCCAGGCAAGCCCCCCAGTGTCCTCTCCGAGCCCGCCAGACTGTGCTCACAGAGGCCTCCTGAGCCGAGCCGGGGACTCCCTCGGACTCCCTCTCCTAGCGCCGCCAGAGCACAGAGCTGCGCTTTCTGACAGCTCACTCCTCCCCATCCGCGAACCCTTGGGGTGGGGTGGGGGCGGGGGAGGGCGGGCTGCGCCCCTCGCGGGACCTGAGGAAAAGCGGATTCTTGCCCGGGTTCTGGCAGCGCGTAACAGGTTCATAAGGGACTTGATCCCCGTTCTCTCAGGCTCCAGCCAAGCCTGGGAGCCAGTGAAAATCTGCCGCCGCCAACGAGGATGCCAACAGGTATCCACAGTTTACTGTGCCTTTCCCTCTCCGCAAGACCAGAGCCTTCCCCATCCAATCTGGTAGAAACCTCAAAGTTTCGTGATCCCGAGACCCTTCCCTGTAGGCACAGAGCCGGCAGCAGGTCCGGGACGAGCCGTTCGTCTCCGCGAGCCGAGATGGCAGCAGTTTGCTTGGGCTGCTACATGTAAGAAATCAAACATTAATTGTTTATTGTTGCAAACGCACATTAGTCAGTAATGGAAAACCACCCTGGCAGCTGCTCACTTCGGCTCCAATTAAAGGATAGAGCTGATAATTAGGCAAGGGAGAAGGGGTCTTTCAACTTTACCACCCTTTCCTGAAGATTCCAGAGTTTCCTCTTTAAGAGGCAAGATTCGACCATGCCCTTAGCGCGCCGGAGCTGCTCAGCCGATCAGCCGGCTGTTTTCTTTCACTGGCTTCACAGTATCTGTGGGCCGAGAATGGGAACCCGGACGCAGGAGAAGGTGCACTGGCCTTGCCCTCTCGAATGGGTACCACCGCGAAACAGATCGGAGGCACGGGGTAGGGGGGAGGTTGGGGCCCCTAGGAAGCGCCGGCCCTCTTTACGGCACTCCTGACAGCTATCTCAGTGGTTAACAACCCTCCCTAGGCTGTCACCTCAGGCTTCATTATAGGAGCTTTTCAACTGGAAAACTATGTGCTGGAAGGAGATATTTATGTAAGATTCGAAAGTGGGATTTTCCATCCATTCAACCTGGCCGCTGTACCTCACTGCATGCAAAATGAGCCCTGTCGTTCATGGCAAACACAACTGAAATTTCTGCCTCGTTTTTGCTTTTCATCAGTCGTGTCCGGTTTTGCAGGGGGTTTATCGTGTGTGTGTGTGTGTGTGTGTGTGTGTGTGTGTGTAAGAGATTGTTTTAACCAAGAGACCTTTAGAGGATGTTCTCTGAGGGTTACTTTTTTTTTTTTTTAATCCCTCAAAGGGAGTTCTCCATAATCATCCTGTCCAGACATGTTTTTCCACTTCCCTGAGCTCTGTGGCTGAAAGAAATTCTAGGGCTCTCCCTCTTATTAAATAATAATACTACTAATAATATTCTGTAAATCTGCTTCAGCAGTTTGGAAGCCCCCCAATCGCATAGTCATTTCATGCTGGAGCAGTCGCAGGATTTTAAATCATCTTTGATAAATATAGATATAGATATATATTTTTCCCCCTGGACTCTGAAGAGGGCTTGGAGTTGAGAAAATCTATTCTGAAAACACAGAGGAGGCCCCGCAGATGCCCTGGGGACTGTTTCATTCAGGGCTGCTCTGTGGCAGCTGGCACTCTTCATTCTGTCCCCCACGACATCCACATGGGCATCCAGGTATCCCATAGCCATCACAAACAAGCCCGATGTTTCAGAGACACTGGCTAATGTTCTCTGAAATGTGTGCTGCAATGTTGTCATGCAAACTTTTTAACTGTTCCCCCCTTCAACCTGGATCTTCTATTTTCCAATTACTATTACTATTTAAAAATCAATTCTTCTGCCTTATAATCTATAGTCTCTTAAAACTCTCAAGACTCCAGATGAGGAAATCTCTCCACCCAAATCACTTAACATATTTTGGCTGCATTTTGGGTGTCCAAGATACATTTCTTGAGCTCCTGAAGGTGTTAAGAATTTAACTGAAGAACAGTTTTGTAGCAACCCTCACTGGAATAGCAGCTCCATTGGCCTGCTGTACATGTATCAACTGGATAAAGAAGGAAGTCTTTAACCTGAAAAAATAACTTTATGTGGGCATTATATGCTCCTCTCTGGTCAAGACAGTATTCATCTAAAGCCACCGCTTAATTTAGCACTGAACACAGTAGAAGTAGCCAATGGCAGTTCGCTCAAAGTAAAAAACAAATGAACAAAAAAAACAACAAAACAATCTGTGAAACATTCTCTGCAGGATGCAGTAGACCACTTGAGAAGGCATTTTGTAAAGGCTGTTATATAAACAAACTCATGATGCAACATTTCCTTGTAAACTGAACAGATTTAAGGTCTGATGCTCCTGGTTAGCGGGGAGCACTTGATTCTTGGAACAAAGCAAGAAAAGTCCAAAGAATGAGGGTATAATGATTCTATTCAGGGAACTGTACCTCAGGGCTTTCCTCTCACAGTTCCTTTCTCTGTTTATGGGTGAGGAAAAAGGATCAAGCACAGACAGAAAAGTTAGAATCTGCACTTCATTGGCAACTGTTCAGAAGTAACTTTATCGTTAGAAGTAACTAATTCTCTAAAGACAAAATTAATAATCTTCATCATTTTTCTATTAAGCTAGTATACCTTACAATTTTATCAACATTCCAATCTGAGCAAAATTGCCGTGCACAAACAAAAGCTTTTCATGGATAAACCGACATTCAGTTTGTATTGCCAACCATTCTTTCTTACACTATCAGCAACGTTTTGTGTCTGACAAATCAAGGGAGAAGCAAAACAGACTAGCCTTTAAATTATAGATGCAAACTAAGATCCCAAGACTTTTTCAAAACTATTCTGCTCAATGGTGCTGTCGATCCTAGTTTCAATAATTTTGTATTTTTACAACGTTATTCAGAGAAGCAAGGCGTGGGGGAAATGCAGTTTTTCTGTTTTCAACACTGTTGGCATTCACAGGTGAAATGGACTAACTTTGCTTTTTAGTTTGGGAAAGGCTTCTGTCTTTGGTGTGTTGTATACCTCCTACAGAACATACAATTGAACCAAGGCTGATTCCTTTGCTCTGTATTAGGTGTTACTTACACACACACACACACACACACACACACACACACACACACACACTGCTTACTTCTAGAAAACCTGGAAATGTCCCTAGATAACTAACTCACTTATTGGTTCAAGTAGGAGATTCCCTTTGCCCTTTCATCTGCTTTAGATGATTTGATGTGCCCTCTAGGCTTCTTAGATTCATATATTGACTAGTCTTTTAAAGCAAACACATCTGTCTGTGGTGTGGGAGGATTTTTTTTTACAGAATCTCATAAATGTATATTTGTGGAATAGAATATTTTGATGGTCCGAGGCCATCCACTGATGTCATGGGGCTTAATTAACCAAAGAGCCGTTCGTCTGCTCTCTTTTGAGTCCCATGGAAAGCTGCTGATGATGTGGAGTGTGCAGTGTATCTCAGCTGCACTGTTGGCTCCTGCCTCTGGAACCCGCCTCCAGATGTAACCAGGGGGAGAAAATTAGTTGAACCTGGCAACTTCAAAAGGTCAGAAAAGAAATAAGTTCAACGGATGCCATTCAGCTGCTTCTCCCATACGTTGCTGTGAACAAAATCTCCATTGCCTCTTCATGGCAGAGCATCCAGGCCAACGCTGTTTCCTTTCTCTCTCATGTCCCAAGCTTTTATTTCCTGAGTTTTAAATGTCATGTGCTATTCCCTATCACAAATATCATCCACCTTCTTGACTTTAGAAGTCTTGTTTTTTGTAAAGTTCTATTAGTAGGAGGAAATGCACAGAAGTGATTTTTCTGTATCTCTTTGGACACCATCATAAAAGAATAACACTTCTATTTGGAACCTGCACTTTCCTTCCCTACTCTGCTTGTCAAAAGCAACTACAAATGCTAAGATGAGGGTTGGTTGGGGGTACAGCATGGAATTAGTGCTAAGTCAACATTGATTTAATGCATTAACAATTAACAAGCCCTGTGCCTTTTTTTTTTTTTCTAGGATATTCTCAGTAAAGGGGAGGGAGGGATACAAGTGTATCTAAAGTCCAATATTGTGACAATCTACCTCAGTTTTCTCTACAGAAATTTCATAAATTGTCCCAAGTTTTTTCTTAGACCCAGATTTTACCTTTTTTAAGAAGTCATTTTTATTCATGTTCCACAAAGCATTTATTTCTCCCTCAAAATCATTTTTAAAATGATATGGACTTATAAAAATTAAGAATACTTCTAAGACTAGACTTGCATCAAGAATGCTTTTAAACTCTGTGTGATAGGAAGTTATATTTTATTGGGAAAAATGCGCTAATTATGGAAGTCTTACATGTGTAACTCAGTATCTGTACCTTTCCCTTGTGGAGAATTTATTAAAAAAAAAAAAACAAAAACCCAACGAGAAAACTAATTCTTCTTTCCTTCTTTTGCTCCCTCCCTCTCTTCTTTAATTTTTTAATATATATTATATTTGAACAGTTCACATCAACCTCATGTGAATTGCAATTCCGTGTCTGTTAGAAGACTCCTCCATATTGATTTTAATCAGCAGGATACCTGGCCCTCACAAATACACACAGGAAAAAAAAGTTCCATCAGAAAGTCTTCATGGATGTACTTACTGATATTTTAAGCAAATGGAATGCACTTTGAAGAAATATTAAATGGAATCTTCTTAATTCTTCTATATCATTAAGTGAAAATGTTATTATACTATATTCATATTCTATTAGCACTAGGGACCATATTTTCCATGCATTGTTTCTTTGTAAATGAATTCATGCATAAAATATGATTAGTTGATTCCTGATGTAACACAAATAACATAAAATAAGTAGATGGGGAATAATATGAATATCATTAAGGAATGCTTTTCTTTTTTATCTATGGAGCCTTATCTCCAAAATATAATGTAAAATTTGCAAGAGCACATTTCATTCTTTATTAGACATTGCTGTTTCAGCTTGACAAATGGAATTTAACTTCTCTGTGTCCCAAGTATTGGCATCTTTAAAATGGGGATGCTCAGAATTATGAAAAAATAATTCAAATCTATTTTTATTGGAGTAGTGAAACAGGCTTGATCTTTGAATTTCACTACAATATAACAGCTGAAGGAGGTACACTTATTTTAGAATCTGTATAAGCAATGTAATTTTCAGAAACTATACATTCAAAATGATATCTAAATATCATTTTTGTCAAATGATTGCTTGCTATCCATTTACCTACCCATCATCTATGTCCATGTGGAGTTCATGGTAACAGTGCTTGTGGGTGGTTTTTAAGCTATAAAGTCTTTGAAACATGACAGAATGGAAGTAAGGGTGGTTACTGCACAGTATAATCTAATTGGCAGAATCCTGACTTATTAGGCTGGGATATTTGGCTGCATTCCAGTTTCAGTATTGTAGACTCTGTAGCCCTGGTTATGTGTTATATCTGATTTTAACCATTTCCACATTTCTTTTTTTAATTTACTTTTCATTTGGAGGAAAATTGCTTTACAATGTTGTATTGGTTTCTTCCATACAACAATGCTATTTCCACATTCTTTAAGCAGGAAGGGAGAGCTTCTAATTTTTAACCATCATCAATAATACTAAAATTTCTTGAAACACATCAAGAATTTGCTAAATATTTTTTGGAAGAAGACACTACCTAAATGCAACCTCTAGTTAAGATTATCTTCTCAACTCCTTTCTGAGAAGTGTTTAGATGTCACTGTGTCTTCATCTTTGAATTAATAGGGGCTTCCCACTTGAACCATTCCCATGAGAATATACTAGATGATTATGACATGCAATGGAATTTTTCTTGTAGGAGAGAAGAGTGTTTCAGTGAGTGGTTACAATTTGAAAGTAAGTAGTTATGGTGTGGATGTGTAATTGTACTTTGTCCTTTGCACTTTACCCTTTGCCCTTTTAAGATTAATGATGATGGGCAATGCCATGTCTTCTTTGGAAAAGAGAGACATGGATGACCCCAGGGTGGGGGAAAGTTAAAAATATAACCCTTTAGTCCTACTGTATAACACAGGGAGATATACTCAATATCCTATGATAAGCCATAATGGAAAAGAATATGAAAAAGAATATATATATATACATATATATATATATATATATATATATATATAAAACTGAATCACTTTACTGTACAGCAGAAATTAACACAATGTTATAAATGAACTGTACTTAAATAATTAAAAATATACCACCCTTTAGAGGCCTCATAAAATTATTTGAAGACATTAAGTGTATAGTAACTGTGGATAGGAAAAGCTATTTGTGAAATGCTGTTTTACTTATATCCCTCTTGGTTTATGACATTAAAAAAAAAAAAAGAAGCTGGAAAAAGTTATTTTATTACCTGTTTACACAGAGCACCAAAATTTTCCCCACTGATGTATCCAGCAAGAAATTGACATCAAATAGTTTTTAAAAAATTCGTCAAGGTTCTTTGTGAAGCAGGTGAAACATTCAATAAATTGTAACTATCATTGTTACATTGACAAAAGAGTTTTTACAAAGCTTATCTCATTTAATTTTTTTCACCATCCTTCAAGTCAGTTCCCTCATCTGCCACTATTAAGATAAATTTGCCTAGGTCACTTATCTTAGGAATGATAGGACTGTGATTCAAAGAACTTCTGACTCCAGAGTCAAGGTTCTCAGCATCTGTGCCCCCACAGTTCAGTTGTGTTAACACGATTGTTAAGGGTAAGATTGATTTCCTGGTGGTTACTCTGATTTAAAGGCATGTTGGTTTGCAACCTTGGAGTTTGCAGAGGGGGTAGGGGGTGAAATTCAAAGCCGACCCTTATACTTGGAGCTCCAGGAGAGACGGAAGAAAGAGGCAAGCCACTCCAGATTGGTAGGTGGCAGTTTTAATAAACAAGGGAATGGACACTACATATGAGGCTGGATTTGGGCAACCACAAGATCTCTGCATCTGCTTGCTGGAATCTTAAAGTTCATTTACACGGAGATGATTGTAGCATTCAGTCTCATTTACCATCCAGATGATCTCAATAACACGTAACTCTCAAGGCTACATCTTTGAAGTGGCTGCTAATGCAGACACAGTGGGCAGGACATGCATCCCAAGGACAGGGAGGGGTAAGGAGCCTTTGATTGCCAGGGTCCAGCTCATGGATGAACCTGAGGTCACAGCTCCTCCATGACCTCCCCCGGCGGAGGGCCAGCACAAATTGTTTTCCCTCATTAGGTCTTTGGCTGTTAAACTTTGAGCAGGTTGATTTAAAGACAGCAAAGGATGTGGCTTTTAAATGGAGAAGGAAGGATTTAGATTACCCTTGAGAAATGACTTCCTGGCGTGACTCTTATAGGCAAGGAAAGTGTGGGTCTTAGATTCATCGTTCGGAGGTGGTTTCTAGACAGTTCTGCCTGAAGAAGATCCAACAGGATAGATTCAGCTTCAGTATCTTAACTAACCTTATAATTCTAAGAAAGTTCATTAAATAAATTTCTGAGCCTGTAAACACTAGAAAAAGAAACTTGACCCTCCTGTCTTTGCTACCCCAGTTCTGAGATGTCTATAGCAGGAAAGCTTCTACGTGAAGGACAGAGTTCTGACTCCATCTTGGGAAAGGATGAGGAGCTATCTGTCTTTGCCGTGGTAACCAGTAATTATCAAACTTAAAGAAAACTAAAGCTTCCAGTAGAAAAAAACAATAGCATGTCAATAATAGCAAAAAGTAGAGTAGATTTGACAGCTATTATTCTGGGTGGTAAAACAAAGCAAATAATGTGCTTTTGGATAGACAGTTAGATAAATGTATGATTTGATGCCAAAGAAAGATGTCCAGAAGTGTTGTGGTTGAGAGGAGAGATAATCCTCTGTGTGTGTGTGTGTGTGTGTGTGTGTGTAAATGAAAAAAAAAATTAAATTCTCTTCTGCCGAGGGAATTTGGTCAGGGCATTCTGAAGGCTTTAAGAAAGGTAATTCTCCTGCATTATTTATATCTGGACACACACAAGTATTGTTTGTCTCTAGTTCTCCAGGGCTTGGCATGAATCGCACTGGGCCGCGGGCTGAATCGCGTACCCTGTGTTGCTGAAACACCACTTTGAATTCAGTGTGCATTTACCTGTTTTGAAGCAGCCTGCTAATGGCTCTAAATTCAAGGTCAGAAACATTTTTAATAGAAACTCTCTGGTCTTGTGTGTCATTTTTGCTTCCATGAAATATTGTGGCCACTAAGCCCAGTGGATAATAAAAGCATAATTTCCTGTCAACCACAATAATCTGCAGGATTGAATTCTGAAGTGTCGGTAAAAGCCCGTTTTTATTTTAGGCTTCAGAGTGTGGCTTATCGTTGGAAACTGCAATCTTTGTTGTTTACCAAGTCAATGGTGCAGTAATATTTTTGCATAATGACTTATCTGAAAGTTTTTTTTTAACCTCAAAAAAAAAAAAAAAAAGTTGAACTCAGTGGGGTCAGACCAGGCTGTAATTAAAGCTATCTCTAAAATGTAAGTGTGAATGAAAAGCAGGATTGTAAGTATCTTACCTAAGACAAAACATCTTCTTAATGGGGGAATTCTAGTTACTTCTTTGTAAGAATTCCAGAGGGACTGTAAAATCTCTTCATCTCACTCTCGGGGTGTAAATCAATGCAGCAGCATTATAATAAAGTGGATTGCTTGGCCAGACATACATACTGTGGTTAGAAAATCTAAAAATACATTGATTTTTTTTTTTTACCCAAGCTTTACAACCTCACTCAATTTCTTCTTCCTTGCATAGAGTTAAGCAGTTTGTGTATGCAGCTACTATTACAATGTTTATTAATTCTGATAACAGTGACAGGACATTTGGTTGCATCTCAAGAATTCCCATAAAGCTGTTCTCTGATCATCTAAGAGGACAACATTAGCTCTGCCCATGGCAGAGCCCCGCATATAAACAGTACAGTTCTGATTATCACAGGAGAATCCCATTTCTCTCCTAGTAATAGACTTCACCGAAGTGAAAGTCAAGTCTCAACACCCCCTAATAGCATGCGTGGGAACACACTGCTTATTGGAGCAGTTTTTCCAGTGTCCCATATGGAGTGGGTTAAGTATAAAAGTTATGACATCATGCAAAATCTCATTTATTCATACATGCTATGGCTGGTTTTCCCAAAGTCTGATATATGTCTATTCCCAGGTAGGAAGTATTTTATGGGCATGCCATTTAATGACACTGAGGAGGAAGTAACTTTTGTACCACACCACTGAATCTTTCAAGCCTTCATAAGAAGGAGGTCTGAGTTAGGTGGTTTTATTCCTGTGAACTCTAGGCTTCTCCAGCTACAGCACCTGCCTCACAGATGAGGTTATTACAAATGCAGAGTGGCAAGCCCCACTCTAGACTTACTGGATCAGAATCTGCATTTTAGAAAAACTTCCAGGATTTGTATGCATATTAAAGTTTGAGAAGCATCACCTAGGGGTATGCTGGAGGAAACTCTTACTTGACTAAACCAGAGCTGTTTCTGGTTTAGAAACTTTCGCCGATTGCCATACCTGGTTAGTGATCACATTGAAAACTTGCAATTGGTCACGGTGGAAGTATTTATATCATGGAAATAAAAAAATCAGGGATTTTTTTTCTTTCAGATAGCCACTTGGTAAATATTTAACTGCACACCCTTGCCTCTAACTGTTGCTTGTCTTCCTTTTCGACAAAGAGGGACACAACCTCAGGCTCTGACTATATTTAGTTAAATGAAAATTAAACATTATATAAAGTACCAATCTCACTGTGCTTCCAGTTGCTGTCTCCCATACTCTCACCAGGTGGCTCAGTGGTAGAGAACCTGTCTGCCAGTGCAAGAGACTCAGGAGACGCAGGTTTGATCCCTGGGTTGGGAAGATTCCTTGGAGGAGGAAATGGCAACCCACTCTAGTATTCTTCCCTGGAAAATCCTATGGAAAGAGGAGCCTGGTGGGCTGCAGTCCATAGGGTCACAAGAGTTGGCCATGACTGAGCATACCATCATTGTGGAATGGCACTTATTTTTATGCCTTAGAGCTTTCGAAATTGAACACACTCTTCTCTTCACAAAGCTCTGGCAGAGAAGAGGACGTCAATTTGACATGTAGTCTAGAGACCATAATTAGAATGACGTGGTGGGTAGCAAGAGGATACCATGGCCATGGATTAGATAATATGACAAGAAATGATTTGAAAACTACCCTCGGTACTAATTCATTCACAAATCCTGTCTTAGTGAATGGTTTCGTTCTTGTTCATTGATTGACTTAAACGACCCTTTGTACTTACCCTCCCCTCTGGGTTATTCCTTTTCGATGGTTAGATGATGCTTCCCCCAGGAAGCCTTCTTTAAGGCAGTGAAGACGAGTGGCATACCCATCACTCTGTACTACCCTAACGTTTCTCAGACTTAATAGGATATTCCAAGTATTCATTTCTTAGTCTTTACCTTAGCTCATGGCTTCCTGAAGATAAGAATTCTGATATGTTTGCTTCTCTTGCCTCCGTGCCTGACCCACAGTATAAGCTCATCAAATATTTAGATAACAAGAGGAGGGACTGTGGTAAGAAAGAATTCTAAAGTTAGATTCCCTAGATTCAAACAGCTGTTTTCTCTCTACTAGAGGTGTTCTTTGGGCAAGTCATATCATTGCTCTGCACCTCAGTTTTGAATAAGACTTACTGTGTCTTATAAGTACTGTGCCTTGTAACAAAACTTAAAAGGCACAGTAAGTTTTATCTGACTGCAAGATCTTGTGTTCATGGATACTATTTGGGGCTATGCATATGTTCTTGATTGATTAATCCCTTTATTCTAACTAGTGAAGCTATGCCATTGTATAATGCAGTTTCAGGGCCTATTGTTACTTTTTACCTGATTCTGACGAGTTCAGGGAGGAATTGTGTCACATTCCATCCCAAGTGGGTTGGTGGCAATCTATCTGTTTGGTGGCTTCCATCAGGGAAGTGTCTATTAGGACTTTAAATTGGGATTAAACTGCTTTAATCCCAGAATCATTAACAACAGAGCAGATGCCAGAGAATCCTTGCAGAGTATTTGGCACAATTTAAAAATAACTGTGCATTCTTAATCACTTTACCAAAATTATCATTTGTAATCTTCAAAATAAACCAGCTAGGTAAATAGCATTCTAGTTTTTTTTTTTTTTTTTTAATTGACCCCTAGTTATGCAACTGGTAATGGTGTCTCTCTGGCTGGAATTCAAACCCCAGGCTGGCTGGAGCTAGAGGAAACTCACAACCATCTCATGGTTCTCCCTCTATAGCACTCAGGCCATCAGAGGATGGTCTACATGGCTCTCGAGCATTCAGGTATGGCCCAGCATGAAGCAGGGTATGTTCGGAGAGAAGTCTTCTTGCCCCTGAGAAGTGTTTAGGCTGAGCCTCCATGATTAAAATGAGTATTCCCGTCCATCCAATATGGTCCAGCCCTTCTCTCACCAGCATCACCCTCGTCCACCCACATCCCACCTTAGGGAGGATTCTTGACTGCCTTTGTAACTCTCATACCTTTACCTTTCCTGCAGAGGTCACACAGCTTATTAACTCTTTGCTCCTTTGACTTTTTTTTAACTGAAGCTTTTCAAGGGCAGAGATGGTGTCAGGACCACTTCCTCAGTCTGGCTCAGGAGAACAAGCATCACAGCTTAGTAAGTGCTTCCCAGGTTCTGGGTGCTTCATCTGAGTCTTGTTTCTGAATCACCCTACTGCTTGGAAATTAGGAATTCTTCTTATTGCCATTTTGCAGAAGAGAAAACAGAAGCTCAGAGAACTTAAGTAGTTCTTCCCATTATTACAGAGACAGCAAGTCGGGTGAGCTGGGATTCAAGCCCAGGATTTTCTGCCTGTAAAACAGACAGTCTGGGGAGTAACACACTAATCCTGCATCACTGTTCCTGCCCCATGTTTAGGAGATTGCATGGCACGTGATGGGTGTGCTGTTCACGCTAAGTATTTTAAGTTTAAATGCTGTTTAAGTGGAATGACCATTTAGAAAACTGTTGGTATTGAAGGGATTTTTTTTTATCAAGATCTTTCAACTTTTGTTTTAAATTCGAAAGGTCTGTTCTCAGATGGGATGAGACAAGGTCTTCATGGAAATCTGCTATACAGGAAGGCTGATCTCCCTGCTGGTGCTGCAGTTTTAGGGAAAGCTGGGGCCTTGTTCTGGATTCTCTTTGCTCTGAATTATTTCCTGTTGAAAGTTTTTCTTGCCTTCAGTTTACATTGCAACTGTTGTTTGCAGGGGTTCTCCTGTGCCCCTATCAGGGTGGAGCCTCTTTTGAGGTACAAAGAGAGTCCCAGTGGTGGAGCTGAGCCCAGGAGAAAAGTGACAAGCAGGGCGATTCTATTCACCACCTTGTTAGATAAGATCCTGCCTGTCTTTGCAGCAGGATCTGAATCTGCCCCTTACATCTGGCTTTGCTAAGACCACTCACTAGCTAAGCCAATGTTAAGGACTTTCTTGCTTTCCCATTCTGAGCCAGAATGGAACCAGGGACACACAGGGGAAAGTTTCCTACCCCATTATGAATTCCCTGAGCCAAACTATTCCCCATGGTGTTCCGAGGAATTATTTTCCCATTTCATCTAATTCAGCTAGACTTCTCTCTGGGATGTGTGGGGAACATTATTTCTTTAAAAATAATTTTTTTGAGAGGGAAGAAACACGTTTTGCCACACCGAAGGTAAGCAAAAAAATGTATTTGACACCTCAGGTAATGGGGATTTTTTTTGCGCATCCCTTTCTGAAATCTCCTCAATTGAAAATTGTATTTTTACCATATTTCATTCCCAAAGGAGCTTTTCATAATTTAAATCTCCTGTTCAACTGTACATTTGGAATGGGAGCCTTGACACTGTCCTGATTATAACATACATGCTGGACGTTACAGAATTTCTCTCTGGGAGCATTCTAATTTTATTCACTCATTATTAGCATCCTGGCAGAGAATTGTATTCTGCAGGCTGAGCTGGACAATCCCTTCTGACGGGCTGTGGCAGCTAAGACGGTAACAACTGGGGCTATTTCCCTTCCTGTTCTCATTTGTAGATTTTTTTTTTTTTAATTAACCATTGAAGCTAGTTTCTTCACATAGCACAGCCCAAAGAGAACTAGAACTCCTCTTTAAACTGGAGGGTGGGGAAGGAGACGGAAAAGAGAAGGAAGAAAAGCAGGAAGACATGAAGGAAGGAAGAAAGACTTGCAGTCTCTACAAGAATGCAGGAGGGCCACACTGGCAACACCCACACTTGCGTTACAAGCAAAGACTGCAAAAAAAGAGAGTGAAAGTGATGGAGAGAGAAAAGGGAGGGAGCATGAAAGAAGAAGGAAGGGAGAAAGGAGGAAAAAAAAACAAGGAGGGAGAAGCAAATTTCAGGGACTTGAAGCATTTTTTGATAAATAGCAGATAACAGAAATTAACGTTGTGTTGCGCTGCGGTGCTCAGTTGCTAAGTCCTGTCCAGTCTTACATGCATGCGTGCTCAGTTGTGTCTCTTTGCTACCCCATGGACTGTAGCCCACCAGGCTCCTCTGTCCAGGGTAGTAACCAGGTAAGGATACTGGAGTGGGTTGCCATTTCCTCTCCCAGGGGATTTCCTGACCGCGGTCACCCCCACCCCTCCCCCCACCCCCCAGATATCTAACCCATGTCTCTTGTGTCTCCTGCACTGGCAGGCAGATTCTTCACCACTGCGCCACCTGGGAAGCCAACAAAAATTAATATGAATATATCTGAAAGCTTAAAGAATAAAAAGACCTGTGAGCCTACTTATTCTCAATCTATATGGATCCACTTTCTTAATTCAAGGCTGTGGGAAATGTTCATTCACATGCTTTTGAAAAGCAGTGATTTTGTTTTAAAACCTGTTGGCAGTGGATCATTATTTTTCTCCCTCCTTGTTTTTGCAGGAAATTTCAATGAGAAGGACAGCCCATGGATCGTGGTCTTAGAAAAACTGCGTAGATGATGTCTGTTTCCTGTGCTGTAAACACGTGGCAGGGCTGTAAGTAAATGCTCAGCACCGCATGATGAATTGGATGGCTGCAGACCGGAGGCAAAAAAAGTAATTGTCTCATTTTCGTGGTGATTTGCTTAACTGGTGGGACCATGCCAGAACGGCTAGCGGAAATGCTCTTGGATCTCTGGACTCCATTAATAATATTATGGATTACTCTTCCCCCTTGTATTTACTCGGCTCCGATGAATCAGTCTCCGGTTCTAATGAGTGGATCCCCATTGGAACTAAACAGGCTGAGTGAAGAACAGCGGATTTTGAATCGTTCCAAAAGAGGCTGGGTTTGGAATCAAATGTTTGTCCTGGAAGAGTTTTCTGGACCTGAACCGATCCTTGTTGGCCGGGTAAGCTTCGTTTTTAAGATCCCAATTTTGGGATCCTACTGGTCTCTAGATCTTTAACATTAGGCTTGTCACAGTTGTTGCTGCACTTAGCTGTAAGTACTTTTGGCCAGATGGTTAGTTCATTTACCTCTTGGTTTCTTTAGGAATATGAATAATCCCACAGTAACAGATTTAAATGTAGACAAATTGCTTTTCTCTGGAAAGCTCATCCTCCCCACCTCTCCCGCCCTCCCCATCTATTATATCATAGCTATAATAACACTTGTGTAATGCATACACAAATAAGCATTCTCATTCTCACTTCGTATAAAAAGTCTGCATGCCAAACCTCTTCTGTAGCTTACAGGACTTGGAAGATGTATGCATTTTTGCTCAGTTTGAATTTCTACCACCTGGATCCCTAAGATGTTATTTTGTCCCATTTTATTCTGAGGCTGTGTATCTCCAATTGCAGGTAGACTTTTCTCCTTTTTTTGTTATTATTCATTTGTTGTTTCAGTTATTAACCTAGGATAGAGAAAGGTCGATTCTTGGAGTGGGTGCTTAGCAGTGCTTTGTACTTATGGTCATTCAGTGATTTTGCAACAGGATATTGATTTATTCATTGGCAGGTGGAATCAAATGGATAGAATCAAAGTTTTGGTTTGGTGATGTGTGTGTGTTTGCACGCGTGCGTGTGCATGTATGTGTTAGACTGGGTTTACATTTGTTTTGCTGTTGGCAAGTTAGACAGGTGTTCCTTGTTCTGACGATAGGCACTGCCTGATTTACACAGTCTCACTGTGGGTTGTTGAAGACTATACATGTTTTTTTCCTCAGAATTATTCATACACTTCTGTTAATTTGGGCACATACCATCATTGTAGGTAGAATTCCAATTATGAGCCTGCCAAGCACTGATTTTCCTGATAAGTCAGATTCAGAAGTGAATCATGCCAATACTGTGCGTTTCCCAAATGCAGTGATTAAAAAAGAAAAAAAGAATTAAATATTGAGCTTCAAGACTTGGTGTCTCACTGGAAACTTCTGATCCCATTTGTGCTCGCACCTCATCATCTGGCAAAGCAGGTTGAGCCTCCCCAAGGATTATGCTTTTTCACTTCATGTAGTTTCACTTGGGCAAGGGAAATCCGGAGGAGATGGTGTCAGGAGTCATTCGGAGAGCGCCTATTATTGAAGCAAACACATTTTTAGGTGGATAGGGGCCTGTTGATGAACAAACCAACAGCCCCTGCCTTCAAGGAATTTGCATTCTGGTCAATATTGTTTTGTATTGAGCACTATTATTAAAGCACTCTGTGGGCACAGTCCTGATTGATTCTAACAGTAGCTCCCTCCCCCGACCATGTATACATATATGTGTTTATGTGTGCATATATACACATATACAAACAATATATGAATAAAACACATCTACGCTCCTTTCTTTGTCAAAATACAAAAATGATTTTTTTGCATGCCTGATGCACACTCAGGTAGCAGAACTGACTGGAGGCTATTTATAGTCGTAACGCATCCCATTACTGTGACTTCATATATTTCCCTGCAGAAATGTTAATGTGTTTGATTAGAGGCTACTGCCCCAGACTCTGCTGAAGGTTTTACTTACTATACAGTTTATCTACCTTAAAACGTTTCTAAATGTGAAAAGTTCTCATTTGCAAAACATCTGGCCCAGTGGGTTTTGCACAGGGGCTTCTTGACCACATTATCTGTCTCTCTCTCTCTCTTTTATTTTGGTGAGTGCAGAAATTGAGACTTGGATTAATAAAGCAAACCAAGATTGTAGCACTAGTAAATGATCTGAATCTGAACCAAGTTGAGGATTCCCAAGGCCGTAATTTTATCCACTGGATCCGATTACATTTTAGTGACTAGTTACCATGTTTTTAAACCATAATTTGCACTTAAGAATTATTGAGTATAGAATGCAGAGTTCTTAAATTCTTACTTTCTGGATATTCAGACTTCTTATCCAGCCCTCTGACAAGGCATTTTCATGCCATATGAAATTCTGGATATACAATACATGCACACATACATAATTGATGGATATTTTCTGCCTGTTTTCTGTTAGTTAACTCTATGGAGGTCTATCACACTGTTGCTGTCTTGCGTAATATAAACAAACAAACTTGCTATCCCCAGAAGAACTTTCCATTTTTACCTGAATATAAAAAGTAATTAAATTGGGATTTGTTTTGGAGTCAGGATCTAATGACTAATTTTACCTCCATTGTTTAAATGTAGCCATAGAGAGAGGCAAACAATGCAGTGTTTACTATCCTTTTGTGACATAATAGTACATGAGAGGAGAAGGAAATGGCAACCCACTCCAGTATTCTTGTCTGGAGAATCCCGTGGACAGAGGAACCTGGTGGGCTGCTGTTCATAGGGTCACACAGAGTCGGACATAACTGAGATGACTTAGCATGTATGCATGCATTGGAGAAGGAAATGGCAACCCACTCCAGTGTTCTTGCCTGGAGAATCCCAGGGAGAGAGGAGCCTGGTGGGCTGCCATCTATGGGGTCTCACAGAGTCAGATACAACTGAAGCGACTTAGCAGCAGCAGCAGCAGCAGCAGTACTTGAGAAATTCATGCTTCTTTCAAGGACAGAAATGTTGCTAGTAAATCCTAGGATTTTTTTTTTTTCTGGCGGTGTTGCACAGCATGTGGGATCTTAGTTCCCTGACCAGGGATCAAACCTGCACCCTCTGCATCGGAGGCACAAAGTCTCAACCACTGGACTGCCAGGGAAGTCCCGAACCCTCGGATTTTGAAATGGCCAAGATGATTCTGATCCTTGATGTACTCCTCTCTCTGTAATCCTGGACACGGCCAGTTCCTAAACGACTGTTCAGTCTGAGTTAATCCTCTTTTCTGAAGAACTTTTCCTGCAAACGTTTCCAGTCATGTATATTTCCCCTTAAAGAAAATTGCTCCTGAGTTATTATGGCTTAGCCTTTGAGGGACTTAGGTTGTAGCAGAGTCTAAAAATGCATTTCAGGTGACTGCTGCAGGTGATGAGGCAAGCTGCGTGTGGGGATGATCCGTATCGGGGTGCCCACCGGCGCTTTATACCGTTTTATCTCTGTGAACGCTCTTCCACGTCTGTCTAAATGCTCTTCCACATCTGACTCTGAACTGCTTCATTGTTGAGCTTCTCCCCAGGAACTGGCTGAGAAGCAGTAGTTACTCAGGAGCATACCTGCTCTTTAAAAGGCCCTCCTGCGAGTCACCATAGTGGGAGCCTCGGGCTTGGCAGACTGAGTTCAAGCTCAAGGGCAGAGTCAGTGTTTGAGTGATTGGCTCTTCAGAGTTTCACATACACCCTCACATCCTTCATTTCTGTTTATATTCTATTGGTAGGCAGCTGGATGCAGAGAAAAAACTAAGTCTTAGAGCTGGACTCTGCAGAGGTTTGAGTATTGGCTTTGCCACTTTCTGGATATTTAGCCTAGGAAAGTAACCAAGCTCCTCAAGGGCTAGCCAGATAAGGTAAATACAAGTAGATAAGAATGACTAAAATAAGGCATGCATAGTGCCTGTACATATTGTAGGCATGATTGTATTCTTAAATGTGTTCGTGTGTGTGTGTGTGTGTGTGTGTGTGTAGTTGGAGTGATGGACAAAGAAACTACAACTACATCACTAGGTGAGCACAGGACTCTGGGAGCCTAATGAGGGGCCCTTTCAATGAGCCCAGGTTGCTTAGGATGAAGGTGATGGTTGATATTTCCATGTGTCTTGAAGGGTAACTGTCATTTAGCTTAGTGGCGTGGGCTGAAGTAGGAAGTTAGGAGCCGCTCCCGGGTGGAAAGGTTTATGCAACGTCGTGGGAATAGGGTGGGATGACTGAGTGTCCCCTTCATCACAAGCAGCATAAGCCCGCATATGTTCCATTGAATTAAAAAGAAGTTGAATTTTGTATTCTTACAGAGCCCTCTCTGCCCCATTCTGTCTAAAATAGAACTGTTCCATCTCTGATATTTAAAACCCTTTGACTATGCTTTATTTTTATTCCTTCCTGAAGACCACTATCTCACATCACCATACTTTATCTTGCTTCTGATTTGTCACCTACTAGAATGTAAGTTCTACAAAGAAAGGGATTTTGTCTTCTTTGTTCTTTACTAAATATCCCCAGATCCTGGAACTCTGCCTGCATATGGGGAGAGCTCGTAAATATTTTGCATGAATAAGTGAATGAGTAATTCACCTAAAAATGGAGGAATTTATAAAATAAGATAGATCAGCTTTTATATCAATAGTATGTTTCAATTAGGAGACAATACATTGCTTTCATGTTATCCACTCCTGTTGGGATTTTAGGGACTTGCTAGGTAGTTTAAACATTGTTTCTAGACATTGATTTTAAGTCTTTCTTTGAAATAGTAATAGTGATAAGAATCCTTGGTGGCTTGGTGGTAAAGAATCCACCTACCACCCATGGGTTCGATCCCTGGGTTAGGAAGATCCCCTAGAGTAGGAAATGGCCACCCACTCCAGTGTTCTTGTCTGGGAAATCCCATGGACATAGGAGCCTGGCGGGGTGCACTTCGTCAGGTCGCAAAGGGTTGGAAATAACTTAGCAACTAAAAAACAACAACAACAAATTTGTTAAAACAAGTCTTTTTATGAAGACTGCAGATTATTCTCTTTGGAGGTTGTCCCCTTAGCCGTAGCATGAAGCAGTGCAGCCTGGAAATTCCATTATCTTCCAATTCATCTAGAAACTTATGTCACAAACTAGACCCAAAATCTTTCTGAATATCTGAAAAGCAAATAACAGACTCCACTCCTGCCTCCAGCTCTCTGTGGAGCAAGGTAGTTCAGAGCCTGTTGGTATAAACATAAATACTTTGACTTCTATACTGCCCAGAACCTCCTGTGTTGACTTTCTCTGCCAGTTCTGGAAGAGAATAATGTGGTACACCCTTCACCCTGTATTCTTATTTGCTCTGGTCTTAGAAAAGAAAGATGGAAAACCCATGGTAGTTTTTCGTAAGTCTTGTAACTGAGACAAAAATATCATCCTTGGGATGAAATGTGCATGGATTCTTTAAGCTGGGCTGCTTGATGCCATCCTGAAAGCTCTTGCCTGTGAGTCAGGAGGGTGATTGATCAGATCATTCCACAAATATTTATCAAGCAGCTACTATCTCCTAAGTGTTCTTGTCTATGGATTCTTAACCCTGAGCAAACATAGATCCATGTCCTCTATCAGAATGGGCTACTAGAGGGAGACAGATGTTTAGAAAACAATCACAAAAACATATGTCAGGTTAAAACTGAGGTCAGTACTCTGGTGTGGAAGCCCATACAGAGGAAGCTATTTTGTTTGGTGGGATGATGGAAGCTTCCCTAAAGGTTCCCATAACCAGGTGAACCAGGGTGCAGAGCTGAAGAAGACAACATTGACCCAGAAGACATAGTATATGCACAAGGCCATTTAAGGAGCTGAGACTGGGTCTGGGTAACTGGAAGACAGAGAGCTTGTGTTGAGAGCTTTGGAATTAGGTAGAAAGATGAGCAAGAATCTCTTGGAGATCTGGCTTCTGTCTTTTTCCCCATCTGCTCTAAAGGAGCTGGAAGAGAAAGCCATGCAACACTTCTCAGGTTCAGTTTCCTCACTTGTAATTTGTATAGTGGATTATGGAATTATATTTAAGTTACAAATCCCCAATGGAACAGGAAAAGAAAGCAATATAAAAAATGTGTGCAACATCTATTGATTTTTGGCCCAAGTTCCTTGAGCTCTTGTTCTGTGATCCACTGTTCCTCAGACTGCTTTATTTTTGGGGAAAAAAAATACGGTTTGCTTTCCAGGTGGTCAGAGATCTCTCCTAAATCTTCTTTCTTACATAAACTCCTCAGCTCTCTTTCCTCTCTTTTCCCCTCCTACCTGGATTTCTGAGCAACTCCTTATTTGGATAGAACTCCCATTGGTGATGCCACGTCTATTTATAATTCTCTCCCTCCAAGGCACTGACTCATTTTCTGTCTTTAAAATTGACCTTCTAACCTTCCCTCTTCACCATAACTTGGAAATCATTTGGGTGGTGCTTAGTATGAAGGTCATGGGATGCCAAATAATTACACTGTATTACAGTTTACCGTGTCAGCAGCTGGTGAGAAAATTGCACTTGACATGCCATTATTTTTGCTGGCTGTTTGCATGTTAAGAGCACTGGGTTGCGCAGCCGCAGCCAAATTTTATCTTCGGCCTTGCGAGAACAATTCACTGTCAGTTTTGTGAGGCTCCCGCCTACTCAGATAGAACCTTGTGCACCAGTAATTTGGCAGGAATACAGTCAGCATTGCACATCTCAATCTGGCCAAACAACAAGGGTTGTCTGCCTTTTGCCCAATGTCCCGACTTACAAATGACAGGCATCCCAGGGCTGTTGGAAATCTTTTGGTGCTGATATAAAAAACTGGAGTAGTATTAGTCATGTGTGTTAGCAGAAACCCTCAACACACACACATGCACGCACATATACATGCATACACATATGTGCACAGTCTATTAGCTGACTTTCTACATGAGTAAAATCCCAAGTCATCTCCTAATTCTTTCCCTTGGTAGCCCCTGGACTTTCACTATGTTTTCTTTTCTTTTTTTCCCACTTCTGCTATAAAAGTAGCTGGAGGGAAAAGTCACACAGCCTCTCTTGGGCCCAGCAAATTGTATCTGTGTTCCTTACCAAGGGGCCAGGTAAGAGTGTGTACAATCTGCTTGTCTCTGTAGATGTCTTGAAAAATAAATTCATGCAGACTTCTTAGAAGAAGAGTCTTATACATTTTATTGGTCCTCTTTTAAGAGTTTCCTCACTGAGACACATACTTTTCCCACTTGAAGCAAAATACTAGTAAGTCTATGTTTATGGCTGAAAAAGCCAGATTAAGTAACCCTTTTTTATGAATAAATGGCATCGAGGCAGTCAATGTGGAAAAAAAAAAAAAGAAAGCAAACAGAACTGATACCTACCACTAATGTAGGGCCAAAGCTCAGAGAGAAGAATTGGCAGACGTAGAGGCTGCACAATTGGGAAGGCTTTCCTTGTGTATTTACACAACAGAGTAGTATGAATCATCCCAAAATGGTTAAAATGTAGGACATGGGAACATAATTGCAACTGAGTAAATATCAGAAGCAAGATGTAAAATGTGTAGAGAATATAATTTAAAATATATGTGTGATATGAATAGAGTACCTGTATCTAATAGAGCAGGATATCTAATATATATCTAATACATATATAATAATAAGATATTAATCATTATATTAAATTAAAATAATTATAATATTAATTAATAATATCTGATACATAGCTATTATATGTATGGGTACATAAAATAATATAATCAAACATTAGCAAAAAAGTCAATTTCTGTGTACCTCTCAGTCTGATCAACCATATTTAATAGTTTTCATACAAAGTCAATACTTTGGATCTTAAAACCTATTGTAAGGAGAATCCTAATTGTATCTATAATCACCACCCATTGTTTCTGATATAAAAACTTGCCTAATTGAAAACAGCATGATCATAAAAATCACAAATCTATGATTCTATTTAATGAGTAATAATAATCATGTAACCTAGATAGCATATTCAAAAGCAGAGACATTACTTTGCCAACAAAGGTCCGTCTAGTCAAGGCTATGGTTTTTCCAGTGGTCATGTATGGATGTGAGAGTTGGACTGTGAAGAAAGCTGAGCACCAAAGAATTGATGCTTTTGAACTGTGGTGTTGGAGAAGAGTCTTGAGAGTCCCTTGGACTGCAAGGAGATCCAACCAGTCCATTCTGAAGGAGATCAGTCCTGGGTGCTCCTTGGAAGGACTGATGCTAAAGCTGAAGCTCCAGTACTTTGGCCACCTCATGCGAAGAGCTGACTCATTGGAAAAGACTCTGATGCTGGGAGGGATTGGGGGTAGGAGGAAAAGGGGACGACAGAGGATGAGATGGCTGGATGACATCACTGACTTGATGGACAAGAGTTTGGGTGAACTCCGGGAGTTGGTGATGGACAGGGAAGCCTGGTGTGCTGCAATTCATGGGGTCGCAGAGTCGGATACAACTGAGTGACTGAACTGAACTGAACTGAACCTATTAAAAACAAAATTCCTGACATTAATTCATATTAATAAGTATGTTAGTCACTGAGTCATGTCTGACTCTTTGCGACCCCCTGGACTATAGTCCACCAGGCTCTTCTGCCCATGGAATTCTCCAGGCAAGAATACTGGAGTGGATTGCCATTCCCTTCTCTAGGAGATCTTCCCAACCCAGGGATTGAACTTGGATCTCTTTACATTGCAGGGGAATTCTTTACTGTCTGAATCACCAGGGAAGCCCCATTAATAACTGTACCACAAATCAATAAAGGGAAATATACCAATATACTATATAACATTTTTTCTTCAGTACATGTGGTTGGATTATCTTTTTCTTTTTTTAATTTTCCTATATTTCATTTTGTAAGCTATTATTACATTTTAAAACATAGTAAAATGAGAGAAAAACAAACGACAGTGTTATATTGCTCAGTTTTTAAAAAAAAACAATGCCATCTATTCATAGTTAATTCTTGGGGACCATGATTTAATGTGAAACTCATTTGGTAAATAGAATCTTTTTTTTTTCCCTAAACCATACCTTATTAAACCCTTGGAAATTCAATCTCATCGATTAATAAAGTGCCAGCAATATTTAATCATTTTTATGAAATGATAAAGAGAGAAAGAACAGTCACAGCCCTGCTGTCCTGCTGAATGCATGTTAAATAAGTTTCATTTCCCTGGAACAGACCACATATTAATGAAAAATGAAGATTTTGGATTTGGCCTTCAAATGGGAAACTATCTTATGAAGATTTTGCATTTGACCTCGAAGGTGGGAACTACCTTTGGAGTCTTTAAGTAATGCAGTCAGCCTTCATGTTGCTTGTAACCTTTCAATAAAAGAGAATAGCCTAGAAATGTTATTTATGATACTAGATTATTTAAGAAAAATAAGAGTTTTATAGGATTTACAGGATCTCATTTGGCTTGGCCAGACATGTTTTCTACATAGCAATTTCTTTAGCATTTCAGCATTTTTTATCTGCATATATTATTTCCATTATAGTTAACTTAAATTCACCCCTTACATGTGTATGTTCATGCGAAATGCTTGGCTGGATGAAGCACGAGCTATAATCAAGATTTTTGGGGAAAATATCAATAACCTCACATATGTAAATGACACCACCCTTATGGCAGAAAGTGAAGAGGATCTAAAGAGCCTCTTGATGAAGGTGAAAGAGGAGAGTGAAAAAGCTGGCTTAAAACTCAACATTAAAAAAACTAAGATCATGGCATCGGTCCTGTCACTTCATGGCAAATAGAGGGGGAAACAATGGAAACAGTGAGAGACTTTATATTTGGGGGCTCCAAAATCACTGTTGATGGTGACTGCAGCCATGAAATTAAAAGACACTTGCTCCTTGGAAGAAAAGCTATGACAAACCTAGTCAGTGTATTAAGCAGAGACATCACTTTGCCAATAAAGGTCTGTACAGTCAAAGCTATAGTTTTTCCAGTAGTCAGATCTGGTTGTGAGAATTGGACCTCAGAGAAGGCTGAGTGCCAGAGATTAGATGCTTTCAAACTGTGGTGCTGGAGAAGACTCTTGAGAGTCCCTTGGACTACAACGAGATCAAACCAGTCTATCCTAAAGGAAATCAACCCTGAATATTCATTGGAAGGACTGATGCTGAAACTGAAGCTCCAACACTTTGGCCACCTGATGCGAACGGCCTACTCATAGGAAAGCCCCTGATGCTGGGAAAGATTAAAGGCAGGAGGAGAAGGGGACAACAGAAGATGAGATGGTTGAATGATATCACCAACTCAATAGACATGAGTCTGAGCAAACTCTAGGAGATAGTGGACAGGGAAGCCCAGCATGCTGCAGTCCATGGGTTGCAGAGTTGGGCACAACTGAGTGACTGAACAACAACAACACACACACACACATATACACACTCACTCCTTGGCATAATTTGATTATGTATATTCCTGTTCCTAACCAAGTCCTTGAATATTTCGAAATATATTAATATGACACTGCTGTCAATATTCAAAGATCTGACTAGTTTGTTAAAGTAGGGATATGCTTTCTCATAAGCACCAGCTGCCTCACTCACATTTCAAAGCATTTAGAATTCTTTTTAGACATCATAACTAGGAGGAAAACTAAAGCATACTCCATTCTGCTTAGTCAAAGTGAGGGTCTGCTGATCAACAGCAGCATCTTCACCTGAGAGCTCCTTCGAAATATAGAATTTCGTTCTTACTGAATCAGAATCTGCATTTTCACAATAAACCCTGGGGAACTCATACACCCAAGAAAGCATTAAAATGAAAACTTGTTTTTGAAGAAATCAATCCATCACCAATCAATCAATCCAGGGACAGTACAAGTCATGGTTTTTGCTGTCTGTAGACAGAGTATGTTTTGAATACAACGCAATCAAAGAAAAGTCTTGGAGGTTGTATTGGCAAGAGTTCCAGGCAAGGTTGTGGGTAGAAGCCTCAATCTTGTGTGGTAGATGTTGCACAGCAGGCTGTAACATCAGTTTGCAGATGGGACTCCACTGTACTATAGGTGACAGAAGAGGAGGTTACTGCCTGTGGAACTCCCCGATTCCACCAAGCTGGATTAGTTAACAGGAATTTTCTCCTGCTCAGATATGTTGACTTCTTTTTTCTCCTGCGTCTATTTACCACAATGGTAGATGTGCTCTGACATCTGCAAGAGTATCAGATGTCACTGGGCTTCCATGGGACACAATAGTGGAATCCAAATGAACCAGAAGGGCTGAGGAATATTGGGGGAACAGCAGGGAATAAATTACTGAATACCTATCTCTATTCTCTCTAATCTTAAAATAATCTGGCTGTGTTGCATAGATTTTTTTTTTCCTTAAATGTATAGTTGAGATTGTGAACTTGATGACATTGGCCAGAGGCATCTTAATTCTATTAAATGTTTACTGTGTGGTAGACACTTTATGGGGCTTCCCTGGTGGCTCAGAGGTTAAAGCATCTGCCTGCAATGTGGGAGACCTGGGTTCGATCCCTGGGTCGGGAAGATCCCCTGGAGAAGGAAATGGCAACCCACTCCAGTATTCTTGCGTGGAGAATCCCATGGATGGAGGAACCTGGTAGGCTACAGTCCACGGGGTCGCAAAGAGTCGGACACGAATGAGCGACTCAATTTTATGAAGTTTTCTCGTTCAGTCCTCATGGCAACCCCCTGATGAAGCTACCATTATTCCCATGTCCAGACCTGGAGAGATTCACTGAAGAGAAGAGTCATTTGCATTAGAGTTTACCAAGTTAGACAAATAGTGTACAAGTGATAAAGCCAGGAATCAAACCTAGGCATGGTGATCTTATAACTTGTTTCTGTAATCTTGGAAACACATTGTCACATTTGAACCTCATAGAGGAGGGGCTCAATGTGCTAGGCTGCCACCACAATTGGCAGATGAGAAAAGTGAGGCTCTCTGGGGTTAATCAAGGTAGCATCTCAAGACTAGATGTAAAATGTTTGTTGTTTGTTGTTTAGTCGCTAAGTAGTGCCTGACTGTTTTGTGACTCTGCAGACTCTAGCCTGCTAGGCTCCACTGCCCATGGATTTCCCAGGCAAGAATTTCCCCACTGAATCTGCCATGGGAGTTCATGTATTCCCCATCCTGACCCTCCCTTCCACCTCCCTCCCCATCCCATCTCTCAGGGTCATCCCAGTGCACCAGCCCTGAGTCCCCTGCCTCATACATCGAACCAGGACTGGTGATCTGTTTCACATATGATAATACATGTTTCAGTGGTATTCTCTCATGTGAGCATATGGCAAAAACCACCACAATATTGTAAAGTAATTAGCCTCCAATTAAAATAAAAAAATTCCCCACTGGAGTGGGTTGCCATCTCTTTCTCCAGGGGATCTTCCTGACTGAGGGATCAAACCCATGTCTCTTGCATTGGCAGGTGGGTTCTTTACCACTGAGCCATCTGGGAAGCCTGTTTAAAACATTTAGTAAGATATAAATAGACATTTAGAGATTTCTATTCAATTGCAAAGCCGCTACACCTT
This sequence comes from Bos javanicus, assembly GCF_032452875.1. NCBI lineage: Eukaryota > Metazoa > Chordata > Mammalia > Artiodactyla > Bovidae > Bos > Bos javanicus. The sequence goes on along the minus strand of NC_083885.1, from coordinate 29,892,738 downwards.
TTTCTTTGCAAATATCTCTCTATGCATTGGAAGTAAGAGACAGGAGTGAATACAAACCCCTTGAGAAAAGGAAAAAGATATCCTTGAGGCTAATGCATGTGGTACCTCTGTTTTATTTCCTTTATGGAGAGAGAAACTGCCTCAGTCTGGGCCTAGGCAGGGATGGTACCATGTACAAAGCAATTTGTGGGGTTTTCTCCAAATGTAGGGGGCCAGCCCAGTATCTGCTTTTTTGGCTCTATCATTTACAGATACACATTTAAGGTGATCATGATGATAAAATAGGAGAAAAATGATGGAGTAGTAGTAGGAGGAGAAGAATAATTTTATTGAGCCTTTAAGACCTCTTACTTTGTGCATTAAATATCTTTAAAGATGTTGTTGTTTCCATTTTGCAGGTAAGACAATTGGGACATTGGAACTGAAGTGAGTTCTGATTGGTTAGGTGACTATGGTGAAATGATTCTAGCTATTTTCTGAGTTGGGCAAAGTTCTTAAGTACTCCAGAGCTGTATCATTAAGTTAGTTCACTGGAAGCTTTGCCACAACTGGGCAATTTTATGTGTGTGTGTTTGAACTGAGAATCACCAGAACAGTAGAAAGAAGCATAGAATAGTTGAGTGGAATAGAAAAGAAAATCTTGCATACATAGACAGGAGCTAAAAGAAGACAGAAGAATTGTACCTCCCAGTTGCTGGAACTAATTGTGCTGAATAGTAACAATTCCCTCTGCACTTGGAAACTGAACTGGTGGACAGCACTACAGAGGATCTAAGGGTGGAATCTATGGTTTACTTAGCTCTCTTCAGTGACCTCCCCTCTCTCCATTTGCCTTTTGCAGCTCCAAGAATCTTTTTCCAAATGAACATGTGCTTCTCGTTTCATCTCTTCCTTGCCAGCTCTTACCACAGTGACCTTCCTCTGGACACTTCTGGTCATGTCCTTTGGTACGGGTGCACTTTGACCACTGAGAATAACCCCCTCATGCCTTTAGCAGATTCCATGAGGAAAAGTAATTTGCTGAAAGAGCAAACATGGCTATTAAAAATGACCAAATCCTGTAACTCCTCCAAACAAAGCCAGACTCCCCAGCCAGTCAAAGGCTTTATTTAGAATGTGGCAGGTTTATTTATAGTGGAGTTTTCTTTGCTTTTATTTTTTATGTGCTTCTGGGAATCCGAAAGTATAAATGAATTTCTCATTGCAGTTTGCCTTTTGTATGTGTGTGTGTGTGTGTGTGTGTGTGTGTGTGTGTTCAGGCGTGTGCACTGTCCTATTATTTTTCCTCTTAGAGCAGTGTTACTTTGGCAGGGCTCATGCTCTGACTATGACCCTGACTTTGCAGGGACATTTGTAATCAGCCTTGTGAAGTCTTTTCAGGAATCATTAGACTTTTGCAGTGGTTGGTCCTATTGATTACAGTTTCTGTTGTCCTCATCTTCTCCTCTGCCTTAGATTCATGCTGTAAACATCTCAGTTTTTTTTTTTTTTAATAGCTGAAACCAAATTCCATATCCAAACCAAACTACTGGGAATGCATTTCAGTGTTCCTAGTTTTTCCTTCATCTCACGAGTGGAAGAAAAGATACAAGTTGCAGTGAAAAGACCAAACAAGAAACATTGAGCACACTTGCCCTTAACACATAAGTACAGACACACACAGAATGAGGTGATTAGACAGGGTCAAAGAGATGCAAAGAACAGGACCAAGCAGCAAATGGACAGTAAGAGAGAAAGCCTCAATTATAGACAGAAAGTTACATAACTGTTGCAACATAAGAGAGGAGCCTACGTACAGAAAGCATATACTCATAGACAGTGAGCGACTGTCACAGAAATAGAGAATCCAAAACCATGAGGAAGAAAACTGAGACTTGGTGAGGATGAAGATTGAGAGAGGGAGAGAAAGTAGGGTGGTGGAGATAGGAGGCCAGTGTGCGAAGAAAAGCCAAATGGAGAGGATTTGGGGTCTGCTAAGTGGTTTTCACTCAGAGAAGGCGATGGCACCCCACTCTAGTACTCTTGCCTGGAAAATCCCATGGACAGAGGAGCCTGGTAGGCTACAGTCCATGGGGTTGCTAAGAGTCTGACACGACTGAGTGACTTCATGTTCACTTTTCACTTTCATGCATTGGAGAAGGCAATGGCAACCCACTCCAGCGTTCTTGCCTGGAGAATTCCAGGGATGGGGAGCCTGGTGGGCTGCCATCTATGGGGTCGCACAGAGTCGGACATGACTGAAGTGACTTAGCAGCAGCAGCAGCAGCAAGTGGTTTTCACTAGGCCGAGGCTAATTTCTTTCAGCCCCTGGACAGATGGGCTTATGCATACTTTTATGGCATTTCTGATCACATGGGTCTGGTTTTTTGAAAATAAGTGCATTTTGATTCTGACACATGACATTTACTGAGTAACTGTGGCTGGCAGGACTGGGTCTGAAGTCAGAATAATTTGAGTGAACCAACAGACATGATGATCTTTCTTCTCAACTTTGCCTGAGACCCAGTTTTGTTTTTTAAAAGTATACACATTCTAACATTGATGCTAGAGACTAAATCAAGGGATTTTAACCTCAAATTAGCTATGGAACATAATAATGAGTCTTTAAGTGAAATCATCGTGTCATCCATATGAGGAATCGTGGCAGTAGCTTATAAACCAAGTGAAAAAGAGGGAAAGGATTACCAGTAAGCCTTTGTACAATTTATATTTTCTAAAGCTCTCTAAAATTATGGAATGGGCTTTTAAAACATTGAAAGAAATATACCATTTTGTTAGAATTTATATTTCCAGTATGTAAACAATTTAATTTTTGGCAACTAATTTTATTTTATTATTTTTAAAAAGTTATTATTATTATTATTATTTTTGACCATGTGCACAGCACATGGGATCTTAGTTCCCTGACCAGGGATTGAACCTGCGCCCCTTGCCTTGGAAGTTCAGAATCGTAACCACTGGACTGCCAGGGAAGTCCTGAGTAATTTTAAATAACCTAAAATGGCCATAGAGAAGGCTGAGGTGATTTTCTCTATTTATACTTTGCAAATATATTTGAATAATTATATGTTGAAAGTTGAAGATTACGTATAGGTCCGACCAAGGGAAGTAACACTTTCTAAATACCTAGTCCTCCCAGGATGTACAAAATTTTATTTAGCCTTCACCTGAACCCTGTGAGAGAGGGTACTGTTAACATCACCTTTATGCCTCCTTTAACAGATAAAGAATTTTAGGTTTGTAGAGATTTAGTCACTGTCCTAGAATGGCCAAGAAAGTGGGGAATGGGGAGTAGAATGCAGAAGCAGCTGAATCCAAATTCTATGCTTCTTTCTGCCTACACTGCTCTGCCTCCTCTCTCACTTTATTTGGTTCTTCCATATGTTTCCTTGCGCATGGATATGTTCTTACAGAATAGGGGGAAAGTTCTTACTTTTACACAACACAATTAGCTCTTCCAAATATTTTTTCTTGATTATTCCAGCAACCCAGGGAGCCAAGAAGGAAAACTGGGATGGTATTCGGCCCACGCTGGAAATGGTGCAAAGTGAAATCTCGGGCACTTTGTTCAGTGTTTGCGCTGATCATCACTCTGCCTGCTCATGGTCCTTAGAGAGGTTTGCTTTGTGGTGGGTACTAAGTCACTTCAGTCGTGTCTAATTCTTTGCGACCCTATGGACTGTAACCTTCCAAGCTCCTCTGTCCCTGAGGATTCTTCAGGCAAGAATACTGGAGTGGGTTGCCATGCCCTCCTCCTGGGGATCTTCCTGACCCAGAGATCGAACCCACATCTCTTACATCTCCTTCATTGGCAGACAGGTTCTTTACCACTAGTGCCACCTGGGAAGCCCTTGCCTTATGGTAATTCCTCTCCATCAAGAAGTGTGTTGAGATTACTATTGCAGCTCTAACTTGCACCACTGACTTAAGTAAGACTCGGACTCCTAAATCCCGCAGCCTGCCACTGCTGAGGGCTAGCAAAGGCCTGGGTGGGATATTTTTAAAGTATCCCATCCCATCACCTGGTTTATGTGGTCTCTTTTAAATCTAAGAATTGTGCTTTTTGCCTCCTAACACTGCCAAATGCAGACTGAGAATGTGGATTCATCATAGTCATCCTCCCAGGAGATGTTACTGAATGAGGCTGTGAAAAGCCTGCCCTGCCTTGTGTGACCTCTTAGCTTCACATTATTCAAGATTGTGTTTCTTTCTAGAGCCTGGCATCCCAAGTTCCCAATAATGCGTAGTCCAGACTAAGAAACCATGATTGCAAGAAGAGAATTCCTTTGTTAACATTTGAGGAAGATCACTGCAATCAAATCTTTTTAAAAAAAATATTCACCAGGCTTCCATTTGGGTGGGACCAGGTCTGTGCCACTTGGTAATTCAAGCCCTGGAATCCAATTTTATCTCAAGACCTGGCAGAGAAACTTTGTTACATTTGCAGGGGAAATCAGCATTCCTGGAGACTGCTCCCTGAGATGTGATAAGGAAGGGAAAGTCTGTGTTGGAAGGCTTTTCTCTCCTGAGAGAACTTTTGAGGTATTTCAAGAAAGGATTCCTACTTTGGGCTTGGAGACTTCCAAGAGCCTTTGCAAATGCAGAATTGTCTAATTCTGTTGCTCTATAAGCACTACATGGTTCTGATTTCTTCTTTTGAATTTTATTAAGTGTCAACACAAGGAAAACTCTTCTAACCTGGTCAGGGCAGGGGTTGAGTTTAGGTTCCATTCTGCCTCCCCTGAAAGCTAAACATTAATGTGAAAGTGTAGTCACTCAGTTGTGTCTGATGCTTTGCGATGCCATGGACTGTAGCCCGCCTGGCTCCTCTGTCCATGGGATTTCCCAGGCAAGAGTACGGGAGTAGATTGCCTTTCCCGTCTCTAGAGGATCTTTCCAGGCCAGGGATCGAACCAGGTCTCCTTCATTGCAGGCGGATTCTTTACCATCTGAACCACCTATGCAAATTTTCATTTGAACCTCCTTCCTGTTAAAGGACTTGCATTTTCTATTTTACAGTTTACTATTTAAGGTATATTTTTGCAAGCAAACCAACTTTGTAGGGGGCATAGATTTAGGTTTACAGCTCTAGAAGGGAAATAGCCTTGTATCAACAGAGAAACACACTTAACACAAAATTAGGGAATAATGTTTAGTACAGATTTCTGAAACCATTAGCAAGTTTTCAATACAACCTGCATTCTTTTTTTGTTGTTATAACCACAGTGGCTAGCTTGTTGTCCTGTATTTATCCCCTATGATGAATAGCTTATTCGGTTCACCGTACCTCGCATCACCTACACTGACCTCTCTTGGTCAAAAGTATAGACTCCTGGCATTTCCCTGGTGGTCCAATGGCTAAGACTCCGTGCTCTCAATGCAGGGGGCCTAGGTTTGATAACCTGCTCAGGGAACTAGATCCCACATGGTGCAACTGTTTGCAGGGCACAATTAGAAAGATCCTGCATGCTGCAACACAGATTGAAGATCTGAGATGCCTCAGCTAGGCCCGGCACAGCCAAATTAGTCAATAAAATGAATATGTAAAGAAAAGTACAGGCTTCTTACCTTTTAAATGACAACTGTGGTAGCCTAGAGTATTGTGGTAGAAGTTCATCTCTGAAGTTAGACAAAGCTGGATTTTAAATCTTGTCAAAACAGTCATACACTGCAGCTTGTGACCTTGTGTGTCATTTAATCTTGTTGAACTTCAGTTTCCTCATCTAGAAAATTAGCTTGAAGGACTTATTCTCCTCTAGGATCCCCCAAACCATATGAAAGCTTCATTCACTTAGAGGGGACTAAATGATGTCATAAAAGTTGGTTCTGTTTTAAGTAGCCTACACCTTGGACTTGACTTGTCTTTAGTTAAAATTTTCTTCTGATTGTTATTCCCTAGAAATTATGAGGCCCCTATATTCCATGGCCATACGTTACTCATCTGGAAATTGACATGGATAACTTCAGGGCTCTCTAGGGCCCTCTGAAACCCAACATTCTGTTTCTATATAATTCTGAGTCATCTAAACAAATATAACATTGAGTGTAAGGAAGGAGTAAATCTCATGGAATAGAAGGAGCTGGTGCTTGTTTAACATGAGTGCTTTGTTTTCTGAAGGCATGGAGGAAAGTACCTGCTTAATTGTGACTCTCTATTTGATATCAGGGAGGAGAAGAAAATACAGAATCAAATGATGGATATCCACATTCCATATTGATAAGCACACATTTCCAGTCTTCAAAATGTCACAATACAAACACACTGCAGAAACCTGAAGGTCAGGAAGGGTGAGCTGAAGACATTAACCAGCTTTTAGCTTCCACCACTTATTAAGGAGTGATGTTGAACATACTGAGTTCTGCTTTGATATAGACCACCCAAAGACCAACACTGATTAGAGACACTATTTTCTTTTGAGCTGATAAGAATAAAAATGATTCTCTGAAAAACAAATACAATCAGGCATTGTGAAGTATTTTTGGCATATACATATAGAATAACAGTCATCATAATAATATAAATTACAATGAAATATTAAATTTATAATACCTGGTAAGGAGATTGCATGAAAAGAACGTTATTAAAACATACTTGATAAAAGCTGTAACATTGCAGAAACAGTGCTATTAAATTGCTATTTTTTGTGTGGGCAAATTTTCAAAAGAGCTTGATTTTCAAATTCTTGAACAAGCAAAAAACATTCTATTATTTTAGTATCTGAAATTCACTGAAACAGAAGTTAATCTTCAATGGCACACTTTATAAGTATTGAAGAGAAGGCAACTTTAGATTCATAATTACTTATGCATTTTACACCCCTTCCACTCATGCATACTGCCAAAATCTCACACCTACTCAGATAAACAATTATTAACTTTCCTACTAATGGATAATTATTGTACTGAATGTTTCTGATAAGTTTGTTTTTAGATACAGTGATGGTTAAATCTGTTACCTAAGATGAGTTGTATCATCTTATAAGTTCACCTCACTTTTGTAATTAACTTTGTTTTTGTGAAAATGAGATGTTTTACAAGAAGTTCATCTTAAACTATATTGTATCATAGGTATTACAGTTTCCATCCTATAGTGCTTTCAAAGAAAATAGGAAATTTCATTGTTATTAATCCTAATTCTAAGGACTAACATTTTGAACACTTTTTTCTAGGACTAGAATAAACACTATGGCCCATCTCATTTAATGTTCACAAAATCCTTGTGAGGTCCATCCTGTAATACCTTTCAGTCTGTAGATATAAACAGACTTCATGAAGTTATATAATTTGTGTGAAGTCAGGCAGCTGAATGTTGCTGAATCACATTGCAGACATAAATACATTTGCCATCGAATTTTGCCCTTGAACTTTCCTAATATATAATCTCCCATAAAATAGTTTAAATTCTTGGGTAAAGTATTCACATTTCATCAAGCACACGCATACATAGAATTTAGAAACAAACGTGATGTTCCACAGATTTATTTACTTTTTCTTTTCAAAATCAATACAATTGATTAATGTGTTATTCTGAAGTGCTGACAAATTATTGGGTAAAAGTAGATTAATATATTTATTCAGCAGTATTTATTGGGAACATACTATGTGCCAGAACCTTTACTGAGATGATTAAGACAGAGGCAAGGACCGTGTATCGTTGTCCTACCCAAGCTGGTATGTCCAGCATATAGTGAGGCCAGACAACCCAAAAGGTCGGAGTTTGGAGCAGAAAAAGGATTATTGCAAGGGTCAGGCTTGGATAACAGGCAGCTTGTGCTCAAAAGACCCAAACTCCCCAGTGATTTTCAGGCTAAGGTCTTTAAACACAGTGTCAGGAGAGAGGGTCTTAAGATGTGTGATCAGTTCATGGACCTTCTGATTGGTTGATGCTGAAGTAACAGGGTGATTTCTAGTTCCGACCAGTCTGGGGTCTAGGTGCTTGTGGTCATGTAGTCATGTAGTCACCATCATCCATCTGGGGGCAGACGGGTTTTAGTTTTCATAGAACAACTCAAAGATATGCATCAGATTCTCCTTTCTACCCTTTCGGGAGGAGCTAGGAGTCCTCTGATTCTTGTATCCTAATCATTGACCTTGAACCTGTTGTTTGGAACTCAGGGAAAGCCTACGAAATCAGCCTTTTTTTTTTTTTTCTACAAACAAGAAAAATGGGACATGGAAAAGCTTTTTTACCTAGGAGGGCCCTGCAGGGTCCTGCTCTGATTCAGGATGACATCAACATTCACTTTGAAGAAAACAAGGTAGAAATATTCAGGAGTGGGCTATTCACTCTTTAAAACAATTTTACCTATTTTTTTCTATCCTATCTATAGCATTGCTACCAGTTCACATACATTATCCAGATTTCACATCAGCCCTGGAAAGGAATGAGCAATCAAACCAGCTTGAAATAGGAAGGATTTCTCTCCTTACGGCTCTTAACAGAGCACATAGCTTGCAGCTAGTGCAACTTCCTATGCAGGAAGAGAGGGGATCACTATGTAAATCATTATTCCTGACAAGTTAAGCCTCTAGTCAAAAGCAGAATATACAGTTTGTGTATTTACCTCAGGCTATTTGTCTCCATGGGGTAACTATTTGAGATGAAATACTTACAGCAGGTTGATACACACACACACACATTATTATGCTCATGTCACCCTGGATTAACTGAATTCCAAGGCTTAAATTATCCCCTGAACTATTTTTTTTTTGTTTGTAGCATTTTTAAAAAATATGAATTTATTCATTTTAATTGGAGGCTAATTACTTTAAAAAATAATTTTCTTTATTTTTGGTTGGACTAGGTCTTTGTTGCTGTGAGGGCTTTTCTCTAGTTGCAGCGAGAGGAGTCTACTCCCCATTTGCAGTGCATGGGCTTCTCATTGAAGGCGCTTCTCTCGTTGTGGAGCATGGGCTCCAGGGCACGCTGGCTTCAGCAGTCGTGGCTCCTGGGCTCTAGAGCACAGGCTCAGTAGTTGTGGTGCACAGACTCTGTTGCTCTGCGGCATGTGGGATCTTCCCAGGCCAAGGATCCAACCTGTGTCTCCTGCATTGGCAGGTGGATTCTTGACCACTGAGCCACCAGGGAAGCCTTCCCCTGGACTCGTGATAACCCATCTCTCCATCCTAACCCAGATATCCCAAGAAAGTGAGATAAAGTGAAAGTTCTGTCCAGAATGAGTTATTATTTGACGAACTCTTTACTTTTTAAGTGTAGGGTGGGATGTGGGAAATTATCTAAATTTATCTTTTTCAAGCCCTTCCCCGTAGGGTTGAGGGTGGTCCAATCTGTTTTTCCACCTAACTTTCTCTGTTTTATTTAAATTGGTTTTTTTCCCCCTAAATTTCAAAACTGAACAGATTATTCCCCGGCGTGTAAAATTTCTGCCTATGTAGTTGACTCCTAAAAATCTCCCTAGCCTCCGTGAACAGCAGTTAACCATCATGTGATGCTAGGGGACTCATTCAACCTTTAATATTGAAAACATTAAATGAGTTCATAGGAAATAAATAGCATGTAGCATTTAGCATGTAGCACAGTATTGCTCCGTAAATTGTTAACTGTACCAATTACAATGAAAATAACTACTTTTAAAAATTATTTTACTTCGGCACGCTAAGTCTTCTTGTGATGTGATGGCTTCTCTCGTTGCAGCACGTGGACTTCTTGTTGCAGTGTGTGGGTTTCTCTTACTGTGGAGCACAGGCTCTAGAGCGTGTAGACTCAGTGGTTGCAGTGCATAAGCTTAGGTGCTCTGGGGCATGTGGGATCAGAGCTTCCCGACCAGGGATTGAGCCTGTGTCCCCTGCATTGGAAGGCAGATTATTAACCACTGGACCATCAGGGAAGTCCTGAAAATAGTAACTATTATTCACCAACAAATAACTGTTACTACTAGCGTTACCACTACTGCTGCTAAAAACACCACAGAATTTGTCTACAGATGAGAAAAAAAATATGTTAACTTTTCTCAGCAGTCATGTGAGAGACTGAGCTCAGAGAAACAAGAACAAGAAAGAACTTCAGTTAAGATTTCAGTTAAAAGCTTTGTCTTGTCTCCGTACGGGTATGTCCACTGTAGCATCTCTCTATTCAGTTTTTGGCAGATTGTGGCTTCACAGTAAATGTTTGATAATTGAGATATCTGTGTATCATTTTTGTTAGAACTTAACAAAACCACCTAACAATAGTGGGTACTAAATAAAAGCACATTCTCTTTTCTTCTAGTTTTTTCTCTTGGCATTTTGGAAAAGCAATCTCCTCTGAAGAGGCACAGCAGGTGCTGTCTTAAGCCATGTGTTTCCCAGAAAAGGAAGGAATTCTTTGTTTTGTTTTGTTTTTTTTTAATTATGTGGTGGGGGTGGAGAACATTTCACTTGTTTCCTTACAGTATCCCAGTGAACATAATATCAGTGTCAGAAACACATGCAGAGTTGTGTGTATGTATATAACCTTTTCCAGGAGTCTTTAACATCATTGCCACTACCTGGCGTTTTACACACACTATCTCATTTAATGCTCATAATAAACCTAAAAGTTAGGTGTTATTATCTCAGTTGCATAATGAGAAACCAGTATATTCCAAGAGGAAAAGTAAAATTTCCAATAGAGTAAAGACAGATCTAGCTCTGCTGACATTCATCTTGTTCTCCTACATCATGCTTCTATTAGAAGTAGCCTGTAACGTCTGTGATCGTTTTACTCCAAGAGTTTCTGCCTCCAGATCTCAGTCCTCCATTTCAACAACTCCAGTCTCCAAAAGATGGGATTACCTTGCAAAATCGTGGTGGTGGTGTGTTGGATTCCTATGGCCACGAAAAATTCAGTGCAACCTCTCTGAGCTCAGTTTGTTCAGTTGTAAAGTATTTGGTCAAAATGGCAACCCACTCCAGGATTCTTGCCTCTAATCCCATAGACAGAGGAGCCTGGTGGGTTGCAGTTCATGGGGTCGCAAAAGAGTCAGACACGACTGAGCAACTAAACAGCAAATAACGAGAAGCACCTCACACAGCATCTTTCATGCAATAGGCACTCAGTAAATGGTAGCTACTCTTATTATGATTCATACTCTCTTGATTATTGTTAATAATGAGATCATAGAGCTGCACCATGAGTTGTTAGGATTTTCATCCTTCTAAAGCTATATACTGGTTCTGTTTGCTAATGAGACTCTGGTACTTAACTGAACTATCTGCTTTGTCATGGCCCAGTGTCATAGTTTTAGCTTTCATATAATATTTATCCTCCTTATTTCTTAGTACTGAATCTTTCCCCCTTCTGTATTGATTTCATTAGACCTTTTGAAACAGTGAGTCACTGGAATAAAAAAATCTGGTCTTAAGAGAAAGCAGTTTTTGGAACCAGGAATGTAGTTTTATTCCTGAGATCAAGTAAGTGACTGGAGGAAGAAGAGACTTGCTTATCTTTTCTACATGATAGCTGCTTTCCACGTGGGTACCAACACGATGACCCACCACAGAAGTCCTTTGATCCAAAAGCTAAGATTGAATATCAGACGACAAACAGACGATGGACATGATTCATTTATTTACAAGATGAAAACAGGGGCAGAGCATAGAAGAAGCAGCAGGAAAGGGCTGCACTGAAGTCCGTATCAGCTTCTTCTGTGTCTATGTATAGGGGTTTCTGATTGACGGCAGTATGGTGGATTGGGGAGTCTTTGATTTTTAGACAGTCCTGGGTTAAAATTCTGATTCTGTCGTTGTATTAGTCAGGGTTACATGGAAAAACAGAGCCAATATAACATATAGAGACATACAGAAAGAGATTTGTTATAAGGGGGTGGTTTAGACAATTATAGAGGCTGAGAAGTCTCCCAAAGTGCCATCTATACAGTGGAGGTCCAGGAAAGCCAGTGATGCAATTCCAGAACCAGGGGAGTCCATGATGCGAGTCCTAGCCTGAGTCCCAAGTCTGAGAACCAGGAATGCCAATGTCCGAGGGCAGAAAATGGATATCCCGGATTAAACAGAGAGCAAATCCACCCTTCCTTCACACTTTTGTTTTATTCTGGTCCTCAGGGGGTTGGATGCTGCCCACTAATACTGGACAGGGCAATCCTCTTTACCCAGTTAGCTCATTCAAATGCTAAGCTATTCCAGACACATCCTCAAAAGCACACCCAGAAATACTGTTTTACATTCTATCTGGACATCTCTTAGCCCACTCAAATTAATGCATAAAATGAACTCTCCTAGCTACCATGTGTTCTTATGCAAATAACCTGATCTCTTTGAACCTCAGAGTATTCATCTTTCAAGTGAGGAAAATGATACCTCATAGAAATTTGAAAAACAGCTTGAGTTATTATTTGTCACAGAAAGCCGTATTTTATTATGATATAATTTCAACTTGATGGGAAAGTTCGAGTAATATGGATCTTCCCATATTCACCTTTGTTTACACTTTATTTTTTTTTGTTTACACTTTAATCAATTTGTTTTATCATTTAATATCTATCTACTAGCATATATTGTATTTTCTTCTGAATCATTTGAGAGTAAGTTGGGGACATTTTGGTCTGTCTAAAATACTTCAGTATATTTTCTAACCACACGGTAATTATCATAATCAATAAATATAACATTGGCACAATACTGTTTTCCTGTATCAAATTTTGTCAGTTGTCTCAACAATTCTCCTTATAAATGTTTGTCATTTTTGGTCTCGATCAAGATGGCATATGGCATTTAGTTGTCATGTCTTTTCAGTTTCCTTTGATCTGAAACAATTTCTTGGTTTTTCCTGAGATTTATATTTTTAAGGATTATTGGCCATTTATTTTGTAGAATGCTTTTCAATTTGTTGAAGGAACAATCTGATAGTTCCTTGTGAGTATATACCTGTTATGCACTTTTGGATAAAATACCTGGAGAAGTGGCACTGTGTTCTTCTCTGCACATGATACCATACGGTGTGTGAAGTCTGTCTGTTTCAGGATTGATGATGCTAAATTTGCCCACCTGGTTAAAATGGTGTCTGCCAAGTCTCCCACTGTAACATTTCTATTTTCCACTTAGTAATTAATAAGTGATTTGTTGGAAGGGAAACTCTGAAAATGTTATTCTTCATCAGACTTCCATTCAATGGTTTTAGCATCAGTGGGGGATTTGGTATCTCTGCTATTCCTTTCGTATTTATTAATAAGCATTCTATTCTCAGGAAGTTCATGGTCATTTGATAGACTGTTCTATTGGGGGGAAGTCACAGCAGGAGCAAGAGAAAGCATTGGGGTCAGTGCCTTCAGTGCCTAGGTAAATAAGCAGTGTAAGGCTACCTAGCCAGCTATTTGGATGGTGTCTGAAACACGACCTGGGTCGGGCAGCAGAGGTATACACATTATGTTTCATTTCTATAGCATGTCTTAATTTTTAGTTCAGACAGTATAGCTTAAGGCAGGAGGCAGAGTAATGCGGCAATCAGCAGAGTAGATTCTAGAGACTATAGATTGGAAAGGGTATTTAACATAAGTATTATGAGCAGTCTTGAGGGGACTTCCTGGTGCTTGAGCGGTTAAGACTCACATTCGCAAAGCAGGGGACCCGGCTTTGGTCCCTGCTGAGGGAATTAGATCCCTCATGCCACAAACAAGACTCGGTGCAAACAAATAAGTTTAAGATTAAAAGAATTATGAACAGTTTTTAGGACAAAGAACAAAGAAACTACAAAATCTGGGAGGGATTATTCTTAAACAAAAATCTCTATGGTCATGAATATTTTCTGAAGAATGTTAATCTCATTTATGATAGACAGTGAAGTGGGGATTAAGCTACCTAACATTTTAGGATTGTTTAAATTGTAGACCCATTAGGGATCTAATAAACCACCTTATGGCCATGATATAATTCAGTTTGCTGCCTTAAAATTATTTCATAGTATAAATTACCACTGTGGGTTTCAGTTAAGTTTCCCTACTTCTTGGCAACCATCTTAATCTAGATCTGTGTTTGTGGGAATCTTTTGGACTTTAAAGTTAAAGCTGATGCAGCTTTAGGCAATATTATATAACTTCATATATTCCTAAGTAAAACCTATCGTCGTTGAGCATTTTTATTTAGGCCATGCTGGGTCTTCATTTCTGTGTGAGGGTTTTCTCTAGCTGTGGCATGTGGGCTTCTCTTATTGAAGTCCATGGGGTCTTGCAGTGCATGGGATCTAAAATGATCAAGCAGCTCGGTATTTGGTGGTGTGCAGACTTAGTTGCTCTGTGGCATGTGAGAACTTAGCTCCCCAACCAGGGATCAAATGTACATCCCCTGCATTTTGAAGGTGACTTCTTAACCACCTGGACCACCATGGAAGTCCCAAGCTGAGCATTCTTAAAAGGACTTTTTAAATGTCTCCCAGGAATGCATTAATGCTCTTTTAGGAAAGGAAGATGCTAAGGCAAGCTTTTGCTTCACCTGCAGGTTGACAGCATCTTTAAGTGCAGTCATCCTCTGACAGAGGCCAGCTCTGCCCCCGTGTCCAGTGTCTGCCACTCCCCGTGGTGGCAGTGAAAGGACTGTGTTGTTCAATTAGAAGACATGATTCTTCCATCCTGGTTTCAACCTCAGTCCAGATGCTGTTATTTTATCTCCGCTTCCGGGGATTGGGTTGGATGATCTGTCAGGTCCCTTCCAGATACTCAAAACTAAGAAACAGAGAGCACACTAGTAAACATTTCCACAGGCCTTGAGTTTTGATGAATTTATCTGCGAGGATGGATTAGGTTTATTTTTCTTTGTCTCTAGGGGAAAGAGACATATGTCTTTAAAGCTGCAGGCTGGACTGTCTTTTCAGCATGATTTAAGAACACTGGAAACTTTCACATAGGATTAGAGTCAGTATAAGCCATCTGAAGATTCCATAAATTCTTTTGGGAGAATAAGTAGATGAGACAACCAAGGGTGGATGGATTATATCTACTGAGCTGTATAAGATGAGAACTTGTCAGATTAAAAGAATTTTTCCTTTATCTTTTTTTTTAATACACATTAATTTGGATTGAACAATAATGAAAAACATATTATTAAATATGGTTATAAACACTCAATCTGCCTAGTAGAAGCTGTTTTGGTCCAATTTATTTGAATAAAGCCTGTCTTTGTTCTTGTGTGTGTGCTAAGTCACTTCAGTCCTGTCTGACTCTTTGCAACCCTATGAACCAAAGCCAGCCAGCCTCCTCTGTCCATGGTATTCTCCAGGTAAGAATATTGGAATGTGCAACCATGCCCTCTTCCAGAGTATCTTCCTGACCCAGGGATAGAACCCCCGTCTCTTATGTCTCCTGCCTTAGAATCTGAGAACGAGATGATCTTTGTCAGAAGACAGGAATTGCTAACATTAACCTCTAACGTTGTTTGTTTTGTTTTCGTGTTTTCTTTTTCCTTTTTTATTATAGCTTTAGGTAGGGACGTTTTCTCATTCATAATCATCTCTCACAAGAAAGGCTCTCTCTGTGTTACAGAGCAGCATGTTTTCTTTGTATGTATACTAGGCCTATTCCCTCTTTAATAAAACTTTACCCAGGAGTGACTTGGCTAGGAACAAGAGAGCCAGCACGATTTCTCACAAGTAATCACCTTTTCTGAAACTCGGTTCATTTTTCTTAATCTCCCTGGGACCTTGAGTTAACCTTCAGACAGATCTGTTTGTGGAAAGTCAGTATTGCGGGGCACAATTAGAACTTCAATAAGATCGTAGAAGGAAATAGAAACAGGAGTGGTGAGGTTCCGCTGCTTTTCCCAATAGCTGGTTCCAATGTGGGGAGCTAAATTGATTGCAGGAGGATAGATGATGGGGAAAAAGAATCAGGAAACATACACACTAGACTTCTGAGAGTTCAGTGAGCGTGAGAATTACATAGAGCAGTGTCCCCAACCGTTTTGGCACCAGGGTCTGGTTTCATGGAAGACAGGTTTTTTTTTTCATGGACCAGGGGTGGGGTGATGGATTCAGGATGATTCAAGCACATTGCACTTATTGTGTAATTGAGTACATCAGCTCCACCTCAGATCGTCAGACATTAGATCCCAGAGGTTGGGGACCCCTGACCTGGAGGACTGGTTAAGTCTGAGTGCTGGGCCCCACCTTGAAAGTTTCTGATTCAGTGCCTCTGAGGTTGTTCTGCAGTGGCTAAGTCGTGTCTGACTCTGCGACCCCGTGGACTGCACTCTGAAGTGGAGCATGGGAGTTTGCATTGTGGACGAGTGCCCTAGTGGTGCTGCCAGTGCTGGTCAGAGGACCAGATTTTCAGTACCAGTACTCTTAATATATCCCTAAAATACATTCATTTCAGTAGCTTTTGTCTGTAGTAGAGAGAGGATTAGATTGGAACCATGAAGCTTTTTTTTTAAATTAGTCACTTGGTGAATTTTCCTGGCTTATGATAAGTAAATTATGTGCTATGCACTATTAATAAAGAGATTAATAAATCAGCCTTGTATTCCAAGAGATTGATAGTCAACTTTAGGGGAGACAAAGACATCCACAATCTCAGTGTGTGCTATACGTGCTAAGTTGCTTCAGTTGTCTCTGACTCTTTGCAACTCCATGGACCCTCGGGGCTCCTCTGTCCAAGGGATTTTTCAGGCAAGAATACTGGAAGTGGATTGTCATTTCTTACTCCAGGGGATCTTCCTGCCTCAGGGATTAAACCCGTATCTCTTATGTCTCCTGCATTGGCAGGCAGATTCTTTACCACTGATGAGACCTGGAAAGCCTTCTCAGTACAGTATAATAAACAATCTAATGGAAGTTAGTACTGGTTTGCTGTGGGGATGTATTAGAGCCCTGCTGCTGCTGCTGCTGCTGCTAAGTCGCTTCAGCCGTGTCCAACTCTGTGCGACCCCATAGACAGCAGCCCCCCAGGCTCCCCCGTCCCTGGGGTTCTTCAGGCAAGAACACTGGAGTGGGTTGCCATTTCCTTCTCCAATGCATGAAAATGAAAAGTGAAAGTAAAGTCGCTCAGTCGTGTCCGACTCTAGTGACCCCATGGACTGCAGCCCACCAGGCTCCTCTGTCCATGGGATTTTCCAGGCAAGAGTACTGGAGTGGGGGTGCTATTGCCTTCTCCGATTAGAGCCCTACTGGCCTCAATTCATACCGGCCTCAATTTATACCAGGGCAAAGTTATAGGGAGCAGAAATCAAAAATGATTTTGGGAGAAGGGTCAATATAGGGGTAAGAAAGTAAAGCATACAAGTTATTAAGTATACAATAAATAATTTTATATATTGAATCATATAGGGAATATAACCAATATTTTATAATAACTATAAACGGAGTATAGCCTATAAAGTTTGTAAATTGATGTATTGTATACTTGTAACTTATATAATATTCTACAGCAACTATGTTGGTGTGTTTGTTCAGTCACTCTGTGATGTCTAACTCATTAGGACCCCATGGACTGCAGCATGCCAGGTTTCTCTGTCCTTAGCCATTTCATGTCCATTGAGTCAGTGATACTGTGCAACCATCTCATCCTCTGTCATCCCCTTCTCCTCCTGCTTTCTATCTTTCCCATCAGGATCTTTTCCAGTGAGTCAGCTGTTTGCATCAGTGGCTAAAGTATTGGAGCTGCAGCTTCAGCATCAGTCCTTCCAATGAATACTCAGGGTTGATTTCCTTTAGAATTGACTGGTTTGATTGCCCAGCTGTCTAAGGGATTCTCAAGAGTCCTCCAGCACCACAGTTCGAAAGCATCAATTCTTTGGCATTCAGCCTTCTTTATGGTCCAACTTTCGCATCTGTAGATGACTACTGGAAAAACCATAGCTTTGACTATAGGGACCTTTGTCAGCAAGGTAATGTTTATGCTTTTTAATATGCTGACTAGGTTTTTCTCCCAAGAAGCAAGTGTCTTTTCATTTCATGGCTGCAGCCACCATCCACAGTGATTTTGGAGCCCAAGAAAATAAAGTTTTTCAGTTTCCATTGTTTCCCCATCTATTTGCCATGAACTGATGGAACCAGATGCCATGATGAGTTTAAGCCAACTTTTTCACTCTCTTCTTTCACTTTCATCAAGATGCTCTTTGCTTACTCTTTGCTTTCTGCCATAAGAGTGGTATCATCTGTGTATATGAGGTTATTGTTATTTCTTCTAGGATTCTTGATTCCAGCTTGTGCTTCAACTTGCCCAGCATTTCGCATAATGTACTCTGCACATAAGTTAAATAATTAAGGTGACAATATACAGCCTTGATGTACTCCTTTCCCAATTTGGAAACAGTCCGTTGTTCCTTGTCTGGTTCTAACTGTTGCTTCTTGGTCTGTATACAGGTCAACATACAGCAGTTATACATACTTCAATTTAAAAAAAAAATTGAAAATGAGTTTTGAATACCATATAGGATTTATTAGATGGAGGGACAGTATTAAAACCAAAAAAGATAAGAGTTAAAGGCACAACTGATTAAAATGACAATGCAATTTAAAAATAATGAACCATTCAGTAGAAGTTGAACATGAAATATTGTTGAGAAACTTGCTTCTTCCCCATCTTAATCACTATTCAGTTCCCAGCCATGAGTTTTTCCTAGCATTCTTAGGGGTTTTCATTTTATTATGTATGTGATGAAGGTGGGAGGGTCAGACACTGAAGGTTTTAAACAAGGGAGTAATGAAATTCGATTCCCATTATTATTGTCTAAATACTTTATATCTATTCTGTGGAACTTTATGCAGCTGTGAAAAAGGATAAGGTAGCATTATGCTATGGATTGCCTGTAAAACAAAATACAGAATTTTGTTCATCAGCTGCTTCCGTTTGTGTGCAAAGAATAATGAAAAGGATGTCTGCATTAACATATGCTTGTGTTTGATTATAGTATTTTTATGTGTAGGAATAATTTACATGCACAAACATGCAAAATATAACTTGATAGCAATAGTTGCCTTTGGATATAGGCATTAAAGGAGAGAGTCTGTAATGGGAAGAATATTTAATGCTTTGTATGCTTTTTTGTACTATTTGAAATGATTTTAAGATGCTCATTTTACTTTTGTTATCATACATATTTACCACTATGACGACTATTAACAAGTCATCTTAGAGGAAAAATATTACTGTTAAAATATATATACACATGTTTTATATGCAGAGTGTGTGTGTTAGTTGCTCGGTCATATCTGACTCTTTGCAACCCCATGGACTATAACCCTTGAGGCTCCTCTGTCCGTGGGATTTCCCAGATAAGAATACTGGAGTGCATTGCCATTTCCTTCTCCAGGGGATTTTCCTGACCCAGGTAAGGAACCCAGGTCTCCTACATTGCAAGCACATTCTTTACCATCTGAGCGACAAGGAAAGCCCAAAATACATATATTTGGCCATGCCCCATGGTGTGCGGGTCTTAGTTTCCTGACCAGGGATCATGGAACATGTGCCTCCTTCAGTGGAAGTGAGGTGCCTTAACCAGTGGACCACCAGGGAAGTCCTTCTTATAACTGATCTGGAAGGGTTATACAACCCAGATGTTTTCTAAAGTCACTATATACATATAAAGTATCTTTGGACCCTTTTTAAGTACATGCAAAACAAAATGTATCTTCTTTAGCAGAAAGTAAACAAATTGACTGTGAAGGATTTCTTTTTCTCCTTCATATCCTCAGCACTTCCTAGGTCAGGGCTCACAAATATTATCAGATGAATGAATCACAGGGCTTTAATTTATTTCTTGCCCCTGTTGAACTTTTGTTCTCTGACCCGCACGTTAAAGTTATGTAAATCACTTGGGTATAGAGCCCAAATGGAGTATATGCTTTTCTATTGCATAGCCCCCAGAGGGGCCTTTATTCCCTTCTATTTCCTGCATAGATGACTCCCACACACAAAAGGCTTAGCATATGTTTTGCCAGTGGCTCAGCAGATAAAGAGTCCTCCTGCAGTGTGGGCGACACAGCTGATGTGGGCCTAATCCCTAGGTCAGTAAGATCTCCTGTAGGAGGAAATGGCAACTCACTCCAGTATTCTTGCCCGAAAAATCAAAGTCAGACACCATGGATGGGTTTCCCTGGTGGCTCAGATGGTAAAGAATTTGCCTGCAATTCAGGGGACCTGGTTTCAATCTCTGGGTTGAGAAGATCCCTTGGAAAAGGGAATGGCAACCTGCTCCATTATTCTTGTCTAGAGAATTCCATGTGCAGAGGAGCCTGGTGAACTTCAGTCTTTAGGGTCTCAAAGAACAGGACATGACTGAGCAACTAAAACTTTGACTCTCTATTTCATACTTTGCTGGAAGCAGGTGGTTGCAGACATACATTCAATATATTGACGGGCTGACAAGTTAGGAAAGCAAAGCATTAGACACCCCAGAGTCTATGAAGAGCAGCTTACCTCTCCAAAGCAATAGATAGGTTTGGGGATTGCCAGTTTGAGGAATCAGATTAGACAAGAGAGAGAGAAGGAGAGAGAAAACTTGGCTAACTCCCAATTTTTCTGATTTAGCTAAATGGTTGAAAGGGCATGAACTCCAACCTTCTCCTTAACTTGTATTGTTTTGGGCAAAACTCTTATTGTTTCAGAAATTCTATCCAGCTCACCTGCAAAACAGATGATGCTGTATCCTCCATCCGCCTCCACACATTTTCAGTGGTATGGAAAGTGAAATATGTGAAAGCATTGTGTAAATGTCCCCAGTGCTCCAGAAACTTAAAGGCGTGTTATTGCCCACCTACACAGAGTCTTCTCGCATTTGCATTAGGTGTTAAGAGCAACAGGAAGGTTATGATGTCTTACATTCCTGCTCTTTGGGATTTTTATGGGGAAATGAGAACAGACGTTTACAAAAAAGGAGAATCTGTAGTGCAGACGGAGTTCTCCAAAGTGCCTCGCACTCCACCTGGCAGATGGTTGTACCTATATAGATACGTTCCTTTCCTTCCGCCTCTGCTTACCTAAAACGACTTAGGGATGCTAACTCTGTCTGTTTTCAGAAGATTGCATTTCTGAACGTGCCAGTTTGGTTTAGCGTATGAGTATATGCTTTTTGTACATGAGTATTGTTAGTAAAGACATATTGCTAGTGAAGTCACAGAGGCAAGGAGTCCAGCCCTCACTGTGTTTAGGATTATTCTGCCAGTGTGCACTTTTATGCTTGACTCTCTGTTTCTTTTCTGTAAAATGGGAATGAATACCATTGACTTTAACAGGATGTAAAGAGGATTTGAACCAAAATATGTCAATTATTTGTTAAAGGATCCAGCTAGTAATAGGTACACTGATAAATAGAATACATGATATTAATTAATATAATCTGGCATTAACACCCACTCTATAAGAGCTTAATGACCACTACATCTGTGCCAAATGCTGTGTTAACTGCCACATTTTTGCTTTATCTCAAAAATGGGAAAAGCAGTAGTACAGATAACTTAATCTGTTAATAAAGAGATTATATGCATACTTATAGTCAAAAGTCTGGTAATTTTAGGTGTAGCGATTGGATATCTCTACACCTTGTTCATCTCTGGACACCTGGCTGGCTTCTAACTAGCATGTGATATTTGCGTTTCTAAAGGCATTAGAAGAACCCAGAAGCCTGCATTCTGGGTTCTTCTAAAGACAAAATTATTTGCCTTGGACAAATCATATAATATTATAGGCTCCTAAATTTAACAAAGAGAGTAAAGAAAAGTATATCCTTAGTGCAATATCAGCAGATGCTGCTGCTGCTGCTAAGTCGCTTCAGTTGTGTCCGACTCTGTGTGACCCCATAGATGGCAGCCCACCAGGCTCCTCCGTCCCTGGGATTCTCCAGGCAAGAACACTGGAGTGGCTTGCCATTTCCTTCTCCAATGCATGAAGGTGAAAAGTGAAAGTGAAATCGCTCAGTCGTGTCTGACTCTGAGCAACCCCGTGGACTGCAGCCTTCCAGGCTCCTTCATCCATGGGATTTTCCAGGCAAGAGTACTGGAGTGGGGTGCTATCACCTTCTCTGCAACAGATGACGAGGGCTTAATTAATATTTATGGAGTACTTATTTGTTTCAAAAGGAATACAAGAAAAAAAGAACAGAAACAAGCACATGTTTCTGATTCCCTGAGCTCTAATGCAATTCAGTACAGTGAATTTATTTCATCGCTTCCCTGATCAATCATAGGAGCTAAGGATGGCAATCTGAACCCACTATACTGATTAGTAACTGTGGTAACTGGGGCTATTGGCTATACAGGCACATCTCTGAAAAAAATATGTTCCAAGAGATTTGAGATGGGGCCCTTGGCACTGGTTTTATCTCTGAATGTGTCTGTTGCTCTCCTGGGGCTCAGATGCTCCGCCTTCTTTAGGGCATTGAGTTGAAGTTGTGACTCTTGGTATCGGCACACAGCCTGAGACGTTACCATTCCATCAAAGCTGCCCAAACCCTAACATCAGCACTTTGCCACTAACCAGCCACCCTGTGTAAGGAAACTCATTTCAATCAATCACAGTATTGACTTATCTGGAATATTTTGAGCCACTCTTCTTTGTCTAAAAATAACAATGCTTCGATAGCATGTAGCCACCCTTGTCCAAAGAGTATAGATGTGTGAAACTATAGTTTCAGCATCCCTTTTAGTTTTATTCTATCCATTTTATTTTTCTCCATCTGACTTTAAGTGTTAGAATTCATCTCTAAACCAATTCACTTCCAAGGTTTTGCAGAAGTCTCCAGTTACTTGAAGGTCTGACAGAATCAAAGGAACTTTCTCTGTCTGTGAGCCCAAATACAGACCAAAGAAAAATTGCAGGAGTGTTTTCAGGAGCTCTTTCCAAGTCTGATCTGTACCCTGACCCTTTTTTTTCTTTTTCTTGACAAAAAAGCCAGTTCTTTTGGGAATGAAATTATATCGATGCAATGATCTCACGTGTGAATATTTCTGGCCTCAGCATCTCTCTTAGTGTTGCTGCACAGACTGACGTTGGGATTTCCTGAATAACCTTTCACGTTTTCAAGGGGCTTGAGCCACAGATTTCAACGTTGCCAATAAATATTTGGCTGACAGCCGTACTTACTTATTTGGGTTAATAACAAAATAGCATTTAAAAAACTGCCCAGCCATAGTGAAAATTTCCTGTCTGACTGTGTTACAACAGATGCCGTAAATGTGTTTTTACCTGCAATTCGATCTGCTTTGTGTTTATTTAATAAAGGAGGTTCTATCATCTGAGCACACTGAATTTTTTTTTTTTTTTTTTTTATAGCTCATGAACACAGGCAGAGGGAAACAGCTGCCTCGTCAGTAAGGGCTGCATGCTATCAGGAGTGGTTTTATACTGTTATTACAAAAATATTTACAATTAAAATGTGGGGCTTGGTTTAAAGAACACCTGTTTAATCAAGGCTAGAAAGTCATATTTTGTATATGCCACTGGGTGAGCAGGTGCCTTGCATATCAATTCTGTCCCTGATTACTGTCTGTTCTAAAGAGTTTTCTCCAGAAAACTCTTTGTTTTCTGTTGGACTGCTAGTTAAAATTTTAGGACAAATATTTATCTACTAAGGTTTGCTTGGGCACTGAGTTAGGTTTTTCTTTTTTTTTTAATTTTCAAAATATTTTCCTTTATTATCAAAATAATATATCAAAGTATACATTCTCATCATGAAACATTCAGAAAATAAAGAATGATTTAAAGAAGAAAATTAAAAATAGCATTAAATAAAAATAACTAATTCAGTCATTATTATTTACATTTTAGTGTATGTTTTTCCCTAAATGTGTTTTTAAAAGATGAAATTATTCTATACATTCTGTTTTTAATATAACATTTTATGTTTAATTTTCCTTTTGTCTTTAAAAAATAATTTCCTGCAGGAAGTTTGCTACAGATCTTACCTAGAGAAATAAGAAGCAGAAAAGAGTAGTGTCCTGAATCTTCTGAGTTTTGTGGTGATGGAGATTTTTTGTTAATTGAATACCTTGATTCTCTGAGAGTAAATGTAGAGTAGATAATCACAACCTGGGCTTATAATGGTACAAAGTTAGAGAGGCTTGGGCCATTTACTAGTAATGTAAATTCAGGAAACTTGTTAGATTTTTCTCAACTTGGAGAGTTATAAAGGTGGTATTTTATTCCTCATAAGGTTTTTGAGAAAATTAAATAATTCAGTTTATATAAAGTACAAGTGCCTGGAATGAAGTTGTACGCTTAGTCGCTGAGTCATGTTCGACTCTTTGTGACCCCCGGACTGTAGCCCAGCAGGCTCCTCTGTCCATTGGATTTCCCAGGCCAGAATATTGGAGTGGGTTGCCTTTTCCTTCTCCAGTGGAGCTTCCCCACCCAGGGATAGAACCTATATCTCTTGTGCCTCCTGCATTGGCAGGCAGATTCTTTATCACTGAGCCATCTGGGAAGCCCCTGAAACGAAGTTAACACTTAGTAAATGCTGTTAGTATTAATATCCAAATAAGATGTATCTATAAGGGCGAACAGTTTTCAGAGACTGAATATTTTTGCCATTCTAAAACACCAGACTGGTTATACTTTGAATAATGCAAAAATTCATGTTTTTGACATCATATTGTAGTGAAAAAAGTATGAGACCACAAAATCACCCAGGTATATATTTGAATCTCAGCTCCATTACTTACTAGCTAAGCTTCAGTTTTTTCTCCCACCAAAGAGAGGGAGTAATCCTTATCTTTATGGGCTGTTGTTAGGATTAAGTGATGCTATCTCCAAACTGTATTGACCCATAGTGAAAACCCAATACATTTTCTACTGTTTATGCATTCTCCTTTAAACTCTTCATTATGAATTAGTATCAGAGAGTGAGTTAATGCGATGGAAACACCTCTTTCCTCCCGTATAACATAGTTTTATTGAACTTCCTGGGAGTTAGGGGCAGAGATACTTGTTTGAAAGCCCAGTCACATTACTTATCAATTATTGTTGTGGATGATAGGCAGGCCAGCCTACCTGAGATTTATTCCTAAAGAATCAGTCTGCTCCTGAGGAGTCAGAACATTAAGATGCTGAGACAAATCTCAGTGTTCCATATCCTGATGCCTCTTCTGGACCCATTTAGTTGTAAATGGCCTTCCTGGCAAAAGCATCCAAGGTGTGCTTGAAGGCTTTTTCACAGCCAGTGGCCCATAGACTCCATGATTGTGTGAGGACCTTCTACGTTATTTATTCTAACTCTCTGATTGACCTTCACACAGTCCTGGACTCCCTGGCCTCCAGCCACATAGATGTTTCACCTCTGAGCTGTCTAATCACCTCCTGACCCTGTTACTTTTTTTTTTTTTTAATTGAAGGATAGTTGCTTTACAGTAGTGTGTTGGTTGCTGCCGTATATCAACATGAATCAGCCATAGGTAGACATATGTCCCCTCCCTGTTGAACTTCCTTCCCTCCTCCCATTCCGTCCCATCCCTCTGTTGTCACAGGGCCCCAGCTTGAGTTCCCGGAGTCACACAGCACTCTTCTATTGGCTGGCTATCTATTTTACATATGGCAGTGTGAATGTTTCCACGCTGCTCTCTCCATTTGTCCCACTGTCTCCTTCCCCCACTCCATGTCCGCAAGTCCGTTCTCTTTGTCTGCATCTAAACTGCTGCCCTGCGAATAGGTTAATCATTACCATCTTTCTAGAGTACACATGTGTGTGTTCATATGCGATCTACGTTTTTTCTCTTTCTGACTCCTTTCCCTCTGTATAATAGGTTCTAGGTTCTAATTATGCACCATAATTAGAACACATTGACTCAAATACAGTCCCTTTTTATGGTTGAGTAATATTCCATTGTATATATGTACCACAGCTTCTTTATTCATTCATCTGTTGATGGGCAGCTAGATTGCTTCCATGTCCTAACTGTTGTAAATAATGCTTCAGTGAACATTGGGGTACATGTGTCTTTTTAAATTATGATTTACTCAGGATATATGCCCGGTAGTGGGATTGTTGGGTCATATGGTAGTTTTAGTCCTAGTTTTTTAGGGAATACTCCACTGTCGTCCACAGTGGCTGTATCAGTTTACATTACCATCAACAGTGCAAGAGGGTTCCCTTTTCTCCATACCCACTCCAGCATTTATTCTTTTTAGATTTTTTTGATAATGGCCATTCTGACTGGTGTGAGGTGATATCTAACTGTAGTTTTGAAGAGTTGACTCATTGGAAAAGACTCTGATGCTGGGAGGGATTGGGGGCAGGAGGAGAAGGGGACAACAGAGGATGAGATGGCTGGATGGCATCACTGACTCGATGGACGTGAGTCTGAGTGAACTCCGGGAGTTGGTGATGGACAGGGAGGCCTGGCGTGCTGCGATTCATGGGGTCGCAAAGAGTCAGACGACTGAGCGACTGAACTGAACTGAATAAAGAATGATGTTGAGCATCTTTTCATGTGCTTTGTAGCCATCTGTATGTCTTTGAAGCAATGTCTCTTTAGGTCTTCTGCCCACTTTTTGAATTCGGTTGTTTGTTTTTCTGGTATTGAGTTGCATGAGCTGCTTGTATATTTTGGAAATTAATCCTTTGTCAGTTGTTTCATTTGCTATTATTTTCTCCCATCCTAAGAGTTGTCTTTTCACCTTGTTTATCGTTTCCTTTTCTGTACAAAAGCTTTTAAGTTTAATTAGGTCCCACTTGTTTATTTTTGTTTTTATTTCCATTACTCTCGGAGATGGGTCATAGAGGATCCTGTTGTGATTTATGTCATAAAGTATTCTGCCTATGTTTTCTTCTAATAGTTTTATAGTTTCTGGTCTTACATTTAGGTCTTTAATCCATTTTGAGTTTATCTTTGTGTATGGTGTAAGGATGCTTCACTGGTAGCTCAGATGGTAAAGAGTCTGCCTGCAATGCAGGAGAACTGTGTTCAGTCCCTGGATCAGGAAGATACCCTGGAGAAGGAAATGGCAACCCACTCTGGTATTCTTGCCTGGAAAATTCCATGGATGGAAGCACCTTGTGGTCTACAGTCCATGGGGTCACAAAGAGTTGGACATGACTGAGCAACTAACTTTAACTTTTATGGTGTTAGGAAGTGTTCTAATTTCATTCTTCTACATGTAGCGGTCTAGTTTTCCCGTCACCACTTACTGAAGAGACTATCTTTTCTCCATTGTATATTCTTGCCTCTTTTGTTACTGTTTTTCATTTATATGTCTGTGCTGGGTCTTAGTTGCAGAATGCAGGATCTTTTAGTTGTGGTGTTCAGGATCTGTTTCCCTAACCAGGGATCTAATCCTGGCCCCTTGCTTTGAGAGCATAGAGTCTTTGACCTTGGGTACAAGCCTCCAGTCCTTAGTTGTATTCAGTTCTCATGATTTCAGGCATGAGTTGGACAATATTTTTTATTAAACACCTGTTAAAGAATAAAATTCAACAGAGTACATTTTAAATATCTTATTGGCTATATTCAGCAATCATGAATTGAGGAACATCCAGTCTATTATTGTGCAATTCAGGAGAGCTTTATAGACCAAAGTGAGTAAGAACAAAGGAGTTATACTGGATGTTGGCCAATTAAAGCAGGGTTACTCCCTTTATATGGAGGAAAGGGCAGCTGTGGAACCAGGTAGGCAACTATGCTGAGCTGGCAAGTGCTGACTGGTTGATGTAGGACTTCCTTTTCTGGGAGAGTCAAGCGTAGAAATTAAGGAAAAATTTTGTTTGCTGACGTGTGAGCAAGTGTGAGCAGCTCTGTCCTGGACCTAATCTGACTACTTAAACATGCCAAATACCATGTGTTCTTTCTTTTTGTTATCCCCAAAAAGCATAGGGTAGGTAGACCTTGTTGACTTTTAGAGCTGTTTCAGGGCAAATAGAGAGACCCTAGGAAGATATTTGAATTTCTTATCACCAGGCATGTGTAAGCAGAGATCTCTTATCCTGCAGGTTACCCAGGGGATATAAAAAAGGTGGAAAGGGATGAGAAAGTCCGTGGAGGAACTCTCACCTGCTCTTGAGACTATTAGGATATTTCAACCCAGTACCCTTTTATTTTTCAGCTCTTTACCTGTTGGGATGAGGATAGTTATATTCAGCAACAAAGCCATTACATGTAGAGATTTTTTAAAAATCCAAAAACCAGATAAAAAGCATTGAAAATCAGAAGACCTTTCTGGGTTTATCGCTGCAATGTTTTCTTTAGAAGTGAACAAACCAACTTCCTTCAATGGCTCTGTATCAAGATGCTGTTTGATAAAACTTTCTCCGATGATTGATAGAAATGTTCCACATCGGTGTGTCCCAGTATGATAGCACTAACCATTTATGGTTATTGAACACTTGGAACATAATGTGACTGAGTAACTGAGTATTTAATTTTATTTAACATAAATTTAATTGTCCACATGTCTAGTGGCTCTAGAATGTAGTGGGTCTAGAACGTATCATGGTTTTGTTGGAAAGATACTTAACTGCCAAAGAGTATTTCAGACCACCCCTGCAGAGACATTTGGGATCACTAAGAGTCTCCACGTTTGAAACAGACAGTCATTTTTGAAGAAAAACATGACATGGGTGGTTGCATTATCATGCATCAATACTCTTTATGTCCTTGTTGGTAAGGAAGCATTGGTGGCGCATTGGTAAAGAATCTACCTGTCAGTGGAGGAGATGCAAGACACCTGAGTTTGATCCCTGGGTCAGGTCCCCTGGAGTAGAAAATGGCAACCCACTCCAGTATTCCCGCCTGGAGAATTCCGTGGATAGAGGAGCCTGGTGGGCTACAGTTCATAGGGTCTCAAAGAGTCAAATGAGACTGAGCATGCACACATACACTGTGAGCCTTAAAAGAAAAATTAATAATTTTTACAAAATTAAGAACTTAAGAACTTTGATTTAGGCATCATTAAGTTAAAAAAAAAGTGAATGGGAAAAAGAAAAGGTATTTGCTGCTTATAACTGGCAAAAAATTATTATAATAAGTAAAAATAAATAAAATAAAAGATGCAAAAGAGAAACATGAATTACTCTAAATGTATCATGCAAATTAATAATTGCAGTTAAGTAGTGTTCTTGCCTGGAGAATCCCAGGGATGGGGGAGCCTGGTGGGCTGCCGTCGATGGTGTCACACAGAGTAGGACATGGCTGAAGTGACTTAGCAGCAGCAGCAGCAGTGTTGTGTATCTAACACAATGCAAAAATTACATGTTGAACAATAGTAAATGATGAAGATATAGAGCAATGTAAGTTCTTATAACTGATAGCTAGTGTGTGAGCTTATAAAACTCTTTTATAAAATAATTTAATATTATCATGGAAACTACAAACACTGAAACTATGGATATATTTATTACCTAGCAATTTTTCTCCTAGGTAAATGCCCTAGAAACTCTTCTTAGACACAGGCACTGGAGTTCAAGTAAAAGGTCCACATAAGCATTTAATGTTAAAAAATGTAAATAGGTCAGATTTTCACTAATGTAGAGTGGATAGATCTGGTGTTGTCTTAAGATAATTTGGTGTAATGAATGAACTAAAACTGAAACCAATAGCATGGGTGGATCTCAAAAACAAGAGTTGAAGAAGATCAAGCCAAGAAGTATACGTGAGGCTGAATTCTAAAAAAAAAGGAGGAGGGGTTAAATATGGAATTTGGAGAAATAGTATTAGTGAGGGATGGGATGCTGTTCTGTAGGGTCATATAAGAAACTTCAAATACTTCAGGATCATTCTACTTTTATGTGGTTGACTAATTCATGAATGTTCCTTTTAGTATTATTCTTTAACCTTTCTTTTATATGTGATGCATATATTTTGTGTATAGATAGCTTATTTCACAATAAAAGCAAATATTAAAAAAAGAGCACACTTCTATGGCAGAATATAAATTGCTTCATAAAAAAAGTTCTTTACCAGCTGCAGAGAACCTCTAGGCTCACTCATAAGCTAAAAGATATGCTAATTTGAGAGCCTGTCCTGGTGTCTCAGTGGTAAAGAACCCATCTGCCAATGCACGAGATGTGGGTTCGATCCCTGAGTAAGGAAGATCCCCTGAAGAAGGAAATGGCAACACTCTCCAGTGTTCTTGCCTGGAAAATCCCAGGGACCGAGGAGCCTGGCGGGCTACAGTCCATGGGGTCTCAAAGAGTCAGACCTGACTTAGCAAACAAATAACAACAACATGCTAGTTTAGTTCTTTTTCTTACAGGCTCAGACTCAGAGTTCTTGGCGCTCAAATTTCTGTCCTAGTAAATTAATAATCCTTATATGTTATATATCAAAGCTAAAATTGCTAGTGTTATGTCTAGAAATAAGACTGGCTTATGTCTATTAAGTGGTCATTATGGACCTGGCACTTTTTAAATAGCTTCAGTTCAGTTCAATCCCTCAGTTGTGTCCAACTCTTTGTGACCCCATGAATCTCAGCACGCCAGGACTCCCTGTCCATCACCAACTCCCAGAGTTCACTCAAACTCACGTCCATCGAGTTGGTAATGCCATCCAGCCAACTCATCCTCTGTTATCCCCTTCTCCTCCTGCCCCCAAATCCCTCCCAGCATCAGAGTCTTTTCCAATCAGTCAACTCTCCACATGAGGTGGCCAAAGTACTGGAGTTTCAGCTTTAGCATCATTCCTTCCAAAGAACACTCAGGACTGATTGCCTTTAGAATGGACTGGTTGGATCTCCTTGCAATCCAAGGGACTCTCAATAGTCTTCTCCAACACCACAGTTCAAAAGCATCAATTCTTTGGCACTCAGCCTTCTTCACAGTCCAACTTTCACATCGATACATGACCACTGGAAAAACCATAGCCTTGACTAGATGGACCTTTGTTGGCAAAGTAATGTCTCTGCTTTTGAATATGCTATCTAGGTTGGTCATAACTTTCCTTCCAAGGAGTAAGTGTCTTTTAATTTCATGGCTGCAGTCACCATCTGCAGTGATTTTGGAGCCCCCCAAAATAAAGTCAGCCACTGTTTCCACTGTCCCCATCTATTTCCCATGAAGTGATGGGACCAGATGACATGATCTTTTGTTTTCTGAATGTTGAGCTTTAAGCCAACTTTTTCACTCTCCTCTTTCACTTTCATCAAAAGGCTTTTTAGTTCCTCTTCACTTTTTGCCATAAGGGTGGTGTCATCTGCATATCTGAGGTTATTGATATTTCTCCTGGCAGTCTTGATTCCAGCTTGTGCTTCTTCCAGCCCAGAGTTTCTCATGATGTACTCTGCATATAAGTTAAATAAGCAGGGTGATAATATACAGCCTTGACGTACTCCTTTTCCTATTTGGAACCAGTCTGTTGTTCCATGTCCAGTTCTAACTGTTGCTTCCTGACCTGCATATAGGTTTCTCAAGCTTAGCACACATTAATTTATTGAGTCTTTGCCACAGCTCAATGAAGAGAGCATTATTATTATCCATTCCCTTTCTGCTGATAAGGAAGCTGAAATTCAGAAAGTTTGAATGACTTGCCCAATTTTCCACAGCTAGTGAGTAGAGAAGACTGTTGCTCACACAAGTAGTAGGAATTCAGAGGAATGGCTACAGGCTCTTTCTCTGTATCCTCTAATTGATGTTGAGTTTGGAAACCTCGTGTCCAGCACTTGATTATAGACCATCAGAACAGAAACCACTGTACTAAGAAATAAGTCTTCTTGAGGAATTTAGGTTGAGGAAAGCAATAATGAGTGTTTGTTACAGTTATAAGAAAATGATGAAATAGCTTAATAATAAAAGCAGTGTCATTTATAGTTATCATGTCTTAAATTAGTGGATATGGTACTATTAGTTATCATTTGCATTCCTCAGACATTTTTTCCAGATTTTCTTATTTCACTGTTCAAATTCTCATGAATCTGATTGGTTCTGTTGCCAAGAGGTATCACTCATAACAATCTTAACAGCTAATACTTCCTTAGTACATTCCACATGCCAGAAACTGGATTAAATATTTTGGCAATGCTCTCCTGTTTATCTTTGGCATTGTAATGTTATTATCCCTCAAGACCATCCCCAAGAAAAAGAAATGCAAAATGGCTTCTCTACTTTTCACAGCTTACAAATAGCTGTGAAAAGTAGAGAAGTGAAAAGCAAAGGAGAAAAGGAAAGATATACCCAAAGAATAGCAAGGAGAGGTAAGAAAGCCTTTGTCAGTGATCAGTGCAAAGCAATAGAGGAAAAAAATAGAATGGGAAAGACTAGAGATCTCTTCAAGAAAATTAGAGATACCAAGGGAGCATTTCATGCAAAGATGGGCACAATAAAGGACAGGAATGGTATGGACCTAACAGAAGCAGAAGATATTAAGAAGAGGTGGCAAGAATACACAGAAGAATTATACAAAAAAGATCTTCACAACCCATATAATCACGATAGTGTGATCACTCACCTAGAGCCAGACATCCGGGAATGTGAAGTCAAGTGGGCCTTAGGAAGCATCACTACGAACAAAGCTAGTGGAGATGATGGAATTCCAATTGAGCTATTTCAATCCGGAAAGATGATGCTGTGAAAGTGCTGTACTCAATATGCCAGCAAATTTGGAAATCTCATCAGTGACCACAGGACTGGAAAAGGTCAGTTTCATTCCAGTCCCTAAGAAAGGGAATGCCAAAGATTGCTCAAACTACCGCGCAATTGCATTCATCTCACATGCTACTAAAGTAATGCTCAAAATTCTCCAAGCCAGGTTTCAACAGTAACTTTCAGATGTTCAAGCTGAAAAAGGCAGAGGATATATTTAGAAAAGGCAGAGGAACCAGAGATCAAATTGCCAACATCCGCTGGATCATTGAAAAAGCAAGAGAGTTCCAGAAAAACAAATAAAATAGATGTTTTATTGACTATGCTTTATTGACTATGCCTTTGATTGTGTGGATCACAAAAAAACTGTGGAAAATTCTGAAAAAGATGGGCATACCAGACCACCTGATCTGCCTCTTGAGAAATCTGTATGCAAGTCAGGAAGCAACAGTTTGAACTAGACATGAAACAACAGACTGGTTCTAAATAGGAAAAGGAGTACATCAAGGCTGTATATTGTCACCCTGCTTATTTAACTTATATGCAGAGTACATCATGAGAAATGCTGGACTGGATGAAACACAAGCTGGAATCAAGATTGCTGGGAGAAATATCAATAACCGCAGATATGCAGATGATGACATCCTTATGGCAGAAGGTGAAGAAGAACTAAAGAGCCTCTTGATGAAAGTGAAAGAGGAGAGTGAAAAAGTTGGCTTAAAGCTCAACATTCAAAAAACTCAGATCATGGCATCTGGTTCCATCACTTCATGGCAAATAGGTGGGGAAACAGTGAAAACAATAACAGAATTTATTTTCTTGGGCTCCAAAATCACTGCAGCTGGTGACTGCAGCCATGAAATTAAACGATGCTTACTCTTTGGAAAAAAAGTTATGACTAACCTAGACAGCATATTAAAACGCATAGAGATTAACAACAATTGTCCATCTAGTCAATGCTATGGTTTTTCCAGTAGTCATGTATGGATGTGAGAGTTGGAATATAAAGAAAACTGAGTGCCGAAGAATTGATGCTTTTGAAATGTGGTGTTGGAGAAGACTCTTAAGAGTCCCTTGGACTTCAAGGGGATCCAGCCAGTCCATCTTAAAGGAAACCAGTCCTGAATATTCATTGGAAGGAATGATGCTGCAACTGAAACTCCAATACTTTGACCACCTGATGCGTAGAGCTGACTCATTTGAAAAGACCCTGATACTGGGAAAGATTGAAGGCGGGAGGAGAAGGGGACTACAGAGAATGAGATGGTTGGATGGCATCACCGACTCAATGGACTCGAGTTTGAGTAAACTCTGGGAGCTGGTTATCAACAGGGAGGCCTGGCATTCTGCAGTCCATGGGATCGCAAAGAGCCATACACGACTGAGTGACCGAACTGACTGACTATGTAGCTAAAGTGACTTGTTCAAGGTCATCTTGCTGGTAAATTGCAGAACTTGATTTGAAACCCAGATCTTCCTAAATCTAGCTTTGGTTCTTTTAGACATATTTTGTCTGAGAGGAGAGTCCATCTGCACTGTATAATAATTTTATGATATTGTGTTTTAACAGAAACATACCTAATCTGGCAGTGTTTTAAGCCAGGAGTTCAGGAGTCCACTTTTCTAGAAAGGATTGGAGAGTACATATAGGTTCTGTGGGCCACACAGGCTTCGTTGGAACTGTTCAAATCTGCCATTAGGGAGTGAAGCCACCAAGGCAAATGAATGGGTGTATCTGTGTCCCCCACAAATCTTTATTCACAAGGAATGACCAGCATTAGCCTAAGAGTTTCCGATTGTGGACCCTGGTTTGAAGGGGTTGACAAATACCACCATAATCCTTAAAACAAAAGCAAGAAAACTTAAAAGCAGGTATTGCTATATTAATGGAAACAGTATAACATATTAGGAAACTGAGGTGAATAAAGTTAAAATAAATTGCCCAAACTTTCATAACTGGTAAACAATAGAAGGAGAGTGTGAGGTCTTCAGGACTGTAGTCTTCACCATTTGCGTGATGTCCCCACATTTGACTCAACAGAAGTCCCAGATTCTAATCCCTAAATTTGTGAGAGAGTAGGGCTTCCCTGGTGGCTCAGATGGTAAAGAATCTGCCTGCAGTGCAGGAGTCCTGGGTTCAATCCCTGAGTCAGAAAGATCCCCTGGAGAAGGAAATGGCAACCCACTCCAGTATTCTTGCCTGGGAAATCCCAATGGACAGAGGAGCCTGGTGGGCTACAGTCCATGGGGTTGCAAAGGGTCAGACATGACTGAGGTACTAACACTTTCACTTTCAGCTCTTCCTCTCTGCCTCTTCAGTCCCAGGACACATCCTTAGTTCTTCCTAGGAAATCCCTGTGCCAAGGTACATACTATGAGCACTTCTAAACGTATATTCTTTCCCCAGTCCTTATATTCCTCAGGGCTTCCCTGGAGGTCCATATGCTTCCTTTCATGTGTCTATAAGGTTTCAGTGCCTTGTTATACAATCCTGAGTACCTTCTGCCTACCTTCTTCAGCTCCTCTTTCTCCTTCTATTCTTTTGTTCCTATGTTTGGATTGACTCTGGATGGAGTGCATCAGGTTTTGCACATACTCTCTGTAAACTATTTATGTAACGGCTCGCGAGAAGAGAAGCACATTTCTGCATGCTGGATTTCAATAAAGGGATATATAAGTGAGCGACATTATTTTTTCTTGAAGGTGAAACCAAGCAAGATTCATCTTGACTTCTGCAGGAGATGTTAAAGTATCTGACATTAAACAGGTGCCTAATAAATGTTGCCAAATAAATAAATAGCTAAATGGCGCCTCTTACTTGATAGTCTTAAAGCATTTCTGAAATGAAGAGAGTATTCACTGATTAGACAGTAAGTAGATGTGAATGGTGTTGTTGTTCAGTAGCCTAGTCTTGTCTGACTCTTCCTGATCCCATGGACTGCAGCACTCCGGGCTTCCCTTTCCTTCACCATCTCCCCGAGTTTGCCCAAGTTCATGTCAACTGAGTCAGTGATGCCATCCAACCATCTCATCCTCTGTCGTGCTCTTCTTCTTTTGCCTTCAATCTTTCCCAGGCTCAGGGTTTTTTTCCAACGAGTTGGGTGTTCGTATCAGGTGGCCAAAATATTGGAGCTTCAGCTTCAGCATCAGCCCTTCCAATGAGTATTCAGGGTTATTTCCATTAGTATTGACTGGTTTGATCTCCTTTTGCAGTTCAAGGAACTCTCAAGAGTCTTCTCCAGCACCACCATTTAAAAGCATCCATTGTTTATGGTCCAGCTCTCACAGTCACACGTGACTACTGGAAAGACCATAGCTTAACTCTACGGACCTTTGTGGGCAAAGTGATGTCTTTGCATTTTAACGCGCTGTCTAGGTTTGTCATAGCTTCCCTGCCGAGAAGCAATCAGCTTCTAATTTCATGGCTGCAGTCACCATCTGCGGTGATTTTAGAGCCCAAGAAAGGGCTCCGCCTGAGAGGAAATCCGCCACTGTTTCCACTTTTCCCCTTCTATTTGCCATGAAATCATGAGGCCAGATGCCATGATCTTAGGGGGTTATTTCCCTTTTATAATATTTAGTTTTAAGCTGGCTTTTTCACTCTCCTCTATGACCCTCATCAAGAGGTTCTTTAGTTCCTCTTCGCTTTCTGCCATTAGTGTGATATCATCCACTTATCTGAGGATGTAACTATGAGTACTTGTAATTAAACATTTGGATGCCCTTAAGAAAATTCCTTCTTCTGTTTCCCCAGTCTATGTATGAGACAACGTCTCACCTACCTTTAAAGTTCTTTTTTTTTCATTTTTAACAGATTATTGGGGTATAATTGATGTACAGAAACTGCACATATTTAATGCATACAATTTGATGAGTCTGGACATATGGACATATGCTTACACCTGTGAAGCTAGTATCACAGTCAAGGCAATAAATGTATTCCTTACCTCTAAAGAAAGAACAATGACTGATACTATGTAAAAAAACGGAGGGCAAATTTAAAAAAAAAGAAAAATAAGTTTAAAAAAAAAGTAATCATTCATTTTCCCTGTCTTCTGTGTTTGGGTTTGCACAAAGGTTTTGCTTTGTTTTTTTTCCCTTGTGTCTCTTCCAGTGATTGATAGAGGCTTGTTGGAAGGTTGCGTTCATAAAAATGCTTAGGCTAATCCTGGTCTCCTGAGAACTAGTAGCTTGAATGATCAGTGATGCCTCCCATGGGTGTGTGATGGTAAAGTGGGGGCACCTCTGCCAAGTATCTATCTTTACTAGAATTTATGTTGCTCTCTAAATAAAGATTTCTATTTTACTAATCAGTGAGAAAACATGTCAGTGACAAACTCTAGCTGGCCTCTATCTTGACCTTACTAATGTTTCTCAGGTTCCCTTTTCGCTCGTCTGCAGGAGATGAGGAAAGCCTTTTACCCCAATTCTAACAGTCCTGTATTGTGTCTCACCTCTAATGTCTGAAATGCGTGTTGTCAGTAGCTAAGATTTATTGAAGTGCCTACCTTACTGAAGACACCTTTACTTTGGGCTCATCTTTTCTGGCTCTAGCTCTGGGCTTCTGAGTCTTTATTTCTTTCTGCTCTTTTTCAGCCCAGAAGCAAATTGCTTTTCAAAAGTTTGAGAAGAAACTAGAGCAGTTTTGGATGGGTTAGAAATTGGGGAAAATGGCTCATTTCATGAATAAATATTTGCCTGCAGTTCTCCACTTTGCAGCCTCAAACAGGGATTAAAAGGTAAAGATTGGCAGGAAGGAGGTGAGGAGGCTTTTAGGCAAAAAGCAGCATGGGTGTTAGAGCTCCACTTACAGAGAATGTAGTTTTCCTTTGTTGTAAGTAAAAATCAGCTCTAAGTAGCCCTTTGTAGCTGCCATTACAGAGGGTCAATCCAGTAGAAAATGCACAGGCTTTGAGTCAAAAATATCTGAATTTGGATCACTGACAAGAAGTGTGAACTTGTGCAGGTAGCTTAAGGTCAAAGAATGTCAGCTTCTTCATCTGCAAAATGGGGAGCAATTCATGTAAAATACATGCATAACCTCGCATGCAGTAGATGCCCATCAGTAAATCTTTGTTCTCTTCAGTTTATCATGAGGGAAACCTTAGAAATGAATAGTAGACCCTGACATTAGAATCGGAAACTAGACCCTGATGGTGGGAAAGACTGAAGGCAAAAGAGAAGGGAGCAGCAGAGGATGAGATGCTTAGATAATATCACCAACTCAATAAACGTGAATTTGAGCAAACTCCGGGAGCTCGTGGAGGACAGAGGAGCCTGGCGTGCTGCAGTCGATGGAGTTGCCAAGAGTCATACACGACTTAGCACCTGAACAACAATAACAGTATTTGATGACTTACAAGCCCACTGGAATTATTCAGTTTCAGACTGGTTTGAAGCAAACATCTTGGAGGATTTTATTTGTATAAATGTGTTCCCATACAAAATCATTACACCACCGCCACCTCCAACAGTAATAGCAGTAGCAGCAACAACAAAACCATCCTTGGTAGCTTCCCTCAGTATGAATAGTCAGGGCAATAGATCTTAGCCTTTTTACCAAATGGGTCAAGAAAAGCCTGATTTGTACAGAGAGAAATGCACACACATACACACAAATAATGAGAACCTTGTGTTTCAGAACTACTGGCCTGATACACTCACTAAAATGCTGGCATACCTTGTGAAGTGGGATAAAGATTTTAATAGAAGAGCAGAAGAAAATTTTGGAGCATCCAAAGATAGTAGGGGTTCCCTGCCAAAAGAGGAAGAAATTACACATCTATAGATTCTGGGTTTAAACTGAGCTTGGATGGAGGTTGAAAAAACATTGTTGAATATACTGGCACATTTTAGATGATTCTGCACTGCAATAACAATGAAAGCCACCACAAAAATAATGATAAAAATGACAAACAGCCACTAAAGCTAATATGTACTGCATGCTTGCTAGTACCGGCTGTGTGCTAAGTTCTTTAATAAGCTGGCAAGAACCTAACCAGTGTGGTTGTGAAGGAAAAAAATGAATTAATAAATACAATGTGTCCATTAACACACAGTTCAGACATGGTAAATTCAATATTGGAAGCTGAGAGTTCAGATGCCCTATAGCAGTGTTATAGGCAGGCATGATTTATGTTTGTTTTTAAACTTTGGTATTGGGATATAGCCTGTTAAAAATGATAGTTTCAAGTGAACAGTGAAGGGACTCAGCCATACATATACACGTAATCATTCTCCATGATCTTAAAGATTATTCTTCTCTTCCACACCCTTAGCTTACATGAAACGAAACTTATCCTGACCCATTCACTTTACCTCCCAAAATTTCTTATGGGAATTCCGGGGGTATTTTTCTCCCAAGCTGTTTTGTTTAGTTTCAGACTGTTTCATTATATGTATCATACTGGCACTGATTTCAATTACCCTTAACTTCAAACTCACCTTGTTCATAGAAAAGAATTTATCACCTTGACAGTTTAGCCATCATGTTTTTTAAGACACAAGTCCTGGAGAGGAGGCACCTTTACATTTTTTAATTTTTTTTATTAATTTTTGTTAATTGTTGTTTTATTAATTGTTGTGTTAATTTATGCTGTATAGCAAAGCGAACTGGTTGTGTGCATGTATGTATGTATGTGTGTATATATATATATACACATATGTATGTGTGTGTGTGTGTGTGTGTGTGTATATATATATATTTATATAAAATCTCCACTCTTATTTAGATTTCCTTCCCATTTAGGTCACCACAAATCATTGAGTAGGGTTCCCTGTGCTATACAATAAGTTCTTCTTAGTTATCTATTTTATACCCACTCCAGTATTCTTGCCTGGAGAATCCCAGGGACAGAGGAGCCTAGTGGGCTGCCGTCTATGTGGTCGCACAGAGCTGGACACGACTGAAGCGACTTAGCAGCATCAGCAGCAGTGTATATATGTCACTCCCAACTTCCCAATTCACCCTACCCAGTCCTCCACCCCCTCTCTGGCCAGGAGGCACTTTACTTGAATGCATTGGAAGGACATCTGAAGTAAATGACCTTCAAGAAGTATAAAATAATACCTTCTTATAATGGTATTTTTTCCACCAATGAATTTTAAGATTTGTCTTCCCCAACTTCCTGCCTCTTTTTTGTTGTTGTTACTTACACAGACATTTTTGAGTGTTTACTATGCTCTAGACACTGCTTGGGGCTGGAGAATCAAAGACAAATAGTATTCTGTCTGCCTTTAAGGAGCTGCCATGCCAGGATCTCTCAGAGGGTTGACTGCTGTGTGAGTGGAGAAGATAGTAAAATCTATGAAAAGAATTTAAGTGACTTAACTCCACAGCAGTGAAAGTTCACCTTAAAAAAAAATGTTGCCCAAATTCCATGACTTTGTGTTCTTTGTTAACAGTTCTGGCTTTTTTATATTATGCCTTGTAAGAGCCCATTGGTTTCATGTACCATTAGGTATTCTGAAAACTGATCTTTATACTGGATGTCTGCATTCCAGACTGTTTTTCTCAAATGGATCAGTATGCTTTTTTTTTAAAGACATATGAGTTGTTTGCATAGATTCACATGGAGTGAATCCTCCAATCATGAGAGTGGGTTACCACCAGTATGGTAACAAAGGGTTAAGCTTAAGAAGCTTTAAGCTACTCATACTCTTCCAGCTTTGGTTTACAGTTAAGGTCTCCACCAATGTCCATTATGCATGGACTATTGTATTTTTAGTCACAGTTCAGTTCAGTTCAGTCGCTCAGTCATGTCTGACTCTTTGTGACTCCATGAACTGCAGCACGCCAGGCCTCCCTGTCCATCGCCAACTGCTGGAGTCTACCCAAACCCATGTCCATTGAGTCAGTGATGCCGTCCAATCATCTCATCCTCTGTCGTCCCCTTCTCCTCCTGCCTTCAATCTTTCCCAGCATCAGGGTCTTTTCAAATCAGTCCTTTACATCAGGTGGTTAAAGTATTGGAGTTTCAGCTTCAACATCAATCCTTCCAATGAATATTCAGGACTGATTTCCTTTCAGATAGACTGGCTGGATCTCCTTTCAGTCCAAGGAATTCTCAAGAGTCTTCTCCAACACCACAGGACTGACTGGAAAAGGTCAGCTTTTTAGTCTAACACTTACCAAATTATACACTCTTATCTCAGTACTGTTTCTATCATGGAATCTTGGTTGATAATAAAATCATTTCAGTTGACTTATGCAGAAATAATGGCAGAGTATGAGGAGGTTCACAGAATCCAAGAGAAATTCATTGAACCTCACTCAGAGAGCATATTCAGATCCTGAAATGATGATCGATAACTAACAGCCCTGGTGCTGCCCCCTCCAGCACTCACCCTGAGAAGTCTGGAATCCCCGATCAAATCCATGAGTGATGATGGATTCCCAAGATATCACAGGAGGGATCTTGATATGATGTGCAGCCAGAGAGAGAGAGAATAGATCTACTACAAAATCAACCTGGACTATTCTTAAAATGAACTTTGTAGT
The DNA here is from genome assembly GCF_032452875.1 of Bos javanicus. NCBI lineage: Eukaryota > Metazoa > Chordata > Mammalia > Artiodactyla > Bovidae > Bos > Bos javanicus. The sequence continues at coordinate 29,851,814 of NC_083885.1, read as the reverse complement.
ATTAAAATATTATTATGGGACCTATGACTGATTCATGTTGATATATGGGAGAAACCAATACAATATTGTAAAGTAATCATCCTCCAATTAAAAAAAAATTAAAAATACAGAGCTACCATATGATCCAGCAATTCCACTTCTGGGTATATATCTAAAAGAATTGAGAGCGATGTGGATGGACCTAGAGACTGTCATACAGAATGAAGTAAGTCAGAGAAAAACAAGTATCATATATTAATGTATATATATAGGATCTGGAAAAATTGGTATAGATGATCTTATTTACAAAGCAGAAATAGAGACACAGGTGTAGAAAACAAACATATGGATTCCGAGGGGAAAAGGTGGAGGATGGGATAAATTGGGAGATGGGGATTCACACATACATACTCTTGATATCATGTGTAAAATAGGTAACTAATGAGAACCTCCTGTATAGCACAGGGAACTCCACTCAGTGCTCTGGTGGTGGTGACCTAAGTAGGATGGAAATCTCAAAAAGAGGGGATGTATGTATGTATACATATAGCTGATTCACTATGCTATACAGTAGAAATTAACACAACATTGTAAAGTAACTATACTCCAATAAAAATGTTTTTTAAAAATAAAAATATATATATAGTTATGAAACACAGACGGTCTATTATATATGCATTACTACAAAAATATTTGCAAGATGATTTTCACTGCTGTTTTGCATACTTAGAGTGAGAGAATTGAAGCAACCTCTCCAAGTTTGCAAAGCTAATAAAAGACTGGAACTAACTTTTGAATATCATATATTTCAGTATAACTTCCTCCCTGAAAAAGTTTCCATCCAGTCTTAAGTGTGGGATTAACAGTGCAGCCTTAGGAAATGACTGGGAAAAGGAGTGTATTTGTCAGGCACTGGAGTAGACTGACTCCCTGTTAGTCAACGTTGTGAATATTAGTTCTGGTCTACATTCGTTGAAAGAAACCTGCAGCCTCTTGAACCCACATTTCAAATCTCTTTTGGCTATTATAACCCAGATTATCAATGAGAGCCCCTTCGTTCTACCCTCGTGCATTCAGTTGGGCTGGGTAGGCACATGGGCTTTGTGAGAGATGTTCTTATTCTTTCAATTATGAGCTTTGGGAGATCAGTCTTTCCGAGCTTTGTCATTTCCCCTTAGAAGCAGAAATACTAACCTTAAAGGAAAGCTTATAAGTGTAGTGCTAGATCTAACTTTTCTGTTAATGTTGGGAGAAATGAATTGGATGAATATATCCAATTGACTATATGAATTGGATGAATAAATGAATGAATGTTTAATTCACTCATTAAATCAGTTATTTGTAATACCATTTTTATGACCTCAAAATGTTTTTAAATTTTTCAAGTATCAAATAACACATATCGTTTCCATGCTGTTGTAGTCATGCTATGTGGTCATCTTCCTTATTTTTATCCCACTTAATTTCTTACCATTAGAGCTTCATACTAATGACCTACCACATGCCATTCCGTATGCTTGGCTTATTGCAACACTGGGCTTCCTAAGGGAATCGGTCATTACCATCATGTGACAGACAGAAACACAACAGAGAATCGACTTTCCTAGGTATTAGGTGGAGCTGAAATTTAAGCCCAATCTCTATGTTCGTGGTCAGTTTTTTTTGTTTGTTTTTTTCTTCCTACTCTACAAGTTTGTGTCTGCCAGTAAATACCAAAGCAGTATGAATTTTCTACTTTGGATATCCACAGTCAAAATGCTGAGCAGTCTCTTTCAATAGGCAAGAGGGTGCTCATGCTTGGTTATTTTCTTTCTCTTTTTTTAATGTCAATGACACTTTCTACCCAACCTCATAGACCATCACAGAACCTTGATGATCCAAAGGGAGACAAAGAGATTTATGGCTTCTTGAGATTGTCTCCTGCTTCTCTGAGAATAAAATGAAGTTCTTTGTACCGTACGTCAATATACTTGACATCTTTTATTATTTTCAGGTCATACACATCTTTCTTCCTATAAAGAGAGTCATCCTACAAGCATTCATTCATTACTCTTAAGGTCATGTCAGAAAGAATCATGGACTTATTGTCAACACACTCAGTGTGAAAATACAAAACCCTTTTTATTTTATTTTACTTTTTTTTTGCCCAAAACCTTCCGTATGTTCTTATCAGGAAATCAATGTGCTGATGGGGCACTGAGAACTGGGAGATGTGGAGAAATTCAGTGTATTTTGCCATCTGCCCAAGCAGATGGAATTGGGATTGAGCACTCTCACTCTGAGCTCAGATCCGCTGGGTATTATCATCTTGGATGTCATAACTTCTAGAATTACTGCCCATGAAAAAGGTACCACTTAAGACACTGAAAAAAAAAATAGAAAAAAGATGTGCCAAGCATACTTTGCTGTGATATGGCTTCTATGTTTTCTATACTGTTTAATGGATTATGTGCTTTGGAAGTTTAAAAAGAAGATGGCGAATATCTACAATTTTCTTTCTTTTGAATCTGCTTTCAGGCTTCTTAAAAGCTGTGATATCAACAACAACAGCGCCACATAATGTTCTGAGTCATTCAAAACTTTCAGAACTGGGTGTCTTGGATTTCCTGGTACTTACTTGCACCTCTTCTCACATTAGTTCTTGCTTTATGTGAGCCAGATGTACCCTGCATTGCCAGGCTTAACAGACTGAAAAAGATGCCGTTATATATCCAGACCTCTCATCCCTGTTGCAGGTTGGTACCCACCCCCATTCTTATGAAAATACCAGCCTGGTTCAGAGATGGATGTCTGTATTCACTTGATAAACATTCCATTATCTAATGGGTGGCTATTGTAAAACTCAGTATATGCCCTCATCCTTTCCCAAAACTCTTTATTGAAAGCCAAATATATTTTTTCACTTCATGCGTGCGTTTTTTTATTTTTTAATATGTTTCTCTTGTTCATAGCCTCTTGAGTTATTATGTAGAAGTGTCAGGTAGGCCCATTACTAGCTGCTTTGGTCAAGTTATTTACTCTCTCTAAACCTCAGATTATTTAATTCAAAATGGGACTGATGATACCTACACAATAAAACTCTTGTGATGAGCAATAATGAAAATGGCTTACTTATTTTCGGCCCTTCTTTAGTGACTCAAAAATGGTGAGTCTGAGAATTAGGCATACCTGACAGATAAGGCGGAAGAGGGACACAAGAACTAAAGTTTATTTCAGATATTTGAGATGGGGGCTTTGGGGATATGGGGTTCTTAATGCACCAACAACTTAAAACATTGTTAAGTAAGTATAGAATTTTTGGATATCAATTTACAAATTACACATTTTAGGCTGATTTGATCTGTAACTGGAGACTGAGAAGCTGTGGGTCTTTTCTTCATCTCATCATTCAGGAATTTATGTCTCTGGGTTTATTTAGTCTTCACAACGTTATTTTCATAGACTGCACTCCAGGTTTCTTAGCAACCTGTGCATGAGGCTTTATCGGACCATGGGCTCTGTGGTATGAAGGAGAGGTGGGAAAAGCTTCAGGAAATCACATATGTATAATTTAGGACTCTGAAGAGTTATGTAGTCCCCTTTTTGGCTTAAGCTGGTTTAAGCAGTTTCTAAATCCAGACCCATCTCTAATTGCAAAGACTTGTATTGTTTAATATCTCAGCTGAGCACTGTATCTTTTTCTCCACGTTTCATTTTCGCTTTTTTCTCTGAGTGGATGTCTTTATGTAGACTGCTTCTGCTAAGCACCTGAACGAGAGAGTTCTTGACATCTATAGGCTTGATTCTTCTTTCAAACTCAAAAGACAATAGGAAAGTGAGGTCTATTATCACCTAGCATTCTTTTTTAATTTTTTTTTAAATTGGAGAGTAGTTGCTTAACGATGTTAGTTTCTTCTGTACTGCAAAGTGAATCAGCCACACATATACATATATTCCTTCTTCCTTGAATTTCCTTCCCATTTAGGTCACCACAGAGCACCGGGTAGAGTTCCTTGTGCTATACCGTCAGTTCTCGTTGGTTATCTATTTCGTACATTTTGTTGTTGTTGTTTAGTTGCTAAGTCACGTCTGACTCTTTTGCAACCCTGTGTACTGTAGCCTGCCAGGCTTCTCTGTCCATGGGATTTCTCCAGCAAGAATACTGGAGTGAGTTGCCATTCCCTTCTCCAGAGAATCTTCCCTACCCAGGGATTGGACCTGCGGCTCCTATATTGGCAGGCAGATTCCTTACCACTGAGCTACCAGCTACTGTGTGTGTATATACACAGTGTCAATCACCTAGCACTCAGACTATTCCATGGAAAGGTTTTGGTCACTGTTGACTGGGTGACATCTCTGCTCACAGTTCAATCACATTATTATGGTAAGGAATAGTTAGGACATTGTAGGAATCAGGCCCATTTAAAAGACAGAATCAAATACACAGACCCACAGTGTTCTCAGACAAAAGACATTTTTTCATGCTAACAGAGTAAAGGAGACACTCAGAAGTCCACCCTGACTTTGCTCTCTTCACCTTTTCACCAGCCCTCCCATTGCCTTCAGGAATAATGCATGTTGCTTATACTCTCCCACCCAAAACTAAAACAACTACAAAAATAGAAGGTTCCAGCATGCTGCTCCTCAGGGAGGTGAACAAGTTGTGTTCATTTTCTTTTTGCTTCAATGAACTACATTCTTCTTGTTTCTTGGTTTTGGAGATTCTGTGTTTATCCAATTGTAGCTGCTTTGGTTCTCATTTTCCAATGCCTTTGATAATCTTTTTTCAACTTTCACTTAAGAAAAGAGACATTCTTCAATATTTTCTGCTTGAATTTCTCTTCTTATCCTTCCCTGAAGTTTGGATTTTACTTCAATCAGGATGACATACAAATACACATCTCTAAATCAGGTCTCTTTTTTAAGCTTCTAAACCACACGGCTAATGGCTCCACCTAGACATCTACATCAGTACATTAAGCTCAAACTATCTTGGTGCAATTAAAAATACATGTATTAGGCATCTTATGGACTTGGGTAGAAGTCCAGCATTCTACCTTTAGTAATGAGGGGATCTTGTAGAAAACAGGGTATATTGTGTAGCATGTTTAATATGGAGATAATAATGAATATCTTTAAGAAATGTTTTGAAGATCCAAGATACTCTCTGTAAAATCATGAGCAGATGGCCCAAAACATAGCATTGAAGAAAGTTACTGTTACCATTTGGACTTCAAACTAAAATAATGGCTTTTTAAAAAAATTGATTGATTGATTGATTTTTGGCTGTGCTGGGTCTTTATTGCTGTGCAGGCTTCTCGCTAGTTGCAGCGAGGAGGGACTGTCTCTGTTCGTGGTGCAAGGGCTTCTCACTGTGGTGCATTCTCTTGATGCAGAGCACGGGCTCTAGGGCGTGCGGGCACAGCAGTTGGGTTTCCTGGGCTTTAGAGCACAGGCTCAGCAGTTGTGCACGGGCTTAGTTGCTGGTGGATTCTTCAGCACTGAGCCACCAGGGAAGCCCAAGAATGGCTTTCTTATCCTTTCAGTCCACACATATCAGTCCTACAGAAGCACAATTGGAAGCCTTGAATCACATAATTATCTCTGGGTCAAAATAATGTTGTCTAGAAAATAGACCCCTGCCTGATTCATGTTCTTAGATGCTAAGAAGGAATTTCCATATACTAGATTTATATTTATACCCTTGAACTTGAAGAGATTGCAACATACACTAATGGGATCAGGAATGACATGATATGCATTTTACTCCACCAGTTGTTCAGTACACAGTAAATCTATTAGATGCTCAATAAATCTTTTGTTAATTAATGAATGCATTGGAAAGCAATTATTTATATATATATATATAATGTAAAATATATATAATCGAATTCAATTATTGTCTGACATTCAGAGAATTTTAGTCTATTGGAGCTGGGAGAGACACTGGAGGTTATTCAGTACATTTTGCAGATAAACCCATGAGGGACCTCTCTGCACTCTGGATATTTTTTGATAGATTTCAAAATAAAATGCAGGCAATATTTAAGGGACCTGCCGCATGCTAAGACAGACAATAGCCCCATTACCAAAACTACTATATGTTTCCATGACTCATTTAGCCGTGACTCAGAGTGGTAGGCGACTTGAACAAAAGCACACAACTAGTGAGCATCAGAGTCGGAATTCAAGCCTGTGCTTCTATGATTTTAATAAGGGAACACCCTGTGCTATGAAATCTCTTCTCCCGAATCACAATTCATGTTTTATCCTGCCACATCACACAGACAGAAATCCATTTTAGTGTTCCACGGCTTGGAGGGAAGATTCAGTCTGCTCAGAAATCCCTTCAGCAACAGGTCTGCCACTGAAGTTCACTCTTGGTAGTGATTTTCTGTGTTTGTGCCTGGTTACTTTCTGTAAGTTCTGAGAACCCTCATATCAGATGCCAATCCTCACTTCATACCAATCACTCCGCCAGGAGGAGGTCTATTTATTTTGAGTCATTTGTATCATTATTGCAATTTAAGGGCAAGAAAAATAAGGTTCTTAACACATATCAACACAATGACCTTCATGTTTCTTTTTTCTTAAATACATAACTCCCTGAGAAGATTCATCCTGCTCCTTTTTTTTTTTTTTTTTAATGCATGTAAATCCAAATAGTAACTAGGTGTTTTTCAAAAAATCTTGGACTCTCAACATTTTCCTGTGGTCTTTTGCCAAGAATAAGAGTCAATTTGTGGTGCAGGGAGACAGGGACCGGCCCCCCACCCTTTTTGAGAGCAGAAGAAAACTTGTTTGAGATGAGCAGCCTGCATCCTGTCAGACTTCCTGCCGCTTTTCCAAGCGGCGCTAAAGGAAACGAACTAATGATAGCTGACGCTTGTGATGGGCAAACTCTTCTGCAGCTCAGAATTGGAATGTGAGTGAAAGCTGTGGGGGCCGGGGCCAGCCCTGACAGAAACAGGTTTTTAACAGCATGAATTTATGAAGCCAGTCAATGCAAATGAGAGTTTATTATGCTTGGAGTCTAAAGACGATGCCTCATTTATTAAATTAAGCTGCAGAAATTCTATTCAGATCATGTTCAATGAGAGCTTTTCCTCTCAAAGCGAGGCTTTTCTTGCAGTGATTCTCCTTATTTGACGGTGTTATTTTACACTCTCCTTTAAGTGGAAGGGAGAGTAAAGATGTGCGGACGGAGAGGGCTGTGATTACAGTCAGATAAAAGTGTCTTGGACTCAAGATTATATGCCCTTTACCTGCCCTGAGTCTTACTGCGTTAAGATAACCTTTATCATCTTTAAAATGGGCATAATTCCCTGAGTGACAAGAATGTGGTGAATGAGAGTAGGAAAGAAGATCATGACCTATGAATCAATAGTCCAGTGGAAATAAAGGGAGGGGAGAAAACCTTCAAATGCATACATCATTGATGTGTTTTTACAGAGTAGTTTCTGGGCCACATGTAAGAACTCCTGTTCACATCTTTTTTTTTCCTTCTTGAGCTGATCACAGGAATCTACATAAAACTATCCTCCAAGCAAGTCTTGTTCTAGTTAAAAAACCACTGGCCTTAAAGTCATGTCTCTACTTAAGTCCAACTGTGATATAAGTAATATGAATATTTTAACCCCAGCATGAGATTCTCACTAGGTTACTAATGATCAGTATTAACATGATGGGTGGGAATGTGATGGTATTGTAAAGAGAAAGCTAAAACCTGTACATTATTTGAAGTCAACCATATGTGGGATCTTCGAGCATGTGTATTCTTTTACAAGTTTCCCAGGTGGCTCAGTGGGAAAGAAACCCCCTGCCAATGCAGGAGACAAGTTCGAGCCTGTGTCAGGAAGATACCCGGGAGAAGGAAAGGGCAACCCAGTCCAGTATTCTTGCCAGGGAAATGCCTGGTAGGCAACGACGGTCCATAGGGTCGCAAAATATTCAGACACGACTTAGTGGCTAAACAGCAACAATAACATCTTTTACAAACGACTTGACATGGGCTTGTATTTTATCCTTTCTAGAACTTGGTTTCCTTCTCTCTGAAGTGAAAATGTCTGCCTGCATTTTCATGATTGCTTTGAGTAATAAATGAGATAATGTAAAGATCCCAGCGCAGAGGTCTGAATGCAGTGGATGTTTTGAAGTGCAGTTTTCTATCTAGAAGATAAAAATTAGTAATTACTCATTGTTTGTTTCTGAGTTTTGGAACAGAATTGATTGACTTAATTTTGATGGTTTGATTCAGTGTGTTATTTAGTATTCTTATTTTGACACAGATTTTTATGATGATGATAAGTTAACTATATAGTTAAATATTTATGTACATGTTGTGTGTGTGTGTCTGTTGGCCTGTGTATGTGCATTTGTGTGTGTCTTTGTTTCTGAATAACCACACTATTTGTTTTCCTTTCATGGATAAATTATATCAGTAGACAAGTTAGTTTGCTCTCAAATTACTCCCACCTCTTGTCTGTATGAAAGAAGCATAAGAAGAACGTAGAATAGAGAACTGCTTTATCCTCTTCTTTTCAAAGCAACATTTCCAATGAAGAGGTTCAGCCTGACAAGGCCCTTTGTGTTAAAACCAATGAACATTCATTTCAATTGATAATTCATCCTGAATTTTGAAATCATGTTTTCTCATCTAAGAAGCCAATTTTACTAATCCTTTGATAGGGTCACATTTGTGATCAAGGTGTAGGAACAATTAGCCAGTAGGATTCCTGTGTAAACAGAAAGATAATTCACAAATATGCATTTGCCCTGCATGTTTTTCTAGAGTCACTGCGAATGAAAAGGATTAACATGCATTAGGGGCCTTTTTCATGAAAGTGCCTGCTTGCAAATGAGAACACCCAGGTGGAAATGTGTAGTGGCTGTGCTCCCCGGCATCCACTAGTGCCCCCTTGGTCCTTGTCAGCATGTTTTAGCAGAAAGGCAGTCACCTGTAAGAGCATCCTAGGCATATATGATATGGTCTTCCCAGTGGTGCTAGTGGTAAAGAACCTGCTTCCCAGTGCAGGAGACTTAAGAGATTGCAGATTTGATCAGTGGGTTGAGAAGATCCCCTGGAGGAGATCCCCGGAGGAAGCCATGGCAACACACTCCGGTATACTTGCCTGGACAATGCCATGGATAGAGGAGCCTGGCGAGTCCTATGGATTGCAAGGAGTTGGACATGGCTAAAGTGACTTTGCACATACTCACAAATATGTGTGTGTGTGTGTGTGTGTGTGTGTGTATAGGTTCTTTCACTTTTCTTTTACTTAGAATTACATTTACTTGGTAGCAGAAGATAAGGAAGGGTCACCATGAGTTTGTATGAGCTCATTTTAGAATTCTTTGTTTAGGCTTTTAAGAGCCAGGGCATATAGAAAACTGAGTAACTAAACATCGAACTTAGGAGATACTTCGCTATTATGAACTTTGGGAGTGGTAAGCGTGTCTCTTGTTGGAGACATTTAATGGGCATATGTGAAACAACTCTTCTGTGCCAGGTCTTGTGCTGGCTCTGGGGGATTCCATAATTACCATATTGAAGTGACTGTAACCTTTAAGGAAAGATGATCTGTTTTGGATCCTGCCTCCCCTAAGGGAAGGTAAGCACATTAATAAGTTAAGTGTCAGGATGGGAAGCTGGTTGACCATGAAACAAACAGAATGTGTATAGAAAATAGCCAATGGGTAGGGATAGTTGGAAATGACTTAGTGACTAAACAACAGGATAGTCTAGTTTAGATGCGGTCTTAAAGGGATCACTTTTGACATTTAATTAGAACACGATGCCCATTTGAGGGAATTTGAACATGCTTTTTCTTATATTTTGAACACTTTTGCCTCTAACCTCAACACCAAATGCTGTAGAAAGAACAGCTGATTGGAATGGGGGTGGGAGGTATTTTATACATAGAGAACAGCATGATCAAAGGCTTTAAGGCAGAGACAGTTAGGGAAGAGCTAGATGCATATGAGGAACTAAAATACTTTTGTGTTAGAGGCCAGGTTTTGCAGACCAAATTAACCACTGTAGAAATCCGGATTTTATTGCTTTGTGCACAGGAAAACCATGGGAGAATTTTAGGCAAAAAAGGTTGCAAAGTACTTTACATTAAAAAAAAAAAAAATTTGATTGATTCTATTGAGCAGAGAGGTAGCATGGAAAGAGAAAGGTAACCAGTAACCATCTGTAAGGCCAAGAGTTAACCCAGCAGAGAGCATTGATGCTAATTTATAGAGAAGGACAGAGTAAGGCAGTAATCGACTTCCTGTATATTGTGGGGCAGACTGAGACCCATAAGGAGGCAGTGCTTTGGCCAGGGCCAGGGACCCACTCAAGGGCTGAACGAGAGCCAAGTATCTTTCCCCTCCAAGCCTGTTCTCATTGTAAATAGGTGAGCTTTGAAGGACTTTCCAGGGAGAAATACCCAAGGGTTTAATTGTGTTGCCATTAACTGCCTCTTGTTTGGTTGAGATAAGCAAGACAGAGAGGCTTTAAATAAGCTTAAAAGTGGCTTTCTAAGTATTCACTTACATCTGATTTGTTAGAAGTTTCTCATAAAGAAAACAAACAAACAAACAAACAAACAAACAAAAAACAATGAGCATTACTGATATATTTGGTTCCCTGAATTCCAGAAATTATGGAACTTGGGAAAGACTTGAGAAAATAGGTAGTTTTTATTTTGTCAGTCATTCCCTCTTCCTTTGTCTTTCGATCTTTATCACGGTGGAGAAGAAACTCTTAGTTTATTGCTAGTCTTTGGCTAGTGTTAAACAGAAAGATTAACACGTCCCTCATGGCAAATAGATGGGGAAACTATGGAAACAGTGAGAGACTTTATTTTCTTGGGCTCCAAAATCATTGCAGATGGTGACTGCAGCCATGAAATTAAAAGATACTTGCTCCTCGGAAGAAAAGCTATGGCAAACTTAGACAGTGTATTAAAAGCAGAGACATTACTTTGCCAAGAAAGACCCATCTAGTCAAAGCTATGGTTTTTCCAGTAGTCACGTATGGATGGATGTGAGAGTTGAACCATAAAGAAAGCTGAGTGCCAAAGAACTGATGGTTTTGAACTGTGATGTTGGAGAAGACTCTTGAGAGTCCCTTGGACTGCAGGGAAATCAAACCAGTCAGTCCTAAAGGAAATCAGTCCTGAATATTCCTTGGAAGGACTGGTGCTGAAGCTGAAGCTCCCAAGGTTTGGCCACCTGATGTGAAGAACTGACCCAATGGAAAAGACCTTGATGCTGGGAAAGATTGAAGGCGGGATGAGAAGGGAATGACAGAGGATGAGATTGTTGGATACCAACACCATGAGTTTGAGCAAGCTCTGGGAGTTGGTGATGGGCAGAGAAGCCTGGTGTGCTGCAGTCCATGGGATCACAAAGAATCGGACACGACTGAGCAACTAAACTGAAACACATCCTTGGGCCTCAAGTTCCCCGCTTCCTTTCTTAGAGACGTTGGCAGGCTACAGCATCTAGATGGAACTTAATCACATTGCTTTGATTTTGTGGAATTTATTTTTATTATTACAGTTATTTATGGCATGTGATATAGGTTTTCTTTTTTTTTTTCTTTCTTTTCTTTTTTAACTTTACAATATTGTATTGGTTTGGCCATATATCAACATGAATCCGCCACAGGTATACATGTGTTCCCCATCCTGAACCCTCCTCCCTTCTCCCCTCCCCCGTACAGTAGTGACATAAAGTTTTCTTGTGAAATAAATTTGAGGAAAAAGTCAACTTAAAGAGAAAAATAAGATTGCTGTAAGTGACATGGGTATGTGACAAATATAAAGAAGCATTTTAGATCTTTTTCATCAGTCAGCTTGTGATCGTCTTGTTAGAATAGTGGGGAAGTGGAGAGGGGTGTGCTGGGGGCCACTCTTGTATCTGTCCCCTACAACAAATTCTCCTTACATTCCCTCTGTTTTTCACTCTGGGGAAACGTCCGTTTCCCATATTCCCATGGGTGCGTGCATGCTCAGTCACTTCATTTGTGTCCACCTTTTTGTGACTCTATAGACTGTAGCCCACCAGGCTCCTCTGTCCACGGGATTCTCCAGGTAAGAATACTGGAGTAGGTTGCAAGGTGCTCCTCCAGCAGATCTTCCTACCCAGGGGTCGAACCTGAGTCTCCTGTGGCTCCTGCATTGCAGGCGGATTCCTTACAGTTACTGCTGAGCCTCTCGGGAAGTGCCCCCGTCCCCTTATTCCCATAGTAAGGTATTAAGTGTGAGTTAACAACTAGGCTTCCCTGGTAGCTCAGTGGTGAAGAATCCGCCTGCCAAGGCAGGAGATGCAAGAGATGCGGGTCAATCCCTGGGTCAGGAAGATCCCCTGGCAGAAGAAATGGCAACCCACTCCAGTATTCTTGTCTGGGAAATCTCACAGTCCATGGGGTCACAAAAGAGTGGGACATATCTTAAGGACTCAATAGCAGTAGCAGCAACATGAGATACCAAACAGCTCTAATCTTCTGAAATTTTCCCGGCCTCTTAATGGGAGTGGGGCTGGGGAGAGAAGATGAATATTTGTCAAAGAAATACTTTTTAAGGTAAAGTATGCTTTTTGTGTATCATGGAGTGGTACAGACATGAGTTTGAGTAAACTCCCGAAGTTGGTGATGGACAGGGAGGCCTGGTAAGCTGCAGTCCATGGGGTCGCAAAGAGTCAGACAGGACTGAGCCACTGAACTGAACTGGATTGGTATAGAACTGTTAAACATGCCACATTGATCTGGATGCAGTGTGGTAATGGATTTCTAAAGCCGATTAAATGCAAAAAGGTCAAAAGATGCTGCAAGAGTGTGCTTTGTTTCTCCCATTTTTAAAAGAAAATGAACGCAACAGGCATGCTAACGTGGATGAAGACAGAAAACGTCTGGAAATACGCACTTGGGGGAAGTTATCAATGATTGCCTCAGGCAGGGTTGAGAGGTGAACTTGGGAAAAGGCTTACTTTTTATTTTCTACAATTTTATACCCGTGTTCCATTTTGTCGAGTTATACCATACTTTTCTTACAAAAACAGAAGGAATAGCACATATTTAATTTTTTTTTTTAGTTTTTGAAGGGAAGGAATGAACACCAATTTTAAGTCACAGCTTATTACGTTCAACAGTATTAGAAGCAGGGCTTTAGCAGCTCAGGTCTAACTGGGTTTGCAGTTGATGTGCCCAGGAATTTCCTCAAACAGCAGATCCACGGGGTCATGTGATGGAAACGAGAGATGCTGAGGGTGGCACAGTCATGGCAACAGCTCTGTGCCTGCCCCCCTGCCAACTCCACACCCAGTGAGCACTCAAGGCTAACCCCACTCTCTCAGAGACACATGTTTACTTAGTACTTGCAGTTTTCCCACCTTTAACAACTTTCACAAATCTTTGCTGAGCGTCTGCTCTTTGCTAGGCATTGTTCTCAGTATAGGGATGCAGAATTGCAGGAGACAGTCATGCCCAAAGTGATTTTGGTGTGAAACAATGAATTCACCTTGGAAGGGAAGAGAACTGTACTTGTTTATGTAAGTGCTGTGGATAAGACAGGATTAAGATAAAAACAGCAATCAATGCCCTTAGGGAATTCCTCTGTGAAGTGGTAACTTCGGAGCAGAGGCTGGAAGGAAAGCACTGGAAACTCTTTCCCTAGGACCAGGAGGAGCCAGGCAGGTGCGTAAGCAAAGAAAGAGATTGGGGTGGCATGATCTTCATTATTGTCCTGAGTGAGGCAGAGAAGAGAGATGGGGAGGGAGGGCTGTGGAGGTAGACAGGAACGTGACTGGCAAATGTGTGGTGGAGATTTGCTGCCACTGGAGACTTGGAGTGGGAGGGTAAAGAGATCCGATGCATGTTTTTCTGAGGTCATTCTCTCTTCTAGGGGAATGAAGTGTATGGAGGGCAGAACAGAAGCAGGAGCTCATTGGGGATGCTACTCTGATTTTCTTAGCACTTTCATCTCCGAACTTTAAGGAATGCAAATCCTCAGAGGACGTGGATGAGAGAGAGTAAAAGTGAGGTGAATGCTCTTAAAGCCATCAGAGAGAGCTCTGACAATAGTTTTTAAAAGTGTGAAGTACACTGCTCAGCTTGACCGCAAGGATCCAGACAGTCAAGGTGGTGTGTCAGTGATGGATGATACAGGAAGGCAGGAGAGAAGGAAGGGATGGGAACAGCACGCGGACTGAGTAAAGAAGCAGGGACAGCTCTGAAGTAGCAGAAAATTCACCCACTATTTCTGTTTGCATGCTGCATTTCTTTCATCGTTAGAGTATTTGTGAGTACTAGGCTGTGGACTTCCCAGGGGACACTGGTAGTAAAGAACCTGCCTGACAGTGCAGGAGACCTAAGAGATGCAGGTTCGATCCCTGGGTCTAGAATACCCGCTGGAGGAGGGCATGGCAACCCACTCCAGTATTCTTGCCTGGAGAATCCCATGGACTGAGGAGGCTGGTGAGCCGCAGTCCATAGGGTCACAAAGAGTTGGACATGACTGAAGCAACTGGGCATACACAGGCTGTGGATTCAGTGTGTCATGATGTACTATTCAGAAACATCTTCAATAAACATGCATTGAGCGCTACACTGTGATAGGCTCTGTGCTGAAGTCAGAAAAATATAGATGATGTGGCCATGACACCCCAAGATTCTGGAGGGACAGGGCTGGTTTCTTGTGCATAAAATCCGTGGGGTTGGGATGGGGAGGGAGGGGGGAGGGAGGGTCAGGATGGGGAACACATGTACACCCATGGCTGATGCATGTGAATGTATGGCAAAAACCACCACAATATTGTAAAGCAATTAGCCTCCAATTAAATAAACTGGAAAAAAAAATCCGTGGGGTCACACAGGTCTCTGCTGCTCAGAAGGGGCCTCCATTCCTGGGTTCATTCTCTGATGTCAATATGAGCATTCTTAATTTTTGTGATTGAAGTCTGGTGAGAGAAAGGAGCAAGCATATAAGCCGCAAGAACTAAGTGGAAGAAAGGAAGATATTTCATATTTTTGTTGTTGTTCTTTAGTTGCTGTCATGTCTAATTTTTTTTTTGTGGCCCCACGCGTGGACTATAGTCCACCAGGCTCCTCTGTCCATAGGTTTCTCCAGACAAGAATACTGGAGCGAGTTGCCCTTCCCTTCTCCAGGGGATCTTCCTGACCCCAGGATTGAACTTGCCTCTTCTGCATTGCAGGCAGATTCCTTACTGCTGGAGCCACCAGAAAAGCCCTTTCATATTTTAGTATTTTTTTTTCTGTGTTTTCATTTTGTAATGAGCATCACAAATGATGTAGTTGGTTTGCAGCCAGACATGTGGATATTTAAATCAGTCATTACGGTAGACCCTGGCTTTTCCTCAGTGACAAGTACCTATGGTTGGGCATAGTGTTAGAGGCACTGGAGTCAGACAGAGGTGGGAGATGCAGGGAGTCAAGGAAGATTTTCAGGAACAACCAAGAATCAAGCTGACTTTTTAAAATTTAATTTTATTTTTAATTTGAGGATAATTTCTTTACAGCACCATGATGGCCTCTACCATCAACATGAATCAGCCATGGGTATACATATGTCTCCTCCCTCTTAAACCTCCCTCCCACCTCCCTCCCCATCCCAGCCCTCTAGATTGTCACAGAGCATCAGCTTTGGGTTCCCTGTGTCATACAGCAAGGAAAATCAGGAGCTGGGCAAATGAGAGAAAGGACTTCAGGTAGAGACAGCAAACAGTATGTGTGAAAGTGAAGTGTGAAGGTTTGTGCCTGGGGCTTTGGTCAGGCCCAGATCAGGGAGAGCTTTCCTGGTCACACTGTTGAGTAGATAAGCAAATTTTCTCTGAAATACTGCTTTTAGTGAATAACCTCAGATGTGCACAAAGTAAGGAAGTTGTTCAGGAGAGTGATGAATGTTTTTATCGAGTTTTATGTGACACTCCTTGTGCAGATCTTCTCGTGTGCATCACCTTGCTTCACAAGACTGTTTTGAAGTTTCCTGTTCATCCCTACCCTGGACTATGGATGCAGGAACTGAGGGTGAGCCCATAACTCTCCAAATGGGTGGCGTTAGAGAAAAGTGGGAGACTGAGATTCTTGTCATGGATTTTGACTTCAGAACCCATGCTCCTGTCTCTCACATGTTTTGGCATCTCTACAGAATGGCAGGTCAACAGGCATGGTGGGAAAAGGCTTTGACACATTGACAAGCCTTGACCGGAATGATAAGGACTGTAGAGTTTTATTGTATTGGTGTTATGGATAGATGTGACAATATTGTTTTCTTATGTGGATACAGCTCTGCTTTGTTTAGCTGTTTTCCCACATATCACCACACTCATATAGATAAATTCATCTTTCAGATAGATCAAAAAATTCTCATAACTTCAGACCTGCATACTTGCTTTCTCTTTTGACTGGAGAGCACGTCCAAGCTCTGTTTTATTGAGCTCAGTCTCTGGAGACCCTCCTAATCTATCACCAGCCTCCTGAATTTTGCCTGCCTCATGCTTGGCTTCTTTTTTCTGAAGTCCCTTAATCCTCTGTGATTTTTTTTAAGACTTTTTTTTTTTAAGTCGACCATTTTAAAAAAATGTCTTTCTTGAATTTGTTACAATATTGCTTCTGTTTTATGTTTTGGTTTTGGCCCCGAGGCTTGTGCTTGTCTTAGCTCCCCAACCAGGGATCAAACCCCTCTCTCCTGAATTGGAAGATGAAGTCTTAACCACCAGACCACCAGGGAAGGCCCCCTCTGTGCTTTCTTATCTTGTACCATGCCTGTAGTTTGCTCTGTGTCCTCCCACTAGACAGGAGGTTCTCGAGGACAGGCACATGTTTTATTTCTGCATTTCTGTAGTGTTTTATTCCGCATATACTCAGTCTCTAGAACAATTTGGAATATAGTCAGTGCAAAATTATATTCCAGCATGTGTAGTCATTCACTGTCCTAATAGAATTACCTGTTCAGGGGAGTGCCTGACATTAACAGAAAATTGTATCAAGTGCCTAGTATAAGGCAGGCATTGTGCTGGGTTCTAAGGGCTATAAAGCTGAAGGAAAAGACATGCTGAGGATGAATGGGAAAAGGAAGAAAGGATTCTAAATATGGTGCTTAGCAGAGGCGGGGTTATATCTAGGCTATAACCTGAAGGGTAAGAAATCAGCTCTGTAAAGATTCATGTGTAAAGTATTTCATGCATCAAGAAAATACCAAATTCAAAAGATCTGTGTCGTAAGAAAATTTGTCACGTTCAGGTAGCATGTGTGGCTGGACCAGAGCAAATGAATGCATGTGCTTGAATGGATGTGTTTATACATCTATATATGGTTCTTCATATATTTTTCAGTCCTTTTATTTCCAACCTTAAATCCTACACTCTTTTTTTTTTTCCTTGTACCTGAGCTGAATGGCTACTTAAATAGTTGGAGTCTCTTGAAGTCACATTAACTGGTGTTCTTTTTCACAGAAATGGTGAACCTGACAGATAGGGAGGGTTTCCAATGTGTTCTTTTTAAACTACACTTAGCTGCTGCTCCTGGCTCTTAAATCGACATTCTTTCTGGCTTCCTTGAAGGGAACAATCAGATAGACTGTAGGTGGTCTTGCTTAGACATTTGAAGCTTTATTCTTAGACAAATACTGCCAGGATATGCTTTGATTCCTAAGAACAGCTAGAACTTTTCATGGTGTGTGTGTGTGTGTGTGTGTGTGTGTATCTATATGTCTAAAGGGAGGAGAAAGGACGATTAACTTTGATCTCTTGAGCCCCTGATTGTGTAATTAAGAATCAATTGGCCAAAACCTAATTTTGAATATATAACCACTTCCACTAACTTGCTTCTGCTGAAATGATTTGCTAGGCAATATTACATTAATGCCTAATCTTCTCTGAAAATCAGTTAGAAATACTCAATCACCCAGGAACAACTAATGTTTTCAATGGAGCATCCGCATTGTGTTAAACATGCATTGACTACTTCACACTTATTAGCAGGAGGACTGATCTAGAGCATGTACTGCCTTGACCAAAAGGAAGATAAAACTGGGTGGGAAAGACAGTACAGGTAATACAATAGTTAGCTTTAAGGACCCTCCACACCTCTTGGAGGCTGGACCTTCTGCCTCAAGTACTTGAAGTGTGTCTCTGTGGGTGCAGGGTGAAAAAAAGCAATACCACTAAAATCACTATTGAAATTGGAATGAATTGCACAGAATCGAGCATTTTCACTTAGCTTTTTATTCCCTTTTCAAAATTTTCTGTTTTATACTTTAGAAGTAAAACAACTTCTTGCCAAAGAAGTACAAACTTGTTAAGTAGTATCATAAAAATACTGTTCAAGGACTTGGTATTTTTACTGAAAAAATAGATAGTGCTTTGTGTTTATGCAAACTAGGCTTAATTTGCTCTCATAAAGTAGAATTTGCATTACCTTGGGTCCACTGTTTGGAAATTAGATAACATTAAAGAATATAATAAAATACAATGTAAATTTACCTCCATACCTTCCTTTTTTCAGGATGAATTTTATTAGCGTCTAGTGATTATTTGAGTCAATTCCAAATATTCTAAGTTTACCTTAAGATTTTGCTTTGTGAGTCTCCTGCTTTTTCAAAGGCTATCTTGCCTGCTTTAAAACCAAATAAACACTTCTGTTGTGCAATGAAAACTTTCAAGAAATGGGATCAAATTAAATTTATCATTTTTAACTTTCAGTGTGCATATATTTATAGTTAAAGAGTATATGTGTGAATGTGTGTGCATGTGTAATTTTTTGAGCAGCTAATTTACAGGGTTGATACTGTTGGTCTAATTATTAAAGTACACATGGGAATTTGTGTTAAAGAAAGTTAAACACATTCTAATCATTTCTTTATTAGTAAACAAATTTAACTTACGTGATCGGATACTTAAGCCGATATTGTTAGTAAATAAAGGGATTTAAATTCTCTTACTATGGGACTCATTTCTACTTGTTTGAAGTGTGGAATAGCTTTTTTCTGTCCCACGTGGCAACTTTGATAACTAGACTGTCTACGTGTGGGCATTAACCAGTCAGATGATACTTCCAGTATTTAAACATTTGGAGAGAACCAAATAGCTTTAAATTTCCCAGAAGCCCTATAAGACACATCGTTACAAGATACTCGCCATTGTAATGGAGATGGTTTGATTACCTACAGAATATCAAAAAATCTTTTGTGCTAACAAATTTCCTCTTTAAAGTTATTCACAGTTCTTTGCAATCATATTTCAGTCACATTATGTAAAACTTTAAAAATATATATCAATAAAAAAATAAAAACTAGAAAACAGATGAATGTTATGTCTATGAGATACTAGGTCATTTTAATGAAGAGCTAGAATCCACTGGGTTCTGTAAATGTCAGCATTCTGCAGTGAAGTTAGCATGGTCTTCATTAGGTGGGATTCCATTTCTTAAACACTAGGTTTGTGGCCTTGGTTAAGTCCTTTCCCTCTCATTTACTTCCTCATCTGTTAAACAGAGTTAATACCTACTTTAGAAGGTTACTGTTGAAATACAACATTAGTGTTAGTTCATTATGTTTTCTCTTTTAATGTTGTTCCTACCAGGCAGAGTTTATGTTTACAGATATGTACATTATTATTTAGATATTTCACTTTTCCCATAAAGATTGGGGCTCAATTTTCAAACATCAGATAATTATGTGCACAAGAACTGACTCTCCAAAAAAATTTTTTTTTGTTCTACAAGTTTGTTTCGAGTATTTATCATGAGGCAAGTTTAAGTTTTAAACAATAAACGTTTAACATTTTACATTTATTTTTATTTATTTTTGATTGTGCAGGGTCTATTTTGCTACACGCGGGCTTTCTCTTATTGTGGAGCATGGGCTCTGGCGTATGCGGGCTTCTGTAGCTGCGTCTCCCGGGCTCTAGAGTGCAGGCTCAATACTCATGGAGCATGGGCCTAGTTGCCCCATGGCATGTGGAATCTTCCTGGACCACCCATGTCCCCTGCATTGGCAGGCTTATTCTTAACCACTGGACTATCAGGAAAGTCTGAAAGTTTAATTTTGAGTGCTAGGGATGCAGAGATGTGTAAAGGCCTTTGCTAGTCGTTGTAAAGAGCATCCTGTTAAAATCGCTGTTGGGGCTGGCACTAGAGGAATTGCTTAGAGGAGATGCTGAGTAGGGAGAAGATGCGAAACCAAGAGGGACAAGCACCATATCTAGTTTTTTATACATCCTTTCTCCACAGCAGATAGATGAGAAGTGGTCAGTTGACTTAGAAAGGTCCTCCTGAGATGGGGGAAGCCCTCCCATGAGATTTCACCTGAGTGGAAGACTCCACTCATCAGTCAATAGGGGAAGTGTTTGTTCCAAACACAGTACATGAACCGAGATGATTGCATGAAGTTGACCAATATGACTTTAAAGAAAATGGTGTCTTTTGGTAACAGTTATTCTTTGTTGAGTTCTCAGTGCTTTGATATTTCTAAGACTGTGTCTCCACATAGTCATAGTATATCTTTCACAGATAATGCTGAAACAGTATCTGTTTTTTAAGTGAGATAGAATTGGTGTCACACTCAGAGATTTGGGGAGATAAGAGATAGTATTTATAATACTAATTTTATACTACTAATAATATGATATACTTTTAAAATATATTTACACAAAGAACAACAAATAAAATTAATAGTATTCTGGTACAGAAAAAATCCTCAAGTAGATGGAAGGGAAAAAAAAAAAAAAGCAAACAACCAGAAATATGGAAGCATTAGTATGCTCTGTGAAGATTTACATTCTAAATATGTCATGTTCTTCCACCGACCAGTCTTTCCTCTTCTACCCTTGGTGTCCAAATGATCAGCTACTTTCATGAATTGTTGAAAAGCTATTCCAGAGGATTTCCTTGCATCCATTTGGATGGATTCAAATGCATCCATCCATTTCCTTGTATCCACATCCCTTCCCAATTTTCACTCTCTGCTTAGTCACAGAAGTGATACAGTTTGATTTGCATTTTGAGAAGATGGGGCTTCCCTGGTAGCTTAGATGGTAAAGAATCAGCCTGCAATGCAGGAGACCCCTGGAGAAGGGAATGACAACCCACTCCACTATTCTTGCCTGGAGAATTCCATGGACAGAGGAGCCTGGTGGGCTAAAGTCCATGGGGTTGAAAAGCATTGGACATGACTGAGCGAATAACACTTTCACTTTGAGAAAATCATGTGAGATACTACACATTAGATGTTTTTCTTTACATAGAAGAGATAAAATCCTAAGGATCTCTAACAGACATCACATGACTTGCCCCTGCCTTTCTTTATTTTTTAATTATTCGTGTATTTATTTGATTTTTGCTTGTGCTAGGTTTTTGTTGCTCGACCCGGGCTTTTTCCAGTTGCTGTGAGCAGGGGCTGCACTCTAGTTGCGGTGCTCCAGCTTCTCACTGCAGTGGCTTCTTTTGTTGCAGAACACCACCTCTAGGTGCTTAGTTTTAGTAGTTGTGGCACAGGGCTTAGTTGCTCCGTGGCCCGTGGGATCTTCCTGGACCAGGGATCGAACTTATGACCCCTGCCTTGGCAAGTGGATTCTTGACCACTAGACCACCGAGGAAGTCCCACCCTTGCCTTTCTATTCAACCTTCTGTAGACCATGCATCCTCTTCAAAGAATTTATTTCTGTCAGGCAATTATTAAACATCAGGTCCAAAGAACTCTACCTTGAAAGATACACAGATGAACAAGAAGACATGGGCACTGCCTTCAGGATGCCTAATAATATTCAATAACTGATTTGAGGAATTTATTCCATTGCTCTCTACATCAAAGGTTTCTACTAACTTATGCATTGAATGAATTCCAGCAAAGCTGGCAAATTCCTGTGAAGCAAATCCCATTTTCCCATCGACTTCCATTATGATATTGAAAATGCATTTCCTCTTGGTGAGAGGACCTGCAGTATTCAATTGCTTGGCACAGTGGCTCATTGGGAAATCATATCTCTTTAAATGCGTAAAGAGAAAAGGAGGAGCCATAGGTGTGACAGGAATTGTTAATGTCCTACAAAGGTGCTGTAGTTAAAGGTTGATGGTGGCTTAGGAATTATTTCTGGCTTTACCTTCAGCAGAGTAAATATGAGACTTACTGGTGAAGACAGGCAAAGGCTTTTGATTTTGAATCCCAGTTTTTTCCTCATTAGTGGAATGAGCCAGGAACATTTATTTAACTTCTTTGAGTTCCGTATTTTTCAAATGTGTCAAAGATTGGAGTGTGGAATGTTAGTGACATAAAGAGTTAGAAATCATAGTTGACCTGGTGCTGGGGAGGAAAAATAAGAAAAGAACCACATGTTGAGGTTATTTTGTCTTATGTTGTCATTTTTGGCACTAAGCCATTTGAATCAAAAGCAGTAGTGAGGATCGGCACCCAGTTACACTCCCCATGGAACTCTGCACTCATGTCGTTTAATCTTTTCAACATCGATGCACTCAACAAACAGGTATTGAACTCCTATGCACATTTGCTAAATAGAGTAAAATCTCGTAGCTGCCTGCAGTATTTCCCTAAAGGTGTCTGTCTCATGAAGAGCTGCTTCTCTGCTAAAAATATCTTACTCTGTCTTATCTCTAGCACCTTCTCTCAACACAGAAGTCAGAGAGGGGGGAAAAAAATCCATTTGGGATCAAAAAGGTCTTGCCTTCTGTATTACAACCTGTACCACTTACCAGCAAGTGTGCTGGCCTCATCCTTTACAGACAGAAAGTGCTTTATCAATAATTTTGCTGTACTACCTCATTTACAGGTCTCTGGCTGTCTTGATTTCAGGATTATACAGGCTATACATGCTGAGAAAAACCAGGGCACAGGAAGCACGAGTGTGAGGCTGTGGTTCATGGAGCTTAAGATGTCTTAACTCTAACATTTACTGATGTGCATCCTGTGAGGTATTAACAGATGTCACATGAAATAGTGTTTCACAGTGTTGACCACAAAACCTACGAGTTTTTAATATTAACCTTTTTCTTTGCTGCAGGAGTACCAGAACTTTTTAACATGCCAAAACTGTTTTGTGTGTCTCCAATTAGTAACAGTATAAACTGAACATAATTTCCCCAAAATATGTTCATCACCTTGGGTGCATAAGATTATTTTTGAAAATTTTCACCCCCTCTGCTACTTCCATCATCAGAGGAGTTTATTTCCCTGCCCCAATTTTGTCAAAAGTATTGACAGAGGAAATAACTCTATAATAAAAGGAAACTGCACTGAACAATTAGAATGTACTCTTGTCTTTAGTATATTCTTGAGAGGGATTAAAAATATGCACTTCACATCTATTGTTGGACTGCTGCTTCTTTCAGTCAGCACTGGACAGGTTCTTTGACACTTGGAGCCCAAGTTATATTCTGGATACATATTGGCTGCTGCTGCTGCTGCTAAGTCGCTGCAGTCCTGGCCAACTCTGTGTGACCCCACAGACGGCAGCCCACCAGGCTCCCCCGTCCCTGGGATTCTCCAGGCAAGAACACTGGAGTGGGTTGCCATTTCCTTCTCCAATGCATGAAAGTGAAAAGTGAAAGTGAAGTCGCTCAGTCGTGTCCGACTCTTAGTGACCCCATGGACTGTAGCCCACCAGGCTCCTCCGTCCATGGGATTTTCCAGGCAAGAGTACTGGAGTGGCAATATTTGGTAAATAATGAATGAGTAGTGTGTCTGCTATTGGAGATACACCATGCTAGATGTTAAGTGTTGACTGTGGTCTATGCTCCTTTTGGATGTTTCTTCCAGTGTCATGATTTTTTTTTTTCTTTTGGCCATGCCATTCTGCATGTGTCTTAGTTCTCACATTCTGTCATGTATCTTAGTTCCCAGACCAGGGATCAAACCCACTCTGCCCCTGCATTGGAAGTGCAGAGTTTTAACCACAGGACCATCTGGGAAGTCCTTAATTTCATGACTTTTTAAACCTAAAATTATTTAATCAGATTCAAATCAGAAAAGCAAGAGATCGGACATACTCAGAAGCTAATTCTTGCAGGCACACTTAAGTTAACCCTTTGGAAGATATCTTAATATCTTTCTGTTTTACCATGCTATTCTTTACTGTGTCAGGGCCACTTAAACAGCTTCTCAGATTTTGTCCCAATCTGGTGCCATTAAATGAAGTTCAATTGGTGCTTACCAACTGCTTGGTTTACATGTGGTTTTCTCATTGTGTTGCCATTCTCAGTGAGGTTCTTAATGGCTAGATAGTCAAGACAGAAGTGTGGACAGGGCAGACACACTGGGCATGTGTGTGCTTACAACCATATATACAGTGACTGTTTCACTGTAATACACACTCCATTAAACCTTTAAGGACTGATCCTGAAGCTCCCATTCTTTGGGCACCTGATGAGAAGAGCTGACTCATTGGAAAAGACATTGATGCTGGGAAAGATTGAGGTCAGGAAGGGACAGGGGTGACAGAGGATGAGATGATTGGATGGGATCATTGACTCAAGGGACACTAGACTGAGCAAACTCTAGGTGTTAGTGATGGACAGGGAAGCCTGGTGTGCTGCAGTCCATGGGGTCACAAAGAGTAGGACATGACTGGGTGACTGAACAACAACAACCTGCGTATAATTTTCATTTCCTGTGACATCTATTATTTCAGAATGGGGCCACAACAGCCTTGTATGTTAGCCAATAGCAATTCCATGTTGAAATTTACATATGATTTAAACACTATTTGATTCTTTTATTTTGTTTTTATTTTATTTAGTTTATTTTATTCTTAGACATAATTTTAAATTCTCCAGAGAAATAAGTGAGATGTTTCTGAGAAGGAATTGAAACAAATATGTCGAATGAGGAGGCGGAAAGCATGTTCATTCATTAAGTCTGAAAATGGGAAAAATTTCATTTAGAGAAAAAAAAGGAATATACTTTCTCTCAGATTTACACTACCTGAAACTTGAATTCTATTTTGTTTTTATTTTCAATTGACTCATATGTTCCAGGAATAGAGAATTCAACATAGAATGAGAACTTCTTGAAGGCAGGGGCCATGTTTTATTCATCATCTCTGTGTATAACTTGTCTGGAAAATAATAGGGGCTCAATATATGCTTGTATGACTGTATGACTGAAAAGTAAAAAAGATTGAATCATACAGTTATAAAAATATGTTTTAGGGGAATGATCAGCATTTTCCTTGACACATTTAATACAATTTTTTTATTCAAACTGTTGAGATATTAAAAAGACTCAATACCTTATGGAAAAGTCATGTTTGCCTTCTTTCCTCATAATCATTGTAATAATAATCATACTCAAACCTAGTGTGAAATACACTTCAGTTTAGAAATAAGATCTACAATAGCATTCATGTATGGGAAAGAAATAATGGTGTGGAGTTGTTTTGATAATGTTTGTGATACTGTTTTTGAGCAATCTTTAAATTCTTGGGTTTAAGGAATAAACAGCTGTTTCAATCCCACGCCCACCCCCCTAGCAGGAGCATACTAGTAAACTAGTGGGGACACTGCTTCAGTCACTATGGAATAGTCCACCCAATAAATGGGAGAATATACCTCTACCTGGGAGCCTTCCCTGGTGGCTCAGATGGCAAAGAATCTGCCTGCAATGCAGGAGACCTGGGTTCAATCCCTGGATCAGGAAGATCCCCTGCAGAAGGGAATGGCTACCTACTCTAGTATACTTGCCGAAAGAATCCCATGGACCGAGGAGCCTGGTGCACTACAGTCCACGAAGTCACAGAAAGTCAGACACAACTGAGCCCTAACACTTTCACTGTTTTCTTTGGGAACCAGATAACCAGATTTGGTCAACCTTAGTTACCTACAGGGAGAAGATTCCCTGGAGGAGGAAATGGCAATCCACTCCAGTATTCTTGCCTGGAGAATTCCATGGACAGAGGAGTCTGATGAGCTATGATACATGGAGTCACAGAGAGTCAGACACGACTGAAGGGACTTAGCATGCACACATGAAGTTACCTACAGTCTGATGCCAGATCCTCA
The DNA here is from genome assembly GCF_032452875.1 of Bos javanicus. NCBI lineage: Eukaryota > Metazoa > Chordata > Mammalia > Artiodactyla > Bovidae > Bos > Bos javanicus. The sequence goes on along the minus strand of NC_083885.1, from coordinate 29,825,839 downwards.
GTCACTAGGTGCTTATTACTTCTCTGGTCCTCTCTGATTTCTTTACATAACACTGTTTTTTCCCCAGCCATGAGAAGAAGAGAAACACTGTCATTCAGCTCAGCAAACATTTGGCAAGAGGCCAAACTGGAGATTAGAATCTGCAGATATTTATGAGCTGTGCCTCCTTGGACAAGTCACTCAGTGCCATTGAACTTCAGAATAATCTTTGTTCTGTCTAAATGCCATCTTGTTTTCAGGGTCAAGAGGGTTGGCATGTACGAGGGGAAAAGTGGAAGAAAACTAATCTGTCTTGAACACTTACTGTATGCCTAATAGTATACCTTTCAAACCTCAGCTTCCTAATTCACTAAATGGGTATTGATACCTACCTACTTCAAAGGAGAAAACAGAAGTTTGATCAGGCATCAGCTCTTAGAGATTGAACTCAAGTCCTGACATACCTGATTCTGAAATTTATGTAATTTATTTCTTGCCTAAATAGCCTCTCTAGAAAAACTGTAAATAAAGGTATTAAAAAATCAATGCTTTCTTTAGAATTTTGCTAGGCACTGCACAGTATACAATCTTCAATTCTTATGGTTTCCACAGTTTCTTATAGATAGACTTTTCATTTAGAGATAATGAAAAAAAGAGTTCCTAGTCGTGTTCAAACTTTTTATGGGGTTGTTCATTTTTTGGATAAATCTTAAGCCAGCAAAGCAAAAGTTACCACTAGCAAGAAGACCTTGCAGTCTTCTCCAAAACAGCGGAGCAGGCCTTAGTGCAGAGGGATGACTGCACTTGTGTGCGTGTGTGTGTTCATGTGGGAGCTTAGAGGTGCGCAGTGGGTGGTAGAGGCTTCAAAGTAAGGAAATGGACTCAAATTTTTTGAGACTTCTTTGACAGGTACTGATTTTGAAGTTGCTGAAATCCATTTCTGGCTCAGACTTATTAAAATGAAGGGAAATCACAAAGCATCTTTGATTCAGCCACGTTTCTTTTCACGTTTTCCAGTCATTCATTCTATAGCCTTCCAAAGGATTTAAAGGAAAAATAGGAGGAAATAATGAAACACACAGAAAAAAAAAAAAATCACTATGCCTGAGAAAGCTGTTAGAAAGCCTAGTTCTCTGTAAGCAGCTTGCTCCACCACCTTTTAGCAACATATTTCTCTTGATTCACACCAGCTGGTCGTTTCTAATTTCTCCTCAGTGTCTTGGAATAGCTATTTCCCTTGAAGCTAATCTCTCAGCCTTTGCCGATGACTCCCTGAGTTTGAAATTCCTACAGAAGGTATTAATATTAGTCCTCCTCAACTTTCTGTTCTTAATGCTTAAATAAACTGAGCCTTAATAGCTGACCTTTGAGCAAGGACGATCCCAGAAATTCACAGCCCCTATGAGCTTAGGTAACCTTTAGGGGTTAAGAATGGTGACATATCGCATGGATAAACTCGAATCCCTGCCTTATCAGTCATCTCGGCTCAAAATGAAGTTGCGTTTTGGGGCAGGACTGGCTGAGGTATGAGCATCTGGCCACTCATCACCTCTCTTTGGCCAGTGGCAGTAGTTTGAGTAGTTTTAATGGAAAAGCAGACTTTGTAACTATTTAGATGCAAATTCTGTTAACAAATATAGAGCATATTTCTCAAGCACTATTGTAGTTTATCCTCACAAGGATCCTGACAGGTGGGTATTTTCATGTCTTCTTTAAGAAAAAAATATTTAAAGCAGGCTTAGAGAGCTTAAGCAATTGCTAATATCACATAGCTCATAGGAATAAAATCTTCAGACCCAGATTGTCAAACTCAAAAGCCTCAAAAGCCATTTCTTCCTAATGGATGACAGTATCCAGGCTTCAGTTGTGATAAATCTGATGAACTTGCTTCTGTTTGAACCTGTTTTCTTAGATTTTGAACCATGTTTTCTTTTGTCTTTCTTGTAACATTAGTGTTAGTCACTCAGTTGTGTCCAGCTCTCTGTGACCCCATGAACTGTAGCCCACCAGGCTCCTCCGTCCATGAGATATTCCAGGCAAGAATGCTGAAGTGGGTAGCCATTCCCTTCTCCAGGGGATCTTCCCAGCCTAGGGACTGAACTCAGGTCTCCTGCATTGCAGGCAGATTCTTTACCATCTGAGCCACCAGAGAAGCCTTGTAACATTGGTAGGACTTTCACTATGTGTGTGTGTATCTCGCTATATATTAAACATTATATTTTTATTTAACAGACTCCTTACTTTGGAGAAGCCTTGTCCAGGAAATGAGGAAATCAGAATCATGCCTGGAATATTGCTTCTAATGATTGTGAATATATAGATATCAGTATCTTTTAAACTCTAAGTGCTTTCAGTTCAGTTCAGTTCAGTTGCTCAGTTGTGTCCGACTCTTTGCGACCCCATGAATCACAGCACGCCAGGCCTCCCTGTCCATCACCAACTCCCGGAGTTCACCCAGACTCACGTCCATCGAGTCGGTGGTGCCATCCAGCCATCTCATCCTCTGTCGTCCCCTTCTCCTGCCCCCAATCCCTCCCAGCATCAGAGTCTTTTCCAATGAGTCAACTCTTTGCATGAGGTGGCCAAAGTACTGGAGTTTCAGCTTTAGCATCATTCCTTCCAAAGAAATCCCAGGGCTGATCTCCTTCAGAATGGACTGGTTGGATCTCCTTGCAGTCCAAGTAAGTGCTTTACATACAGCTAATTCATTCAGTCTTCAGAACAACTTAGTAAATAACCACCAACATTATTCCTATTTTTAAAAGGAAAAGGAATTAAGGCTTAAATAATTTGGAAAAGGTGACACAGCCAATAAGTATTCAAACTACTATATTATTCAAACTACTATACTGAGTATCAAATGGACAATGGCACCTCCTCCAGCTGTGTTTAGGAAGGGATGACTGAGAACTCTTATTATTTATTTTTTTAAGAAAAGTATTTATTTATTTATTTGGACTGTCTCAGGTCCTTGTTGTGGCACATGCAGTCTTCATTGCGTCATGCAGGATCTTTCGTTGCCCTTATATACTCTGTAGCTGTGGTGTGGACTCCTGAGTGGGCAGGCTCAGTACTTGTGGTACACAGGCTTAATTGCTCCTTGGCATGTAGGATCTTAGTTACCTGATCAGGGATTGAACCCTCATCCCCTGCATTGCAGATTCTTAACCACCAGGGAAATCCCTGAGAAGTCTTATTTTTGTGTTAGAAGTATCAATCCAAAGCCAGAAAGATGTCCATTGTCTGCTAAGCAACATTTCAGCCTCTCTAGAGTCATTTCTTGTCACTCTATGCCTTTCAACTGAGTGTTGCAAACACTTGCCGGCCACTCATGTGCTAGGGATTGTGGCGTTACATGCTTTACACCGATTATTGTCACAACACAGCTCTGGGATAATGAGCAGTGCTCTCAAAGCCTTCGTTGTTCTCATCTGTTGTTGTTTAGTTATTAAGTCATGTCTGACTCTTGCAACCCCATGGACTGTAGCCCGCCAGGCTCCTCTGTCCATGGGATTTCTCAGGTAAGAACAGTGGGGTGGGTTGTCATCTCCTTCTCCAGGGGATCTTCCTGACCCAGGGATCAAACTGTGTCTCTTGCATGGGCAGGTGGATTCTTTATTACTGAGGCACCAGGGAAGCCCTCATCTGTAGAAGGAGATAATAGGTAACTTCCCCAAAGAGGTTCTTGCATATACATGTATATATGTATAAACCGAGGATGCAAATCCAGTTCTGCCTGATCTTAGAGCGTCTGCTCTTTACCATTATGCTGTGCTGTATCTCTCTCTGTTTAGAGTTGTCCTCCGTAGGGTTTGGTGACTTAGCTCTCTTCTTTGGTTGACACTATTCCTGATTCTATTTTTCTCCATTCTCACATTACTCTATGTTGCTTCGAGAATCAGATGAGGCGTTCATTTACACAAAAGAAACCTTCTCTTATGATCAGCCTCTGGGCTTCATAATACCGTGCTATAATAAATATAATTTCACTTTCCATGCTGTAATAAATATTCTGTTTATTGTTCTATCACTCCCATTAGATTATGAGATCACAGAAAATGTCTCAAGTATATGTGTATTTTTCAAACTCAAACAGTACATAGAAAATAGAATAGTCATTCAACAAACTTCCATTGAATATCTTATATATCTGAATAAATTCAATTCTCACACAGATGTAGTTGGGGATTATTTGGTATCCATGTATGCAAACTAAGCTTTGACTGAGAGTAGAATGGCCACTCTATCAAGAGCTCAGTACCATCTTGACATGAAACTGAGCTGCAAATACCTATTCGGAATCCGAAGCTAATATAAAGGACAGGAGGAATCCTCTGAATTTTATCCTCCTCAGTCTGTAATCTAGACAATGGAAATCCATATCAATGCCACTGTTTGTGCATTTGTTCTTTTATTCAGTGACCCATTACACACAGCACTGTATATTGATGAGACACTCCCCTAGGCACCAGTGTACAAACTGAGCAAGATGGATAAATTGTCTACTCTCATGAGGCTCATGTTCTAGTATTTGAGACTGGGGAATAGTAAAATAAAATGAAACAGAACCAGGTAATGTAGAATGACTGGTGACTAGTTTGAGTTGTTTAGAAAATCTTTTCTGAATTAGTGATTATTTTTCAGCTAGGATGTGAGTGACAAGAAGTATCCATCCATGAAAAGACAAGAGGAATTAAGGCAAACACTTTTAGCAAGGAATGGATGGACGTGTTAGAGGAATAGAAAGGGATTTAGGGTGGCTGAAGAGTGGTGAGCTAGGAGTGCAGTATTATGAGATGGAGTCAAAGTGTAACATCAAGGTCAGTTAATAGGTGCTTATGGATTGATAAGGAGTTTAGCTTGTTTTCTAAATGTGCACTAAATATGTTAGGGAGGGGTGGTATTGAAGAGTTTTAAACTAGGGACAACAACATGTCAAAGCTTCCCTTGTAGCTCAGTTGGTAAAGAATCTGCCTGCAGTGCAGGAGACCTGGGTTCAATCCCTGGGTCGGGAAGATCCTCTGGAGAAGGAAATGGCAACCCACTTCAGTATCCTTGCTTGGAAAATCTCATGGACACAGGAGCCTGGTGGACTGAAGTCCATGGTGTCGCAAAGAGTTGGGCACGACTGAGCGACTAACACTTACTTACTTATGTTATAATCATCACTCAAGGTGCAGTATATAGAATGGGTCTCAGGGAGGTAAAAGTGGAAGAGGGGAGACCATTTATATTGGCTCAATCAAGGGATGATGTTTCATGGTCTGAGGATGTAGATAACAGTGGAGATGAGAAAACAGGACAGCTTAGGGATATTGTTCAGAGGATGAGGCAACACCTCATTTGGATGTGGGGCTTTCGAGAAGAGAAGAAACCAGGATAACTTCTAGATTTCTGCTTTGAACTGGGTAGATGGTATTGCTGCTTCCTCAAATGAGGAGCAGGTTGTGAGTAGAGATGAGTTCAAGGGATTGAGAGTTCTGCTTGGGTCATGGTGGCAACCTGCTCCAGTGTTCTTGCTTTGAAAATCCCATGAACAGAGAAGTGTGTTGGGCTATAGTCCATGGGGTCACAAAGAGCTGGACACAACTGAAGTGACTTAGCAGCAGCCTAGTGATACTGAGATTTCTCTGGGGACTGTAGCTGGGACTATCAAATACAGTGTTGGACTATCAAACACAGTATGAGTCTAGGGTCTAGAGGGAGGTCTTTCACAGCATGCACTTTGTGGGATCACTGACACTGAAAGAAGGGCAGAAGATAGGATGAGATCATCTAAGAAGAGCGTGTGAATAGAGAAGACCCAGGACAGCACTGCAGGAGGGAAATCCAGCCTTCTGAGTTCTGGAGCAGGAGGGTGCATCCGTGGAAGAGAGGAAGAGTATATGCCTAAAAAGTGAAGTGTTTGGGGAATCAAGCAGAAAAGTGTTTCAAGGAGAATGTGACACTTTGTTTTACTTGCTGTTATCATTATTTTAATTAAAATTATTTTGGGTCAAAGCAAGAGCTATTTGAAGAGTGCTTTGAAGAAATCTTAACTTCCCAAAAATAAAAAAATAAAAAAATAAAAGGTATTGGCTGTATTTCTAGGTCACCTCTGAAAATTTCACAATACAATTGAAGCTGTCTTTTAAGGCTGCACACGAATAAAATGAGAACCCAGGATAAATGCGGTCAGCCTCAACTGCTTGTTTTTCTCATGGGTTGTGTCATAACTCTTTGAAAACAGTGTTGCATCACTGTAAAATGACTGTATTTTTCTTTGTCAAGTTCAACCTGATGGAGTTTTGTGTGCCTTTGAAATGGCACACGATGAATATAATCACTTGTGACTCCTCGATTTGCCAACATTTTCTCACTGTTAGTTTATTGTTATTACCATTTTTATTATCATTATTATGCAAGTATTTCTCTTGTCCTTAAGATCCAAGACCGTTTAGTTCTAGTGAGGTGGATGAACCTAGAACCTGTTACACAGAGTGAAGGGAGTCAGAAAGAGAAGAGCAAATGTCGTATATTAATGCATATTTATGGAATCTGGAAAAAGTGGTATCGATGAACCTATTTGCAGGGAAGGAATGGAGACACAGATGTAGAGAACGGACTGTGGACACAGTGGCCAAAGGAGAGAGCAGGAAGAATGGAGAAAGTCGCATCGACATATATTCTCTATCATGTGTGAAACAGAGAGCTGGTGAGAAGTTGCTGTCTAACACAGGGAGCCCAGCTTGGCACTCTGTGATGACCTAAAATGGTGGGATGGGGGAGTGGAGGAAGGCTTAAGAGGGAGATGATATATATATATATATATAATTATGGCTGGTTTGCATTGTACAGCAGAAACCCATCGCAACATTGAAAGGCAATTTTCCTCCAATTAAAAAAATATATATATATATGTTAAAGATCTGCGACTCATAAAAACTTTACTTTTGTAATTCTTGAAAGACAGAAAAGACAGGGAAGAGGGTATCTCTTGGGGTGTTCCATATGGCATCTCCTTGCCATGAAGTTGCTGTTGAATCAGCCGTGGTTACATCAGACTCAGAGAGACTTAAGGGATTCCAGCAGCTTCTGTTCTGGGCCTTTTTTTTTTTTTTTTTTTTAAAGATAAAACGACCCATTAGTATAGCTCTATCCAGAAAGGCTGTAAACTCTGGCCCTTGTGAGGAGCACACATATTCAGAAGCCAATTTGGGCCAATAATGAGATCTTTAATGTGCAAATAAATATTGGATGGGGCAGGGAGCACAGTGTGATTCGATCTTGTGGTGACTCATTGATGCTGATGTACATCATTTGATGTAAGGAAGATGGAAACGAAGATAAGGGGTAGATGTATTATTTTAATATATTCTTCACTTATGTAAAAAATCTACAAACTCTCCAAGAAATATAATTCCAGGACTGACTTTTATTTTTCTCTTGGATGTTGATTACTTGTGATGTGGTAACATTGGTGAGTTAATAAGGAGCTCTGCTAAACAACTAGAAAAGGGAATGGCAGCCTACTCCAGTATTCTTGCCTGGAGAAATTCCATGGGTAGAGGAGGAGCCTAGCAGGCTACAGTCCATGGAGTCTCAAGGAATTAGACATGACTGAGCGACTAATACTTTTCACTTTTTCTGCTAAGCAAAGAGATGCAGCTCTTTTATGAGGTTGCAAGAGAAGAGAGGATGAGGGCGTTTTGTGAACCAGGCATTTCTGGTTTGAATCTCTGTCACTCCAAGTTAGTGTTCTCTCTCTTTAAAAAAAAGATACATTTATTTATGCTGATGTTGGGTTTCGGGTGCTGCTTGAGGGCTTTCTATAGTTGCCTTGAATGGGGGCTGCTTTCTAGTTACGGTGTGCAGGCTTCTCACTGCAGTGACTTCTCTTGTTGCAGAGCATGGGCACATGGGCTTCAATGGTCGTAGCTCCCGGGCTCTAGAGCTCGGGGTCAGAGTTATGGTGCATGGGTTTAAAGAAATAAAATGTATTTATTTATTTTGCTGCACGGGGTCTTAGTTGTGGTCTTAGCTGTGGCAATGTGGGGTCTTAGTTCCCAGATCAGGGATGGAACCTCTGTCTCCTGTATTGCTGGTGGATTCTTAACCACTGGACCACCAGGCAAGTCCCAAAGCCAGTGTTCTCTTGCACAAGTTTTTTATTTTTTTTTAATTTAAATTTATTTATTTTAATTAGAGCACAGGTTTTTTAAACGAAGTCTCAGCTTCTTCTCTGTGCAGCATGACACCACTTATATTTAGTGACAGTTACTTACAATGTTGTTTCACATACTTCTCCAAATTGCTAAACCTTTAGCCTTTCTCTTTAACTTTGTATGTGGCAGGAGAGGCAGATATGTTAGCGTATCCCATCATTTAAGACTATGGTGGGGCTTGGTATTTATCTTTTAGTATTAAAGTCAATTACCTATGATTTATTAGCTACTGGGAAGGTGCAATATAAATAATAAACTTGAAGGTTATAGATAAATTATGTTTTTAATTGGAATGCTAATAAATTATAATGTCATGTTATGAAATAAGTAGCTGTATTCTTCAAACATCTCAGTAAAAGTCACCTGCTGAAAATTTACCCAAGGATGGCATAAATTAACTTAGCTGTCAGAATAAAATCTTCAAAGGAGGAGAAATAATGCTTTCCCATATCCAAACATGGTTTATTTGAATTCAGAATTATTTCTACAAATCTATACCTTAATAAACATGGATGATACAGAAATCTTTTTTTCTGATTATGTAATAATCAGAAAGTAATATTATGTAATAATCAGAAAGTAATAAACTTTCCCCCTAAACTTTTTTTTCCTCCTTGAGATGAGAAGGGCAGATTTTGTTTGCACATATTCCCTATATTCCTTGAATTAAACTCTGTGTCTTAATTCTTATTAGAAACAAGTTGAATTGTTATGATAAATGAGGCATCTTTTCATATCTCTTCAACTTTTTGGATTCAATACCAATATCCATACTGAAGCACGATTCCTTTTTTAAAATATTCTTTTAAAAATATTTGTTTATTTATTTGGCCGTGCCAGGTCTTGGTGGTGCCTTGTGGGATCTTTAATTGTGGCATGTGGAATCTAGTTCCCTTCTGTCACTCCCTTCTCCTCCTGCCCTCAAACTTTCTCAGCATTAGGGTCTTTTCCAGTGAATCAGCTCTTCCCATCATGTGGCCAAAATATTGGAACTTCAGCTTCTGCATCAGTCCTTCCAATGAATATTCAATGAATAATGACAAACATGTATTAAATGCTTACTATATAGCTGGCACAATACTAAATATTTTACCTTTATTTTTTCATTCTATGTTCACAAACCCTGGTAGGGGATATGAACTAGCATCATCTCAATTTCAGAGGAGCAATTGCTGAAGGTCATGCAGTATATAAGTATTATTAGAGCTGAAAACACAAGCCTGTCTACTGCATGTTAACCTCAATTCAGTACTGCTTCTTTTCAACAAAGCCCACTGGGAAGGAAAACCCCGTGAGGCTAATGATCTTTGGATGTTTGAGTGATTTTGCTTACCTGTGATTTTCAGAGAGGTTACCAGATAGATGAGTGTCGTGTCTCAGCTTAACTGTTTGCTATAACCTTACATTTTAACATGACTCCTCATATGTACGATTTACTAACACTAACATTTTGTAGGTATATTTGCATATTGCAGAGGTATGGCCAAAGAACAGGGCCTCTGGTTCTGTATTATGCAGAGGAAAACAGAAAACAAGGATATATTTCTCCTTTAGTCAGAGAGAGATGCCAGCAGGAGTGCGGGTGGAGTGGGGCTCCTCATTAATATCTAACTGCAAGGAATGATTGCTTCCAATTTTATGGTATCCTTCTCCATGAATGAACTATTTCAGTTCTGAAATGACTGGCATGAACATGGAAATCATGTATTTTGTAAAATAAGTGTCATTTGGGATAACTGAGTAATTAATTCCCTCCTTATCAACTCGTCTACAGTCACGTATGTATTACATAGATCTGGGTGTCATTAGAAATTGGTGAAATATACACTTGATGAAATCGTTTTATATATGATTTGGGGAATTTTTAAAAAAAAATCTCCAGTACTTTATCTTGATGACTCAACATGAGGTGTTGTAATTTTCCAGGGCATCAATGAAATGCTGAATTGTGCCATTTGTCTCTTTTAAAGGAATTTTACTCCATTAAATTGATAATATTTAGTACTCATAGCATATCATCTCCTTTCAAATGGAAACATTAACTGCTGTAATTAATCCTCCCAGCAGTTCTCCAAGCTAAAAGTATAAACAGAAATAAAGAAATCGATTAGAAACAGGTGTGCCCTTGATAAAAGAAGGAAAAACAATTAAATGTTCAGCCTTTGACTCAGGACTTCTGGGTTCAGTTACTGCCTGGAGAAGGTTTTCTTCTTTAGGGAGGAAGCATTCACTTCCTAGAATTTGCAGCTTATACATAACACTTGATTAATTGGAAGAAGATATCTAGGTTCCTTTACAGATATTGTGAATAAAGCTCCATCACTTGCAGAGGCTTGAAAATAGTGACACCACGTGCTCCTCTCTACACTGAAATGCTGTATTTGTTTTCACTCTGTGCAAACCTGAATTATGGTTTGTTGGCTGTTCACATTTTCCTCTGGCTTATGCCAGTTTTTCAGGGTCTAAGAAAGGATGTGTGTATAGGGTGGGGGATATGGAAGTGCAGATAGTGAGCAAAGATTGTTTCTTTGGTCACTGGTGTCCACTGTGACACACATCATCTCTCAGAAATATATCTCAAAATGATCAGTTTGATTCTTTCTAAACCATGCATTTAAGCATTTGCTGGCATCCTTCCGTTGTTTCTTTCTGTCTTCAAGATCAAATCCAAGCTACTTTCCATTGCACAAAACATGTCATCATAAACAACCTCTTCCTGTTCTTCATCTCCCAGTCTTTGAGGACTATAAGCCCAGAACCATGTTTTAAAGTTTATCGGCTTCCAACTAAGATCATGGCATCCGGTCCCATGACTTCATGGCAAGTCAATGGGGAAGCAATAGAAACAGTGACAGACTTTAATTTTGGGGCTCCAAAATCACTGCGGATGGTGACTGCAGCCATGAAATGAAAAGACACTCACTCCTTGGAAGAAAAGCTATGACCAATCTGGACAGTAGAGACATTGCTTTGCCAACAAAGGTCTGTCTAGTCAAAGCTATGGCTTTTCCAGTAGTCATGTGTGGAGAGTTGGACCAGAAAGAAAGCTGAGCGCCAAAGAATGGATGCTTTTGAACTGTGTGGTGTTGGAGAAGACTCTTGAAAGTCCCTTGGACTGCAAGGAGATCAAACAAGTCAATCCTAAAGGAAATGAGCCCTGAATATTTGTTGGAGGGACTGATGCTGAAGCTGAAACTCCAATATTTTGCCACCTGATGCGAAGAACTGACTCATTGGAAAAGACCCTGATGCTGGGAAAGATTGAAGGTGGGAGGAGAAGGGGATGACAGAGGATGAGATGATTGGATGGCATCACCAATTCAATGGTTTGAGCAAGCTCCAGGAGTTGGTGATGGTCAGGGAAGCCTGGCGTGCTGCAGTCCATGGGGTCGCAAAGAGTCGGACATGACTGAATGAGTGAACTGATACTGATATGGTGGCCCAGAGGTAAAGAACCCGCCTGGCAATGTAGGAGACACGTGTTCGATCCTTGGTTTGGGAAGATTTTTTGGAGAATGAAATGGCAACCCACTCCAGTATTCTTGCCTGGGAAATCCTATGGACAAAGGAGCCTAGCAGGTTACAGTCTTTGGGGCTGCAAAAAGTCAGTCACAACTTAAGCAACTAAACAACAACAACAGCAAACAACGTGTGGTTGTATGCTGGTTAAAAAGTCCTACTGCGTGGAGACCACCCACTAATTACACTTGGAAAAGCTATGATCCACACAGGGGCAGTATAACAGTTGTTTTCAGTCCAAGTGAACATTAAATTTACCTGGGAGGCTCTAAAATACTGATTCCTGAGTCCTACTGAAATATTCTAATTCAGAATTTCAGGAAATGGTACCTGGACTTTGGTATTTTGCAAAATCCCCCAACATTAGTGATTTCAGTTTTCATCCAAATTTTAAAACCACTTCAAGATAATATAACATAATAAAAGTTTATTACCTAGCAGTTAAGAATAAGGGCTGTGAATTTAGCAGTCCTGAAGGTCTGAATATGTTCTTTTTTTAAATTAATTTTTATCGGAGCATAGTTGATTTATAATTTTGTGTTAGTTCCTGCTGTACAGCAAAGTGAATCAGTTATACATATACATGGACTTCCCTTGTGGCTCAGTGGTGACGAATCTGTCTGCTGCCGCTAAGTCGCTTCAGTCGTGTCCGACTCTGTGCGACCCCATAGACGGCAGACCACCGGGCTCCACCGTGCCTGGGATTCTCCAGGCAAGAACACTGGAGTGGGTTGCCATTTCCTTCTCCAATGCATGAAAGTGAAAAGTGAAAGTGAAGTCGCTCAGTTGTGTCCGACTCCTCGTGACCCCATGGACTGCAGCCCACCAGGCTCCTCCATCCATGGGATTTTCCAGGCAAGAGTACTGGAGTGGGGTGCCATACAGCCAAATGCAGGTTCAATTCCTGGGTTGGGAAGATCCCATGGAGAAGGAAATGGCAACCCACTGTAGTATTCTTGCCTGGGAAATTCCGTGGACAGAAGAGCCTGGTGGGTTATAGTCCATGGGACTGCAAAAGAGTTGGGAACAATTTATGGACTAAAAAATACAAACAACAAATACACATATATCCACTCTTTTGTAGATTCTATTCCCTTACAGCTCATTATGGAGTATTGAGTAGAGTTCTTTGTGCTATACAGTAGGTTCTTATTAGTTACCAATGTTATACGTAGTGGTGTCTACACGTCAATCCCAATCTCCCATTTTATCCCTCCCCACTTGCCCCCTTGACAATCTGAAGTTTGTTTTCTATGTCTATTTTTGATGAGTCTATTTTTTTTTTGTGAATCTATTTTTGTTTTTTAAATAGGTTCATTTGCACCTTATTTTTAAGATTCTGTGTATGAGCAATATCATATTTGCCTTTTTCTGATTTGTTGTTTAGGTCCTAAATCATGTCTGACTCTTTTGTGATCCCATGGACTGTAGCCCTCCAGGCTCCTCTGTCCTTGAGTTTTCCCAGGCAAGAATACTGGAGTGGATTGCCATTTCCTTCTCCAGGAGATCATCCCAACCCAGGGATCAAACCGGCATCTCCTGCTTGGCAGGTGGATTGTTTACCATTGAGCCACCAATGAATTTTTAATTCGATACTTACTTAGAGCCAGAGCACGACATTGCAAATGCTCAGAAAAGTAGGACTCCTGGTGGCGGTCCTCAGCTTTGTCTCTTCTACTCAGAAATGAAGCTCTAGCTCTCTATACTCATAATCCCACTCAACAAGACAAAAGCCTTCTGCTGAACTAGACCTAGATCTCTTAGATATGAGTAGAGTGATAGTCCATTAACACTTGAACTTGCCACTTTGGGAGGGAGATCATCTTTCCTACTTCAAGTGACTTCTCACATTACTCTTGCCAGCCACATACTTCATCTCCCTGAAGGGATTATGATAAATTTAGTGTTTGTTCACCTTGTTAGAAGGCTGATGGTATTTTGGCAATCTTTATCCACTAGTCTTCGATGTGAGGATTAAATTAAGCAGCAGGAATATAGCATAGTGTTTGATGGTGTTAAATGTTCCTTACATGTTGGCTGTAATTATTTTCATTTCCAACATTCTGTATTTATTTACCTGAATGCCTCAGAAATCTGTGATTCTCTCATTATTCATTACTTCTGAAATGATAATTTCGTCTCTTTCCAGGGAAGTATACAAAGTGATAGCTAACATACCTTAAGTATTTACAAGGTAATGGGCACTGTTTTAAGACCATTATATATTTAGCTTATTTATTCCTTATACCTATAGATGATTCTTACTGTTACCCCTCATTTTAGAAATAAAGACACTGAGTCACTAAGAAGTTATGTAGCTTTCTGAAGGAGACAGATACTATGTGGTGGGCCTGGAATTTGAACTCAGGACGTCTGATTCCAGAATTCAAAGCTGTGAATGTTCACAATCTCTACTATCTCACCCTCTTAAGATACAACTTTCAAGTATCATGATTATGCACATCCATCATAGACATCTGCCTCCTCTAAAGAATATGATCCATCTTCTCCACTGTCTCCTATACAGATTATAAACATATCTATGATGCTATACTGCAGCATTATTTTTTTTCAAGGAACACATAGTCCAGGAACTTGTAGGTCTTCCCTTGTGGTCCAGTGGCTAAGACTCCATGCTCCCAATGCAGGGGGCCTGGGTCAGGTAACTAGATCCCACATGCAGCAAATAAGAGTTCATATGCCGCAATGAAGACCCAGTGCAGCCAAATAAATAAATAGATACTTAAAAAAGGAATACATAATCCATTAGAGGAGAACACATGTGTCTTCTTTATTTATGTGTCTTTAGTTCACAATAAAGTGGCTGATGTATTCTAGATGTTCAACCAATATTAACAATAGAGCCAAAGAGAAAAATGGATAAGGGAATCACAGGAAATAAATGTAGAAAGAAAATCATATCCACGTCTAAGAAATATGAGGTTACCTCCTTCCTCTCCCATCAAAGGCATGCAAGTATGAGTTCATGGTCAGGATGGAGAAAGAGGAGAGGACATTTAAATGTATATTCCATTCTTCATGCTGCCTTGCTACAGTCCAGGAACAGTTCTAGATACATATTTTCACTTATGTACCACTGCCATTCATCACTTCTAAATTATTCCAGTCAGAATTTTTCTACATAAAGTTGTATTTGGGCCGTGTTGATGTTCAGTTGCTCAGTCATGTCCTACTCTTTGCAACCCCATGGACTGCAGCACGCCGGGCTTCCCTGTCCTTCACCATCTCCAGGAGTTTGCTCAACTCATGTCCATGGAGTCGATGTTGCCACCCAACCATCTCTTCCTCTGTTGCCCGCTTCCCTTCCTTCCTTCATTCTTTCTTAGCGTCAGGATATTTTCCAATGAGTTGGCTCTAGGAGTTTAATAAAAATGTGTAGCTTCAGTCATTCCATATAAAATAATATGATGACTGTTTTTCTACTTATGCACCATACATACTAAACACTTAAAGCTTATTGATGCATTCAAAACTGGATAGCTCTATCCTACTTTGACATCGGTTGTGCTTGTTTAGAGCATATGGGCTGCAATTGCTCCACTTCCGACTCTTCCAAGGTTCGCCTGCAGGATGTTGGTGCCTTTTCATCAATAATGTCATCTAATGCTCATCATCTCCTACCTTCTCACAGGGACGGCGTTTCCCGTGGCCGTGGGTTTTAATGCAGAACATGACTGGCTAGTTGATATTAGTGCTAACACATTCAAAATCTTCCCCTCAGACAATCCTTTCAGCAGTTTTCTGTCTGAACTGCTTACTTTGGATCTGGCATGGGATCAACCTCAGTCATGTCCTGAGGTTGCAATTATTGCCCGAGAAGCTGAAGCTCACAATTTTTATCCTTCAGAAGCTTCTGTTGACAATCAGACTTAAATTCTCTGGTGATTTTAGTGCTTGTGATCATCCAATAATTCTACAAGCATGTCTTGAATACCAACAATAAGCTAAGTCATGTGCTCACTGCCAGGGATACAAAGATGAGTGGGATATGGTCAGGAGTTCACACCCATTTGGGAGGAGGGAAAGAGTCCTGGTACCATAATGAGATAATAATAGCTGCAGCTTTCACTAATGAATTGGTACATACCAGACATTTTCCTCACAGAGTTCTATTATTCGACTCCGTATTTTTCCATCTGAAAAATTGTGACAGAGAGAAGTAAATGATTTTAACATTAAATAAATAGCATATGCACCAAATCACACATAGCTGATCCACAATCCATATTCTTTTTTTTTAAACTTTTTATTTTGTATCTGGGTGTAGCCAATTAACAATGTTGTGACAGGTTCAGGTGAACAGCAAAGGCACTCAGCCGTACATATACATGTATCCATTCTCCCCCAAATTCCCCTCCCATCCAGGCTGCCACATAACATTGAGAAGGGTTCCCTGTGCTAAGCAGTAGGTTCTTGTTGGTTATTCATTTAAATAGAGCAGTGTGTACAGTCATCCAAAACTCCCTAACTATCCTTTCCCCCAATTCTTCCTCCTGGCAACCATAAGTTTGTTCTCTAAGTCTGTGAGTCTCTTTCTGTTTTGTAAATAAGTTTATTTGGATTATTTCTTTTTAGATTCCACATACAAGAGATGTCGTATGATATTTTGGGATTCCCAGGTGGCTCAGTGATAAACAATCCACCTGCCAATGCAGGAGTTGCAGGTTCGATCCCTCGGTTGGACAGATCCCCTGGAGAAGAAAATGACAACCTGCTCTGGTATTCTTATTTGGGAAATCTCATGGACGGAGGAGGCTGGCTGGCTACAGTCCATAGGGTCACAAAACCCGAACATGACTTAGCGACTAAACAACAACAGGACAATATTTCTCCTTTTCTGTCTGACTTACTTCACTCAGTATGACAGTCCCTAGGTTGTTCCATGTTGCGGCAAATGACATTCTTTTTGATAGCTGAGTAATATTCCATTCACAACCCATATTCTTAACTGATAAGGTACAAAAGAGAAGTGTTTTTCCTGATTTTTAACATTAACCTTTTCCATGTTTTTATCCTTTAGTTTATTCTAGCTAGTATAGAGTTACTATTTACTCAGCAGATTAAGGAAGCCCTCTGCAGTAAGCTGTGAATGAGGGCTTCAAGGATAGCTGGGTATCTGTTCACCTCCCCAGATGCATCCTGTATTTCCCTTCTAATCTTTCTTTCTGAACCATGTCACTCTCTTACCTCCACTGGTGTGCCTGGGGTGTCCAGTAGTAGGGCCTTAGTGTTCCAGATGTTTAGAACACTAAACACAAAACCTGTTTGTCTTTGGTTCAATCTGGATACCATTTGGTGCTTCTGGAAGGTGTGGGCTGAGGCACCATAGTTCATAAAGATATTACCTTCGCATTTTGTACCATACACCAGCTCCATCAAACATGTCCGTTGTTGATCAAATCAGAGTATTTTAGATGATTTCTGCCTTGACTAAAGCAGTGTTATCTTTACAATCACATGTTTTACTATGTTAGCTGCCCTCTCCATTCAGAGGAAAATAAATCCATGCATTTTAAAATCCTTCTCTCTGTACCACTTAAATTTGTTATCCCTTTTTGGGAAACACAGTGCCAACACAAAATATGCCAGACCATATGAGATCTTAAAGGAGGGGAAGATATCCTGGAACTCTGTCCCTTTAGCCACATGTGAGTGCTGCAAAAAAAAAAAAAAAAAAGAAAACCCAGGCATGAGAGTTAATGAATACCCCCACTGATAGCTTTATCCCAATAAATATTTCTTAAAATTCACCACGCCTTTCCATTTTTCCTGTTTCCTGTTTGATTTAGTTCACTGTGTATTTTTAAAGGGACTTCCATGGTAGCTCAGCTGGTAAAGAATCCACCTGCAATGCAAGAGACCCTGGTTTGATTCCTGGGTTGGGAATATATGCTGGAGAAGGGATAAGCTACCCATTCCAATATTCCTGGGCTTCCCTGGTGGCTAAGTTCGTAAAGAACCCACCTGCAATGGGGAAGACCTGGGTTCAGTCACTAGGTTGGGAAAATCCCCTGGAGAACAGAAAGGCTCCCACTCCAGTATTCTGGCCTGGAGAATTCCAAGGACTGTAAAATCTATGGGGTTGCAAAGAAAATTTGATTTCTAAGCATTTCTGGGTATGCTATTGTCTTTCTCTAAATCCTCCATTAATTTCTCCAAACTCCTTTGGGTAAAAGTCTAATATCCTTAATGTATCTGTAAGATGCCCACAGGAAGATACCACTGCCTATGATTTCAGCCTTTTGTCAGTTTTTTTTTTATTATCCTCTGTTCTAGTCACTCTCCTTATTATCTTCATTATCCTCTGTATTCTCTGGATTTATTCAGATTTCTTGAAACTGTTCAACTAATACTGGTCTTCTTAGTTTGGTATACAGTGGTGTTGATTGCAAAGAGGAAGAGCTTTGGACCTTGACTCAAATTTCCCATTAGATTCAGTTTCTCTTTGGCTGTGTTGCAGTTTATTTCAAATAGAGATGGGGAGGTTTCACTCTCAGGATTATTATGAATAAGAAAGAAGACAATACCCACCTTAGTAAATGCAATTTATTTCTTATAAGAGCAATTGCTCTTTATTTTCACCTTCCAAAGATTGGATCTTTGTCTTGCTATTCAAAGTGGGTCCCCTGGGCTCCCTAGATCACAACATCAGTGTCACCTGGGAGCTTTTCAGAAATGCAGAATCTCAGACCCCGCAATAGACTACTGAATCAAAATCTGCATTTTAACAAGATTCCCCAGATAATATAGGTGCACATTGGGGGCTTGTTTACGAACAGGTGGTAATATTTCTTAATTATTGTGTTTCTCTTGTAGAATTCAAATCAAACCATCATTCCCAGTAGGATGTAAGCCACTGAGGGCTGAGGCTATCTCTGACTTATTCATTGTTATATCCCCAGGATTTACACGAAATCACTCAAAGACAGTAGTTAAAAAATTAGTAATATGTTCCAGAGAATAAATCAGGACACAATTTTCACCACCCAGAACCTAGTGTTACATCCTAACCCTGATTACTGTCAGTCATTACATAAATGTAGCATGCTATTCAAGGACTCTGTATATATCAAAACTCAAATGACTGCAGGTTCATTTTCCCCCAGGGCATAGAAAGTGGAGAATATTTGGGGAAGCATATATACATACCCTAAATGTATTTTCAGAGCATATAAATCCAAACCTCTGCATTGCATTTTTGTCTTAATAATGCTTTACAGTTTTAAAAATATTTTTAAATTAATTATTTATTTTTTGGTTTTGCTTTTTCTTCATTGCTGCATGCAGGATTTCTCCATTTTCAGAAAGTGGGGGCTGCTCTCTAGGGGCAGTGCTCCAGCTTCTCATTGCGGTGGCTTCCCTTGTTGCAGAATGGAGGTTCTAAGCACATGGGCTTCAGTAGTTGTAGCGCAAGGGCATGGCATGTGGCATCTTCCTGGACCAGAAATCAAACCCATGGACCCTGCATTCTCAGGTTTTGTTTTTAGCATTATCTGTAATAATTATTTCTAATAACATGGTATGTCATGGAGATGCGTTGTGCTTTCTCATTATATTTTATAACATCTCACTTCTCATCCGGTTGTTGATTAGATGTGTGTTAATCCAGTTACTGAATAGATGTGTGTGTGTGTGTACGTATGTGCATATGTGTTTTCAGCACAAACCCCAGAACCACATATTTAATACCACTGATTTTGCAAAAGTGTATTTTATAACTGTAGGTTACATGTTTATGCTCTTTTTGTTTCACACTTCCCACTGTTATAGTAAGCAAATCCCTCGTGAACTTTCTGATGAATTCAGATGACATTGTGGTTCACAGTTACTGCCAGTGGAGTGTGGGTGTTTCTAGCATCCAGAAGAAATGGCACAGCAGTGTGATAAGAAGCTAACATAGTTTACATTTCACTCAGCATGCCCTGAAGCCAGGTGACTCCTAATGAATGTTAAAAGAAATCTTCATTACTTCAACATTTTCATTTTAATGGAAACATTATTAGTATATATTTATATCTCACAATTTTAAATTGGTGGAATCAAATACAGAGAAAAATGCCACAGTAAGTACCATCTTTGATGTGATATCCTGGTAACTTTTTAATTCCAGAGGGTGGCTAGAAATGGATGGAGCTATTTGGAGCCAGCAGGTAGTGAGTCAGGCTTTTTTGAAAGCTTGAGTTTTATTCCTTGCATGACTCAAGCCGAGTAATGTTAGAGTAACATCAGAAATTTTGTTGAGGGTGACATTTCAGGCCTTTGGTTTGGTTTGGTTGCAGTCAAACACCTACAGACCACTTCTCTTAACGAGACAGAATTGTAGCTACAATATCCTTAATGGTCTGTGGAGAAAGGAATGATATAGTACAAATTCTTACCTGAGTTTTTATTTTAAGTCTGGACATGATTTTTACCAGTACCAGGAAAGAGTTTATGGTTTATTTTTATGGAATAGAAGGTCCACGAGGTTCTTAATGCACATTCTTAGCTGAAAGCAAGTGTCTCCTAAGGTTTGTGAGTGATGAATCCAGAACTCCAAAGGCCAATGCAGGGTTGTAAATGTACATTCCTTTTGGCATGAAAGAAATAAGTCTCCAACCCGTTTCAAAGCTATGTTGACTAACAAGCAACCTAATTGTAGTATAAGCAAAGGTTAGTGACTTAATGTGCTAATTATGAAGAATTTTCTTCCTTTTCTCAAATTGAGGTGTGTCTCAGCAACAGTTAACTTGCATTTGAGGATTATATGCATTTAAATATAATAAAATTATATTTCTCGGTAAAAATATATGTGTACCTGTGTACATATGTATGTGTATGTATTTCTCTAATGTTAGCCAGTTTATTGGAGAAGGCAATGGCAACCCACTCCAGTACTTTTGCCTGGAAAATTCCATGGATGGAGGAGCCTGGTAGGCTGCAGTCCATGGTGTCACGAAGAGTCGGACACTTACTGAGCAATTTCACTTTCACTTTTCACTTTCATGCATTGGAGAAGGAAATGGCAACCCACACCAGTGTTCTTGCCTGGAGAATCCCAGGGACGGCGGAGCCTGGTGGGCTGCCATCTCTGGGGTCGCACAGAGTTGGACATCACTGAAGCGACTTAGCAGCAGCAGCAGCAGCAGCAACAGCACCAGCTAGTTTATACAGGAATCTCCTGGGCAATTACTTCACATTAATATGATTCTTACTTTCACTATCCATACTTCCCCCCTCCACTACTTTAAACAGTTCTCTTTGCTCTTAGTTCTGAATAACACAAATTTAAGTAAGCAGTTGTTTTTAAGCAATCATTTGTCATTGCTAATGTGATTACAGAATGAGTAATGATCACCCTTCTGTTTAAATACTATCCTTGGCATGTGTTTTTTATGGAGCAGAGCCATAGAGAAAATGACTTTGCAGATATTAAACTGACCTATGATTCACCTTTTGCCCTTTGGCTAAGTCATGTCATTGATGTAGATTTTGTATGTGTCAACCTATTGATTGATTAACTGATTTCCTTCTCATTAAAGAAGAAGGTCTTGATAATAAGTCCATTTGTGGACTTATTATTAATAGAATCTTTACAAGCAATCTCAGTACACTAAGATTTCTCCCAAGAATGGATGAACAAGCAACTCCTAGTAAGATAGTTGAGAGTGAAATTAGCAAGCTCAGAAAATTTTTGTTACGGTCACATAGTTAAGAGCAGAAGTTTTGGAGTCAGAGTAACTGGGTTGGTATCAAGGCAACTGGGTATGTATCTTTAGCCCCACTGCACACATTAGAAAATCAAGGCTCCACATGCTTGTATGAGTTTATACATAGAAAGTAGATAGTACAGTACCTGACAACAGGTAAAACTCTAAACAAACAGAAAACCTGTAGCCTCTATAAAACAGCTATCTAGTGTCTATAGTTCAACAAACTGTTTTGCTTCTATGTGCTTTTTAAAATTTACCAGAGGCCATTGTAGCTCCAAATATGTTGGCATATTAGAATATAGACAGGGAAGAATAGTTCGGCTTGTTCAACAGCACCTGTATCTTGAACCCCTTCAAAAAGCCTTTATATCCCTAACTTTCATAGGGTCTCTAAAATACAGTGCTATTTCCATTTGCTCATATAAAAGGATGTTAAGCCTTTCTTACTGACTAGATTCCTTAAGATAGGGGTCACTGTTGGAATCAGGGGATGAGGCTATTCGTTGGCTAAATGTGCAGTCTTGGTCTCCATTAGAATTGGACAAGAGATAACAGGAAATAATGGAGGAGAGGTGCAGGCGGACAATAGATGCAGTTACTCAGAACACTTAAGAGTCATAGTAAGCAGAAGCTTTTTTATCAATTTTAGAGTGAACCAGATTTCATGATGAAAGAGGTAGAATTATAAATAGAACATTTGTAATGTGCAATTAGCATATGCATATGGTGGGCCTGAATTTGAATATCTCAAATGTTAAGTTTACTATATTTATCTCAGCACATTAAACCTTACCACAGAGGAATATATGTATTTTTTTAAATGCTGGGAGTGTTTTTTTTTTTTAATATTTATTTATTTGGCTGATCAGCACACAGGATCTTCTTTGCATCCTGAGGTGTCTTTCGTTGCTGTGCATGGGCTTAGCTGCCCTATGACACGGATCTTAATTAGTTCCCCAACCAGGGATTGAGCCTACATCCCCTGCATGGGAAGGCATTTTCTTCCCACCAAGGAAGTCCTGAAGATACATATTTTTAAGAATAAAACCACAACATAACGTGAAAACATTGGCAGGACTATGGAAACTGGTAATAGTTGAGAACAAAGCAGTGAAAATGGAAAACAAACAGGAGCGAAAGGGCACAGTTAATTTAGTTAATACACACAATTGTGGAATGGAATTTCTACACATTTGTTATTGGTGGGGCCAACATGTTGGCTCTCAGTGTACCTAATGTCCATCGTGATTGTAAAAGCTCATTACTAGTACAAAGAAGGATATCCAGGGGATAAAATAAACTAACACATCTCAAGAAATGTTGTTAGTGTCTTAGTTACTTTCACCTACACGTTCTCTCCCTGCAGTGCTCTAGGCAGGGTAATGAGCAGCATCTTCGACTCTGGCGCTGTAATATCACCGTGAGGTATTTCACAGGGCTCTTAATTTCTATCATTCCTTAATGTAGGTCACAAAAGTGCAACTATTGCATGTAAAGTGCAATTCAGTGGAACTAACTCTACTAACTCGACTGAAGAGAAGGACTCATCGTACAAATGAGATTGCAGTTGGAGCTCTCAAGTATTCCTGTGTAGCTTAGTACATAGGTCTTAGAATATTCAGAACAGTGATTTTCAAATATTTTTATTTTTTTAATTTAATTATTAGAGCATAGTTGATTTACAATGCTGTGTTAGTTTCAGGTGTAGAGCAAAGCGTATCAGTTATACATGTACATATATTCACTCTTTTTGAAATTCTTTTCGCATATAGGTCATTATGGAGTATTAAGAAGAGTTTGCTGTACAGTAGGTCCTTATTAGTTATATATTTTATATATTGGAGAAGGAAATGGCAACCCACTCCAGTATTCTTGCCTGGAGAATTCCATGGACAGAGGAACCTGGAGGGCTACAGTTCATGGGGTGCCAGAAAGTCGGACACAACTGAGCAACTGAGCACACACAAACACACACACATTTTATATATAGGCGATGGCACCCCACTCCAGTACTGTTGCCTGGAAAATCCCATGGACCGAAGAGCCTGGTAGGCTGCAGTCCATGAGGTCGCTTAGAGTCAGACTCGAGACTCGACTGAGCGACTTCACTTTCACTTCTCACTTTCATGCACTGGAGAAGGAAATGGCAACCCACTCCAGTGTTCTTGCCTGGAGAATCCCAGGGACGGGGGAGCCTGGTGGGCTGCCGTCTATGGGATCACACAGAGTCGGACACGACTGAAGCGACTTAGCAGCAGCAGCAGCAGTGTGTATTTGTCAATCCCAGTCTCCCAATTTATCCCTCCCCCCACTCCACTCTCCTTCCTGGTGACTGTTTGATTTCTACATCTGTGACCCTGTTTCTGTTTTGTTAATAAGTTAATTTGTATCATTTTTTAGATTGCACATATAAGCAATATCATATGATATTTATCTTTCTCTTTCTGACTTCCTTTACTCAGTATTACAATCTCTAGGTCAATCCATGTGATTTTCAAATATTTTTAATTTTTTTAAAAGCTTTATTTTTGGCTGTGCTTTGTCTTTGTTGTTGTGCATGGGCTTCTCATCGAGGTGGCTTCTCTTGTTGCAGAGCACAGGCTTTAGGGATAAAGGCTCCATAGCTGTGGCACAGGAGCTTAGTTGCCTCACAGCACGTGGAATCTTACCAGACTAGGGATTGAACCCGTGTCCCCTTCATTGGTAGGCAGATTCTTATCCACTGTACCACCAGGGAAGTCCCTCAAATATTTTTACATAGCCTAACCCTCTTGTCTGGAGAAGGCAATGGCACCCCACTCCAGTACTCTTGCCTGGAAAGTCCCATGGATGGAGGAGCCAGGTAGGATGCAGTCCATGGGGTCTCGAAAAGTCAGACACGACTGAGCGACTTCACTTTGACTTTTCACTTTTATGCACTGGAGAAGGAAATGGCAACCCACTCCAGTGTTCTTGCCTGGAGAATCCCAGGGTCGGGGGAGCCTGGTGGCTGCCATCTATGGGGTCACACAGAGTCGGACACGACTGAAGTGACTTAGCAGCAGCAACAGCAACCCTCTTGTCAAACAATGCCTTCCATAGAAACATTTAAAGCTGGTACATTTGAGGATCAGCATTATGCTGTGGGCAATGTTCAGCCACATGGTCCCTCGTGCTCCATCTCTGGAGGCATTGTTGCAGATTCTGTCCCTGGCACAGAGTTGTGCCATATGTTTATATATATATACAGTATCTATGATTTGACATTTATGTATGCATGTGTTTAATGACAGATATATACCAGTAGAAACAAAATCGTATTTGGTGAATCAAGACCTAAACCTACACTTTGCACACCTATTGCCAGTTAAAAGACATATTTCTACTTAATGTAAATCTCACACTGACTCCATTCTTATGTCTATGGTGACGTAGAAACTGAACCTGGCCATCCAGTGGTTAGGCCTCCGGGCTTCCAGTGCATGGGGTGTGGGTTTGATTTCTGGTTGGGGAACTAAGATCCCAAATGCAACATGGCAAAGACAAAGCACATAACAACAAACAACCCCCATGAAACTGAAGGCAAGAGAAGTAAAATGATCTGTTTAAAGTCACGCTGATGTTTAAACCACAAAGCCAGTGTTGTGGTGGAGGACTCAGTGACTTCAAAATCCACTTCCTTTGTACTATACCATGGTGTTGAATTACATGGCGAGGCTAAGCACTCAGACCACAGGGGATGGCTCATGCAATGCCTGTCGTTTTCTCTTCTTTATCCTTGAAATTGTCCTAAAAGGTATCAGTGGCAGAGTTCAATGGCAATAATTAGCCACATGAAATAAAAAGTGCATACCATCTTAAATGAGACCTTTTGAAGCCATTTTTTCCCTCCCAAACCTCACCATTAACGCAGCACAACCTAGATTCCAGTCTCCAGTGTGTGTCTACATATAATTGCTGTTACTATTAATGAGACTTCTGTAGGCTCACAAAAGAAATAATGGGACCCATTGAATCCAAATTATGAATCCTTTAACAGTTCTTCCTAGTGAATAAGCAAACTGTGTCCTGGTGATTCCTGTTGCATAGCCAACAATTGTTTAAATGCTGGGTCATTTGTGGGCATATGCTCCATCTGTCAGGTGTCACAGAAACCTAAGGACGTAAAAAAGTCCTTCTACCACCTAATGGTTTTCATCTGTTTGGTGAATTCAAGAGTTGACCCTTTAGAAGCAATAGCTAACAAGGACATAGATCAAGGTGTTAATTTGGAAGGTGTTACAAAGAGAGGAAGCAAAACTATCTATAAATAGAAGCCTTTGGAAAGGGATGTGAGGTATTCGAAATTAATGGGCTGCTATCAGACATACTTGGGCTCAAATATCTCCTCTCCTATTTGTTGTCTTGTGGTTTAAATAATCTGCCAAAGGATCAGCGTTCAATAAGAGGTTATTCATTTTCCTTCTTCCCATAGATTTTATTTTCCAAAGAGGCAACAGCAGAATTCAGAAGAAAAAAAAATAGAATGATTATTTATTTGGAATGAAGGGAAAGATAATTGTAAACCAATATGTTTACACAAACACAAGCACACATTCCTTTTAATCCATGACAAAACTCCATGGTGCTGCTGCTTATTAGCTTGTGTATCCTGGAGCAGTTTATTTAACTGCTTTGTGTCTTAGATTTTCAACCTATAAGATGAGAGTAATAGAAACTCTTGGGTGTGAGGATGACATACTGCGTGTTAGTCAATTAGTACCGTGCATAGTCCATAGTAGGTTCTACATATTTCCAGGTTTCTTCCTCCTCCGTCTCTCTCTCACTCATTTAACTTATCCTTCCATCTCCTGATCTGACCATGGTGAGAGTCATCTTTGAAATAATGTTAGAGATTTTGTTTTGCTTTTTTTCTCCCACTTCCGAACACATCAGAAGTCAAATTATTTATGGAAGAAACAGTTATTTACTGTGAATCTTGATGTTAACATTTGATGATGCACACATCCTCTAAGGAATAGTATATTGCGCTTTTGCAGAAAATGACCCTGCTTTAAAATCCTCTTAAAATTCATATTGTATGAGGCTTTGAAATATATGTGTGGTGATTCCTCTATAATTACACATCATGCATTAATTATTTCCTAATGAGCTCAAATGGAAAAAAAGTAAAAATAGCACCAAAGTAATGTAATAGGATGTTTTTTTCCTTTATTTGACTAAAACCAACAAACAAGTAGACATAAGCTATTGTTCAATTGCTAAGTTGTGTCTGACTTTGCAACCCCATGGACTGCAGTACACCAGGCTTCTCTGTCCTTCACAATCTCCTGAGGTTTGCTCAAACTCATGTCCATTGAGTCAGTGATGCCATCCAAATATCTCATTCTCTGTCACACCCTTCTCCACCTGCCCTCAATCTTTCCCAGCATCAGGGGCTTTTCCAATGAGTTGGCTCTTCATATCAGGTGGCCAAAGTATCAGAGCTTCAGCTTCAGCATCAGTCCTTCCAATGAATACTCAGGGTTGATTTCCTTTTGGATTAACTGGTTTGATCTCCCGGCTGTCCAAGGGACTCTCAAGAGTCTTCTCCAACACCATAGTTCAAAAGCATCAGTTCTTCAGCACTCAGCCGTCTTTATGGTCCAACTCTTACATCCATACATCATGAATGGAAAAACCATAGCTTTGACTATACAGAACTTTGTCAGCCGAATGATGTCTCTGCCTTCTAATGTGCCGTCTAGGTTTGTCATAGCTTTTCTTCCAAAGAGTAAGCATCTTTTAATTTCATGGTTGCAGTCACCATCCACAGTGGTTTTGGAGTGCAAGAAAATAAAATCTGTCACTGTTTGCATTTTTTCCTTGTATTTGCTATGATGGGACTACTCAATGCCAAGATCTTATTTCTTTTAATGTTGAGTTTAAAGCAATAGGCATAAGTATCCTCCTCCAAATGGTGGCTTGGTCTGGTAGAAGCTGAACATTTTAATTTGCAGTTACTCACTATTGCTGACAATCATGCATTTTTCTGTTGAGATCGAGTTTGGACTAGGATAATGAAGAACACTGAGTATTCTGAATTCTGTTTGCTTCTGGATGTTCTATTTAAACAACAAAAAGCTCCTTTATTCTTTTTCTTACATTTTGTCTTATTATTTAATGTCTGGCTGTATCTAATAGGCGTTTGACAGTGTTGCCACCTCATGGTCTCTCAGGCTTTAATTGGACAGTGGCAGTTTTCAATTAGTGTAAAGCACGCAGCTCTTTGGACTGCCTCTGTGATTTCTCTCACACGTATATTGTAATTATGTGTGTACCTCAATGTGTGAGACTATAAACATATGCTATATATTTGAATAAGAGTGCTGTCAACACTTTATTTTAGAAGTGTATTAATTATGACTGAATAATAATGTGGATGCTAATGCCGAGCAGTATCCTGTGCCTGGCTGATATTTACATTACCGAATGCATCTCATTTTCAGAAGGATGAATTTTAAAGTAGGGAACAATTAGCGACTTTATAGAAATTGTATATTAAGAGTGTCTTACGAATAATCCTCCTCAAGACGACTAACAGCTCTTTATTTTAAATTGTTTCTTTGCCAAAACAGGCAGAGATGTTAAAAATAGAAGGTTGAATTTTAGTTTGATTTGCAGCAACTAAAGACGACTACATGCCTGGATAAGAAGATTTTTTTAAGTGTTTATAACTTTTTTTTTTCCCTCTCACGGAGACTAATATTCATTTATCTTGATTGTATTGCTCCATCAATCACCAAGATCCTGTATATTTATGAGTGCAATTTTTGAGTATGATGTCTTTTAACCTTCACATGAGCACACACTGATGATGCCTAGGAAGATTATTATTTTCAGCAACTTTCAGTAGAGTGGGAGAAGTCAGGGGTGGAAAAGAAACTCGTTATTAAATGTTCCAAGTTCCTGTGGATCATGAGCAGGCAAATTTGGCCTGATATTTAATTCTATATGAGAACACTTAAGATGTTACCATAGGGAAAGTTTTCTGGTGGCTCAGCGGTAAAGAATCTACCGGCAATGCAGAAGATGCAGCTGGAGCCATAGGTTCAATCTCTGGGCTGGGACGATCCCAGGGAGAAGGAAATGGCAACCCACTCCAGTATTCTTGCCTGGAGAATTCTGTGGACAGAGAAGCCTGGTAGGCGACAGTCCATGGGGTTGTAAACACTTGGACACGACTGAACGACTAATACTTTCTTATTAGTAGATTGTGATTTGCAAAGTGTATCTAATAATTTTCTAGCTTGACATAGTTGTCTCTTAACTCCCCACCTCCACCTGCTAGGCTTGCTATATTTCTCCAAAGCTTTTTTCTTCTGGCAAGGGCAAGCTTTCTCCTTTCCGGCCTCTCCTCCTCCCTTGCCCCAAGGAGGTTTCTCTCATTAGGCTCCTCCCCACTGGGGAGTTTGGCTACCTAGGACCCTGAGGTTAATTGGGTGTCACAGGTTGCCAGAGGTCATTAGATATAGGACTCGGTTTCCTCCTGTGTGCCACAGGGATTACAACTCTCACTTTGGCTTCAATTCTCACAAGGTTCCTATTAAGCAAAGAGTGATAGATGAAATGTATATTAAAAAAAATTCACTAAACAGGTTATACTTTTGTGAACAGTACCTTTGGTTACAGGTACTTCTATTTTTCTTCATCCATGTTTGGTTCTGGCACACAGTGCTAAAATAATAAAATGAACATGAACTTGAGAAGCAGATAGACTTGGATTTCTATCCATTCTTCATCCCTTTCTACATGTGATACTGAGCAATTATTTAAAATTCTATCCTTAGATTCTTAGTAAACTGAGGAGTTGAATATGCCACTCATAGGGTTGTTGTGGTACTTATAGAAAATAAGATAGACCTAGAGTCCGTCAGACAGAGTGGTCAGAGAAAGAAAAACAAATGTATATTAATGCATATATATGGATTCTAGAAAAATGGTACAGATGAACCTATTTTGCCGGGCAGGAATAGAGATGCAGATGTAGAAAACAGGCTTGTGGACACAGCAGGGGAAAAACGGGCAGGCGCGGGGAGGAAATGAGAGAGTAGCACTGAATTATATACACTGCCGTGCGTAATGTAGATTACTAGTGAGAAGCTGTTGTGTAGCACAGGGAGCTCAGCTTGGTGCTCTCTGATGACTTAGAGGGTAGGATTGGTGGGGAGGTTGGAAGGAGGTTCAAGAGGGAGGGAATATAATCATACATATAGCTGATTCACTTTGTTGTACAGTAGAAACTATTACAACATTGTAAAGCAATTATACTCCAATTAAAAAAAAAAAGAAGAAAATAAGCATATCTAGTATAAGGAAGCTCATGGTCTTAGAAAAATGACTGAATAAGTAAAGAATGTGGCAGCTACCCGTGCCTGGGTATCTGGGGTAACCATGTATTTTCTGAGGGATCATCCATGACAGAATACTGAGGAAGTAAAGCAGCTATGCAGAATGGAGGGACGTGTCTAAATAAGCACAGGCTCTTTGAGCTATACAACGTCTGAGAAGTCATTTTATACTTTTTATTTTATAAGTGAAGGAAGGTACAGTTAGAAAGGGTACAAGGTTTACCCACAGACACTAGATAACTGATATATAAACTTAGCAGCATTTCAACAATTCTATAATTGTACTGATTGGAAGTATTACATGAGTTTTCTGTGGTTGCTGTGACAAATTACCACAGACATAGTGGCTTAACATGACATGGATGTATTATCTTATAATTATGTAGGTCAGAAATCAACATAGGTCTCTCCAGGCTAAGATAAGGCATCTGCATGTGTTCTTTTCTGGAGCCTCCAGGGAGAATCTGTTATTTCTTTTTAAACCTTTCAGTCTAGAGGCTACTCATTTCTTGGTTTTCGGCCCTTTCTTACATCTTCACAGTGAGCAGACTTAAATCTCTCTGACCATTATTCTGCAATCATATCTCCCTCTGACCACAGACAGAAGAAATTTCTTAAAGGATACATATATTTAGATTGGGCACACCTGGATAACCCAGAATAATCTACCCATTTCAGGGTCCTTAAATTAATCACATACATAAAGGCCCTTTCGACAGGTAAGGTAACATATTTATAGGTTCTAGTAGTGAGGACATGGATATCTTTGGGGGGCTATTTATCAGTCTACAGCACTTAGAATTGTAACATATCAGTATAATCATTGTAAATTGCAGCCACCATTTTGTATGAGTAAGGTATTCATTGATAAGTAGCTGGTGTGATTTGGGAGGATATGTTAGTTTGCTGGAGCTGGCATAATAACATGCAGAAGACAGAGTAGCTTAAAGCAACAGAAGTTTATTTTCTCACAGCTCTGGAGGCCAAAAGTCCAGGTGTCAGCAGGTTGGGTGTCTCCCTAGATCTCTGTCTCTTTGGCTTGCAGACAACTGCCTTCCGGCTACCCTTTCCCATACCTCCTCCATATGGTCTTTCCTCTGTGCGCCTGTGTCCCTGGTATCTCTCTGTGTGTCTAAGCTTCCTCTTCTTATAAGGACACAGTCAGATTGAATTAAGACCCATCTTAATGATCTCATTTTAACTTAAACATACTCTTTAATGGCTCTATCACCAGATATGATCACATGCTTTTCTATTTAAATTTTTATTGAAGTATGGTGATTTAACATATGTTATTTTCAGGTGTATAGCACAGTGACTCAGTTATTTTATATATATGATATATATGTATTATATATACATATATATGAGTGTGTATGAATCTACATGCTGCCTGCAATGCAGGAGACCCAGGTTTGATCCCTGCGCTGGGAAGATCCCCTGGAGAAGGAAATGGAAACCTATATCTATATCTATATCTATCTATCTATCTATCTATCTATATATATATGATAATGTCACATTCTGAAGTACTGGGGGTTAGAACTTCAACATATTAATTTTGAAGAAGAAACTATTGACCTTCCAACAGAGGACCTGAAAGAATTATTTGTTTTTGTTTAAGAATGAAAAAACTTCATTTTCATAAAAATACTAATAATATCATTATTATTGCAGGGGATTTATGGATTTGCAACAGATCTATTTATAGTGTGAAAAGTAAGGGTGTTTTTAGTTTTCAGGTTGTTGTTGCTATTAGGGATTTTTTCAGCTAACTTCTAAGCTTCATTGACAGAATGGAGATGGAGTGGACAGACACATACGTACCCACACACACACACACACACTCAGTCTTAAACACACACGTATTTATAGCACTGAAGGCTATATTAGCATCTAATTCCATAAGTGATGGTATATTAGGTTCCATTTCCACATCATTATGGTCGTTAGTTGCTAAGTCCTATCCGACTTTTGCAACCCCATGGACTATGTAGCCCTCCAGGCTCCTCTGTCGAGATTTCTCAAGCAAGAACACTGGAGTAGGTTGCCATTTCCTTCTCCTGGGGATCTCCCCAACCCAGGGATGGAACATGGATCTTTTGCATTGCAGACAGTCTTCTGCATTGCAGGCAGATTCTTTACCAACTGAGCCACCAGGAAAGCCCCCACCCCATCACTATAGGGATACTATAGGAATGAAACTTGGGGGAGTAGAGTTAAAATAATTAAGAACAACTTTTACATACATACTATCCTTAGAACAGTTAGGGAAATGTTTTTATAATGGTGCTAATGGCCTTTTTGGTATCATTTTAATAAAAAGAAACTAAAATAGGGACATTTAAAGTGATTTGTCTGAAATCATATCTACTAGTTTTAATTCAAATCAGGTTTTCTGATTGTCATTTTTCGAAAAGGAAGGGTGTTTGTGAATCTATTTAGTTAGCCATCCTCTTATCTATTTCTTTGTGCACCTATCCATTCTCCAACAAAACCGTTTAACAGCCCTTCTTCTTCCTCTTAATTTTTTATCAGCACATTTGTCCATTTTTCCACCCACACATCAATAATCCATTGATGAATAATCAATAATTCATCTACCCATTGAGTTGTCAAACTTGCATATTTCTGTTTAATCTGTGCTTTGGTCATGACCCTCTTCTTTCTTATTGAGGTTGTGAATGAGACAGTTTACAGTGTTCAAGGGGTAGGAGTGGGTAACACAGCTAAGTTATTGTCAGGCTTTAAATTTGGGGTTTGTGGATTTCTTTGGCCATGCCACATGGCCTGTGGGATCTTAGTTCCCCGACCAGGGATTGAACCAGGGGCCCCTGCATTGGAAGCATGAAGTCTTAACCACTGGACCACACTTATCAGGCTTTTTGATCACATAAAAAAATGATTTGCCAGGGTCACATCCTATTCTATAGCCCAAACTAAATCCCGGGTTTATGTTATTTCACTTTTAACTTTAACTTCAACATTCTTCCAAGTTCATGGCATTTTGATTACCTCACAGTCCCTTTATAAAGAGAGAATTTCAGAGAGAATAGATGACTGTCATTTGGTTATCCACTGTGTTCTTTCCCACTGTGATCTTGTCAGTTTTTGGATAACAAAATGCATCCTGTTTAGCAAGTAATTGTGATTACCACATCAGAAATTTGTCTCATATTTTCAGCTCCTATTGGGACTCTGGTTAATCAAGGTCTTTTCAAACATAAAGGACACTGACACAACCTTCTTAAATGTTTTCTCCTTTTTCCACAGTATAACGGAAGGTTATACTGGTCTCCACTTCATGGCAAATAGATGGGGAAGGAGTGACAGACTTTATTTTTCTGGGCTCCAAAATTACTGCAGATGGTGACTGCAGCCATGAAATTAAAAGGCGCTTGCTCCTTGGAAGGAAAGTTATGACCAACCTAGACAGCATATTAAAAGGTAGAGACATTACTTTGCCAGCAAAGGTCTGTCTAGTCAAAGCTAAGGTTTTTCCAGTATCCATGTATGGATGTGAGAGTTGGCATGTGAAGAAAGCTGAGCGCCGAAGAATTGATGCTTTTGAACTGTGTTGTTGGAGAAGACTCTTGAGAATCCCATGGACTGCAAGGAGGTCCAACCAGTCCATCCTAAAGGAAATCAGTCCTGAATATTCATTGGAAGGACTGATGCTGAAGCTGAAACTCCAATACTTTGGCCACCTGATGCAAAGAACTGACTCAGTCTTTTGGACTCTGTGGGAGAGGGAGAGGGTGTGATGATTTGGGAGAATGGCATTGAAACCTGTATAATATCATATATGAAACGAATTGTCAGTCCCCCCCCCCCCCAAAAAAAAAGACCCTGATGCTGGGAAAGTTTGAAGGCAGGAGGAAAAGGGGACGACAGAGAATGAGATGCTTGGATGGCATCACCGACTCAATGGACATGAGTTTGAGTAAACTCTGGGAGTTGATGATGGGCAGCGAAGCCTAGCATGCTGCAGTCCATGGGGTCACAAAGAGTCGGACATGACTGAACAACTGAACTGAATTGAACTGAAGGTTTCAGTCTAAATTGATCTTTGAATATTAACAATATCCTTAATATATGTTTTAAATGTCCATATCTGTTTAAAATCTACTTCTTTTGTTTGGCTAATAATCTTAGTTGTCTCCTTTTAGTCCTATTCACCTTGCTTACATTGTATATTATCACATTGTCTATTCTGAACAAAATTTCCCTCTCTCATATCGACATCTGTCCTATTCATCTATCTATCTATATATATATAGAAAGAGAGATAGAAAAATTTTCAAGAGATTTGTGGACAGTGATGATTGAGTTGAAAACTAAACATGCTCCAAGGATCTTTGTATAAGAATCTCTTATAATTTATAGTTGAACTCCCAAGTACTATGTCTGCTTGAGTATAAGACAAGGAATAGGACTTTGAGAGAGAAAAATTTATTATGTTTTCCCAAATGAGTCTTTTTAGTGAGAAACCCTGTGGTCCTTCCACCCACCTACTCAACAATATGTCCATTTGTTCATTCATGTGTTGATTCATAGAATTTAATGTGCTTGATCCTTTCACCTAAATTTCTTTTAGTAATAGATCCACAATTATTATTCACCCACACTCTGGCACACACAAGCATTTATTCAATGACACAATGCACATTGACCACCCCCTTTTACTTCTAGGCTTACAGTTTTTGAATAACAAGAAATAAAAATGAAGTACACTTTAAACACCTTACAGTTTTATTTGTGAAATACACATCACTAAAGCTGAAAAAAGAGTAACAGCTTCCAAATACATCTACTGTCTGTACTTCCTAAACAGTAAGTACCAAATATGTGATTATATTCCCAATATAAGAATGTCCAATGTAAGAGTTTAAGCTACTTTGTACAAACAGCATTTTAGTCAAGAAGTAACATTCTTGTATTTACTACAAAGTAATGCTGCATGTCGAATTCTGACCCACAATATATTGTTAGGTGTATTTTTCTTGGAAAGAAGTTCCAGTTTTGGCAGAATCTATCATTGTAATTCCAAGATTCAGTCTCCACAAGAATCCACCCTATATGCAGTTTTGTTTGAATGTTTTAGTTCCTAGAAGATAATGTGCTTTACCGATTATCTATTGGCATATTTTAAGCATTACAAAAACCCTTTAGGTTTTGTAATGATAGGTTGTTAAAACTGTTATTAAAAAATACTTTACAAACAAGGACACCGAATTCTGGGGAGATTAAGCAAATCCCTCAGTGTTTTCCTGTTTGTTCTATTTCTTATCAGGCGTTCATTCTGGTTCCCATAATATCAATTACTACTTTATAAATCTCTGATTGCCTTAAAGAAACGTATTGACTTCCAACCCTGTAGGATTTAATATATTAGCCAGTATGTTATCAACATACATACGATAAGAAAGTATTATTGTTCAGTTGCTAAGTTGTGTCCAACTCCTTGTGACTCCACGGACTGCAGCATGATGCCAGGCTTCGCTGTCCTTCACCATCTCCTGGAATTTGTTCAAACGTGTGTATTGAGTCGGTGATGCCATGCAACCATCTCATCCTCTGTTGCCCTATTCTCACACCCTCACTCTTTCCCAGCATCAGGGTCTTTTTCAGTGAGTCAGCTTCTCGCATCAGGTGGCCAAAGTATTGGAACTTCAGCTTTAGCATCAGTCCTTCCAGTGATATGTCCAAATGAAAGGAGTTCAATGTCTTTTATGCCCCTACTAAGTCACTTCAGTCGTGTCCAACTCTGTGTGACCCCATAGACGGCAGCCACCAGGCGCCCCCACCCCTGGGATTCTCCAGGCAAGAACACTGGAGTGGGTTGCCATTTCCTACTCCAATGCATGAAAGTGAAAAGTGAAAGTGAAATCGCTCAGTCGTGTCCGACTTTTCGCGACCCCATGGACTGCATCCTACCTGGCTCCTCCATCCATGGGATTTTCCAGGCAAAGTACTGGGGTGGGTTGCAATTTCCTTCTTTATGCCCCTATAGTTGCTTAAATACTGGAGTCTTGATCTCAGTACTTAAAGAAAAGAAAAAGAAATCTGAGAAT
This sequence comes from Bos javanicus, assembly GCF_032452875.1. NCBI lineage: Eukaryota > Metazoa > Chordata > Mammalia > Artiodactyla > Bovidae > Bos > Bos javanicus. Next base: position 29,789,981 of record NC_083885.1, on the reverse strand, counting down.
ACAGAACTTAAGCATCCTCAGAGCATGTTTAAGATCATTTTGGTAGGATAGGCACACTTATGTTATTTTTCCTATGACATCATTATGGAATGGATCCATCTCCTTTCTCTGAATCCTATCAACAAGGATAATTTGGCTTCACTTGTGTGTGGGTCTTTATATAAGGAGAAATTTTGCTTATCATGATCGCTCAGATAGTTGAAATGCTGTTTATCATCAAAACATTCCCTTAAAAAAAAATTGGACTTGGGAACTTTCTTTATTGGAGTCTGGCTAAGAGAGATTGGATTTTCTGTAAACTTACATGTCATGTTTCCAAACCCATAAAGCTGTGGTCCAGACTGAAGAAAGTAGCAAATTTGCCAAGGTCATAAGTGTTGGCTTGCAAAGTCTCTTGGTAAACAGCCTGCCAGCCTCTTCTTGTCAATATTCTCTGTTTGCATTCCTATTAGTTGAGCATACTGCCTTTCTATTTCTGTCTCTACTCTATTTCAAGCTTTTATAGGACAAACTGTACTTATGGCTTCATGCACATGGCTTCTAAATGTCTTTAAAAAATGCCTATTGCCATTTAGGGACAGAGTAGGGAGTCTGCTCCAGCCCATCTCCTTCTCATACAGTGAACTAGGAAACCCCCAGGCTAACTAGATATGCAGTCCTGGGGGTTTCTCTGGAAAGATGCCAAAATGTATAGGCTCTGAAATCTGATTTACTGAGTTACATGTGGTTCTGTTATTTGTTAATTATGTGAACTTGAGAAAATCCATATATTTACAGAACCTGTTTCTCTCATCCTTGTAAAGTCACTGACAAGGTGCAGGCCGTTATGATAGATCCTATACAGACACAACAGCCATTAGACTTTACTGAGCATCTGCTATGTACCAGCTATTATGCTTGTTGTTGAGAAGATTGTTGAATAACATACCTCGATGCCCTGTCTTTGTGGCACTTACTATCTTAAACAGTAGCACAAGTATTGCATTCCTAATTCTGGTGATAATTTTGGATTCCTGCAGCCAGAAGCAGCAGTTTACTCAGACTTGCTTCCAATTTTCTATTTCTCTGGGCATTGCTCCCCTTGGCCAGGTTAAGGTATTCAGCATTCATACCAGCAGCTAACGCAGAGTGCAAAGACCGCAGATCTGAGATATCAGGATGCTACACATTTGTCTCCTGTAAAACATCAGAACTTTTTTGTCAACGTAGAAGGTCACCTGCATTGTAAGATGCTCTGTTCTCGTCTTTTAATCGGTGATTGTGTCTTCGTCATTCTTTGACCGTGTAAGACAAATTTCAGGGTAATTTGGTTTGTATGAGAATGAAGGACTGTTATTATTTCACTGAATTATTTCTTCAGAGTGTATGATCACATGCGTAAGTGCATATTCCCAACTCAATCTTACTAACATGCTGAGGTGTTCTTATGTCTATTACTGAGCTGTAGTTGTATAATTTGTTTCTGCAAATTGTTAAGAATGATGTGACTCAGAAATAGAGAACAGATTTGTGGTTGCCGGTGTGGGGGTGGGTGGGGGAGCAAGGGAGGGAAGGATTGGGAGTTTGGGCTTAGCGAGGAAAAGTGTTATATATAGAATGTGTAAACAGTAAGGTCCTGCTGTATAGCACAGGGAATTGTATCCAATATCCTGTGATAAACCATAATGAAATAGAATATGAAAAAAGCATATCAGTCTATCTATATGAGTCCCTTTGATATACAGCAGAAATTAACCCCACATTGAAAATCAACCATACTTCAATAAAGTAAATGGAATATAAAGCGGCATGACTGGATGAAATAATTATTTAGATTTACTAAAGTGTTGTAACATTTCAGCATATAAAGGCATCTTATAAGCGATGTGGTCCAATCTCACTCCTCCTACTCCATCTCCCACCGTCGTATTATGATTAATTTAGCTCTATCCTGGGTCAGGAAGATCCTCTGGAGAAGGAAATGGTAACCCACTCCACTACTTTTGTCTGGAAAATCCCATGGATGGAGGAGCATGACAGGCTACAGTCCATAGGGTCGCAAAGAGTCGGACACGACTGACCAACTTCACTTTCACTTTCAAAGCATCAGGAACCCGCGGTTGTCTAGTTCTACTTGAATACAATGATGAAAGCAAACTCATTCTTGAATGGACCGTTTCATGTTGGGTCAGCATCTTTTGTGAGATGTTCTATTGTGTGCAAGAAGACTGAACTACAGGTTAAAATAAGTAGACTTCAAGTCAAACTTCTGGTCCTTCTGGTGGGGGAGCAGTTCAAAACAGGAATGTATTGTTTTCCTGTATCAATTTACTCTTTCTCCTTACCTGCCCTTTCACTCCCCTAGCAGCCTAAATGTGCACCTGATTTAGAGTGAAGTCCTGCATTCTTTATCATTTTGGTCAAAAATTTATCCTCTGTTATGTTTCTGGTCCCACCTTTGATATTAATTGGTTACCATTTAAGAATTAGATTATCCATCCATTCGTAACTGATATAGATCGTTAGCCCGAAGTACCTGTGTCTCCCTGACAGGCACCTACTAGATACTGAGAACACAGTGTAAGATGTGACTTTATTTAAGTGTGCTAAGCTTGCTGTTCTCTCCAAGGGAGAATAGATTGATGAAAACCAGGAATCAGTAAGTGAGAGAGATTCATGTTGTAGTGATCATTGTTAACCCCTTTGGGTTCTAAAGATGCTGATGCTCTCCCAGTAACTCTAGAGGAAGACAGGAAATTTGAGGAACTCTCCTGGGATTTCCTTTTGGATTGAGTGGAACTTCAAAGTAAGTTCCGACGTCAGAGCTACAGATGTTCACATGAGGAGCTGATTTCCCCCGTAGTTCACTGAGTCCTATTCTACATCACTCACTCTCCAGGAAGAGGTTGGCAAGCACGGTAATTAAGTCATTCTTTGGTATTAAGATAGGCACTCAGAGGAGACTTTATCTTTTTTTTGGCTCTACTGTATTGATACTAGAAGTACTTCAGTGTCCTCAAGAATTCTGAAGAAGAAGGTGGAAAAGTAGTTTGTACTTTTATAATTTGACAGCCACAGAACTATCTCTGGTCATCTGATCTTTAAGGGTAAATTTACTAATTTTAAATTCAGAAATAAATTGAACATTTAGAAAAGCAAAAAGGTATTTTTCTTCTAGCCTCAATAATCAGAAAGTGCCATAAGTTCAAAGTAGTTTAGCCTTTCATAATAAGTTGGCTGAAATCACTAGATGTTAGATTAGTTTAGCTGTTTTCTTCTCTTATTGTAAGGACAATATAGGCTCAATATAGAAATTTAGAAGAGTGAAGTACAAACTGTCCGTAGTATAATTAAACAGGGATTAGCCAATGCTTGTATTAGTTTTGACTAATCTCACTGCACACTTAAATTTTAAAAATGAATGCAGTATTTTATTTTAAATAAAAAAGTATGTATCTAATTTAAAAAAGAGAGATGGGTGACACTGAAGAATAGGGTGGGAGGGGCTCTTATTCTGAGGGCAGTGCTATTGAATATCAGGCACTTTCCTCTGTTTTCTGTTATTCATCCACTGTCATCCATCCACTCGTCCTTCCCTTGATGTTCCCTCTGCTATGTCTCAGGAGTTCTGCTAAAATTGAATGCAGAATTGAGGGAACTCAGGGTTTTATGTTTAGAGTAGATAAGGTTTCAGCTCACTAGACCTCACATTTCTAAATTTCTTCACTCTTCTTTAAATTACTATTTTGAAAATAAAATGAGACAGTGTTCTTTCCTTCCCTTCCCTTCCTTTACCTTACTCCGCAAACACTTTCTGAGCCCCAAGAGCATGACAGACACCTTACTAGGCAGTGGGAATGCAAAGGAAAGTGGAAATGCAAATGTTTCCTCCCATGGCTTTTAAAGTTTTAAACTTGTAATTAGGGGATATTATGCAAATATATGAAAGATAGTGAGGGTGTAATTACATTGATGCTCACAATTCAGCTCAATTATGTTGTGGTCCTGTTATGATCCCTGAAATGGAAGATGCAACATGAATGACCAATGAATGACCAGGATTGCTCACTGTATACCCGACACTCGGTGCTCCTCGCCAAGGCTGCAGGGAGTGACCACAGGGGTTCATCTGGTTGTAGGTGACACAGATCATGGGTGTGGGGCTGAACTTGGAATCCCAATTTGAGGTAGCTTTGTGAATTGAGGTCTAAGTTTTCCTCTGACTTCCTCTTTCCCTTTGCTTTTAAGACTTTTGCTAACGGGTGCCTGCCTACCACTGTGATTTACTGAAACAAAACTATTAGGATGCCAGGCTAGTTGCTCAGCAGCGTGTGAACCCGTGACTCCCGCACTGGCAGGTGGATTCTTTATCATCGAGACACCAGGGAAACCCAAATCATTACTTTTTTGTAGTGGCCTTTGCTGTTCCCCACACTCTATTTTGTGAGTTAAATAAATTTAACATATGCACTCCGTCGCCACCTCCCCCCACCACCCCAGCTTTCTTTCTGTATCAGAGCCTTGGGGCATGTATTTGAATCCAGGAAATTTACTTTAAATCTTATGTTGTTAAGATTTCCACTTGCTGATAGTAAATTCTATGGAAAAGTTCCCTAAAAACCTCTGAATTTCAGTCATTTCATTGTTGAAATGCAGGAATGGTCTCTGGTTGGCTGTGAGAATAGATTACATATGTAGATGCAAGATGTTTACCAGATAATAAGTAATCAGTGCGTGTGACAGTAATAGTAACAGTAACAATAACAAATATTTTCTGTTTGTGTTATCTCCCACAAAGCTGTGGGTCTTTGAGGGCAGAGACCATGTCTGCGTTGCTTATAATCATGTTTGGTGCATAATTAACCAATGAATGGATGAGGTCTTTGTACCACAGCCAGGCCAACATCTTACCACTGCAGCCAATTTGCATGTGGCCCTTATCCCGGTATAATTAGCAGAAGCAGCCCTTAGGAGAGATGGTCCTCACACTTCCAGATGATGCATGATGTGTGAGAATTTGGGATGTCTTTGGCATCATGATCTCACAGAGAAGGTCCTGGGGTGGGTTGACAGAACAGTCTTGATACATTGAAGTGAACAGGTTTAAACAGACACATGAAGACCAACCAAGAGAGCAGCAGCTTATTAGCATGTATTCTGATTTCTCAGGACCAGATGTGGAGTCTTATGAACATTTGCTCCCTGTAAATTGCTATTCTTACACACCCACAGGTCTTTATTTGTAATGTTAAGTTGATTACTTCAATGAGCCATGTTCAAGTGTGTGTATGTGTGTGTCAATATTAATAACTGGATGAAAGAAATGAATATGGAAACACAATACTCTGCCTTTTAAGATCACGAGGGCTCTGGATTTTGCTGAGATTTGCTAAAAATAATTTTCCAGAAGAAAGAGGAAGTACACAGTGTTTGCTAAGAGCTTTTTTCTCCATTTTTTCAGGATGGAATTTTGGGAACTTTTCACTCAGCTTGCAGATAGGCTTTATTATAGTGTTTTCAGATAGCTGTATATAGTTGAGGATGTTATGAAGTAGAAACAGCTTCAGTTATTATACAGTTAATATTTACATTTTCTGTTTTTCAAATAGATCATCTCAGATTATAAAACCAATTCTGCAAAATAGGTATCTTATCTCCATATTAGAGGCAAAGTAACTGAAGCTCAAATAAATGTGTTAATTTCTTCAGTTCACATAGTTAGCGAGATCTGAGTTTTACTTAGCTTATTGTTTTTTCAAAACCTATGCTGTTCCCTTCTCCCTCAGTTATTTCTAAATACAAAGGAAAGGACCATCAAAATCTAAGAATATGATAGGATTTACTAATCAGAGGCCATTGATAAATGTATGGAAAATATGGCACGAATAAGCTCTAACATAAATAATAACAGTATTTTGAATGACTTAATTTTTGATAGCAAAACTGTGATGGGCAAGAGTGACACATGTCAATACATTCTGAGTCTCAGGAATGCATGTATATGAATGGGAACATCCATGAATCATACTTTATTCAAATTTTTCTTTTTTAATAAAAATGCTAATAGAATATTAAAATGCACATAAATTAAAATGATCATAAATTTGGATTAATATCACATTAATGAATTATATTCCCACATTCATTAAGATGAAGTGGCATTTCAATATTTCCTCTTGTTAATAAGTTTAGTACAATAAATGAAATGGATACAATTTGAGGTTCAATAAATATTTGATGTAATCTTATGTTTTAACTTTTAAAAATATTCAGAAGTAAAATAGGCGATCTAGATGCATTTGGACGCGTTGTTGCTGTTTTATGTCTTTTGTATAATCTTTTCTTTTCATTTATTGAGGAGCTAAATAAAATTTAAATTGGCAAAGAAAGTGATAAAATCTGTTCTGAATCAAAAGTGATCCCAAGAGAACACAATGCCTTTTGAGTTTCTAGGAGTTTCTTTGCACAAGACTTTTTTTCTTCAATATATACATATATATATTTTAAGGAACAGGTATTTAAAAATCTCATGATGCGAGAACGAACTATGCACACCATAAACAATTCTTATGGCGCTTGCCAGATCTTTTGTGTTGGGGTTATGTGTGTGCTCGTCTCAGCCTCTCCTCTTTCCCCACATAAGTCAGTTGCTCAGTCATGTCCGACTCTTTGTACCTCCATGGACTGTAGACCGCCAGGCTCCTCTGATCATGGGGATTCTCCAGGCAAGAATACTGGAGTGGGTTGCTGTGCCCTACTCCAGGGGTCTTCCCAACCCAGGGATCGAACCCAGATCTCCTGCATTGCAGCGGATTCTTTACCATCTGAGCCACCAGGGAAGCCCAATAACTAATTATATTGGCATTTAAATAATTGTGTTTATCTGAAAATATGTGCATTTAAGGAATATTTTACAACTATAATCCAATGAATTTTCCTTTTAAAAATGCAAATTAAAAATATATATTCTTGTTTTATTTTATTTTTTAATAGGAGTCTATATAGTATAAAGAAAAAGCCCCATATATCAGAACACTTTTGTCTCCCTCCTGAGAATAAACTATGAAATTTTGGGATTCTGTTTTCCCCAGTACATACCAAAATGTTTTAGGCAGAGTAGGTGTTCAATAAATATTTATTGCCATGATTGAAGATGGATCTGAATTCCTGCTGCAAAGTTTTTATTTCTCAAAGAAGTCCCATTTCTGGAAAATGTGCTCCCATAATCTGGTCTCAGTCATCTTTGTAGAATGGGAATAATTTTCCTGGACTAGAAGAATTATACAAATCAAAGGGGAAAAAATAACTTACACAAACATAAGGTCTTAATATCCATCAGATTGTTAGAATTATATCAGCGTTATGAATAGAGCAGCCAGAGCTGAGTTAAACTTTAGGCCGGCTGCACTTGTTTCTATCAAGTAGAAACTGTAGAGATGTTACAATATACCTTCTCAAACTTCCCTTTTCTTGTGTTTCATATGAAATATTCCAATTCAATGACTTTTGGAAAAAATGAGAAGAATTAGTACATGAGAAGTGATTCACACAGTTTTTGGCACACAGATAGTAGCCCATAAAAATAACTAATAATAATAATAACTTTAAATTTATTAAATTGAAAAGAATGCATACATTTTTATATATTCTTATCAATCTTTTTATCATTCTAATTGCACATTAGTTAATACTAAGCAAGTAAATATATGAATAAATTGAAGGAACACATATACTTTAGTGTTTTCTGCTCAATTTTTTTTATCATTGTAAATGTGTATCAATTTATACTGAACGGGCCAGAGTATTTTTTAAAGGCATTCAAACATATTTGTTTGACTCTCATATACTGTACTTGATATACAGACGGTTGCACAGACTCTCTGTGCAGCTACTGTTGGCAGAAATTGATGAAGTTATAATCACTGTAGAAAGAAACAACGTTATATTGAAACAGGAGGTATTTAAAACATACTTTGCAAATTGCCACATCATTAACCAATGTCCCCTTTCATTTTAGCTACACACAGACCTGGATCCTGGGAGCAAAAAAATCAAATACATCCTGTCAGGCGATGGAGCTGGGACTATCTTTCAAATCAATGACGTAACAGGAGATATTCATGCTATAAAAAGACTTGACCGAGAGGAAAAAGCTGAGTACACCCTGACCGCTCAGGCAGTGGACTGGGAGACGAATAAGCCTCTTGAACCTCCGTCTGAATTTATTATTAAAGTCCAAGACATCAACGACAATGCCCCAGAGTTTCTCAACGGACCCTATCATGCCACTGTGCCAGAGATGTCCATTTTGGGTATGTATGCTTCCATTTTCACAGAACTGTTAAGAATCATCTTTAAAATAGCTTTTGGCATCAGGGATAGTGTGTGACTGAATAAGAGACATTTATTACCGTCTTATCTCTAATTTGCATTTCCAAATCCCCATTTTTGGCCTCAGTTCCACAGCTCAATAGCTTTAGTCCCTGAGTAATAGGAACTGACGAAGCAGTTTTATTAAAATCTCTCTCCTTGCACGACAGTACTTCAATAGGCTGAATTTGTATTCCTCTCATAGACCTGGAGTTCGAGTATTGTTACTGAGGCGGATTTATCAAGATTTGTTCCAACATGCCAGACTAATCCTATTGATATTTGCTTGATGTTTAATTATTTGTTTGTGTGTATTCACATGCAGATATAGCACATAGAGAAATAGAAAAGTGTCTAGGTCTGTAGTCAGCCAGATATTTCACTGAGCTGGTGGGTAGAGTCTAGAGTGGATTAGGAAATCAGCTACTAGAGGCTTGTGTGTTGTGCTTATCTTACTTGAACTGAACTTTTAAAAGAATCCTTGCTATCACCAATGACTCACTCCCACTTTTTGTGAGCCATTGAAATATTCATTATACTCTACAGAACAACATTTATTTCAAAACACGGTTTCCTACCTTTTTCTTCCTTTTTTTTGTATTTGCTTATTTATCCCCAAATCAGTGTTATCTGGTAGTTCAGCTGGTAAAGAATCTGCCTGCAATGCAGGAGACAATAGTTCGATTCCTGGGTTGGAAAGATCTGTTGGAGAAGGGATAGACTACCCAGTCCAGTATTCTCCGGTTTCCCTGGTGGCTCAGATGATAGAAAATCCACCTGCAATGCGGGAGACCTGGGTTTGATATCTGGGTTGGGAAGATTCCCTGGAGAAGGGAACAGTTACCCACTCCAGTATTCTGGCCTGGAGAACTCCATGGACAGAGGAGCCTGGCAGGCCACAATCCATGGGTTGCAAAGAGTTTGACACGACTGAGAGACTTTCGCTTCACTTCATCCCCAAACTCTGGCCTTGATACAGGAATTCCTGACCCAGGACTTTGTACCAGGATAAAAGGGAATTTTAGAGTTCTTCCTTGTCTGACAAAAGTAGTAGACAGAATCTAAGATCCAGGGCCCTAGATCACCAAAGTCATTCCTAAGCATATAGTGGAATGGATAGTCTAGTTTGTTTCAAACTGCATTTAAGGCAACCTATAAAGATTTCAGTTCAGTTCAGTTGCTCAGTTGTGTCCGACTCTTTGCGACCCCATGAACCACAGCACGCCAGGCCTCCCTGTCCATCACCAACTGCCGGAGTTCACTCAAACTCCCGTCCATTGAGTTGGTCATGCCATCCAGCCATCTCATCCTCTGTCGTCCCCTTCTCCTCCTGCCCCCAGTCCCTCCCAGTATCACAGCAAAATCACATAAATTAGAAGTAGGTGAACATAATGTGATAAAACACATACATACACACAAATAGAGATACAAATCAAAAACCCAAATTAGGTAAATAGGTTGGCTTAATTTGATCTCTTATTTTTTAACCTACACTGTAACTTTGGTAAATGCACTCATTGCAGCAGCAAATCAGAATTGACTTCAGGTGTTCACATCTTACCAGTGTATTTCTTCTACCAAGACTCTATTTTGTCTATTTCTTGTGTGAAGAATCCTATTTTTATGTATTTTTTCCCTTCTTATCAAAATCAAGTCACTCCTCTATGGTAGGCTGAAATGATACTTTTTCTAGGAAAAGTTTGTGGGAAACTTCTAGGGATTTCTAGCAGGAAGTTCTCTCTCTTCCATCACTACTACAACAGAAAGGAACCCACAAATGATCAAAAACACCTTCATGTTCATACTTCTTTTAAATTCTGACAGGTAAACAGGAGCTGAGAAATACTACATTTCTTTCTTTCTTTTTATTTGCTTCTTATTTCATCAAGTTATTTAGGGCAGAGAACTTGCCTAATCCATCTTAAAAAAAACCTTTTTATTGTGTATTGAGGTATAGATGATTGACAATGTTGTGATAGTTTCAGGTGGAACAGAGAAGGGGACTCAGCCACACAAGTTCGTGTATTCATTCTCCCCCAAGTTCCCCTCCCCTCTGGCTGCCACATAACACTGAGCAGAGCTCCATGTGCCGTACAGCAGTTCCTTCTTGGTTATCCATCTTAAATATAGCAGTGTGTACCTGTCCACCACACTTCCAAACTCTTCCATCCCCCGTTCATTCCCGACAACCATAAGTTTGATCTCTAAATTTATGAGTGTGTCTCTGTTAGTGTAAGGTGATTTTAAAGGACCATTACCACTTGCAATACGTACAGAATTGTTGTTGTTTAATCACTAAGTCGTGTTCACTTCTTTATGACCCCATGGACTGTAGCCTGCTAGGCTCCTCTGCCCATGAGATTTCCCAGGCAAGAATACTGGAGTGGGCTGCCATTTCCTTCTCCAGGGGATCTTCCTGATCCAGGGAGAGAACTCACGTCTCCTGAATTGGCAGATTAATTCTTTACTGCTGAGCCACCTGGAAGCCCCACATACAGAATACTTAATTACAAATAAATGATCAACAGAAAGCTGCTATTTTTTCCTCATTATTGTAATTTCTACATCTTTAATGGCCAAGTATATACCTATGTATTGTAGATGTGTCAGAGGCTTCCATTCCTGTGTATATGAGTCATGTCCCTGATAAATACGCTGAGGGAAAACAATAAAATACAGACTTCTACAAACGTCATGGTCAATTTCTGCTAAGGAAAGGAATTTAAAGATATTATTAGCTATATAACACAATGTGTATGTGGACCTATACATTGTTCCTTTATCTGAAAGATTTTTCTTTATAAGAGTATGGCAATATAGTATAGTATTTCTTTATAAATATAGTATAGTATTTATACTATATTTATACTGCTCAATACTAGACTATGTTTACAATATACTATAGTATTTCTTTATAAATATAGTATAGTATTTATACTATATTTATACTGCTCAATACTATACTATATTTACAATATAGTATAGTATTTCTTTATAAAAGAAATAATCTACACTAACTTACATAGTTATTTTAAAAATGCTTAGCTTGTTACATCTCTGCTGAAAACCACATGGAATATGCTGCAGTTGAAAGAAGGGGGTTTTGAAACCAAATGGATGAAATTTTGAATATCTGCTTGACTTTGAAATTCAAGGAGGTGAAACTGTTGCTTATTTCCCTTAGCCACAATGCAAAGATAACAACTTCTATCTTGCTTTCAGTTTTTGAGAATCGCTTGATAAAACACAAGGTAAAGGCATGCCATAAAGTAAGTAAGTGTTCAGTAATTGGTAGGTGTGGTTTATAAAATTATTTTTATTAATCTCATTCCCGTATTACCTTTGGACTGTTCCTCTGTATCGATTTTATGCATCGGGCGTCTGGTTTCTGTTTGACTCCAGCCTCTCTGGTTAAAGGAGGAAGAGGCAGCTGCACTATTTTATTGTCAAGTGTGAATTATTCCCTTCATTTCTCATGAAGGTGAATATCAGGATGAAGGTCAGCTCCTATCTCTGTTCTCTCCCTATCACCACTGTTCTCTTCCAGCCTGCCTCTTCCCTCCCTGCCTTGCTTCTTTCATTTTTCTTCCTTTGCTACTGCAGAAATGCCAAAACCTGCGCCTGAACACCCTGAAGAATGCCAGCAAGGACTGGGGGATTTCGCTGTTGCAGAGAGAGAAAAATAAAATTATAATTGAGAAATTTACCAATATTACATTGAAATGAATGTGATATTCCAGAACTGTCTGCCAGTTGACAGGCTGTCAAGACAAAACACACATATATATTTGCCCAAATGGCAGCCAAATTATTTTAGAAGTATCTTATTTGGAAACTGGAGGCAGAGCTCTTTTATATTCTACTGTTTATTTCAGAACTTGATGAGAATTCACTTTTATAGCAATACTGCGTAAAGAGCGATGTGTGAGCTTGTCTGATTTTTACTGTGGATCCCAAGCTAGCAAGGTTAAAGTTGGCTTTTCAGTGAAAATTTGCCCACACTTAATACCTTCCAGACACTTTAAATATTTTTATGCTATTGGATATTGGAGTGAAGGACTGTAGACCCTGATTGTGTTTTTACACCTATGCTGAGTTGCGTCTGACTCTTTGCTACCCTGTGGACTATAGCCCACCAGAATCCTCTGTCCATGGAACTTTTCAGGCAAGAATACTGGAGTGGGTTGCTATTTCCTACTCCAAGGGATCCTCCCAACCCAGACATCAAACTCTCATCTCTTGCATCCACCCCTGGGTTCAGGTAAAATGAACTCTGTATTTAGCTTGGAAATAGAATCTCGGATAATTTGTCTGCAAATCTGCTTTCTACCTGTGTTAGTGATATAACCCATCTAAGCCTTACCTTCTCTGTGTAGCGTGCATAAGAATCCTTACCTAAGAAAATATGTTTGGAAAAATTCAATGAGTATATTCGAATCACTTGGCATAGCCATAGAGTTGGTGCTCAGTTGATATTTGTTTCTTCACAAACAACCATCTTTGAGCTGCTTATACTAGTATCATTCAATAAATTGTGCATATGATATGAATGCCTTGAAAGTGAAGTGAAAGTCGCTCAGTCATGTCTGACTCTGCGACCCCATGGACTAGATAGTACAAGGAATTCTCCAGGCCAGAATACTAGAGTGGGTAGCTGTTTCCTTCTCCAGGGGATCTTCCAACCCAGGGGTCGAACCCAGGTCTCCCGCATCACAGGTGGATTCTTTACCAGCTGAGCCACAAGGGAAGCCCCGAAATACCGGAGTGGGTAACCTATCCCTTCTCCAGTGGATCTTCCCCAGGGATTGAACCGGGTCTCCTGAATTGCAGGCAGATTCTTTACCAACTGAACTATGAGGGGAGCCCTGTGAATGCCTTAGTCAAGGAAAAGTTGCTCAAGAAGCCTTAACTTTGTGTTTCACAATTGCATACATTGCAATGAACCCTATTGTATTCTAAAGGGTATATTAGTAAAGATGGAGATAAAGGGATGGATGAGAAAGCCAAGTAGGACTTGAGCTGGTATGAATGACTGTGTTGTTGAGTGCAAAGTTGTATAAAACATGGCACTGGAGGTTTTCTTAGTTTTCTTTGAGATGCAAGGCTTCTCTAATGGTGATCAATGTGTGTTAAAAAAGTTGCTATATTCCCAATGCTGTTAAAAGTGTGCAATATTCACAACAGTCTTTTAACATTAGTACTGATATTAACTTTTCTATTCATTATTTTTAATCAGAAAAGTGGGGAAAATAATAGATAATCCAAACTGAGATATTAAATGGTGGAGCTGGGATTGAATCCAGATATGTGGCTCTTCTTTCCAAGGTTTTAACCAGTATGCTATAGTAAACTTTGATAATATCTCTAGAGAACCTCACTTATGTATGCTCTATAATTCCACTGCCTAATGATTCTGTTGCCTATCAATAATAATTACTGTTTTTCCAAGGTGGAAGAGCTCTTTAGGTTAGCATACTTTCCAAATTAAATTGAGGAGCTGGACAAAGAAGACAGGAGTTGGACAAAGAGAAGTGTGGGTGAAATCTTACACAGTTTTAAAAATAGGAATATCAGCATGTTAAAAATATAAGAACAATATATCACATAGAAATTCAAATCACAGTAAAATTAATTGAGAGCCATTTGGTGAATAACTGGGGCTGAAGTGCTGTTAATATTAAAGTAAAAACTAAAGAGAATAACTGGGATTGACTCTGGATTTCCTGGTGGTGACTGTAAAAGAGAATGCACTCTCCATCAAAAAATATTAATCAAAAAATCAGAAGGTCAAGAGGTTACTTAGTAAAATTTATTTTGGAAAGGAAAATCTCATTGCTTTGCAAAGGATCATAACTATAGAGGTTATGGATGTCAGTACATAATATGCAAGGGGACTTACTCTACTTGAAACAGTGACTCAGCCAAAGGTAAAGTGTTAACATTTGAGAGTAGTTTTAGTGTTGACCCTTCTATGTTTTATTCTCACTCTCCTGTCTTCTCTTACCATTAGTAGTATGTCTTTTCTGTGTAATTTTGTTCTATTTTGGTATGTGTATGTGTGCTAAGTCACTTTAGTTGTGTCTGACTCTTTGCAACCCCATAGACTGTAGCCCACCAGGCTCCTCCGTCCATGGCATTCCCCAGGCAAGAATATTGGAGTGGGTTGCCATGCCCTCCTCCAGAGGATCTTCCCAACCCAGGAATGAAACCCGTGTCTCTTGTCTCCTGCATTGGCAGGTGGCTTCTTTACTGCTAGCACCACCTGGGAAGACTTTTTTATGGTAAACGTCTTCAAACCCAAGGCCCGTGTAAAGTTCATCATTTTTAATTTGGAATACATTTAATCTTAGAGAGAAGTTGCAGTTGTAGTCCAAATTAATGTTTCCTCAACTTTTAGAGGGTGCATTGCTGAGATGATAACCCATCACCGTGAGATTCTTCAATCAGTCTTTGCCACATGGATGATTTTCTACACAAACACAATTCAACCTTCAAAATTAGGGAATTAATAGTGATACACCATTGCTAGTGCATGCACCCACCTTAATCAGATGTCTCCAGTTGTCCTAATAAAGTCTTCTTATAGCAAAAGGATCAAATCTACACCCCCACATGCATTACCATGAGTTCACCTCTATACCTCCAATGCCAAAGCAACACCACAAAGTTCATTCTAATTGTTTCTTTTTCTCCAACAGTGAGAACCCTGTTTCTTTTCCCTTGATGTATTTGGTGTTAGCATCACCCCTCACTGCTGTAGTAAGTGATTCTCATTTGCTGCTCTGCCCGTCCCCTGACTCCCTGACACAAATGTTTATCGCCGTTTCACTCTACCTCCACCTTCCTGCCTTTCTGTGAATTCTTACTCGCCCAGCCATACTTAATGGCTTTTGGAATGAACTGTTTAGGTGGCAGGCAGTCAGGAATGGAGGCAGGAAACTATATGATACTCTCAAATTCTATTCTCTTGTGTATTTCAGTTGTACAACAGACCTGTGGCAGTGGCTCCAACCTGTGCTCAAAATAGATTTACTGAAAAAAATCAAAGTTAACTGGTAAACACCAAATTAAAGAAAGTAAAATGATTGTCTTACATCAGACTGTTTAGAGTATTAGTATGTAAGAATTGGATAAATTCATATTTTATGCCCTTTTGGAGATTTCAGACATTTATATGATCCCAGAAACTATTTTTAAAAAGTATCTTGCAAAACTGCATAATTTTATACTATGAAACTTATAAAAACACATGTCTAATGAGAAGAGAATTTTGAATCTATGTTAGGTCACATGTTAATTTAACATGCAGCTAAACAGTCAAATTTGCAATTTCTAAAGAGCAAATTAAAAATTATGATGACTCTAGCTTATATGCATTAGCTTGTTATTCTTGTCACTGCCCGACAGACATTTTCATCCCATAAAAAGAAGTTTCCCCAATTAATAATTAGGAATTCATTTTCATATTTTTTATTATTAAAGAAGCAGTTTATGTTACAGAGGCTTAAAAGATCAAAGGATGTTCATACTGACAAACTGTCTTAAACCTAACATACATCTTTTTCATAGTGTAGAGGTGGTGGTTTTCCTTCTCTCTCTCGGCTAGATTTTGAAAAGATTTGGTAGCATTTCTCTATTTTAAAGGAGAGATGCAAAGTGAGAGAGAAAAACATATTTTGATGGATTTGATTATCGTTTTTGTCTTATTTGATTCAGAGTGACAAACAAATTTGAAATTCTTTAGGAAAACATGGGTGGGAAATCATGAAGATTGAAATAAACACTTTTCGAAGAAATCCAGCTGCTCTACCTGGTATCAGTATCTGTAACAGCTGTGGTTTCCAAACTCCAAGAAGGGAAAGGACTGTACAGTTTCTGTTCTGCAGAAGGCAGGGACCTGCATTGTTCGTGTTGTTCAGTTGCTAAGTCGTATCTGACACTTTGCAACCCCAGGGACTACATAGACAGTTGGTATAGTAACTGAATGTTTTCTTGTATCTTATGGTAAAAATGAAGCAGTGATTTCTGATGTGCAGATTTTGGTGATTCCCAAAGGTCTCCCTAATTGATCTATGGCTTAGAAATTACTGGAGTATACAAATGGGAAAGTTACTGGCAATAAACTGTGAGAGGTACCTAAAACCACTTAGTCTTCCAAAAGGCATTGTAATTTCTACATGGTGGCTAAGAACAAGATTGGTGTATAATCATGGGGATATAAACAAGGTTTATTTGAAAGGCTTCTGTGAAGAGAAAACTCCTTCCATCAAATTTTGCTTTAATGCTTACTCCTCTGTACTCTCTAAACCGTAAGGGGACATTTTATGAATCAATTAAGTGATAACAATATACAATCAATTTATTGTACTCTTTCTAATGGGATTCTTACTATTTTTTGGTCAACTTATAATCTGATATCTTTTTTTTTGATGTATGCACGTGTATTCATCTCCTCTTTTTGTATTTTCTATTTTTACATGTCTTTTTTAAAAATTTTATTTTATTTTTAAACTTTACAATATTGTATTAGTTTTGCCAAATATCGAAATGAATCTGCCACAGGTATACCCGTGTTCCCCATCCTGAACCCTCCACCCTTCTCCCTCCCCTCCCCTCCCTCTGGGTCGTCCCAGTGCACGAGCCCCAAGCATCCAGTACCATGCATCGAACCTGGACTGGCGACTCGTTTCATACATGATATTATACATGTTTCAATGCTATTTTCCCAAATCTCCCCACCCTCTCCCTCTCCCACAGAGTCCATAAGACTAATCTATACATCGGTGTCTCTTTTGCTGTCTCGTACACAGGGTTATTGTTTCCATCTTTCTAAATTCCATATATATGCGTAGGTATACTGTATTGGTGTTTTTCTTTCTGGCTTACTTCACTCTGTATAATAGGCTCCAATTTCATCCATCTCATTAGAACTGATTCAAATGTATTCTTTTCAATGGCTGAGTAATACTCCATTGTGTATATGTACCACAGCTTTCTTTATCCATTCATCTGCTGATGGGCATCTAGGTTGTTTCCATGTCCTGGCTATTATAAACACTGCTGCGATGAACATTGGGGTACACGTGTCTCTTTCCCTTCTGGTTTCCTCAGTGTGTATGCCCAGCAGTGGGATTGCTGGATCATAAGGCAGTTCTATTTCCAGTTTTTTAAAGAATCTCCACACTATTCTCCATAGTGGCTGTACTAGTTTGCATTCCCACCAACAGTGTAAGAGGGTTCCCTTTTCTCCACACCCTCTCCAGCATTTATTGCTTGTAGACTTATGGATTGCAGCCATTCTGACTGGCGTGAAATGGTGATATCTTTAATTTTAATGTTCTATGGGCTAAATATCAACTCAAATACGTGAATGCAGATAGGATAGCTTGTGATGGTGGTTTAGTGGTTTAGTTTTTAAGTTGGGTCTGACTCTTGCAACCCCATGGACTGTAGCCCACCAGGCTCTTCTGTCCATGGGATTCTCCAGGCAAGAGTACTGGAGTGGGCTGACATTTACTTCTATTATAGGATAGCTTGCTGCTGCTACTGCTGCTAAGTCGATTCAGTCGTGTCCGACTCTGTGCGACCCCATAGACAGCAGCCCACCAGGCTTCCCCATGCCTGGGATTCTCCAGGCAAGAACACTGGAGTGGGTTGCCATTTCCTTCTCCTATAGGATAGCTTAGGGAAGTTATTAAACTTATATAGAAATCTACCTTCTAGAGTCACTTTGAAAATAGTTAAAATTATAGAACTACTCATTTTAGGTCTGCCTCAGGAACTCCAGACCCAACTCTATTTCGGGGTTTCATTGCCAACATAAAGTGGACGTTTTCAATGGTCTCTTCTTGTAGATTTGGACTGTTGACTTAGGAATTTCATGGAAACACCAGAAATCTTCGAATTCTTTCTAGAAGATGAATTCTCAATCATTAGCCAGTAAATTTTTTTTCAGTATGGTATAAATCAAAAGAGAATCTTATAAATACCTCATTTGATTTTACAAGTTGTAATATTGGTGTCACTGTTGTTCTATATAATAGAATATTACATAAAAA
Organism: Bos javanicus; assembly: GCF_032452875.1. NCBI lineage: Eukaryota > Metazoa > Chordata > Mammalia > Artiodactyla > Bovidae > Bos > Bos javanicus. The sequence continues at coordinate 29,771,574 of NC_083885.1, read as the reverse complement.
TATATTTCAACAGTTCCATAAATACCTGAAACTTGAACCTATTGGAAACACTCTGTCCTTAACGCCATCCCAACTGGTGAACAGAGTGGAATTCCCTGTGGGATGGGATTAATTTAGAGACCTGTATCTCCCATTCATGAGTATCTCTTAATTTGAATTAGTGATTTTGAAGATTAAAATTAAACCTTTGACTCAGCATTTACAGTATCTGAGTGGCGGCAGCATTGAGATCAACCTGTTCATATCAACCAGGTCATCCACTCAATATACCAATTATACAATGGATTCCCAGCCTATTCATAACAGTGGCTAAAGCTAACTTTCTGTTTCTTTCCCTTTTATTTTTTCCCTCCATTTTATCCTTGTGCTCACTCACAATGAAACTCAATTTGATTATCAGATTAAACTCAGTTTAATTATCCTGGTATTGTTTCTTTAAGCTCTTCAGAAATATGTCTTCTACTTACATTTTTTAAGCTTTGTTTATTTATTTTATTATTTTTGGCTGTGCTCGGTCTTCATTGCTGTGTGCTGGCTTTCTCTAGCTGTGGCGAGCGTGGGCCACTCTCTAGTCGTGGTGTGTGGGCTCTTCATTGGGGAGCTCTTCTGTTGGGGAGCACAGGCTCTAGGGTGCACAGCTTCACTAGTTCTGGCACATGGGCTCAGTACTTGCAGCGCATGGGCTCAGTTGACCTGTGGGATGTGGGCTATTCCTGGACCAGGGGTCAAACGCACATCCCCTGTATTGGCAGGCTTATTCTTAACCACTGGACCACCAGGGGAGTCCATCTACTCAGATTTTTTATTTTTCTATTTCTGGATACATTGGGTAACTTCTCTGAAAATTACACCCACTTCCCTGTTGGTAGATTTTCTATGGTGAATAATACTTCATCCAAGTCTACCCTGAACCCTTCTGAAAAGATAAGACATCTACTGCTTCCGATTCAAGTAATCTTCTGGTACTTGAAGTACTGAGAGGTATTCTCATATCAGTAAACCTGCACTTATAAGGAAAATCAAAACACTCAACAACAACAAAAAACATTGTATTGCAGATGGAAGTTTAAGAAACATAGGTGGAATTCTACCCAGACAGTTCCATGATTCTGTTGTCTTTCTATCTCTTTGTCCTCATAGATTGATAAGAATGGATATTTTAGGATTCAACACATTTATTGATTTTTTGAGGCAAAAGGGCAAATCATTCTTAAGTTATTCAAGCCATGTTTGTGTCTAGAGCTCTGTGTATTAGCATCAATACCTACAGTGTTATGACTTTTTGTTACATGCCCATTTCAGAAAATCATGAATTAAAAGGAGCTAGAGAGAAAAAGCATATAGAGTTCAGCCTTTGCCCACATTCGCCTGTCAGAGAAAGGGATGCACTGCATGTCAGGGCAGCTCTGAAACACGCATTTGTGAAATCCTGAAGTCTTGGCTGAAAATGAATGTGGAACACCTTTGTCAATATCTTTTTGAAGTATGTCATGCCCTCCTTACCTCTCAGAGCTGGTAGGGGTTCCTAGAGTTTGAACATTTTTTAATATTATTTCTTTGATTTTTATGTTTGTGCATAGTGGACTTAATAATTGTGCTTCTGGATTCACTGGACTTGGAAAATTGCTATTTGAGTTTTAGGCCCAAATTGCTTTTATTCTTTGGTTGATTAGCAATCACAGTTATGTGACATATATGCCATTTTTTCTATTCTTATCAGTAATGTTACATAAAGAAAAATATGATGAAATTTAAATGGCAGGATAGTCACATGCATAGATAAGCATATAGATCAATACAGGCATGCCTCAGAGATATTGCCAGTTGGGTTCTAGACTGCTGCAATAAAGCAAGTTGCAAAATGTTTTGGTTTCTCAGTGTATATAAAAGTCATGTTTATGCTATACTGTAGTTTATTAAGTATACAATAGCATTATATCTAAAAATGTATACACACTTTAATTTCTAAAACATTACTAAAAAATGCTGACCTAATCATCATCTGACAGCACAGGTTTGCCACATACCTCTAATTTGTAAAAAAAAAAAAAAAATCAAAACATGCAGTATTATGAAGCCTAATAAAACAAAGTATACATGTACATAAAAAAATGGTAAAGAAGATATATAAGCTGTTAAAAGAACTGAGGATAAAGTTAAGTATGTAGATGTATGGAGGAAAGAAATGCAAGTTCGCATGTGTGTGTGTGTGTGTATTTGATCTTATAATTAGATACCCTAAAAAAAAAGTTACATTATGAGGCTGTAAGTGGGAACATACGGATTGTCTCAGACTCATGTCTGATTCTAAGCGAACAAGGCTTTCTTCCTTGTGTCTGGTGTCTGTACTAGAAGACTTTAAAGTCAGTATAATCATATTTGTGCCAGTGTTGAAGATGATTTTATTCATTTTCTTTTTGTCAGGGAACATGACACCAAGGAGTCTTCTCTTTATAACCATGTCAGACTTTCTGGATTTCGTCTTTATATACCAATTATGAATCTTTGCAAGCCGCAAGAGTGGTTTAAGTTCAAGAAATACATGAGGGCAGGAGAGGGGAACTTCACTATATAAAGGTCTCTGGAATAGGTTTTGAGATGTTCATATGTGTTTCTTCTGAAATCCAAAGCAATGTTAAGTCACTTAAGGTTAGCATGATGAATAATTGTTTTAGGACTACACAGAGATTAATATTTAAAAGTTTATGCCAAACACACTATTCATGTATATTCATTTGATCCTAACAACAACCTTATGAAGTGAATTTTATTATTTTTATTTTTTAAAAGAGAAAACTGAGGCACACAAGCTTAAAATATACTCAAAGTCTTATGATGGGTAAAAATAAGAGCTCCTCATCAAGAATGATCAAACCAGTCAATCCTAAAGGAAATTAACACTGGATATTCATTGAAAGAGCTGATGCTGAAGCTCCAATACTTTGGCCACCTGACGCCATGAACTGACTCACTGGAAAAGACCCTGACACTGGGAAAGTGAGAGCAGGAGGAGAAGGGGGCGACAGAGGAGAAGATGGTTGCATGGCATCACTGACTCAATGGACATGAGTTTAAGCAAACTGGGAGATAGTGAAAGACAGGGAAACCTGGCCTGCCTGTCCATGGGGTTGCAAACAGTCAGACACAACTTAGGGACTGAACAACAACATCAGGCATGCAGAGAAACTAGCAGTCCACAGAGTAAGGAAGGAGTGGTTATAGAGATGAGACTATATACAACAGTAGAGTTGATAGACAAGCTCTTGTCTCTGCACTGGGTGACAGGAAGGAAAACCAGAAGTGAAGTGGAAGAGACCAGGAATACACTGGAATCCAAAAGGAGCCTGTACCTGGCACTTCCACCTCAGTGTTCCTGCAGGAGCAGCTGATGCCCTTGGTCACAGGGCTGGACCTGGGCCAGGACGTGGGCATTCTGGAGGAGCACAGCCTAGAGCTGCCTAAGGAGCCGTGAGCTGGATTCTGCTCCCTGTCCTCATGGTGTGCTTGAGAACCTGCTGAGTCAGGCATGCACTGCCCCAGTGTCCAATATCCTTCAATGATGTTGTGTCTGCCTTCTCCACTTCTGCCTGCAACAGCTCACGCCAAACCTAACCAGGACAAACATAGGAAAGGGAATTCTAGAAAAATAATCCCAGTGTAGCTAAACTTATCGAAAACAAAACCATGACAGATACACTTTATTTAGCTTCCGTTGTAGGCTGGGTCCTGTGGAAAACACTGCGTAGATTTTTGGAAAAGAGCATTATATATGTCTAGTGTTATCAGTGCACATTATGTATTATGTAAAACTTTATATATTGTTGGTTGCATGTTATTATCATATCTTTACTGAAAAAAATACAGATATACATTTATTTGTGTTGTGGGCTGAGTTCTATTTCACAAAATTAATGTACTGAAGCTCTAACCCCCAGGACCTTCAAATGAGATTGTATTTGGAGGTAAGGCCCTTGAAGAGGTGATTAAAGTTAAGTGAGGACAAATGGGCAGGCGCTGGTCCAGTCTGACTGGTGTCCTTACCAGAAGAAGGAATTTGGACACAGAGACTCCAGGGGCACATATGAACACAAGGACCGCTGTGTGACAAGGCACAAGAAAAGCAACCATCTGCAAGCCAAGGAGAGACCTCGGGAGAAACCAACCCTGCCAGCGCCTTGGACTTGGACTCCCAGCCTCTAGGACTGTATGAAAATTAACTCCTGTTGTAGAAGTCACCTAGGCTGGAGTGTTTTGTTATGGCAACCCTAGAGGACTAATGTGGTTTAGTGTGGCCATATTAACTTAATTAGGAGGCTTTAGGATCAAAATCCAAAACCAGAGACTTGTTAAATTGGATACCAGTGTTCTCTCTTCTAGAATTATCATGTCCCTGTATAAGCCTTGACTTAAGGTCATATCTTTGGATACATATGGAGCGAACATCTGTTCCCAGCTATGGGATGTTTTTAAAAAATAAAAAATCATATGCTTAAGTGTGTGGAGCTTCTTTTCATTTTAAGTAAACTTTGAATTTGAGTTTTAGATTTATGGAAAGGTTGTGAAATTATAATAGAGTCCCCATATACCTTCACACCCACATTTCACTATTATCAATATTAACATCTTACATTAGTGTGGTAAACTTTTTTAAAATTAATGAATTGATATTGACACTACATTTTAACACTTGTAGGGAGAACTGGTCAGGTATTTTTGTAGAATTTCCCTCATTTTAGAATTGTCTGATGGGTTAGAGTGTCGGGGGAGGAAAACTGACATTTTGTGACATTATCAATGTTGTTTAGTCACTAAGTTGTGTCTGACTCTTGCTGCCCCATGGATAGTAGCTTGCCAGGCTCCTCTGTCCATGGGATTTTCCAGGCAAGAATACTGGAGAGGGTTGTCATTTGCTTCTCCGGGAGATCTTCATGATCCAAAAACCAAACTGGGTCTCCTGCATTGCAGGCAGATTCTTATCCACTGCACCACCAGAGAAGTCCACCTGCTGATGCACGGGAGGCCTCAGGCTCATCTTGTGTATTTATTGCCCCACTTCTGGAATTACCTCTATCTCCAAGGAGCCCTGGTTCCTTTTGTTGGGGCCATTAGAAGCGAAGTATGCTAATTGCACTTGTTGCTGCTGGATTGTCTTTGATTTTAGACTCTCCCAGATGATAGAGGGAGGACAAATATGTGTGGAGATGTATTTATCCACTTGAGTTTTTAAAATACAGTGGTAACATAATTATATTATTTTGTCACAGTTTGAAGTCCATCGTGGGAAACTCCACATCTCATTTTTTTAAATCTACATGTATTAAATTTTTCATGTGCTATTGATTTTGATAAGTTCATTGTGACACATGTTCATCATTACTGTATCAGATGGAATAGTTCTCCTACCTTAAAGAAAGCCGTGAGCTTTACCTATTAACTTCCTCATTCTCTAACCCCCTATTGACTTTATATCTTTGTCTTTTCTAAAATATCCTATAAATATAATAAAATATTATGTCAGTCCAATTCTGTCGTTCAGTCGTGTCTGACTCTTTGTGACCCCATGGACTGCAGCACGCCAGGCCTCCCTGTTCATCACCAACTCCCGGAGTTTACTCAAACTCATGCCTATTGAGTTGGTGATGCCATCTAATCATCTCATCCTCTGTCATCCCCTTCTCCTCCTGCCTTCAGTCTTTCCCAGCATTAAGGTCTTTTCAAATGAGTCAGCTCTTGGCATCAGGTGGCCAAAGTATTGGAGTTTCAGCTTCAACATCAGTCCTTCCAATGAATATTCAGGACTGATTTCCTTTAGGATGGACTGGTTGGATCTCCTTGCAGTCCAAGGGACTCTCAAGAGTCTTCTCCAAAACCACAGTTCAAAAGCATCAATTCTTGAGTGCTCAGTATATACTAAATAGTATTCCTTTGTATGGGTTACCATATTTTGTTCATCCTTTTGTCTATTGAAGTATATTTTGATTGTTTCTGACATTGTGTAATTATAAATACAACTGCTATAAACATTCATGTACAGATTTTTGTTTAGAAATAAGTTTTTAATTCAGTTGAAATACCTAGGAGTATATCTGATGCATCTTTCAATAAGAATGTATTTAGTTTTAATATATATTTTAATAGATTTAACCAAAATATTGGCCACAAAACTCTATCAGTAATATTTAAAACATTATATAAAGACATCCTTCATTCATTAACAGGGAAAACAATGGGAGAAATCGTAGGAAAAAAATCCATTAATATAGACATGAATGGATGTGCTTATATGAGTTCCAGTGATCACGCTGTAAATAGGAATTGTCTTAAAATGTTGTCAGATTTTGGTGCCTTTGGGAAATGCTGCCCCAGAGGATTTTTAAATTTTCCATTCTTCTAGTCAAAATGGGTTCTCCTATTTCTAGTTTTTGAAAATGTGTTCATGGACACTGTTCACCAAGCTGTCACTACCAGTGTTACTCTGCCTGTTTCTGCTTTTTGAAAGTCTATGCTAAAAAAAAAAAAAGAAAAAATTAATACAGGAGTGAAAATCTGGTAGTCAACAACCATCTATGGAGGCTCTCTTTCAAGCTTGTAGTGAGCACCCAAATAATGTCAGCCAAACCCATGTGTGTTTATTCCCTTGGAATGGACCATCTCCCCGATGGCAGTATGGATAACCACAGTATGGATAGCCAGTTTGTGAAGGGTTTCTTTTGTTCTCATACACAGATAGACATTTCACCCAATCTAGTTCAGTTAACTCAACCCCAGCCATTTTCCATAAGGACTGAGAAGATAATGAAATAGATAATGAAATAGTATCTTTCGAAGTAGCTCAACATGGAAATATGTGAACTTAGGCACCATCAGGTAGACATCATCCTTTCATAATATATACTAATATTAGAAAAACAGAAAAGTTATGCTTCTCATGTTGGATTTCTTAGTGTCTGGTTCTAGGAATACACTGTACACTGTCAAAGTCATTCAGTCGTGTCTGACTCTTTGCGACCCCATGGACTGTATCCATGGAATTCTCCAGGCCAGAATACTGGAGTGGGTAGCCTTTTGCTTCTCCAGGGGATCTTCCCAACCCAGCAATCGAACCCAGGTCTCCTGCACTGCAGGTGGATTCTTTACCAGCTGAGCCACCAGGGAAGCCCAGTAGGAACACATGGAGTCATGGAGTCTCAGTTCCCATCTCTGGTTTCCATGTTATTTCTGTTTCTCCATGTATGACAACTCAAAAAAAGATCAGGTCAAGGGATAGTTAGCTTTTTAAAAACAAAAATTTCCTAAGAAATAGAAAATTGTCTGCTGGATGCTGTGGGTGCCCTGTGAGGAGTTATTCCAAGGAGTTCTGGCCTTTCAGAGAGTAGCGATAGAAATGTCTTTCTCCTTGGCTATGTAAACGGTGTATAAAATGATAAATATTTATATCCACTCAAATGGTGTGCAGTTTTCTCATTATATGAACCGAGAGAATTGACTATCAGTGTTGTGTCTTCCTTGTAAAAGATCCTGACACTTTAGGGCAAGGCATGGTATGGATGGATATTAATGATATGTGGCACATGTCTTCTTAATATAAGAGGGTGTTTGATCTTTTGTTTGAATTTTCTTTTACTGTCTTTGACTGCTGTCCATATAAAAACAATGAACTGAAATTTAGATTCTTGGGAAAGTAAGAATTGGAGTGGTTTATCCCTTCTGGCAGACTTGTGAAAGGACTATGCATCTCCTTAACCTGAGTGAGAAGGAGACAATGAGAGAAGGAATATTCTGAGTTCAGCCTGAAAAGACTCTTCATGCTGAGTGGAGTGTCACTCTTGTATCCATTTATATTCTCAGATCCTACTACAGCCTTCTGTGCTTTGTTCTTTTTTAAAATTAGTATTAAAGAAAAACTGGATGATCAAGACGGAAAACAAAGGGCAAAATCCATTCCTGAACATGTCTTTATTGTCCTTTTTCTCACCTTGACAGAATCTGAATAATGATAATCACCCCAGGATTTTTTTTTATTGCTCTTGTAGTGTAATTATTAAGGCTGCTAATACCATTCAGTAACAATGGAATAATATCAAACATGTCTCACACATTTGTGTGTAGGTAACAAGTTACAATGTCAAAGCTAAATGAAAGAAGTGCCAGTATCCATCTTAAGAGTTGCTCTTACGGTGTTGCACAGCTCTGGTCAACTTGATACAAGTGCACTGTGAGGAGCCTTTTGGGGGACCACACGGCAAGGGAAATAATAAGACCATAGGATCTGAATCCAGCATGGTTGCTGCTGCTCGATTCAGTGCTAAGGGCATGGTTCAGTTAGCTTTTTCATAAATGTAAACAGCAATTCATATTTCTATTCAGCTTTTCAACAATGTGCATTTTCTTATCCCCCAGACAGATTTTTAATTTTTATTTAAGTTTATTTGGCTGTGTTGGGTCTTGGTTGTAGCATGCAGAGTCTTCACTGTGACGCACAGACTCTTTAGCCTGGCACCCAGGCTCAAGCGCTTCGGTAGTCGTGGCCTGTGCCTAGTTGCCTGCAAGCATGTGGGATCTTCCAGGACCAGGGATCAAACCTGTGTCTGTTGCAGTACAAGGCAGATTCTTAACCATCAGGGAAGTCCCCATGTTTTTAAACTATGCACTGAAGTGTGATATCCACACAGTAAAGTGTGTATATTGTTAAGAGCACAAGCTCACAAACCCACCAGACGTGTGTAATCGGCACCCAGATGAATCAGAAGAGTTCCCAGCCCTGCGAGATGCACTCTTGTGCCTTTTTCTTGTCACTGTTCCCACAGAGGAACCAAATCCTTCTAAAAGCATAGAGAAGTTTTGCCTGCTTTGTACTTTATACAGCTGGACTCATGCACTGCTTTTGCTCTGGAGTCAGTTTTCTCTCTACATTCAAGCTTGAAACCAGGTCTACCAAGTTTACAAGACTGGTGAATGAACCAGTGAATATATTGATTTTTTATATTTATTTACCCTATTGGTTCTCTTCTCTCATCCCCTCTTTTCCTTTGTGTTCTGGCACTGGAAGGTGACTTTAATATTAAGTATGTTATTTAGGGTGACCTTTCATTATACACCAAGCTCAAGGCAGCTAAGCTAAGGAGAGACTTCTATGTCAAAGCCATGGTTAGCTTCACCAGTGGTAAATCTGTGCCTGTGGGAGGTTTAAGTATCTAATCTGCCTGAAACAGATCTCATCTTATTCCTACCAGATTCACTAATTAAAATAGCATCCATTTCAAAGGAAACTACCATTCTACCTCTCCCACTTTATTTCTGCTTTTGGTTTCAACCTCCGTGTGTCTGTTTTCTCTGAGTGAAGTATTAGTTGCTCAGTTGTGTCCAACTCTTTGCATTCCTATGGACTGTAGCCCACCATGCTCCTCTGTCCATGGGGATTCTCCAGGCAAGAATACTGGAGTGGGTTACCATGCCCTCCTCTAGGAGAACTTCCCAATCCTGGGATTGAACCCAGGTATCCCACATCGCAGGCAGATTCTTCACTGACTGAGCCACTAAGGAAGCCCAAGAAAACTGAAATGGATATCCTATCCCTTCACCAGGGGATCTTCATGACCCAGGAATCAAAACAAGGTCTCCTGCATTGCAGGCAGATTCTTTACCAGCTGAGCAACAGTGGAAGCGTAGGATTGTTGTCTGGTATCAAATATCCCATTAGCTTACATGGAACTGCTGTTAGAACTATTATAATTTTATTTATATAAATTGTCATGTTCGATGCACGATACTGGATGCTTGGGGCTAGTGCACTGGGACGACCCAGAGGGATGGTATGGGGAGGCAGGAGGGAGGAGGGTTCAGGATGGGAACACATGTATACCTGTGGTGGATTCATTTTGATATTTGGCAAAACTAATACAATGTGTAAAGTTTAAAAATAAAATAAAATTTACAAAAAAGAACTTTATCCTACCCCCAGTATCACCATAAACAGAGAAGATAAATACCAGATAAATATATTGATAAATATCATGAAGTATATACATACTCTTAGATAAGTATAATGTGAGATATAGGCTTCCCTGGTAGCTCAGTAATACAAAATAAATAAATAAAAACAAAAAAATTCTGCCTGCCAATGCAGGAGATGCAGGTTCAATCCCTGGGTTGGGAAGATCCCCTGGAGGAGGAAATGGCAACCCACTCCAGTATGCTTGCATGGAGAATCCATGGACAGAGGAGCCTGGCAGCCTACAGTCCATAGGGTTGCAGAGAGTCAGACACGACTGAAGTGATTTCACACACGATCTGTTAGGGTAGATATTCTGCTTTCTTAGCTTGTTCAAAGTCATGCAAAACTATCATTGCAGAAACCATGATAACCGAGATGGCTGAGGGATGCCAGGAGATACCCCTGGGAACTTGGCTTGCCTAAGGTTTGCATGGCAGGGTACCAATTAAAATTGCTTGTTTCCTTCTGACTCAGAGGACCTATTGCCATGTCTTTAGATCTTTGGATGATTTTTCCAATAGTCATGTGTGGATGTAAGTGTTGGACCATAAAGAACATTAAGCTCTAAAGAATTGATGCTTTCAAACTGTGGTTCTGGAGAAGACTCTTGAGAGTCCCTGGAAGCAAGGAGATCAAACCAGTCAATACTAAAGGAAACCCTGAATACTCAGTGGAAGGACTGATGCTGAAGCTGAAGCTCCAATATTTTGGCCACCTGATGCAAATAGCTAACTCACTGGAAAAGACCCTGATGCTGGGAAAGATTGAAGGCAGGAGGAGAAGGGGGTGACAGAGGATGAGATGGTTGGATGGTATCACTGACTCGATGGAGATGAGTTTGAGCAAACCATGGGAAATGGTGAAGGACAGGGAAGCCTGGCATGCTGCAGACCATAGGGTTGCAAAGAGGTAGATATGACTTAGTGACTACACAACAACAGAGATCTTTGGAAGTGATGAGAACAAAACGTGTGAAATCAGCTGCTCAGAAGTCTAAACAGGGGAGCAGAGCAGGACTGTGTGGACTCTCCCTAGTAGCTAAAGGATTGATTTCCTGCACACTGGAAGTGATTTCAGCATCATTTCTCTATTCCTAGGCCTAAGGAACCCAGCACAATTGCACTCATCTCACACGCTAGTAAAGTAATGCTCAAAATTCTCCAAGCCAGGTTTCAGCAATACATGAACCGCGAACTTCCAGATGTTCAAGCTGGTTTTAGAAAAGGCAGAGGAACCAGAGATCAAATTGCCAACATCTGCTGGATCATGGAAAAAGCAAGAGAGTTCCAGAAAAACATCTATTTCTGCTTTATTGACTATGCCAAAGCCTTTGACTGTGTGGATCACAAAAAACTGTGGAAAATTCTGAAAGAGATGGGAATACCAGAGAACCTGACCTGCCTCCTGAGAAACCTGTATGCAGATTAGGAAGCAACAGTTAGAACTGGACATGGAACAACAGACTGGTTCCAAATAGGAAAAGGAGTACATCAAGGCTGTATATTGTCACCCTGCTTATTTAACTCTTATGCAGAGGACATCATGAGAAATTCTTGGCTGGAAGAAACACAAGCTGGAATCAAGATTGCCCAAAGAAATATCAATAACCTCAGATATGCAGATGACACCACCCTCATGGCAGAAAGTGAAGAACTAAAGAGCTCTTGATGAAAGTGGAAGCGGAGAGTGAAAAAGTTGGTTTAAAGCTCAACATTCAGAAAACTAAGGTCATGGCATCCGGTCCCATCACTTCATGGCAAATAGATGGAGAAACAGTGGAAACAGTGGCTGACCTTATTTTTGGGGGCTCCAAAATCACTGCAGATGGTGATCACAGCCATAAAATTAAAAGATGCTTACTCCTTGGAAGGAAAGTTATGACCAACGTAGACAGCATATTAAAAAGCAGAGACATTACTTTGTCAACAAAGGTCTGTCTAGTCAAGGCTATGGTTTTTCCAGTGGTCGTGTATGGATGTGAGAGTTGGACCATAAAGAAAGCTGAGTATCAAAGGATTGATGCTTTTGAACTGTGGTGTTGGAGAAGACTCTTGAGAGTCCCTTGGACTGCAAGGAGATCCAACCAGGCCATCCTAAAGGAGATCGGTCCTGGGTATTCGTTGGAAGGACTGATTTTGAAGTTGAAACTCCAATACTTTGGCCACCTGATGTGAAGAGCTGACTCATTTGAAAAGACCCTGATGCTGGGGAAGTTTGAGGGCAGGAGAAGAAGGGGACGACAGAGGATGGGATGGTTGGATGGCATCACTGACTCAATGGACATGAGTTGGGTAAGCTCCGAGAGTTGGTGATAGGCAGGGAGGCCTGGCATGCTGCAGTTCATGAGGTCGTGAAGAGTCGGACATGACTGAGCTACTGAAGTGAACTGAACTGAAGGATCCCAGTGTATATAAGCAATTAGTGTCATATTCAAATGAGGAAGCAGGTAGATGGATTTAAACGTGTGTAATTGTTTTAAATATTGGATTGGAGCTTTTACATTATATCCATCATGTAAAACACCTTTCATCTGAAGATATTTCAAAATGGCATGATTAAAGTGAGTTATTGCTGTGTTATCAGCAATAGCAATATAGGCCATTTTGATGCTCCCTTTCCCCCAGCCCCAGGGACCAGGGCCATGTTGGATTTTGAAGGGATATTCTAACACATTAGACTTGGCATTTGCTTTGAACAGAAAAGATATTCCTGACTAATGCTAAGATTTGTCTGAGTTTTTAGATATATCTGTAGCTCTTTAAGTTCTGTAGAGCTTCTGATACTATAGAAGTCAACTTGAAGGGGGAGATGCTTAGAATGTGGGATTCAAGGTTAGGCTTAGGACCGCATAAAGAATACAAAAATCTGCTTCTTTGTGTCTGATTTAATGCTTTCTTGAAATGCTCAAAGATAAAAGCTGGAGCTTTGAAGCCAGACTGTTTGAATTGTGGATCTTCTCCTAACTAGTGAACGACCATGAGAAGGGAATTTACCTCTCAGAATCCGAGTTTCTTTTCTAAAAAAGGGATTTGAAAAGGAAAATTATATGAAAGGATAAAATACTCTGCCTGACATGCAATATTTCAATAAATGTCAGTTTTGCCCCAGCTTTGAGCCGTAGCTGTATATTAGGAAGGTTACCCTGACTTCCTTTCTCATCAGCATGCTGCTTCTGAATTCTCTGAGCATTGATGTACGTAGAACTGAGTCTTTCTCTCTGATGTTTTTGTTTATGATACAATTTTCAGAATTCAGCTCTTATATCCAAAGCAAATAATTGATTAATCCATTAGCTTTACTTCAGATGATATCCTTACCCTCTGTTTCTGTGAATGCCCTTCTCTCTTTTATTTTCTTTTAAGTTCACCCTCTGAAATTAGCATCTTATTTCTAAACTTTGCTCTGAGTCCAGGCCTACAACTCAGACTGCCCATGTGACACAGAAACGTGAGATTGAGGTGCCTTGGTTAACAACCAGCACATTGAAAACTGCGTGCATCTGCCCTTTTGTCCTCAGCCCTTCTGGAAGTCACCTCCAGCCACAAACCCCAAATCCTCTCCCCACAAAAGAGCTGCAGTGATTCTACACCCTCACCAGCACCATGTGTCACATTTGAAGGGCATTTTCGTAGATATGTTATTTCTTTAGGGTTTGTACTCGTTTCCCTGGTCAGAGACAACGTCAACCATCCTTTCCTTATTCGCCATCTGTATTATCTGTTCAAGTTTTCTGCCCATTTTTTAATTGGGTAGTTGGTTGATTTTTTTTGAACTTTAAAGAGTTCTTTATATGTCATGCGCCTGAGTCCTTTGAAAGATATATGATTTGCAAATGTTTTCTCCTGGTTTGTGGTTTATCATTTCATTATTTTAACAGTATCTTTCAAAAAGCATAAGTTTCTGTTATTGGTAAAACCAATGCATTAGTTTTCTAAAAAACAAAACAAAAAAATGAAAAGATTGAATGCATCTGTTATTTGTCACTGTGTGACAATATTACCACAAATTTCACGGCTTTTAACAACCCACATTTATTATCTCACGGTTCCTATGGTCGACCTGTTTAGGACAGCTGTGGGTTCTGCTGCTTTAGGATCTTGTGAGGCTGACATTGGGGTTTCCATGGGGGCTGAGGTCACATCTGAGGCTTGACCGGCAATTCCCCAATTCCAAGGTCTCATGGTTGGTGTCAGCATTCAGGTCCTTGAAGGGCTCAGCTTCTTTGCTACCTGTGTCTGGTGGACTCTCCACTCCTTGCTACAGGGACTTTCCAAATGGCAGCTCAGAAGGTGGCCACTTGCTTCACAGTCAGCCAGAGAGAGTCTTGTTGTGGGAGACATCGCAATCTCAGATAAAATTGGCACGTCCACACGAACACGCACTCTCGGTCACCTCTGCTGTATTTTTTTGGTTACAAACCAGTCCCAGGTCATATTTATTACTGCTCTCCTCCAGTCTACATTAGCAAGGGTGATATTTCCAAAACATGGTTTTGAGCATGGCATTATCTTACACATATACTTGAGTGCTTTTCCCTTGCTCTGAGAAATAAATGTAAGTGAATTTGAGTCATTTTACAATAAATAAGAGTCACATTCTACTTTTCAACCACTGTGCCTTCTCTCACCAATCCTATTTCAAGAGACTAGAATCCACTTAGCCCTCTGCCTAGACGCCATACTGGTTGTCTGGATTCACTAATGCCCTGTTCTAATGCATCCTCTGATTTGTTCCTGTTTATAGAACTTCAGTTTATCTCCACTGCTTTTCTGATATAGATCAAGATTTGTAACATGGCTGAGAATGTTCTGCACAATTAAACCATGTCGACATCCCCGTGTTTTCTAGATGTATTCTCTGCCTTACTGGCCTGCTTTTTGTGCCTCATGTCTGAAGGCCTCAGAGTCTTCATACATGCCATTGATTTTGCCCAGAAGACCCTTAATTCCTATTCATCCTTCCAGTCTCAGATGAGGATCACTTTCTCCAAGTCTATTGAAGACTTCATATCATTCTGTAATTTTCTTCATATAGATTTTTCATTGACTGATGAATTCCTTTTGGGGTTCTCTGGGCTTGGCTGTAATAAAGCTCCCTGAAGGTGGAACCTGCGCTTTTACTGTTCATTGCTGTCCTCCAGTGCCCCTCACAGGGCCAAACACATAGTCGGTATCTCAGAAAATACGTATTAAACAAAAGGAAGGTAGGGCTGAAATAATGTGCAATGTTCTCAGAAGATTTCAATGGCAGTTAGGGAAACAGACAAGAGACCTTTGAGCGATGATGTTAGAGGCATAGGCGATGTTTTGTAGTCTATGGTCCTGAGCAGCGCACTGCAAGAGACTGGGAGAGGTTCAGCGATGACGGAGGTGCAGAACGATTTGAGACAATGATGACAAGAGCTAGTGCAATAGATAGCACTCAGAAAATGGTCAAGTAAACTTCAGTGTCTTACAGAAACATGAGGCATTTTGGTGTTCGAATGTTATCAAGCTCTGTACTGCCTCGCAGAGTGACAAGGCAGCTGATCCTGAAATGTGACAAAAAAGGAATTTCTTTTAGATGATATCATGTCTTCAGTCTCCCTACATAAACCAAACTGATGTAGAAATGAGGAAAGTCCTGTTTAAGTGAGAAAATGCTCATGACCTTCTCATCTTTCTTTTTTTCTTATGCTGCTCAAGTTTCTCCCTCATATTTAAAATAAATTTGTCCTAAAACAATCACATTCTTTCCCTTGATGATTCAATATAAAGGAAGTTAATGTTGTTGTTCAGTCAGACTCTTTGTGACCCCATGGACTGCAGCATGCCAGGCTTCCCTGTCCTTCACTATCTCCCAGAGTTTGCTCAGACTCATGTCCAGTGAGTCAGTTCGTTATTATCTTTTAAAATTTGGTCATCAGAGATAGGAGCATCATGGGAGCCCTGGGAGTAACAATTTATCAGTCTCCCTTCCTTTTGAGGAAACTCATCTGTGTAGAATTTAGACAATGAAATATGAGATTTGCTGTATCATCTTTTATTTGCAGTGGCTTTAGAAACTTACCCAGGTCATAGGGGTGGATACATTAATTTTATTCAAATGTAAGGGATCAGAATCTTCAGGCAGTAACTTAGATAGCCTGTTATAAAATAGGATTTAATGTATAACATGAGATATTCAATGTAAACTGAAATGGGCAGCAGAGAACATGAGGGCTCTGCAGACCTGTGGATCATGAAGGCCCCTCGTTAAATAAACACATTTAGATGCATTATGTCTCTTTCCTGCACATCCAGTATATGATTTTAAACATGATATTCCTTTACTGTTATTTAGAGAACAGTAATATGTTTAAACAGTAAGTTGTATGTACCTGTCGCAGTGACCCTTGGTAGGCATTCAGTATCTGTTGATTAAGAAAAATAATAGCACATACAAAATACCCGAACTAGTGTCTTGCATACAGTAGGTGCTCAGTAAATTGACATCATTAGCGTCCTCATCATCAACGTCATGATCATAACTCCTATCTGGACCAACACTGTGCTGTGCAGTTTCGTCTGACTTAATGATGTCACACATCTATCAGGAAGATTTGTTGGTTTTTGTTTTGTGTAAAGAAAACGCAGTAAAGCAATTGGCTAAGAGTCTTGCAGCAAATGTGTGATGAGGCTAGAACTGGACTCTGCAGTCTTACCCACAAACACTTGAACTACAGCTTGATTCTGTACATCCAAGTGAAGCACACCATTGTTATTTACTATCTATCTATTATAAGAATCACAAATGATTTTAAGGTATGGCTTTACTCACTTCCTGTTGTCCCCAGACGAGAGCCTTTAGAGTGATGTTGCAGTCCCTTGGGGAAGAAGCTTTTCTTCAACCTGGGCATCACTTATTCAAGGTGTTCCTTGAGCCATGTTTTTCAGGATACCTTTCCTAGGGAGAGAAAATGGAATTCATTTCTCATTCTTCCATCCATCACTGGTAAATGGAACAAGTGTCTAAAAGGAAATTCACACTCGTCTGACATCTGACTAGATGGCCAGCTCTGTGAAGGCAGGACCACTGTTCACACATGTTTAGCATCGTGTTGTACAAATGATTTGCACTCAGCAAGTCCTGAGGCATGATTTTGTTTGCATGTCATTTTTTCAACTGTGACCAAAAACAGAAACCTGTTTTTGAAAACTGTGATTCTAGTCTCTTTTCTTAGTTTGTAAGTTACTGTTTATGAATTGCAGATTAATGCAATTTCCAAAAATGCTTCTCTTAACCCTTAAAAAGAGAAGAGTTCTTTAATATTTTATATCTCTTGTACAAATTTATTCCCTCCCCCCTCACACACACACATTCCCTTTCTCTTCATTCTCTCTTATTTCTATATGTCACAGTATATGTGTGTTTGTGTGTGGATTTGTGTGATATATACTGTCTAAGTTGGAGAGAAAATGCTGCTTTCTTTCCAAATCAAAGAGAAAAATGTGTAGAGTCTGGAACGACAACAAAAATAGCTGGCTTGCCTCACAGCCTCTCTACTCTGAAATATAAATTCTATCCTGAAGGGAATTCGCTTTTCTGTCTAGGGTAGATTTCTCTCTATACATACATGGATAGTGAAATATGTGCAAATTCTAAAGTCTATACAGGGACATGTGAGACCATTAATTTTGTATTATCTTGCCAAAAATGGGGGTGAGAAATTATTTATATTGTGGGCTCTGATTCAAGGCGATTCAAGGCAATTCAAGTTCCAAAGGATCAAGTTTCAGCAAATGCCTAGGACACCTCTCTCTCTCTCTTTTTTTTTTAAGAATTCCACATTCCCCATTCACTTCCTCATGAGCTGTCAGTTCCAACCATAATGTACAGCGTCAGATAGTCTTGTTCTAAGATGATACAATTATTTCTTTATAATGGTGCTTAAAGTAATTGTGTCTGATTTCAATAGATTTATAGATGTGGTGGTGTCTAAAAAGGCTTTTCTTACTGGTGACAGAGATAGAAGTTAAAATGCAAGGGAACTGACACCTAATGTGTAAATATATTTACCGCAATTATCTTTATAGATGTCTTAATGTTTGCATGAGATTTTCATATGTTGTTGAATAGGGCTGTATATCTTTGTTACGCTGCCGGTTTTCCAGGATAGTACAGTAAAATGGGTAAAGCCGATAAGAAAATTAGACTCAGAGATTCAGCGACTTGCTTTCAGTCCGTGTGTTCCAGCTTTGATTATCCGTAAGCCCCACATATACTGATTCCTATGCCAAATGTGCTCTCCACGTGCTTTCCACTAAATCAAGGATAATGCCTGGATCAGAATTAAAAGGGAAAGGGACAGACACAAATGGAAAGTTGACCTGAACATGTTCTTTGTGGTCAATTGGTAGATATTCACTTAATGAAGAGAAAGGAGAACGTCTTAGCTGTGAGAATATACGTATAAGAGACTGCTATTTCATGATCAGTACCTCATAATTCTTTTGTGCATCTTTTTTTTTTAAATTTTATTTTATTTTTAAACTTTACAATATTGTATTAGTTTTGCCAAATATCAAAATGAATCCGCCACAGGTATACCCGCGTTCCCCATCCTGAACCCTCCTCCCTCCTCCCTCCCCTCCCCTCCTTCTGGGTCGTCCCAGTGCACCAGCCCCAAGCATCCAGTACCGTGCATCGAACCTGGACTGGCGACTCGTTTCATACATGATATTATACATGTTTCATAATTCTTGCTGCTTTTTTTCTTTTTTTTAAATTTATTTGGCTGCACTGGGTCTTAGTTGTGGCATGCAGGGTCTAGTTGCCTGACCAGGGATGGAACCTGAGCTGTCTGCATTGAACGTACAGCGTTCACCACTGGGCAACCAGGGAAGTTCCCTCGCTGCTTCTTTTGTCCCTCAAACGAACATGTAGCGAGAAATGAGCTAAGCCCAGGTTAGCAGAGGCCATTTGCCTCATATTCAAGTGTGCTTAGACCTCATTTTGAAGGTTATTTGAAGGTACGAAAACTGTCATACCAGCAAAATATCCAGAGTTCTTGGACATTCTAAAGCCCTGAAGTGTGTGGGTTCTTTGTACAACAAATGGGGAGCAGATTGATGATATCAGGAACCTGGAGTCTTCAAATCTAATGTGGGAGATGGGAAGCAGCAATTGCCAGCTATTAAGGGATTTGTGAAATTATATGCCTGGAAATTTATGCTTATTTAATTCTCGCTCAAAATTTCACAAAGGATGGAATTTTAACAACTGTACTTAGATGTGTTACAATATATTAATTTTGGAGAAGTAAAAAGATTAATGTGAAAACTAGACTGCATCCCGTATTTCTCAATTTTCCATCCTAAAGAAAAATGAGCTATTCTGGTCATGACAATTTGCCATTTGGTAGTAAGACACCATCATTACTGGAAGACATTGGGTGAAAATAAGGGAATTTACGAGTTATAGCCTTACTAAGACTACACTAAAATGGAGCATATATTAAAAGGTTAAGAAGCATACCTAGATGTATTCCCAGCATCTTGAATATTGGTACTTTCTGTACAACTTTCTAACACACAGAGGTTAAGGGAATTTTTCAGTCTACTTTTCTATAAAATTAGAAACTTCATAATGGTCTTACCTTACTCAGAAAGTTGTAAAGTTACAAAAAGAAGCTAACACATTATCTTAGTGGCTTTATATTTTTAGATCAAGGATATCTATGTTGATCTCATATAGTCAACCCAGGGATCAAACTTGGGTCTCCTGCCTTGCAGGCAGATTCTTTACCATCTGAGCCACTAGAGAAGTCCTAAATAGTTGTTACTGTTCACTCAATACAAAGTTACCTTAATTTGAGTGTGCATTAGCAGAACCTGGAGGACTGGCTAAAATATACTTTAGCCTCACTCACATAGTCTGTGATTCAGTAGGTCTGGAGTAGAGCTGAGAATTTACATGTCTAACACATACTTGGAGGAGACTGATGCTGCTGGCATGGGGACCACACTCTGAGAACTACCTGCCTGGTGGTGACTGTTGTGCCATATTTCCTTACTTGGAGTCCACTCCACTTGGCATCTCTACCTGGTAGGGTGCCAGAAGATTCTGGAAGCAAAATAAGGTAGGTCTGACACATCTTTTCATGGTGTTACCAAAGGCTTTGTAAAACTATTTAATATTTTAAAGAAATAATGGTGATATATTAAGAATGAAATGCAGAAAGTGTATGATATATTTTGAGAAAAAAATGCAAGACCTCAAAGTAGTTCCAAGTTTATAATTGTCCACGTCTACCTATGAGATTCATCACCTAATTTGGCTGCCTAACTTACTACAGCTTTTCAGACTTGTCCATCCAAATATTCTTCTTTAAAAAAAAAAAATCTAATGAATTTTTTTGGGTGCACTAAATTTTTGTTGCTATGCACAAGCTTTCTTTAGTTTCAATGAGTGGGGGCTACTCTTCATTGCAGTGCCAAGCCTTCTCATTGTGGTGGCTTATCTTTTTGCAGAGCATGGGTTCTAGGGTGCATAGGCTTCAGTAGCTTTGGCACATGAGCTTGGTAGCTGTGGCTCCCAGGCTCTAAAGCCTGGGCTCAGTAGTCATGGCACACGGGCTTAGCTGCCTCGAGGCATGAAGAATCTTTCAAGACCAAGGATCGAACCTGCATCCCCTGCATTGGAAGACAGACTTAACCACTGGAGCAACAGGGAAGTCCACAAATATTCTAAATTTAGGGTCTCCACAAAGGCAAGTTCTGTGTTTATTTCCCTAATCCTAAATCCCTAGATTCTAAGTTGAAGTCTGCCAAGAATGGAGCCTCAACCATCACAACATTTCTTTTGCTGTAACCTCTCTGTGTATAGTTGCTGCTTTAGGAAAAAAGCAACAATGATGGAACCACTCCACTGGGGAAACAGTATGCTCAGTTGGGCATTTCATGTTGATTCAAGACATTATTTGAAAGAATTTACCAAATATAATAAATGCAGGGAGAGCTTACTGTGAGCCATGCAACTCTTAATTACTTGTGAGCAGACAAGTGGATGTGTACTTTCTACAGGAAATTCTTTGTGGAACCTGGGAATTTCATATTGAACCAGCTCAGAGTGGGCTTCTTCATTAGGTAGCCTGTGTGGTTTGCAACTCAGATAACAGTGCTACAGATGTTTTTATTCCTTTTAGGGCTAATGCCAGCCTGGGTGATATGCCAGCAAATAAAGAGAGGATGAAAAATTCAGCCTACCTCAGGCTTATTTAGGTAAATTAAGAGTCAACTGGACACTTGTGCTTGTTTAAATGACTGATCTTTTTATTATTTGTGTATTAGCCACTGTTTGCATCATTGACGTCCATTAGTAAAGACATACATTCAAACGAGCTACACTTAATTATAGAGAGAGCATTAGAAATGTCCCGATGCCTTAGCTCTACAGAAAATCACAACATATACGTCTAAATACTTAGGAAAGTGAAATTTAAGCTATTATTTTTCACCATTCTCCAGGCTTTCCTGGGTGTTTTTCACATTGTTTGACCACCCTATCTGTCCCAAATTGTACCTGACAACTCTTTATGATGTAGGTGCTAATTAACTTCTTAACACTTCTTTGCACTGTCCTAAAAGCCCAGCCTTCTCACTTCTGGGCCTTCTAAGGTGTCTCTTTGACTAAAAGAGGTGTGTTTCCCACAATGAGTATGTACTATTTTTGTAATTAAAAACTTGAAATAACATATAACTTTTTAAAGGGTGTATGAGCCCCTTCTTCTTCTTCCTGACTCACAAATAGCACTTTCCAAGGACTGGTGGGGTGTGATGTATATTCTTTGTCCCCCTTCTCTGAGATTCCAGGGGTAGGACCTAGGGATCTATTTGCATTTTAATCTCACCTTCTCAGGAGATTCTGGTCCTGGGGGAGGGGTCATTCATTCCAAGCAGGCTTCTTTCCCAAGCACTGGAAACACTGCTCCATTTCCTGACATACTGTACTTTGATAGCTTCAAAATATGTCCTGTGAGTGTCCCCACGTTCTGTTCTCAAATAGCTGATGAGTTCTGTTTCTTCTAGGCATACAGGAGCAGCATAGCTTAGTACACAGTACATAGCACATACATAGCACCTCAGTTCAGTTCAGGTCAGTCACTCAGTCGTATCCGACTCTTTGCGACTCCATGAATCACAGCACTCCAGGCCTCCCTGTCCATCACCAACTCCCGGAGTTCACTCAGACTCATGTCCATCGAGTCGGTGATGCCATCCAACCATCTCATCCTCTGTCGCCCCCTTCTCCTGCCCCCAATCCCTCCCAGCATCAGAGTCTTTTCCAATGAGTCAACTCTTCTCATGAGGTGGCCAAAGTACTGGAGTTTCAGCTTTAGCATCAGTCCTTCCAAAGAACACCCGGGACTGATCTCCTTTAGAATGGACTGGTTCAATCTCCTTACAGTCCAAGGAACTCTCAAGAGTTTTCTCCAACACCACAGTTCAAAAGCATCAATTCTTTGGTGCTCAGCTTTCTTCACAGCCCAACTCTCATATCCATACATGACCACAGGAAAAACCATAGCTTTGACTAGACGGACCTTTGTTGACAAAGTAATGTCTCTGCTTTTTAATATGCTGTCTACGTTGGTCATAACTTTGCTTCCAAGGAGTAAGCATCTTTTAATTTTATGGCTGCAGTCACCGTCTGCAGTGATTTTGGAGCCCCCCAAAATAAGGTCAGCCACTGTTTCCACTGTTTCCCCATCTATTTCCCATGAAGTGATGGGACCAGATGCCATGATCTTTGTTTTCTGAATGTTGAGTTTTAAGCCAACTTTTTCACTCTCCTCTTTCACTTTCATCAACAGGCTTTTTAGTTCCTCTTCACTTTCTGCCATAAGGGTGGTGTCATCTGCATATCTGAGGTTATTGATATTTCTTTGGGCAATCTTGATTCCAGCTTGTGCTTCTTCTAGCCCAACGTGTCTCATGATGTACTCTGCATAAAAGTTAAATAAGCAGGGTGACAATATACAGCCTTGATGTACTCCTTTCCCTATTTGGAACCAGTCTGTTGTTCCATGTCCAGTTCTAACTGTTGCTTCCTGACCTGTATACAGATTTCTCAAGAGGCAGATCAGGTGGTCTGGTATTCCCATCTCTTTCAGAATTTTCCACAGTTTATTGTGATCCACACAGTCAAAGTCTTTGGCATAGTCAATAAAGCAGAAATAGATATTTTTCTGGAACTCTCTTGCTTTTTCTAGCATTGTATAATACTTCAGAGTGCATGCAGTTTGCTATCAGAACCAGCTTCTTACTGCAGGACCCACATCTGTCAGTAATGGCAACCCAGGCCACCTAGCTAAACATGTAAGTTTTTCCTTCCCTTTGTCTTCTTTCTCTTTTTTTAAAGTCATTATGTTTCTCCTATTTGTCTTTGGTTGTTTTAATTTTGCATAACCTATTATATCTTCAGGGTTTTAAAAAAAACTATGGTTGTATTTATATTTACTGCAAATATTACTAATGTGTTCTAAATGTTTAAAAATAAATATTTTTTTTGTTCCATCAGAATGTAGCAATAAGAAAGTCTGTTCATATTTTGAATTCTTTCTTTAGAATAATTTCCAAGAGGTGAAATTGGTAAATCAAATGTTTTGAGTATATCTATATCAATTTCTATATCAATATCTATATCAATGGTGGGCAGTCATCTATGGGATCACACAGAGTCGGACACGACTGAAGTGACTTAGCAGTAGCAGCATATCAATTTCTGTGAAGATAGCTGAGCGCCGAATAATTGATGCTTTTGAACTGGTGTTGGAGAAGACTCTTGAGAGTCCCTTGGACTGCAAGGAGATCAAACACTAAAGGAGATCAGTCCTGGGTGTTCTTTGGAAGGAATGGTGCTAAAGCTGAAACCCCAGTACTTTGGCCACCTCATGCGAAGCGTTGACTCGTTGGAAAAGTCTCTGATGCTGGGAGGGATTGGGGGCAGGAGGAAAAGGAGATGACAGAGGATGAGATGGCTTGATGGCATCACCGACTCAATGGACGTGGGTTTGGGTGAACTCTGGGAGTTGGTGATGGACAGGGAGGCCTGGCGTGCTGCAATTCATGGGGTCACAAAGAGTTGGACACGACTGAGCAACTGAACTGAACTGAAATGATATCAATTTCTGTCTATGTATCAATTGTGTATCTATCTATGTATCTATCTGTTTTGTTTTCCTAGCTGACATACTGTACTGGCTGTACTAACTACCGGAGTGCATGCTATTATAAAATTATTCTAGTTCTGTGAAAAATGCCATTAATAATTTGATAGAGATTGCATTGAATCTATAGATTGCCTTGGAGAATCAATTTTGACAATATTGATTCTTCCTATCCAAGAATTGGTGTATCTTTCCTTCTGTTTGTGCCATCTCCAGTTTCTTTCATCAGCATCTTATTGTTTTCAGGGACACAGGTCTTTTGCCTTGTTCAGTAGTTTTTTCCCAAGAACTTGCCGTATAGCACAGGGCTTCCCTGCTGGCCTAGTGGTAAAGAATCTATCTGCCAGTGCAGGAGACATGGTTTAGTCCTTGGATTGGGAAGACCCCCTGAAGGAAATGGCAACCCACTCCAGTGTTCTTGGCTGGAGAATCCCATCGACAGAGGAGCCTGGTGGGCTATGGTCCATCGGGTCCCAAAGAGACCCAACCTAGTGACTAAACAACAACTGTGTAACACAGGGAACTATACCCAAGGTAAGAACCTAAAATAGAAAAGAATCTGAGAAAGAATGAACACATATGTGCGTAAAACTGAATCACGTTACTGTACATCTGAAACTAACACAACATTGTTAATCAACTACACTCCAGTAAATAAACAAATACATTTATTCTAAAAGGATCCATATAGAAAACTCATCTGTAATTGAGTTGTGTTAGTCTCTCAGTCGTGCCTGACTCTTTGTGACCCCATGGACTGTAGCCCACCAGGCTCCTCTGTCCATGGGATTTCCCAGACAAGAATACTAGAGTGGGTTGCCATTTCCTTCTCTAAGGGATCTTCCTGATCCAGGGATTGAATCTGGGTCTCCCGCATTGCAGGTGCATTCTTTACCACCTGAGCCACCAGGGAAGCCAGTAACTGAGTAGATTGATTAATTAAAGACAAACATTTATCGGGTGCCTATCTTGTTTTAGGAATTCCTATCCTCTTTTAGGAATCTAAATGTGATTTAAATGTAATATTTAGGGTTTATGTGAGGTCTAAGTGAGTCTTCTCTGAAGGTTCAGGCAATAAAGAATCTACCTGCAATGCAGGAGACCTGGGTTTGATCCCTGGGTGGGTAAGATAAATGAGGTAATTAAATCAATATGGGCCAGAATCATGGTGGTTTCTTTATATTTGATGGCAACTATCAATATCTAATTAAAAAAGAAGATTAATATTTGAAAATAAAAGAATTGACAATAGATATTTTAAAGGAGGTTTAAATAAATAAATTTGTGGATTTTTTCCTGTCAATGTTTTTCCTTTAAAGAAGCATCGTGTATGAAGTTTGAGTTTAAAGATTTTCCTGACTCCTAATTGTTTTCTTGAGAAATCTAGAAAGATACTAAAGGTAACTTAACTTCCTGTATGAAATACTATTTTGAAAATATTTCTCCAGAGAATTTAAAAACAAGAAAAACCCAGAGTCCACTGTTTTTAGCCATATCCCGGTGCTCCTCATTTCACACATTTATACTGAAACATGTACAGAATCTTTGCCTCCACATTTTTCCTTCTGCCTGGAGAACAGCTGTAAAGATATTAATTGTGCTTCAGTTATAAATGGATTGCCAAAAGGGACAGAACGGGTTGTGTATCTCATCAGCATGCCCTGTCTGGTATAAATAATGAGACAGGAACTTGGTAAATTGGAAATTTGTGATAAAAACGAGATGTGATATTATGAAGTCCCACCAGTTCGTTCTTCTGAGTACATTGATTTTTAAGGCATTCTGCAAGACTGCTAAATCAATGATTGTCTGTCACAAAATGTTGGTTAAAAGGGCTCTATTACGAGGGTCAACTACAAATTAGCCCAAAGGGTAAACACAAAGGTAGTATAAATGTTAAAGAGAAAAAAGCCATAGATGTTGTAAAATATAGTTGGAAAGGCACAGCTGTTGAAAAGCATATACAGTCTGTTCTCTTATTCAACCTAAGATTCTTAAATGTGGTAAGAGGAAGAAGTGAAAAGAATGGAAATATAATTGATTAGAACTTTATTTTATCATTTTGGCTTTTTAAAAAATGAAATCGACATTTTCTTTGATGTAACCCCAAATTCTCTGCATGTGTTTTTCAAATCTGCTCATTTTTGCTTTTACCTTTTGTTGGAACCTAGCACAGTCACTTTTCTCAGCATGATTAAAATTTAAACAAATCTAAGAAAATACTGATATTTTCAAATGAGTTGTGCAAATAAATTGATGCACACAGTAAGTTCTTTTCTAAATAAAACCCCGATTTGGAAGCAGTCTTACCTTAATGTGATCCAGATGAAGAACAGATTAAAAAACCTGACACACCTCCACACACATATACTGTTCATTACTGATGTCAGAGTCAAAATTCAGAAATCACAAAATACCCTTGAAGTTGAGTTACCTGCCCTGTCTCATATCAGGGACGGTTTCACTGACACATCTCAAACCTGCCCACCATCATTCCCAGCAGAAGGACCTGGACTCATCTTTGTAAGCGTGCCTGGAACCCACCCTACTTTACAGCCTATGCAGAGATGGTTCTTCCACGCTTCTCCTCCTGTTAGGCTGTGAATATCCCAAGGGCCAGGAAGGACATGTAGTCTTCTTCTTTTTTTTTTTTTTTTGGTATCTTTTTATTTATTTACTTTTGGCTGTGTTGGGTCTTTGTTGTGGCATCTGGGATCTTTGTGGCAGTGTCTGGGCTTCCCTCTAGTTGTGGAGTGAGGTCTCCAGAGCACAGGCTCAGTAGTTGTGGCCGCCCCCCACCCCCAGACTTAGTTGCCCCTTGGTGGGGCATATGGGGTCTTAGTTCCTCGACCAGGGATCAAACCTGTGCCCCTTGCATTGGAAGGCAGATTCTTAACCACGGGACCACCGGGGAGGTCCCAATCCATATTCATACCCCAGGGCCAAGCACAGACTTGAAATGTATATCAATCAATAAATATCTATAGAATGAGAAAGGACTAAGAAAGGGAGAGTAAAGAGAAAGAAGGATACAAAGGCCAACTGAAGATGAAGAGATGAAATATTAGTTTGGTTTTCCTAAGCTATTTAAAGGTGTGGTGTGTATCAGACTCATCAATACCTTGTCAGGCTAAAAGCGTCATCAGTCTTATTCTCTCTGTCTCATCTTCTTTCCCTTTTTGTGGTTTCTATCCCCCCAGTTTAAAAGAAAAAAGAACCCTTAAGATGTTGGCAGATCTTTGATCTTTTTTTTTTTTTTTTGGTGAAATTAGTGCCTAGTCTTTCATGTATTCTTTTGGTTTTACCATGATTTTAATTAAGGCATGTAGAGTTTCCAATATATTTTTTCCCAACTCTCTCCAAGCATGCAGATGCCATGATCTCACCGTATTCTTCTTGTGCTTTTGGTTCTATGCTCTGCTTGTTTGATTTGGCCACACTTAATTTCATCCTATACTGCTGGAGAAGTCCCCTTTCCTTTCATGCATCTTCTAGGATGAACTGGGGAGACTCCCACTGGCATCCAGGGATCCCTGCAGACAGGAAGATCTAACAGCACAAGAGATGCAAAAGATGGGGTTGGGAATTGACATGAATTGACTTGGATTATAAATCCAATTGGTAATTTTTTTTTTTTTTGAGGTGAGGTCCCTATGTCAAGGCTAAATTTCTGTCAGTAGCCCTCATTTGTTGATTGTCAGGGTTGTATATGTGTGAATTCCTTAGTTAGATCATTAGGTTTCAAACCTATGGCTATCTACAGTAAGATGCTAGAACTCCAGAGTTGAACTCTGAGGGGAAAATGAAACAGAATTATTTCTACACTTATGAAGTATATGTCTTAATACATTTATTTAGCTTCTTTGAGCCTGTTTTCCTATCTAAAAATGGAGACAACTGTTTCAGCTTAATAGATGTACTTGGAGTATAAAAATAAATAAGGAAAGATAAAGGACCTTGCATAGTGTGTAACACATAGTTGGAGACAAATAGTGGCCTCACTGTCTCTGACCTAACCAGAATTTGGGATTAGGACCAAGCGATATCTCTCCTTTTTCAGACTGACCGTCTCTGCTTTTATGATAAGTAAAATTTAATTTAAAATATTCTGATACCAAAGGACGAATGATGTATGCCTTTTTAATAGAGTAGAAATGTTGTCTTTGGATCAGATGGAACTGGACTTGAATGCCAGCTTCTTCAGTTATAAATTAGACCTTGGTAATAAAAGACAGAGGCACTTTGTGTCTTGGAGAAGGAAACGGCAACCCATTGCAGTATTCTTGCCTGGAGAATTCCATAGACAGAGGAGCCTGGTGGGTTACAGTCCATGGGATCACTAAGAGTTGGACACGACTGAGCAACTATCCCTCCCTCTCCATCCTCTGTGTCTTAGTCATCAGTTCAGGCTGTTATAAAAAATTGCAGTAGACTGAATGACTGAAACAACATTTGTTTCTCATAATTCTGGAGGTTGGAAGTCCAAGATCAAGTGGCCAGCAGATCTGGCGTCTGGTGAGAACCTGCTTCCTGGTTTGTAAATGTTCATTTTCTTGCTGTGTAGAGAGCAGAGAGAAAAGAAGCAAGCTGTCTTTTTCCTCTTCTTATCAGGGCACTAACCTCACTATGAGGCTTTATCCTTATTAACTAATTGTCTCCCAAAGGTCCTATGTACTAATAGTATCCCACTGAGGGTTTGGAACTCAACATATGAATATTGTTGCTTAGTCGCTGTCATGACCGACTCTTTGTCACCCCTTGGTCTTCAGTATCCCAATCTCCTCTGTCCTCCAGTATCTCCTGGAGTTTGCTCAAATTCATGTCCATTGAGTTGGTGATGCTGTCTAACCATCTCATCCTCTGCTGCCCTCTTCTTTTTTTGCCTTCCATCTTTCCCAGCATCAGGGTCTTTTCCAGTGAGTCGGCTCTTCTGTCAGGTGGCCAAAGTATCAGAGCTTCACTATCAGCATCAGTCCTTCTAATGAATCTTCATGGTTGATTTCCTTTAGGATGGACTGGTTTGATCTCCTTGCAGTCCAGGGGACTTTCAAGAGTCTTCTGCAGAACCACAGTTTGAAAGCATCAATTCTTCGGCCCTCAGCTTTCTTTATAGTCCCAACTCTCACATCCATACATGACTACTGGAAAAACCATAGCTTTGACTATTTGGACCTTCATTGGCAAAGTAATGTCTCTGCTTTTTAATATACTCTCTGGGTTTGTCATAGTTTTCCTTCCAGGGAGCAAGTGTCTTTTAATTTCATGGCTGCATTCACCATACACAGTGATTTTGGCACTCAAGAAGATAGTCACTGCCTTTACTTTTTCCCCTTCTATTTGCCATCAAGTGATGGGCCTGGATGCTATGATCTTAGTTGTTTTTTTTTTTTTTTTTTTAATGTCACTGAGTTACACTAGCCCCTTTGCCATGACAAGCTTCTGATCCATGAATGAGCAACATATGAAGGGGGGAGGGTGCAAAAAAAGTAGTCCATGGTATCCTGTTTGTGATATTTTTGTAAAGATTAAGGGGATTTCCTATGTAATGTTAGTGGAACATCTAGCAGGGAGTGGCTCAGATTCAAGAAATGTGATCTCTACTTATTTTCTCTGGTTTAAGTAGAATTTTCTTCAGCACATACTAGCAAGATGGGCAGAAAGCCATGAGAATAAGTACTTGTGGCTCAACTCCAGAGGGATTTACTCCTCACACACACACAAAAGCTCCACTCGGCTTCAAGCTCTGAGGGCAGGCAGGAGAGTCTAGCTCTTCTCCATCCTCTATCACCAACTCATCCCTGGCCATTTCTACCACCCTTTATGATCAAATGACTGTGTTGATGTGAGCTTTCATGGAATCCCCTAGTCCAGTTCTCTGCTAGACCTGTGCTTTCCCTGGGAGGAAGGGAGCCTTGTAGCTCTTCATTCACTCCATGATAAACTTGGCTTTGATGCCTGGTTCTCAGACTTAGGCTCTTTTTTTTTTTTTTTTTGATTTGATTTGATTTTTTAACTTTACAATATTGTGTTGGTTTTGCCATATATTGAAATGAATCCACCACAGATATACATGTGTTCCCCATGCTGAACCCTCCTCCCTCCTCCCTCCCCATAGCATCCCTCTGGGTCGTTCCAATGCACCAGCCCCAAGCATCCAGTATCGTGCATCGAACCTGGACTGGAAACTCATTTCATACATGATATTATACATATTTCAATGCCATTCTCCCAAATCGTCCCACCCTCTCCCTCTCCCACAGAGTCCAAAAGACTGTTCTATACATCAGAGACTCTTTTGCTGTCCTGTATACAGGGTTATCGTTACCATCTTTCTAAATTCCATATATATGCATTAGAATACTGTATTGGTGTTTTTCTTTCTGTCTTACTTCACTCTGTATAATAGGCTCCAGTTTCATCCACCTCATTAGAACTGATTCAAATGTATTATTTTTAATGGCTGAGTAATACTCCATTGTGTATATGTACCACAGCTTTCTTATCCATTCATCTGCTGATGGACATCTAGCCAGGACATGGAAGCAACCTAGATGTCCATCAGACTTGGGCTCTTAATGATCAGCTTCAGGATGTGACTGCAGACATCCTTGGTACAGGCTTGTAAACCCTAAGCAGGCTCCAACCTATCATTCTCGGGACCTTCCCTCTTTGTCTTTCTTCCTAGTCCCTGGGACAGTGCTCACTCCTGGTAAAGACATGTTCCACCCTCGAGGCAGTCCATCATTTCTTCATTTTTTCAAGTTTGCCTGCACTGGGTCTTCATTGGGACATGCTATCTCTTCATCATGAGGCATGGTCTTCTCTAGTTTCGGTGCCTGGGCTTAGTTACCCCTCAGCATGTGGGATCTTAGTTTCCTGACCAAGGACCAGACTTGCATTCCCTTCATTGAAAGGCAGATTCTTAACCACTGGGCCACCAGGCAAATCCCCCATCATTTCTTCTATAGAAACTTTTCACAAGCTTAAAAGGGCTTGATATTATACTAGCTTTTGTTTACAGCCACAAAAGTGAGCTTCTCTTTAGGAAGACAAAATCATGACTACACTTTTTTTTTTTTAACTTTTATTTGAAGGATAATTGCTTTATGGAATTTTGTTGTTTTCTGCCATGACTACTCTCTATTAAGAGGATCCGAAATCTCTGCTGTTTCTTCACCAACAATTAACAATATAAAAATAAGGCAAAACAATAAAAATAACATCTAATTATAACTATCAATGAGATTTTGTCAACCTGCTGTATTCATTTCTAAATATTTCTTCCTGAAGAAAATCAGCATTCATCCATTTATTCACTTAATAGATATTTATACTCAAGGCACTTTCTGAGATGCTTGGAAGAAAAACAGGAAACTGGGCCATGTTCTCTGCACTGAGTCCTGTGCTTGTGTAGTAGTAATGAGGGCCAGTTTGGAAACTTCTGGTTTTCAATACAGGATTTATCCCTTTCTGTTTGAAAGGAGATAATCATAACAAATGCTCAAAGGCTTGTTGCAAAGATTAAATGAATAAATATTTCGTACTAGGCCGTTCTTAGCATTTGTACAAATAGGACAGCATAGAGCTGTGTTTATTATGTGATAAAGGGATGAAGATACATTAAGGAGGAATGAGTTAATTCTGGAGAAGAAGATTAGAGGGAAAAGTTGAGCAAATAAGAAAGAATATTGTTTTGAAGAAGCTTTCAGTCTGAAAGGGGAAAATCTATATGCACTGCAGTTTATTATATAAAAGTAAAAGGTACCCCAAGAGACAGTCCAAAAAAAGTATTTTTAGAGTTTAGAAGAAGGAATGATTCAGCTCAGGAATCAACTAAATCTTTTGAATCTGGGTGTGACCTTAGGTGGATGTATTATGGAATCATAGGAATATGCTTGTTTGAGCAAGTGTGTTGGGGGAAAAAAAAAAGTTGGGAAAATTAGTGAACTCTAGGTAATTGGTATAAAAACGCTGTTCAAATCCCATCTCTAACTTTCTATTTTTCTAAGCTCCAGTCCGATTGACCTCTTTCTTGGGGGTTCCATCTGATTTGCAACCGCGCCTCTGAACCTTGACTCAGGATCACCGTTTTTTAAAATCTAATCTCAATATCAGTGTCCCCTCCACTTTGAAACCTTGCTATAGCTGTTTAGTTGCCCCTCCTGAGTTATTCAGGTCCTTTCTTTCACCTTTCTCTTCTTCTTCTTCTTTTTTTAATTTCTGGCTGCACTGGGCCTCAGTTGCAGCATGCAGGCTCTCTAGTTGTGGTGTGCCAGCTCAGGAGCTGAGGATACAGGCTTACTTGCCCCGCCGCCCATGGGATCTTAGTTCTGTGACCAGGAACCGAACCTACATCCCCTGCGTTGCAGGCGTCTTAACCACTGGACCACCAGGGAAGTCCCTCACCTACAGCACTTTACAATTTTACATTATTTGTGTTAGTTGTTTAATTTTCTGCCTTTGTACTAGTCTGCCCCTCAAGAAAGCAAGGCTTTTCTATCAAATTTCTCAGGTGCCTTAAAGAAAGCTTGAAACATTGCAAGAGCTCAATAAAAATGTGTTGCAAAATGGCCCAAACAGGAGATCAGTCTGGCTTACCTCAGTATTAGCTGGCTGAACATGAAGAATGTTGTATTTTTTAAACCTTTTATTCTATTTTGGAGTATAGCTGATTAACAATGTTGTGATCATTTCAGATGGACAGCAAAGGGACTCAGCCATCTGTATACATGTATCTGTGTGTGTGTGGTAGTTGCTCAGTCGTGTCCGACTCTTTGCAACCCCACAGACTGTAGCCCACCAGGCTTCTCTGTCCATGGAATTCTCCAGGCAAGAATACTGGAGTGGATTGCCATTCCCTTCTCCAGAGGAACTTCCCAACCCAAGAATCGAACCCTGGTCTCCTGCATGGCAGGCAGATTCTTTACCATTTGAGCTACAGGGAAGTCTTATACATATATCTGTTCTCCCCTAAACCCACCTCCCATCCAGGCTGCTACATAACATTGAGCAGAGTTCCCTGTGCTGAACAGTCGGTCCTTGTTGGTCATCCATTTTAAATATATCAGTGTGTACCTGTCCATCCCAAACTCCCTAACTATCCCTTCCCTTCTCCTCCCCAGCTTGTTCTCTTAAGTCTGCGAGTCTGTTTCTGGTTTGTAAATAACTTCATTCGTATCACTTATTTTTAGACTGCACATAAAAGGGATGCCGTAAGATATTTCTCCTTCTCTGTCTGACTTCCTTCACTCAGTATGACAACCCCTAGGTAGGATGGCGTATTTCGGATGAGTTAGTGAATACTTATTATTATTATTTTTTAAAATCTCTTTGAAACCATAGCTCTGCAATGATTGCCCAATTAGGCCTGTTTTGTCTAGGACTTTCCCTTCCCAATAGCACAGCGGCTGAGTGGCTTTTCATGTTGCCGGGTTTGCAATTTGATGGGAGAGTCACTCATTTTGTATTTTACATCTAGGGGGAAGAAAAGTAACTCTGTGATGTGATAGATGTGTTAATTAAGTTGATTGTGGTAATCGTTTCACAATGTATAGGCATATCAAATCATATTATACACCATTTTAAATATACTGCAATTTTTTTGTCAATTATACCTCGATAAAGCTAGGGGATAAAAGAAGAAACAGAAAGAGAGAGAGGGTAGCCACGACCACACTACTGAAAAAATTTTGAAGTCCTGTCTTTTAACTAGAAAATTAAGCCTATTCTGAAAGAATAAAATATGAACAGCCTGTGCCATGGTTGTATTTTTTTTTTTTTCTCATGCAACTTGGCCCCAAATTCTCACTTCATCCAATATAAATAAAGTAGTAGCATGCCCTTGAGAGCCCAGGGCTGTGATTTATACAGTGTCCCCTCACCCAGGGAGTGTTGATTGTGTGGTGTCTTTATACCAGCGGGCCCCAATCTTTTTGGCACCAGGGACCAGTTTCATGGAAGACAGTTTTTCCAGGGACGAGTGTGAGGGGATGGTTTGGGGATGTTTCAAGTGCATTATATGTACAGTGCACTTTATGTCTATTACCATTACATCAGTTCCACCCCAGAGCATCAGGCATTAGATCCCGGCAGCTGGGGACCCCTGCTTTAAGGGGCATTAGAGTCCAGTACTCTTGCCTGGAAAATCCCATGGGCGGAGGAGCCTGGTGGGCTGCAGTCCATGGGGTCGCGAAGAGTCGGACACGAGTGAGCGACTTGACTTTCACTTTTCACTTTCCTGCATTGGAGAAGGAAATGGCAACCCACTCCAGTGTTCTTGCCTGGAGAATCCCAGGGATGGGGGAGCCTGGTGGGCTGCCGTCTCTGGGGTTGCACAGGGTTGGACACGACTGACGCGACTTAGCAGCAGCAGCAGAGTAAGACCTTGATGTGGGTGGTATCATTCCCATTTTTTTGATTAAGAATCTAAACCTTAAAGATGTTAAAAAAAATGTCCTCGCTGTGTGAGAGCGGCAAATCAATGATGTAGAATATGATCTTTCTTATAACAAGATAATGTGAACAAAATCTTCTAACTTTATAATTGTAGTATATAGGAGTTTTCCACTGCATCATGCCTTCTAAACTTAGCAAAGATTTGCACACTTTCCTGTAATAAAGTGAAACCATGTGAAGGCATTGCTAAAAGAAACTTCAAATACTGTTGGGACAGCAACTCGGGCTCTGCTGCACATTCCTGTACCTCTGCATCTAGCTCTGAGCTCTGCACACAGTGCACTCTATGCAAATCGCCTTTGTGTGAGTGAATGAAGAACTCAGATAATAAAACAGAACCAACGAAGCCTTCCACCTACTGCAGTCCTGACACATTGCGGAAAACGCCTGCAGTGCCACCGGTAGCATGATTGTGCAAGGTCAGGCTGGAGATAGCTGTCAGTCTAAAGCATGAATGATGCTGGTTTACTTCTTAAGCAGTTACAGGATTTTGTTCCATAGGTAACAGAACAGCAAAGGCTTGCTTGCTGGGAACAGGCCACCTAAGAAAAGAAGAGATACTTTTTTTTTTCCCCCTGTTATATTATAAAAGAGTCATTCCGATTCTGAAAGGGTTTATTTATACATATGAAACTGTAAAACAGACAGCTTATTAGTTTTCACAACCAGGCCTCCAGTTGTCCTCATTATTTGTTTGCGGAAGCAGTGGGTAGGCCACCATCCTGGCGTTGTTTGCCTGGGATCCAGAAGGCATTTTTCCTCCTGTGCCTAGTAAACAAGGGCTGAGATTTTACAGTTACACATTTTCATACAATATTTTTCATTTCTCTCACCCGATGCACATTACAGATGTTTGCCGGAATGCTGCATGGGTGAAGAGAAGACATCTGTGTGCTCTAGTGTGTCTTTTGAAGTGTTTAATTGTTCCAGAAACTTCCAGGCTCATTTTAAAAACACCCTGTTAAGTCTGTATGGGCTGTTTCATTAAGTTACAAAACAGTTTATACCTCAGAATGCTCCAGAATATAATCTGGAAACTGCATTTTATTTCCCGAGTTTATGTTCCAAAACAGAGCCAGAGAAATGACAGGATACATTTCAGTGCTGTCCATCCGCCTGACTGCAGTTTTGAGTCTGTCCCTGTTCCCATAATAAATTCAATTTGGAGCCTGTAGAGTTTGGCAGTGACTCTGCACTACAGGCTGAGTTGGCATGGGAGGAAAACACCCAGCAAGCAATGGTTAGGCCTCTGTGGAAGAAGACAGCATGGGAAGTGACTGTTTGAGATTGCAGTATGGGCTGTGTGTCTTCAAAGGGAGGTTTCTGCAGTGACATGGCAAGCAGACACCGCCTCATCCTTTTGCTCAGTTGCTAGATCGATCACCATCCAAAGGGAAGGTTAGATCGTCTGTTAGTGCCCTGACGTAACTTTCCTAGTTAACCAACAGTAGGTCATAGCACAGATTCCTAGAAGGAAGTGGAAACCTTCCTGCTTATAGGTGAATGAACAGTCAGATGGTACAATTCACTATTTCCCTCAGAACTTAGATGGGGAGGAATTCTCCATATACAAGGTTAAAATAAATAAGCTGCAATTTTTACTGATCCATGTTTAATCCTTTTCCTCCTCCAAAGATCCCCTAAAAGTTTGGATATTTGGCGTGTGTCTTCTATAATTAAATAGCAAAACGGGGAAAAAAAATATCAGTAAGGTTTAGGTCATCTTCCCCACTTGGGGAATTTGCTTGAGTCCCTTTAGGAGAAATGAATGTTGAAGCCTATGATATCAGTTATAGAGATGTGAGGAAAAAAGAATATTGGCTGTCTGCATTTATTTCTCTGATTTTGTTCTTAAGTATACAAGGTCTCTGCTCAGACCCAACAAACAAACAGGAAGGAAAACAAACAAACAAAAAAAACACCTCTAAAAGTGCATGCACAGGAATCCCAGGTTTGATAAGACTAAAAAAAATAAAAAGGATTTCGCATGACACATTTAAAACCTCTAGGGCCAGATGCTTCAGCTTCTAGTAAGCAATAATTTAAACATCAACAAGTTACATGGGTATCATGAAATTATTGCTCTGTGGTGCAACAGCAACCCAAAAGGGTTGTCATTAACACCTGTGCCCCATTACCTCTTGTGTTGCCTACTGCTTGGGGGAATTAATAAGGAAGGTGAGGGGGAATGGGTTGAGAGTTCAATTTTATTAAAATAATGAAGGCATTGCATAGGTTGCTGTTACCTGTTAGGCCTATGAGCTTTGGAATGCGTGACTGTTTAAAGAATGTATTTTCAGATGGTAATGCCAGTTACCCTGTCTGGGGGTTGTCCATACTGAACTTGGCCCAGGATAGCTGAAAGGGCAAGTCAGATTTGGGAGATGTTCCTGGGAGGGCCAGTTATGCACACCTTTCTGAGTTTCAGCTAGTGTGGAAGGTTCAGCTGTTTTATTTTTCACCTGCTATTGAAATGCTTATTCTCTGAAAATGTATTGCAAATAAGTCTTTGCAAATGGGGTCTGTGTTCTTCTCATCATAAGGGTTTTAGCTTTTCCAGTGTGCACATTTTCACGCTGCACCAAACCTTTGTTTTTCCGCTCAGGGTGTCAGCACCAGCATTTTTCTTTCTGAATAATGTGCAGAATTGGTGTGCTGACTTGCTCATAAAAAAGTAGAGCCTCGCTAACAGAGCCTCACTACCCAAAACCTCAACATCTTATTTTCCCGAAGGCCTTTCATCTTAGTTTGTCAGCAAGCTGGAACCTCTACCCTGACAGTGTAAAATTTTTAATGGTTAATTTTCCTTGTAGTGTGTGCTGTCATTATAGGCGGGAGATGTGTGGGTTTTGTTGCTAATGGGAGGGAACTTTCAGGTATGGCCAGAGGCAAAGGATTCTGGGAGCACCGTGTTAATTGAAATCCAAGCCAATTGCACTTTAACCAAGAAGCTAAATGCAGAAAAAATATGGATTTATTAAAAGCGGACTTCACCTTGGGATTGATGCCGTTCACACTTGACTTGACACTGGCAGGATGAATTGTGATGACAGGGATCATGTTTGTTGAAAAACAGCTGGAAATACAACAGCTATATTATTATAATTAGGATCTGAATCAAGTTGGATTATAATAGGGGCTTTCTTGGAGAAATGGCACGGTGTCAAATTTATAGTCACTAGCTAAATGAGGCTCTTGTACTGTCAACCAAGGGACAGAAACAGTTCCAAATGAAAACACAAACAGAGAATCCTGTTGTTGTATTTCCTGGGTATCACTCAGGGTCCTATTTATCACACACCAACACTTGCCGCTTTGAAGAAACATTATCCTGCAAGGTTTACACTTTTCAATTTGCCTCCATGGTCTGCATTCTGCATGCATTTCCGTGGAGGAGCCTACACCGCAGCTTGACTAGAAATCTTTTCTGCTGCAAGATTAACCTCAAAGCATCCATTTCCCCCCCTCTGGGTAATCACTTGACAAATGCATCCACAAAACCTCCATGCACATCTATTCCAGCGTACAGGTGCGTCAACAGTCTTGAATCACTATTAGGAGAAATATCATCCTTGACGGAAAGGAGTGCTGCCTTTTCATTTCCAGGTGTCTGAAGCTAAAGGATGCGGATTTCCCGAGAAGCCAGACATCAGGCAGAAAGATCTTGAGGGAGGATGTGGATTAAAGCTTGTCTTAGCTTTGTTACAGTCCTCAGCCCAGTGGTTCTTCTCGGCAAGCGTGTGGGATTTGTATGGACTGGGAGATGTGACATTCAAATATGGGAGCGATTCACTCAAGTAACTCTAAGACACTTGTACTAAGGATGTGCCCAGTGCCTGGCCTTGTGCCTGCTACATCAAAACACATTGTATTTTTGAGCAATTTTATGCCACAGAGGAAACTGATATGAAATTGATTGGATGGGTGAACCTGAGATTGTGTGTTTTTTAACTTGTTGCATTTGAGAATGTCTTTTTGTGTTTCCTCTTCCAAATTTAAGAAAATAAGCTACTTTTTTTCTTTTCCATTATGATTTTTTCACAGGATATTGAATATATTTCCCTGTGCTATACAGCAGGACCTTGTTGTCTACCTGTTCTATATATACCAGTTCGCATCTGCTAATCCCAAGCTCCCGGTTCATCCCTCTTCCACCCCCACCCCTTTGGCAACCACCAGTCTATATGTTTTTTTCTGTTTCATAGGTAGGTTCATTTCTGTCATATTTTAGATTCCACATATAAATGACATCATGGTATTTGTCTTTCACACTTTCACACTTATTTTACTTAGTGTGATAATCTCTGTTGCATTCATGTTGCAGCAGATGGCATTATCGATTTTTAGGGCTGAGTAGTAGTCCAGTGTATACATGTACCGCATCTTCTTTATCCATTCATTTGTTGTTGGAAATTTAGGTTGTCACCATGTCTTGGCTGTTGGAAATAGTGTTGCTATGAACATAGGGGTGCATTTATCTTTTTGAATTATACTTTTGTTTGGATATGTGCCAGGAGTGGGATTGATAGATCATATGATACTTCTGTTTTTAGTTTTCTGAGGGACATCCATACTATCTTCCACAGTAGCTGCACCAACTTACATTCCCATCAACAGTGTAGGAAGGATCCCTTTTCTCCACACCCTCTCCAGTGAAAGAAAGCTAGTATTAAAATGACTAAGCAAAACTACACCTAGTTACAATTACAATATCCACCACCACTTAAAATGGGAAAAGGCTAGTTTATTATTCAATATCTCATATTCAAACACATAATGTGCCTATAATTATAGTGACAATAAGCTCTCAGAAATATTATGTATTTAACTCTTTTATCCTCTTTACGTGAGCTTCCCAAGTGACGCTAGTGGTCAAGAACCCATCTGCCAATGCAGGAGACATAGAGATGCAGGTTCACTCCCTGGGTGGGGAAGATTCCCTGGAGGAGGGCATGGCAACCCGCTCCAGTATTCTTACCTGGAGAACCCCATGGACAGAGGAGCCTGGCGGGCTACAGTCCATAGGATCACAAAGAGTTGGACATGACTGAAGCAACTTAGCATGCATGAACACATACTCTTTACATACATTATTATATTTAATTATCTCAATAAGCCTAGGATATAACAATTTCTATTAACTTCCTTTTTTTTGCAGATTAAAGAACTCAAGCTTAGGAAAGTTTTGTTACTTGGGCAAGGACACACAACTAATACAAGTTGAGCATGGAATATAAAACAAGTGTTCTTGTTCAAGACAGTTTGACTCTAAAGTTGTCTTTCTAGCCACTACTCCCTTACTATTATCTCATTTGTTTTTTGCACAAAACTTTGAGGTTTGAAGAATAAAAAAATTGTGTTTTTTTTAAAAATTGATTAATTAATTAGGCTGTATTGGGTCTTAGTTGTGGCGCATAGCATCTTCATTGCATCATGTAGGATCTTTGGTTGCATCACATGGAGTTTTCGGTCGTGGGTCCTGGGCTTAGTAGTTGGGGCACATGGGCTTAGTTGCTCCAAGTTATGTGAAATCTTAGTTCCCAGACCAGAGATCAAATTCTCGTCCCCTGCGTTGCAAGGAGAAGTCTTAGCCACTGGACTGCCAGGGAAGTCCCCAGATTATTGCTTTTGTATATGAAAGCAATGAATCACAGAGCAGAGCAGGTAAATGATGGAACTCAGGAACCTGGCAGGCTGGAGTCCATGGGGTTGCAAAGAGTCAGAAATGACTGAGCAATCTCCATGACTGTTCATTCAGCAGAGTGATTTAAAAGTTACTTCATTTTATAAACAAATCTGAGCAAAAGTTCTTCACAGTAATCAGGATAGAAAATTAATGCTTCTGACTGTGAAGAAGGCTGAGCGCCGAAGAATTGATGCTTTTGAACTGCAGTGTTAGAGAAGACTCTTGAGAGTCCCTTGGACTACAAGGAGATCCAACCAGTCCATTCTGAAGGAGATCAGCCCTGGGATTTCTTTGGAAGGAATGATGCTAAAGCTGAAACTCCAGTACTTTGGCCACCTCATGCGAAGAGTTGACTCATTGGAAAAGACCCTGATGCTGGGAGGGACTGGGGGCAGAAGGAGAAGGGGCCGACAAAGGATGAGATGGCTGGATGGCATCACCGACTCAATGGACGTGAGTCTGAGTGAACTCCGGGAGTTGGTGATGGACAGGGAGGCCTGGCGTGCTGCGATTCATGGGGTCGCAAAGAGTCGGACAC
Organism: Bos javanicus; assembly: GCF_032452875.1. Taxonomy (NCBI): domain Eukaryota; kingdom Metazoa; phylum Chordata; class Mammalia; order Artiodactyla; family Bovidae; genus Bos; species Bos javanicus. Next base: position 29,730,713 of record NC_083885.1, on the reverse strand, counting down.
GACTGAGCGACTGATCTGATCTGATCTGATCTGATGGAGAAGAGTGAAGTTAAATTTCAAAAAGCCTGGTTTCCATTAGAGTTTATCTGAAGTATGGCTTTACATTAGAATTGCTGAGACGACTTTAAAAACTGCTTCACCTTCATCCCTATATTGTCATCCCACAGATTTGAAAGCAACCCTAGGGATCCAAATATTTTTCAAAGCTGGATACTAACACATAAGCAGAGTTGGTACTCACAGACTTAGCATATGGTAATTTCTGTTCTAGCCCCTGTCTATATTATTTCATTGGACCCTCGCAGTAATTTTAACATTTGTTGTAGACTTGAAATCTGGAGCGAAGACACGTTAAATGATTGGTCCGAAGAGAAAAGGTACTTACATCAGAACATTTCACATATAAATATTCCATCTGTGAAACTTAACCCCACGCTGCTGCTGCTTAGCCATTCAGTCGTGTCTGACTCTTTGCAACCCCGTGGACTGTAGCCAGTCAGGCTCCTCTGTCCATGGGATTCTCCAGGCAGGAGTACTGGAGTGGGTTGATATGCCCTCCTTCAAGGGATTTTATCGACCCAGGGATCAAACCTGGGTCTGCTGCATTGCAGGCAGATTCTTTACTGCTGAGCCACCGGGGGAGCCTGAACTCCATGCTACTCTGCCCAAATACACTCACCCCACAAATATACACAGAGTTTGTCATTGTTCAGACACTATCTAGATTTATTTATTCTCTTTATGAAGGCATTTCTTAATTTTAGAGTACCCCCACTAGAAGGTAACTCTGTTGATAACAGATTTTTTTTCATTTTATCTCTTCTCTTTTTCCAGCCTAAACAGAAACTAGTATGAAATGCACACACTCACTAACAGCCCAACACAGAGTACAGAGCTTGACTTTATTTTTCTGTTAATGTGTTATGATTTCATAATGGGGGAAATAATTTCTCCTAGAAACAAAATCTAAGTAAAAACACAACCCAGCAAAACAAAAACAAAAGTTATCTCATGGCCTTCTGCAGGGAAGAAAGAGTTCACCCTTTCAGATTAGTCTCTGAACTCAGTTCTTTTAGTAAATCTTGCATCTTTTTCTTGTGATTCATTTAAAAAAAAAAAAAAACTCTCCTGAATTAATTTTAATCTTAGAGAAAAGTTTCAAAAATAGTTCATGTATACCCCTTACTTAGCTTTGTTGTTGTTCAGTTGCTAACTCATGTCTGATTCTTTTCAACCCCGTGAATTGAAGCATACCAGGCTTCCCTGTCCTTCACCATCTCCTGGAGTTTGCTCAAACTCATGTCCATTGAGTCAGTGATGCCATCCAACCATCTCATCCTCCGTTGCCCTCTTCTCCTCCTACCCTCAATCTTTCCCAGCATCAGGGTCTTTTCCAATGAGTTGGGTGTTTGCATCAGGTGGCCAAATAGTGTATCTTCCACTTCAGCACCAGTCCTTTCAGTGAATATTCAAGGTTGAGTTGCTTTAGGACTGACTGATTTGATCTTCTTGCAGTCCAAGGGACTCTCAAGAGTCTTCTCCAGCACCACAGTTCAAAAGCATCATCAGCTTACCTTCAGCTGAACATTTTAGGTGAAATTAGTGCAAGGACCAAAACAAGAAAATCAGCACTGAGACTTGTATTTATTGTCATTACCCAGTGTCAATGTTTTATCATCTCTTAATTGGACTATACCTGTAAACCTCATAACTTGTCTCATCTCCTAACATTCTGTATCTCTGCCTCCAATTGAGTCTGGAAGTACTAACGGAGGAGCCTCCTACCTAGGGTTGATTGCAAATGATGGATCTCCTCTCTTTTCTACATGTTGAAGCTAACTTTTCCCATCTTGACATTTATGTGCCCTTATATTTTGTTCTGTTTGCATCTCCAACTTTAGTTTTAATGACTACCTTTTCCAGACATCTCTCTTTCTAACAGAAACCTAGTCATGTCTATCTGACTATCCTCCTCTCACCTGGAATGTCTTTCCTCCAATTCTTCTCCATCCCACACAATATTCAAATAACTGCAAATATTTTGCTTGCATGTGCTCATTTCACCAGCTAGTTGATGAGCTACTTGTGAAAGTGAGTCTTTATTTATTTATTTTTTTGATACTGTTCCCAGTGTCTGGTGAAATGTATTACACAACACATTCAAAGCATTTTTTATCTCTAGCTGTAGATTTTTGTAGAACCTCTGAATCATCATGCCGAGTAAAAATTCCAGTTTTACAGGATGATCAACTGCTCAACAAACATTACATTTTCCTATGTAGTGACCATAATTCAACACACTTCAAAAAAGATTTTGATTGGCAAGATCTTGCAGAAGCTCTACCTTGTTTCAGCAAAAAAAAAAAAAAAAAAATGCTGCTCAGATCCACCCACAGCTCCCTTCAGGTTTAAAACACTCTTCCCTCAGCTGCAGGGCGTGTTGACTGTCGACAGTTCAGGGCTGATTATCCCTCAGCTGAAGACAGCCGCCTGGACCAGGGCCAAGCCTCCATTCTGAGGCAGGTTCCCACAGCCAATAACTGGTCAGTGCTGGAGTATAAAGTCTTGGATGGATTTCCTCATTGACCATCCCAACTCTAAAGAGAAGTCCACTGAGGTCTTTGTTGTAACTGCATCACTGCCCAAGTGCTCCTTCTTCCCAGTCTTGTCCTTTTCGCTTTCCTACAGATACTTTTTTTTTTTTTTAATCGGAGGATAATTGCTTTACAGTGTTATGTTGGTTTCTGCCATGAACAATATGAATCAGCCATGCATGCACGCTCAGTTGCTCAGTTGTGTCTGACTCTTTGAGACCCCATGATCAGGCTCCTCTGTCTATGGGATTCTCAAGGCAAGAATACTGGATTGGGCTGCCATGCCCTCCTCCAGGGGATCTCTCCAACCCAAGGATCAAACCCGTGGCTCCTGGATTGACAAGCAGTTTTCTTTACCATTGAGCCACCTGGGAAGCCCATGAGTATTCTTACGTCCCCTCCCTCTAGAACCTCCCGCCCACCCCACCCCACCCCACCTCTCTAGGTTATCACAGAGCACCAGGTTGAGCTCCCTGTGTTATACAGCAGCTTCCCACTAGCTATCTACTTTACACATTTGTTGGTAGTCGCTAAGCTGTGTCGGACTCTTTGCGACTCCCTGGACTGTAGCCCACGAGGCTCCTCTATCCGTGAGATTCATGGCAAGAATAGTGGAGTGGGTTGCCATTTCCTTCTCCAGCTTTACACATTAGAGTGTATATATGTGTCAATGCTATCCTCTCAATTCGTCCCACCCTCTCCTTCTACATCTATGTCCACAAGCCTGTTCTCTGTGTCAGGGTCTCTATTCCTGCCCTGCAAATAGGTTCATCAGTATCATTTTTCTAGATTCTGTGTATATGTATTAATATACTGATCAAAGGGACGCCTCAGTAAAAATTCAAGAAATCTTCATCTTAGAATCTATTTCTAGGAAGCTCATTTGTGATACCTACCATTCGTTATGAAATCATAGATGATTTATTCATTTGTCCATCCGTTCAGTTAGCAAATGTATGTTCAATAATCATTACACGTCCAACACTTAGTGAGGAAGACATGGACCCTGCCCTCATAAAACATGCTTCTTGTTAGCACACCAGACTTCTCCAGTTTCTCCCCACTTTCAGTAATTCCCAGAATTTAACAGTCTCGCAGACTACTTTGTTTTTACTTATGCTTAAAATTCCTTCCCTGCTGTTCTTTTCCTGGTTAAACTCTACCCACCTTTCATCAGTTCAGTTCAGTTTAGTTCAGTCGCTCAGTCATATCCGACTCTTTGCGACCCCATGAACTGCAGCACGCCAGGCCTCCCTGTCCATCACCAACTCCTGGAGTTCACTCAGACTCACATCCATCGAGTCGGTGATGCCATCCAGCCATCTCATCCTCTGTCGTCCCCTTCTCCTCCTGCCCCCAATCCCTCCCAGCATCAGGGTCTTTTCCAATGAGTCAACTCTTCGCATGAGGTGGCCAAAGTACTGGAGTTTCAGCTTAAGCATCATTCCTTCCAAAGAAATCCCAGGGCTGATCTCCTTCAGAATGGACTGGTTGGATCTCCTTGCAGTTCAAGGGACTCTCAAGAGTCTTCTCCAACACCACAGTTCAAAAGCATCAATTCTTCAGCGCTCAGCCTTCTTCACAGTCCAAATCTCACATCCATACATGACCACAGGAAAAACCATAGCCTTGACTAGAGGACCTTTTTTGGCAAAGTAATGTCTCTGCTTTTCAATATGCTATCTAGGTTGGTCATAACTTTCCTTCCAAGGAGTAAGCATCTTTCACCTTTCATAATTCCACTCAAATGCAGTGCCTCTCAGAAAGCTGTCCCTGACCATATCCGGTTTGTGCTGGATTAAGTGAGGGGTCCAAACTCAGTGTCAGTGCATTCAGCTGAATTTGTCTCTCCTCTCCTCTTCCCTCCTACCACCAAATGTAAGCTTCTCGAGTGTAAATTTTGACTTTGTATCAAGCAAGCTGAATGTATTCAATGGCTAAATGAATGAGTGAATAAAAATGGAAAGTTAATCTGGGGAAAAAAATAAAAGTTTTGATTCTGTTATCCATAGGCCCAGTTATCTAAATATTATGATTAATTAGTAGTCCAATGTAATTTTATATTTTGAGGAAATAAATAAGATGGGATAAAATATTCCTTTCATATTCTGTGCAGCTTTTCCAGCAGCCAGTTTTTCCAAGTACATTCAGTTGTGCTTTTTGGAGAACTTAAATGTTACATTTTATATCCATCATCTTATTAACCTTACATTTCATATTTCTTTGATATGTATCCTTTTCATATTCTCTAAGCCCACGAATCTGATAGGTATCTTTCAAATGAAAACTACAAAGGAATCTTAAATAATACAGATTCTAAAAGAGCTGTCTTTATATAGTACTTCAACTTAGCAGTACTCTGTCTTTTAAAAGGCTTGTATATTGTTGAAGTTATGATAGTTTATCTCCATATTTTTAAAAAGATTTCTTTTCTTCCTCATTACCACACATGGATTTCTGTATAATATCCTTGACAAAATTCAGCTCTTGGCAAAGAATAATGTGTTAATTCTTATTTTATCTTTTTCTTTTCCTTTTTTTTTTAGGTACGTCTGTCACTAATGTAACAGCTACTGATGCTGATGACCCAGTTTATGGAAACAGTGCGAAGTTGGTTTATAGCATCTTGGAAGGGCAACCTTATTTTTCCATTGAGCCTGAAACAGGTTTGTGGCCTAAATTTTGAATTCTATTTACTGTGTCATTGCTTCAGGGATACACTTTTCTTGGAATGTGGATTATGAAATGCTCTGGTTAAGGAACTTCACTGCCTATCAGTAACATTTGAATGTGTTATTCCTGTGCAGTGCCAGATACATGGCAAGCCTGACAATCATTTTGATACATATTAAAATGAATTGCAGATCCTTTGTAGAATATCACCTGTTTAACAGATGGCCTGGCACCGTTGTTCATCCCTGGGAAAAAAGTGTGCTTATACCTCAGGCCGACTTAGATATCAGATTTAAGAATAAATACAATTACTTATTGGCTGCAAAATGCTTGGCAAGTAACATTTATAAAGATTTCTAAGTTTTAACTTGCACATCTATGAAGTGGAGTGGAACCTTCCTCATAGCCTTATGAAGATCAGATGAACCAATAAATATTCAGCACACAGTACATGGCATGTGGTAATCATTTCATGCATGGATATTATTATATTTGTTACTAGATTCCTCATTTGTTAAACAGGATTCTGATATCTGTGTACTAGGACTCTCATGAAAATATTATCATTTTTGCCAATATTAAATGCAGCCAGTATCTTGGGTTCAATGATATAGATTTTAGCAAACAGGAAATAAGTTATTTAAAAAAATAAAGCAGACAAACTAGAAAATCTATTTTTAATGATTTGGCAGATAACTTCATAAAATAACAGTTTTTATAAATGAAGATATATCTTTTATTGTTTAATTTTAACAGTGTAGCAAGAGAGCAAAGACACTGTGTCAGACTTTTTATAATCATGATTTTTATAGCATATTTTAAAATTACTTAAAATAGCACCATCTTTTGGGTATAGGTTTTTCCTGTATCTGGTGATTTTGTCTGCAGACTTCCAAATAGAAAAATTCAATATGTGGGCACATATACATTTGTTACTTTGATTCATGAGTTTTCAGCAGTATTGAGATGAATTTTCATGTCTTACCATTAAGTCAATTATTAATTAAATTAAAAATTTAGAGCCTCTCCTTACTTTTTTTTTTTTAATTCAAAGAAAAATCCTCATGCATTTAAAAGTGAGAAAAAGTATATCTATACATAAATAGGTCATGGCTTAAAATTGAATTTAGATTCAGAAACAGGAAATAACTCTTGTAAAATACATTAATTAGGGGCATAATTACATACGGTTTTCCTCAGCGAAGAAGTCTGCTATAGATGTCATCTCCTTTGTCCTCCTTGATGACCCTGGGGAAGAGTAGAGAAGGTGGTCAGCTCTGAATTTTAAGGGAAAAGAGAAACATCTGGAGATGTCCTACTCCTCGGCCAGAGTCACAGTGAGAGATGGGACCAGGGTTGGGACCCAGAACCAGGGCTTTAATTTCAAAGCCACTGACAGACATCTTCAAACTTCTCTTTTCAATGGCAAGAGGTATGGTATAGTGGCGTTCGCAAAACAGAAAAGTGTTAACTCCTTAAGTGAAATTGAATAATCTCCTCTTCGCTTCTTGGCTATTTGTTTCTTTACTTGAATCTTTTGGTTCACCATTTACAGTGTAATATATTGAGAAACAATTATTGAGAAAGTATATTGAGAAGATATTGAGAAACAATCGACACATAGTGTTATATTAGTTTCAGATGTATAGCATAAAGATTTAATAGGGATTCCCTGGTAGCTCAGCTGGTAAAGAATTCACCTGCAATGCAGGAGACCCTGGTTCTATTCCTGGGTTGGGAAGTTCCCCTGGAGAAAGGATAGGCTACTCACTTCAGTATAAGAATACTGAAGCCCAAGAGGGCTTCCCTGGTGGCTCAGATGGTAAAGAATCCACCTGCAAAATGGGAGACCTAGGTTTGATCCCTGGGTTGGGAAGATTCCCTGGAGAAGGGCATGGCAACCCACTGCAGTATTCTTGCCTGGAGAATCTCCATGGACAGGGGGGCCTGGCAGGCTACAGTCCATGGGGTCTCAAAGAGTCAGACCTGATTGAGTGTAGCACAGCATGTACTGTGAAGTGATTATCATAATAAGTCTGGTTATCATCCATCACCACACAGTTGTATTTTTTTTTCTTTTGATGAGAAATTTTAGGATCTTGGCAACTTCTAAATATATGACACAGTGCTAGTAATTATAGACACTATGTGCCATGCTGTGCTGACTCACTTCAGTTGTGTCTGACTCTGTGCAACCCTATGGACTGTCACCCTTCAGCCTCCTCTTTCCATGGGATTCTCCAGACAAGAATACTGGAGTGGGTTTCTATGCCCTTCTCCAGGGGATCTTTCTGACCCAGGGATTGAACCTGAGTCTCTTAAGTCTCCTGCATCAGCAGGCAGGTTCTTAACCCCTAGCAGCACCACACAGAACATTATATCCCCAGGACTTCTTCATTTTATAACTGTAAGTTTTTACCTTTGGGCCAGCAATAGATATTTATCCAACAAATGTCCAAATCAGCATTCACTACGTGCCAGGAACCAAGTTAGATATAAGGAGACAAATTCACAAAGGCTATATTCAGCCTACAATATCTCACAATCCATTTTGGCAGACAGATTTTTTTTTCAACATAAATACAAGGAAGCATGATGATGCCATTTAAATAATTTATATCTTTAGGAATAACTTACCATGAAGTACAGAGAATAAAAGCCTAGTACTAAGTCAGAGAATTTGGGCAACTTTAAATCTCATTTGACATATATTGCTATTTGCTTAATTAAATGTTGTCAGCAACATTTAATATGTACATTTTCACTCAGCATAATGAGTGTTTATCTCAACCCATATTCATTTTAGCCTTATCATGTCCAATTTGACAGATACAAAGTTATCTGATTCATATTTTAGAAAGTGTATTCTGGTACTATTGTGGGAATGCAGTGGAGAGAAATGATACTTGAAGCGTGTACATAGAAGTTACTTAATAAATACTGGTTGAATGAAGTTAAGGTTTTTAACTCAAGCAGAGAGCAGAAGGAAGTAGAGGCTAAATTTAATAATAGAGTCAGCAACAGATGTTTAATAGCTTATCAATTAGCAAGTTGATATAGTTTATCAAATAGCTTATCAAATAGTAAATCACATATTGAAACATCAACATGTTAAATTAAAAGTAAGCATTATTGTGTAAATGTTTGCTTAATTATACTTGAGTTTGTTCGAATGAAAGCAGAGGGTTAGTTGTTTCTAAAGGATCTAAATTTGTCTATCTCTGAGACCTTTGGTCATCTTTCTAAAAGAAAAATTGAGACTGGTGTGAATGCATGTGGACATAGTAGAGGAGGGTATAAGGCAGAAGTACATTAAGAATATTTTAAAATATTTTATGTTAGAAAAAGGTACAAAGAACATAGAACATTTGAATTTTTATTTTCTAAGCAAAAGGAAAGAAAATACCCTTTCTGGTGATGAGAAGATTTGCATCATTTGCCTCATCTGAGAAAGAGACTCTGACTTGGAGTTAGGAGGACAAGTGACTTCTTGGGGCTTAAAGACTGTGAAAGATAGAAGAAGTACTGTCTTAGTTCCACTGCTGTAACAAAATACGATAAACTGGGCAACTTATAAGAAACAGACATTTATTTCTCAGAGGCCTGGAGGCTGGAAGTTTGAGATCAGGGTGGGTACCGTCAGGTTCTAGGGACTGCCCTCTTCTGGGTTGCAGAGGCTGTCTCTCCTGTTCCCTTGGAAAGAGAAGAAGCTAGGTCTCTGGCTTCTTTTTATATCTATGTTAATACTATTTGTGAAGGATTCACCCTCATGATCTACCTCTCAAATCTGCCACCTCCAAATACCATCACAGAGGGGATTACAGTTCACCATATGAATTTGCGGAGGGTAAAAAACATGCAATCCAGGTTAGACATGAAACAGAATTAGGCAGGGAAGTCCATCACACTGTAATTCTGACCTTAAACCCATACAAGTTAGAAGAGGATATACGCTAAGGCAATGTAGATTCACCAGCATCTTGCCCAAACCCATAGACATCCCTGGAACAAAGATTTCTCTTAAAAGGAGTCTCATAGTGTACACAAATGACCAGGCTTTATTATCACCTGCCTTGTGCAGCTGTTGGCTGAGATATACCTGGGAAGAGTAAGATACCCGCTTGAAACTTAAAACCAGTCCTACATATGCCTCAAGTAATCATGTATGGATGTGAGAGTTGGGCCATAAAGAAGGCTGAGTGCCAAATTGATACTTTCAGACTGTGGTGCTGGAGAAGACTCTTGGGAGTCCCTTGGCAGCAAAGTGATCAAACCAATCAATCCTAATAGAAATCAACCCTGACTATTCATTGTAAGGACTGATGCTGAAGCTGAAGCCCCAATACTTGGACCAACTGATGGGAAGAGCTGATTCACTGGAAAAGACCCTGATGCTGGGAAAGACTGAGGGCAGAAGGAAAAGGGGGTGACAGAGGATGAGATGGTTGGATGGCATCATCAAATCAATGGACATGAGGTTGAGCAAACTCCAGGAGATAGTGAAGGACAGGGAAGTCTGGCATGCTGTAGTTCATGGAGTCGCGAAGAGTTGCACATGACCTAGCGACACAACTTCCAGCAAAAACTGGAATCTGGAGAATCATTTTGGGGAATGATCTGTGTAAAGAAGACTGCCCACTGACCACTGTCAACAAGTCCTTGATGTTAGAATATTTTCAATAAGGAAAATAAAACTGTTGCAGGAAGGGGGACCCCCCTTCCAGGGCCTGAGGGTGGGCTCTTGTCTGACACTCAGAAATGAATTTTCTGAGGAGATGCCTGTGCTGACAAGGCAAGAGACTTTATTGGGAAGGGGTGCCTGGGCAGAAACAGGAGGGTAAGGGAACTCAGGAGAACTGCTCTGCCATGTGGCTCGAAGTCTCGGGATTTATGGTAATTGGGTTAGGTTCCAGGTTGTCTCTGGCCAATCACTGTGGCTCAAGGTCCTTCTTGGTGCTGCACACATCACTCAGCCAAGATGGATTCCAGTGAGAAGGATTCTGAGAGGTGGTAAGATATAAGGAATGGAGTCTCCTCTTTCCTTTTGACTTTTTCTGAATTCTTCCAGTTGGCAGTAGCTTGTTAGTTCTGAATTGCCACAAGTGGTCACTGTGGTGACCACTGGCCTACTTGGCCAGGGTAGGCGGTTTCAGTCGGTGGTTCCACTGACAAAACCCAAGGATAGGAGACAAGAATACATGTATGTGTCTTGCTTTACTCTCACAAGAATGCTAAGGACAGAACTCCGGACTTTGGAACATAGTAAGTTCTGTTTTCCTGCTTGCTTGTTACATTACAACTTTATGGACTTACTTCCTGTCACCAGAGCACATTAATTGCTCTGTCTCAGGAAGAGCGTCTCCTCTTGTTTTAGGTATCAGCTTAGGATTCAGAAAGATTTGCTATTTATTCTGTTTATTCTCTTCTGTGAGCGTCTCCTAATCAGTAATTATCTTGTAATTGACTTGCTTATGTTTCTAAGTCAGTTTTCATGCTAGAATGTACAGCTCATGAAAGAATGGGGCTTGTCTAATTTGTTCATTTTGCATCCCTATGCCTAGCAGAGAGTTTGGCACCTGAAATTATTCAGTAAGTAGTTGAGACAGAAAGGCATGAAGAGGGTAAGGTGGGGAGAAAGAAGAGAAGGAAGGAATGAATTAATAAAGAGAAAGGGAAAAGCTTGCCACAACTTACAGAGAAGATGCGGAAACACCAAGAAGGCAATCCAGTTTGATTTCCAGCCTGTCTTCCTTCTGTCTATTTTTGTGGTAGGAAGAACACCACTGTAACCTCACGTGTGATTTTTGTTGTTTTTACTGAGATTCACTGAAGACTCAAATTCACATCATTTCAAAGTCTCATGCTATATCTTAAGCCAATGCAGTGCTATTCTGGTCCTTGCAAAAACGAACCTTGAGACTTATAAACTCTTGCTCAGATTCAGTTCTAGATTAGATGTTGAGATGGAAAGGTTCAGGGAACCATTGCAGCCATTGCAGAAGAAAGGATGGTTATTAATATATCTCCCTATTCTGGAGATCACTGTGATAGTAATAAAAATAATAATAGTAATAAAAGGGAAAATATTATGGTGTTTCTAAACCATAGTGAAGAAGGAAGAATTTCTGTCTCCAATTTGCAGTTGACAGAACTGTATTTCAGAGAAAGTAAGGTAAAATGTCTTCCCTATCCTTACATCAAACTCTCTGTCAAATTATAAACAATAGGAAGAAATAAAAACAAGACTATAAACCACCACCTCATTTATTGAACATGTATTGTGTTCTTGGCAGTGTGCTAATTGGGTTTGCATGCATTATCAAATTTAATTTAATTTATGCCACACAATATTTTGAGGTAGGTACTAAATGTCATCTCCGTGTTACTGATCAGAGAACAGAGGATCAGAACTGATATTAATACATTTATTGCACAAGGTGTTTGAAGCAAGGCTTCAGGTGAGTCTCTCTGATTGCAAGATCCAGTTTTTCACGTTCTCCTGTAACCCCACCTGACTTCCATGCATTGTGTCTCATTCCCTGGGCTGCTGTTGGTATAGAAATGGACCCATAGAACTTGGAATCGGGCCCAGGTCTCCTTTATACATGGACACAGGAAACAATTTGATGTCAGATAAGATGTGAGGCAGTAGTAATTGTAAAATGAAGTGTCATTTTTGTGAATAGCTTCAAAAGGCTGAAAATAGCTTATTTTGTATTCTATAAATGTTTTCTCTCTCTCTCTTTTTTTTTTGTTTTCCTCTCCCGGCCACCCCCTATACCATATGTTTGCTTGTAACATTTTGAGCACAGACAGGGAGAAATGTGGCATTTATTTAAAAAGCTACTAATTTGAGGACAGCAGTGAGAAAACAGTTGCAGACCATCCTAAGTGACTGAAGATGGAACATCTAAATAAAATGCAAGGCAAGTGAATAGTAAATGCTTAATTATCTGAAGAAATCAGGGTAAAGTTGCAGGACAGTGTGCACGTTGCTTCAGGCAATCAAGACTAAGAAAAATGACCAGTTGCAAAATAAACCAAGTTAATTCATTGACCTTTTGTTGAGACTCAGACCATCTTTCTTTATTGGATACAAATAGCATTTGTCTCAGTGGAACCTGTAAAAATGAGCTAAGGCAAAAAGTACTCCTTGGAAAAAATAATCCATATAACGAATGGTTCTCTTTTATAAAAATCAAGAATAATACATAGAATCTTCATGGAATGCCTTTATGGAATTGAGTCATTGTTATAACTTCTGAGCCAAAGTGATAAAGTGCAAACATACAAGATCTCTTTTTAAAAAATATCAGGATTACATAAATTATCATTTCCACTGCCTTGAGGACTGGCTAAAGAATTTTCCTGTGCAGACCTTTGAGAAGAAACATTCAGATAAACTCAAGCTGTCCAACAATGCTAGGATATACATTGATGAATGAGAATCTCTTTGTAATTCACATTAAATGATACCTAGTCAACATCTACACTCTAATATTAAAGTCATATGCTAGCCATTGAGCGTGCAGTGTTGTATATGATAAATCCTAAAAGAGATATATGTTGTTGCTGTTGTTTAGTTGCTAAGGCGTGTCTGTCTCTTTGTGACTCCATGGACTGCCACCTACCCAGGCCCCTCTGGGATGGGATTCTTCAGGCAACAATAGTGGATTGGCTTACCATTTCCTTTTTCAGGGGATCTTCCTGACTTAGGGATTGAACCCATGTAGCCTGTTTGGCAGGTGGATTCTCTACCACCGAGCCATCTAGGAAGCCAAGATATGTGGGCAATCAGAACAGGGTGGTAACATAGGATCCTCGCCAGAATTCTTTTTTTTTTTGTAATTTATTTATATTTTATTGAAGGATAATTTCTTTACAGAATTTTGCTGTTTTCTGTCAAACCGCAACATGAATCAGCCATAGGTATACATATATCCCCTCCCTTTTGAACCTCCCTCCCATTTCCCTCCCCATCCCACCCCTCTAGGTTGATACAGAGCCCCTGTTTGAGTTTCCTGAGCCATACAGCAAATTCCCGTTGGCTATCTATTTTACATATGGTAATGTAAGTTTCCATGTTCCTCTTTCCATACATCTCACCCTCTCCTCCTCTCTCCCCATGTCCGTAAGTCTATTCTCTATGTTTATTTCTCCATTGCTGCCCTGTAAGTAAATTCTTCAGTAACATTTTTCTAAATTCTGTATATATGTGTTAGAATACGGTGTCTATCTTTCTCTTTTTGACTCACTTCAGTCTGTATAATAGGTTCTAGGTTCATCCACCTCATTAGAACTAACTCAAACATGTTCCTTTTTATGGCTGAGTAATATTCCATTGTGTATATATACCACAACTTCTTTGTCCATTCATCTGTTGATGGATATCTAGGTTGCTTCCATGTTCTAGCTATTGTAAACAGTGGTGCAATGAACAATGGGATACGTGTGTCTCTCTCAATCTTTGTTTCCTCAGGGTATATGCCTATGAGTGGGATTGCTGGGTCATATGGTGGTTTTATTCCTAGTTTTTAAAAGAATCTCCATACCATCTTCCATAGTGGCTGTATCAATTTACATTCCCACTAACAGTGCAAAAGTGTTCCCTTTTCTCCACACCCTCTCCAGCATTTATTGTTTGTAGACTTCTTGATGAGAGCCATTCTGACCACTGTAAGGTGATAGCTCATTGTAGTTTTGATTTGCTTTTCTCTAACAATGAGCAATGTTGAGCATCTTTTCATGTGTTTGTTAGCCATGTGAATGTCTTCCTTGGAGAAATGTCTGTTTAGGTCTTTTTGCCACTTTTTGACTAAATTGTTTTTCTGGTATTGAATTGTATGAGCTGCTTATATATTTTGGAAATTAATCCTTTGACAGTTGTTCATTTGCTATTTTTTTCTCCCATTCTGAGGGTTGTCTTTTCACCTTGCTTATAGTTTCCTTTGCTGTGCAAAAGTTTTTTTTTTTTTTTTAAATCAGGTCCCACTTGTTTACTTTTGTTTTTATTTCTGTTACTCTAGCAAGTATGTCATAGAGGATCTTGCTTTCATTTATGTCATTGAGTGTTCTGCCTGTGTTTTCTTCTAAGAGTTTTATAGTTTCTGGCCTTACATTTAGGTCTTTAATCCATTTTGAGTTTATCTTTGTGTATGGTGTTAAGAAATATTCTAATTTCATTCTTTTACATGGAGCTGTCCAGTTTTCCCAGCACCATTTATTGAAGAGGCTGTCTTTGCCCCGTTGTATATTCTTGCCTTCTTTGTCAAAAATAAGATACCCATAGGTGCATGGGTTTATTTCTGGGCTCTCTATCTTGTTCCATTGGTTGGTATTTCTGTTTTTGTGCCAGTACCATACTGTCTTGATGACTGTGGCTTTGTAATATAACCTGAAGTCAGGAAGCTTGATTTCTCCAACTCTATTCTTCTTTCTCTAGACTGCTTTGGCTATTCCGGGTCTTTTGTGTTTCCATATGAACTGTGAATTTTTTTGTTCTAGTTTTGTGAAAAATGCTATTGGTAATTTGATATGGATTGCATTGAATCTGTAGATTGCATTTGATAGTATAGTTATTGTTACAATATCGATTCTTCCTACCCAGGAATGTGCAATATCTCTCCATCTGTTTATGTCATTTTATTTATGTCTTTTATTTCTTTTATTGGAGTCTTATAATTTTTTCTGTACAGTTCTTTTGTCTCCTTAGATAAGTTTATTCCTAGCTATTTAATTATTTTTGTTGTAATGGTGAATGGGATTGATTCCTTAATTGCTGTTTCTGATTTTTCAGTGTCAGTATGTAGAAATGCCAGTGATTTCTGTGTATTGATTTTGTATCCTGTAACTGGTAAATTCACTGATTAGCTCTAGTAATTTTCTGATACATCTTTAGGGTTTTCTAGGTACAGTATCCGGAGAAGGCAATGGCACCCTACTCCAGTACTCTTGCTTGGAAAATCCTATGGATGGAGGAGCCTGGTAGGCTGCAGTCCATGGGGTCACTAGAGTCGGACACAACTGAGCGACTTCACTTTCACTTTTCACTTTCCTGCATTGGAGAAGGAAATGGCAACCCACTCCAATGTTCTTGCCTGGAGAATCCCAGGGACCGGGGAGCCTGGTGGGCTGCCGTCTATGGGATCGCACAGAGTCGGACACGACTGAAGTGACTTAGCAGCAGCAGCAGCAGGAGGTACAGTATCATGTAATCTGCAAACAGTGAGAGCTTTTATCCTCCTTTTCTGATCTGGATTCCTTTTATTTCTTTTTCTTCTCTTATTGCTATAGCTAGGACTTCAGAAATGTTGAATAATTGTGGTGAAAGTGGACACCCTTGTCTTGTTTCTGATCTAAGGGGGAATGCTTTCAGTTTTTCACCATTGACAATAATGTTTGCTGTAGGCTTATCGTATATGGCCTTTACTATGTTGAGGTTGGTTCCTTCTATGACAATTTTTTGAAGAGTTTTAATCATAAGTGAAAGTGAAAGTGAAGTTGCTCAGTCATGTCCGACTCTTTGCGACCCCATGGACTGTAGCCTAGCAGCCTCCTCTGTCCATGGGATTTTCCAGGCAATAGTACTGGAGTAGATTGCAATTTCCTTCTCCAATCATAAGTAGGTGCTAACTTTTGTCAAAGGCTTTTTCTGCATCTCTTCAGGTGATCATATGGTTTTTATCTTTCAATTTGTTAATATGGTGTATCACATTGATTGATTTGCATATATTGAAGAATCCTTATATCCCTGGAATAAACCCAGCTTGATCATGGTGTATGAGCTTTTTGATGTGCTGTTGAATTCTGTTTGCTAAAACTTTGTGGAGGATTTTTGCATCTATGTTCATCAGTGATATTGGCCTGTAGTTTTCTTTTTTTGCGTCTGATTTTTTTTTTCTTTTTCTTTGTCTGGTTTTGGTATCAGGGTGATGGTGGCCTTATAGAAAGAGTTTGGAAGTGTTCTTTCCTCTGAAATTTTTAGAAAGAGTTTTAGAAGGATAGGCATTAGCTCTTTGAAATGTTTGATAGAATTCTCCTGTGAAGCCATCTGATCCTGGGCTTTTGTTTTTTGGGAGATTTTTGATCACAGCTTCAACTCAGTGCTTGTAATTGGGTTGTTCATAATTTCTATTTCTTCTTGGTTCATTCTTGGAAGATTGAACTTTTCTAAGAATCTGTCCATTTCTTCCAGATTATCTATTTTGTTGGCATATAGTTGTTCATAATAGTCTCTTATAATCCTTTGTATTTCTGCACTGTCTGTTGTAACCTCTCCTTTTTCATTTCTAATTTTGTTGACTTGTTTCTTCTCTCTTTTTTCCTTAATGAGTCTGGCTAAGGGTTTGTCAATTTTGTTTATCTTCTCAAAGAACCAGCTTTTAGTTTTATTAATCTTTACTATTGTTTATTTCATTTCTTTTTCATTTATTTCTGCTCAGGTCTTTATGATTTCTTTCCTTCTACTAATTTTGGGAGTTTTTTCTTGTTCTTTTTCCAGTTGCTTTAGGTGTAAAGTTAGGTTTTCTATTCAATGTTTTTCTTGTTTCTTCAGGTAGGATTGTATTGCTATAAACGTCCCTCTTAGAACTGCTTTTGCTGCATCCCATAGGTTTGAGTTTTTGTATTTTCATTGTCTTTTGTTTCTAGAAATTTTTTGATTTCCCTTTTGATTTCTTCAGTAACCTGTTGGTTATTTAGAAATGTGTTGTTTAATCTCCATGTGTTTGTGTTTTTTACAGTTTTTTTCTTGTAATTGATATATAGTCTCTATAGCATTGTGGTTGGAGAAGATGCTTGATACAATTTCAGTTTTCTTAAATTTACTGAGGTTTGATTTGTGACCCAAGATGTGTTCTATCCTGGAGAATGTTCCATGTGCACTTGAGAAGAAGGTGTATTCTTCTGCATTTGGATGGAATGTCCTAAAGATATCAGTGAGATCCATCTCGTCTAATGTATCATTTCAGACTTGCGTGTCCTTATTAATTTTCTGTTTTGATGATCTGCCCATTGGTGTGAGTGGGGTGTTAAAGCCTCCTACTATTATTGTGTTATTGTCAATTTCTCCTTTTACGTCTGTTAGTGTTTGCCTTATGTATTGAGGTTCTCCTATGTTGGGTGCATAGATATTTATAATTGTTATGTCTTCCCCTTGGATTGATCCCTTGATCATTATGTAGTGTCCTTCCTTGTCTCCTGTAATCTTCTTTATTTTAAGGTCTGTTTTGTCTGATATGAGGATTGCTACTCCAGCTTTCTTTTGATTCCCATTTGGATGGAATATATTTTCCCATCCTCTCACTTTCCAGAATTCTTGAAATGGGGATGCTGAGGAGTCCAATGAAGGCATCTAGTGTTGAAAGAGGAGATTAAAGAAGCCTTTTAACAGGTAGCATTGGGCCTAGAGACTGTCATACAGACTGAAGTAAGTTAGAAAGTAAAAAAATATCATACATTAATGTTGAATATATACATGGAATCTAGAAAAATGGTACAGATGAGCCTATTTGCAGGGCAGGAAAAAATGGTACAGATGAGCCTATTTGCAGGGCAGGAATAGAAACACAGATGTAGGGAACAGAAGTGTGGACATAGTGGTGGGGATGAGGAGGTAGGATGAACTGGGAGATTATGATTGACATATATACACTACCATGTATAAAATGGGAATGGGCTTCCCTAATAACTCAGTTGGTAATGAATATGCTTGCAATGCAGCAGACCCCAGTTTGATTCCTAGGTTGGGAAGATCCCCTGGAGAAGGGATAGGCTACCCACTCCAGTATTCTTGGGCTTCCCTTGTGGCTCAGCTGGTAAAGGATTCACCTGCAGTGTGGGAGACCTGGGTTCAACTCCTTGGTTGGGAAGATCCTCTAAAGAAGGGAAAGGCTACCCACTCCAATATTGTGGCCTGGAGAATTCCATGGACTGTATAGTCCATGGGGTAGCAAAGAGTGGAACATGACTGAATGACTTTCACTTTCCCTTTCAATAACTTTCACATGTATAAAAGAGATAGCTAGTGGGGAGCTGTTGTTTGGCACAGGGAACTCAGCTAGGTGCTCTGTGGTGACCCAGAGGGGTGCTATGGGGTGTGGGAGGGGGGTCTAAAAGGGAAGGGATATATGTATACATATAGCTGATTCACTTCATTGTACAGGAGAGACAAACACAATATTATAACCCAATTATACCCTGATTAGAAAAAGGTTACCAACAAAGACCTACTATATAAGCACAGGGAACTCTGCTCAATACACTGAAATAACCTAAATGGGAAAAGAGTTTGAAAAGGGATAGATACATGTATATGTATAACTGATCACTTTGTTATATGCCTGAAACTAATACAACATTGCTAACGAACTATGCTCTAATATAAAATAAAAATTTTAAAAATAGGTAGTGATACTAAAGTCTGTGCGTCCTGAAAACCTGTTTCCACTAACAGGTAATTGTTCCACGGTAGGGGAGACTGTTAAATAAGGCCTTTTAGCATGAAGAAATAAAGAGGATATGTGGTCCAGGGGGAAAAATATATATATGGAGGTGATACTGAAAAATTCAATAGTTTTCAATTCCTCAATCTATCAGAAGATTTTTACTTTAAGAGATGTTTCCAAATGAGATAAACTTAGGCACTAATTTATGGATCCAAACTCCTATTAATTTTTTGCATGACTTTGTTTTTGGATGAGTGCCATCACCTCTTGGGACTAAGTATCCAATTTTTAAGACTACTGATTGTAATACTATTTCTAGTCATTCATGAAATTGGGGGGAAAGCATATACTCCATGCTCTGCTTTTGACATTCACAAATTTAGACTATCTTGAATATTATTTTTATATTTTTATTTGTGTTGAATCAAACAAAAGAATGGTAGAGAGAAAAGTACTTGAGCATCATTAAGTACAAGACACTGGTTTCCATTGAAATCTCAGGATTTGGAGTTGGAAGTCTGACTGCAAGGTGGGAGTGACACGGAGAAAGGGGAAGCTGGCTTAACCAATTGTCTGAGACAGTTTCATTATAACTGATAAACCACTACTCCCTAAGTGCTGATCAAAACCTAGGGTATCTGCATCCATCACACAGCTGACTCACTGTGAAAACTGCAGAACAACCCAGATCAAGTCCTCCCAGGAAGTGGGTGGCCCATGGGGGTTAGGAGCAGGTACATCTTCTATTACATGTGGAATCTCTTCTAAGCCCTCCGGAAGGAGAACAGGGGTTCTCCCCAGAGAACTCAGGTGTGAAACCAATAGACAAAAAGACGTGGGAAGGAGCCAAAAGATGCTGTTCTTCCTGTGGGGATAGCCTCCTAATGCACTCTTTATCCAATTTATATTTTCTTTACACACTGAGGGGCATAGATATCCATGACTCTTAAGGAAAGAATACAAGTAGAGAGACATCCCTTTCAAGATCCCCAACTACACACACACACACACACACACACATGCAGATACAAAGGCAGATCAACTCAAGATGGGGGGAAATATCAGTTTGTGAATATATGCTCATTTTAGGCCAAAAGAGTATATAGAGAAAGACAGTTCTTTTCTCATATTCCTTACAGTTCAGGTAGGAGAACCACCAAAAGACGCTGAATAAAATCATAGGCAGCAACAAACTAGGTATCACTGTCTTGCACTCTTGATGAATCCCTACCCCATATGAAGTAGCTATTTTAAGATATCTTATTAAAGATCAGGATTATGAATAAGTGTTTTTTACATATAGCACAAAATAAATATTTGTTGAGAAAATGAATAAGTGAATGAATTAGTGAGAATGAGAATCTTAGACACTAAGTCATGTCTGACTTTTATGACCCCATAATTATATAGCCCTCCAGGCTTCTCTGTCCATGGGATTTTCCAGGTGAAGAATACTGGAGTGGGTTGCCATTTTCTTCTCCAGGGGATCTTCCTGACCCAGGGATTGAAGCTGTGTCTCCTGCATTGGCAGGTGGATTCTTTACCACGAAGCAATGCCAACTGTCCCTATATTTAAACCACGCTGTGCTGTTTAGTTCCAACTCAGTGATGGTACAATGATGACAAATTTCACTTTAAGTATCTAATGGATTAATATCCTAATCTGCTCAGTATTTAGAAATAGCATTCCCAACAAATGCTGTCCCCTCCATAGCCTTGGTGATGATTAAATTTTCATATCCCAGTGAGTATATCAGCTGACTGCTTGTGCCCACTGACTTAATCATTTATTTCTCTGCTTAGAGTCTCTTGTGAGAGGTAAAGTAGGTTAAGTAAGTATGGTGGTCACATTAATTGTTTTATGATTACTAAAAAATAATCTCCCTACCCAGACCCACCCCCCACAACCCACCCCAGATCAATTATATATACTTGAGTAAGCTGAAAAAAGTGTGATTGTCATATTACTTACACCTTGGAACAGTCTTAAGCCTATAGGGAGCTGTCCAGTGCTAACCATAGCTAGAGTCAAAGTGTTATATTTCTAGAGAAACCAAAGTCTTTGGAGGTTCATGGTGAACACAAAGACTGAACCACATACCATGTAACAGCTGCTGTCACACTGGGGTGCTTTGGGATGGGTTTAGGTGGAAGCAAAAGCAAATTTCCACCCCCATGACACATATCTAACCTTAGTAGACCAGCTAGAATCAGGAATTTTCCCCAGCTTACTATGAATCATGTCCCTGCAGAATTAAATTGTAGTTTCTATTTCTATGGTATTTCCCTCCTTTGAACTATAGCTCTGAGTTTCATTTGGACTAGTTCAAAATGACTTAGGGAAGAAGGGCAAAGATGTGCTTTCATTGATTTTATGGAAAAGCAAAATGTATGTAAGACTATCAAATATTAACCTTATATATTCAAAAAATGCACACACACACACACATACATATCCCTTTGGTGTTTTTGTTTAAGGACAGCAGGTTTTGTTTGTATAGTTCCAGCCCCACTGTACTCTAGCCTTTAAGTCTAACTCTGCATCCCCAGCACTTAAGACTATATTGAACATATCACTGATGCCCAGTAATTGTTTTAAAATATTGTAGCAAATATGACTTAAGCTATAGCTCCCCAGAGAAGGATTATCTAATATTCAATTTTTCTAGTTTGGAAAACAGAGTACTAAACATCATAAAATGTTAACTGTGATTTTATATACATATGATTTTGGAAAGCTCAGAAAAGAGTGTTACTTTATATTGGACACCATTCTCCTTAAGCCAACTGAGATAGGTCTAGTGCACAGATAGGAATCTACTGAGAGGCTGGATTAGAAGAAATATATAAATATTTCATCAAAATAGTCCTGTGAGATAATTTCCTCTGGACTTAAGCATGAAAGACAACAAATTTTCTTTCTAAGAAAGACTAACCCCCAGAAAGGATTTCAAGCCTAATTACAGGGAATCCTGTCTAGTTCTTACTGTGCACCTACATGCCTTGCTCTGTGCTCACCTTGTGATAATTGTTCAAGAAACATGTTATAAATGAACCAGTAAACATGAACAATTACATCACAGATGAGTGTGGTTAGAAAATGGGCTTCCTCAGAGAGACTTACAGCTGTCAATTCCAGATTCCAGAGAATTCTGAATTTGAAAAATGGGTGCTTCTAGAAGTTCAGAGTATATCTTTGAATTCTCATATTCAATATGTATTAGCATCTGATCATTCGATCATGTGGGACCATTTGATGTGACATTGCTTATGACAGACAGATCAGGGACACAAGGATGTGCCCATAGATGCTACTTAAGAATAGCCCATAGCACCATTGTGTCCATTTATATCTCCTTTTGAAGAAGCAGTGAGGTCTTATGGCAGTGGCACATAACACTGTACATTCTATTCTGCTTATAAAATCAAAGGGAAGGAAGGTCCTGTTTATTGATCAGCTACTGTATGACATTTCTTTTGAATTTCTTAGTGACCATGTGAAGTGAGTTCTGAGATCCTCACTTTACATAAAGGAAATACAAGCTCCAGGTGAGTGAATCTCTGGAGGCTGCCCAGGTAGTAAAAGTCAGAGCTGGTTTCCCGACCACATCTGTCTGATTTCAAGCTCTGCTGTATTAGGCTTTTTATGTCCTAATAGAGAGGACTGGGGGTTGGGGGGCTGGGGACAGGAAAGACAACAACACTGAAAACTCAATGAGTCCAGAAACTAAAACAGAAAAAAAAAAGAAAAGACTCTAAGCATTTTAATGCACTCATTTATATTAATGTTTTGTTTTTCTTTTTCAATTCAGTAAATAGATATTTATTGATCATCTCCACTCTCAGGGACAAAATGATGAATGGAGTAAACATGGCCCTGATGTCCCGGAGCTTACAGAACAACTAGAGAGATTGTAACATTAATAATTATGTTAAAATACATCAATTAAATGTTTTCTTCTTTATTGTCCAAAGTGCCATGAAGAAAAGATGTAAGGGAATGACATAGTTAACTTATTATTATTATGATGGTGGTTGTTATTTGAAGGGTTAGATTGAATTTCAAGAAAATAAAGTGGAAAAACTGAATAACATTCTTGAATAATGAGAATAATTGGCTCAGATAAATATGGATGATTCAAGAGTATAGGATAAGGGAGTTGAAAATAGAGCTGCTTGCAAAGAATAATCAGTCTCAAGAGAATCAGTTCTTCATTTTTCAAAAACTGGAGGACTTTCCACTTGGGGTGAAATTCTGATTCATAAAAAATTTGGAGAGTAAGTAGTGGTCTACAGGCTTATATTTATTCCCTTAAGTTGGATGATGTCATGGTTGTAATATGGAAATAAATGCTTATTTCTACTTATACAGGTTTAATCGATATTTATAGATCAAATATAGTTTTCAAACTCTTCTGTGCTGGGCACTGTGTGTAGAGGAAGTGGAAAAGATCAAGTTTTGTGTTCTCCTAGGCAGAAACTATACAAAAAAGATCTTCATGACCCAGATAATCACGATGGTGTGATCACTCACCTAGAGACAGAAATCCTGGAATGCAAAGTCCAGTGAGCCTTAGAAAGCTTCACTATGGACAAAGCTAGTGGAGGTGATGGAATTTCAGTTGAGCTGAAATCCTGAAAGATGATGCTGTGAAAGTGCTGCACTCAATATGTCAGCTGCTGCTGCTGCTAAGTCGTTTTAGTCATGTCCGACTCTGTGCAACCCCAGAGATGGCAGCCCACCAGGCCCTGCCATCCTTGGGATTCTCCAGGCAAGAATACGGGAGTGGGTTGCCAGTTCCTTCTCCAATGCATGAAAGTGAAAAGTGAAAGTGAAGTCTCTCAGTCATGTCTGACTCTTCGTGACCCCATGGACTGCAGCCTACCAGGCACCTCCATCCATGGGATTCTCCAGGCAAAGTGGCCACAGGACTGGAAAAGGTCAGGTTTCATTCCAATCCCAAAGAAAGGCAATGCCAAAGAATGCTCAAACCATCACACAATTGCACTCATCTCACACGTTAGTAAAGTAATGCTCAACATCCTCCAAGCCAGGCTTCAACAGTACATGAACCGTGAACTTCCAGATGTTCAAGCTTGTTTTAGAAAAGGCAGAAGAACCAGAGATCAAATTGCCAACATCCGTTGGCTCATCAAAAAAGCAAGGGAGTTTCAGAAAAACAGCTATTTCTGCTTTATTGACTATGCCAAAGCCTTTGACTGTGTGGATCATGACAAACTGTGGAAAATTCCTCAAGAGATGCGAATACCAGACCACCTGACCTGCCTTTTGAGAAATCTGTATGCAGGTCAAGAAGCAACAGTTAGAACTGGAACATGGAACTAGACATGGAACAACAGATTTGTTCCAAATAGGGAAAGGAGTACATCAAGGCCATATACTGTCCCTCTGCTTATTTAACTTACATGCAGAGAACATCATGAGAAACTCTGAGCTGGATGAAGCACAAACTGGAATCAAGATTGCTGGGAGAAATATCAATAACCTCAGATATGCAGATGACACCACCGTTATGGCAGAAAGTGAAGAGGAACTAAAAAGCCTCTTGATGAAGGTGAAAGAGGAGGGTGAAAATGTTGGCTTAAAGCTTAACATTCAGAAAATGAAAATCATGGCATCCGGTCCCATCACTTCATGGGAAATAGATGGGGAAACAGTAGAAACAGAGGCTGACTTTATTTGCGGGGTGGGGGTGGGGGTTCCAAAATCACTGCAGATAGTAACTGCAGCCATGAAATTAAAAGATGCTTGCTCCTTGGAAGAAAAGTTATGACTAACCTAGATAGCATATTAAAAAGCAGAGACATTACTTTGCCAGCAAAGGTCTGTCTAGTCAAAGATATGTTTTTTCCAGTAGTCATGTGTGGATGTGAGAGTTGGAATATAAAGAAAGCTGAGCCCCAAAGAACTGATGCTTTTGAACTGTGGTGTTGGGGAAGACTCTTGAGAGTCCCTTGGATTGCATGGGAATCCAACCAGTCCATCCTAAAGGAAATCAGTCCTAAATATTCATTGGAAGGACTGATGCTGAAGCTGAAACTAATACTTTAGCCACCTGATGGGAAGAACTGACTCATTGGAAAAGACCTTGATGCTGGGAAAGCTTGAAGGCAGGAGGAGAAGGGGATGACAGAGGATGAAATGGTTGAATGGCATCACCGACTCAATGGACATGAGTTTGAGTAAACTCTGGGAGCTGGTGATGGATAGGGAGGCCTGGTATGCTGGAGTCCATGGGGCTGCAAAGAGTTGGACACGACTGAGGGACTGAACTGAACTGAGGCAGGGACTAAGGAGCATTTACTCTATAAATAGAGTAAAGCAAAAAAAAAAAAAAAAAAGGATTTAAGAATCATACTAAAGTCACATTACGATTTGTGATTATGTGTAATTTCCCATTCAGAATCTTAAATGTGATTATTTTACAATGAGCCAGGCTGTTTTATATGACCATGAGGAGCAGAAATATGGAACAGTAAATTAGTCATTTTAGTGTTCATAAGGTTAACAGGATTGCACTGGTTGGTAAATGCAAGCATAGACATAATTAGATAGATTTTTTTTTTATATCTGGAGAGTTTCTTTAAAAGTAGTTTCCATGTGCGGTAAAATTTTATTGTGTGTGACAGAGTACTGTTGGAACTTTGCTTTCCATCCCATTAACTTTAATCATGTTGCTGTGGTATTATCTATCTTAAAAGCTACCTTTGCACTCTGACACCTGTGGATCTCTTTAAAGAAAAGAATTGAGATCACTTCATTCTGCTGTTTAATTACAAATTCATCCATGAGCTATCAAATGAAAATAATAATGTCTATATTTACATGATGAAACAAAATGCTGACTCGATTCCTTCCCTCTCATTCTCAGCAGAGTATAGATTAGCAACCCCAGACACAAATGGTAAGAACAGAAAATGCTTGCTATGTACTAGGTCTTGGATAATAAAGCTAAAACATTTAGTGATTTCAAAGAACTGGCATTAAATCTCACTGGTCCTCAGTCCTCCTACAAAACCAGCTCATGGAAAGAAGTAACTTCATAATGTTCTTGTTCTCATAGGGTTAACTTTGCTTTCTCTATGATTTGAGTCAGGTCCATTGAGTTTTAGTTGAGTAGTGTTTTTAACAATCGTGTTCTACTAGCTTCACAAAATCATATTTGAAAAACCTTTCACTTTTGCGGTAACTGAACAAGAATTGTTAATAATTGGGTCCTGAGAGAATGCTTCCAAGTGTGGTACTTGTGGTACTTTTTCTCACTCTGTGTATCCCTATCTGCCATGATTTCACACTAGTTGGAAGGAAGTCACCCCAGCCTCCTGATTTCACAATAGCTGGAAGAAAGTTGCCCCACCCTCCTGATTTTACAATAGCTGGAAGGATGTTGCCCCCCTTCCTGATTTCACAATAGCTGGAAGGAAGTCACCCCAACCTCCCACCACATTCCATTTTATATTCACCAGGTCTCCCAAATTGCAGTTGCAAAATATTAGAATTGTCATAATGGTATCTATTCTGAAATGACATCACTTTCTATCACATTTGAATAGATATGGGGAAAAACAATGTTTGTCTTATTTACATTTCATATGAACTCTAAAGTAATATACCTCCTACACTCTGGAAAACAGTTTTTGAAGACTGTCATCTAAAGCACCTGAAAAATATGCTGAAAGGAGGTGAAACAGACAAACAAAAGTTCTGTGTTGTGTATAAACAGTTATAACAAAGCTAAGCCTCTGAATCACCATTGTGCTTCTCAGAGAAAAATTCCAACTGATGCCAGTGTGAGTTGGAATTTCAGAGGATACAATATGGTATGGAAAGTTTTGAATGGGAACTTTGGAATAAGAAATAAGGCTTCAGTTCAGCTTCTGTCACCAACACTCCCAAGTTGATGACCATCATTAACACGTCCTGTCCCTAAGATTCTATTCTTTATATCTTAATTGTGCATGATCATAGCTACCTTTTAGAGCTCTTGAAAGGTTAAGATTGAGATAACATATTTAGGGTGTCCAGCACCTAATTTCCTCTTAACTACTTGAGTTCCTTTACCTGCCAAAGTTACAATCCCCACTATAGAACATTAACCCAAATACTGCCCCCTTGAGTGAAAATTGTTAACAAGCCATTGGCTTGAAAAGGAATTTGGGTGGAAAACTGAGGTTTGTTCACATTTAATATATACCAAGACCTTTGTCCACCCATAGGTTCAGATTCCTGAGCAATCGAGGTGGGTGTGGAGTTTTCAGAGTCAGCCCCCATGCCCCCACCCCCCCACCACCATTGCAGGTCCCAGTTTCTGCATTTCTGCTCCACTATTTGCAGTTGGCACATTGACAGAAGGCTGTCTTTCCCCATGCTGACTGCCAACACCTGTCTGTGAGTCAATTTGTCTGATTTTTCTGTGCAACTCATTCAATAAATGTCAAGGTGCTGAATTTTTACATGTGCAATATTTATGTAACACTGAAAATAAGCACAACAGTAATTTGATCCTAAGGTATTCAGAATGCTTCACTGGCGGAAATTAATTGTACCACGCAGCTCCCTTTTAAGTAGAGCCATACCACTCTGGCTCTTGAGCATTCCGTGGGCAGAAGTGGGGAAAGTCAGTTTGAATTAGACCTCCATGCTTCTTCAGAGGAGGTGTGCAATAGTCCTTTACTTGTCTGTGGTTATTTTTATGTGGGATTCCTCAGAGGCTTACATGGAAGAAAAGATTCATTCATGCATTGAGTCATTGAAAAATATGAAAAATGCACTGGGAGACCACTGTGTGTCAGGTATTGTTCTAGGGGCTGGATTAACATCAGGAAACTAGGAAATCCCACTTGTTTATTGTCTGTCTGGTCCCCCTAGAATATGTGTGAAAGTGAAAGTTGCTCAGTCATGTCCTATTCTTTGCAACCCCATGGACTGTAGCCTGCCAGACTCCTCTGTCCATGAAATTCTCCAGGCCAGAATATTGGAGCAGGTAGCCATTCCCTTTTCCAGGGGATCTTCCCAACCCAGGAATTGAACCCAGGTCTCCTGCATTGCAGGTGGATTCTTTACCATCTGAGCCACAGGCAGTGACTTTGATGGCTGAGTAAGGAAGAAAAGGACCAGTTTAGAGTGGTTATCATGTTGGCTTCCCTGGTAGCTCAGATGGTAAAGAATCTGCCTGCCAACACAGGAGACCCCGGTTTGATCCCATGGTCAGGAAGATTCCCTGGAGAAGGGAATGGTAACCACTCTAGGATTCTCACCTGGGGAAATCCCATAGTCAGAGGAGTCTGACAGGGTGCAGTCCATGGGGTGACAAAGAGTTGGACACAACTGAGCAACTAATACACACATTACCCTGTGAAGGCTGGTCAGGGAAGCCTCACTAATAATTTGACATTTGAGTAGAGATACCACAATGCTGTTTTTACAAATGAAGACAGCATCAAAGAGAGAAAGCCACTGGCCCACGCTCCCACGACAGTGTGCACCTGGGATACCATGGATGCTGGGGTGCCAAATGTGTGACTGTCCTTTTACAAGAAGGAGTCATGAAGATCACTCCTACCTGGTCTTAGGGTGTTTGTCAAGGTGCTGAGGGGACTGAACAGGAGGCCCCTATGTACAGTTTTAGAGTGAAAAAAGGTTAGAACAGGAACATTTTTCTAGAAAAGAGGATGCTTAATGCCTTAGAAAGTAAATTTGACAGAGAGGGTCAGGCTAGTTAGATGCTACAATAAGAGCAAAAGCATGTACAGAAAACACATTTGGTGTGATAAGTGTTATGACCAAGTGGTCCATAAAACGATAGCAAAGTGGAACTTCTCTGAGTGGTCCAGTGGTTAGGAGCCTACATTCCCAATTCAGGGGGCTGGGTTCAATCCCTGATCAGGGAACTAGATCCCACATATCCCAGCAAAGAATCCGAGTGCCGCAACTAAGACCTAATACAGCCAAATTAAAAAAAAAAATGATAACAAAGTTCACCAATGGGAGAGGGTGGATTTGTATTTTATTAATAGCAGGCAATCGATCATGCTTGCCTCACTGTTTGGACTGGGAACTACTCCAGACAAGTCAGCTGCCTGTATACCTCTAACTCTTGGTGCAGTGCCTGTTTCATTTGAGATGATCTCTCCATGGCCATTGACTCAAATGACATTAGCCAAACTTCTGGAAAGATGAAGAATTGGATAGGGTGGACCCTGGTGACATGGCTTTTTTCTCTTGCCCTGTTGGGGATGGGCGAAGAAATTAGAATTATTTGGAGTGTTTTGAAAGAGTTAGAATAAATATAGAAGAGGCATATTGAAAGCCTCTAAGGAAGAAAGAAATGTTGATTTTAATTATCTTCTTCCCATTTACCTCACATGAGCCTTCTTTGGAAGTTCACTCATATCCAGAATGGACCCCTAGAAGTTGCCCATATTAACAGATTGTTTGCATCCATGAAGATATCTCTATCTTATGAAATTTTACTTGCCTCTTAACATATAAAACAACAAAAAAGGGTTTACACTTGGAAATGGATCAGGCAAATAACTATTGAAGGATTGCCTGATAAGTTCAGAAAAGAATAGAACCATCTCCATATCTTTGGAGCGCTTTGGGGCCATTATTTGGAAATAATTGCTAGAAAAAGATAAAGGAAAAAATTACAGACTTAGTGGTCATCAGTGCAACATGGCTTCTGTCTCGGACACAATATATTTGGTTTGTTCTATAGGTTTTCAGGAAATGTGTGTCTTTAACATGGATGGATGAAAAAAACACACTAACACTCGGCACGTCAGTGCTAATGGTGAGAAATACTGGAATCTGAGTTAGGAAAGTCTGGATTCTGTCATCATTTACTAGTAGTGTGACCCTGAGTAAGTCACTTACTGTGTTGTAGCACTTTGAAAGAGTAGGAAAAGTATGTCTTCCAGGCCACCTCACCCACATATCTTTGATTTAATCCTTTGATCATCTTAGAAACAAAGAGCTGGTGGTCTTTATTTAATACAGAGAAATCATAATGAGAGAGGGTAGATGACATGTTCAAAGTCAGCCAAAACATAAAGGTAAGAATTGAAGACAAATATATTCCTGTGTCCTCATACACAAACGTTTTCTCTGTATCATGTGATTTCTCTTATGTATATGGCACTCATGTTCATGGGTAGACTTTACTCCTAGAGATGGTATTTCATTTCTTATTGTACTGCATATAATGACCTGTGCAAGCAGAGAATGCAGGTTTCTCAGAATCAGCATCTTACATTCTTTGCTTTGTGAGAAGGTTAATGATGGATAAACACATAAACCTCACGTCCTATAATAACCATGAGTAACTGAGGGTTTGAAGGAATCAGTCTTTGGCCTACTGTGGGTACCTCTGTGGCAGAGAAGTGTCCACAGACCCCTCCAGCATGCCTAATGCTTAGCAAGAAGGAAGTGATTAGTGAGTGACAATTGAATTGCATTGACAGAGGAAGACTTTTAGAGATGATCGAGCTTTGGTACTCACTCATTCATGCCATATCCATACACACACCAAATATATAGTCTCATAATATGTAGCTTTGCTTAGATCTGTTAGAACAAAGACATTAAAAAGAAGAATATAAAAAAAAATAAAAAATAAAAAGAAGAATATATACAGTAGGGAAAGGAGTAGCAAATGGGATATGAGAAGAGATTGGTAAGAATCAGGAAGAGAGAGAGGGGAGATATATAACCTTTAAAAAATTCAGAGAAGAAAAAGGAAGAGATACTTATTTGTTACAGTTTTTAAGATAGAGAATAAAAATCCTAAGCCGCTTAATGTATTTGAAGAAACAGAGCTCTGATGTATTTTGACAACTGTCACTAAAGGAACAATAGATCCATAAAAATCTGCTCTTACTAACCCTCTGTGTGGTAACTCTCTATTAACGAGAACATCTACCTCACTTGCCGTTCTGTCTGGTTTTGCCTCCGGCTTGCCTCCCAGGAAGGTCAGGCAGCTTCTTGTTTATACACGTCTAATTATCTCTGTCCTGGAGGGACAGGGAGATCCATTCCCTTGTGCTCACCTCTCTATTGTGGGGTATAATCACACCTGGATGTCAGTATTCACAAAAGTTCTGGACTAATTATAGTTAAATGTGTCCTATGTATATGAGAACCACTGATAACGAATGAATAGCTCCTGCAAGTGACATGTGTCTGTCTCATTTTTTCCCCTGCTAGTTTAGTATCACTCTGCCAGCTTTAAAAAGGAAGTAACTGGAGCCCAGAAACCCAGTGAGTTGTGAGCCTGGTTACCTGGTTTTGTGTTGTCCTGCATATTGTAATCCAACCCTTGCTTTTACACTTAGCATGTAAGGATTCCCAGGTGGCTCAGTGGTAGAGAATTTGCCTGTCAATGCAGGAGGATACGGGTTCGATCTTTGGGTCGGGAAGATCCCCTGGAGAAGGAAATGGCAACCTACTCCAGTATTCTTGCCTGGAGAATCCCATGGACAAAAGAGCCTGGTGGGCTACAGCTCACCGGGTTGCCAAGAATCGGACACCATCCAGTGACGTACACACTCACCTTACAAAGTTAGCCTCCTAGTCTGTCTTGTCCGCTGCATTCTTAAGTTCCTGAAAGAGTGTTCCATACAGACTACTCCTTGACAAACATTTGTGAAACCGCAGACTGAGTCCTTTTCAGTTATTTAGCCATCCTGCTTCTTCCTCTTTATTCTGTACAAAACAGAGCCCAGGGCGTTCTGAGCATCTGAATGGGTCCACGGATGGGAGCTGAAAGATATTGACTGTACAGACCATTTTCATGCGAAGAAAATGCTTGAAAATAAAAAAGAATAAAATAAACTAAAGCCCATGATAAAAAAAAAAAAAAAAGGCGAAGAGGAGGGACGGGTATAGAGCTGGGGGAAGGAGGCTGACAGTGCTTCTTGTACAGACACTGATCTGATGAAGCGGGAATCACACAGCACCTTTGTCTGAGAAGAGGGGAGGAGGAGGAGGAGAATTCTATTTTGAGAGCTAATGTGAAGGAAAGGAGAGAAGTCACTCTGCCAGGAAGAAAGACTGCAAGCCCAAAGAAGAACGTAAAAGGATTTCAAAAACAGGACTTGGGGAATGTATCAAAGGGGTCAAGGAGGGCATTGGGTTGAAAGGCACAAAAGGAGTGGTGAGGAGATTTTCCAGGGTTAGTTAGTTGCAAGATCAGTGCCCCTTAAATTTTACTGAATCAACTTGGCAGGGTGTGGAGTGATTTTATTATGCGGCTCCTCTCAGGACCTGAAAATGTTTTTACTTTTGCACACGTCAATGTTTTATGAAGCTCTTTGTCTGATAAAGAAAATGAAACACAAGCATCCAACACAGTGGTAGTGTTACCGAAAGGGGGTCTGGCTGCTTGCTGCCCAAAAGCCAATAAACAGGCTAGACTGATGGGAAGGAAAGTTTGATTTATTTCAGATGCCAGCAACTGGGGGAAGAGGGTGGACATCTGTACAAAGGTCAACTCCCTGCGCTGACAACCAGTGGGGCCGGAGCTTTTTTAGACAGAAGGTTGGGGGTGGGGGGTGACTACATGCAGAAACAGCACAGACAGCTCTGAAAGTCATCTTCAAATTGGTCATTGGTGGTCTGACCAGTGTCATCTTGATTGTTTTAGGCACAGTTAATCTTTGGTTCCAGGGTCGGTTTGTTTCCACTTCTCTGAGGCCAGTTCTTAGAACTGTGGCAGTTTGTGTCGTGGGTACAGTCAGGTCATCATGTAGTTAACTTCTTCCGCCCAGTGTTTTAGTATCTATAAGACAGCTCACAGGATATGGCTCAGAATATTATCTATAACACTCGAGAAAGAACTAAAGGTTCCTGACTGTGCTTAATGAGTATATTATTATTATTATTATTATTTTGTCTCCTTTGCCTCTTGTCCTTTTTTTCTGCATGTTCTCAATTCTCTGATTAAACGTATTCTTTGATTAAGTTTCAGGCAAAAGGCAGGCAGTGGACATGGGGAGGTAAGGACTATGGGGTTTTGCTCCCTTTCAGTAGGAAACCCTAGAATATTTCTTTTGAGCCCATTCAAATTCCTGATTGTTACTTTGAGAGCAGCTGGGACAAGTTCTCAGCACATGTTTGATGACCATGGCAGCTATTATAATTAAAGGAAGACCCTTCTTTCCTGGCTGAAGCTTTCTCCTGGGTGTACGTGTGCCCTTCCTCCCTGTATTAAAGCAAACTGATAACCCATGTCTGGAAGCAAACTAATACCCCATGTCTCTGAAGTGCTATGTGAATGGGAACCTTCTTCATTCATACATATAGAAATCCTACATGTAGAAATCCATATATACAGTGATCCTCTGTTATTGAACACACAGTGACGCATGGGGCAAAAGTATGGGTTTATTAGCCCGAGATGTCTTTGAAAATTTGAGTTTTAGGATTTGGCTAATATGGAAAACTTCATTAGCAATGGCAGTCACATCACCAGTGTCTGGCTTATTTTCTGTATTTTTATAGATACTTCAAATCAGGGTTAGTGAGTTCCTGGAAGTCCCCTGAGGGAAGTCTCTGAGTTGGTTTAGTACTTCTGGGTTAGAGATTACTTAAAGGGGAAGAGTGACAATTATTATTTGATGCTAACAGGCAAACTTACCATGCAGAGGAATCTGAAGTCAGTCCATGGTTAGTGACTATCTAGACCCTCCAAGGTAGCAGTAAAGAACCCACCTGCCAATGCAGGAGATATAAAAGATGAGAGTTTGATCCCTAGGTCAGGAAGATGCCCAGGAGAAGGGCATGGCAGCCCACTGTAGTAGTCTTGCCTGGAGAATCCCATGAACAAAGGAGTCTGGCAGGCTACAGACCATGGGGTTGCAAAGAGTCAGATACAACTTAGTGACTTAGCATACATGCAGATCCTTCAAAGTGTAGGAGAAAAAAGTTGATGTAACAGGAAATACAGAAAGAAATATCAGGTCTGTGACCATCTCAACCATGCTGAAGCTCATAGAATATAAATAATAAGATTGCAAAAGTTCATGTGTTTTCATCTTTTAACAGGAACTGCAATAGTTACCTAGTTGGGTGGTTAAGAAAAACAAAGATAAGGTGATGGTGATAATAATTTTAATACCTATAGGGGTAAATATCTACTCTTTGCCAGTCATTACACTAAGCACCCTATATGCACATAGACTTTGCACCTGTGCAGGGCGTGGCACAAAGGAGACTCAATAAGATGTGGAGTAGTAATATTTTTACGCTGATTGATCTTCACAATCACCCAGCAATTATGTAGAATGTGATAACTACAGCAATGAGAGTGAAAGTCTCTCAGTCGTGTCTGACTCTTTGTGATCCCATGGACTATATAGTTCACGGAATTCTCCAGGTCCAAATACTGGAGTGTGTAGCTTTTCCCTTCTCCAGGGGATGTTCCCAACCCCAGGCTTGAACCCAGGTCTCATGCATTGCAGATGGATTCTTTACCAGCTGAGCCCCAAGGGAAACCCAATTATAGCAGTAGTAGTAGTAATCAGCTAATTACTATTTTATTGATGGTTAAATATTTTAGATGCATTATCTTCCTTAATAATCATTTTATGAACCCAGAAACATATGGGTAAGTACTATCTCTAGGTAATGGAGGATAAAACAGGGGCTTGATGATGTTAAAAAGTTACCCAGATTATTTATAACACCTGGAATTGAAAGGATCAGAAAAAAAACCCAGTTTCCCATATCAAATCCTGGGCTCTGAAAACACTGTGTTCTATTTGTCCATGTCAGCAGGCTGTAATTAATATGACATGCTGTATCTGCTTGACATCTGGAGTCAGAGAATTCCTCTGAGGCATTAGAGAAATGGGGGCCACTTTAGCATTGGGGGGTAGTATCAATTCAGTTAAAATTTGTTTTGAGTACCTGTTTTTTTCTGTGAACAATGCTGCATGCTATTTCATACAACCTCAGGTCATGTTACTATCTCTGTTATTTGGATGAGGAGACTGAGGTTCCATGAGTTGAAAATAGTTTCTTAACTTTAGACTCAGGTTTCAATCTTGGCTCCATTTCTCAGTAGGCAACTACAGAGCCTGTGCTTTATCCACTCAACAACCCCACCATTCTTGTCTGCTTAAGTCCTGAATTGCTAAGAGAAAGCATCCAGTTTTTTTTAGCGACTTTCACTTTGCTTTTTTAAACCACCCATACTTATTATACATATAATTAGTTATTGGAACTATGGCTTAAGGAAAGAATAGTGCCATCATGTTCTTCACAGAAATAATTTCCCTTGATTGAGGAGTCCCAGAAGGTGTTTTCATTTAGGGGAAAAGAAATTTCACCTTAATTCTGAATAGGAATAATTGCAAGGATTTCAGTGTAACTCAGAATTGGCATTTTAAGTAGCATCAGTTATTGGCTAGCCAGTGTGTTGATGTTATAAATGGTGGTCTGTGACAACTATTTAATAGGGGAATCCGGGAGCTACAGAAGTGACAGTCCATACACTAAACTCAGTATGCACACTGTGTATAAAAATATGGAGATGGGGTATCATTGTTAATTCACTTACAACTGCTTCATATGTTATTCCATATGGATATGGAGAGAGCCATGGCTGTGATCCACATCGTGGGGAAGTTTTAAAGTTGTAGTTATTTAGTAAAAGAATATTCTGCATTATAAGACAGGAAATGCACATGTAAGGAAGCAGTTTGTACACATTAAGATACTGGAATGATTTTCAACGGTCTGATTTAAGGCTTTCAAGCCCGCTGTTCTCCTAGAACAGTTTCCAAACACAAATGGGAAGGGTTGTGTACTGTAGAGGTTAATATATAAAATCTATATGGAAGAAGCTATGTCTGTCAAACAGACTCATGTTAAGATGCTATGCTTGCATAGGAGGAGACTGTTGGATAAGTAGCTAACTAGCACTATATGGAGACTTTTAATTATTTTTTTTCAAGGGAGAGTGTATTATTAATAATTCATAATTAAGACTCTACAGGCCAAGATTTGGATCCCGGCTCAGCCACAGTCTGTGACCTTGCCCATGACCTTTCTAGTTGCTGGACCACATTCAAATCCCAAATATTTATGTGTTAATACATCTTATAATTCTGGCAAATGAACTAAGTTTTCCTATGGATTACTGTAGGAAAATTTAGCTTCCATAGCTGTCCATTTCCCAGGAGAAGTAAATAACAATGCAACTTCAAAAATAGAAAAACTAAAGCATTGTTGATGAGGCATATAGATCAAAAGAATTTTTTCATGAATTCATCCTTAGCTAATTCAATTCTTGAAGTATTCCTAATATACACAGCTCATCAGCATCACATTTTTGAATAATCATGGGATTATCTGAAATATTAGAACAGTGCAGTGCAAATTTATACTGAGACATTTAATAAATAACTAACAATGTCAATTATGAAATGGGTACAGATCTAAAGAAATTATGAGAACTCCTGGCTTATTTAATTTGCAAAATACACCCACCTCACTTATGTTCTGGAAGTGCTATGCCCTTACTCTGGCAAACCAGCATCACATTAAGAAGTGGTGGGCTCTGGGCAAGGTTCAGAATAGCCCTCGAGTCTCCCTTGAACCCTAAAGGCAGCAAGACTTGGGTTTGAATCTTGATATTCTCCCCAACTTAGTGGCTCTGTAACTTTATAACTGTTTCTCAACATCTCTGGTTGCAGATACATGACAATTATTAATATTTGTAAAGTTGTAATATTTGTCAAAATGAATTTGGGTGCAAATCTTGTAAAGATGTCTTTGCAAAAAATATACTTTGCGTTAGTTACATGAAAGTTACTAGTGAGGCATTATCATTTTGAAGTTGATGAGAGATGTTCTCATCATGAACGTAATCTTTGTTTCTAATCTTTAAAATAACAGGTTTACTTTATTATTACCATTGAATTAATATCTAAAGTTTACTTAATGCATGTATATGTGTATATTTATAAAATGTAAATATATATGAATATGCATACCTCTGAGTGTAATATGTATACATTTATTGAAAATATATATTTACATATATCTCTATGTGTCTGTATCTATAGATCTATGTCTATTGCACTAAGTAAAGCATTTGACATTTTACCCCTCTATAATAATATCAACCTAAACTCTTATTTGGCAATTAATAACATTTTACACATGAGATTGATGAGCTGAAGGAAATTTCAGTGACCTGCCCAAAATCACATGGCTGGTAATCCTCCTAGTGAAATAAATTCTCATCTCTATAATCCCAGAGCCTATTGTCTAACAAACATAATCCTCTACTTTGTATTACTGAGTGCTGGGAAGTTTGGGGGTGAACCTCCAGTTCCTTCACAAAACACATGAAGTTACCTTCATTTATATTCTTTGCCAAATTATTATAAGCACTTATATAAGTACAAGAATAATCATGGCATACTTTATTTTTTAAATAAAATTTGAAAATTGTTAGAAGTGTTTTGTGTTGCTACAGAATTTTTTACAATACCTGCTTAATATTTTACGCATTTGATCTCAACAATCTTAACCACTAAGTTAGTTTCCCATTTTACATATTTAAATCACTTGCCTATTTAAAAATACTATACATAAAAGTGAACATCTTAATCTAAAAACTTGAGGAGTTAGAAGAAAGGAAATATATAATTTCCTTGGAATATATTTTTAATTTAAAAAATACCAGGTCAAAATATCTAAGCAAGTTTTTAATTCCTGATACATTAAACCCATTAGCTTTCTAGTATATTTTGCAGAAGCACCAGAAATATGTGAGAATCATTTCTCCAAATCCTGACCATTCTGTCTACATATCTATCGATCTGCCTATCCGCCTATTACCTATCTAATTCCTAAGTTATTGGTCACAAGGGGAGTAAACGCAGGTTTTTCTGAGCTGTATAGAGGATAAACACTTTTCTAGTGTCTTACTTTCTCTTTTGTATATCTGTGCAGGTTTGGCATTACTGAAGTTATTGTATTAAAGCTACTGTTCTATGACAGGGTGGGCATCTATTGAAGGGTCTCTGGTTGTATGCACTTCACCCCTCATAACTGGCAGCATGTGGTACAAATTCCATAGGTAGTGAAAAGTATGGGTACAGTGTATGACCCCCCCTGAAAAAGAATTGATCCCTGATGAATTTGCCCCACTTAACCTCATAATTGAAAGACACTTTTTCACAGCTCGTAAGATGATAATTGCACGTTATATTGGCAGGAGTTTGGGGGAATAACAAAGCTAGTGGTTTCATAACTAGGATAATGTGTTCAACAAGTCTTATTCAAATGGGAGTTTAGCACAGAATTTTATATCAACTGCAATCTTTAAGCAGCACAATCTGGGAGACCCGTAAAGAGTGAATTACAGTAATCAGCCTTCAAAATGATAAAGGAGTTAATCAGCATCTCCGTGCCTTTCTCATGAAGCCTCTCAATCTGGTGATATCACAGAAATTATAAAAGGAAATCTTCGTGACGGGTACAAAATGCTTCTCAAATGATAACACCAAAGACAATGGAAAGAAAAAAAAAAAGACTCAAGCTTTAAATTTTTGAGATGACTGAATTCTAATCAGAAGTCCTCCCTGAATGATGAGACCATAAGGAACAGCTGTTTAGTATTTGGGAAGAACTTAGGCCAGGCAAGGATTTAAATTCTTCAACTTCTGCGCTAGGGAAATCTCCGTTTGACTGAATAGAGTTAAGATAAAAACTACGTCTTTTAAATACGAAAGAATCAAGCACATCAGTCTATTCACAGTAGGGTCGTGAATGCCAGCTTCAGAACAAGATGATTCCCTCTTTTCCATGTTAATCCTCCTGCTGGCATTCACCTCCAATCTTGTATCTTCCCAACCCCACTCCCAGGGCCAGGTTCAAAATCTCCATTGAATTCAATTCACAGAGAATGGACTATTCTCATTAATTGAATTTTCTGATGAGATTAGATTTTCACAATGGAGTTCCAGGGAAGCACTTGCAGAATGTTTTAGCATTCCTGTTTCTGAGTCAACTCTACAGTTAATGTGATCAAGGGTCCAGCAGGCCAGGGTATCAAATGCAGATCATTCTACTCCAAATGTCAGAGCCTCCCATTTTCAAGGGAAAGAAAACATATTCCAGGAAGTTCTGTGATTTTTCCCAAGGGTAACGAGTCAAGGCATCTAAGTCTAAACCCTAGAGCTATGTATGCTTCAGCTGAAAATTTACAAAAGGCAAAAACAAAAGTTTTAACCGTTTGTATTGTATCAACTCCAAGTCATATGCTGAAGTTACCATGCTTAGAACAACTAAATCTATTTTTTTTTGTGAGGTTACTTACCAAATGCTTACATTAAGGAGTTTTACTAATAATGTGAAGCAGAAAGCATACTACTGAAGAAAACATACACTTGCCAAAAAAAAAAAAAATTAATTGAAAACTCTAATTTGTTGCCAATATGATGTACTGGAACTTTAAGGATAGTATTTAAGCTTGTGAACACATCACTGGGCACTGAACATTCAGAAGTAGAAGTACATGGGGAGACATGGACACTACTTTTGCTTGATCACTACTTTGAAAAAGAGGAACACAATCTATGTTTTGGGTGAAAGGAAGGAATTTAACATGAGTACCATTCAAAGATATTTAAATTTTGGCAAAAGGGATCTCTTCTCTGACTTAACAATCACAGTTGAAAAATGGATAAAAATGCCATTTAATTAATTGAGGATTGTAGTCCAGCAGCAGCCACAGGATTGGAAAATGTCAGTTTTCATTCCAATCCCAAAGAAGGGCAATGGCAAAGAATGTTCATACTACCGCACAATTGCACTCATCTCACATGATAGCAAAGTAATGCTCTAAACTCTCCAAGCCAGGCTTCAACAGTACATGAATTGTGAACTTCCAGATGTTCAAGCTGGATTTAGAAAAGGCAGAGGAACCAGACATCAAATTGCCAACATGCATTGGATCATCGAAAAAGCAAGAGAGTTCCAGAAAAACATCTATTTCTGTTTTATTGACTATGCCTAAACTTTTGATGGTGTAGATCAAAACAAAGTGTGGAAAATTCTGAAAAAGATGGGAATACCAGAACACCTTACCTGTCTCCTGAGAAATCTATATGCAGGTCAAGAAGCAACAGTTAGAACTAGACATGGAAAAACAGACTGATTCCAAATTGGGAAAGGAGTACATCAAAGTTGTATATTATCATGCTGCTTATTTAACTTATATGCCCAGTACATCATGCAAAAGGCCAAGCTGGATGAAGCACAAACTAGAATCAAGATTACCTGGAGAAATATCAATAACCTCAGATACGCAGATGACACCACCCTTGTGGCAGAAAATGAACTTCTACAGAGCCTCTTGATGAAAGTGAAAGAGGAGAGTGAAAAAGCTGGCTTAAAAGTCAACATTCAGAAAACTAAGATCAAGGAATCTGGTCCCATTGCTTCATGGCAAATAGATGGGGAAACAGTGGAAACAGCAGAAACAGCAAGAAACTTTATTTTCTTGGGCTTCAAAATCACTGCAGATAGTGACTGCAGCCATGAAATTAAAAATGCTTGCTCCTTGGAAGAAAAGCTATGTCCAACTTAGAAAGCATATTAAAAAGCAGAGATATTACTTTGCCAACAAAGGTCCATCTAGTCAAACCTATGGTTTTTCCAGTAGTCATATATAAATGTGAGAGTTGGACTATAAAGAAAGCTGAGTGCCAAAGAATTGATGCTTTTGAAGTGTGGTGTTGGAGAAGACTCTTGAGAGTCCTTGGACTGCAAGGAGATCCAACCAGTCCATCCTAAAGGAAAGCAGTCCTGAATATTCACTGGATGGACTGAGGCTAAAGTTGAAACTCCAATATTTTGGCCACCTAATGCAAAGAACTGACTCATTGGAAAAAACCCTGATGTCGGGAAAGATTGAAGACAGGAGAAGGGGATCACAGAGGATGAGAAGTTTGGATCACATCTCTGACTCGATAGACATGAGTTTGAGCAAGCTCCAGGAGTTGGTGATGGACAGGGAGGCCTGGTGTGCTGCAGTCCATGGGGTTGCAAATAGTAGAACATGACTGAGCAACTGAACTGAACTGTAGTCACTTTTAGTCTTCACATTTCCAAATTTCTGACTTCTCAAATGGGAGAGGAAAAATCACTTATGACTATATTTTTTTGTTCTGTATTTGGTGATTTTTACAAAATATTTATTTACCTTATTTCTTTATTTATTTGGTTGTGCTGAGTCTTAGTTGTGGCATATGGGATCTTTAGTGGCAGCATGCAAACTCTTAACTGAGGCACAAGGAATCTGGTTCCCTCACCAGAGACTGAACTTGGGCCTCCCTGCAATGGGAACGGGGAGTCTTAGCAACTGGACCACCAGGAAAGACCCTGGTGATATTTAATACCAAGCAATTTTTAAAGTATAGAAGTCCTCTCTCTTGTCCACAAAAGAAATGGCTTAAAGCTACTAATACTTGGGAGAATAGATGCACCAAAGCAAACAGTTCAGGGGAGAAGTAGTAGAAGGAAGAAACGTTTATGACAGTTTGTAAGCTTCTATTGTAGAAGGTATTTTTCCTTTCAACATCTTGCTGTATCTATGCCCCTGGAATGATCTGCCTTTTGAATAGGAATAGAAAAAATTAAGTAACATGTATAGATATGCCCCAACACAAGGAGAAAAATAGAAGGACCAAAGACACTTGTGGTTTTTCTTATTCTTGTGTCTTTATGGCCACAAAGTAGCAGGAGAAATGTTCCAGAAATTCTATCTTGGATTTTCTAATGAGCTGCTGCTAGTCGTAAGGTTGAGACTGGAGGCAGTAGGCTCAGGCAAAACAAAGCCTGTTCATTACACTGTTTGTACCGAAGCCAATTAAGTGTGTGGCAGGCCCTAAGGACACTGGAGACACTCCCTGCTTACCTTAACACATCAAGAAATCTGCTCCCAATGTCGTACAAGAAAAGAAGGTGTGAAAACTCCCAGGTGTACAGCCTCCCAGATGGGTCATCCTGAGCAACTGACTTAACTGAATAGCTGTTCTCATGTTACAGATAAGGAAACAAACACTTGTTTTGCTCTCTCAAGGAGCAGTCCTTTGGATGGCAATTTATAATTACACTGACGTACTTTTGACCTGTAGATGTCTGTAAGAATGACATGGTGGAAACATGTTTGGCACTTGGCTAAAGAACAGTATCTTAACTGTATTTTTTAGGGCCTGGTATGAGTCGGGTGTTTCAGGAGAGTTGAGTGAGGGAAGTACTGAGAAAAGTGTGGGCTGACTGAGAGCTATCAAGGGGTAGGGAGGCCCCCAAGGCCAGCAGCAGAAGTGCTAATACCATTCCTAGATCTGAAGGGTTGAGGGAAGGAAGCTGCTCATGGACACTAGAGTTTTGCTCTGAAAACTCCCCAAGATAACTGTAGATGCCCAAGTGTGATTGAGGTACTGCGTGATCTAGAACCTCACCCTTCTACAGTCTCCATATCTCCTTGGGTAATGTATCTTGGTGGAGTCCAACATGAAGCCAGCAAGTAAGTGCATCCATTCCACAGTGGTCACTCTCCCATGCCAAGAACAGGTGGACAGTGCTGGAGAGTGGATCTGGAAGAGCAGCTGGGGATTGTTCAGCACGCTAACCACTATCCAGAAAAGCTTTAAATAGATGTTGTTTGGTGTGTATATGTTAACCCCAATCTCCCAATTCATCCCCCTTCTTCCTCCCTGCCGTGTCCACTCATTTGTTCTCTACATCTGTGTCTCTCTTTGTGTTTCACATTAAGATCATCTATACCTTTTTTCCTAGATTCCATGACAGTCTCTGGGTCCAGACATGACTAACTAGTGAGGACCTAATGTGTAGCACAGGGAACTCTACTCAATGCTCTGTGATGACTTAATGGGAAGGAAATCCAAAAGAGAGGAGATGTATGCATATGTGTAGCTGATTCACTTTGCAGTACAGCAGAAACTAACACAACATTGTGAAACAATCATACTCCAGGAAAAACTGATTAAAAGAATAAATTGTGATTAGGAATCCAAAGGGTGAAGGAAAACTGCTCTTTGACAAAACTGCTGATTTCTGTCTCATAGTCTTCAGTTCAGTTCTGTTCAGTCACTCAGACGTGTCCGACTCTTTGCGACCTCATGAACTGCAGCACGCCAGGCCTCCCTGTCCATCACCAACTCCTGGAGTTCACCCAAACTCATGTCCATTGAGTTGGTGATGCCATCCAGCCATCTCATCCTCTGTTGTCCCCTTCTCCTCCTGCCCCCAATCCCTCCCAGCATCAGAGTCTTTTCCAATGAGTCAACTCTCCGCATGAGGTGGCCAAAGTACTGGAGTTTCAGCTTTAGCATCATTCCTTCCAAAGAAATCCCAGGGCTGATCTCCTTCAGAATGGACTGGTTGGATCTCCTTGCAGTCCAAGGGACTCTCAAAGGTCTTCTCCAACACCACAGTTCAAAAGCATCAATTCTTCGGCACTCAGCTTTCTTCACAGTCCAACTCTCACATCCATACATGACCACAGGAAAAACCATAGCCTTGACTAGACGGACCTTTGTTGGCAAAGTAACGTCTCTGCTTTTCAATATGCTATCTAGTATGGTCATAACTTTCCTTCCAAGGAGTAAGCGTCTTTTAATTTCATGGCTGCAATCACGATCTGCAGCTATGAGTCTTAGAATCCCCTTAATGGATAGCTGATTCTTATTTCCATTTAACAGGACAGGTGATCCCGGGAGTTTACTAAATTGTTCATGGTCACAAAGCTAGTAAGTGTGAGGGTA
The DNA here is from genome assembly GCF_032452875.1 of Bos javanicus. Classification (NCBI taxonomy): domain Eukaryota; kingdom Metazoa; phylum Chordata; class Mammalia; order Artiodactyla; family Bovidae; genus Bos; species Bos javanicus. Next base: position 29,687,170 of record NC_083885.1, on the reverse strand, counting down.
ATGTGAGAAACCGAACTTGCTTCACTTCAGTAGGAGAGAGCATTTATAAGGGACCTCTAACTTGTCAATAGATGCACATCATAGATAGTATGAAGCTGTATACCTTGATGGTGGAGGACATCAACATTTCTGTAATAAGTGGAAACCCAGGGAACCCTTCTTGTCCCATTAAAGCAAGGCCATCCATCATGATGCTTCACTCACATTCTGATACAACTCAAAGACACTGACCTAGGTATGCTAAAATCAACTGAGCATCAAAATTGTTTTAATTCCCGGTGTCTGAGAGACATCACAGTTTTTTAAAAAAATTATTCTCTAATGATATATTTTTTTTTAATGATGAGGATAATATACACCGATCTTCTCAGTCTCTGAGACAGTTGTAAACATTCTTTCATTGGAGTAACCTGAGAGGATTAATGTGTAGATCTCAATCCATCAACTTCTTTGAAAAAAGTTGCTGTCTTCCTTGAGGAATTATATCACTTTTCTCTGATTAGTGGAAACTATACATGACATTCCAAAGTCGAGTGGTTGGCTTTAATTCAAAATGACTTTAAACTGTGATGGTACCTCAACTTTACAAGCTACAAGTTACTCCTGTAACTATCATGGGAGTAAAACCATTTTATAATCCTTCTTACTGGAATTGGTCCCAGACTCAGGATATTCTGAGTCATGTAAATATGCATCCATAGCAGAGTAGCCACATTGGCATCTTCTCATACTAATGATAAGGTTCCCTTATTGTTGTTCTTACTATCTTTTGCCTAGATGTTTATTTTCTCCTCAAAAATGCCTCACAGTGATCCAAATTGGAATGGTTGCTGTATTTCTAATTTTTCTCCCTTCAGTTTTTGTTCATAAAGGTATGACTTATTGAATTATTAATATATTAAGATATGGTCAAGTCCTAAAATGAATTTTCATATTGAAAGATATTATTATGTTACTATCCATATTTCCAAATAGGCAGGACTGTCCAGTTGAGTCCTCCCTAAATGGGCAACTCTGATATAAAGGTGGTTTCAAGGTCAAATAAAGTGCAGAAGAACTCACATCTTTTCCCAGAGCCTGCTCATTGCCTGAATGGATTAGATTTCCCTGGACACTCTTGTTCCTCAGCTGCTACTTGAGTGATTCAGGGACTTGAACTTCTTGCAAACCTTTTGCAGATAGATGATTTAATTAAGAGCATATGAGTCCAGAAAAACAGAATTACAACTTCAGACATCCTTACCTTGAATTGAACATGTGTAATGTCCCTGAGGTTAGAAGTGAGAGGCAAATTGTCTTTAATTCAGAGATTTTTTTTTACTTGGTCCTGAGAGGTAACTCATTTACTCAACAGGAATATTCTGAGCTAGTCACAAACATTTTTATCATGGGCCTTTAGCAATATGGCGGCAGGGGATCTTATGACTGAGTTAAGTAAAAGTGTAGGACACAGAAAAATAGCAATCTCCATTAATATGGGAATGCCTGCATTACTCATTGTACATTAATTAATGAAGAATTATACAGCTATGAGAAGTAATGAGTTAAGCCTCTAACCATTGACAAGACCTCAAAAATATCCATTGTGTGAAAAAAGAAAGCCTCAGAACAATGACTATACTGTGATCACATTTGTGGTTAAATGTTCATATGTACATTTGCACATTTGTATGCATATATATATGTGAAAATGTACATATCAAAATGCTAGAGATATTTATCTATGAAAAGAGGTATGAGGGTAGGGAGAGGGCAAAATGAAGATTTTTCAAAATAACTTCAGGAGTACCTACACTGATCTTTGAATCTTTAACAAGAATATTAAATGACTAGTGAAATATACTGAGAAGCAGAAAGATAGAACTCTGAAAATATATCAGAAAAAAATAGTTCACGTTTTAGAACTGATACTACATTATTTACATGATTTTGTGTTTACCCCCTTTTCTATTTTCTCTATCTTTCTGTTTCTATAAAACATTTATTACTTTTACAATAGTCATGATGTAACTAAACAATTAAAATATAAATGTAGTTGAACAATGCCTGGACTTAGACACTTGCCTATATTAATTCTGATTGGCATTTTATTCATCTGAGTTGATTCTCATAATGCATTTATTTCTTTCATCTCTGATGTATTTGTGAGCCTTAGAATAATTTATCTTTGACCTCGGAGCCTTCCAGCTATTTGTGTATTTACTTCTCTTGTAGGGGAATTGGAGTGTGTGATAAATTGAAGGATTCTTTCACTTCCAGGGTTTTCCTGGGTAGATGAATCTATGTTATGATTTATACTTTAATTTGGTAGGCAAGAGTATGCCATTCAACTTACTTTCTAATGTACATTTTTATAAGTTCTTTTTTATACATTATAAAATGTACTTTTGCAAGTAATCCAGTAATGTCTATGACTACAGTCTTTCTCAGTGTTGGCATCAGAGATGCACACCAGCTAAATGTCAAAAGAAAACAGAAAATTATCTGAGTGGGGATCTGTGGTATATGCATGTGTTTCTGTATGTGTGCATGAGTGCACGTGTGTGTGTGTGTGTGTGTGTGTGATTCACACATTCATTTTTGAATGAGCTGTCTGAAAGTCATTCTCCCATTTTCTTCCCCTCAGCAATTATAAAAACTGCCCTTCCCAATATGGACAGAGAAGCCAAGGAGGAGTACCTGGTCGTTATTCAAGCCAAAGACATGGGGGGACACTCGGGGGGCCTGTCTGGCACCACAACGCTTACAGTGACCCTCACTGACGTGAACGACAATCCTCCAAAATTTGCCCAGAGTAAGTGAATTCCCTGTGTTGCATGAGCATCTCTGTATGATGTTTTCATTTGAATCTATGAAAACTAGATTCAATGAAAAATCTAATTTTCAGTCATTTGAAAAACTGATAGCAATCACTGAGTGCCTCTGACGTGCAAGGTAGAATAAACCCATGTATGTAGGAGACTACCCATGCTATCATTTGGAGCCCACATGTATCCTCACTTTACAGATTTCAAAGCATGTATAAGAACATTTTCGAATATTAAACATAAAGTAAATATCACAGCTGAGTATTAGAACCAGCAAGCCTGGATGCAAAGATTTGTGCTTCTTTCTCTAGTCCAGGGTAGTCCTGTGAAGAAAACTGGAGAGAATGATTGAAACGCACCTCAGGTATTGCTCTATCAATAGTCCCACTTGTTCTATAAAAGAAACTAAATCTCTAGAGCCTGAGGTGGAGAAGGCAGATATACAGTACACTTGCTGCAAAATATATACTCCTCCTTCCAGTGGCTGGCGGGACATCAATGATCACCGACTCTCCCAGTGCCTGTGAAAGCTGTGCTCGGCCTCCTAAACCTCGCAACAGCAATTGAGGCAGCCACCATCAGTGAATCAGGAAGACGATCATTATTTGCCAACTTTCCTGTACTCTCATAGAAACCTTTCCTTCTGTGCATTTTGGCAAGGGATCTTCTATTAGAGAGATGATTTAGGAAGAGCTTTCTGACATGAGAGCCTTAAATTGAGAGAAATGAATGATGAGTAGGAATTGGGAACAAGGTGAAACCATGAAAGGGAGGATGGACATTGCAACTGGAGGAAATAGATGCCCAAAAGTCCTGTGAAGAAGGGTATGTGGCCCTGAATGAGAATTGAAAAAATTCCACTACAGCTGGAGCACAGTCTGGAGAGCTAGGTTAGGCAGGGAGTCAGTCATCCTTGGATCTGTAGGCCATTTTAAGTACCATGATCTTTATCCTAATATCGCTGCTGCTGCTAAGTCACTTCAGTCGTGTCCGACTCTGTGCAACCCCATAGACGGCAGCCCACCAGGCACCCCGTCCCTGGGATTCTCCAGGCAAGTACACTGGAGTGGGTTGCCATTTCCTTCTCCAATACATGAAAGTGAAAAGTGAAAGTAAAGACCCTCAGCAACCCCATGGACTGCAGCCTTCCAGGCTCCCTCCTCCTAATATCGCTAGGAAGTCATTAAAATATTTTAAGTTGTAGGTTGAATAATAGGATTTGATTTTAAGGAAATCAGAGAAAATGGAAGCTGGCCTTCTTCCAGAGTCTTTTCCACACTGCAGCCAGGTAAAGGATGCTAGAAATCATTCACATAAAAGGTGATGAAAGCCCTGGCAAGCAGGGTCGATCGTGTGGGAATGGAGGGAAGTGATAGATGTTTGAGGGCTAATGTTAACAACAGTCTAAGGGTAGACTGCGCTTTCAGTCGAGGATGCAAGTTACCCTCTTCCTGACATGAGAGATCAGCTGCCTGCTGGTGCTCTTTGCTGGGATAGAAAATACTTTAGGAAAACCACGGTTTTTGAAGAGAGAGAGAGAGAGAGAGAGAGAGAGAAACCAGATGAGGGAGAAGGAGAGTGAGAGAGGGAGAGACAGAGACAGGGCTTGGAAATGACACATTTGAGGTGCTTTGGAAAAATTCTCTGCAAAAATGCCAAGGTAGAAAGAACAAGAGATACTGCATTTCATTAAGCATTTGAGAATATATCCACATCTGGCCATTCATAAATCAGACAACAATGCAACCCTTTTAAGCCGAAATGACGGAAATTAAAAACGCTGTCTCTTGCATCTTTCCCCCGATTCTTTTATTCTCTTTTCAGTTGCCATTATAGTTAATACACTAGCATGCAACTCCTCTTTCTCAGAAAATTATTGTTTCAATTGCACAGTAGCCTATGAGTTTCACAAGTGTTTCCTCTCTTAGAAGTAATAATGATTAACTATGATCACACTGAAAGGGATGATGAGAGTAGGAAGAATAACAGTGGATAATGAAACGTGTCACTGGCTCGATTTCTCAAAGCTTCCTGTTGCAGGGCTGGCAGTAAGGTGAGGCCCCATGCTGTCTTATTTACCTAATAAGCACATCTCGAGGAATCATCACAAGACCTTACCTGAAATATAAAGTTGGAAGGAAATGGAATCATTACTGATTATGGGGGGAGTGGGAGACTTGTGCTTGACATGATGATTTTTGGTGCCTACCTTGTGAAAAAACTGTTTTGTTCCCTAGTCCCATAATATTATGATTTTAAGAGGCATTTTGATTCCATCATTAGATAAAAGTGTGCCACTGCCATTAGAAAATTTTTCCCTCATAAGAAGTTATCCTTATATACTGGGTACAATGAGGCCTTAGTTTATCCAAGGGACTCAATGATTGAGTTCAAAATAGACTCAGGTAATGTTCTCTAGATTTAATTTTTCCTTTCGGGATTATGGTCCGTTGAACGTTTATTTCCCCTTGTTCTCGTTACATGGGGACTACAACTTCCTGGTTGCCTGGATTTGGATTCCCCAGAAACAGGCACTGAGACAAGAATTTTATTATAAGTGGTTTATCTTGGAGATGATCCAAGAAAGGCCAGTTTGGAAGTGAGAATGTGAGGGAGAGGAGGCCAGAAAGCCAATGCTGTGTATTCTCAAGCCAGCTACCACTGAAGAAACTGGAGCTTCATCCCTTTGGGGATACCCTGGCACCCTGTAAATAAACAAAAGGAAAGAACAAGCTTAAGACTATCCTGCCAGAGAGGTGATGGAGCCAGGGATTTTATATAGTAAGTTGTGTGAGTCTTTGAGGGGTGTTAATTTTCTGAGAGTTCTAGCCTGACAGGCAATGGGCAACATGGGTTCTGAAGGCCAAAGGAAACCCTCAGAAGTTGGCTGTTGGCTAGAGGATATGAGTGACTGAAGTGGTTACTACCAGAGGTTAGGACTTGGGGTACCAGCAGCTTCCCCTACACCAATGAGAGCGAATGGCACCGGTGCAACAGTCAAAGTGATCTGAATAAAAAAAGAACTGATATAACTAATTAGACACATTGTCCTGCCTCCCCCTAGGAGAAGGGATACACACTGTAATTGTATTTTTGCCTAGAGAGTTTTGAAGGTAGGATTTTTGGTCTTCAGAGCAAGGAGGACTTTAGTAACAAGAGGAGTGTTTCATGTGTCTGAACAGCTTGCTGCAGGGCATAGCAGAGGCTTGGTAATTGGATTTTATCAAAAATGGTCTACAAGTCTGTAAATATAAAGGTAACTTCAAAAGTGACTTTCAGTGTGTTACACATTGCATCTATCTGTGCCGAAATTAGCTTAATATTTTATGTTGGGCAACAATGAATATCCCCAAGGGCAGCCAATGTGATTATACAGCGAATGGGGAAGAACATTCACACAGACTCACTAATATCCTGATATAATTCCACTCCAAATATGTACTTGGTAAACATATGGTTGAGTAAGTCCCATAACTCAGAAGAGTTTCAAAGAGAGATCGCTGCTTTTTCTGGGAACTATTTGTCTCTGACTCATGTAAAAGGTTGTATGTTCCACAGTGAAAAGGATGTTTTTGCCTTTCCCATCACTGTGTCGGTCACATCTGTACCCAGGTACCTCAAACAAGAAAGGTGCCCAATAAGTATTTGCTAAATGAATGAATGAATGGAACATATGCAGTGCTCAGGGTCTCTCCTCTTTCCTAAGGTCTGTATCACTTCTCAGTACCAGAAGACGTGGTTCTTGGCACTGCTATAGGAAGGGTGAAGGCCAATGATCAGGATATTGGTGAAAACGCACAGTCATCGTATGACATCATTGACGGAGACGGAACAACACTCTTTGAGATCACTTCTGATGCCCAGGCCCAGGACGGCATTATAAGACTGAGAAAGGTAAGCTCAGGAAGGTTTTGCTCATCTTCAAATTATTAATACGTCTTTGAAATGTGAACATTGAAGATGGTGGTGGTTGGGTGGACTTCCTGATATAATCTTAGAAGGGAAAGAGGTTTGGCTTCTTTAGCTATGAAAAAGTAAGAGTCCTGGGACCTCCCTTATGTTCTAGTGGCTACGATTCCGTCCTCCTAATGCAGGGAGCCCAGGTTAGATCCCTGGTCAGGAAACTAGATCCTACATGCCGCAACCCACACGCCATGTGGCACAGCCAAGACCAGGCATAGTCAAATAAATGAATAATAAATAATGTTGGAAGAAATAAGAAGAAAAAGTAAGAGTCCTTTCTCACATCCTATCTCTTGGTCCTACTGTATATTTCAGCTAAAGCTCAGTAAGCAGTGACCATGGTGGTGCTAGCCTGCCATCTCATCCATCATTTCTCTCCTGTCTGTGCCTCAGTGTTTTTCCATGAGTCACAGGAACTTGCTCAGTTCTTGTCCAGAGCCTCCAGCTATCTAGGAAAGTCAACACTGAAGGCAGCCTTCAAGCAGTAAAGGACAAAGACTTGTGGACAGTTTTCTTGGAAGAAATTACCTTGAGGCAGATTGTCTGTGGCTCCTCAGAGGTTTTTCAGTTGGCAGAGGGGAGAGGGATCCTCATTAGCCCACAAAAGTGGCAAATTCAATGCCTTTTCTATAGAACTCGCCCCCCCCATTTCTGTATTCCTGCTTCTTCAGTTCAGTTCAGTTGCTCAGTCGTGTCCAACCCCATGAATTGCAGCATGCCAGGCCTCCCTGTCCATCACCAACTCCCAGAGTTCACTCAGACTCATGTCCATCGAGTCCGTGATGCCATCCAGCCATCTCATCCTCTGTCATCCCCTTCTCCTCCTGCCCCCAATCCGTCCCAGCATCAGAGTCTTTTCCAATGAGTCAACTCTTCGCATGAGGTGGCCAAAGTACTGGAGCTTCAGCTTTAGCATCATTCCCTCCAAAGAACACCCAGGGCTGATCTCCTTCAGAATGGACTTGTTGGATGTCCTTGCAGTTCAAGGGACTCTCAGGAGTCTTCTCCAACACCACAGTTCAAAAGCATCAATTCCTCGCTCAGCTTTCTTCACAGTCCAACTCTTGGAGTAGTTCTAAAACATGCATTGAAGGTTCCTAGGTCTTCATTGCAATCTCTGCTTTTAGAGAAACTCAAAGACAGACAAACTAGTCAGCCTGTTATTCTGGCTCGTTCTGGCCCTGAAAGGACAGGGCCAACCTGGCTAACATAAGATACTCCAAATTATGATCAAATGTCCAAGCAATGAGGTCAGTGAAGCTCAGCTTTGTTTTGTTCCTGGGTGTGGGGATGGACTTCTCAGGTGGTGTTAGTGGTAAAGAACCCGCCTGCCAATATAGGAGATGTAAGACGTACGGGTTTTATTTCTGGCTTGGGAGGATCCCCTGGAGGAGGGCATGGCAACCCACTCCGGTATTCTTGCCTGGAGAATCCCATGGATAGAGGAGCCTGGTGGGCTACATCCATAGGGTCACAAAGAGTCAAACAGGACTGAAGCAACTTAGCATCCACACACCTGGGGCTACCACTGAAGAAAGAAATATCTCCACAAATAGTACAAAGAATATATGGCAATCTGTGATTGCTTTTGCTCACAACCATTTGTGTGTATGTACGTATGGTAAATATGAAAGATTCTGCACATTTTCCATATTTATTTCTCATCATGACAAGTTTATTGAAAAAAAAATGTGTAGAGCACAGTTCAGTATTTTATGGACATGGGCATTTGCAAAGGAAAATGCCCCTTTATCCTCATAATGAGTATTTTGCTCAGTATTGTACTGCATGTTTGTTGTGAAGTAGTAGAAATTAATTTTAAAACAGATTTGCTGATTCATGAATTGAAAGACGTATGATCAGTCACGCTGTTGGGAGCCAGTCGTTCTGCCCTCTGTCTTGATCAGCAATATATTGACATGACTCCGAGCTTACTATCTGACTCTCTCTCATGTTACACAGGGATCTGCTCCCCATGGTCATGCTTTTGAAGTCCCCCATCAGGGAGGTCTTGACAGTGAGAACCTGGAATTTTCTGGATATACTCTAAAATACAAAATCAAGTTTAAAAATCAATTTTGAAGAAAAAATTGGTTGCATCTATTTTAATTCTGCTGAGCAATGCTTCGTTTTGACCTGGATGGAGCTCAGTAGTAAAAGTTGCAAAGTATTTAAAAACTCATGTTTGAAATAGAGTACAGTATAATTATACTTGAGTCAATTATTGAATAACCCAGGGCCACATTTTCCTTGGTTAATGATTCCTAATGTCATTTTTATTGTTATTATTAACTGCTGTTCTTTGTTACCATAAGGTGCTTTTATAAACTGAAGCAATTAGCCATTTGCTCTATTTTTATTCACCGCTCTTCATAAACTTAGAAACATATTCACATCTCAACACCAAGAAACACATGCATTTTACTCTGGAAAATGATGTACGGAGTCATTTTCCCACAATGCATGGACCCTGTTTTTGGTCTGATAAAGTCCTAAGGACACCAGAATGTGTTCAGGTTGGGCTAAGAATTTAGCAGAGCATAATATGCTATATTCAATGGTATTTGTGAAGAATTTGAAATTACATAATTGTTACAGTTGGGGCTGTTGCAAAATTGTGAAAATGATGATGTTGAATCGTGTATTCATGGGTATGTATATATATGTGCTTAGAAATTTCAGAATGCGCAGGATTGAGTATCTGCTTTATTAGAAAATATCTCTCAAGAAAAGTCCAGTCCAATTAGAAAAAAATTCAAATATAAAAATCAACACTATATATGTGTATATATAAGCTTGTAGGAGAGTTCTGAAAGAATTCAGTAATGCTGCTTTGTGTTCAGACTTCTTTTAAAAAAAATTTGCATCACAGATGTAAAGTTCAATTTCTTATAAGAAATTGCAGTGCAAGCCTAAATTATCTTTTTGAACCTTGACAGAAATACATCCTTGACATCTGAAGTATTATGCCCTGCTGAGAGAATTGGACAGCGAGGATTCTGACGCAGATGGGCTTTGGGTTGTTAAGGGGGGCTGTGTTCTTTTACCTTCCTCTATTTACTTAGATCATTAAGTCTTTGGGGCTTTTAAGGCAGGAAGAATTAATAGGTCAGAAATATTTTCAGTAATGGTGCAATGAGGTAATTTCGTATTGCTTTTAAGTGGTTTGTAGAAGACACAGTAAGTCCTAGCTATCTATATATCTACTTGTCTCCCTCTTCCTTCCCTTAAATATAAAAACAGGTAGATATATATCTGCATACATCTTTATATGTCCACCTGCTTCACAGCACGGAACTCATAATAGAGACCTTCTAAGAATGCCCTAAAAAAGAATAAACTTGATTTTAGCCATGATCAGCAAAGCAGTGATGCTCTAGAAGTGAAATAGGAAAACACTCTTTGTTGGGATTAGTGCTAAATTATGCTTTATAATGTCTCCATGGACTAAACAATGATTATTTCTTGTTCTTTACATTTCACACACTGTTGCAGAAATGATAAAAAATATTCTTCCCAGATAGAGATTGTGTTTGATGCTGCCTTATCTCCGACCAGCAGAGGCCCGATTAACTGACTGATTGGTATGCAGGTCACGCCATCACTAGTAAAATTTTATTATGACTCTGAAGTGAAATTTTGATGGCACGATTCATGACTGTGAATATTTTGTGAATTCCAAGTGAAATGAGCAAAACAAAACAAAACAGTAGGAGATTAGATTCACTGAGCTTGTATAATAAACAGATATCAATAAATGCCTGTAAAATTTACAGGTTGAATATGGGGGATAGGAGAGTGATCCCATTAAGACTCACAAATGGGCTTAAATGCACATAACGATCATCCATCAGTGTTATACTCATTTGTTCTCGCGGCTGTGGTCATTAGTGAGAAACATTCATCTTTGTCATTTCTTAACAGCCTCTGGATTTTGAGACCAAAAAATCCTATACACTGAAGGTAGAGGCGGCCAATGTCCACATTGACCCGCGTTTCAGCGGCAGGGGGCCCTTTAAAGACACGGCGACCGTCAAAATTGTCGTCGAAGATGCTGATGAGCCTCCGGTCTTCTCTTCACCGACTTACCTCCTGGAAGTGCATGAGAACGCTGCTCTCAACTCCGTGATTGGGCAGGTGACCGCTCGTGACCCCGACATCACCTCCAGTCCAATAAGGTATTTCTCTTTTAAAAGGAAGATTCGCTACGGCCTGTGACAAGCAAATCAGTACAAAATGTAATTATGTATGCAGTCCATGTGGCTGCCTTTGAGACACTGCTCACATGGCCAAGGGATTTTGGTCAACATGCACCACGCTTGTGTCTATGGGTGTGTTGCACACACACATGCCCACACACCTGGGAACAGCTATATATAATGCTCAGAGCCAGAAATGCTGAGATGAAGAAAGCTGTTTGGCTTTCAGAGAGCACAGTGAAAAGGCCAGATCACATGTATTTTGCAGTGCTTTTGGGTGGACCCTTTATATTACATTGTTTTTGCTTGTTGTACATTTGTTTTCTAGCATCAGAAAAGGATTGCTATTTTCTTTTCTTTCTCCTTTGACAATCACATGGATTATGTATAAAAATTTAGAGCTGTAAGGTATTGTCTTGGAGTAGTAAGAGACCCTCATCTTATTTCTGTATTTGGGTTTGAAATTATCTTTTTATTACTAGATGGACATTTCTGATCGGTCAGCATATCTGCATGGGTGCCTTTTAGACAAAAACCTTTCTCTGCTATTTCAAAAGTACCCTTTGTTTATACTTTCCCTGCTCAAAAATTTTCCCAAGATGAGAAATATAACCCTTCATTAAGGATTTTGTTCTTTTTTTTAGAAATGAGGCTCAGTTCTGGGTTTTTTTGTTGTTGTTGTTGAACTGTGTACATCTTTTCTCTTTTGCCAGTCACCCAAATGACGGTGCAGATGCTCAAGCTAAATAGCTTTCTTCCGAAAGAACACTGAAAATCTATAACTTGTCCACTGGTCTCCAAGGGTGAAGTGTTGGTTAATGACGTGTTTGAGTGTGGATTTCAAATATTTTCTGAGAAATGCTTGTTGAAAAAGAGAGAGAAAATATATATAGAAGAATACAGTTTTAAAGAATTGTCCAGTTAATTTATGAGTTAGATGTCAGCTTATATGCAAGTCATTCAGTTTCTAAATTACGGGGACTTAGGGCAGATATTTTTCTAATTACTTTATTCAGGGAAACTCTAGATAGACAAATGGCTTTCTGAAAGCTATGTTTATTCAATTCTTGTTCCTGTATTAAATGCCCAATACTCCCGAGGGTGCTGAAACTCTGAGGCTGGAGGTAAAACACTTCGGCGTAGTCAGTGCCCCAAATAATTTGTGTCTGGGCAAAAAAAAAAAAAAAATCCTTTTCAGATCCAGAAAAGTTGTTTTTAGCACAAGCCATTTTGAAATTCAGGATGAGAGTGTATCTCATAAGGATACCAAAAAAATGCTTTCTTCAAAAGAGCAACCTCTAAGAAGGTAAAACTCCATGTGGGGAATTGAGGAATGGTCAGTTGCCTATTCTCTGTTCTAAGGAACTCAACATGCTGTAGGCACACAGAATCCTCCCTATTTGTTAAGAAAACCGTACCTCTAAAAGGGACAAGAATTGGATACCAGGGAAGAAAGAATCCAGAAAAATAAGTTTACATGGATGTCCATTTTCTGACTAAACGGTGAAGTTGTGAAATCACTTTATGCTGAAATTCTAATATAAATAGAGGCAATGATACTTGTTGAGTAAATGAATCTGCCCCGTTTTCAGCTGTTACCCCTTTTCTTCTGAAGGAACACAGAACTGAGCAGTTCCCACTTCCTTCACATCTTTAAGCATAAGGGACGGGATAATGGTAAGGGTAAACAAGACTGAACCGACCGAGGGACCGTGGGCCAGCTTAGCACTGGATTTGCCAAGATTTCTACTCCTGTCAGCAAAGACTCCACAGGGGGCCAGGAGCAAGCCAAGCGGAGGACCCTCATGGAAAGTGGGGGTTCAGATATCAGAGGAGTTCCGGGTACACCCCAGACATGGAATCTGGAGTACCAGCAGGAACAAACTTCCTGTGCGGAGACATGTCCTTCATCAGCTAGAGATGAAGTGTGAGGAACTTTTGGTACTGAAGTAATACTAACCTCAAATGGGCAGAAATGGGTAAAAATCTAGGTTTAGAGCTCCCCACGTGTTGTAATCTATATTTTTACTTATGTAAAAATGGATATTTTTAGAATCATTCCAGTTCACAGGGAATCCAGTGACTATTATCACTGCAGTTGATTGTTACGGCTATTGCTATTGTTTTTTATTACTGCCATTGGCATAAAAGGCAGGTGTATAAGAAGCTTGAGGCTGCTTAGCAACAACTGCCTGGTTTGGAAGCATTTCATTTCCAGGCAAACTAAAGGAGGCTTGGGGCCATGTTCCCAGGAAGAGATGGACAGATGAAGCGCCATTTGATGACACAGTCATATCTGTAGCTCTGGTAGATGGCAGGCAAGTGCTATTAATTGTTCCCTTGGCATATGTGCCTGTGTATGTGCAAATTCACTTCAGCCATGTCCAACTCTTTGCAGTCCCATGGACCATACGCACCAGGCTCCTCTGTCCATGGGATTCTTTAGGCAAGAATTCTAGAGTGGGTTGCCACTTCCTTCTCCAGGGGATCTTCCCAACCAACGGACAGGACCCTCAGCTCTTAAGTCTCCTGCATTGGTAGGCAGGTTCTTTAATATAGCGCCACCTGGGAAGCCCAGGTGGCATATATGGCCCCACCCAAAGAAGGGGTGATCAGTGTTTCAAATCATTTCCAGCAGGGTTTTGATGCATTATTCAGAAAGAGCGCCCCACGTGGTTCTAATTGGTGGTGCATTGGCTCCATGGGATAAGAATGTAAGAATCACCAACTGCATTTTTTCAGTATCTGTTCTACATTTTTGCAGTTATCCCCCCTCCCACCTTAGTCCCCGAGTTGGGTTGTGGAGAGTGGCTTTCCTCTTTCTATGCACAATTGGTTAATTTGTGTAGAAAATTAAATTTCCTGACTAGCCAGAGCAGTGCAGAGTTCCTTATACGTCTAGCAGACAGATTTAGAGCCATTTAACCTTTTAAAACAGGACTAGAGGACACAGATATTCAGGGAATTATCAAGTAACAAATAGTAACACATGATTGTCTCTTTAGGACTGTTGTATTTTATATACTAACAAGACTGTATCCATCGTTTAGGGGAATGTTTGCTTTGCTATCCAGCAAGAAATAGGCATTTATTGTGGCATTGGTCATGTTAAAACATGTAGTCATTAATTGGCTGGTCAGCTTCCTCTACGACTCTGCTTCTTTTGAGAGCTCACTGACAGGCTAAAAATATCAATGTATTTAAAAAATTCTTATAACTAAACATGTGTCTGTGTCTATAAACATGTCTGTATTTATATCTATGTTTGTATAATCACAGGGCAAACACACAGTGACACAAAGACAAAACACAAAGGCAAAATCTCCCTTCCGGGAACATTAATTAAGCATGTGCTACTTTCTTCATTAGCATATGCATCTCAGTAATATAGAATATAGTTGTGTAAATTATTTAAAAGATGCCATGTCTTGAACAGATCGTTTCAAACCCTGTCAATGCTACTTCCCAGACAGATAGCTGGTCTCTGGAATTCTCTTTGAGACTCAGCTTCTTCCTTGGTATTCTGGGATAATATCATTTTCCTCAGACAGTTACTGACATAATTAAGTTGTTAAATAAAATAAGTGGAGTTATTAGGACTACCAACTAATAAAGCCACCATAAATTTCATATCTTAAATGCAAAATAAAAGCCTAGTACTCATTTTAGCAGAGATTCTTCTACTAAAGTTTGCTGACTGTGCAGGATTATCTTTTTCTTTTCACTTATCAGTTGCATGCTAAATAGTCTAATTAACCTCATTTGGTCTAATTTGCCTTTGCTACTGTGGTGAATATTGCTACTAGTGAGTGCTTAATATGTGGCAGAGATGTGCTACATGGGTTCATTTCATTCTTTAACACCTCTGTGAGATAATGTGTATACTCATTTAACAGATGAGGAAGCTGAGGAGAAAAAGACTATCTTGCCCATTGTCACACAAATAGTCAAGGATGGAACTGTGGTGCATAGCCATTTTTTGTTCTTTCTTTCTGACAATGCAATGCCTGATTTCTATCCTTTGTCACACTCCCTTTCTTTCCTTGTGATTTCTGTGACACAAACTGTGTCTTGACATGTTGGGATGGCTTAGCAGGACCAGTTTTTTCTGCAAATCTTTTTTATTTGTTTATTCTAATAAGTTTCAGGTGTGCAGAATTATAGTTAGACTGCAATGTTTATAGTATAAGTGTTATACTATGGTAGGTACTATAGTACAGATGTTTGTGGTATAAACATCGATATACACTACAGACTTTTCACCACCACAAGCCCAGTCACCACCTATCAGCATACAGCTCACCACCCTCACCCATTTCACCACCTCCAAAAGCCTCTTCTCTTCTGGTAGCTACTCTTCTCTACAAGTGTGTTTCTGTTTTATTTTGTTTTAGATGGCACGTGTAAGTAAGATTATATATTTGTTATTTCTCTGACATACTTTACTTAACATAATACCTTCAGGGTCCATCCACATTTTCACAAATGGTAGGATTTTATTCTTTTTCATGACCGAGTAGTATTCCACTGCCTTTTGTGTGTGTGTGTGTGTGTGTGTGTGTGTGTGATCTTCTTTATCCATTCATTCATGGATGGACATTTAGATTGTTTCCATATCTTGGCTATTATAAGCAAGGCTGCTCTGAATTAGCAGGAAATACAAAACCCATTCATTTTCTAACTGGTTTCATGCAATTCAGGATGCACAAGATCAAGAAAAAGGAGAGTATACCAGGCTGTGGAATTAACCAGAGTATGAGTGGAGGATTTCTTGCTCCTTCAGTTCAGTTCAGTCGCTCAGTCGTGTCCGACTCTTTGCGACCCCATGAATCACAGCACGCCAGGCCTCCCTGTCCATCACCAACTCCTGGAATTCACTCAGACTCATGTCCATGGAGTCCGTGATGCCATCCAGCCATCTCATCCTCTGTAATCCCCTTCTCCTCCTGCCCTCAATCCCTCCCAGCATCAGGGTCTTTTCAAATGAGTCAACTCTTCGCATCAGGTGGCCAAAGTATTGGAGTTTCAGCTTCAGCATCAGTCCTTCCAGTGAACACGCAGGACTGATCTCCTTTAGGATGGACTGGTTGGATCTCCTTGCAATCCAAGGGACTCTCAAGAGTCTTCTCCAACACCACAGTTCAAAAGCATCAATGCTTTGGTGCTCAGCTTTCTTCACAGTCCAACTCTCACATCCGTATATGACCACTGGAAAAACCATAGCCTTGACTAGACGGACCTTTGTTGGCAAAGTGATGTCTCTGCTTTTCAATATGCTATCTAGGTTGGTCAGAACTTTCCTTCTAAGAAGTAAGCATCTTTTAATCTCATGGCTGCAGTCAGCATCTGCAGTGATTTTGGAGCCCCCAAAAATAAAGTCTGACAGTGTTTCCACTGTTTCCCCATCTATTTCCCATGAAGTGATGGGACCAGATACCATGATCTTCGTTTTCTGAATGGTGAGCTTTAAGCCAACTTTTTCACTTTCATCAAGAGGCTTTTTAGTTCCTCTTCACTTTCTGCCATAAGGGTGGTGTCATCTGCATATCTGAGGTTATTGATATTTCTCCCGGCAATCTTGATTCCAGCTTGGGCTTCTTCCAGTCCAGCGTTTCTCATGATGTACTCTGCATGTAAGTTAAATAAGCCTAGCCCTTTTGTGTGGGTCTGTTACTATCAGCTGTGAACCAAATTATGATTAGGGAGGTAACAGGAGAAACAATAGGTATTTGATGAATCAGGCATTGTGTTAAGCTTCTATTATGTATCATTTCACCTAATTCTCACAAAAGACACCTGTGAAGTACTCAGTATGATTCCAGTTTTACGAGGAAGGAAACTGAGGATGTTTCCTATGCATGGTGATATAGCGGCAGGTGTGAGGGCTAGGGTTAAATCCAGATTTCTTCTTACCATTGACCACTATGTCTGCATGTGCTTTGCTAGGTCCTGGCATTTGCATGAAGTGTAGGATGATGACAGCTAATGTTTACTGTTTACTTTGTGACAGACACTCTGAAACGGTGTTAGAGGCAGCAAGTTATTTGTACTTAAGGCCAACTTACTAGCACAGCTGCTTAGTTGCTCTCGTGTCCGACTCTCTTGTGACCCCATGGCCTGCAGACTGCCAAGCTCCTCTGTCTGTGGGATTTTCCAAGCAAGAAGACTGGAGTGGGTTGCCATTTCCTCCTCCAGGGGATCTTCCAGACCCAGGGATCAAACTCACGTCTCCTGCATGGGCAGATGGATTCTTTACTGCTCAACCACCAGGGAAACCCCTACTAGCACAGAGTGGGTGTTAATTAACGGTCAGTGCTTTCATGTAAACCTGCTATGGTTCATTTTTATTTTCCACCCAATAAATTCACGTCAAGTGTGTATTTATTGTCACCATGGTGTTGAGATGGCATGTAACTGTTTTCTTTTTCAATGGCTGCTTCCTACTTTTCTTTCAAAGCGTTTCCCGTACGTCTACATGAGCTGCTTGAATTAAAAGTGGGCATGATGGCTATTCAGCAGTCAAAGTGGGTTGACACATAACCATGATGGCCACAGTGCTGTGTTGTCCAAATTCCTCTCTTGAAGTGCCTACTCAACACAAGACTCTGCCTTTTTTTTCCTACTTGCATTCTGGCATTTTTACAATTCACCTCAGACACCAGGCTTACTGTTAATGAGCTCTTTTCCTGAAAGCACTTCTGATAGTCCTGATATCCAATGGTGCGACAGTGGAAATATTTCATAGAGAACCTGGTAATTGTATGGTGAATAAACTGTGTATCGATTGACTCTCTCCTCAGTCTTGCAATAATTCCCAAGAGACCTTGTCTCTTTTTACTGTTGTTTTTAATCGTGATGAGAACACTTTACATGAGATCTGTCTTTTTAACAGAGTTTTAAGGGTACAATACAGTATTGTTAACTATAGCCACAGGGTTGTGCAGAATGTAAGTGACACTTTATAGCAACTTCTCATTCCTCCCTTCTCTGAGGCCAGCCGGACAACCATCATTCTAGGCATCTATGACTCTGACTGTTTTAAGTAAAAGTCGCTCAGTCGGGTCCAACTCTTTGCGACTCCATAGACTATGCAGTGCATGGCATTCTCCAGGCTACAATACTGGAGTGGATAAGCTGTTCCCTTCTCCAGTGGATCTTCCCGACCCAGGAATTGAACCGGGTCTCCTGCATTGCAGGAAGATTCTTTACCAGTTGAGCTATCAGGGAAGCAAGAGCCCAGGTGGAATACAAGTGGAATCATGCTATATTATCCTTTGATGACTGGTTTCTTTTACTTAGCACAATGTCCTCCAGGTTTATCTATGTTGCTGCACATTACAGAATTTTCTTCTTTTTGAGGCTAAACAACAATATACCATATACTACATTTTCTTTACCCATTCATCTGCTGATGGCCATTTACGTTGTTTCCACATCTTAGCTATTGTGAATAATGCTACAGTGAATGTGGGGGTGCTAATATGATTTCAGTTCTTTTGAATAAACGCACAAAAGTGAGATTGCTGAATGATATGGTCATTCTATTTTAATTTTCTAGGAACTTCCATACTGTTTTCCATAGCTGCTGCACCACTTTCCTTCCCTACCAACAGTGTACAGGGGTCTAGTATCATACAAGGAGTCTTTTAAACGCAATTAAACCTTGGTCATTTAGTTCCTGCACACTTTTAGCCAATTAAAATGTGAATGTTTCCCATTTCAAAAGTACCAGCTTATCCAAGTCATTTTTCCCCCCAAAAAACTCACTGTACTGCTAATTCAGCTAACAATGATTAATACTAATTAAGTCATGTATTCATTTAGTCATATAGTCACCTATTCATTCACATTACTATATATATATATACATATATGTATGTACATATATAACATTTATGATATATATATGTCACATATGGAATGGTACACACATATCTATATCTATGTTTTAGATATAGATATACAGAACTCATGGTTTCTCAAGGGATTTCTATAGAGACAGAGCCTCTGCCCTCATGGACATTGCTCTATAGTAAGGAAGCGAGTTGCACACCTGTGTTAAAGTCAAGTCTTTCACAGTTATCTAACCTTTAATTCAATCGGAAAATGATAAGCAAAACTAGATTATTTTTAGGCTCACACAGAAGAAGAGACTTCTTAGTTTTCTAAGGGATTGCAATAGAAGGAACTGCAGATACTCAGTGATGCTAATGTGGAACTATGTCACACTCTAGAGAACCTAGTATTAATCTAGAGCATGGACTGTGTGTATCTTCTTTTCTCTCATTTTTTGTTCCATACCTCCCTCCCTGCCTCTTCTTTCTCTCTCACTATTAAGAGAAGCTTTGGGTAGAAAAAGGCTCCTTTTTCTCTTAAAAGAATAATAAATAATGTGTGATGCAGGGACTTTAGAATTCTGGGACTAGCAGAACTCAGATAATATTATTTATTAAAGCAGTTAGAGCAACCAGTAGAGCAATTAGAGCCAAAAAGCTGAAAACTTGTCGATGGAATTTTTGATATTTGAAGTGCATGCGAGAAAATGTTAAAATGGTTTCTTTAGGCACAATAACAAAAGCTAGAATGAAATTAAACAGTGAGAAAGAAACAGTTGGAGTTCAGTGAAATATAATAACTGATTCATAACTAAGGGGTTTATTTCATTATTAGTGACTCTAAATAGCATCTTCACTCACAGTTGGTTCAAAAATGTATCTTCCTGTAAATTTGCCATACAGAGGCTGCAAACCAATGTTTAGCAAAACATTTCTTTATAATTTAAAGTGCATTTATGCCTGTTAAATTTGAAAAATAGATATATACCACTTTTCTCCAAGAGCAGCATCTCCCTAGCTGTGCTCTAAGGAACATCACTAGGACTAAAGACAGTGTGACCAGATCAATTTGAACTCCAGTTTCTTTGCACTAGGATTTCATAGATAAGTTAATTGGCTCAGGTGCCTTGCACTCTTTAAGAAGAAGAGATTTAAACTTTGAAATTTCTGTAGAGAATCAGAAGCATCTGAGGTAAAGGACGCTCAGGCTTCCTTGCTGGTCTGAGCTCTAGATTCTAATCCATCAAGCATTGCAGCTATCATGGCACTTATTCCTATTTTGTAAGAGGATACATGTCTATATGTTATTATAATATATAAATTTGCCCCCTTTCCTTTCCATAGACTCTTCATGAAGGGGTTGGGGGGCAGGTGTGTTCCATGAGTAAATAGTTTAAACTCTATTTCATGAGGCCAGAAGTCAGTCAAGTATAGCCTGTGTCCCGAATCTGGCTCCCCACTTCTTTTTTTTTTTTTCTTTTAAGTTTGATTGGAATGCAGCCACTCTCATTCCTTTATGCCTAAGAACTGCAGTGGAGTCATTGTAACAGAGACAGTATGACCTGCAAAGCCTAAGATATTTATTTTACAAAAGAGTTTGTCATCTCCTACGGTATACTGGTAAGAGCTTGGGTTTTTCATCAGTAATCTTAACAGTTGATTCTCACATAATTTCAGGATCTTAATCTATCTAGAAAACTCCCTAGAGAGAGGATTAAAAAAATTCTTTAAAAAAAAATCTGTTGTAGTCAAAGAAATTCTTTGTATTAAAATCCAGTTGTATATGATGGAGTTGACATCCTCCATACTTGCCTTAGAACCCTCCGGAGGTTAGTTCTATGGGGCCCCTGACCCTATGTGTACTTACTTTGAATCTACTGGAAAAAATTGGCTTCATGTAGCATAGCTTTTGGAGAAATCACCATAGCTATCATGCTTGTGTGCTCAGTTGCTTCATTCATGTCCGACTCTGCAATCCTGTGGACTGTAGCCACCAGGCTCCTCTGTCCATGGGGATTCTCCAGGCTAGAATACAGGAGTGGGTTGCCATGCCCTCCTCCAGGGGATCTTCCCAACCTAGGAATGGACCCCTCATCTCTTGCATTGCAGGCAAATTCTTTACTGATGAGTCACAGGGGAAGCCAATAACTATCATATGAACTGTGAAAAGGCATCATGAAAAAGACCTGGATGCTTACTCGCTTGGAGTGGGGAATATATTTGTTTCTTGCATGAATTTCTCATAATACCTGATTTTTCTACCTGCCCCTTCCATTCTCTAGACCTCAGTGATGATTACAATACAGATTGTCTTAACTAAATTAGTCTCTGCTTTTCAGTGTCTTGGCAAAATCTCTGATTCCAGCAGCATTTCTCTTTCTCTGAAAACATGAAGTGACATGAAATAGAAATTCACTTGGAATAGATTTTCTGGAGTATGTTCGACAAACTCTAACATGTATTCCCCAATACGAGAGTAGATATTTAAGGAGTCATACTGGGAGTATCTTGCGGATCTTTAGTTTTGTCTGTTTAGGGTTTTAGTACAGGGCCCTTCACAGGTATCTCATTTATACTATATTACATGAACTCTGTGATTACCCATATTCTTACTCCCATATTCCCATTAAAAACATGGGTTACAGGTTGTTTTCCCTGAAAGTAGATGGCATTTGAAGTACAAGCTGTTTGTTAGAGAGAAGCACCTGTGACTGGGAGGGGACAGAAACAGGCGGACAGGGGGCACGATTAACCTGCAGTGCAGGCCTGGCAAAGCCTTGGCCCAATCCAATGGAATGCATATTGATCATCAGAGGAGTCCTATGTCCTGCCAAATTGGTAGTGTCTTTATCCCTCTGCTGGCTTAATCTCCAGGTAACACAGGACAATCTCTGAAAATGAGGCAGATTCTCAGGAGCTGATACTTAGAGGGTTTCCCCTAACTGCTCCTCCTACAGCTCTGGTGTCCTTCCTTAAAGGGGCAGCTGCCCTGTGTATCTTCACATCCCTCCAGCACAAGTGCAGGGAACCTCTTTACTGAGGGAGTAATTTGACTAACTTCACCCTGCTAGCCATCTAGCTCCACACTATGGTGTGGTGGCAAATATGTATCTGTTCTGTATTTTGAGATGCAGGCTCTAAGCAGCCAATTGATTTAGCTGAAATGTTTCCAGTGTGGTACAATAAACCTGACTCATAATAATAATAAAAAAATCAAGCTTCACATATTAATAAACTATTTTAAGACAAGTGATCTAGGGTGCTTTTTTAAAAAAGCATAAGAAGTTTTAAAGAGGGGGAAAAAATGGGAAAAGTGCTTATCTGGGGTTTAAAATGTTTTTATTTTTTTGTGATTGGTGAAGTCTCTGTACCCTCCAGGGAACAAAACTTAATAATAACATTTATATTCTGAGAGAAACAAAGCTGCTTGTATAGGCTGAGCTGTGTTATCTAACATTATTATACTCATAAGGCAAAATAAATCCCCTATTTTGCATCCCAACAAAGGGAGCTTGACACTCTTATCTGATGTTCAAATATTTATGGGAGTCATTTCAACAAAGCCTTTAGTTTTCCTTATATTTCTACATTCTGATGTGACACAGTGTATTATACAACCTTGCTTTTGATAAAGGACAATCAGATTTGACTTAGTGTTGCAGAGGAAAACATAATATTGCATATTTAAGAAGAGAACATGTTAAAAGATGGAGGAATGTCATTCCCATCCACCTATCAGACGTTTATTAGCTCTCTTCTGTGTGTTTGAAGTCAGTTTGCTGGCGAGTGGAATAGGCTTAGCTGAAATAACTATAAATGGCTCTCGCGGTACAAGTCAAGTTTGGGATAGTCAACTGAGTTATGTATTAATAGCTTCATGGTAAATGAAAATAAAGTTTATGGAAGTCCTTAAGAAGGTTCAGAGTTATAAAAGATGTATTTAATGGTGCAAAGGACAGCACAAGATCTAAATGTCCTTTAAAACCAAGGATCTGAAACTGCAGAACAGATGTGGAAAGGGAGCAGAGCCCACGGGGTGGTTAAGTTGGAGGATGGGATCTCCACTGGAGAAAGAGGAAACATGTCTGGAGCACATTTATTCAACAACAAGTACATGATATTAGGCTTTGCACTTGCATGAAGATCCAAGACTAGATTAGACCATGTGGTCAGGCACTGTGTTTTAGGGATGAGCATTTTTGGTAAAAAACACTTTTGACCTCCTAGAAAGATATTATCTGGCTGAATATAGGAATGGTTATTTATCACATAAAAATATATGTTATTTTTGTTGTGATAGCAAGTAAACAAGCTATTTGAGTCTAAATGCACTTCCATTTCTTAAAGAATTAATAGGATGCATCTTTTTAAGTTTTTTGTTTTTTGGTTTTTTTTTGATGTGGACCGTTTTTAAAGTCTTTATTGAGTATGTTACAACACTGCTTCTGTTTTATGTTTTGGTTTTTTGGCCTTGAGTCATGTGGGATCTCATTTCCGAGATCAGGGATCGAACCTGCACCCCCTGCATTGGAAGGTCAAGTCTTAACCACTGGACCACCAGGGGAGTCCCAACAGGCTACATCTGGTTCACCTCTTACTTCCTAGCACTTACCATAAGACCTTAGCACTTACTGAGTCTGAATGTCCAATTAAAATTTTTAAGTGTATATAAATAACTTTAGGAAATTTTCAAAACACCTACTTTTATATGCACTACTCTTATTTCTTGGGTGTACAATGTTTTCTATAAAACATATTTTTCTATATAATTAATGGTTCTGACAAAAATTGGACAAACGTAAAATCAAATACCACCATTCTGACAACTATTCAACACTGACTAATTGATTAAGTGTCAGATATTATGGTCAGGAGATTACACTTATTACCTCACTAACTTTGTGGCTGGGTAAAAATGTATATGACCCTCATTTTATGACTCAAAGCATTGAGAGTCATAACAATTTATGTGGGCTACATAAGTAAAAGGAGGATTAACTAAGAAATTAATATACAGGGCTTAGAAGACAGGCCAAAAATTAGGAAGGCCATGATAAATACATGAAATATTTATTAAGTCTCAATTCTGGTTGTGGTCTCATGGTGCATACAGCTACACAATGATGTATTTCCATCTCACACCATCTCTTCCTTATTGTCCATGTGCCATTCATCAACTCTGCATATTCTTTCATATAGGGAAAAGTCATTATTGGCCTGATTGACAGCCCCAAGAAGGTAACTGAGTGAATTAAAAGCTACTCTTCACTGCTAACTGTCCCCTGTCAGCCTTAGGTCGTTGTGAGCCCCTTGAGATTTATGAGAGTTGTTGGGATTCCTGTGACCTGAGGGTGAACAGTGAGAATCAAGGTTATCATGGGTGTAGAAGATTTTATCCTCACAAATCCTATCTCCCATCATAAAAAGACACACCAGAGGGAAATATCAGATACCTGCTCTGAGCTACAGATACCATTTATGGAAAGATTTAATTACATTTTGGTAGTCTTTTTTTTTTTTTTTTTAATGTAATGTCCTTTTTCAGTTGGCTGCTTTTAGGGATTCACTCTCTCCTTTTTTTTTTTCTGGATAATTTGTGTATGTAGTTCTTTTTCGTTGTGCTGGGTCTTCATTATTATGCTCAGGTTTTTTCTAGTTGCTGCAAGTGGGACTCTGTGTTGCGGTGCATGGGCATCTCTTGTTTCAGAGTACAGGTTGCAGGCACACGGGCTTCAGTAGCAGTGACTCTGAGGTCCTAGAGTGCTTGGGTTTCAGTAGTTATGGCGCACCGTCTTCCCAGACCAAGGACGGAACCCCTGTCCCCTGCATTCACAGGCAGATTACTATCCACTCTATCACCAGGGAAGTCCATATTTGCTCATCTTTATGTGAACTGTTTGACCAGTTTGGTGTATTTTGTGATTAATTAGGTAAATATGGCTAAAAGGAGACAAAAGAAAGAGAATTATCTAATTTGAAAGCAATGTAGATTAATAGAAGACAGTTATGAGCCTTCCACAAGGGTATTGTTTCAAAATTCTTTAATGTCCTTTACTTCCTATATCCAAATAATCACCATGTCCTGTTTATTTTAGTTACTAAGCTCAAACACCATCATATTTGCCCCCCCCCCTTTTTTTTTTTGCTGCTCTGTGCCTTGCACGGATCTTAGTTCCCCAACCCGGAATAGAACCTGGGCCCCCTGAAGAAGCAGATTCTTAACCAGTGGCCCACCAGGGGAGTCCCAAACACTGTCCTCTTTAAGGTGAGCAGTTACAGCAGCCCCGTGTGCTTGTCTCCTGCCCTTTGGTATCCACACGGCTGCCCCAGTGATCTCTAACTCAGTTTAGATCTGTGCTGATATGGTAGCCACTAGCCACATGTGGCTCTTTGAATGGAAATAAAATGAATTAAATTAAATATAATCATGATTTCAATTTCTCAGTCACACTAGCTAGATTTCAAGGGCTACATAGCCACATACAGCTAGCGCTTACCATCTTGGACAAAGCACATTTGTACAATACAGAAAGTCCTGTGGAATCCAGCTGCGGTTTAGATCATGTCATTCTCCTCCTGTATTTTGTTCAAGTGGTTCCTCATTTCCTGCAAGTGAAAAAACTTAATTCTTCAACATGGTTTCCAAGGTCCTTCCCGATGCCCGCCCCCGCACTGTATCCTGAATTTCAACAATCCTGTCATTTGTTAGTCGTTAAAAATACTGACCATCTTCCTAACTGACCTTTCATATTTGCTGTTTCTTTTGACAGGAGTATTTTAATAACATTTTATACATCTCATCCCTTTTCTTTTTCAAGAATACATCACTGTAAGCTTTAAAAATCTTATTTCCTTTCATTGTCTTTCTCTACAGGTAGACTCAGTTACATGAAAGCAAGGCCATGTCTGTCTTGGCAACTAACACAATGCCTTATATATAAGAAATACTCAGTAAAGAGTAAAAGAAAGAGGGATGGAAGGGACAAGATGAAAGGAAGGATGGGAATGAAAGGGCAGGTTGCTCATCTGTCAGACCTTAGCTCTCACCATGCCCAGCCTGGTCCTTAATTCTATCGTTTCCTAAACAAACCCAAGATTTTCTTCCTGTATTCCTTTCTGCTGGGGATGCTCTCCCTACATATTCTACCTGGAAAACCCCTACTCATTCTTCCTGTCCCCAAACAGATGCTGCCACACTGTGGTGTCATCTTTGACCACCCTCCCCTTTCCCAGGCACATCTGGGACCCCTTTCTAACTGCAGTATAACAATGACTTTATTACAGTGCTTGCCATTTTTCATTGTAAGAAATGAGAAAAACACAACCAGTGTGTCTGAGAGGAGGCTTTGTTCAAGCATTTAGCATCATACTTGACCAAAAGAAGCAGTCACTAAGCCTTTATGGAATTAAATAAAAAATTAAAAATTTACATTAATCTTTTATGTAAAGCATTCACTTTTTTTCATATTTTTGTCATATTCGATTTAGAGTTCTCAGTTATAAATGATTATTTTGATGACTCGGAGAAAATTAGAATTTCTCTAAAGATATTATGTAAATATTAAATAATTAATCATGAATTAGATTTTATCTGGGACACACTAATTTTGGTCTTGTGACTGCAGAAATTTACATGTAGGACTTTGGCTTTATGATGGCATCTTTTTAAGGTATGAGTGGAACAAACTATAAAACAAAATGCATGCTCAGAAAATGGGACATTCTCTAAACCAACAGATTTAGCATCTGAGATTTCTATATGTGACCCTAAGTAAGTGAAGGTATCTAAGGATGATTATTGTAGGTGGATCTGCTTCATCCTTTGAGGGACAGGGAAGCCTGGTATCTGCAGTCCGAGGGATCGTGAAGAGTCCGACACACCTTGGTGACTAAACAACAACATCAGAATCTTTCAAATATGTTATTATTGTTGTTTAAAAATACCTAGACATTTGTCAGAGTGTCTAACTAGAAATAATGATAAATATTCAGTATGAAACCGCATTTAAAAAGCAAAAGGAGGACATCCCTAGCAGTCCAGTGGTTAAGACTTTGCCTTCCATTGCAGGGGGTGCAGGCTTGATTAGGGATAGGGAAGCTAACATCCCACATACCTTGCAGCCAAAAAAACAAAACATGACAGAAGCAGTATTATAACAAATTCAATACAGACTTTAACAATGATCCACAACAACAATCTAAAAAAAAAAAATCAAAAGGAAATTTACAATGCATTACCTAAGGGGATTTACCTTAAACTTTAAAAGAAGGTAGTCTATTGGAGGGAGGAGCCAAGATGGCGGAGGAGTAGGATGGGGAGAACAGTTTCTCCCCCACAAATTCATCAAAAGAGCATTTAAACATCGAGTAAATTCCACACAACAACTTCTGAATGCCGGCAGAGGACATCAGGCACCCAGAAAAGCAACCCAACTCTTCGAAAGGAGAGAGAAGAAATACAGCTCCACCGACACAAGCTTCCCTAACCAGGAAACCTTGACAAGCCACCTGTACAAACCCACACACAGTGAGGAAACGCCACAATAAAGAGAACTCCACAAACTGCCAGAATACAGAAAGGACACCCCAAACTCAGAAATTTAAACAAGATGAAGAGACAGAGGAATACTCAGCAGATAAAGGAACAGGATAAATGCCCACCAAACCAAACAAAAGAGGAAGAGATAGGGAATCTACCTGATAAAGAATTCCGAATAATGATAGTGAAATTGATCCAAAATCTTGAAACTAAAATGGAATCACAGATAAATAGCCTGGAGACAAGGATTGAGAAGATGCAAGAAAGGTTTAACAAGGACCTAGAAGAAATAAAAAAGAGTCAATATATAATGAATAATGCAATAAGTGAAATTAAAAACACTCTGGAGGCAACAAATAGTAGAATAACAGAGGCAGAAGACAGGATTAGTGAATTAGAAGATAGAATGGTAGAAATAAATGAATCAGAGAGGATAAAAGAAAAACGAATTAAAAGAAATGAGGACAATCTCAGAAACCTCCAGGACAATATTAAACGCTACAACATTCGAATCATAGGGGTTCCAGAAGAAGAAGACAAAAAGAAAGACCATGAGAAAATACTTGAGGAGATAATAGTTGAAAACTTCCCTAAAATGGGGAAGGAAATAATCACCCAAGTCCAAGAAATCCAGAGAGTCCCAAACAGGATAAACCCAAGGCGAAACACCCCAAGACACATATTAATCAAATTAACAAAGATCAAACACAAAGAACAAATATTAAAAGCAGCAAGGGAAAAACAACAAATAACACACAAGGGAATTCCCATAAGGATAACAGCTGATCTTTCAATAGAAACTCTTCAAGCCAGGAGGGAATGGCAAGACATACTTAAAATGATGAAAGAAAATAACCTACAGCCCAGATTATTGTACCCAGCAAGGATTTCATTCAAGTGTGAAGGAGAAATCAAAAGCTTTTCAGACAAGCAAAAGCTGAGAGAATTCTGCACCACCAAACCAGCTCTCCAACAAATACTAAAGGATATTCTCTAGACAGGAAACACAAAAACGGGTATAAACTCGAACCCAAAACAATAAAGTAAATGGCAACGGGATCATACTTATCAGTAATTACCTTAAACGTAAATGGGTTGAATGCCCCAACCAAAAGGCAAAGACTGGCTGAATGGATACAAAAACAAGACCCCTACATATGTTGTCTACAGGAGACCCACCTCAAAACAGGGGACACATACAGACTGAAAGTGAAGGGCTGGAAAAAGATTTTCCATGCAAATAGGGACCAAAAGAAAGCAGGAGTAGCAATACTCATATCAGATAAAATAGACTTTAAAACAAAGGCTGTGAAAAGAGACAAAGAAGGTCACTACATAATGATCAAAGGATCAATCCAAGAAGAAGATATAACAATTATAAATATATATGCACCCACCACTGGAGCACCACAGTACGTAAGACAAATACTAACAAGTATGAAAGGAGAAATTAACAATAACACAATAATAGTGGGAGACTTTAATACCCCACTTATACCTATGGATAGATCAACTAAACAGAAAATTAACAAGGAAACACAAACTTTAAATGATACAATAGACCAGTTAGACCTAATTGATATCTATAGGACATTTTATCCCAAAACAATGAATTTCACCTTTTTCTCAAGCGCACATGGAACCTTCTCCAGGATAGATCACATCCTGGGCCATAAAGCTAGCCTTGGTAAATTCAAAAAAATAGAAATCATTCCAAGCATTTTTTCTGACCACAATGCAGTAAGATTAGATCTCAAGTACAGGAGAAAAACTATTAAAAATTCCAACATATGGAGGCTGAACAACACACTGCTGAATAACCAACAAATCACAGAAGAAATCAAAAAAGAAATCAAAATTTGCATAGAAACGAATGAAAATGAAAACATAACAACCCAAAACCTGTGGGACACGGTAAAAGCAGTCCTAAGGGGAAAGTTCATAGCAATACAGGCACACCTCAAGAAACAAGAAAAAAGTCAAATAAATAACCTAACTCTACACCTAAAGCAACTAGAAAAGGAAGAAATGAAGAACCCCAGGGTTAGTAGAAGGAAAGAAATCTTAAAAATTAGAGCAGAAATAAATGCAAAAGAAACAAAAGAGACCATAGCAAAAATCAACAAAACCAAAAGCTGGTTCTTTGAAAGGATAAATAAAATTGACAAACCATTAGCCAGACTCATCAAGAAACAAAGGGAGAAAAATCAAATCAACAAAATTAGAAACGAAAATGGAGAGATCACAACAGACAACACAGAAATACAAAGGATCATAAGAGACTACTATCAACAATTATATGCCAATAAAATGGACAACGTGGAAGAAATGGACAAATTCTTAGAAAAGTACAACTTTCCAAAACTGGACCAGGAAGAAATAGAAAATCTTAACAGACCCATCACAAGCATGGAAATTGAAACTGTAATCAAAAATCTTCCAGCAAACAAAAGCCCAGGTCCAGACGGCTTCACAGCTGAATTCTACCAAAAATTTAGAGAAGAGCTAACACCTATCCTGCTCAATCTCTTCCAGAAAATTGCAGAGGAAGGTAAACTTCCAAACTCATTCTATGAGGCCACCATCACCCTAATACCAAAACCTGACAAAGATGCCACAAAAAAAGAAAACTACAGGCCAATATCACTGATGAACATAGATGCAAAAATCCTTAACAAAATTCTAGCAATCAGAATCCAACAACACATTAAAAAGATCATACACCATGATCAAGTGGGCTTTATCCCAGGGATGCAAGGATTCTTCAATATCCGCAAATCAATCAATGTAATACACCACATTAACAAATTGAAAAATAAAAACCATATGATTATCTCAATAGATGCAGAGAAAGCCTTTGACAAAATTCAACATCCATTTATGATAAAAACTCTCCAGAAAGCAGGAATAGAAGGAACATACCTCAACATAATAAAAGCTATATATGACAAACCCACAGCAAATATTATCCTCAATGGTGAAAAATTGAAAGCATTTCCTCTAAAGTCAGGAACAAGACAAGGGTGCCCACTTTCACCATTACTATTCAACATAGTTTTGGAAGTTTTGGCCACAGCAATCAGAGCAGAAAAAGAAATAAAAGGAATCCAAATTGGAAAAGAAAAAGTAAAACTGTCACTATTTGCAGATGACATGATCCTCTACATAGAAAACCCTAAAGAGTCCACCAGAAAATTACTAGAAATAATCAATGACTATAGTAAAGTTGCAGGATATAAAATCAACACACAGAAATCCCTTGCATTCCTATACACTAATAATGAGAAAACAGAAAGAGAAATTAAGGAAACAATTCCATTCACCATTGCAACGGAAAGAATAAAATACTTAGGAATATATCTACCTAAAGAAACTAAAGACCTATATATAGAAAACTATAAAACACTGGTGAAAGAAATCAAAGAGGACACTAATAGATGGAGAAATATACCATGTTCATGGATTGGAAGAATCAATATAGTGAAAATGAGTATACTACCCAAAGCAATTTATAGATTCAACGCAATCCCTATCAAGCTACCAACAGTATTCTTCACAGAGCTAGAACAAATAATTTCACAATTTGTATGGAAATACAAAAAACCTCGAATAGCCAAAGCGATCTTGAGAAAGAAGAATGGAACTGGAGGAATCAACCTACCTGACTTCAGGCTCTACTACAAAGCCACAGTTATCAAGACAGTATGGTACTGGCACAAAGACAGAAATATTGATCAATGGAATAAAATAGAAAGCCCAGAGATAAATCCACGCACTTATGGACACCTTATCTTTGACAAAGGAGGCAAGAATATACAATGGATTAAAGACAATCTCTTTAACAAGTGGTGCTGGGAAATCTGGTCAACCACTTGTAAAAGAATGAAACTGGACCACTTTCTAACACAATACACAAAAATAAACTCAAAATGGATTAAAGATCTAAACGTAAGACCAGAAACTATAAAACTCCTAGAGGAGAACATAGGCAAAACACTCTCCGACATACATCACAGCAGGATCCTCTATGACCCACCTCCCAGAATATTGGAAATAAAAGCAAAAATAAACAAATGGGACCTAATTAACCTTAAAAGCTTCTGCACATCAAAGGAAACTATTAGCAAGGTGAAAAGACAGCCTTCAGAATGGGAGAAAATAATAGCAAATGAAGCAACCGACAAACAACTAATCTCAAAAATATACAAGCAACTCCTACAGCTCAACTCCAGAAAAATACACGACCCAATCAAAAAATGGGCCAAAGAACTAAATAGACATTTCTCCAAAGAAGACATACAGATGGCTAACAAACACATGAAAAGATGCTCAACATCACTCATTATCAGAGAAATGCAAATCAAAACCACTATGAGGTACCATTTCACACCAGTCAGAATGGCTGCGACCCAAAAGTCTACAAATAATAAATGCTGGAGAGGGTGTGGAGAAAAGGGAACCCTCTTACACTGTTGGTGGGAATGCAAACTAGTACAGCCACTATGGAGAACAGTGTGGAGATTCCTTAAAAAACTGGAAATAGAACTGCCTTATGATCCAGCAATCCCACTGCTGGGCATACACACTGAGGAAACCAGAAGGGAAAGAGACACGTGTACCCCAATGTTCATCGCAGCACTGTTTATAATAGCCAGGACATGGAAGCAACCTAGATGTCCATCAGCAGATGAATGGATAAGAAAGCAGTGGTACATATACACAATGGAGTATTACTCAGCCATTAAAAAGAATACATTTGAATCAGTTCTAATGAGGTGGATGAAACTGGAGCCTATTATACAGAGTGAAGTAAGCCAGAAGGAAAAACATAAATACAGTATACTAACGCATATATATGGAATTTAGAAAGATGGTAACAATAACCCGGTGTACGAGACAGCAAAAGAGACACTGATGTATAGAACAGTCTTATGGACTCTGTGGGAGAGGGAGAGGGTGGGAAGATTTGGGAGAATGGCAATGAAACATGTAAAATATCATGTAGGAAACGAGTTGCCAGTCCAGGTTCGATGCACGATGCTGGATGCTTGGGGCTGGTGCACTGGGACGGCCCAGAGGGATGGTATGGGGAGGGAGGAGGGAGGAGGGTTCGGGATGGGGAACACATGTATACCTGTGGCGGATTCATTTTGATATTTGGCAAAACTAATACAATTATGTAAAGTTTAAAAATAAAATAAAATTAGGAAAAAAAAAAAAAAGGTAGTCTATTGTTCTCATTTTTCAGATGAAGAAACTAAGGATAGATCTATAAATTGGCCTAGAGGAGACATTAGGAAGAAAAGGGTCTTTCTCTTGAAAATTCATCAGGTATTTCACAAATACTGTATTAGTAATAATATAGTCCAGAGTAACTTTTGAGAGAAAATTATTTATCTTTACCTGATTATTAAGATAACTGGTGTAGCTTCTCGTGCACATTCCAGACTTTAATTTACATTCTTACTTTCTGACACAAGTCACTGGGAGTGAAAAAGACTCCTTGATATTGAAAACTTGGTGCTGATCATCCTTAAAATACTCTTGATATTATCAGAGTTTGATGTTCTTTATTGCAAACAAGAAACAGAAATTCAGTAGGGACAGAGGGTCTCTGTAGGTGTGTCATATGGGGCAAGATTGGGAAGAGGGAGTAGGAGATGCTTTAAATGAACAAATGAATGAATGTATATATACATATAATATTTATATGTTGATGGTAAAATCTGTCTTACACACACACAAACAAGATACAGGATTTTGTGCCAAATATTGGTATGAAATGTAAATAGTTAGGCTGTGATAATTGAGTAAACATATGATTCAGGTTGGAGAAGGAAATGGCAACCCACTCCAGTACTTCTTGCCTTGAAAAATCCCATGGACGGAGGAGCTTGGTGCAGGCTACTATCCATGGGGTCGCAAAGAGTCGGGCATGACTGAGCGACTTCACTATGATTCAGGTAAAAGTTGTATATTGCAGCAATGCAGAAAGGGTGCTATTTTCCAATATAATAATATCCAGTTGCCCATTTTGACCTAGTCTCAATCACTGCAATAGTGATATCTTCTAATATTAACTTCTGACCTCTGCAAACTACTCTTGATTGAGTGAACTGGTGACAAAGTTTGTGCTCATGGTCAGAGCCCAGTAGGTTAAATTAGATCCCCAACAAAGTGCTAAGCATCTAGGTAGGAATTTCCTCACATCCATAGCCTTTACTTCACAAAGTACAATGATGAAGTTGTTAGCATTCATTTCTAAGACATACTACTACAAGTTAGAGGAATATTAGTGGAGAAGGCAATGGCACCCCACTCCAATACTCTTGCCTGGAAAATCCCATGGATGGAGGAGCCTGGTGGGCTGTAGTCCATGGGGTCGCTAAGAGTCGGACACGAATGAGCGACTTCACTTTCACTTTTCACTTTCATGCATTGGAGAAGGAAATGGCAACCCACTCCAGTGTTCTTGCGTGGGGAGTCCCAGGGATGGGGGAGCCTGGTGGGCTACCATCTATGGGGTCGCATAGAGTTGGACACGATTGAAGCAACTTAGCAGCAGCAGCAGCAGCAAGATTGAAGCAAACCAGGATAGTTGTTGGAATAGAATGGGAAAGTTGAAATAGGGAAAGTTGAATATTGATTATCATGGGTGATGCAGTTTCTAAACCATCTTCATTGTTATAGAATGAGAATGTCTGTTTGCAAAATTGCCATCATTAGGATCGATGTTATTAATAACATGGTCCAAGAAGCCTGTTTTCTCACATACCATGCCCTACTGTGTTAAAATCGTTCTTCTTATTGTGGCAAAAAGATGACTCTCCAAAATATATTCTAGTCTCTTTGAATGAGTTCTGTTGTCTCAAACGCATCTTAAGTAAATCTGTAAAAGAACAGCAAATCAAACATATGTGTATTTTCAAGATATTAAAATGAAGCCTTCAGGGTTCAGGATGATGGGACACATGAACACCCATGGCTGATTCATGTTGATGTATGGCAAAAACCACAACAATTTTAAAGTAATTAGCCTCCAATCTATTTCTGCTTTATTGACTATGCCAAAGCCTTTGACTGTGTGGATCACAATAAACTGTGGAAAATTCTGAAAGAGATGGGAATACCAGATCACCTCACTGCTTCTTGAGAAACCAGTATGCAGGTCAGGAAGCAACAGTTAGAACTGGACATGGAACAACAGACTGGTTCCAAATAGGAAAAGGAGTATGTCAAGGCTGTATATTGTCACCCTGCTTATTTAACTTATATGCAGAGTACCTCATGAGAAATGCTGGGCTAGAAGAAGCACAAGCTGGAATCAAGATTGCCGGGAGAAATATCAATAACCTCAGATATGCAGATGACACCACCCTAATGGCAGAAAGTGAAGAGGAACTAAAAAGCCTCTTGATGAAAGTGAAAGAGGAGACTGAAAAATTTGGCTTAAAGCTCAATATTCAGAAAACAAAGATCATGGCATCTGGTTCCATCACTTCGTGGGAAATAGATGGGGAAACAGTGGGAACAGTGTCAGACTTTATTTTTTGGGGCTCCAAAATCACTGCAGATCGTGACTGCAGCCATGAAATTAAAAGACACTTACTGCTTGGAAGAAAAGTTATGTCAACCTAGATAGCAAATTGAAAAGCAGAGACATTACTTTGCCAACAAAGGTCCGTCTAGTCAAAGCTATGGTTTTTCCAGTGGTCATGTACGGATGTGAGAGTTGGACTGTGAAGAAAGCTGAGCCCTGAAGAATTGATGCTTTTGAACTGTGGTGTTGGAGAAGACTCTTGAGAGTCCCTGGACTGCAAGGATATCCAACCAGTCCATTCTAAAGGAGATCAGCCCTGGGTGTTCTTTGGAGGGAATGATGCTGGAGCTGAAACTCCAGTACTTTGGCCACCTCATGTGAAGAGTTGACTCATTGGAAAAGACTCTGATGCTGGGAGGGATTGGGGGCAGGAGGAAAAGGGGACAACAGAGGATGCAATGGCTGGATGGCACCATGGACTCGATGGACTTGAGTCTGGGTGAACTCCGGGAGTTGGTGATGGACAGGGAGGCCTGGTGTGCTGCAATTCATGGGGTCAAAAAGAGTTGGACATGACTGAGCAACTGAACTGAACTGAACTGAAAATAAATAAATTAATTTTTTAAACTGATGATTTTTAAAACCCTGAAAATATTCTGAGAAATGTTCGAGTCAGCACAGAATTTATATAATTTAACAACTATGTTAATAATAACATTTTTGTGAATAAAAAAAGAAATTAAAATGACTTCAATACCGGAGATACAAACCCTATGACTTTTAAGATGCAAATTAGAAGACATTGAACTTTTCTGTAGATACAGTGGGAACCAAATTCACTCTTCTTTTTTTCTTCTGTTCTTATCCCATTTACTCCTTTCCTCATACTTCTTTAGCACCATGTTTCCTACATAATAACAACCCACGCTCAATGAAAGCTTGTGCATCTTTCCAACAGAGAGTTATGGAATAACTGTAGTACAAAATTCCAACCAATGTGATGTTATAAGAATCAAACAATCTCTTCCTGTTTTAAAGAGCAAAAGTCCAGCAAATGCTTAATTGTAGAATAATAGGGAGGACAACCTTAAGGAAGAGAAGATCAGTGAAGACTTGGGTCAGGTCCCAAAGGCTCCTTGTGGATGAGCACTAAGCAAAGAAACCCAGTAGCTTCTTCAGCTCAGAGTCTGTTTTGAAAAAGGTGATGGCTGATATAGACTAACACTATGAAGAGATTGGGCTTCCCAAGTAGTGCTTGTGGTAAGGAACCTTCCTGCCAATGCTGGGGATGTAAGAGATGTGGGTAGGATTCCTGGGTCAGGAAGATCCCCTGGAGGATGACATGGCAACACACTCCAGGATTCTTACATGGAGAACCCCATGGATGGAGGAGCCTGGCAGGCTGCCGTCCACAGAGTTGCACAGAGTCAGACACGACTTAGCAGGCACTCATGCACATGACAGATTTGGAATATTTTTCTAGTATCACTTGGGAAACTACTAAAGGATGTGAATGGTCGATTTTATTTATATCTTTCTATTTCTAATTATTCATTTTCAGTCATTCTGGGCTTAAAGAATCGCCTATTAATTAACCAATTACTTTGCTGTATCTGAGTCATGTATCCATTCATTTATTGCAGAGAACCATTTTGTGAAATATTAATAGATCCTTTCTCCTATTTATAGATGAGCCTATGAGATTATGACCAATTACATTGTTTCAGTGAGATCTCACCGGTGAGATTCCACTGAAGGTTATCTGGTTTCTGTTTCTTCCACTTTATCTGCTGCTATTCAGATAGATACTGGGAATCCTAGAAAACAGTGTGGCTTACTTCTAGTTCTGAGACATCTATGCAAAATCATGACATCTGAAGAACTTGCCTGGTACATGGGATTCTAAAAAATTAAGTCTTTCCTTCGGGTTTGCAGTTAATTTAATCCACCCTGTTTCTCTTTGAAATTATTCTCTGTTAATTGGTGTAAGAAAACAGTCTGTATCCAAGTCTTGTAACTGAGTGTGCACGCACATGTGCTCAGTCGCTTCCGTCGTGTCTGACTCTCTGCCCTCCCTATGGACTGTAGCCCACCAGACTTCTCCATGGGATTCTCCAGGCAAGAATGCTGCTGCTGCTAAGTCGCTTCAGTTGTGTGACTCTGTGTGACCCCATAGACGGCAGCCCACCAGGCTCCCCCGTCCCTGGGATTCTCCAGGCAAGAACACTGGACTGGGTTGCCATTTTCTTCTCCATATGAGTGTTTGTTATCATAGTTAAAATTAAGTACATTTTAACACAACTATGATAACAAACACTCATATGTTATTCAACATGAATAAAAAGTGAATGTGTCCAATAATGCTTTGAACTTGGAAGAGTCAGTTCATGGGATGGAGATTTGGTCAGAAAAGGTGGCAGAAAAATGGACGCTAAAATGATGCTAGAAGTACAAGTAAGAGCCTCTCCACATGCTCCTTCTCCTTGGCTTTAGTTTGTCACTTAAAGTGATACCCTCCATGCTTCTGCTTCCAGGGGTATGAGAACCCAGATGAATTGGTATAGGGAAAGAGAATCAAGGAGTAACAGGAAGGCTGGCTTAAACGTGAAGAGAGGCCTGGGATTCATTAGTAGAAACCTACTGTTTCCAGATGAGTAATGACAACATTAGAGATTTTCAATAGATATTTATTATTATATGTGCCAGGCACTGCAATAAGTGCTCTATAGGTATTACCTCGTCTACATCTCACAAAACCTATTCTAATTCCCATTTAACAGATTAGGTAACAAAGGCACAAAATGATTAATAACACGATGAAATCACACCTGTGATTTTTCTTTTATTCATTTTATAAGACACCAAAGAGAGAAAGATGCAAAAAGAAAGAGGCATCTAGCACTGTGCCTGGTATACATTTGGTGTTTAATGCGTGCTTATTGACTGTGCCAAGTCTGAATTTTTGAACTATTTAGCAGTTCTGGGCAGCCTTTACCATGAAGTCTACTAGGCTATAAAATATGCAAAATGTGTACAAAGGGAGCAAGAGGCTTCTTTATACAGTCGAGGTAGACTTTAAACTGAATTTTAAGCTGTTTTTTTTTTTTCCCCCCATCAAGTTCCTCCCATTGTGTTATCTTGTAATGTTATGACAATCTTACCTCTGATCTTACTAAAAGGCTGTATTTTATAAATTCTTATGACTCACCTCATAAAGTCCGTCATGAGCTGATCTTTAAAAAATGAGAAAAATATCCCTGTCTCTTTTAGAGTTATGGGAGTTAAATAACACCCAAATGTTTTTTCCACATTTATGCTATTTATAAACTGGTAAGAAAGGGGCCTTCTCCACCACCTTCCGAGTAGGAAAATTTATGAAGCTTCATTTAATGGGACATGATGTTATTATCGTGATGTGGTGATGATGAACATATCTTCAGCACTTACTAATTACCAAAGACTGATTTATGTTTCATTTTTAATCTTCACAACCAGACCTGTGATTTGAGTATTATATTTGGCCAGTGAAGAAACTGAGGCTCGGGGTATTTATTAATTATCCTAGAAACAACAATATATAAATAATAGAGATATAATTTATCCCAATGTCAAGGTTGCATGGTACAGTTTTAAATAAGGGATTACACAAACAGCTTCCAAAACTGTCATTGTTCCCAGCGCTTCTTCTAGGCCAGAAGTTCTAGGCATTTACTGGACAGCAGTCAAATAGCCATGGAGTGTGTTTCCAACCTCGTTTTCTGTGGCCTCTGGGAAATTGGCAGATGCATGAATGTGTGAAATATCAGCAGTGTGATAATAAAATTATTAGAACCCAGCAGTGCATGCAAAGTTTATTTATGAATATGATGCAGATAGTGATAATTAATCCTCTGGACATCACTTAGATCTTTTAACAGAGTGTTCATGATATCTGGAGCAAAACACATGCCTATTATTTTACAGTTAAACGTGGAACCTCATTGGTCTAATCAACAATCATTGTTCCCCAGGATAATGATTTTTAGTCTTTTTTTCAGTAATACAACAGATTCAGATGTTTTGCAGTGAACACTTACTTCCTCATGTTCAGGATTATTTTGCAAGCATTGTTAATTCAGCTATGTCTCTAGGTTCTTAAATCCATTCTGAATTTCTCTAATTATCCTGGGGGTTAGGCAAGGGATTGTTTTATAAATTCCTGGTGTATAGATGCAAGTCAGTGTATTTATTTTCTTTATATCTAAGTCTTTATTAGGAAATGGCAACCCACTCCAGTGCTTGCCTGGAGAATCCCAGGGACGGGGGAGCCTGGTGGTCTGCCGTCTGTGGGGTCGCACAGAGTCGGACACAACTGAAGTGACTTAGCATCAGCAGCAGCAGCAAGTCTTTATTATACCTGGAGTTATGATCTCTTAGTACATGGTTTTATCAAGGAATTTAGCAACATACTGTTGTCAATAAAATTAGTAGTAGTAGTGTTAGTAGCTCAGTCATGTCTGACTCTTTGTGACCCCATGGACTGTAGCCTGCCAGGCTTCTCTGTCCATGGGATTCTCCAGGCAAGAATACTGGAGTGGGTTGCCATTCTCTTCTCCAGGGGATCTTCCCGACCCAGGGATTGAACCTGGGTCTCCTGGATCGCAAGCGGATTCTTTACCGTCTGAGCTACAGGGAAGAAGATCCTTTCAATAAAATTAAGTACTTTTTAATATTATTCCAGAATGTCTAATGATGCTTGTGATTGGTGTAGAGGATTTACAGGAATGTCTTTTTTCTTAATATCTGCATCTGGTATAAGGAGTCGCAGTGAGTCGGGCATGGCTGAGCGACTGAACTGAACTGATAAGGAGCATGCGTGCCATTTCTAATGAGAAGATACAGCTAAGAGGAGCAAGGAGTTATCCATATCCCTATATGTCTGTCTGTCTGCTATCCATCCATTTACCCATCCCCCTTTGTTGTTGTTGTTGTTATTCAGTTGCTAGGTTGTGTCCGATTCTTTGCGACCCCATGAACTGCAGCATGTCAGGCTTCCCTGTCTTTCACTATTTCCTGGAGTTAGATATAGATACAAATAAGTATATATGCATAGATAGATAAGCATAAAGTACCTGTTTATATGTTTGCAATGAAATCCACTAAAATGTTAACAGTACAAACCTACAGATACAAAATTATGGGAAATTTTATTTTTTTTCTTATAATAGCATAGTTTTATTCTTGATGATATAATAAATGTTCATAAAAACCATAGAAAAGGAAAATACGCTTAGCTGCAAATAGCCATGGAGCATGTTTCGTATTTAGTGTTAATGGGTACCAATAAACAGATTTCATGTATAGTTCTTAGGAGTTTCCCTAAACCATGAAAGGTTTCCTCAGTCCTGCCTCCTAGATGGGATTGCACGTGACCTTGGTCTTAGTTTGGGCTTCTTAGATACAGAGTATCCTAGATGGGGTGGATTAAACACCAAAAATCTGTTTCTCACAGTTTCTGGGGGCTGGGAAGTCCAAGATCAAGGTACCAGCAGATCCACTGTATGGTGAGGGCACATTTTCTGGTATGGTTGTCTTCTTGAATCCTCCTTGGCAGAGAGCAGAAAAGAGACAGCCTATGTCCCCTTCTTCTTCTTTTTTTTTTTTAAATAAGATCATTAATCCCACAGGAGAGCCCTATTCTAATGACTTATTCTAACCCTAATTACCTCCTAAAGGCCTTATTTCCAAATGCTATCACACATTAGGAATTAGGGTTTTAACATAAAAATTTGGGGGAGTTCTTTGAGGGTTTCCCAGGTGGCACTAGTGGTAAAGAACCTGCCTGCCAATGCAGGAGACGTAAGAGACACGGGCTTGATCCCTGGGTCATGAAGATCCTGTGGAGAAGGGCGTGGCAACCCACTCCAGTATTCTTGCCTGGAGAATTCCATGGACAGAGGAGCCTAGGGGGCCTAGTCTCAGTTCAGTTCAGTTCAGTCCCTCAGTCGTGTCCGACTCTTTTCGACCCCATGAATTGCAGCACGCCAGGTCTCCCTGTCCATCACCAACACCTGGAGTTCACTCAGACTCACATCCATTGAGTCAGTGATGCCATCCAGCCATCTCATCCTCTGTCGTCCCCTTCTCCTCCTGCCCCCAATCCCTCCAAGCATCAGAGTCTTTTCCAATGAGTCAACTCTTCGCATGAGGTGGCCAAAGTACTGGAGTTTCAGCTTTAGCATCATTCCTTCCAAAGAAATCCCAGGGCTGATCTCCTTCAGAATGGACTGGTTGGATCTCCTTGCAGTCCAAGGGACTCTCAAGAGTCTTCTCCAACACCACAGTTCAAAAGCATCAATTCTTCAGCACTCAGCTTTCTTCACAGTCCAACTCTCACATCCATACATGACCACTGGAAAAACCATAGCCTTGACTAGATGGACCTTAGTTGGCAAAGTAATGTCTCTGCTTTTCAATATGCTATCTAGGTTGGTCATAACTTTTCTTCCAAGGAGTAAGCATCTTTTAATTTCATGGCTGCAATCACCATCTGCAGTGATTTTGGAGCCCCCCAAAATAAAGTCTGACACTGTTTCCACTGTTTCCCTGAAATTCTGAAAGAGACGGGAATACCAGACCACCTGACCTGCCTCTTGAGAAATTTGTATGCAGGTCAGGAAGCAACAGTTAGAACTGGACATGGAACAACAGACTGGTTCCAAATAGGAAAAGGAGAACGTCAAGGCTGTATATTGTCACCCTGCTTATTTAACTTCTATGCAGAGTACATCATGAGAAACGCTGGGCTGGAAGAAGCATGGGATATGCTGGGATGAAATGAGGAACCAGATGCCATGATCTTTGTTTTCTGAATGTTAAGCTTTAAGCCAACTTTTTCACCCTCCACTTTCACTTTCATCAAGAGGCTTTTTAGTTCCTCTTCACTTTCTGCCATAAGGGTGGTGTCATCTGCATATCTGAGGTTATTGATATTTCTCCCAGCAATCTTGATTCCAGCTCATGCTTCTTCCAGCCCAGCGTTTCTCATGATGTACTCTGCATAGAAGTTAAATAAGCAGGGTGACAATATACAGCCTTGACGTTCTCCTTTTCCTATTTGGAACCAGTCTGTTGTTCCATGTCCAGTTCTAACTGTTGCTTCCTGACCTGCATACAAATTTCTCAAGAGGCAGGTCAGGTGGTCTGGTATTCCGTCTCTTTCAGAATTTTCCACAGTTTCTTGTGATCCACACAGTCAAAGGCTATAGTCTATAGGGTCGCAAAGAGTCAGACATGACTGAAGTGACTTAGCATACACACACAATCCTTATTTGAACCTCCATTTCATTCTGTTTTACTTTATTCCACTGCTTATTTGTGGAATAAAGTTTTTCCAATCATGCCAGTTTTTCTAATCATGCCTTGTGTTTCTTAAGATATTAGTAAATGTGGTAAAAAAAAGTAATTCCTGTATGATCTTGTTACTTAGTGTTCCCGAGAAGCACTTGGGTATAGACATAGAGCATCTTAATGTCTGCCTTATCCAAAAGTTTTCTCAACAGAACTACTAACCTGCCCATTAAAGTTTTAAATCTGCTAAAATATCTAGACCAATTTTAAAAAATTATTTACCAGAGAATCAGAAAGCATCTGATTTCTATGGACAGAGATGAATAGGAAACCTAAATATATACCTTACTTAAAATGATAACAAAACAAACCAACAGCAACAAAAACACATACCTTTTGTGCAGTCAAATCTAAGTTTAACACAAACACACATTTCCTTGGACCTACCATAAATAATTTGCTGTCTAGCACCATCCTCCTTTGGATTTGAGTTCATTGTTTTATATGGTATTTTGTGGCAACTGCTAATTATCATAAGCTGTCCAATAAAAGTGATGGATTGTCCAATTAACTCTTCACCAGCAGCCATTTTTGAAGATGTTACCTATTGAAACTGATGGCAGTTTATGACCTCCATGTTGCATATGTAGCTAATGACTCCTTGGGCAATAATTATTAAGTTTCTTGTGCCTCATTCAGTCGTTTTGTTTTACAAATTAGGATGCCATTGAGTTTACCAATTCATTTCGCTTCACAACTGTGGCTCTCTAAGGATTACTAAAGGTCTGCTGTGGAATGTATGGATCATATAAACTTTGAAGTAGATTACAGATGTGTCTGTTTTGCAGGTTTTCCATCGACCGGCACACTGACCTGGAGAGACAATTCAACATTAATGCTGATGATGGGAAGATAACGCTTGCAACACCACTGGACAGAGAATTAAGTGTGTGGCACAACATAACAATCATTGCTACCGAAATCAGTAAGTGTCTGGGTTTGTTCATTTCTTCCTTGTGTGCCTGTGTGCAGTTTATGCCTAGGGATCATACAAGAAGTGGTCCTGTTTCTTTTAGATATTTTGGCATTAGAACTTTTGTTTCCAAGGAGACTTGGAATGCTTCATCTCAACATGAAATAACTTACGCTGTGGTAAATTACCAAAAGGTTGCAATATATGTGGGAAGGAAACATTTTTACATCCAAGTATTCCTGTATCTTTATACCCATTATTCAGCCATTAAAAACAATGTTTTGCATATTAAAATATGGGAAAGATTTAGCATAAAAGGGTAGGTAAAAGTAGAATTTAAGAACTATAGATCATAGTTTAAATGGACACTAACATTTATATTATATACAATATAGAAACTATTGCTCACACATTTAAGCTATGCATATACACATACACATATAAATGCAGAAATTATAGAAAGAAAATTTACGGTATCAATACATATCATTTTGGGGAGATGAGATTATAGTTTGTTTTTTTTTTAGAATTAATGTGTTTTACACAGTAATCACAGACTATTTAAAATTACATCTTCAATATAAAATTCTTCCTAAATTACATGTGAAAATGTAAGACTTATTTTTTTTTCAGGGGAGGTTCCAGGGTTGTTAAAATAACATATGTTAGTCTTTCTGCCAATTTTTAATGAGCGCAGCTTCTCAGATCTCACTTACTGACACTACAATGGAGTCTCTAAACAATAGCTCTTTCGTGAAATTTAGTGCTCTCCTGTCTAGGAGAACTTGCACTTTGCCTCACCAGTTTTGTTTTTGTTTTTTAATCGTACAGATTAAATCCCCTTTGCAAAGGAGATATGATGTTCATTTTATTTCCAAGCAAAAGACATTCTGCATGTTATCTGAATATTCCTTTCTGTAAAGGAGATGAAAGACTTCACAGTTTATACACGTTCAAGGGAGATGACAGTACATTCTTGAGGGAACTGGGATAGAAGGAATCTGAATAAGGCAACAAAAGTTCACAATAAAAAAGATTCATGGGTACAAATATGTAAAGGATGTGAGCCCTAAACTCTGCTCTTTGCACTCTCTAAATCTGCTCTGGTTTCACAGCCAGTGTCTCTGAGATTCATGATAATTTTGTCTGTAAGAAGAGTAATCTAGACCTTCAGGAAAGACCTGGATTTTCCTTGCTTTGAGATGTGGGGGTAATGTCTTCCGTGGAGTCTTATTCAAAAAATAAAACACAACCACTGTGTGGAAAAGTGACCATTCAAGAGTGCAGAATGTTTCTCTTGGCAACCTCAAAGCAGGCAGAGAAACAGCTTGATATGGGATTTAAAAGAAGCGCTTTGGAAACTTTGGTGCTTTTCCTTATTAGGAGTACCATTTTCTTCTCTAGTATGTTGCTCTGCTAGTAGTTTATCCCTTGTAACATTAAGGGATAAAGAAAATTGAGCATCTCATTTGGTAGCTTTGATTTCTTAGCCATGTTAACCCCATCTAGATGTGAAATATTTATAATTTACAGTGTTGAAGCTGTATGTCCCCTTAAGCCTCTGAGAAAAACTGTATCTGTTTAGATTGGCTTGA
The DNA here is from genome assembly GCF_032452875.1 of Bos javanicus. Taxonomy (NCBI): domain Eukaryota; kingdom Metazoa; phylum Chordata; class Mammalia; order Artiodactyla; family Bovidae; genus Bos; species Bos javanicus. The sequence goes on along the minus strand of NC_083885.1, from coordinate 29,642,390 downwards.
GGCTATATAAAAATGCTCTAAAGCAGTGGTCCCCAACCTTTTTGGCACCAGGGGCTGGCTTCATGGAAGACATTTTCCACGGATCGGGGGTAAAGGGGAATGGTTTGGGATAATTCAAGCTCATTACATTTATTGTGCCCTTTATTTCTATTACGTCAGCTACGTACGTAAGCTACTACGTAGGTCATCTACTATGTCAGCTCCGCCTTAGATCATCAGGCATTAGATCTCGGATCCCCAGTCTAAATGACCATAGTTACTGTTAAAGTATGCAGGCAATAATTACCATTAAAATAATTTTCTCATATATTGAACATAATAACCTACTTGAATTTGCCTAAATCTAAGACACTTCTTTTTTATGAGTTGTCTGCCTTCACTTACATATTCATCAAGAAGGCCCTAATCAAAAGACTCCATGTACTCTATTCTGTAGAGTAAAAGGAAATGACCAGAACAGGTGGTTAGGAAACATTTCAGGGGCAATCCAGAAACAAAAAACTCATTTGCAAGGAATCACAAACAAGTAAGGAAGACAGATACAAAAGCAGATGCTCCAGGGTAATGAGCTGTTAACTCTAGGGTGACAAGCATACCAAGCCCAATAGGGAAGACATTCATTTGTTCGTTCACTCAGTAATTATTTATTGAGTCTTTGGTTCTTGCCAAGTACTGTTTTAGTGACTGGGGATATAGCAGTGATCGAAACGCAGGCAAAAAACATCTGGTCCTCTTGGAGTTTTCTTTCTAGGGGCACCTGAATATGAAACATGGGTTGAAATCTGCTGATATATCCATAAAGAATGACACAGAGGTGAGGAAGAAGGTGATGAGTACTGGGAATAAAAGCAGTTGATGGTGCGACCACAAACCTGCTTCAGTGGACATCTATTGATTACAAATGATTGAAATATAGACCGGATAATTTTTCCTTTATGGCTTGAGAGAAACCACTGAAATATATCCCAGACTTAAGTTTACAGTTAGCTCCATAAAGAGACCAAACAGGAAATGGTTCTGTTCATATGGCAACCCAAAGCTTTTCTTTGAACCTTATAGAATTAAAAGTACACAACCCAAACTCACCTTACTCTGTTGACATCAGTGGGAGTTATCTCATCTTTTACTGCATCTTTCTTTTGATCTTTTTTTTTTTTTTTTGCTCAGAGATTGAAAAACTAAACATTTCTTTTTGAATTTTTGCATGTAACTGTCTTAAAACCAACAAGTGTGTGCTTAGTCGTTCAGTTGTGTCCAACTCCTGTGACCCCTTAGATTGTAGTCTGCCAGACTCCTCTGTCCATGGGATTCTCCAGGCAAGAATACTTGGTTGCCATTTCCTTCTCCAGGGGATCTTTCTGACCCAGGGATCGAACCCAGGTCTCCTTCATTGCAGTCAGACTCTTCACTGACTGAGCTACCAGGGAAACCAACAAGATTGGAAGTATAAAAGAGAACTGTAAATTTTAGCTGTAAAATATAAGCTGCTGCTGCTGCTGCTAAGTTACTTCAGTCGTGTCTGACTCTGTGCAACCCCACAGATGGCAGCCCACTAGGCTCCTCTGTCCCTGGGATTCTCCAGGCAAGAATACTGGAGTGGGTTGCCATTTCCTTCTCCAATACATAAAAGTGAAAAGTGAAAGGGAAGTCGCTCAGTCCTGCCCGACTCTTAGCGACCCCATGGACTGCAGCCTACCAGTTTCCTCCGTCCATGGGATTTTCCAGGCAAGAGTACTGGAGTGGGGTGCCACTGCCTTCTAGCTGAGGTGGGCATAAGTCTAGACATTTTAAATGTAAAATTAAGTTACAGAATTCAAAATAATAAGATCACAGAGAACTTAAGAAAAATTGGAATTACTATGAAAATGGCTTAGAAACTTATTTTGACTTGGTTTTATTATTGAGCACATCATGTAATGTTTATCTTCTGAAGCCGCAGATCATGTCCTGGAAAAAAATATTAAAGGGAGATTTATTGTATTTGTATGAGATGAATGTTTAAAACCACCCAGGACAATAGAACCCCATAGGGGGAGCTTCTAATAAAGATAAAGAAATATTCATTCCAGGGAGAACAATTTAAAATTACTCTCAGAGCACCATCTCTTCAGACAAAAGATTTAAGCAAATGAAATTAAGCTAAAAAATGGATTTTAGGAAAGTCCATCTGTTATCTCTTAATGAGAATGGAGATGTCATCCTTTATCCTCTCGTGTCAGATTCACTTAACCAAGGCTGAGATGCTTCACTGTGTGTATTTCCCAAGTATTTCAGTGGTAATAGATCTAACTTGCCATCATGATCAACAGGCACATCTCATTACATGAGCTGGCAGTTAGATGCCCAAGTACTAACAGCAGATTAGGCTTGTATAGCACATCTGTGCTAAGTAGCTTCTCTAGCAGCAGCCCCCTCTCCTGAAACTATCCTAAGGCTTGAAACTGCTGTGTATCATGATGGTGATGGCTTAAAGTAAATTTAGCTAGTTAAACACTGAAAAAGTATTATGTAATACCCATGATGCTTCTAATTCTCACGTCATTCTTTGAAAATAGGTACCATTATTGTATTCATTTTTCTGTCAAGGAAATTCAGACAGAAGGTTAAGTATCTTGCCCAGAATCTCAAGGAGAGCAAAGGGTTCAGAGGTAGGTTTGCTATCAATGCTGTTTAATTGCAGATTACATGTTCTTAGATGCCTTCTTCAGGAGGAACCCTCTCCTGTATCTTCTCTTCTTCCTTTCTCCTCCTTAAATTGAGCTTCTGACACTGCTATATCATTACCTGAAGCAAGCCAATGAAATAGTTCTTCTCTGCAAAGCAGAAGGTTGGCACAGGGACAAGAGTGCAGTGGAGAAAAAAACAAGCCTCCATTTACTCAGAACCTCCTATTCTAACGCTTATAACCTTAGGGAGGAAAACGGCTTGGTGGACAAAGTCAGGCTTTGGAACTGTTCAGACTGGAATTCTATTCCCATTTTTGAGATTAGGAAACTGAGGAACAGAGATGAGAAAGCAGAAAACAGTGCCTTTAAGGGGACGTTTTTCAATGAAGTTCACAGAGAACTTGACATATCCAGCTGACCTCAGTCTCCTGGGTTAGTGTTTAAACCAGAGTTATGGCATTGCTGAGCATCTATGGAACCATTAATTTTATTGCAATTAATATATATTATAAACATTGTTTTAATGTTGTGAAGGAAGGCAGAAAGAGGTGAAATGCTCTTCTGTTTGGTCTTTATTGGTGATCGGTGATATTTGAGCTAAGGTTTGTCAGAAGAAGCGTGAGATTCATTTAGGTTGGGCAGAGTAGTGTAGACGAACCTATGAGAGCAACGTAGTAACAAGCACAGCTGTCAGAGAGAGAAAGGAAACCAGGGCAGGGAGGGGATGGTAAGGGAAATACAGTCTCTGCAGGGGCATTTCAGAGGTGTTGAGTGCCAGTTTTAGAGTGTCCTTCTCGGAGAAAGTGGTGACGTGGGATGGAGAGTGGGGAAACCCACTGACATCGTGTACCTGAGAGCAGGCAGCTGACATTTACAGAAAGTGGACTACTGTTGGTTACCTGAAAGTCTTGTAAAGCAGGAAGCATATAATTGCCCATTAAATTAATCTCTTTGAGTTAGCGATAATGCATTGCTCTAGCCCACTACAGTGGGCTGCACACAATATTGCAAATGAAGCTTTTCACTAATGATGGTTAAATCTCCCAGGGAACACGCTAGTTTGATAGCGCTTAAGGAATGTTTCTCCCTGGCAAAAGGCCCAGTTGCCACAATAATTTGCTTTGTCCAACCCAGGCTACTTAGGAAAAACATATCTTTATAGGGAGCTCATTGTTTAGAGAAATCTTAGGTCCTGGAGTTAGTGGAGTTGGCCTCATCTTGCCCATATAACCCTAGGCAAAATATTTCCCCTCTCTTGCTTTCAGTTTTCCCATCTATGAAATGGGAATCATAATTGTTCTTTTAAATTTAGGGTGTAGGAGCCTGGCCAGCTACAGTCCATAAAGTCCCAAATAGTCAGATACAACTGAAGCGACTTAGCACTCACACACACATGCATACACACAAGGATTGAATTAAAAGTGATGGTACTCTACCTCTTAGCTCAAAATATATCTATAACCTTTAGAAATTGATGAATAAATTGCACGTGTTCTTGTTAATACAGCCCTAACCTTAGGCTTTGAATAATAGCTTAATTTTAAATTATTTATTTGGCTTATATTGTCTTTCATCCCTTCTCCTCCCCACAACAAGAAAACTGGTAATCATGTCCTGTGAGTTGCTGCTGGGTGCAGCTGTGTTTCTTCACTGCACAACCAATAAGTTTGTTTACTGACCTTCCTTTTGTCCCCGGTTCAGGCATGGTAGATTGATCTGTGCCTAAAGGAAGGCCCTTGAAATGAAGCTGGCATATTCTTGGAGAGCCTGATTGAACTAATAAGGACTTCAGATTTTATATCAGGATCTCACTCAAAAGATGTAATCTCTCTGTGTATTGCCTGTGGCATAATCAGGGCTAGAGTTTCTTTAAGATCAATATCCTTCCCTTGTATAGAATTGAGTGGAAGCAGGAACTTTCCTGGTGGTCCAGGGGTTAAGAGTCCACCTTCCAGTGCAAGGGCTGCAGGTTCGATCCTTAGTCAGGGAACAAAGATCCCATATGCCTCAGGGCGACTAAGCATGCGCACTGCAGCACAGGATCCCATGTGCCACAACTCAGACCCAATGCAGCCAGAAATAAATCAATAGAAACAAAGAAACATTTTAAGAAATAATATATAATGAAAGAATTGAGTAGAAGAAGATGGAGAGAAGCCACTGTCCAGTTAGGTAACTCACAGAAGGGAAAGAATGATTAAAGTCTGAGGTGGACAGTGAAGTTCAGGGCTGGAGTGGTTACGGGGCTCCCAAGTATCAGAGAAGCTGTGGCAGCAGATGAACGATGTGACTCTTGGGGAACAGAGGTACATGGCAAGTTTCTGTGGCTATACCCTTCCTCAGATAAGCATACATGTGCTGTGAGGTAACAATCAATATTCTTAACAATAAAGGTTATAATGAAGGGAAGTGGAAAATCCATTATGGGAAAGTGAAGGGGAAGCTACGGGTTCCTGGGAATTTCCTGACAGAGAAGAATGGGAGTGTCATTCTGAGTTCGAGGAGAAGCAGGCCCCAAATGAGTATCACTCTGCGTAACTCACACCAGTTTTAACCACAATCGTGCCCGTTTTGTAGACAACTACTCCACTTCCTTGAATATCCACTTGATGTCTCCTTTAGCTCCTCTTTGTTCCTCTTTGAATGCATCCATTCTACCGAACTCCTCCCACCACCTCCCCATCTCTTTCGTCTCTGCCTTTCTTTTTGTCCTAGTCTATTTAGGAAAAGCCTGTAGATTGAGGCTGGAGATACAGATTTTAACTAGGAACTCCTTTAAGATGTCACTATGACTAACAGCTCTTTAGTCCTAACCTAGAAAAACACAGAACGTAAGAGGCTTCTACCCCTGTGTCTTGCCCTGGTCTCTCTTATAAACCACCCTCCTCAAATCCTTGACAGGAGCTCTTATTGTAGACAGTTGTAGATAAAGGACAGGACCATCCGTGAGGTCGCAATGGAGTCAGATACAACTTAGTGAGTAAACAGCAACAACAGTGGTTTCTCTGGGAATAAAGGAAGCACGTGGACTTGGGAAGAAAATGCAGATATCAGTCAGAGTTAAGTAAGCAAGTTTATAAATCAGGTTGCTTAGATGGAATCATTATTTTTTCATTCATCCACACTCACTTAGTGGATAAGTTACTGAACTTCTCTCTGTGGCTTAGATTCCCTATTTCTAAAATGGGGGATATATTGAAACACCTTTAGAGGTATGTGATAAGAAGTGAATATGCTTACATGCTAATATCTTTCCTAACACACAGTAAAGTTTTGGTGATAATGCTTATGTTAATATTAGTATAACAGTAGTTATAAAGTAAACATTAATTTTATCACTTCGTATAATTAAAGAGGATAGTCCTAAAACTTTAGCTTTCTTGTCATCAGATAAAACCACCCAGCTTTATTTTGAGAATATACAAATTAATGAGTTTTTGAGGCAGTATCATCTTAAGATGATTTGGGAGGTATAATTTTCTACAAACATGTGTCCAAAAGGAGGAGCTTTTTTCCTCAGTCCTGGCCAGTTTGGCAGCCTTAAAAGCCTCCTTCTTACCCAAACCAAAGTTGTAGTTGTAACCTCTTTCTCAGAAAGCAGTAATGGTTACTGCTGCTGCTGCTAAGTCGCTTCAGTCGTGTCCGACTCTGTGCCGACCCCACAGACGGCAGCCCACCAGGCTCCCCCGTCCCTGAGATTCTCCAGGCAAGAACACTGGAGTGGGTTGCCATTTCCTTCTCCAATGCATGAAAGTGAAAAGTGAAAGTGAAGACGCTCAGTCGTGTCCGACTGTTAGCGACCCCATGGATTGCAGCCTAACAGGCTCCTCCGTCCATGGGATTTTCCAGGCAGGAGTACTGGAGTGGAGTGCCATTGCCTAGGTAAAAACAAATTATGAAGGCAGATTTTCACAGCCAAAAATATGCTTTAGATGTGATTTGAATACACCACATAATCTCTTTAAGCTTCCGTTGATATATTTGAAGTATGTTATGACAAAATGAGATAATACAGGTAAAATGGCATATGGAAAGGACTTAATAACATTTCTTTCCCCCTCTAGTGCCCCTCTCCCCTCATCCTCATCCTGCTCTCTGACCTTCTCCAGACCAAACCTGGTGCCTACTAGTAGGTGAAGCATAAACTGTTAGTTCTTTGTCTAAATGTATCATTCAGATCTCCCTTTTCCCCCCGGCCACTTGGGCTTACACATGAAAGTGAAAGTAAAAGTGTTAGTTGTTCAGTGTGTCCGACTCTTTGCGACTCCAGGGAAGAGCTAGTACTTGCCAGGTCTCAGATCAGATCAGTCGCTCAGTCGTGTCCAACTCTTTGCAACCCCATGAATCGCAGCACGCCAGGCCTCCCTGTCCATCACCAACTCCCGGAGTTACTCAGACTCATGTTCATCGAGTCAGTGATGCCATCCAGCCATCTCATCCTCTGTCAGCCCCTTCTCCTCCTGCCCCCAATCCCTCCCAGCATCAGAGTCTTTTCCAATGAGTCAAGTCTTCCCATGAGGTGGCCAAAGTACTGGAGTTTCAGCTTTAGCATCATTCCTTCCAAAGAAATCCCAGGGCTGATGTCCTTCAGAATGGACTGGTTGGAGTTTGCTGCAAATGCCATTGGTCAAAGCAGGTCATGTTACCAAGAGCAGGTTTACAAAGTAGAGAAATAAATGTCGCCTCTTGATGGGGAGGTGGAATTTCCAAATATTGTGGGCATTCATTTTTAAAAAAGTAATTTCAGACTGGAATGCTAAATCTTAGTGATGCATGACCGAGAATGATACAGATCTGTAGCCTACACACACAGAGACTTCCCTTCTAGGTTCCTCTTCTCATTATAGTACTGTACATCTCAAAGGTTCTCCTCCAACCCCTTACTTATTTGAGAAAAAGGACTGGACACAACATTTCTAACAGCTGTGAACTCATTAGTTATGGATTCTTTAGAATTTCAGCTTAAGTAGCAATTGGTATTATTTATTATAAATCTGTTAACACATTTATAATACTATGACAATTTCTCCTACATGTAAGCTTTAAATACTATTATTAATATTTCTTGATATCCAAGCCAGGCTAAGTTCCTTTGCTGTCAGGTCTCAAAGATCCATGTTCTTTGCCTTTAAGAGACTGGTTGAGGCCTAAAACACCCATTTATTTGCCTGAGGTTTTGAAAATACATTTTTTTTGGCCACACCTTGTGGCCTATGGGATCTTAGTTCTCTGACTAAGGGGATCAAACCCAGACCCATAGCAGTCAAAGCGCTGAGTCCTAACCACTGGGCTTCCAAGGAATTCCCTGAAAATACATTGATAAAGTTCTTGTTCTCATGAGACATTATTGCTTTGATGTCGACCACTGTTTTATCCTGGGAGCCTAGCACTGTGGGGTCTCCCAGTGAATGTTTGCTGAGTTAATGAATGAATAGAGGAAATAAGAATTAATACCACAAGATATTAGCCTGATGAGTTCTGACTCTAAACAGACATTATTGGTTCATTGGTGGAGAAGATCTCTGCTTTAATATATCCCACTCAGCTCTTTGTTAAAAGTCTTGAGCTGACAAGCACATCGGCACAATGGCTTTCTGAAGTTTTTAAAGTCATTCTTTCCTGAGTGACTGAAGCTGAGGCATGAAGGACAGGACTGACTGTGCTCTCCTTGTGTGAAAATTGTGGGGCATTGACTGTGCTCAAGGGGAAGCTCTCCCATAGAATAGTAAGCCCTCTGAAGAGTCGGGGACAGAGACCATGAGAAAGGTGGTGGCAGAGAGGAGCCCCAGGTTCCCTCTCTCTCCCCACAAGGAGCCAGCCCTCTGATCAAAGATCCTTTACTTCTCTTCCCTCTGAGAGCCTGAGGCAAGACCTGAATTATGCCAGCCCACACTTCATTACCCAACAAGCCCATTTATCGTTTAATCTGATCTGTATTGAACAAGCAGAAGCAGGTTACAAAGAAGCAAAGCCTAAAGAGTGAAAATGCAGCACGTTTTCTGATTATAGGACTCCCTAATCCAATGCTTAAAAACCAGGGCTAAAAATAGACACAATTCCATCTTGAATTTACCCCTACTCACCTAGCATTTCAGTGTCAGGTCAGGTGGCCACTGGATGGTAGAATTTTGAACTAGGATAACTTGCTTCTGTCTAATTTGAGGTGACGGGGCATTGGTTACTCTAAACCCTCAGTTTGTTATTGTTCAGTCACTAAGTCATGATTGATTCTTTGCACCCCCATAGACTGCAGCACACCAGGCTTCTCTGTGCATCCCCAACTCGCAGAGCTTGCTCAAAGTCATGTCCATTGACACAGTGATGCTATCCACCATCTCATCCTCTGTCATCCCCTTCTCCTCCTGCCTTCAATCTTTCCCAGCCTCAGAGTCTTTTCAAATGAGTTGTCTCTTCACATCCTGGGAGGCTATAGTCCATGGGGCCACAAAGACTTGGACAAGACTCAGTGACTAAATCCTCACTTATGATACTAATATTTTCTTGCTCCTGAAGTGGCTATACAGCAAGAGTCCATCCCACATGTTTCCCAAGGTCAAGAGTTACGCTCTTTGTCACAAAGAAGCAATGAGCTAGAATGTAAAGAAACTGTCTCTAAGGCAAGCACTGAAACTCTATCATTTACTTAGAAAGCATATGATTTGCAGTAGGGTTGGATATTTCCATTGGATGGGAGAGACAGTCTTCTCTATGAAGATCCTTTGTGGAAGGTGTATTTTTGTTAGGCTCATAAAGTAAGAGTAGGTTTTTGTCAAAGATGTATTTCAAAATTAACACATATCTTGATCAAGTCTTCTGAAGATCAGAGGACTCCAGAGAGAAAAGAATATATGGCTGGAAAGTTAAGTAGAGCAAATTATGATTGCTTTCGGATGCCAAGTACAAGAAATGATCTTATTCTCTATGTCAGAGGGGTCCATCAAATACATAGAAATATTAAAATAAGGGAAATGTAGCATTCAGAATATTAGCATCCCAGACTTAGCAGCAGACTAGGCTATGGGTGAAACAGAGAGCCTGGAGAATGAGAAAGGGAAGACTCTGGCTGTGACGGTGCCTCAGAATCACCCAGAGAGCTTGTTAAAACATTGATTCCCAGGCCAAAGAATTTGTATTTCTAACAAGTTCCCATGCGAGGCTGAAGCTGCTGTTCCAGGGACCACACTTTGAGAACCATTGCTACAGTCCCTGCAGTCCTAATTCTGAAAAAACTAAAGCTGCATTAGAAATGAAGTTTCAATGAATGGAAATTGGCATCTGGTTAAAACTAATGAGCAATAGGGTAAAGTAAATACTGCTGAAAATTGCAAACCCTTGTGATAAGGATGAAAATAATGATACAATTAAGAGTTGCTGCTAACTGTATACTAGGCAGCATTCCAGCTCTTCCAGGGCCCTTTATCCATTAAATCCTCATAACAGGTCCACAAGTTGGTACCATCTCTCATCTAATAAAGCCAAGATACCACACTTGATGCTCCCCATATTTGGGTGGCTAAATTTGGATTTGATCTTAGGTTTATCTGATGCTTCAGCCAAATCTCTGACTACTGAACCTCAGTCTTCTTCTACTGACAGCAAGTTGCTACTGAGACATATCATGATTCAAGTCAGAAAAGATTGTCCATCCTTTCAAAGTTTGAGTTCACAGCCTTCCTTTGAATAGCTCTATATAAAATAGGTTAGAACGTAATGGGGTATCACTGAGAGGCTCTTTTCCCTACTGAAAGAGGAGGTCCAGTTGGGGAGCATGCATTTAAAAGTTGCATCTGTGAACTATCCGTTCCAGGGGAATTTGGATTTTTAGGAACTTCTAGTTTCCTAAATTTAAAACAAACTAAAGAGACTCCTTATACTGAAATCTGAAGCTCCTGTAACCTACTGAGATAAGCCCGGAATAATGCTGAAATCTGCTCCACACACCTGCTGCTATAATTTGACAATGAATGCTTAATAATAGGCTGAAGAAGGGGAACAAGGGATAAAACCTTGGATGACAAATGTGGAAGGAAAGTTTTGACTATGTAGCCAAACAAATATAAATTCCAACCTAAGTTCCATTCAATGAGTGACCTGAACATCAACAATTTCCTTGAGCAATCTAATGTATTTATTTATTGGTTAAAAGGAAACTAATACTCAAAAGCGAACTAAGACTCAGCTGGCTGATACAGAGAATATATATGTATATACCATATTATAATGGTATTTTTTAAAATTTTATTTTATTTTTAAACTTTACATAATTGTATTAGTTTTGCCAAATATCAAAATAAATCCACCACAGGTATACATGTGTTCCCCATCCTGAACCCTCCTCCCTCCTCTCTCCCCATACCATCCCTCTGGGTCGTCCCAGTGCACTAGCCCCAAGCATCCAGTATTGTGCATCGATAAAAGACCCTGATTCTGGGAAAGATTGAGGGCAGGAGGAGAAGAGGAAAACAGAGGATTAGATAGTAGGATGGCATCACCGACTCAATGGACATGGGTTTGGGTAGACTCCGGCAGCTGGTGATGGATAGGGAGGCCTGGAGTGCTGCGATTCATGGGGTCACAAAGAGTCAGACACGACTGAGCGACTGAACTGAACTGAATAGTATTTTTATAATATAGATGAAATTCGTGTATTATTATCACATATCATACTATTATAATGTAATATGATATAAATATAGTCTCTGTTTTTAGCAATCACAGTAATAATATAAGCCTCATTACCTGTTGGTTATTAAAAGATATTTATTTATTTGGCTGTGCCATATCTTAGTTGCAGCAAGTGGGTTCTACTTCCCTGTTTAGTTCAGTTCAGTTCAGTCGCTCAGTCGTATCCGACTCTTTGTGACCCCATGAATCCCAGCACACCAGGCCTCCCTGTCCATCACCAACTCCCGGAGTTCACCCAGACTCACGTCCATCGAATCAGTGATGCCATCCAGCCATCTCATCCTCTGTCAGCCCCTTCTCCTCCTGCCCCCAATCCCTCCCAGCATCAGAATCTTTTCCAATGAGTCAACTCTTCGCATCAGGTGGCCAAAGTACTGGAGTTTCAGCTTTAGCATCATTCCTTCCAAAGAAATCCCAGGGATGATCTCCTTCAGACTGGACTGGTTGGATCTCCTTGCAGTCCAAGGGACTCTCAAGAGTCTTCTCCAACACCACAGTTCAAAAGCATCCATTCTTCGGCGCTCAGCCTTCTTCACAGTCCAACTCTCACATACATACGTGACCACAGGAAAAACCATAGCCTTGACTAGACTAACCTTTGTTAAAGTAATGTCTCTGCTTTTCAATATGCTATCTAGGTTGGTCATAACTTTCCTTCCAAGGAGTAAGTGTCTTTGCCACCATCTACAGTGATTTTGGAGCCCAAAAAATAAAGTCTGACACTGTTTCCAATGTTTCCCCATCTATTTCCCACGAAGTGATGGGACCAGATGCCATGATCTTTGTTTTCTGAATGTTGAGCTTTAAGCCAACTTTTTCACTCTCCTCTTTCACTTTCATCAAGAGGCTTTTTAGTTTCTCTTCACTTTCTGCCATAAGGGTGGTGTCATCTGCATATCTGAGGTTATTGATATTTCTCCCGGCAATCTTGATTCCAGACTGTGTTTCTTCCAGTCCAGCGTTTCTCATGATGTACTCTGCATATAAGTTAAATAAGCAGAGTGACAGTATACAGCCTTGACATACTCCTTTTCCTATTTGGAACCAGTCTGTTGTTCCATGTCCACTTCTAACTGTTGCTTCCTGACCTGAATATAGATTCCTCAGAAGATAGATCACGTGGTCTGGTATTCCCATCTCTTTCAGAATTTTCCACAGTTTCTTGTGATCCACACAATCAAAGGCTTTGGCATATTCAATAAAACAGAAATAAATGTTTTTCTGGAACTCTCTTGCTTTTTTGATGATCCAACAGATGTTGGCAATTTGATCTCTGGCTCCTCTGCCTTTTCTAAAACCAGCTTGAACATCAGGAAGTTCATGGTTCATATATTGCTGAAGCCTGGCTTGGAGAATTTTGAGCATTACTTTACTAGCGTATGAGATGAGTGCAATTGTGCGGTAGTTTGAGCATTCTTTGGCATTGCCTTTCTTTGGGATTAGAATGAAAACCGACCTTTTCCAGTCCTGTGGCCACTGCTGAGTTTTCCAAATTTGCTGACATATTGAGTGCAGCACTTTCACAGCATCCCTGACTAGGAATCAAACCTGGGCCCCCAGCATTGTGAGTGCAGAGTCTTAGTCACTGGACTATCAGGAAAGTCCCCATTATTACCTATTCTTTCAGGTAGACTGCTGTGAACTTGATGTTTAAGAAACAGTGACTTTTTAGAACCGTCTCTGTCTTGAATTTATTTAACTGTTTTTTTTTAAGCAAAATAAACAATTCTAAATGTGCTGTAAAGAAAATCTGTGTTTATAAAAATGTCCTATTTGAGCACATATATATATTTATTTATTTCCCTAGCTTTTAAATAAGGCTTGTCATTAGATTGTGTTTTAAGCACAGTATCTAAATCTCATTGCTGGTTAATATTTGTGTATCTCTGGATTTAAAAATACCCACACTGAGCCAGCATTTGATTTCCTGCTGAATTGTTTTTCACATTTCCAATATAATTATGTAGCAGTTACAAAGAAACAAAGGCTGCACTCCACAGAATACCATAGAAACCTACATTTGTTTATTTAAGAAAAGATATAAAAAGCATCTAAGACAGAATTGATGTGCTGGGTGACTTCTCAGGGAAACTGATAGCTAAAATAAATCTGAAAATATCTGGATATTTATCTATAGTGATGGGTTTAAAAAGGCAGTTAGATGTTTTACAAATGGCCTTTGGCATATAAAAAGGAGACCTTAGTGAAAGTGGGAAATACTGAATTAAAGACCTTTATCTTTGGTCTTTGAATGATTTTGTCCCTTGTAGTGTCCATCTTAAAGAGGCTTAAGATCCCATAAACTAATCACTAAACGTACCAAATAACTGAATACACAAAACCATAGTGAGGCAAACACATTTCCGCACCTCTCTCCTAGACAGTGTGAGCACAGGTTGTTAAAGACACAGTTCCCCGCCGGGAGGCGGGGCTTCTGCAGTAAGGCAATAACTACTGGCCTACAGACAGGTTGCCTGATAGAATGGCAGAACACGTCCTAACTACTCATGTGAGGAAGAAATTAGTTCTATATGATGCCTTCTCTAGTGCCCACCAGGAGTCAAGTGCAATGCTGCATTTGGAGAGGTGAAGAGGAAAAGCAGGCATGCTATGGGCAAAGAGAATAGCATGAATCCACCCAGGAAATGTGTGATAAAAGGGAGGACTGGTTTGTTTTATGATTATAGGAGCCTCCTTTGTACATGTCACTTATTTCCATGTGGACCTTTCTATTGTGCTTTTTAGCCAACAGGAAAATAAAAATGAATGCCCGAGATGTGTTGTCTGGTTGTGAGCTGGAGAAGCTCACTGGTCTTTGGACATCATAAGAATCATGATTTGGGAAAGTTGCCTGGATGCATACAAAGCAACTCTCCTATGATCTCCTTTGATTCAGTGTCTAGATCTAAATGTCTGGGTGTGGCAATCAAAGCAAATTAGAATTTGAGATGCTACCTAATTTCAGGCAGAATGGCAGTGACCACTGTGTGCAGACATTATCATTTACTCATAACAACACCGGGGCTTCCCTGGTGACTCAGATGGTAAAGAATCGCCTGCAACGTGGGAGACCTGGCTTTGATCCCTAGGTTGGGAAGATCCCCTAGAGGAGGGCATGGCAATCCACTCTAGTATTCTTGCCTGGGGAACCCCCATGAACAGACGAACCTAGTCCATAGAATCACAAAGAGTCGGACACAACTGTATGACTAAACACAAGGACACTGAGATGGACGCATCCTGAGCACTGTTTCAAAAAGGTACAAAGTGAAATCTAGGGAAGTCAAGGAATATATATAAGGTCAAGATCGAGTACCATAGGTTCATCCACCAGGGTTTAACATCAAAGCCTGAACTCTCTACTCTTTGGCGCTACTAAGCGTGACAGATAGGCAAACAGGACAAACATCCCTGAAAATACAATCTTTGTACAAATGTGCCACTAGATACCAGGGTTTGTACTAGATACTGTACGTTTGGGAAGAAAATAAATCAAGGAATGAAGTTGCTGATAGTCTACTTGGGATAAAAACCATAAAAATAAATAACAGTCATATAAGGTAGTGTGTTTATTTTATTCCGTGTAGTTTTGCCAAGAAACTTGGCTCGTCTACATTGTGAAGTTAGCACTTTGGTCCTTCTTCGTTTCTTTCCTTCTTTTTTTTGACCATACAGTCTGGCATGAGGAATCTTAGTTCCCCAACTAGGGATCGAACCCCTGATTCCTGCATTGGGAGCATGGAGTTTTAACCACTGGACTGCCAGGGACATCCCTGGTCCCTCTTCTTAATGTACACATATTAAAAGTATTGTGTCAACTACAGGAACATCTAATTTTAAGAGGCAAGATGATGGGTATGATGAATTCACTCAGGAAACCACAAGTTCAATTCTATACCTATCTTAATGGTAACTCTGGACTTAAAGTTCTCTGTAGTCTGTGGCTAAAATGAGACCATTACTAACTTCTCATCCATCTTGGGTTGATGGATCTTCAGTGGCTTCAGCATAACATGATAATGAAGAGCACAGGTTTGGGGACAGAAAGTTATGGAGCTGTAAACTATTAAAACAATACCTATAAGTCAAGTGCTAGGAAAAGTGCTTTTCTTTTCTAAGCCTCAATTTCAGCAATTGTAATGTGTGAATGATAACATTTTTCTATAGTGTATATGCTTCATCTATCCTACTCCCTAGTCTTAACAAAAGATCACAGAATGGTTGAAATATACAGGACAATATGGAGGGGAGGCAAAAATCTTTTATCCTCCTTTAAAATCGCATGTTCAAAATATGGTGGAGAGTAAATTAAGGTCTTTGAAACACTTGCAGTGATTTCATGAGGTCAAAATGTGTTTATATTAATACTCATGTTTTGGCCTTTTCTCTCTCCTGTTCTCACATGTGAGAGTGGAGTTTTCCAAAGGCAACATGATGTGTGTTAGTATTGTGGCTCAATGGCTAATTAAATATGTGCATGTGTGTATTATTTTGTTATAAAAATTAGTTGTAGGAACTTGGCTGGTGGTCCAATGACCAAGACTCCACACTCCCAATGCAGTGGGCCTGGGTTTGATCCCTAGTCAGGATGCTGCAACTGAAAGAACCTGAATCCTGCAACTAAGACCCAGCAAATAAATAAACAAAAGCTTTTAAAAAATTAGTCATAACTTCTGGTTGGTAAATATTGAGAGATATAGTTAATAACATGTTTTTTTTTTAATAAATAAAAGCTTTTTATCTCTTCAGTTATTTTGAAGTGTAAAAATAAGTGTAAAGAAGCCCTAAGACCAAATTGTTTAAGAACTGTGGCCTTAGGAAGGCATTTATTTTCTCAATTACTTTGAGATACGGTAACAGCAAAAAGTATTCCTCTATCTTAGATATCATGTTGATAAAATAGTTTGTCAATAGCAAAATGTAGGATATTGGATATTGAAAGAAATACCACATATAACATGTTTTGTAGGATTCCTGATACAGTATAGGGAGTAAGAACTTAGTAAACATTTTTAAGAGAGGAAGAAAAATGAAGTTAGCCCCAGTGGAAATAGATCAGCATTATAAGTGACATTTCTAGGGTCTCATCAAAGAAGGTTGCTTTCTCAAAAGACAGCATTAGGTCAGGACAGATAGAGACTTGCCTTCTGCTAAATCCTGGGTATTGTTAGTCGTTCAGAGAGGCCTATGAGCAGGAAGAGGGAATTAAGTGTATCACAGAGATGAAGGCGGGGGCAGCCATCCAGGCACTTTCAGAGAGTGACGCCTCAGTCTAAGGACCAAACCTGATCTGCCCTCCGGACCTGCCCAGCCTCCAGAGCCAAGGCGATTAACAGAGCATGAGGCCGTCAGAGTTTAAACTACACATCGAGCTCCCACTGCTCTCTCTCCATGTGTTTTAAGCCAAATTTTTTTAGATTATTTTATTCAATTTTAGAAACACTGCCATAAAATATGCTGACCGAGATGATGCTGATGATAATGATAACAATTGTAATGGCTAACAAACACATGAAAAGATGCTAAACATCACTCTTTATCAGAGAAATGCAACTCAAAACCACAATGAAGTACCATCTCACCCAGAAGTCTACAAACAATAAATGCTGGAGAGGGTGTGGAGAAAAGGGAACCCTCTTATATTGTTGGTGGGAACACAAACTTGTACAACCACTATGGAGAACAGTGTGGAGATTCCTCAAAAAAACTGGAAACAGAACTGCCATTTGACCCAACAAAGGAGAAAAGGAAACATATACCCATTTGAATACAGAGTTCCAAAGAATAGCAAGTAGAGATAAGAAAGCCTTTCTCAGCGATCAATGCAAAGAAATAGAGGAAAACAATACTATGGGAAAGACTAGAGATCTCCTCAAGAAAATTAGAGATACCAAGGGAACATTTTATGCAAAGATGGGCTCAATAAAGGACACAAATTGTATGGACCTAACAGAAGCAGAAGATATATTAGGAAGAGGTGGCAAGAATACACAGGAGAACGGCACAAAAAAGATCTTCATGACCCAGATAATTATGATGGTGCAATCACTCACCTAGAGCCAGACATCCTGTGATGTGAAGTCAAGTGGGCCTTACGGGAAGCCTCACTCCAAACAAAGCTGGTGGAGGTGATGGAATTCTAGTTGAGCTATTTCAAACCCTGAAAGATGATACTGTGAAAGTGTTGCACTCAATATGTCAGCAAATTTGGAAAACTCAGCAGTGACCACAGGACTGGAAAAGGTCAGTTTTCATTCCAGTCTCAAAGAAAGGCAATGCCAAAGAGTGCTCAAGTTCCCCACAATTGCACTCATCTCACACACTAGTAAAGTAATGCTCAAAATTCTCCAAGCCAGGCTTCACCAATACATGAACCATGAACTTCCAGATGTTCAAGCTTGTTTTAGAAAAGGCAGAGGAACCAGAGATCAAATTGCCAACATCTGTTGGATCATCAAAAAAGCAAGAGAGTTCCAGAAAAACATCTATTTCTGCTTTAGTGACTATGCCAAAGCCTTTGACTGTGTGGATCACAATAAACTGTGGAAAATTCTGAAACAGTTGGGAATACCAGACCACCTGATCTGCCTCTTGAGAAATCTGTATGCAGGTCAAAAACAACAGTTAGAATTACATGTGGAACAACAGACTGGTTCCAAATAGGAAAAGGAGTACATCAAGGCTGAATATTGTCACCGTGTTTATTTAACTTATGTGCAGAGTACATCATGAGAAATGCTGGGCTGGAAGAAGCACAAGCTGTAATCAAGATTGCTGGGAGAAATATCAATAACCTCAGATATGCAGATGACACTACCTTTATGGCAGAAAGTGAAGAAGAACTAAAGAGCCTCTTGATGAAAGTAAAAGAGGAGAGTGAAAAATTTGGATTGAATCTCAATATTCAGAAAACAAAGATCATGGCATCTGGTCTCATCACTTCATGGGAAATAGATGGGGAAACAGTGGAAACAGTGAGAGACTTTATTTTGAGGGGGGCTCCAAAATCACTGCAGATGGTGACTGCAGCCATGAAATTAAAAGATGCTTACTCCTCGGAAGAAAAGCTATGGCCAACTTAGACAGCATATTAAAAAGCAGAGACATTACTTTGTCAACAAAGGTCCGTCTAGTCAAGGCTATCGTTTTTCCAGTAGTCATGTATGGATGTGAGAGTTGGACTATAAAGAAAGCTGAGCACCAAAGAATTGATGCTTTTGAACTGTAGTGCTGGAGAAGATTTGAGAGTCCCTTGGACTGCAAGGAGATCCAACCAGTCCATCCTGAAGGAGATCAGTCCTGGGTGTTCATTGGAAGGTCTGATGTTGAAGCTGAAACTCCACTACTTTGGCCACCTGATGCAAAGAGCTGACTCATTGGAAAAGACCCTGATGCTGGGAAAGATTGAGGGCTAGAGGAGAAGGGGATGACAGAGGATGAGATGGTTGGATGGCATCACTGACTCAATGGACATGAATTTGGATAGGCTCCAGGAGTTGGCATTGGACAGGGAGGTCTGGCATGCTGCAGCTCATGGGGTTGCAAAGAGTCGGACATGACTGAGCGACTGAACTGAACTGAACTGATGACCCAGCAATCCCACTGCTGGGCATACACACCAAGGAAACCAGAATTGAAAGAGACACATGTACCCCAAAGTTCATCACAGCACTGTTTATAAGAGCCAGGACATGGAAGCAAGCCAGATGTCCATCGGCAAACAAATGGATAAGAAAGCTGTGGTACTTATACACAATGGAGTATTATTCAGCCATTAAAAAGAATACATTTGAATCTGTTCTAATGAGGTGGATGAAACTGGAGCCTATTATACAGAGTGAAGTAAGTTAGAAAGAAAAACACCAATACAGTATACTAACGTATATATGTGGAATTTAGAAAGATGGTAACGATAATCCTGTATGCAAGACAGCAAAAGAGACACAGATGTATAGAACAGTCTTTTGGACTTTGTGGGAGATGGCGAGGGTGGGATGATTTGAGAGAATAGCATTGAAACATGTTTATTATCATATGTGAAATTGATCGCCAGTCCAGGTTGCATGCATGAGACAGGGTAATCAGGGCTGGTGCACTGGGATGACCCAGAGGGATGGGATGGTGAGGGAGGTGGGAGGGGGGTTCAGGATGGGGAACACATGTACACCCATGGCTGATTCATGTCAATGTATGGCAAAACCCACTACAATACTGTAAAGTAATTTGCCTCCAATTAAAATAAAGAAATAAGAAAAAAACAAAGTTAAAAAAAAAAAAACACACAACAATTGTAACAACAATTGTTCCATAATTTCTTGAGCTTACTTTCCTCAAAGTTCGACACAGCATTTTGAATGGAGTCACCCATGTACTTTATAAAACTTCCCTATGTGGTTGGGAATATTATCTTCATTGTACAAATGAGAAAATCATACAGCTATTGCGTGTCTCTAAGCTTTAAGGACTTCACAAGTAATACTTCATGGAGCCAAGCTATAAACCTACTGCCCTAACTATTGTACCACACTATAGGGTCTTTGGTAAACATTTAATTTTTCACTGTAATTTAATGTATTCACATTCTTGTTAAGCAGGTGTCTTCCATGGATTGGCTAATGCTTATCTGCTGAAGCACTGTTCTCTTACGGAATGTGCTGGAAGAATTAAGTTTCCATTTCCACCAGGCTGAGGACAAAACCCTAAATCTCAATGAACCCAGTAAGATGAATTCTATTTTGGAAAATTTAGTCATAAAACCAAAGCCCTTGACAGATAAGGATAATTTTGGCCTCCAGATTTTGTTTCATTTCTGCTAGTGATAGGAATTGTTACCTTTCTATTTTTTTACTATGTATTTTGTAAACTGATTATTTTTTGCAACATTGAAGACTCAAAACAACTACATGAAAATAAGCCAGAGTGGGGTGTATCATCCTGCATTTCAGATGATGTAGCCCAAAGTTAGAAAGCTTGAGCTGTTGTTTTCTCAAGATCATTCTGCTAGACAATGCAAAGTCCTTCCATAACCCTAAGACTTTCCATGAATTTGTAATTAACATGTGCTTTACTAATATTCATTTTGCAAGAACAGATATACACCAGATCGATTTGGGTAATACAGTCTTTGACGATGGTAATGATAATAGTACCTATTGGTTACTCTGTGTATTACCATCAATTAAATTTTTTTTAATTGGAGTATAATTGGTTTACAATGTTGTCTTAGTTTCTGCTGTACAACAACGTGAGTCATCTTTATGTATACATATGTCCCTTCCCTCCCACTGTCCCCAGTCACACTCCTCTAGGTCATCACAGGGCACCAAGGCGAGTCTATGTGCTATCAGTTTTATGGAGTAGCTATTTTACGTAGGAACTGTATGAACAGAGTCACACACCCTTACAAATCAGGCAGCAGTCATCTTGGTAAACACCCTTCAAGGGAGCAAGCTGCCTGCTGCTTTGCTCCTTACGGAGGAGTGCGCATCTCTCATCTGTCTGCAGATCATCTTCTCCAAAGCGCATAAATGTATCCCTAGAGCTGTGTATGCTTGGGGCTCGAAAGTCTGATCTTGTATTTAATGTGCTAGGATAATGTTGGCCTGAAGCTCCTTTTCATACCATAAGTAACTTGCACAGAGAAAAGATGATTAACTTTAGTACAATGAATATTGAGATAACAAAATGTTAAATAAATAGGTTACATTATCTCTATTTTATAAGATTGATATATCTATAGAGGTAATTTTCCTCTAGGTCACTGAACAAGCACTTTCTGGAAATCAAATGTCCACCACATCTGTCTTGCTACATCAGTAGACTATATCCAAGTTAACAGCACATGGACTACTTGCAAATATCTAGATTGATTCTGGATATATTCTGGATATAGAATCTCTTTTCTCTCTCTCTCTAACTCCTTTCTCTCCTCCCATGGAATCAGCCTTGGGTTTCTCAAAGGAAGGCATCTAATTTAAAAAGTTTGTATCGGTCTATTGCTGAAGTACTGGGTGAAGCTAGATGTGAATTTCAGACCTTGTCACATATTTAAAAACAATAAACTTACTTCCTTTCTTATCATAGTTAAAGCCTAGAAGGCAGAAAACAGTAGAACTTTCCTGCATTAATGTGAGAGCATTTTTAAACAATTGCATACCTATAACAACTGATGCCCAAACATCTGGCAGCAGAAATGAAAATTAAATCAACTGACATTTACACATACACTGCCGAGCAACAGATGGGGGGAAAGGCTGGATGACTATCTCAACTAATTTTGATAAATTCCAGGAGAAATAAACCCTAATTGTCCATTTATTAAGTCTTCCGAATCATGGGTCTAATGACAGTAATCTTATCTGAAGGTTGGGTGCCACCTGAAGTGTCAAATTGTATCATTTGAAGTTTATACCTTTCTTGGTTCCTTAGTTCTTGGACAGCTTCATTCCTTTTTCCTGAAAAATTTGTTTTGTTTCTCATATCTATTTGAGATTTAGGCATTCGATTCAAGCACTTGATTTAAACAACAATAACCTCTTTAAAAATCACATTATTCCTGCATTCTTATATCTGCATTACTCACCAAGGTAGGGAAGGACATAGTTCTACTGGAAATTTTATTTGAAGAATCCAATGATGATTTTCTCTTAATTTATCTGGCTTATAGCTCTTTACACGTATTTCATTAATCTTTGCAACATTTCTGTGAGGTATGTAAAGGGCAAGTATTATTAGACCCATTTTTCAAGTCTAGAAAAAAGATAAAATGAGATAGAAAATCATTTTCCTAGGACAGCAATCGGAGCCTTGACCAAACCACCTCATATGTGTAGTTGCAGTGTTGCTTTGAAAACTTGATAGATTCACCTGGAAATTATTTCTTAAACTTGTAAGATGAGTTATTAGTGTGTATGTATATATATCTACATCTATATTTATTTTCTGAGGGTAAGAGGAAAGGGAATTGTTTTTACCCATTAAAGTCAGCATTGGAGGGACTTTCCTGGTTGTCCAGTTTTAGGAACCCTCCATGAAATGCAAGGGATGCAGGTTCGATCCCACATCCTTCAGGGCAGCTGAGCCTGTTTGACACAAATTGAGTCTGTGAACCACATGAAAGATCCTGTGGGATGCAGTAAGATCCGACAGGGCCTAATTAATGAATAAATAAATACTTTAAAAAATAAGGATTGGAGTTGAGGTCTATCCTGAGGGCTTTTTCTATAGACCTATATCATTAGAAACACCTCACAAAGTAAAGTGTTTGTTTCCTCTACTCATAGATCTATGTGTTAAATCTGTGAGAAAGAACTACAACACAGAGCTGCTAAATGAACTATGGAAAACCTGACAGTGCCTTTACCTTAGACATTGGCATATTCCGACAGTCTATACTATTCTAGGCTGTGATAGTTTAGGAGTGAATGCCATTTGGACTTAATGCATGTTACAGGGTGTCTAAAATTCAGAACCAGGCAGATCCATCTCCACTGACCCTAAATATGGCCCTAAAGTACATGACTTGAGGAAACTGTATCCCCAAGACTACAGATAGGGGCGTTTTGAAGTGTGCCCATGGTGCATTGGCAATTAAAGAAGTCTAACTAAAAGAACTGTGGATAACTTGATTTGATAACAGTAGGTTGAGCAAAAGTTCTTGTTTAGAAAGGCTATCTTGAAGATATGACTCAAACATTGGAGGAAATAAGGTGAGTGACAGTGGAAGGAATCAAGACGTGAAATCTCTTAAAAATTCATTGACTTTAAATAATTTTGCCTATGTTCCCCATAATTTTTTAAAACCCTTTATGCATTTTATAAAAAATAAAGCCTTGGAGAACTGAGAACTAATGTAGATTAGTCAGTCTCTTGGTCTATGTCATGCTACCCATTACCTTCACCCTAAATGTGTCAGTTTGGAGAAGGCAATGGCACCCCACTCCAGTACTCTTGCCTGGAAAATCCCATGGATGGAGGAGCCTGGTAGGCTGCAGTCCATGGGGTCTCAAAGATTCGGACACAACTGAGTGACTTCACTTTCACTTTTCACTTTCATGCACTGGAGAAGGAAATGGCAACCCACTCCAGTGTTCCTGCCTGGAGAATCCCAGGGACGGGGAGCCTGGTGGGCTGCCATCTATGGGGTCGCACAGAGTCAGACACGACTGAAGCGACTTAGCAGCAGCAGCAGCAGCAAATGTGTCAGTTTGCTCTACTTTTCCTCTCAAAAGCTCATGACACATGAAGACAGAGAATCTTTGGTATACTTTGTTCAGTGTTGAGACAAAATGGAATGTACAGCAACATTAATCTGACAGTTTATGGACACGTATAATGGTTATTATGCTGCATCACTAATTGGATGTGAATGGTTAGCGATTCATGTAGATGGTAGTAATTAGTCTTACTTTTCCAAAGATAAACTGAGCACATTTGGAGCCATCTGTGGAGAAATACAGGGAAAATGTAGAGGTTGGGTAGCACTCTTTGGTCTGAATCTAAAATCCATCCTTTTTTCAATGGACAGCTTATGATCTCGTTTCAGGGCTCCTTCCCACGTCTTTCATCAAAGAATGAGTTCTGGGCAGATAGCTTTTTGTTTGAATTCTGTCTGGGGCACATGTGGGTTGTGTGTTTATGGGAAAGTCCCCCCCACGCCCCAACGTTCCTGAGCTTCAGTTGCCTTCTTTGTGAAGCGTGAATGATAATATTCACTTTGTGGGATTGTAGAGAGTGCACCTAGTAGCAGCTAGCATCATGCCTGGCACATTGAAATTGACAACTAGTTATATTAGAGGTATTCATTCATTTGATTATTACAGTGTATTGTTCACCCTAAATTATTTGTCTTTGAATTTCCAGGGGCTAGCTGAAGCTAGAATATGATGCTCAAAGATAATACTTACCATTATTAATGAGAGTCTACTTTGCTCCATTAGCTATTTGTTTTATTGTTACAGATACAACTTTATTTATCATTTCACTTCTGAGGATTCTACAAAATACACAGAATCCTAATCTATTCTTTAACAGCTTTGAAGCATTTTCTAGCTATGCCTCCCTACTTATTTAGCAAAAAGGATTAAAAAACAACTACCCCTACCCCTGAAATCCCTAAACCATCTACTAATGTGGAATTTTACTATTTTATGGAAGTTAAATCCTAGACATAAAAATGGTAAATGATTTTCTATGCTGTCAGTTGTGCGTTCAGATAACATTTGGTTCTTTCAGCAACTTCCACAGAATTGAAGTTTAGAAGATAAATAGGCAGAAAATCCAGTCAGGGACAATCAGAGATTTCCCTTTCAACTCTGGCTCCCCGTAGTATTATTTTACAGCTAATGTGTACTCTGTCAACTAGGAGTCTGTGCCTTGTGATGCACATCGAAGGATCGATGCGGGGATGGCGGGAGGGCTAGGGGAGGGGGGCGGCTATGGGGAGGAGGAGAACAAGGTCGTGCAGACTGCAGTCCTGAAGCCAGAACATCCTGGGTGGTGTGTCCAAGGTTCCTGTTATGAGCTTAGCATCTAGAGAGTAATATGGTCAAAACTGCCTGAGGGAATAATAGTCTCTATTCTGACCCTGGTATGTGTGTCTGGAGTTCAGACACTCCCTGTTGTAAATAGCTGGAAACCATACCTGGCCCACAGGAGCTGGACTAACAGATGAAGAAAGACTGAACAAGCCAGCATCGTGCTTGTGAACGTAGGGTCTGGAGGGATCCAGACCAGAAAGATCTTTCCTGTCTCCCTTTAAGTACTGTGTAAATTCAAATCTTAGGTGCACTTCTTATAAGATGTATGATCCAGGGCAACGTGTGTAATATCCCTGACTCAGCAGGAAGTGGGTTCCCAAATGTCCTCACTCTCACTAGAAATTGTATTTTCATGGGATGTACATACTTGTTCAATAAAAGGACTAAGGCACCACTTCTTTAGCTTTTGTATGCCTTTGAGTTAACTGGAGATCTTGTAAAATGCAGATTTGGATTCTCTTAAGTCTACAGCACAGATTCTGCATTTCTAATATGCTGGCAGATGATTTTGGTGATACTGGTTAGTGGAGTAAATGTGAATGGCAAGGTTCTAGTTAGTATCTGCTTAATAGTTATCACAAAACAAAATTCTAGTCCAGTGTTTCTCAGAGTTCAGCATGTATCACATCCAACTGGAGGGCTTACTGAAGCACAGATTGCTTGTCCCACCCTCAGGGTTTCTGCATCATGGGGTCTGAATTAGTGCCTGGGAATCTGCATATGTAACAAGGTTCCAAGTGATAATCATACTGCAGTGTGGACCATAAATTGAAAAGCATGGACCTGGACTAGTTCCTCTCTTATTGGAAAATTTTGGTTAACAGTTTGGAAAACCATATTTGGTTTTTCAGCTTTAGGTAGATGATGATCATCAGGAAGTTGTTATTTACTTATTTATTTAATATATTAATTTATTATATTTAATATAATTATATATTTTCATTCAATTGTAAAAAATGTATATGTGGAAAGTTCCTTTGCACCCTTTGTACAGCCTCTTCTAATGGTAACATCTTGTAAAACTGCAGTAAATCACAATCAGGATACCGACATCCATACAATCTATCCAAATGAATTCAGATAGCCTCGGTTTCACTTATCGTCTGTGTGTGAGTGAGTGAGAGAGAGAGGTTAGCTCTATGCAGTTCTAGCACAGGTGTCATTTCTTGCATAATCATCACAGCTAATACATACATGAGCTAATACATCTCACTCACCATAAGAATCTCTCCTGTGTCCAGTTATAATCACTCTTTTACTCAAAACTAGAAC
Organism: Bos javanicus; assembly: GCF_032452875.1. Lineage (NCBI taxonomy): Eukaryota > Metazoa > Chordata > Mammalia > Artiodactyla > Bovidae > Bos > Bos javanicus. The sequence goes on along the minus strand of NC_083885.1, from coordinate 29,616,229 downwards.
ATTTCTTTTAAACATTTTACAAGATTCTAACAAATCAATTTATAATCCACTGCATTAAAAAACACAGCTGCACTCTCAAACCCCTTCATGATGACCCCTTCTTGACCCTGGGAATCTAGAAAAACTGCTGTGGTTGATACTCTTAAGATTTTTATTAATAACAGAAAGGATCCGGGAGACTGTCCTGTCCTTAAAATCTTCACAGAGATTTTTCTCTCTGAAAGTTCCCATGAGGAACTTCAGATCATTCTGAGATATTACTAACAAAGGGTTCTGTTGTCCCAATCTGTATTTGATCTGTGGGCTGATGTGTTTCTTAATTTGAATATTGTTTTTCTCTGGAGAAGCTGCAAATGAAAAAGTTTTATTTTCACACCTGACCAGTCTTGATGGAAAATTTACTTCTTTAGCTAATTTCTCTTCATTCACATTTTATTTAGTCAACAAGAAGTGATGTGGCATCTTAAAAATTATGCCTCTGCCTGGAAGCTCTTAGTTGGATCATCAAATTCAGTAGACATGAATACGTTTCCTTTACTTCTGCAGGTGACGTGGCCAAAAGTTTAGCCACTACATACTTTCTTCCAACTTCCCATAATACTTTCCCTATTTTCGTTACTCTAAGACTTTGTCAACAGCCCCCTCACATCCTTTAGTCTCTCGACATTCTCCCTGGGGCCCTTCAGGCTTTCACCAAGTCTCCCCAATTTATCTAGTTGCTGTCTGCAACCTGGTCCTAAAACCAATGCCACAGGTTTTCAGTTTTCATTACAGTAGCGCCTTATATCCAAACACTAAAATCTGTTCTAATTATCTACTATTACAAAACAAACTATTCCAGAATTTAATGGCATAAAGAAAGCAACAATGAATATTTTACTCACAAATCTGAAATGTGAGCAGTCCTTATCAGAGTCAGCTTGTCTCTGCAGAATGTAACCCCAGCTAGATAGCTTGAACGTGGCTGACCATCCAATTCTAAGACAGTTTACTCATATGGAGGCCACATTGGTTGGTAAATGGCTAACAGGCAGCTTGGGTTCTTTACTGACTAGTGTCTGTGTTTCCCAATAAAGACGGGAAGTGGGAGCTGTTAGCTCTGTAAACTTAAGTCTAGAAATTTCTGCAGTGTCACTTTTTTTATATATACTATTGATTAGTAATAGAACACAGAACATAAACCTCCACCTTCCAATGAGATGCATGTCAACAATTTTGGGGCCGTGTTTTAAACTTACCATACTAACTTGGTTAATTACCACACAAACTAATACTTTTGGTTCCTACAAAAGTAGTATATTAAAAAAGACAGTTAAAATAGTCTGAAACTACTTAAAGTCTTAAAGAATACTATTAATACCATTAAAATCTTTAATATTAAATACTTCCTAAGTCCTCTTAGAGTTGTTTAAGCCCTAAAACTTTAGAGATTATTAAAAGCTGAGAACGTCCATGCAGTTTCCCTGCTACTTCATAAAACCTGTTAGGTATGTTGGTTGTGGTGCTTCATCTTTGGATTAAGTGAAGTCCTTGTTTTAAGACACATCTTGGTAATCTAGCCAGCCATGTGGCCTTGGGATTGTTTCTTGTATCCACAAAGCCTTTTAAAAATTTTTTCTTTAAACAAATAATATTAATAATATGTCTCTTCCAAGGAAACTATGCTTCCCTTGTGGCTCAGCTGGTGAGCTGCAACACAGGAGGCCTGGGTTCGATCCCTGGGTCAGGAAGATCCCCTGGAGAAGGGAATGGCTACCCACTCCAGTATCCTGGCCTGGAGAATTCCATGGACTGTATAGTCCATGGGGTCGCAAAGAGTCAGACACGACTGAGTGACTTTCACTTTCACTTTTCCAAGGAAACTATAAGGATTTTATATTTGAACAGAACTCAGTTTGAGACTCTATGCTGAAATCCAGAAATGTTAGGAGTTCTGAGTTTATCTCTTATAAGTAGTATCGAGGCCTTTTAAAAATAAAATAGTTTAAATGAAGAATTACTTCTTTAGAATACTGCTATTACATATATATGTATGGCTGAGTCCCTTTACTGTTCATCTGAAACTATCACAACATTGTTAACTGGCTATACCCAATAAATGTTATTTTTAATTAAATAAAAATTTAAAAAAAGCTTCTGGGGGACTTCCCTGGCCTTCCAGTGGTTAAGACTCTGCCTTCCAATGCAGGGGGTACAGGTTTAGTCCTGATCAGAAACCAAGATCCCACATGATTCAGGTGTGGTCAAAAATTCAATAAATAAAACTTTAAAAGCTAAAAATAAAAAAAAAAATGAAATGCCAATTATCAATAACAATGGATGGCTATAATATTTTGGACCTCCCTGATGGTACAAACCCAGTGTATTAAAAAGCAGAGACATCACTTAGCCAACAAAGGTCCTTCTAGTCAAAGCTATGGTTTTTCCAGTGGTCATGTATGGATGTGAGGGTTGGACTGTAAAGAAGGCTGAGCATCGAAGAATGGATGCTTTTGAACTGTGGTGTTGGAGAAGACTCTTGAGAGTCCCTTGGACTGCAAGATCAAACCAGTCAATCCTAAAGGAAATCAACCCTGAACATTAATTGAAAGGACTGGTGCTGAAGCTGAAGCTCCAGTACTTTGGCCACCTGATGCAAATAGCTCACTCATTAGAAAAGACCCTGATGCTGGAAATATTGAGGGTGAGAAGAGAAGGGTGCTGAGCCACTGCCCTACTGAGCCAGTGCTCTAGAGCCCATGCTGTGCAACAAGAGAAGCCACCGCAACGGCCTGCACACCACAACTACAGAGAAGTCCCTGCTCAGCACAGCTGGAGAAAGCCCACATCCAGAAACAAAGACCCAGCTCAGATAAATAAATAATCTAAAAAAAGTAATGTATGGCTGTGGTTTTAAACTTGAGAAAACTGTTTCAGGATACAATGATACAAAACGGTATTACCCCAAAACTACATAGATGTCTTATAACCACACTCTTTTGTCAAAACCCTTATTACTCATCACTTCTTCCCTCGCAGTGTGCATGCGATCCTACCTCTGGACCTTTTCTCATTATATTTTTTCTTTCTTTGAACACCCTGTCATTTCCCTACATTTCCAGTTACTACTTTTCTTTCAAGGTTCGGATCAAATGTTACCTTCTTTTGGAAAGTATACATTTTCCTGCAACTACATGGGAGTTCAGAGAAGGCCATGATGATCTAAGTTATAATTATAGTTATTTGTGCATGTGCCTTCCATTCCCACCCAGACTAATGTTCTCAAGGGCAGAGACTACATTTTACACTTTTCTATAAACCTCATGGCTTACAGCATACAAAGTATCACATCATGATTGGCAAATATTCATTCTATGAGTGAATAATCTTAATGGCTACTTTTTGGATACAATTACAGGGTTTTTAAGCACGTGCTTTTAATATGCTGAATACTTTAGAAAGGGGAAAAAAAATCTAACCTCCCAAAATATGGAGGGAAAAAAGGGCACAAAATTCTCACAAATATTCTGAGGTGGGAATACATCAGAAGAGAAATTTCCTAAGGAAATATCCTCCAAGAATACAGCAATTGGTTGTACATTTTAAAGTTAATAACCCAAGCCTGACCCAGCAATTGCACTGCTGGGCATACACACCAAGCAAACCAGAATTCAAAGAGACACATGTACCCCACTGTTCATTGCAGCACTGTTTATAATAGCCAGGACATGGAAGCAACCTAGATGCCCATCAGCAGATGAATGGATAAGAAAGCTGTGGTACATATACACAATGGAGTATTACTCAGCCATTAAAAAGAATACATTTGAATCGGTTCTAATGAGGTGGATGAAACTGAGCCTATTATACAGAGTGAAGTAAGCCAGAAAGAAAAACACCAATACAGTATACTAACGCATATATATGGAATTTAGAAAGATGGTAATGATAACCCTGTATGCGAGACAGCAAAAGAGACACAGATGTATAGAACAGTGTTTTGGACTCTGTGGCGGCGGGGATGATTTGGGAGAATGGCATTGAAACATATATAATATCATATGTGAAACGAATCGCCAGTCCAGGTTCGATGCATGATACAGGGTGCTCGTGGCTGGTGCACTGGGATGACCCAGAGGGATGGGATGGGGAGGGAGGTGGAAGGGGGGTTCAGGATGGGGAACACATGTAAACCCGTGGCAGATTCATGTCAATGTATGGCAAAAATGACTACAATATTGTAAAATAATTAGCTTCCAGTTAAAATAAATACATTTATATTAAAAAAAAAAAACCTAAAGGTAGTTTTTCCTTGTTATCTCAGTCTCAATTATCAAGAAAATGATATTGCTTAATTCTTTTTGCAGTCTGTCAAGTATATCACTATTGTGTGCAAGTCTATCACTAAGAAAATAATTTTGCTTGCTAACTGTCTAGAAATCTGTGGTTAGATACTTCTAGACAATCGTCGTGCTCTCCCTGTAGGATCTTTGCAACAGCTCCTTCCTCTGCCTAGAGTCTGCATCCTCCAGCTGTGGTCATGAGTAACTCCATCCTTAAGTCTTTGCTCAAATAAGTCTGACCTTTACCACCCCCAGTGCCATATCTTCCAGAGTCTGCTTTGTTTTTATTAGCATTTAATCCTTTCTTACATGCTATATAATTTAGTTACTATCGTGTATACTGTTCATGAATTCTTCTCCATGGATAGAATGTCTTATACTGTAAATTGATACCACCTCAACAGCTACCTGATAATTGTTAAGTCTTCAATAAATATTTACTGAATGAATGAATGATTGATTGAGTAAATGAATGAAGGGACAACATGTAGAATGAGTACTAGACTGTTAACATTTATCTTGGCTTAAAGAGCACTGGCTAATACCTAATTCCACTTGATAATTAACTGGTAGTATAACAACATGCTTAATTTCCATAGACATCTTCAAATATTTGAACTGGAAAGTTCACCACAACTCACTGCAATACAATTACCTTTTTGTTTTCATAAAGTGTAATGTGAAGCATGGAGAGAGGAAATATGTTTCCTGCTGTATGCCAACAATTAAACAATGTTATTAAGGGTCCTAGGCTGACCCTGCATTCTAATCTAGAGTTCTTATCACCACACTCTTAACGCAACTGCCCTCTAAACCAACTTTTTACTCTTCTTATTCGCTGTGGTAATTCAGTGTGCCCATTTGGACCCTGTAGCATATTGAGATGGTTAAAACATGATTGGACATTATTTTACCTCAGAGATACAAGTATCGTGTTTCCTTTAAGCCAATATTTTTTTAATCCCTCACACTGATATTTTATTTGTTTGTTTGTTTTGTTTGTTTTTAATGGAGAGAAGGCATAGTGTATTCATGGCAAATTATTTCACCCCAGATACACTTCTAGAGGAAAATCCTCTCTTCTAGTAGATGGCTTTGTAACTCTATTTCTGTAGTGTCTGTATCAAGCTAATATTTAAGGCAAATATCGTCTAACTGTAAGAGATTTGGATGTGCTTTGGAATGAGGCATTCATTAATTCCAAACCCTGTATCATATCAGTGTCTTTTAATTGTTTGACTCAAGGATGTGAGATAGTTTATACCTTTGTTTTGTCATCTGTATAATGGATACTAAAACTAACTGCATAATAAACACTAAACTGAACACATATCATTATTAGCTTCCTTTTTTTCACATCCCTGCTTTTGCCTTCATTTTCTATATTACTCTGAGACTATATTCATTGTTATTCATATGATGAAATGAGTTGTTTTAATTGCCTTAATACATTAGGCAATTAATTCTTTTTAGTCTTGAGCAAATTCCAACAACATCCTGAGACAAAATTATAATGAAGGTTTATGTGCAAGAAATTAAAAGTTATAGAATCTTTTTATTCTCAAGTATAAAAGTTATAGAATTATTTTATCCTCATAGTTGTGAAAAATCACCTGGATAGGCAATACTTGAAATAATAAAATTCTGAATTGCTCTTGTGCACTCAATTAGAAGTAAATATGGCTCTTTGGATCAGAAACTACAGAGTGGAACTCATTAGCAGAGTTTTTGTTTGTTTTTTCAGTAGAGAATTCTGGGAGCAATATCATCATCAGTCAAATAGTAAGATGTTAGAGGGGGGAAATCCTCAAATTCTATATAAACAAATCAGAGTCAACTTGCATACAGGAAAGACAGCAATTTGTGGTGCTGTGAATGCATGACCTGTAATTTCAATGGAGCAACCAGATGAGTTGGAAAATTATTACAACAATTCCTAATATAGTTTCACTGAGTCAGCTCTGAAGATAACTTTTACTAAATAAATTCAAAATAAAGAGCTAACATAAATAAGTTAACATGAGTCAGAAAATGCAATGCAATCTTTGCTTTGATTTAAAGATTAGAGCAGATATTAAACCTACCCCCCATCCAGCATCTGGTACTCTGCTTGCCTTTCCCACAGCCTCATTCTATGATCAGGTACTTGCAGTGGTCAGAAACTCACTACCTTGGGGGACGGATGGGGTTTTTCTCTTGAGCAGCTGTGTTGGAAAGCACTTTAATCTTGGAGTGAGCCAAAATGTGCCTCAAGGTATAAACAAGTCTTAGTCGCTTCCCCTTTAGCCTAGACTACAAAGTGTCTTGAAAAAATTGTTTATATGACATGGTTTAAGTACCCTGGAAAAATGGCTGAGGAGAAAAATGAACTTGTAGAATTATGCATGGAGGTGACAATACCTCAGAGGAAGTTGAGTCAGTAAGGCGGTAATTAGAAAGTTCGGAGCAAATTACAACAGAAACCAAAAACATGGCCTAACTTAAAATTCTGCAATTTGCTTAGTATTTTCGACTGAGCAACTTTCATTTTGGCCTTCCCTGATAGCTCAGCTGGTAAAGAATCCACCTGCAATGCAGGAGATCTGGGTTCAATCCCTGGGTCGGGAAGATCCCTCGGAGAAGGGAATGGCTGCCCACTCCAGTATTCTGGCCTGGAGAATTCCATGGACTGTTTAGTCCATGAGGTTGCAAAGACACAACTGAGTAGTTTTCACTTTCATATATAATTTCATTCAGTCCTCTCAATAACCCTCAGATAGGTATTATCTTGACGTTAGGTTGACCTCTTATGTACCAGTGATCGTTCTATATGCTGAATACAACAGTGAACCAAAAAGTACCATCCAGGTAGAATTAAGATTCTATTAATGATAACCAGGGTTTGCCAAATGATAATACCTGCTTACCAGTTGGCTTAACCCTGATGCTGGGAAAAATTGAAGGCAGGAGGAGAAGGGGATGACAGAGGATGCGATGGTTGGATGTCATCACCAACTCAATGGACATGAGTCTGAGCAAACTCTGGGAAATGGTGATGGAAAAGGAAGCCTGGCATGCTGCAGTCCATGGGGTTGCAGAGTCAGACATAACTTTGTGGCTGAACAACAACAAAGTTGCCTTAAAGTCTGAATTTCTACTGCCAGATCCTAGGACGTGTTTGTTGTTGTTGTTCCTAGAACCAAATCTTCACTAGAATACATAAAAATGAAACAAATATTAATGTTCTCTTCTGAACCGTCATAAAATTCATGGTATAGACAGAGTAAGGTTTTTAAATGAAGGAGGGATTTTCTAACTATGGTTCTTATTATACTGAATGTGATCAAAGTTCTGAAATCCAAGACTTTTGTGGTGTCCAGTGGTTAAGAATCCACCTGCCAATGCAGGGGACACCAGTTGGATCCCTGGTCAAGGAAGAGCCACATGCTGCAGAGCAACCAATCCCGTGTGCCATAACTACTGAAGCCCACACATTCTAGAACCCATGCTCTGCAACGAGAAGCCACCACAATGAGACACCTACAAACTGCAACTAGAGAGTAGCCCCCATTTGCCACAGCTAGAAAAAGTCCTTCCACAGTAACGGCCCAGCACAGCCAAAACTAAATAAATACCTCTGAAATCCGTTTGGATTATTTTTTTCCTAATAAAAGTTTCTGGGATCCAATTAGGGCATCCTCGGTGGCACCAATTGTAAAGAACTCTCCTGCCAATGCAGGAGACATAAGAGACATGGGTTCAATCCCTGGGTCAGGAAGATCCCGTGGAGGAGGGCATGGCAAGCCACTCCAGCATTCTTGCAGAGAATCCCCATGGACAGAGGAGCCTGACAGTCTACAGTCCATGAGGTTGCAAAGAGTAGGACATGACTGAAGCAACTTCCTACACACATATGCACAGGCTCCAGTCAAACACATCAAGTCAAATTTTACCAAATGTTCTGAAATCCATGAGAATTTGAGAAAAACTGCCTAAGTTTTTATTTTAGATGTTTCAAATGAAGTGAATTTAGTACCCTCTTTTAGTATTTGTCAGTTATGGCTTCAATAGCCAGAATTCAATAAAATCATTTGTTTCCTCCATAAAAGAAAATTAAAAAGAAAATCGCATTCCTCCAGGACCCCTCACCCCCCTGCCAATAGGCAGTACCCTCTTCAGAGCATCAGTTGGCAGAAGTACTGAAGGATGTACTTGAGCTGGGACCTTTGGAAGCCGTTAACTCTGTGATCATCTCTAGTGGCCAGCAGGCCTCTGCTAAGAGTAGATATAGTTTTCCAGGAATCATCAAGAAAAAGGAGTCAGTCTCATTTCATTTCCATATTGAGGATGAATGCTCAGGGTCAAATTATTAGATTTTTAATTAAAGAAAGGAGAGAATTGATTGTTCAGATAAGAAAATAGAGAAAGGAGGTTAACACATCAATAAACTTGATATTAGAGTGCTGTATATATACGTACCAAGTGAAAAGTTGAGTACTAACATTTGTATCTTTTATTTTACCTGGTTTTATTTTGGTTCATAGTCTTCATCTACACCTGAGAGTCTCCACCCCTACCCTCATTTATGTGTGAATATAATAACCCATGTTTTTGTTTGTGTGTCTTTTCTATTTGGTATCTCCTGTCCTAAAAGAGTATCTGGCACCCAGTAAGTATAAGGTCAATATTTGTTGGTTGAATCTAGAAAAAAACAGTACTGAAGGACTTATTTGAAGGGCAGGGATAGAGACGCAGAAGTAGAGAATGAACCTGCAGACACAGTGGGGGAAGGAGAGGGTGGGATGCAGCCCTGACATATATACACTACCATGTGTGAAATAGAACTCTAGTGGGAAGCTACTAGCAGCACAGGGAGCTCAGCTGGGGTTCTGTGATAATCTAGAGGGGTGGATGGGCATGGGGCGGGAGACAGGCTCAAGAGGGAGGGGATCTATGTATAGATATAGCTGATTCACTTTGTTGTACAGCAGAAACCAACATGACATTGTTAAGCAATCATCCTTCAATTAAAGGTTTTTTTTTTTTTTATGAGAAAAGCACAGAAGTTTAAAATTATTAACTTGTTAAATGCTTATGAGAGGAAATAATCATATTACTTTAGCTGTAGAGTTGTATAGAGATAAAAGCATGGTGCCTGAATGTAAGCGTTCAATAAATAGCAAACAGTTTCTTAAGATGATGATGGCACTCTGATATATCTGATATAGATTATTCTGGAGTAGGCTTTGGGTTTCCAAATAGGAATTGACTATCAGTTTGATTATACTGCTGCTGCTGCTGCTAAGTCGCTTCAGTCCTGTCTGACTCTCTGTGACCCCATAGACAGCAGCTCTGCCATCCCTGAGATTCTCCAGGCAAGAACACTGGAATGGGTTGCCATTTCCTTCTCCAATGCATAAAAGTAAAAAGTGAAACTGAAGTCGCTCATTCGTGTCTGACTCTTCGAGACCCCCTGGACTGCAGCCTACCAGGCTCCTCCATCCATGGGATTTTCCAGGCAAGAGTACTAGAGTGGGTTGCCATTGCCTTCTCCTTGATTGTACTAAGACTTATATAGAGAATACTCAAAGCTTGGACCCCAAGCATACAGTTTTCCATGTCACCTAATGGAGCTCAGAAAGAAGTTAACTAAAGTGGTTCATTCTCCACTGATGGTTCTAGTATCTTGATGGAGAAAACAGACCTCAAAATGATTAATGTTATAGAGGAATGTGCCCATATATGGGCGTAAGTTACTGTTTACACAAATGACTAATCAAAGATCCACCCCAATAACGCTAGGCCATGTCAGGAACAGACTACCACAAGCAAGTATCTTATTTACAACAGCAATAGTGCACGTGCCAACAACAGAACTTAGCATTTCGCTGGCAGTGGTTTTCTCTTGCATCCTTTTTTTTCCTGGTGTATTAAGGAAAAATTACTTTTCATTTTTGTTTCTGACCTTATTTTTTTTAGAAAGTATTTTGGTAGCATACAGGGCTTTGTGTCATTCTCCATAAATTTAGTTCAACAAACAAAAAACAGACAGATCCAGTTGTTTTTCTTTTTCACCATTATTTGCAAGTATTTTCCTAACAACATTGAAGATTTCAATACTGGCCTGTGTTTTCTCTCTTGCAATGTTTGGAAGTAAGCTTGATACTTGGTGTCCCTTTCAGCATCTCTGTTGCTCTACATTGCAAATTTGCATGATAGATTTACTGGGTCCGGGAAGAGTTTATTAACCTTCCTCTAACAGAGTAAGTCGTTTTAAAGTTTTTACATTTAGCACCTAACTTTTATCTATAACAAGAAACAGAGAGAGGGAGGGAGAGAAAGATTGGTTTATAGAAATTCTGAGATGCACAACACCATTATATACAGGTGTTCTGCATTGCTTCTCCAAATACAGTTATAAAAAACACATCATGCTTCCTATTACTTATTGATTCACATATTTCACCCAATATATCTTTTTAAGTTTTATTAAAAGAATACATGATATTCTGTCTAGTTGCCTTTCTAATATATATTGATAAATGATTTTGTGGCTGTAAAGGCAGCCGGAGGAAGTATCAATATATGGATGTAATTATGTATGTCTATGTTTACATTCACATCTATTCAAACTATTTAATGTTAACATCTGGGAATAAATCAACATCATCTATTTTATTATCATCTACTTGACAGTGAGGTGGTGGGTCACTGTAGTCATTTTACCATCTCTGCTCATCATTTATCTTGAATTATGTATTTGTTTTTGTAACTCAGTGTGTTTTATATATCTTGGTCCACTGTCAAAATAAATGCATAATTTATTGTGACCAAAGCACAGACTGAGGAAAAGAATCTCAGGAGACTGTTCTGGCTTTGTTGTCAAAGCATTAACCAAAGATAACACAATCTTAATTGCCATACCTGAATCTTGCAAGGCACTAACTCATGGAGGATTAGGGTCATTTTATAGTGATATTCTGTCCATTGTTCCACAAGTACGGGGAGATTTATAGTTTGATTTTCTTGGGGAAACAATGAACCTATTATACCACAATGGGATGGGAGAAAATTATGTCTTTTTCTTTTGTATCTGATGGTAGCTTATACCTGACTAATTTTCAGCACTGAGAAACTACAAAATTAGAGGAAAAGAAGGTATTCAAAGGTAATCAGTACTTAAGCCAAAATACCATAAAGAAAGGAAACAAATTGAAGTGACTCAGCTTAGCACTGCCTATTTCCTTCCGGGCTTTAACTGATTCAACTCACAGAGCATAGAAACCATGTAGAAATCAGTGACTTGGAGTTTACCAGTGTCTCGTGGGACTGTGGAGACAATTGTAGTTCAGGGCTACCAAAGTGTCCAGAAATGGAGAGACCAAGTCTACAGCAAGGAGGCATTTGAAAAGAAGATTTCAGAGCATTATGGGTGGTTTTCTCCCATGATGCATTTAACAAATCTTAACACGTACAGGAGTAAAGGGATTTCAAACCTATCAGCGAGTGTGCTAAGAGGCTAAAAAGCTAAAATAAAAATTGTAGCTTAACAGAAAGAGTAATCTCTAGAACTAAGGGAAAACTAGAAGTTAAATTAGCCCTCATAAATTCTGAATTCCAGCCTAAGAGTATCGAGGTGATCTATCTATCCATAAAGACCTTCCTGTGAGGAAAAAAAATCAACTCTATCTGAAGGAATAGAACACATTTTCATATCTAATTTCCAGAATTAAAACCTAGATCCAGGAAAGGGGTAATAAAATGGCATAAATAATGCATTATAAACGTCCTTGCATTGTACATAGAATGTTTGAGGCATTACTTCAAAGCATGTTCTAATAAGTCAGTGACACAAATATAAATATGATATTTAAGGTTACCACTAAAATAATGTTAATAGAAGACTATATAGTAAATAGGTTAAACCCTCTTTTCTTTTTTTGAATTCGTAAGTTTTAATTATTTCATTTCCCCCTTTAGCTTATTAGTTGGAGCAAATAAAAAATTAAAACTTACGAATCAAAAAAAAAAAATATAGAAAAGTAAAATGAGAAAGAACTGATGAAGAAAACTTTAAGTGCAATTCCCAGGTGGCTCAGTGGTAAAGAATCTGCCTGCAAATGCAGGAAATGAGGGTTTGATCCCTGGGTCAGGAAGATCCTCTGGAGAAGGAAATGGCAACCCATTTCAGTATTCTTGCCTGGAAAATCCTGACAGAGGAGCCTGGTGGGCTACGGTGCATGGGGTCACAAAAGAGTTGGACATGACTTAGCAACTAAACAGCAATGACAACAAGAAATTAAAACCCAGATATAAAATCACAGTAATGAAATACTCCAGGCAAGAATACTGAAGGGGAGCCATTCCCTTCTCCAAGGATCTTTCCAATCCAGGGATCAAACCCGGTTCTTCTGCATTGCAGACAAATATTTTACTGTCTGAGCCACCAGGGAAGATGCCTATAAATAAACTACACACTTCAGTTAAAAGACATTCTTTGTCAGAGTGGGGAAAAAAGCATCAATTTTCAAATCTTTTTTTTTTTTTTAATCATAAAGTGAAAGTGTTAGTTGCTCAGTCATGTCTGACTCTTTGCAACCCCGTAGACTGTAGCCTGCAAGGCTCATCTATCCATGGGATTTTCCAGGCAAAAACAGTGGAGTGAGTTGTCATCCCCTTCTCCAGGGGATTTTCCCGATCCAGGAATCAAACCTGGGTCTCAGCATTGCAGGCAGATTCTTTACCATCTGAGCCACCAGGGAAGCTCTTTTTATCAGAAACGAACCTCAAGTATAAGAACACATAAAGACAAATGATTGTAAAAAGATCTATGCAAATTAAAACCGAAATAGTTCACCTATAGACTAAGGAGAAAGAAATATTACCAAAGATAAAGAGACATTTTTCATAACGATAAATAATTAAATTCAACAGGAAGATATAAAAATTCTGAAGTTATGTATACATAATAATAAGATGTTTGCCAAGTACATAAAGCAAAAAAAAAAAAAATGACATATACAAATGATGAAATAGACAAGTCAACACTTGTAAATGAAAATTTTATCCTACAACTCTCTACCAATCAAACAAGTAAACAAGAAATTACTAAGGATAGAAAGTATTTGAATATCATGATTAGTGAACTTGTCCAGTTGAAATGTATATAAACACTGCTCTTGAAAATTATAAAAATATGATAACTGCCAAACACACTTGAAACATTTACCCAACATAGCCAAAATTAGGCCATAAATCAAGTCTCAGGACTCCAAGCAGAGTACACTTTCTTAACACAGTGGAATTAAGCTAGAAATAAATAACAAAAAGCTCTGTCTGAAATTATCCGAAGTACTGGAAATTAAGCCATGCATCTCTAAATGACTGGAAAACAGAATAAAATCACAAAGAGAATTAGCACATTTGAAAAATGAATGATAAGAAAATAATGACATGACAAAACTTGTGAAACACAGCTAACACAGTGCCTAGAGAGAAATTAGCCTTAAATGTCTATATTAAAAAAGAAGAAATGCTCAAAATCAATTATCTAAGCATCCACTTCAAAAAGGCTGAAAGTGAACAGAAAATTAAAAACCAGTAGTGAGGTGAAGATAAATACAGGGTAGAATGTAATGAAATTGAATACAAATATACAGTCCTGAAATTCAACAAAGTCAAAAACTGTTTATTTGCAAAGGTAAATAAAGCTGATAAAATCTTGCAAGAAAAAATAGTAAAGGTACAAGTAGCCAATATCAGAAATGCCACGGAATTCTCTGCTGGTTCAATGGTTAGAACTCAGCATTTCCACTGCATGCTGCTGCTGCTAAGTCACCTCAGTCGTGTCCGACTCTGTGTGACCCCATAGACGGCAGCCCACCAGGCTTCCCGTCCTGGATTATCCAGGCAAGAACACTGGAGTGGGTTGCCATTTCCTTCTCCACTGCATGAAAGTGAAAAGTGAAAGTGAAGTCGCTCAGTCGTCACCGACTCTTAGCGACCCCACTGACTGCAGCCCACCAGGCTCCTCCGCCCATGGGATTTTCCAGGCAAGAGTACTGGAGTGGGGTGCCATCGCCTTGGGGCATAGAAAAAAATGGCAAAGGGGACTTCATTATAGATTCTACAGATATTAAAAAATAACTGAACATTATTAATATAGGTATGGAATAAGGATTAAAATATATATGAGATGGACTAATAAGTTGAAAAATATGTTTGGTGCAAACTGGCATATGTAAGAAAAAGAAAAATATGTCTATCATTTTCTCAACTGAATCCATAATTACTAACTTAACATATGACTCATCATGCCCAAATGAACCTGACACAAACTTTATCAGAGAAAAGTAAAAGAGGGAGCATTTTCCACTTTATGTCATAAAGCCAGCATAATCTTAATGCTAAAATTGACAAGAGTATTATAAGAAAATAGAATTAATAGCCTGCTTCTCATATACATATTAGCATATGCTAGTTACATGTTAGCAAATCAAAACCACTAAATATAATATTACACAGGAATACAAGGACCGATGATAACTTTTGAAAATCTATTAATGTGAATTAAAGTACTGAGGGAAGAGAAGAGAAAACATATGATCATTCTCAACAGATGTAGAAAATGTTATATATTCATCTCTTGTTCATGAAAAAGCTCTTTGCACACTAGAAATAGAAGAGAACTTAATCTGATAAAGGATAGCTACAGAAAACAAACAGCATATACCAGACCTAATGGGCAATATATGGAAAGCTTTCTTCCTGAGATTGGAAATGAGAAATTAAAATATAAATGTTGGAAAGGAAGAAATAAAGTTGTCACTATTCAGAGACAACATGATTGAGTACATAAAAATGAAAAAATCAAAATTAAACTATTACAAATAATAAGCAAAATTTGCATGCTTGTTAGAGTTTGAAAATAAAAATATGATTTAAAATAACACCACCACCAGTCAGAAAATAAAGATACTACTTATAATAGTAAAAAGACTTCAACTAAATAATGAAAAAACCTAATGAATGAAGTATATGACTTCTAAACAGAAAACTACAGAACATTACGGAGAGAAATTATGTTCAGTCGCTTCGGTCATGTCCAACTCTTTGAGACTCTATGGACTGTAGCCATCCAGACTCCTCTGTCCATGGGGATTCTCCAGGCAAGAATACTGGAGTGGGTTGCCGTGCTGTCCTACAGGGGATCTTCCTGACATAGGGATCAAACCCGTGTCTCTTACATCTTCTGCATTTGCAGGCAGGTTCTTTACCACTAAGCCACCTGGGAAACTGATCTAAATAAATGAAATATAACATACTTCATGATTTGGAGATTCAAATGTAAAAGATGTCAATCCTCTTTAAATTTATTGGTAGACTCTTTGCAATATCAATCAATATTCCAGCAGCTGTGTATGTGTGTATATGTGTGTGTGCATGCCCACAGTTTGGCAAATAACACTAAAATTTGTAAAATAAAAAGTAAAGGGAAAAACAATGAAGAAAATATTTTAAAAGAAAAATTGTTGAGCTTATTATATTCATAACAACTATATAAGATGTATTATAAAGAGTTAATAAAAGAGGATTGTATGAGCATAAAGATACAAAAAGATACAAAGAGAAAAGAGAATTCCAGGAACAAGTCTGTACAAAAATACTCAACCGATTTATGATAAAGATATGGCAGATGAACTTACAATGATGTTGATTGTGAACTGGGTATACATGAGTGGATAAAATTGAACCTTGGCCTTTAACTCAGACCACCAATTTTAGTAATCTTCAGAGACATCAGAGATATAAATGTGAGAAAAGTTGTATCTTCTAAAAAATAATAACTTTCAAATTCTTGGTTATTTGCATAATTTGCATTAATTACTTGCATAATTAATGAATATATTGCAAAAAGTATTAAAGTTAATAGGAATGAAGACTGATGAATTCAACTTTATTAATTAAGAATTTATGCTCATCAAAAGTTACTATTAAGAGTGAAAAAGTAACCCAAAGACTAGGCAAGGCTATTGTGATACTCATATCTAGCAAAGGACACATATCCTTAATATATAGTATGGCTATCTATTAGAAAAACAAAGACAACCCAGTTAAAACATGACAAAAAGTGGAACAGATCATTCACAAAAGAATATATCCAAGTGACCAGTAAGCATAATATGTCTTTAACATCAAATCATCAAGATATTAATATTAAAATACGAGGAAACTAAAATATAACTATATGTCTCTGCAATGGTTAAAATTAAAAATATAATAAATAATTGACTTTTCCAAGTGTCCTAAAGACATGCAGCAGCTTGAACTTCTATGTATTGCTAGTCGGAGTGTAAATTGGCACACCCACATTAGAAAAATATTTGGAAGCTTATGCTAAACTTGAAAGGGACCATGTTCTATAATATTCCACTCTATTCTTTAGTACGTTACATACTGGAATCCATGTATTTGTGCATCAACAGAAATACACAAAATATTTATAGCAGCACATTTCAGAAGAGCATGAAACTAAAACACACCAAATATCCACCAGTAAGAGGATAAATGAATAAGCTGTGGTATATGTATACAATGAAATTCTTTTCCAAAGAATGAAAAAGAGTGAACTGCAACTGCCTACAATCTCATGAATGAATTTGCAAATAGTATATTGAGCTAAAGAAGTCAGATACAAAAGTGTGTACTTTATAATGTTCTGAAGAAGGCAAACTAATATAATGTTCAGAAACAGAGTAGGACTTCTCTGTTGGTCCATTGGTTAAGAATCTGACTGCCAATGCAGGGGACATGGGTTCAGTTCCTGGTCTGGGAAGATCCTACGCGCCCCACAACTACTAAGCCCACACACTCGAGGCCACGAGCTGCAACTACATAAGCTTGCATGCTCAGAGCCAATGCTCCACAGCAAGAGAGGCCAACACAGTAAGTCCATGCACTGTGACTGGAGAGTAGACCTAACTCCCCCTGCAACTAGAGAAAGCCTGCACACAGTGACATAGACCCAGGGCAGCCAAAATAATAATAATAACAATACATTTTAAAAAGAAACAGAACAGAGGTTACCTTGAAGGGCATAATGACCTAGAAGGGGTACATGGAACCTTTTGGGATGCTAGTTATGCTGGATATCTTGATCTGAGTGATGGTTATATGGGGTATGTTCATCTTACAAAAATACACTGGAATAAAATCTTGAGATTTATACAGTTTATTGTTTTCATGGCTTACTTCAAGTACAAAAGTTGATCTCACACTAAAAATGTAAGGAAATTACCCAAAAAATTAACACGTATATTTCTAAAGATAAATTGACTAACAAAAATTTAATGTTAATGGAATCATCACATCTTTCTTTGATATTATTAGTTTATTAGGATAGTGTATTGTTTGGGAAACAGTCCATCTTAAAAGTATGGTATTGTAAGATTGTCTTTTACAAGTGCTATGCTAAAAGAGAGCCTGTGGGGAATTGCTTTTGTTTGTTTCTGTGTGTGTCTTTTTTACTTATTGATGACACTGCTCTGGACTAATATTTCAGCTTTACCACTTCCTGGCTTTGACTAATATGGGCAAGTTGACTAAAGTCCACATGATTTCTAGGCACACTGGATGTTCACAGATGGATATTTCTTTACTACTTGCTCTGATATGTGAGTTATATAAATTTAAGTCTTAGATACCCTGAAGGCAAATTCCCACTTAAGAAAATAATGTCTTCATGGTAACCCAACAAACCTCAAAGAGATAGTACATAACAGATCATGCAACACATGCTGGGTAGTTTACAATAGTGGTTTTCTTCTCTGATAAAACGTGTGTGTTTATGTGTGCATGTACAATTGTTACTGTAAGCTGCTGTTGAATGAGCATTTAAACTGAATATTAGATAAATCTATATTCCTCTGAAAGTGTGAGTCTCCATTATTAAGGTTCTAATATATAAAGGATTTAAATTGAATTGCATTGTGAGAATAATCCCAAGAAATTCAGTTCCAATAATTTTGAACCAATCCTATTTGAAATAATAAGGGAAGAAAAAAAACACTGAAGATTTAGTAATGGAAGCATAATGCAATTTTTGTTGCCAGAGTAGAATTAGAGACTTTGCAAAGACTTAGATTACTAAAGGAGATGTAAGGAATAATAAACTCATTACAAAACTTTGATTCCTCTCCTCTTATAGTATGAAAAAAGATGAGATGTATAAGAAGGATTTAAACATGTACTTAGGGCTGTGAAAGGAGGGAGTCGATATTTTCCAGCTACAAATTCAGCAAGAGTAGTACACAGTAAAAAAGAGAGGTGTACATAAAACAAACATATAAAATGCGTGTGCATATGCACACACAACACAAAATAATATAGACAACAAAAAGAAACAAACTGATAAGCAGACATAAAGCGTTAAAAGTATCTTGGGAAGCACATTAGTGTACATTGAAGTTGAACTCATGTTGTACACATGAAGTTTATATAATGTTATAAGCCAGTGTTATCTTAATCTTTAAAAATACCCAGAAATCATAAAAGATGAATCACTGGTTTATGTAAATCTAACTTAGAATTCTAGAAGGAGACTTATTATCAAAAAAAAAAAAAAAAGGTCTGGTTGGTATGGTACTGGCACAGAACAGAAATATAGACCAATGGAACAAGACAGAAAGCCCAGAGATAAACCCACACACAGATGGGTACCTTGTCTTTGAAAGGAGGCAAAAATATACAATGGCAAAGATAGTCTATTTAATGTGTTGCTGGGAAAACTGGACAGCTCTGTGCAAAAGAATGAAATTAGAACACTTCCTAACACCCTACACAAAAATAAAACTCAAAATGCATTAAAGAGCTAAATATAAGCCCAGAAACCATAAAGCTCATAGAAGAAAACATAGGCAGAACACTCTATGACATAAATCATGACAAGATCCTCTATGACCCATCTCCTAGAGTAATAGAAGTAAAAACAAAAATTAACCAGTGGGACCTAATTAAGCATACGTTTTTGCATAGCAAAGGAAACTATGAATAAGGTGAAAGACAACCATCAGAATGGGAGAAAATAATATCAAATGAAACATGAAAGTGAACCTGACAGAGGATTCATCTCAAAAATATACAAGCAGCTCAATGCCAGAAAAACAAACAACACAATAAAAAAAGTGGGCAAAAGACCAAAGCAGACATTGCTCCAAAGAAGACATACACATGGCTAATAAATGTGAAAAAATGCTCAACATCTTTCATTATTAGAGAAATACAAATCAAAACTACAATGAGATATCACCTGATACCAGTCAGAATGGCCATCATAAAGAAATCTACAAACAATACATGCTGGAGAGGGTGTGGAGAAAAGGGAACCCTCTTGCACTGTTGGTGATAATGTAAATTGATGAAGCTGCTATGGAAGATAGTATGGGGATTCCTTAAAATACTAGGAATAAAACTACCATATGGCCCAGCAATCCCACTCTGAGGCATATACCCTGAGGAAACCAAAATTGAAAAAGACACATGTAACCCAATGTTCACTGCAGAACTGTTTACAATAGCCAAGGCCCGGAAGCAACCTAGATGTCCATCAACAGCTGAATGGATAAAGCAGCTGTTGTACATATACACAATGGAATATTACTCAGCCATAAAAAGGAACACATTTGAGTCAGTTCTAATGAGGTGGATGAACCTAGAACCTATTACAAGAGAAAAAAATATCATATATTAACACATATAAATGGAATCTAGAAAGATGGTATGGATGAACCTATTTATAGGGCAGCAGTGGAAACACAGACATAGAGAACAGACTTATGGACATGGAGGTTGGGCAGAGGGGAAGGAGAGGGTGGGTTGTAAGGAGAGAGTAACACAGAGAGTAACACAGTAACCCAGGTTGTTTTACATAACCATATGTAAATTAGAGAGCCAATGGAAATTTGTTGTGTGACTCAGGGAACTCAAACCAAGGCTCTCTAACAACCTAGAGGGGTGGAATGTGGAAGGAAGTGGGAGGGAGGTTCAAGAAGGAGGGGACATATGTATACCTATGGTTGATTCATGTTGATGTTTGTCAGAAACCAACACAATATTGTAAAGAAATTATCCTTCAACTAAAAATAAATAATTTTAAAAAAAGATCTTGGGAAAAAGTTTGGCAAATAATGCATATTTATAAATTTTACGTTGAAGTAAAATGTTAATGATAATAAGACTATTAAAAGTAGGCAGTATTATATAACCCCTGGAGGAGGGCATGGAAACCCACTCTAGTATTCTTGCCTGGAGAATCCCCATGGACAGAGGGTCCTTGGGGTCACAGAGTCAGACATGACTGAGCGACTAAGTGCACAGCAGCATAGTATTATATAACATATTAGTATAAAAATGGAAAATGTAACAGTTCTGTTCCCGTTAGTACTAATTTTTCATTTATAAACTGCCATTAAGATTGCCTTTATATAGAATGTGACTGTTAAAGTTTTACATTTCATAGACTCATAGTATCTGAGAGGTTCATAACATCAGTCCTTACTTTAATGGCTCTAAAAATTTTTCCATAGAACTTCACCACCATAAATGTGCCTACCGTACTCTTTAGGACTTCAACTCTTGTGAGCCGAAATAAGGACACTGAAGGTTCATTATAGAGTGTAGGAGAAGGTGGAGCGAGGGCTTGCCAAGGACTCCAGTACATGGAGGTTCACTTAAGATGAATGTAATAAATAAGAGACTTACACATTTTCTCCCGTTTTAGAGAACATTTGAAAATGCTGGGACCAAACAGCATGCGTTTTCACAGTCAGTAGGGAGCACAGACAGGGGTCAGTGAGGACTTGAACTAAAGTCACCATTTAAGAGCTGTTTTCTCTGGAGAGTTTAAGGCATTTTCAAATATGTCTAACTCCACAAAATTCACAGTGAGAGAAAGCATTTCCCCACCTTTCTTCTGAGAGTTACTACTTGGTTCATACTACTTGGTTCATACTTGGTTCAAAAGCTATACCTTACAAGCTTTGTTTATTTGATACCAAAGCCACCATCTGATTAAAGTTCTCATTTAGTTGGAAACTGTTCTAAATATGAAGGTGATTTTAAGGAATAAAACAGAATGACTCCTCTTTACAGCCTGGTTTGCTGGAATTTTCACAATAACATAATCAAAAATTGTAAAAATTCTGGTGATCAACTGGTTCTCTTGATGCTGAAATTTCTTGGTATTTATTTGAGGGAAATAATAGATTGTGTTTTAACTGATGCATTAATACAGTTGCTATGATAGTGAAAGGGTAATGCATAAAAATAATACTGTAAAGAGAAAAACCTATCAAAAATATCCCCAACAGAATATTGAGTAGAGTTTCCTGGGCTTATTAGGTCCTTATTAGTTATCTATTTTATATAAAGCATTATGTATATGTCAGACCCAATCTCCCAATTTATTCCTTTCCCCTTTTACCCCCCTGATGACCATAAGATTGTTTTCTACATCTGTGAGTCTATTTCTGTTTTGTAAATAAGTTCATCTATACCATTTGTAATTAGATTCCACATATAAGTGATATATTTGTCCAATAAAAATTTAAAAAAAATCCCCAACAGCTTTTCTATCCTGCTGGTGTCCACTGGTTAATTATATTTCACCTCGTTTCTATGCTGTTTAATAATATATGGATTAATGAACCATGACTAATGATTTAGAAATAATCACACTATTTATGGATAAAATATGCATCAAAAACTTTTTTTCCTTAGTCACCAGAGAGCCTAAATTCACTATTGAAATTATTTTCCAAACTCTTTTTGGAAACTTCCATCAGTTTTATTTTAAATTTCCTAAGATGCTATGTTTTGTATCATATATTCAATTCAAATCATCCTATTTTATAAACTTCCACCATCCTCTCATCCCTATTCAATTATAAATTCTCTTATTTTGCATTCCCCCTGTTGACTGTAATTTACTGCTCAAGCCTTCCACCCTTCTACTCGTGGAAGGCTCAAGAATTATTTATTGAGCCCACCAGTATATCTAAATTTGTCAAATTATTTTTTCTCTCTTATAGCCTGAAAAGGAGAGGTTGTTTATTTCAGTCAATGCCTGCAAAAACAGCAGCTTGTGGAAACTAGTTAGAAGCAAATTCCCAAGTAACGTAGACTTGGCAGTATTCCATTACCTTTGATTATAAAAGGGCAAAATTAATGGGCAATTCATGAGGCTATGTGACAGAGAGGTGACAGAAAGTCACTAAGATTCACATGGTAGAAGTCAAGGAATTGTTTATACCAGGTGCCATTTCAGCCTTTTTCCATCATTTGTGAAAAGAGTTGACTTTTGTGGCCAATTGAAATGCGCTTTTCCTTCCAGACCACTTTGTCACTCTCCTGTGTTTAGAAAATTAATCTTTAATGAATGCTAATCAAGTTTCTAATTATAATATCTTTATATTTAATGTTTGTGTATCAGATGAAAGGCAAACATTTGGGGGCCAGTCACAAAGGACATGAATAATTTCCTCAGAAGCATATCTAATTAATTTTATTGCTCTATAATATCTTTAAAATTTGAACTCCCATCATTTCATTAATTTAGATAAAAGTGAATCTTCAGCATGTAAATATGACACTTGTGTCGAAAATTATGATAAGATGAAATAATTTCAATCATGCACGTTCATCTAATATAGATAATGATAACACATTTGGGGATATTTGGGGGATATATAGCACTAGTTCATTGTTATATTTTATTGGGGCTTCCCAGACAGCTCAGTGGTAAAGAATCTGCCTGCAATGCAGGGGCTGCAGGAAACGTGTGTTCGATCCCTGAGTCAGGAAGATCCCCTGGAGGATGGCATGGTAACCCACTCCAGTATTCTTGCCTGGGAAATCCCATGGACAGAGGAGCCTAGTGGGGTGCAGTCCATGGGGTCACAAAGAGTTGGACATGAGTGAAGGGACTGAGCATGCACGCATATTTCTTTGTTTTCCTCTTTGTTTTAGCAGTTTCTAGAAATATTCAAAGTGTCTGGGACATTCATACATTTAAGAAAACAAATTAAACCATAACTTCTCTTGTCAGAAAGCTTACTGCTAATTTTTAAAATTGTAATCCATCTAAAAATATTTCAATGACTCACCAATGATCATATGCTCGTGATCTTATAACAGTATTAAGTGATAGCTCCCAAACCTGTATTACTTTTAACAACAACAACAACAAAATTAGATGGTATTGTTCTAGGGATCTGGGCCCCTGGATAGTAAAACACGTATCTTGTTCCAGATCTTACAATAAGAGGAAACCATATAGCACTTTAATGTTGAGAGTTATCCCAAAAAGAAGCTTATGGAGATTCCCTATCCTCTATGCTTGAGTTTTACCACCTGCTGGCCATTTAGATCTACGAGATAACTACATTCATTACAAATGTGATATTAAGAAAAGAGAAGAATATGCGCCTTGGCATAATTATCCTTCTGCCAAAATAGTGAGAGTAAAATCTTTATATTCATGTTTGCCTTTGAAGTGTGTGTGTGTGTATACAAGGCATAAGAGGGAAGACAAAAATATCACGTTTAGTAGACTTTGCCCCATTAACAATTTTCAGTGAATCTAACTTGATAAGATCAGCATTTTCTTCACTTCTGTAGGAGCAAAATCATGTTTAAAGAGTATGATAGCTTTTTCTTGTATTTATATAGTCTTATAAGACAATGCACCTATTTACTCACTGTTCAAGTCTGTGTTGATCGTCATTTGTTTATGAACTGAATGGTTAATGAGACTAAAGCATAATAGAAGTCTCCTCTAATCATTTATATATACAAAAGTTGGTCTAAAAATGTGGCAAGGAAGAAATGATTGGTATATAAATAAATAAGCAATAGTTCTCAAGGTTGAAATACAGAGAATTACAAAATAAAATTAATCAAGGAAAGAGGCTTTGCTAGGGTGAAACAGAAGTAAAAGGAAAAATACAGAGTTTAAATTGTTTAGTTTCGCAGAGAGGCTGGCTGATTATAAGTGCAGTTCTGAGAATATCAGTGATGGCACAACCTATTAGATTTAGCTGGCTTGATTTTTATATTTGTACTCAAACTTTAGTCAAACTTGAAATAAATACAGCAAGTCTATATGCATTCTTGAAGAAATGACAGTGATTAGTTACCTTACAAAGGAACAAAATATATTTTGTTTTAAACTTCATCAATATAATATTGTGTGCATGACTCATGTTTGGAAGGTCAAAACTACATTTTGGAGTCTTGGAGTTAATTTTAAATTGGTATGTACTGGTAAAGACATGTAGCCATTTGAGCGTCCATCTCCACATCACATTACCTATTTCACAGCTCCTTAGTGAGGACTGAATGAAACGACTCTAAGAAATACCTTGCACTGGACATAGTGCACACTGAATGTGGACAGTGTTGACACTTCCGCTGATAAAACATAAAGGCTATAAGATACTCCTATGTGCCCACCATGATCTGAGCACTTCGAACTGTTTCTCATATAATGTACGTAACAGTTCTGTAACTGCAGTGTCAAGGTATTGAGTTCAGTTTCCTCAGGAATAAAATGAGGTTAAATACCATTTTCAGAATCACATTGGTAGTGGAAGACAGAGATGGGGGACCAAACTTTATTTGTTTTCTGCAAACACTAGATTCCTCTTTATACTTCAGCAACTGCTCTTGAGCTCATGGTCAGACTAGAAAAGAGATGTACGTCTTTAAGGATATAATCAGACCTTATTTCAAATACCTTATAACTCATTCATCTACCTGATTCAAGTAGATAAAAGGTACAGTGTAAGTTTCTTGTCTTAGGGTCACATGCTACAAAAACTTTCCCTTACATTGATGTGGGGAGCTGCATGCTCTGAATGGGAATGAGTTAATTCATCAGACATAATAGAGTAAAAGAAAAAGGAATAGTAGAGGTGAGACATTTGAGGCTACTGGTATGATTTTGGGAAAGTGAGATTATGTTTCATTACTTAGTGGTTGGAATTCCAAAGGATGATGTTCATCCATCCATAGTTAATCAAATTAGCATATTGGTGAATAGCCGTGGTAGTTAACCCAATTCAAATCTCGTAGCATTGCCAGTGGGGTCAACCAACTATAAATTTGTAACATGGCTCTGATTATTTGGCATGTGCTTTAAAATACTTTTATATTTAATGGAAAAAATGAATATTTGAAGGTTTCAGAGGTCAAAATTTAATCAGCTGTCAGAAAGAAGAGTTTGATATATCAAATACAAGTCTATTTCTTCATATTCAAAAGCTAAAGATCTATCTTTTGACTTGCTTATAAATATTCAGTGCCACAGAAACACAAATACTTCTCCATTTTTCAATACATTCTGTGTAATTTACACATGATCAAAAGATTATTACATGGTACAATCAGAGTCAAACAGTATTGGATTTATTACAAATAAAAAATTATCATTTGGCCAGGTTAGCAATGTATTAATGAACCTTATTTCTGTGCATGCATGTTTGTGTGTGTGTGTCTGCATATAACTTTTTAAATTTAAGGACTTAAAGATTAAGGATTATGCATTAAGTTCCATGCTACTGGAATTGACATGGAAAGATTAAAAGATTATTATCTGTTTACACTGATGAAAATCTTTATGAAAATGACAATATTAAAATAACTTGTCTTATCTAATCCAAAAAGATCCCAAGGTCAATTTTTAGTACAAAATAAAATTCATATAAGATATGAGTCCCTATCTTTAAGATTATCCCCTTTATCATTATTAAAGATACCTTCTCAACAGTTAATGTGGTTCTAGCCTTTTTTGGGTTTTTGATGTTTATCTTTAATATATAGTCAGTCAAACATGTAATAGTGCAAAAATGGGCTGTGTTCTACCCAAGATAAACAAAGAGATAAATATTAGAATTTTTCCTTTCATACAATGGGCTTTATCAATAAAATAAAGTTTTCTTCATCTAGGAAGCCTCTTGCAATTTGTTCAGAGACCGTCTATCAAGCTAAGCTCCAGCAAATGGTGTTTGGAATAGTAATTTATACTTTTTTTTAAAGCAGCCAAGCGCTTGCTCTTTTTCCTTGCCGAATGGTCAGATTCCATAATCACCATGTTGAAAACACCCTAATTAAGGGAAGTTGAAACAGACACACAGGCTTTCGAGCAGAAAGTTGAGTTGCACGTTAAAATGCAGTATCCTCAATGCTGATGTTATTTTTTCCTTCCCATAGGGAACCACAGTCAGATATCCCGAGTACCTGTTGCTATTAAAGTGCTGGATGTCAATGACAACGCCCCTGAATTCGCATCCGAATATGAGGCATTTTTATGTGAAAATGGAAAACCCGGCCAA
Organism: Bos javanicus; assembly: GCF_032452875.1. NCBI lineage: Eukaryota > Metazoa > Chordata > Mammalia > Artiodactyla > Bovidae > Bos > Bos javanicus. The sequence goes on along the minus strand of NC_083885.1, from coordinate 29,589,540 downwards.
GTAAATATCTCCATGTTGTTAATGCTGAATATGTTTGTATACCACTGTCTCATATTTGATTAACCTGCATTATAGTGTGCATTTGCATCATTTACAACCTGCAAAGTCATAGGCAAGAATCATCCACATGGGAAAAGAGAGAGAGTATTTTTCTTTCCAAGATGTTATTCTCTTCTGACTTATGACCAAATTGGCTCCTGAAAAGAAATGGCCCGTGGTGCCATGAACCCAGAGCCAAAATAGAGCTTAAAATATCTCAGGATAGGGATGATCACAGGGGAGGTCTTAGAGTAATGGGGCCAAAATGTTAAACCTTCAAATGACAGGACGTGAAGGGAAAAAAAGCCCATGGGGAAGGCATGTTCGTTTCATAACAAAGGTAGGAATAACACATAATAAGGAACCCTAGGAAGACCAGTTGTAGGAAGTGCATTTTTAAATCTGTTAGGTGTAGCTATATTTAGATAGACATAAGACGAACAACATGTTTTAGACATGCAAGTAAAGCATCTGATAATTGTGTATTGATGTGTATTGATGGAACTTTTTTTTTTAACCTCTCTTATATAGCTTAGATAAGACAATGGCGACACAGAGAGAGACAGAGAGGAAGGAAGAAAGGAAGGAAAGGAGGGAAGGAGGGGAGGAGGAAAGGGGAGAATGAAGGGGAGAGGGAGGCAGGAAAGGAGGTAGAGGGTGGGAGAGAGGGAGAGAGTTAAGAAAGAACAACAAAAACCAAACCTGCTATTCTCTGAATGTCATAATGGAAATAGTCTATGTAAAGTTTGAAAAAAACCACAAATGTAATAGATTTACTTTAACAAGGTGCCAAAGTACTGTATGTTTAAGAAATTTATCGTTTTTCAACTTCCTAATTTATTTCTGGATGGTGACATTTTAATTTAAATAAACAGCAGCTGACAGCATGACATTGGAGTTGTTAATCCAACTATTCTTGTGCCTCATGTGGGTGTTAGGAATGCAACTTACTATTTTCCAAGCGTTTACCTGACAAGAGTCAGACTTTTTCCACCTAAGAAGGGAATAGCACTGTGGCTCTATAGTTTTATGTACTTATTACAGAAGATCAAGTGGCTGCTCCCCTATAAAACAGTGGACATTTTCCCCAGACTATTCTCCTGTGTCTGAAGGGTTAGCGTTGTTTCCACTCACTAAAAGACGACACAAGTATATGTGTGTGCACATAAGTTAAAAGCTAACATTTTAATAATAAAATCAATTTTAAATACTAGGCATCATATATGTTATAATCAAAATATTTACCTTCAGCAGTGATATGCCAAAGGTGACCTCTTTTTTAAAATACTACTCTAACATTAGTTTCAGCATTTCCTAATCTCATCATGTTGAATTGCCCTCTACTTGTCTTATCCTTTGAGTGTTTTTATTTGTGATCCTTTGAGGATGGAGTTTAAATACGTGACAGTAAATATCATTTAGCTAAAGTTGGTGAATGGAGTTGATGGAGAGAGTTTGGTCAAAATACACGCAAGGTCAGTTTTCAAGGGTATGGTTGTGTGGGCCAGATTGTTGCTGGATGATATAGCCAATCACAGAGTTATGTCAGACATTTTTGATCATACAGAAACTGTCAAATGCTTTAGAATTTAAATAAAACTACATTGTTCATGTAAAACTCATCACATAAGTTCAGAGAGTCAATGGCATTGATATTTCAAAAATTCCACATTGGCTTCACTTGTGATATTGACATGCATACCTTAGGACCTCCTGAAATATGGAGGTTTACCCTGTGGATTTTGACTGTTTCCAAGGTTTTAATGATTCATCAGCAGTTTTTAATCCTCAGAAAAAAAAATACACTGTTTCATCACCTTTCCTATGCAAGATCAAAATAAAAAACAAAAGTCGATTCTTTGTTTTATGATTTTTGCAAATCAACATGAATGACTCACTCTGTGAAAAAATGTTTGTTGTGTGTGTACACTGCACTATCTTATCCTCAGATGAATCTTTAGGCATGTTTATTTGACTTCATATTTACATGAAGATATCAGATATTTGTCTGTTCAGCAAAATTTTTTGGACATATGGCTGACTGGTTGATACACAGAGTTAAAATAGCTCCTGAATTCCTTGAATCCTTTGTGCTAGTCAGAACTCATGTTTGATTCATTACATCATTCCCAGGTCACTTTTAATGGCTCAAATATCTCATTTTTATATTTAACATTTTCAAGAATTCAAATTTGTTATCCACACTAAATAGTGTTTACTTATAAAAGTTCAGCACGGATGCACTTTCCATCATGTTTCATCCTACCACATGACTCATTTTGAAATTAGAATATCAATTATCACAGTCTCATGCAAAAAAAAAAAAAAGTCAAAAACTGAATTAGCACTAAACTCAGTCATCTCTATATTTTTCAACAATTAATGTCTGCTTTATAACAGCCTCAGAGAAAGAAGTGCAGGTGACTTTGAAATGTCTGGTTTGCCTGGGAGATACGGATTTAAGGTCTGCTGTCTAGGAGACGATGTAGCTGGATATTATTAGCAATAATCAAGCACAAGCCATCAAAAAAACCCAATCTGTAACAAATCTTCTGCATTGGGTGACCCTCTGTAAAGAGGTTTCTAAAACATCTCACAGAATGAAAACCAGTTGCAATATGAACACAAGAGGATGCTACTGCACTTGACTGTTCTCCATTGGACTCATTTAAACAGAGTCTAAAATACAGAAAAAGAAAGGAAAACCACTTCCTCTTCTCTAGGCGGGCATCCCTAGTTCATGGTACACCTGTGCTAAAATTGTTATAGGCTCACTGGTGAAAGCAGAACTGGAAGTCCTATCTCATTCTGCCACTTCTCATGATGCTGAAGTAAAAGATGACATTTTCTTGAATTGGTTCCCTTAAGAGGGTAATGACCACCCATGACAGAGAAAAAGAATTCACAGTCCATATTATAAGGAAAAAAATCAATGAGAATCCCTTTTAGAATCCTTTTAAATAATCCCTCCATTTCAAAGTTAAAATGTTAATGTGGTATTTTCTTATTACTAGTTACTCTTATTTAAAACTTAGTAACTAGCTGCTGCTGCTGCTAAGTCACTTCAGTCGTGTCTGACTCTGTGCGACCCCACAGACGGCAGCCCACCAGGCTCCCCCGTCCCTGGGATTCTCCAGGCAAGAACACTGGAGTGGGTTGCCATTTCCTTCTCCAATGCATGAAAGTGAAAAGTGAAAGGGAAGTCGCTCAGTCATGTCCGACTCTTAGCGACCCCATGGACTGCAGCCTACCAGGCTCCTTCGTCCATGGGATTTTCCAGGCAAGAGTACTGGAGTGGGGTGCCATTGCCTTCTCCATAGTAACTAGCTAGTTACTCTTATTTAACATAATTTCCCCCAAATAGCTACAGGTAATTTAAGTTAAAAGTTATCAGGTGATGTATATATTTAGTCTCCAATTCAATACTACCATGACTTGGCCCTCAGTTTAACAGGATGAATAAAAAGATTCTCTCTACTTACTCCTATTTGATGGTCAAAGCAGAAATGAGGGTATGAGTTGAGGATTTCAAAATTAGAAAGGAAGATATATGGCTGAAAATGTATGTATCTAATAGTTTGATAGGTTTGGGTCAGTCAGTAAATGCTTATTGAATACAAACTATTAATATGTCCCAGAACTTGGCTAGGTACTGGGGACTTAGTGGCAGACAAACATCAATCTTTTTCCACATAGAGTTTTCTCACTGGTAGACACTTAATAAAATTAGAAATGACAGAATTGCAAGAAAATATTTCAAGTCCTCTGGGCAGAAAGAAAGTTAAAGAGATGAGAGGAAATGGAAGTATCTTAATGAAAAGATCCCTTAAAAAGGACACATGCCACCAGAGATAGGGAACATCTATCAGATGCTGAGAAGAAGTCAGCTGGGGATAAACCAGGTTCTGTCTGAGGAGAATGGACCTCTGATGGGAGAGGTGGAGGACCAGGTAACAGCTCCACCAGAAGAAACCAGTGTCTTCCTTCACTGTGATGGTACCACCACACTCAGAACCAAACATGAAAATTACAGAACATCAATGGCCAGTGTGGCCAAAGGGGCTTCCATAACTCTGTTCTACATTTTATCTCCTCAAGAGGCTCTTTCTAGGATTTTATTTCAGACGCTTACCTCTTGCTTACCATACATACAGAATTAAAATAGTTTAAATATGAAATGTGAGTCAAGGTCTCTGAAGTCTTAGAGAATATTTATCATTCGAGAATTAGTTAACAATAGACCCTTTCAGTGCTTTTTTTTTTTCCCTTCAGAAAGGAGCTTCCCTGTTACTGTAAATAAATCTAGTGGAATATAATTTAAGCTTCATCATCATCTGTAGAAGATGAGATGTGCTATTTAGCATCAAGTTAATTATGTCTGGGTTAAAAATATACTTTGATTTATCTCTTTTAATCCTTTCTCTCTCTGACCAATACTGAGGCAATATAAAGTTTGCTTATCATGGGACTATCACAGGTTAAAGAAAAAGATAATAGCCTATATTTATAGATAGGTATCTAGCCAACGTTCTTCATGTAATGGACATTCACAAAATTTTAGAAGCATCATTCTAATTTAGCAGTGACAAATACTTTAATAATTAATTTCTCAGATATTACCATTGAGACACTTGTTTTATTTACAGACATATAGTGCATAAATGAAAAATCATTCATTTATTTATTGAACAATATTTACTATGCATCTACAGGATGCCAAGTTTTGTAATATTACCTGGGGAAACAATGTGAAAAGAACAAAAAATTCAGTTCCTTCTAATGGAACTGAATGAGGAAGAGGGATAATAAAAAGGATAGAATGAGTCAATAAGATAAATTTTAAAAATTACGCTGAAGAAAACACTAACACAACTTGGACAGAAGAGAGTATAGAAAAAGCAGAGATATTTTATGTGGCATTGTCAAGACAGTTACTTTTTAAATGGGTATAATTTAAGTTGAAACTGAAAAAAAAAATGAAAGAGGGTAGTCATACAAGAAGTGAAAGCAGAAGTCTTCTAGCCAACAGGATAAGCCTGTGCAAAGATCCTGAAGGGAGAAAAAGCTTGGTGTGTTCGAAAAATTGAAGGCATCTGTGGCTAAGAATAATAAGGGTAATAAGCAAGTTTAATAAGAGTATAATAAGAAAAATGAAATTGGACAAAGAGTATTATGTTTGAATAAAATCCATACACACACACGCATGTGCACACACACAGAGATGTGGGCATGAGCAATGAAACAGGAAGAGCATCTAGAAGGATGTAATGGCAAAAGATAATGGTAGCCTGGCCTGTGCTGGCAGTGAAGGGGGAGAGAGGTGACTGGGGAGGCTGCATGCTTCCATGCATCCAGTAATACATCCAGACATCTGACATGCACTCAGTACCACTGTGCTTGGAGTTGGTGGTGTAAAGACATTTTACAAATGTGGAAGCTGAGGCTGAGAAGAGTAAGAGTCTATCCACACCCATGAAAAGAAAGAAACATGGGCTTCAAAGTCTGTTCTTGAAGGTGTCCCAGTCCCTGTACTTTCTAGGATTTCACAATGCTTCCCAAGGAGCAGATTTTGGAATTCCATTAATGAGAATAATATTCTGATCAAGAATGAGCACTTTTCAAAAAAAAAAAAAAGTCAACTCCTATGATCAATAACACACTCTATTCAAAAGCATTCTACATAATAAGAAAAGTAGAATTAGCCCTTGATAAACAGCAGCAGTGAATGAGTTTGGTACCCTATTTATATACATATATATTTAGTTTCTGTTGGTCTTTTTCTAATAAATGTTAAACAATGAAGTGAAATTATGGCATTTTGTAACACTCATGAAACAATAAATATAGAAGATTTAATTTTAACTTTCCTGCCAGAAGGCATCTTTCAGGATCTATCTGCATACACAAGAGGGAGAGAAGATTGATTTTAGAACAGATGAAACTGATAGCCTCAACAAAATGCATAAAATACAATTTTCATTTTACTTTGGGTGGAGTAAGGAGATGGTAAATCAGTGGAATGCATAAAACTCTGTGAAGACGACACATGTAACAAAACATTTCAAGACAGTCTCTAATAGAAGCATAACTTTTAGACACAGTCTCTAATAGAAGCATAAATTTTAGAGTGGGACTTTGACAGAGGGGGAAAGCTAAAAAAACAAAAAGCAGAGTGAAAAAAAACAGAAGTTTTGAAGGTTTGAAACTAGCACAATCTAAGTCTGAGTCATAGATCTGCCATTTACAGGTTTTGTAACCTTGGGTCTTCTGTTAGTTTAAACGTATTTTAGGAATATCCAACTTAACATCAAGTACTCAATAAATAACTATAACAACTAGTACTATATATTTTAACTAGTTTCATAATTTTAATAGCAAAATATTTTATTAGATTTTTTGGTTTTATTGCTGTTATTGTTATATATTTATGAGCTTTGATTTGGAGTGAAACACTGTAAATAATCCCTAAATGAGTCAATATAAACTAGGACAACCTATTCCCCTATATTGGAGTAACTCTTCCTCTGATAACTAGCGTCTTATATTTATCAAGGGTAAAGAAAGGGCTCCTACATCACTTCTCCCCATATGAATTTGTGGGATAATATAATTATTTTCTTCAAGTACATCAGAATCAACTTACAGGACCACATACAATCTAAATGTTTCTTGAAATCATGTTTGCAGCCTCTATATGTTTTGGCTGACCCTCTTGCATGAATCCAAATCCACAGGCTTTATTCTGGCCCCTCACCTAAATAAGTAATGATCCACAGGAGAAAAAATGGTATAAAGGGTTGTTTACACATCTTGGGCTGTTACTGAATGATTACTCTGTTTTATTTTCAACCTTCAAGCTAGTGGATAAGAATTTAGATGGAAGCATGGAGAAGGAAATGGCAACCCTCCCCAGTGTTCTTGCCTGGAGAATCCCTGGGGAAGCCTGGTGGGCTGCCGTCTATGGGGTCGCACAGAGTCGGACATGACTAAAGCGACTTAGCAGCAGCATGGTGGCCACATGTGTATGCTTGTTTTTATTTGTTCATGGAAGCCATGGTGATGAGCACACCCTTTTGAAGAAAGTGAAATTGACAGTAACCATTAGGATGTTGTCATCCTAGGCTTTGTGTTAGTGACATAAATTGGGCAAGATTTTATTTTATTCAGTTAGTGAAAAATCCTCCTGCAATGCAGAGGACCCCAGTTCAATTCCTGGGCCAGGAAGATCTGCTGGAGAAGGCACAGGCTACCCACTCCAGTACTCTTGGGCTTCCCTTATGCTCAGCTAGTAAAGAATCTGCCTGCAATGTGGGAGACCTGGGTTCAATCCCTGGGTTGGGAAGATCCCCTGGAGAAGGGAAAGGCTACCCACTCCAGTATTCTGGCCTGGAGAATTCCATGGACTATATAGTCCATGGGTCACAAAGAGTCAGACACGGCTGAGCAACTTTCACTTTCACTTAACTTTTTACCAAGAGGAGCTGATGTATTATCAGAAGGGCAGAGATGCTAATGGAGTTAGTGCTGTAACCACCAAGCTATGTAGACACAACACCTTCAAAAGGAGATTAAAGAGGGTTCCAGGACTTTAAGACTCATGCAGGGTTTTAGAGGATAGCATGTCTTAAAGGGAATGCCTGAGAAGCACCTTTACGGTAAAGTGTGTCAGTAAATGCTATGGTATGTGATGTGCCTGTGTGTATGTGCATGTTTTCCCCAGTAAGGTTGGGGACCACTGAATTAAACAGTTAAACAACATTATATTCTATTGATTTTGCATTAATAAATACATATGAATCCCAAATGGTCCTTGGCCTTTACCAAACCAAGTTGATTATAAAATCTTTTGAATTTCCTTCATAGAAAATGATACAACAAGTGATAAATGGAACTCAGCTGGAAAAATCTTGCTTCAGAAGAATAAACAATATTATGCTTAGCATTTTCAGCCTAGGAAGTAATGTTTATGATATTCATGAGGCATCAGGAAATATTCCTGTGAAGTTACATAGTAGAAGATGGAGAGGAGAAAAGCAAGTTGATACTTCTAAACTATGTTGAAACTGTGAATTTTGCCCTACTAATGAGGTTTTCAAAGCACAGCAAGTGATGGAGAAATTTTTAAAAATAAATATTAATCATTTCAGAGGTATACAAAATTCACATGAAATATGCAGAGACCAGCAAAAGAAAATAAGAAACAGGAGCAACTGAAAATTTCAAACTTTGTATAAATACATCCTTCAAGAGTCTTTGCTTTGTATCATTTTATGTCAACTCAGTTTCAGTAAAGGAAAGTGGAGTGAAAAAGAATGAAACAAAAATGTTGGAAGTTCTATGGCAGGTTAGTGAAGGCACAGATCCCAAAAGTCTAGCCAGAGGTCTGAGGACTTTACTATGTGCTTAAAAGAAACATACATAATCTAATGTGCGTTTTCTTGCTGTATTTTCTATAGTTCAGACTCTCAGATACACACTCCAAAGAGCCACTGAGTGCTTTTTAAAGACAAGGGTATATTCATGCAAAAAAATAAGACATAACAAAACACTTTGGGGAGTAAAGGGAAAATCTTGGTAGACATGAATTGTCTTGAAAATTATTACCAAAAAAAAGTATCCAGAACTATCCATTAAATGGATATGAACAGTGCTTATTTATAACTATGCTACAAAGTTTTGAAAATAACAGGATAATTGGGTCATCCTATGGGTTTTAACGTACTTTCTCAAATTCCTGTATTTCCTCCTATAATTTCTTAAAATTTTGCTTTCATGTTTCATTTTTTCCTCCCTCAAGTTGAAAACTACTGATCTAAGAAATTTGTTGTTGTGTAGCTCTGAAGTCATGTTGGACTTTTTTGTGACCCCACTATAGTCTGCCAGGCTCCTCTGTCCCTGGGATTCCCAGGCAAGAATACTGGAGTGGGTTGCCATTCCTACTCCAGGAGATCTTCTCAACCCAGGGGTCGAACCCGCGTATTCTGCTTGGCTGGTGGGTTCTTTACCACAGAGCCTTAGGGAAGTCGGATCTAAGAAATTAGAAGTTAGTATTTCAGTAAATCAGAAGTTAGTTAGTATTCTAAGAAATTAGGAGTTAATATTTCACTGATAAAAACCATCAATATTAGTCCAAAGAATGAATGGAAAACCAAAAATTATCCTGTCCTTTCTATACTGCCTTTAATGTCTCCTCACTCGCTCGCTTTCTACCACCTTTAAAATCAAAGGGGAACCTTTAATACTCATAAAATAAATAACATAGGTGGCAAAGATGGATAAGTTCATCCTTATGCTATCCAAAATATTGGAAGTCTGAGCCCCAGTTTAACTGAAGTACATGTGCAGAAGGTATGAACGCCAAGATTTTGACACAGGGGCAGGAGGATGTAGGAGTTGTTATCCAAATTACTTGGAATCAGATGTCATAATGTCTTTGATGCACTAGAGTTCTTCATGTCTACCTCTCAAGGTTACGTAAGAATTAGTGATGATGCTAAAGCATGCCTGACATGATTTATGTATTCATCTGCTCACTTATTCATTTAGACAATACTTATTAAATAGCTACCATATGTCAGATACTTTTGTAACAGCAGTGAGAGGGAAAAAAAGAAACACTCATCATTTAAGAACAAATCAATGAATAATACCTACAGAAACTCAGAGGGGATATTCTAATAGATTCCACGAGGATTTTAAGATTGTTAACCAATCAGATCACCAGAAATGTGTTTGTTTGCTGGCTGCTTGCCTTTTGAAAAGTTAATAACAACAGCAAAACTGTACTATTCAAAATATTTTTGTGTCAGTATAAAAGTCTAAATTAAAGCTTAAGAAAATGTTTTAATAAGAGCAATCTGAGGTTTGCTTTACTATTCTTGCTTTACTATAATTTGAGATTTAATGTTATTGATTACCAATGAATCATTTTTTTTGAGAGTCAGAATTATGATATGGCCCACAGTTGTCAAAAAACTTTCTTTTTTAAGTTTTATGCCTTAGAAAGGTCATTGATTTCAAGTCAGAGTCTGCTCCAGTGGAAATCCAAGTATAACCTGGAAATTCATTTCCTTATGCCTGACCTCAGATAAGCTTTGTTTTTCTGATGAGATGTATATTAGCTTTTAGATTCCTTTGAACTTAATCCACAATGCATTATCAAACATTCGATTTTTCAACTGCATCCTAACTTTATTGCTAGGAAGTACTTAAACTAGATGCTTTTTTAAAATTTATTTTTTAATTGAAGGATAACTACATTACACAATTTTGTTGATTTCTGCCAGACATGAATGTGAATTAGCCATAGGTGTATATATGTCCCCTAAACTAAATGCTATGTATGTATGCTGTACACAGTAGTATGTACTATATCGATATACTACATATCAATAGTAGTATCGATAACAGCAGTGGGAGGGGGGAAAAGCACCAACTCATCACTTATGAACAAATTGATATCTTCTCCAAAATTTTTATATCATTTTCATGAAATAGTTCTCCAATTACTTAAAAAATCAACTGATGTCTAAGTGGCTCCCAGTGGGAAATGTGTGCGCTTTTCATTTGCCATCAACTCAGTGTGCCTATAAAATCTGCTTGTGTGGAGGTGCACTTCCTTGCTTCTTATTCTTCTGTTGTTTAAAACAGAATGTGTTCAGATGTTATTACATCAATGAAGACTTCAGCCTTTTAAACATGGGTAACTTTATGCATTTTAATAGCATAAAGTCCTCCAAATGATCTACCAAGCATCTAGTTTAAGGGAAAATGACCAGCCAGGCCATCTGCATTAAAAATAAATGAAGTGTCAAAAATGATTTAAACCAAAGTCCTAACCATAGCCAGTTCATAGGATATTGGGAAGATAATTTAAAGGTTCACCATTTCACCACTTTTTCCCCAACACATAATGTCCTGATTTTGATGTGCATTTGACAGTACAAACTCTCCTAATGAATAATAACGGGGGACATATAGACACCAATCATTTCCCTTGACTCAAAAGAGTGATCCCAGTCTTAAGCATGCATCAGAATCACCAAGAAGAGTGTTTAAAACACAGATTTCTAGGCCCTATTCCAAGAGTTTTTGGTTCAACAAGCTCAAGAAGTCGCATGTCTTACAGAGTTCCTGGCTTAAATAAACGGTGGGAAAAATATTCATTGCAGGTGTAATATTTAGACCAAACTTCTGAGACGTGGTATGACAGGTAATTACACTCATTTACTTCAGGTAAGCTAAATTATTGCCTCTTTTGTTTTGGTTGTGAGGGCTTAACATGTATATTCACTTACCAGCATGTATGAGTCTTTTTCATGAAGATGACTTAGAAATATTAAGAATGGTGTTGCTTGTAGGAGATCTATCCGTTAATTACACTTCAAGAGTGCATTTAAATTTGAATGATTTCCACCCCCAGAATATCAAGAAATCCTCTTTTCATTTGTTCTTCTTATTTTTATTATTATTATTATTTATTTCTAAATATTTTCTTGGCCATGCCACACAGCATATGGGATCTTATTCCCCAACCAGGGGTCAAACCCATGCCCCTTGCATTGGAAGCATGGAGTCTTAACCGCTGGACCACCCGGGAAAGTCCCTGATCTTCTTTACATGTGCTCACACACTTCAGGAATTACTTCTTCAATAGGTGGACTTGGGAAGAGAAGTCTTTTGAAACAAAATTGGTTAAAGGAAGAAGATGATGCTACATGTCCTCACAAGTAATTTCCCCCACTCTGTTCTTTGTAACTGCCTAAAAGAAGGCTTCTGTAAAATTATTCTGTTCAATATTTGTATGTGTAGGTTGTATATAATAAAAGAGTCATCTGGGTTTCAGAGTTTCTCCCCTTCTTTATAAAACTGGAACCCCAGGGAATCTCTCTGCCCTTAAATGTCAAGGCAAATATGCCAGTTGTTTAGATATAGTAAATAAAATTGCTTTACCACCTAATTTGATAGAAGTGAGGCCCTGTTCGTGTAATATCAAAGTTGTTAACACTTATCAAGGTGCCATGTCATGAAAAAAATGGTATTGACCTTAACAAAAAATAGTCAATAATAATGATGATGACTAATACTCATTGAACATTTACTAGGAACCAGACAGTATGTTAAGAAATTGATGTGAATTTACCTAAAGAAAAGGATCCTATGAAAAAAAGCATTTTTTCATTTAAAATTTAGGAATACAAGAAGACTGAGTTTCGAAAAGAGTTAAGTCCCTCCATGTCATGCAATTAGTAATTATGACTTCTATCAAGGCAGCTTTATTTCAGAGTCCATCACCTTAATGGCTATCTCATTGTTTTATCCATGAGTTATATTTTGTGCTATTTTCTGTTACTCAAGCTAAGTAAAATTATAAGACATTTCACAAGGTCCTTAACAAGAGTAAAATACCTACCAAGTAGGAATATGTTCCATTTTTTAAAAATGAAGAAATAGAAAATGAGAGAAGTTATTTCATTTATGCCTGAAATAACCTTGATATACTGCTTACCATATAGCATGTGGATGATACAGTGCAAAACTCTACAGCTATTGGAAATGTTATTAAATTGTAGTTCTCATCTTATGTAGGCAATAAGGTCCAAGGCAATGATATCTTTCTCAAAAAAAAAAAAAAAGTGATCCAATTTTTTCTCTTTAATGATACTGGCAAAGTTGAATAGAACATAATTGTTCAGACAGACATATTAGGCATCAAATTGTATTCTCTAAATTTCACATATCTAAAAATATTTCTGTGTTAATTTTTGATGTTAAATCTGATATCTCCTTGACAGTCATGCTTCGTGGGCATATTTTTTTGTAGAAATTATGTTGTAGCTATTTACAGTTGAAGTATAAGCTATCATTTATACTCCATTAGCTGTTGCCCAGCGTTTCATACTGAAGTGATTAATATCACAAATTTATAAATATGAATTACTAAGTGAATTCTCTTGACATCCCACGGAACAACTTAGCACTAAGTTAATGCAGCTCTGCAAATGAAATAAGCACATTCAACTGGCAACGATTCTGAGTATGTGTATCTATCCAAACAGTTCTCTGCACGGTGGTAATTCTTCTAAGCCCTATAATTTATTCGTCTAGGATACACTCCAAAGCATTGTTTGCATGTGTTATCCACTAGCTTTAAAAACAGTATTCATTACTGGGAGGGAACAGAAGACACAACTTTTCAGAAAGGTGTGTGGCAGTGATGTTTGTGTCCAGGAACATGCTTTTTGGCACTTACAGCCTAATCAGCAAAATGAAAGAGGAGCTGTGAGGATTCAAGATGTAAGTCCTTTACCTCCTATATCCTCCCAGAAGCCACACTACAATCACTGTACAATTCCAAATTTCATTCTAGAAGCCCGCCCATACTCAAAGTGGAAAGAAACCTCTAAAGGCCCAATGAAAATGTTTTCAAATACCCTGAAATTTGCTATTTCAAGCCACAGATAATAAATGGACACAAAGGTAATGACCTTAATTTTCATGAACTTATCAGGGTTAGATTTCAAAGTGATGGATGTTTCTCCTTATCCGTGGCACAAACCATCCATAACAATTTAGAAAATGGAAACGATTCCTTGGACCAAAGTATCACTCCATGAGAGGAATGTCACTCAGCTTTTAAAGGCAGTGCGAGCCCTCTGATGTCATCAGAAATGCTGACGTCAAGTTTTATGTTACAGGTCATTCAAACAGTGAGTGCCATGGACAAAGATGATCCCAAAAATGGACATTATTTCTTATACAGTCTTCTTCCAGAAATGGTCAACAATCCGAATTTTACCATCAAGAAAAATGAAGGTAAATATATTAGCATTGGGAAACAGGATAGGATATAAATCAGAAAATAGGATGTGATTTCATAATTTCACTGAAAATATCAGCACAGTATTTTTTCTTCACCTATGAGCAGTTAAAATTTAGCTTATCAGCCTAAAGGCATGGTAATTGCAACTCTTCCTCTTTCCAGTATTCAAACAATACATACGGAAATTGTGAATGTGCAAGTTAATTTTATCCCAGACAGTACCTCGATCACCTTACTTATAGGAAATGAACAATAAAGATTTAAACCCTGTGAAAGTTCCAGTAATTTTAAGATACTGAGATATCTGATAGAGGAGGAGCTGGCTTATACTTTGCAGTTGTTAAGTTTTAATTGAATGTTTACCAAGTCTTTAGGGAAAGCCTATTCTAATTTTGCCTGCTTTGTGGGTACACATTAGAGGTATTTGTTTTAAGCCTGTACCAACTTTGACAACAGCAATTAGATCTGAAAATCCTTCTTGAAGGACACTCCTTATCAGTGTTATTTTGGTGCTAATATGAACTGATTTTATTGTTAAGTCTTTTACTCACAGAGAACATTTAATCCATTTCATTATTTGTTAAGAACCAAGCTCAGATTAACCGTTTCCCTTAACTGTTGTCTATTACACAGGAAGGTCATAGATCATTTTTTAAAAGTCTATCTCTTCTATACATTTTTCTTGTCTAAGCTGCAGTATATTTAACAAGGATTTTTAGCTATTTATTTTGGCTCAGATGTATTTAAGTCTTCATTTCAGATGTTTCACAGAATGATTAGCAAAATAAATATGTTGTCAGGGTCCGTCTTCTGGCTTTATTATAGGCATCTGTTTAGATTTACAAATGGTCTATGTAAAAAAAAAAACTATACTCAGTTGGAAGAGTAAAATCTGGTTCATGACATTTGGATTATTTGCTTTGTTTTGTTTCAAGGAGGTAGTGAATTTTGATAAAACTTCCCTTATGAAGTGAAATAACATGTATGGCCCTTGTTAAAGTATATTCTGGCCTTACCTTTTAACAAATGCTACTTGTTTCTTTGGGGATCATGAATGCATCACAGAAAAGGAAATGAGAAAGCTGTTATATAGATATTACCCCTTCAGCTGGCTTCCACTGTTGCAAACATTAAGGAGACGAAATCTTGATCTCTTGCCTCAGTGATGGAGTTACATGTTTTAGCCTCCCTTAATTAGGAGCTCTAATCCAAGTACATGTTTTTGTTTTTTGGGTAACTCTGCCAACATTTCTTTTTTGCGGAAGTCACATGACTATGCCTAAGATGAGAGCCCCCTTGGAAATTCCAAACTGAGCTGAAAGTCTGTGCATAAGTGTGGGCAGTTCTTACTTTGATTGTGAACTAACAGATATCAGTCATTATTTTTGCATATCAAATGCCCTACATTTAAAAATTCTCTGTGAAGAAATGTTTTCCCATCCCAGGTTTTGAGCTCCTTGGCATTTTCTATGCATTCTGCAATTCAGGATATGGCCGTCATAGGTATGGCTCAAAGATACTGCATAAACATGTATTGGATGAATGAAAGGTTGTTACTGCATGCCTGTGAAAGTGTAGCTTTGTACTATATTTATTATGCCCTAAACCCTTTAAAGATGAGATTTTAGTCCTAAGGTGAATGCATTTCAAGTGTTTTCTCAAACTGTTAGAATTAATACAAAGTAGAAGCTTGTACACCTAGGAAAGCTCTTTGTGCCCCATCACACATTTCAATAAAATTTGCAGTAAAATATGAAAGATATGTGGATTATCTGTTTTCTCTTGAAACTAGAAAATAATGACTTAAGTTTTGACTTACCTCACAAGTGTGTGAAATAATTACAAAAAAAAAAAAAAGGTGCGGGGGGGTTGGTCCTAGGTATCACAAAAGGGCTCAGAAGAGAAAGAACACTCTCTGTGCCATGAATGTTTATATAAAAACATGTGTTGATTTATTTTGTAGAGAGCGACCATATAATTTATTGTTCCAATTGGGATTTTTTTTTTTTAAGTGAAAGGGGTTGCTATTTATATTTAAGCCTAGAAAAACCATAAACCAGGACTGTCTTGTGGAAACTAGGGCATATGTTCTCTGTGACTTTGGATTTAGGATCCAAATATTCAACATCTCCATAGAATAAATCATGAACCCACAGGTCTTTAGAACAGATATGTCAAGTTTATACACTATCTCTCTTTTCCTAGATCAGAAATTCATTGAGTTTTCTTTCACTTTTTTGGAATCTGGATAGTTTCTAAGAAAATAGGGCATAAACCACAATTTGTCTCCTCTTAATGTGTAGAAACCATTAAAGTAATGGAAAGAAGTTGTCGGATTTAAAATGCTGGAGACACATTGATAAGAAGGTAGATAAGATGATGTTTTGTGAGCCTGTTACCCATTCCTTAAGATGATAAGAGAACACAAAACAACCAAAAAAAAAATTCAAATATTAGACATCATTTACTCTAAAACTATGGTATATTTTATGTTTGAAACATGAGAAAATCAAATGATAAACTCATATTCAGAACGTTTTTTTTTCTTCTTCAGATTGACTTTAAAATGGTCAATAGCTAATGTTTCTCCACTGAGAACATCATGATTTACAAGTCCCAGCCCACCAGATAAGAGTTAACATTTTGAGAGAGGCAACATAGTCAAATCCATATTGATGGGTGGATGGCTCCTCTTATTAACTGGATCTTTAAGGGAGATGGTTTCAGCATTTGGCTTTTTCTAAGAAACTTGCAGCGTGTCTTTCAGTTCAAGTTTACTGTGATCTTTCTCTCCTCTCATATAGCTTGGTCCTTCTGCAATTTTCAGCTGACTAATTCATCATCAAAAACAAAATGAGATAGAAATTAACTGTCTCTTGTCTTCTTTGCAGTTGAGTGATTTCACAAATAATTCTCTTTCTGAATATATGAGAATTATATTCCTGCCAGATTAGGAAAGCAAACTTCAACACAGATAAAGGTGAAAACAAAGGTCAAAAACGTGATGAATCACTCATCACATGTACACACTAAACAACCACAACAACTTATATCTTCTCAGTTATGCAGCCCCAGATATCATTTTCTTCATCTTCCGGTTGGATGAATTTATAAACAAAGGGAGTGTGACTGACCGCACTTCAGGACTGACTTCTATTCTAATTGTGAAAATGGAAGATACTCAACAATTAACTATAACGAGTCAGGGAAGATAAATGAACTTCCCCCAGATACAGAAACATCTTGAATGCAGAAAATCAGAGGCTGACAGAAACATGATTTTCTCTAGCCTGCACACTGTAGTTAGAAGATTTGATGGAAATTGCCAGAAAGCTAGCTGGAAAAATGGGAATCTTTACTGAAATATTTGAATCACATGTGTAGAGTAATGAGAATAAACATAAAACTCTGCCCTAAAGAGGGTCTGTGAGAAAGAAAGACATCGACTTGGCCTCAATTATAGCTTGATTGGACTACCGATTAGGAAAAACAGTGGGGAAACCAGAGTGTCTGATGACGCTATTTTTGTTTTTGTCTCTTCTTGATGACACTTCATTAACCAAAATTCTATTAGCAAGAACCTCACTCTAAAAGGCCTGATTTTGGTAATTAATTTGGATAATGGAGATGCTGACTGGAGCTTTGAAATAGGTGTGCCTTCAGTTATCTCAATGTCCATTCCATAGTTATCTGTTTAGAGCATAATTCATGTTTTGTTTGGCAGGGTTTCCATCTCAACTCAACGGCCAACTTCAATCATGATGTGTTTCACATCTTTTGATCCTCTAGAAACCTCCCTTGTGAGAATACTGACCGCAGACTAGTTATTTTAAGCCTCAATTTTCTCATCTGTGACACCAAGGGTAACACCACCTATCTACCCCTCAGGTGTGCTTTGATGGATATAAGCAACCGATGGCTTACAGAGCTCTTATCCCAATGTCTGGCACATAGGAAAATACTCATCATGAAATGGGACAAGATCCTATTTACATGAATCCATTAATTCCTAAATGTCCGTGCTATGTTCCATCTCTTCGGGTTTACCGTTCTCAAACAGATCTCTTTGTAGCTTTAATTCTGTTGATTTTTGAATGTTGCACAGTAGTTCTGAAACTGGCCTCATTTGGTAGCTGTGAAAACCGTGATCCTCACTAATATGCCTTGCAATGCATTGCAGTCTAAAGGGTATCATCAAAGAAACATAAAAGGGAAAAAAAATAGGAAGCCGGGAAGGTGGGGAAAGAATGAAGATATTTACCAGCCACAAAATCGCTGGGATTCCTGGATCTAGTTTTAAATATGCAGGCTTTTTTTTTTTTTCTTTCTTCTTTGCCAACGTGAAACTCAGCTTTCTCCACACAAAGGCTAATTCCAGTTTCCAACTTGTTAAGATGACATTCCATTCTAGCATATCAAGTTGTTTTAAACCCATCTACTACCTCCCAAAACAGACTCTATGGGAATCATTTTGTATAAGCTGGAAAATGAATGACAGTCTTCCTTTGCTCTTTTGAATAATACCAACTTAATTCAGAAGACTCTTGCCCCAAAACTAAAATTTAGTGATTGGAAGTGGGTTTCCCTCCTTCTAAGCCAGCCCGAGCTGGTCCTCTGCTCTCCATCCTCTCTCCACCTTAATCCTCATGAACACCTCTCCTGTGTTCAGGAGGTAGGTTTCCAGGCAGAGTTCCTCTTTCCTCTCTCTTAAGCCACTTTACCTCGTCTGGGCTGAATGAGACCTGAAAGGCCTTCCTGATGATCCACACGGCAAAGAGGACCACCCTGGTAAGCCGATTGTCCTCTATCTGGCCGTCTTGAGTCTCATTAAATTCTTCCATTACACCAAGCTGCTTTGAAACTAACAGAGGACTTTTCCTAAATAGCATCTCTTTCCTCAAGTGTTCTTTACAAAGCCTCCATTCCTCAGCGACAGTGGACTCATTATTATTGGGTTACTCTGGCAACCATACCTAAGCAACAAGTGAACACTGTGTGCTTGTGTGAGTGTGATAATGAATACCTATCCACGCATGCTTCCAATATGGTGATCCTGCCCACTCTGCTCACACAGTAGACTTCCACAGCATCAAACATTGACAAGAGTGCTTTTTCATATATGGTGCTAGCTTTTACCCATATGAAGCAAGGCATTTTTCCTCAGTGTTAAATCATAAAAGGTAGTGTTCAATTTGCATGAAACAGAAGGGGCCAACTGGGATTCCGAATATGCAGAATAGCATTATGCATACATGATCCGAAAAGGCTTCTGCTTCAGTAATTCATAATTTATTGTTTATGCTTCCAGCAATGTTTCGTTGATAAAAAGCCATTTATGTTTCATTTTGTCGTCTAAACTGTAATTAAAGACGATGTGCAAGTTAAGAAAAATAGATAACAGATCTGCACTTCCAAGTTGAGTGTGGCTGTAGAGTTTGGGTCAGAAAACTAGATTTTCTTTGCTTAAGTAGTTTTTATAAAGCTCTTGTTATTTTGTATCATTTCCAAATCTTTTTTTTTTTCATATGTTTGGTTTTCTTTTTTTAAGTCATAATACAAGAGTACCCTCAGAAGTTAAGAATTTCTTTTGCAAGAATCGATAAGCCTAAAATTATTGCTCTGGTCATACACAGTACAGCACAGCATATATTTTCCAGTGTATGTTATGGAAGACAATTTAGTTCTGAGATTGCTGATTCCTACGGATATAATTTAGATACACTGCATACGCTGATATGTGTAGTTGTCCATATGCTATTCAAAGTTATGAACTGATTCAGAGCTTCGCTGTCAACCTGCTGGCAATCATTTCTGGTTCTTATAGAGAATTCTAATTCTAAAGATTTTTGAAAGAGAAAAAACCATAGATAAATTTTCACATGGTTAGTTACCTTGAAGTTATCTCAAAAATACCTTACAGCATAGAAATTTGTTTTATTTTTGTTTTAGAATTTTGCTTTCTGAGACTTTTGCTTCAAAAGAAAAAAAAAAAATAGAACACTTGTTGGAAGCAACCGTACACTAGGGGAAGTATAAAGAATTACTCAGAAAACACATTTTTTTAAACCAAATCTTGTTTAGACTACTTTGCTGTTTGTGTCATTAAAGAATAATGTTATTTACTGATCTGTCATCTATTTACAAGCATGAAAATAAGCCTTGGGATTTTGCAGGTGCCAAATAAACACGACTGTCCTTTGGTAAGCACAACCAGATATTAAAATTGAATGTGGAAACAAAATGAGCTGTCAGTCTATGCAAATTCTCCCTTTCTAAAAAAGTATTAAATGTAGTTGACAATCACTTCGTCTCTTTTCAACACAGAAGTTCGCATTTTGAATTAATTTGAGCACTTTATAGACACAACATTAGGCATACGTGACATGCCATCTAGGGATGTGACCTGAATAACACCCACCCTGTTCTTTGGATCCTTCAGTTTATTAAAGTGTGGAGAGAAGGCAGAGAAATAATTTGGGAACAGTAAAGGGGACACTCACATAGATAAACATTTAAAAAGCTGACTTGGGATGAATTAGAATGAATGATAAAAGAGAGCCCCTGTGGAATATAGAACAGCACAGGCTTTCTGGTTAAGAATATTTAGTTTTGAATCCTAGCTCTTCTGAATATGAACTGTGAGAACTTGCACAAATCGCTGAATAACCTCAAGCCTTTTTCTATAAGAGGAAAATAATAACTATCCCTATGTTGTTTTTTATAAGCAAATATTAAGTTAAAAAAAAAATGTGTGAAGTTCAGTGTCTGGTGACTAGAAGGGACTCAATAAATACTAGTTTCCTCCCCTTCTTTCTCTTCTTCTTCTACAAATTTGTGAGCCCCCTGAATCTATCCCATTCACGCAATGCAACAAACAAAAATATCAAAAAGGAAACCAAAATAAAGATTTGCGTGATAAGTAGTTATATACTGTTCAGCTGTCCCTTACCTGAGAGGCTAGTGATTGAACACATCAGTAAATGTTGGCAATGAGTAAAGCAGAGAGAAAGCAGAAATGGGAAAAAAGAGTATTTGGGTAACTCAAGTTCTTTGAATGTAACCCTGATAAGATGATTAATAGCTAAAAATAAAAAGTACCTAAAAACTGTAGGTTTCCACAGGACTCAGTCCAATTGCACATATGGCTCTCTATATTGGCAAATGGAATGTTTAAGACTTGATAGAAAGATAAAATTTTTGAGCTAGTAGCACCTTAGTGAATAGCCAGGTTATGACAATATTAGATGCTAGATACAGAGACTTCAAATGTATTTGTTAAAAAATCAATAGTAGACAACCTACTGTATAGCACAGGGAAGTCTACTCAATGCTCTGTGGTGACCTAAATGGCAAGGAAATCCAAAAGAAGTAGAGATAGATGTATATATATATAGATGATTTACTTTACTGTACAGTAGCTGCTGCTGCTGCTGCTAAGTCGCTTCAGTCCTGTCCGACTCTGTGCGACCCCATAGATGGCAGCCCACCAGGCTCCCCTGTCCCTGGGATTCTCCAGGCAAGAACACTGGAGTGGGTTGCCATTTCCTTCTCCAATGCATGTAACTGAAAAGTGAAAGTGAAGTCACTCAGTTGTGTCCGACTCTCAGTGACCCCATGGACTGGCAGCCCACCAGGCTCCTCCATCCATGGGATTTTCCAGGCAAGAGTGTTGGAGTGGGGTGCCATTGCCTTCTCCAACTGTACAGTAGAAACTAATACAATAATGTAAAGCAATTATACTCCAATAAAAATTAACTTTAAAAAAAAGACAATGATGAGAGATGTCTCTCTCTCCAACTTTATTTTCCATCACTCTCTCCATTCTACCTTGTTCCCATCTTATACATTCTTTAGGTTGAACATGCAAAACCAAGTATGCTTTTTGTACCTACTGTCCATTCCTTCTGTCTGGAATATATACTCTGCTCCCTCTATTTTCTGTCTAATTCCCAGTAGTTCATAACAACCCAGGTTCCTCTCAGCTGTGAGGAGAGGAAGGGAGTACTTACATTTCTGAAAAGTTTTCTTCACTTTTCTCTGCAGGACTGTGGTGACTGCTAAGGTAGACACGTGTATCTATCTTGAGTCAAGGAGTAGCTCCTCCACTGTTCTCTGAGGTTACTGATAAGACAGTATATCTTCATTCACTCAGATAGTCATTCAATACCTATTTATTTAGTGTTTACCACCTGCAAGGCACTGCCCTGGGAATTCAAAATAAAACAGTGAATAACATAGACACTGTATTTGTCCTCCTGTACAGAGTATTTTTGTTCTCCTTAGGACTCAGTCTTCTACTAATCTGAATTCTCAGAGAGAAAGGCTATAACTTAACATGGCTTTTTGTCATCGAGGGGAGAAATTCACAGGCTAAGCCTGCAAAAATGCTGTGATTTGAGGAGGAATGATCACACATTCCAACTTCTATACTGTCATAAACAATGTTCCTGCTTAAATCTTCCTCATCTTGTGAAACAGTTTCTACATAAAGGATTGGAAGTGAAAGTCACTCAGTTGTGTCTGACTGTTTGTGACCCCACGGACTATACAGTCCATGAAATTCTCCAGGGCAGAATATGGGAGTGGGTAGCCTTTCCCTTCTTCAGGGGATCTTCCCAACCTAGGGATTGAACCCAGGTCTCCCACATTGCAAGCAGATTCCTTACCAGCTGAGCCAGCAGGGAAGCCCAACATAATGGGTTAGGTTTTCCTAGGTTCCCTCTCTCTCACCTTAACAAAGTGTTTAGCTGATCGGAGTGGTGATGGACATCTGCAGTCACCAGCAGATAATTCTCCCTGTGAGTTTCAGATTGGCATCCTCATGATTCCTGAGCTTAGACACATGATGTTGAACTATATTTTTTCTGCTTGCAGACTCAAATCATTTTGGTGAGCTCTTTCCAAATTCACAGCGATCCACAGACATCACTGCAATTTGTGCTGCAGGACTGTGAGGCAGGACTGATGATTCTATTTTTGCAAGTTTATTAGAATCCATTCTAGTTTTGATCCACATCTCCTGATAAATAGTTCATGCCTTTTCCAGTTGCTATGCATAGTTGGTTTAGGTATCTGTCAGCTAACAATTTTCAGCTAACTTTCAGTGTTGTTTAATGTTACTGAGGGCCCCTGGCAACTAAAGGATGGTATTGTTCTGGTTTCTGGACATCATGTTGGGCTCATTTTCTATTTGTTGCCTGTTCTATTCCTAAGCTGCCTCCAGAATGAATGTGCTGATGCATTTTGTAGAGGAAGACAGTAATTGTTGTCCTTGGATCTTTTTGGGTTACTCATTAACTTTGTTTTCATCCTAGTAGATGGCCTACTAAAATTTCTTACCTCTATTGCTTGAGTATATTATTCTCAGCCTTTTGAAGGCTGTTTATCTTAAAGCAGTCTGAAATAAAGGGTGCTGCTGTACCTGGTGTGCTGAGCAGAGTCATCCTTCTCTGAGTTTCACGGTTTCATTTGGCCAGAGATTGCTAGTTTCGTCAAGGTCACACTGTGATATACTTCTCCCTGGACTTTAGTTTCCTCTCGCACAAAATGAATAGGTTCATGCTGGGAGCTAAGGACTCATCTATTCTAACATACTGACTGTGCAAACTCATGGTATTAGGAAAAATAGTACAAACTTTAAAATCAGACAAGTCCCCCATCCACCAATTAATGAAGATGTGACTTTGGACAAGGCTTTTAACTTTCTGTAGCAGGCCGTGTTGGACAATGTTAAAACAAAACCACTGTGATGAGCAAATGAAACAATGTAAGATGAATGTCTTGATGAAAGTGAAAGAGGAGAGTGAAAAAATTGGCTTAAAGCTCAACATTCAGAAAACTAAGATCATGGCATCCGGTCCCATCACTTCATGGGAAATAGATGGGGAAACAGTGGAAACAGTGTCAGACTTTATTTTTGGGGGCTAAAAAATCACTGCAGATGGTGATTGCAGCCATGAAATTAAAAGACGCTTACTCCTTAGAAGGAAAGTTATGACCAACCTAGATAGCATATTCAAAAGCAGAGACATTACTTTGCCAACAAAGGTCCGTCTAGTCAAGGCTATGGTTTTTCCAGTGGTCGTGTATGGATGTGAGAGTTGGACTGTGAAGAAAGCTGAGCACCAAAGAATTGATGCTTTTGAACTGTGGTGTTGGAGAAGACTCTTGAGAGTCCCTTGGACTGCAAGGAGATCGAACCAGTCCATTCTAAAGGAGATCAGTCCTGA
This sequence comes from Bos javanicus, assembly GCF_032452875.1. Taxonomy (NCBI): domain Eukaryota; kingdom Metazoa; phylum Chordata; class Mammalia; order Artiodactyla; family Bovidae; genus Bos; species Bos javanicus. The sequence goes on along the minus strand of NC_083885.1, from coordinate 29,565,450 downwards.
GTGTTCATTGGAAGGACTGATGCTAAAGCTGAAACTCCAGTACTTTGGCCACCTCATGCAAAGAGTTGACTCATTGGAAAAGACTCTGATGCTGGGAGGAATTGGGGGCAGGAGGAGAAGGGGATGACAGAGGATGAGACGGCTGGATGGTATCACCGACTCAATGGACATGAGTTTGGGTGAACTCCGGGAGTTGGTGATGGACGGAGGCCTGACATGCTGCAATTCATGGAGTCGCAAAGAGTCAGACACAACTGAACAACTGAACTGAACTGAACTGAAGATGAATGTCAAGGGCAGTGTGTGAACTTACATGATACTCTATGTACTTTGTCCTCTTTATCAACTTTGAAAAGAAATAATGCAAATTGGAGTGATCTTTACACTAGAAATTATTGTACCAGATCTCTTCCATATTAAAATGTGAATAGTATTATTAAAAGATATGCTTCTACAGTATTATAGGTTCTCGATAACTTGTTGAGCAGGGCTCTGGACATATTAAAGAATTAAATTATTCCCATACATCAAAGAACTCAATGAACACATGATAGATGGCTCTAATAGTTCAGAATTGCTAAGTCTTGTCTATATTCTAAGACTGAAGACAAAAAAAGTTAACAGTTTTATGAAGATATTTAGTTGCTGGATTCAGTCTTGATTTATCAGAAAGATCTCTCAAAATGAGAGAGTTTGAAGAAATTTTGCAGGGATAAGAACACAGTTACAGGTACAGGTGCCTGTCAAATTTGTGGAAGAATGATCAGATATATGAATAGTTTACTTAAAGGAGAAACAGGGAATGAGCAAAAATGTTTTTAAAAGAAAAATGCAATGAAATATTTTGTGGAGTCATAAACTCTTCGATCATAAGACTTCACTTGATTCCCAAAAAGAAATTAATGAAGTAGTTCTTTGTATTTTGAGTATATCTGCATCTATTCTTAAGTTTCTTCATAGGACAAAAAAAATGTGTCACACATTGAAGAGGCTTTTACACACACACACACACACACACACTCTCTCTCTCTCTCTCTCTCACACACACACACACACAGAGTTTACTGGTGGTGCTGGGAAGTAAGTTGATATAAATGCATGTTATGTGTATCAGTAATAGATTTAGAAGAATTTCCTCAGTGTAAAGTTTCAAATCTTAAAAATAAAAATAATAACTTTGGCCATATTCTGAAATGTATTGTGAGTTGACATAAAACTTTGGCATGAATGTTGGAAAGTTAAAGTTCAAAGAAGAAAGTTTTAGAATGGTTAAAAGACAATTATCTAGAATTTATTATCTCTTTTCCCCAAAGAAAGAAAACTAAAATGTATGCAGGTAATTATATAAATTCCACATTTGTACTGGGTAGACAGGAAAAAAACAAAACAAAACTATACCCCTATATTAATCCTGTTAGAACTTTTCTGTCTTTCTAAAAATACTTATTCTAAAATGGATGTTTAATTTTGCAAGAACTTGTCTTTCAAGGAATAATCTAACATTAAATACCATGAACACAGAATTGCTTACAAAATAACTTGCATTGAGAAATATTAAAAAGGATTGTAAGATTAGAAAGCATGCTTACATCTCTGTTTAGGATATTATTTAAAACTCCCATCATTGAGACAAATATATACTTTCTTACTTTGAATGGGTTATATATAAAATTGCAAAAAAGTTGCTAAAATGTATTGATATACATAATATATATCTACCTATATCTATATCTATCTATCTATCTATGTCTATATATATACACACATACACAGGGTGAGTATTATTAGCACCATTTTTCAGATGAGCGCATTGAGGCTCAGATATGTTCACTGACTTGCCAGGCACAGCATGCAGCTGCGACGCTGCTAAAACTGCATTCTCATAGTAGCACCTGCTGCCTTTCGATGCCTTACACTATACTTCTAGAATATTTGCTCAGTAAAACTGTAGCTATTTCATTTATAGTTTCCAAACACTTGTGCTTTCTTTTTTCAAAATATTGAAAGTTAGAAACTAATAGAGAAGCATCAAAGAACATCATCAGTATTAGTTGGAGACAACCTGGCAACACCAACAAAAAAAGACTAAAACAAATGATTTACTGTAGATATTGCAGGCCTAAAACACACAGAAAATTGATTATGCCTACTGCTTAGTGAGCATCTACTAGATGCCAAGTGTGAATCTAGGCTGTCTGATCCTCACCATGGTCTTTGATATTCATTACAACGATACTGAGTTATTAAGAAACACAGTAAAGCATTTGTTTCCTATGCTGATGAAGAGAACAATGACTCTTGTATTGGGCTAATAGTCCTGGTTGTCTTGCACAACTTTCCACTCTAATTTTAATGAAGATATAGAAAGATACCTTTCTATATATAGACAATTATATAGAAGATAGAGAAAAATGAAAGCCACAAAAACTGATAGTCAACGTATTGCCAAAATCGGAAGGCGCATCTAACTAAAAAGTTGAAAAGGTCTTGCTACATAATCTTCTTTTAATGATCACACATTATCACTCAAATATATATACGCAATGCATTGACAAAAAGAACACAGATAATTCATTAAAATTTTTTTTAAATACAAAGAGTCTAAAATACATTAAATGGAAAGAAGCATTTAGAAATATTTACTATTTTTTAGAAATGGGACTTTCATAGTACTTCAGTTCCACATAAACAGTTTTTATATAATTTTTAGTAATATGATGGGACATTTACATGATCTACAGTTAGGGACACATAAATACTTGACTCCTGATCTTGATCAGTATCGTTGTTCCCTTGGCTATTCTTAGGATTATTATGTTCCTACAGAACAAAGTAGGGACTTAAATACTACGTCATTTGACCTATACCTCAATATAGTCTGAGTGAGTGAAAGCAAAAGTCACTCAGTCCTATCCGACTCTTTGCAACCGCATGGATTATACAGTCCATGGAATTCTCCAGGCCAGAGTGGGTAGCCTTTCCCTTCACCAGGGGATCTTCCCAACCCAGGGATCGAACCCAGGTCTCCCACATTGCAGGCAGATTCTTTACCAGCTGAGCCACAGGGAAAGCCCAAGAATACTAAAGTGAGTAGTCTATACCTTCTTCAGGGGATCTTCTCGACCCAAGAATCGAACTGGTTCTCCTGCATTGCAGGGGAATTCTTTACCAAGGAACCCTCTTCAATATAGTCTACCAGGGAACCCTCTTCAATATAGTCTAGTGAATCATTTCTAATGGAGATAAGTCAATTGTAGTGGCCTGAAACCACATCAGGGCAACATGCTATCTTAGCCTTTTTTCTGACTGAAAGCCTAAACTCTCATCCAATACCTTTGAACTTTGATATCACCAAACATATGATATTGTTAAGGAGATGAATCGTTAATTTATATCCAACTAAGACAAATAATGTTCCACCAAAAAGCTGACAATATAATACAATATGGTCTCAGCTATAATACACACTCTTATTTCAAAGATATTTCAATCAATATGGTATTTAGATTAGTAAACTTGAAGAAAACACATCGCCTTATATAAAACTGGAGGAAATGAATAAGAACTTAAGTACAGGGACTTCCCTGGTGGTCCAATGGTTACAAACCTGCCTTGCAATGCCGGGTTGCAAGGCATGGGTTCAGTTCGTAGTTGGGGAACTGAGATCCCACATGCTGTGAAGCAACTAAGCCTGCATGCCATGTGCTACAACTAAGACTGGATGCAGCCAAATAAATAATTAAAAAAAAAAAAAAGAACCTAAGCAAAAAAAAAATAATGCTGGATATAAAGATCACTGGGCTTCCCTGATAGCTCAGTTGGTAAAGAATCTGCCTGCAATGCAGGATACCCCAGTTCGATTCTTGAGTCAGGAAGATCCCAGGGAGAAGGGATAAGCTACCCACTCCAGTATTCTTGGTCTTCCCTTATGGCTCAGCTGGTAAAGAATCCATCTGCAATGCAGAGGGTCACAGTTTGATTCCTGGGTCAGGATGATCCCCTGGAGAAGGGAAATGCTACCCACTCCAATATTCTGGCCTGGATAATTCCTTGGACTACAGTCCATGGGTTTGCAAAGAGTTGGACACGACTGAGCAACCTTCACTTTCACTTTCATAAAGATCACTACTCTATATCAACATTCCACCGAATTTAAAGTTTAAGCAAAATGCAAGAGCTCTAATGAAGCACATTTCCAAAGGCAGTCATCACTTTTATTATATTACTCATTTGTATCTTCCACAGTAAGCAAAGCACTGTCACCAAGGAATTACTTAACCATTTCTCTTAAAAGCACAGTTTCCAATGTCAGAATTGTAAAACGGGAATTTAAAATCAAAATCTTGGTTGTGCAAGAGTCTTCTGGAAATGCATTATTGTAGTACGCGCTGGATCTTGATTGTAAGGGTAGAATATGGAGTTTTAGCATTGTAAAGTTTCTCTTATCCGAGCCTTTCCTCCTCAGCAGGGTAATGACAATGAGCAGGTGGTAGAGAACAGCAAAGTAGCAGGGGTTTTTAGTAACGTAATTCGGATGGACCAAGTAGCAAAGTTGCTGGGACCTTATAATTGGAGAGAAGGAAGCTGGTGTCAGGTAAGGATGGAATTTAAGGGGTTAAACTAGCTAGATTAAACCTTCACATAATGTATCCTGGATCTCCATATGGGGATCCCAAAGAGGGATATGGAGGGTTAAATTAGTGAGGAGGACTTGGCAGGAGGAATTTCCAAAAAGTCAAAAACTCTTCACTACTAGGTATGTAGATGTTCCCACCTGTGACTCTCCTTAAGAGCAGTACCCAGCCAAGGTGCTTGTTCCATGGATATGTATGCCTTATGGCTTGGCAGGAGGGCAAAGATGAACAAAATAAGATGTCAGAGAAGTCCCCAGTTCCCTTAAGAGATCCGGGGAAAATTTAGGAAACCAACAGGCCAAAACCAGGCTGTGAAGGTTAAGCAGACAGAGTCCATAATTTACTAGTCAATTCCTGGGTCCCTGTGAGGTTCACATTTTAAAGTCTATTGGATGTTGGGCTTATACAAGCAAGACCGCACACATTATAATGGGCCTGAGCCTCCTGATATACAGCATACATTCATTTGTTTTCTTAGAGGGCTGAGAGGAAAAAAAGTTGTGATGCAGAGAAAATTGGAGGAAAGAGGGGAAGCGTGGGCTGTTCCAGCTGTGATTCTATTATTCTTGGTCCCACACAATTTGTGACTTCCTTGAGCTTATAATACATAAAATACTCTTAGAAGCAACAATGATGAAAGTGAGCAGTGACAGAGACAGTCACACAAGGTAGGGAGGCCATCTCCCACAGACTGGGTTCTGTCTATGGGCTGCATCGCGTATTAGCTGCTCTTTGATAAATATAAGTATTGCGTTTCTCAGCCCCAGTCTTCTCTTAAGATAAGTACATCTAGGCGTTACTTACAGCATTTCAAGGAATTTAAAAAAACAAATTATGTGACCTTAGAGTATAATACACGGGCTCAAAGGGAAGATCAAAAAATGGTGGCTGTGTTTAACAAATAAAAGAAACTGTTGAATGAATGTATGCATTTCATGTAGCTTCACACAAAAGAGCTTGGGAAGTGCTTACACCGCTCTTAAACAGAAAACAACTAGATGGAGAGAGTACATATATTTATTAAAACATATTTGCTTATTCAGGACAGAAAACCTCTCTCAAATTACCTGAACAATAAATGGAAACCAGCCCAAATAACAAAAAGTCCCCAGGGTTTAAAATGCCTTCTCTGGTGATCAGATCCAAGTGCCCCGAGGATGTCACAGTGCTGTGACATTCTCTGTGCTGTGTTGCTTCCTCTGTACATTTTCTCCAAAGAATGGGAAAGAAAGCTTGCAGAAAGTGTAGGTCTATATGATCTCACAGCTGTAAAGATCTCACAGCTTCTCTATGCCAGGTTCCATGTCAATCCCTGGTTTAAAAAATGGGGTGAGGACTTGCCTGGTGGTCCAATAGTTAAGCTCCATGCTCCCCATGCAGGGGGCCCGAGTTTGGTCCCTGTTTGGGGAACTAGATCCCACTGCTGCAACTAAGATCCTGCACGCAGTCATGAAGATCCCGTGTGCTGCAACTAAGACCAGGTGCAACCAAAAAACAACAACAACACAAGGTCTGTGTTTGATCTAGGAGATGAGCATGTGACTCAACTAAGCCACCCTCTGCATTTACGGGGATGAAATGCTCTCAGGGCTACGGCTGTATGAATTGCCCCCTGTGCCAGGCGCTAAGCCCTGGGAGGAATGGTGACTCAAAACCAGCACACACTCCCTTTGAGAAGCTATGATCCCAGTGCAGTCTCCCTTGTCTCATTTTTAGAAAGGCACCATCTCATCACCAAGCCCTTGAGTTCACTGAGGCTATAGCTTCAAAATATAAATACATCTTTTAATTCACACAAATGCCACCTTAGGCTAGTAGCAGCCTTGAGACCCCTGTTGGTTCAGCCTGGGTAAGTTCCCACCTTCCGCTGCAGACAAGCCACTTGACTGACAATCAGAATATGTGAAGTAGAGAAGAAATGAAAATGTTAGTTGCTTAGTCATGTCCGACTCTTTGTGACTCCATGGACTGCAGCCTGCCAGGTAACTCTGTCCATGGAATTATCCAGGCAAGAATACCAGAGTGGGTAGCCATTTCCTTCTTCAGGGGATCTGCCCGAGCCAGGGATCAAACCTGGGTCTCGTGCATTTCGAACAGATTCTTTACCATCTGTGCCACCAGAGATATGAGAGAAGGTCCAGTTTAAAAGGAAGGCAGATTGGAAAAATTGTATGGACGGATGAGAAGATAAGTCACAAATAGGCCAGTAGTACTGGTGCTGTGAGTGACCTCAACAAAGGGATACCTATGTGTCCCTTGGGAAGCTACTCTGTAAAGAATGACTCTCCCTGTTCAAAGTTATGAATTGCAGTTGTCTATTATGTGACTTACATTGCATTACATTGCAATATATCATTGTGAGATGTGACATAATATAATATAAGTGACAGGCAGCTAAAATTTTACAGCAAGAAAACTTTTTTTTTATATCCAGGATCTGCTATCAAATTTGATAGCAACTATCAATCCATTTTTTTTTCCTGCAGATAGATCAAGAATTTGATGTTCATGAAAAGCAGGTCATTTTGAAACATCCACAAACACTTCAGTGCCTGCACAACTTAGTTACCATAAATCTTTTACAATCAAAACCAAACACTCTTAAGCTGCACTAGTCTTGACTCAAGTTCTTTTTATGCTTTCTAAGATAAGTACAACATTGTTTATTATTTTAGATTTTGGATTTGCTTTTCTTTTGGATATTGCTAGAAAGTGATGATCAGATAAATTATTTTAGTCCCCAGATCAAACAAGCACTTCACAACTGAATATGATTGTGTAGTTCAGGAGGTATTTTGCAACATCTGGATATGTCACAACTGAGACAGGGGTGGGAGGTTACTTGCATCTAGTGGGTAAAGGTCAGAGATGCTGCTAAGTGTTCTGTGATGCACAGGCCAACAGCCACAAGTCATTCTGTCTAATTTCTTGGCCATGCCTCTGATCTCAGAGGTCACTGTTTAAATGAATTGGCCTAAACTTGGTCCAACGCTGTCCCAAGTAAAAACATAATGAATATAGAATTGGTTTCATCCATCACCTTATCCTCAAAACAGGCCATGGAAATACATTATTTAAATATCTAGCTGACATTTTGGGGCTTAAGAGCCACTAAGCAGAATCTCTGTACATATCAAAACTGATGGGGAATATCCCCTACTAACAGTCTCACAGTTAGTCCTACAGAGTAGAAGACAGAATTTCTGAGCTTTTATTCTACCTCTGTCAAAACTCTATCTTTAAGGGCCTCGGGAAAATGGTTTTCCCTTATAGGTCTCATCTACACAAGGGGAAATTTCACAAAGCAGTATCATCTGACTTTGCTTGTTTGTTTTTATTTATTTTTTTAAATTTTATTTTATTTTTAAACTTTACAATATTGTATTAGTTTTGCCCAACATAAATTCTTATATTCAGCTATCCTTTTCAAGGTACTCTAATTATATAGCACACATAGGTGTGAAGCTTCTGTGACTGAAATAGGCTAGAGACAAGAACAGGGACCCTGTCCATTCCCCATCACCCCATCACTCCCTATATGACAGGACCCAAGAAATAACTAGAAAACGAGTGATGTGCGAGGCTCCCTCCAGGAGTAAATTCATCTGATGTTATGATTCATGCCAGGGAAAAACACTGGCAAGTCAACATTGCTCTTGGTAGAACTCACTAAGGAATGTGGACAGATTCTTCAGCTTTCCCCTTTGCTTCCAGAAAGATACATCTGAGAATAAAGCTGAAAACAATCCATTGTCAGTGTTTATATGTACCTGACAAAGAACTCTCACTATCTTGGATTTTCATCTGCCAAGATACAGAGTAGCACTGGTAAAAAGAAAGTAGGTTTCAGATTATGATAGATCCAAACAGGAATACTTGCTCTGCCATTTACTGACTGTGTATGTTTGGGTTCATTATTTAAGGTCTGGATGCTTTTGTTGCTTTCTTTGCAAGGTTGGGTTAATAATGCCTATCGTAGAAGTGAGTTTAAGGATTAAATGTGATAATGATGTAAAGCATTTACTACAGAGTGCGCTGCATAATAATAGCTATCATTTATTGACTGCTTAGTACTATAATTGCAAGAATTAGAGATAATGTGTATAAAGTGCCTGACATGTAGAAGACGCCCCATATACAGTAGCTACTGTAGTTATTCAGCTAGAACATGCAACCAGAAAGAGTTCCAGAAACATCTATAAAATGGAGGCAGTTAGTTTTACTGTTTTGCATCATACCTCATTTCTCTCTTTTTCTTGTTTGTGTCAGAGAATCTCCAGGCTGCCCCAGGTATCTGAGAGTCTAACTGTGATATTCAATAAAAGCTAACTTACAAGTAACTCATAATGATAATGATAACAGCAGCACCTGAGTGGCTAGCTTTTCTTACGAAGGGTATCTCTGTTTTGCAGATGGAGAGGCAGAGGCAGGAGGAGGTTAAGCACCTTAGCCAAAGTCAATTAAGCAGGAATTGGTGAACCCAAGATGCAGGTTAAAACTGTCAGCTTCAGAACTTTGTGTGTGAATCATATAACTGAGTGTTGCCAAGTTGAATGCCTCCTAATAATGGGACCCTGAGATGGCATAAAGCAACAGCCCTTTAATTTAATCACAGTTCTCTGCCTCAGCAAGTTGCACTGCTGTGCTTAGCTTTGTATTTCTTCTGGCCTGAGCTAGTCTCAGCTATTCTCACTGTGGTTCATGAGCCTGCCTGGGGCTTCGGCTGGGCAACTGGAGCCTCATTATGCAATTTCTCCTCCTCCAGAAGGAAAACCTGAACTCAGGTCATCAACACTTTCCTAGAACTGGGAGAAGGTTCTTCAGGTTCCCTTGATTCCTGTGCTTGGCACTTGTACATTGTCACTTTCAGCACATACTTTTGGTCAAAGCAAGTCACAGGAGCAGCCCACATTAGGGGAGAAACGAATCTCCACTCTGATAGAAAAATCAATGGATACCCTGTGGCCATTTCTTACAGTCTACTAATGTCTGGCTTCTGTCCACAGATTCTTTATTCTTCTCACATTTGATATGTGTGTTCCCCTATCCCAGGATTCCCCAAAACCTCTTACAATTATAGCATCAGCTGATCATGCTCTGTAACAGGTTGAACGCAAATGAGATTCCTGCTTCAGCTTCTCTTCATCAGGAGACTATAAACTGAAGACACGTTATCTGTACCCCACACATCTAACATCTGGTTAAACAGAGATCCTGTTTAGAAAGGGGAGGGATCGTGAGATAGATAGAAGTCACTGGCCCACAGTTACTCTAAAATCCACTCGGTTACCTGTTGCCAGATCCTGTTACTCGGGTATGGGTGGGTATGAACCAGGTTCTACTCTATGGACATGGCGCTGGGTTCATTGTTCACCATTGCTCTTGACTCTGCCTCTGGGTTCTTGGATCATCCCCTGCTAAATCCTTGGTTTTCTATAAGAAGTACTGCATGTTTTCAGTTGAGTAGCTTTCTCATCTGCGAGGTGTCTGAGGTTTCTTTTTTAATTGCAATCGTCATCAATTTTATCCATGTTGATGAAGCTTTCAGCTATAAAATTGTCTTTTTTAAGTTTTTATTGAAATATAGTTGATTTACAATACTGTATTAGTTTCAAGTATACAGTAAATTGACTCAGTTATACATATATGTAAGTATATATATTCTTTAAAAATATAATATTCTCTTCTATTATAGGTTATTATTGATACAAGATATCGTGTTTAGCTCCTTGTGCTATACAGAAGATCCTTATTGATTATCTATTTTGTATATAGCAATGTGTATACTTTAATCCCAAACTTCTAATTTATCATAAAACTATCTTTTAATACTTTACAGATTTCCTATGAGTCTAATTCAGATCCAATCCATGTCTCCAAAAGCCATATTTATTATTCTTTTTGAGAACTACCTCTTTTTTCTTTTAGTATGTCAGTTTAAGATACTGCCCTAAAGATTTTTTTCTTGAATTCTAGACAGGCTGGTCTGCGAAGTACCATCTTAAATCTTTAAGATGTCTTAACAAAGGGCAGTCTCACCCTTTATTTGATCTTTACCCTGTGAGACAGGTTGGCAAACTTTTCCCATAAGGGATACAAAAGGTTTTGTGGGCCTCATGCCCTCTGTCACATCTAGTTGATTCTGCTTTGCTAGAGAAACCAGCAAATAAACAATACATAAACTATGGGCATGTCTGTGTCCCAAAAAAGCTATTTACAAAAACAGGTGGCAGACTGGATGTTGTCCATTGTCATAATTTGCTGACTTCTACCCTAGGCCACCTTATGCTCTGAAACTCATGTACTGTATGAGAGACAAGAATTGAGAAGCAATTTTATTATCCAACTCAATAAGCCTTACATCCAAAATTTCATTAAATAATGCTTATAAAATAATATTTATTTTTGTTTTTATTGTTTTATTTTAGCTATCTCCCTTTTCTGATACCTTATCATGTTTCACTAAAAGAAGCCAACTATAATAGTTTGTCTGAAAGATTTCCTGCCAAAGCCTACAAATTAATTAGGGGAATTTTGAAAAATCTTTTATTATTGATATTCTCTAAATTTTAGTCCACCATATAACTTGATTGGCCACTACATCACTGATTCACTGTATTTCTGACAGACAACATGTTTACTATAGCAATTTCGTCATCACTTTAATAGATGCCACTAAGCATCTAAGAGTTTCCTTGCTGTTTTTCCAGCATTTGCTAAAAGTCTTCTGACTTCTTTTTCAGCCTCTGCACCTACTTGGTCCCAAAGGCACTGGTACATATTTTAGACTTTATCAGTTGGCTGTTTCATGTAACAAACTAACCCAGAACTTCCAGCTTAAAACAGTCAAATTTTAAAATGTCTGTCTTATAATTCTAGAGATCATCTGGGTGATCTTTTCTGGGCTGGCTCAGCTGGGTTGGATGATATAACATGGCTTCTTAATATACATGATGATTGGTTGAGTGTTAGCTGAGCAATAGGAATCATTTAATAAGGTGCGACTCACCATTCTGAAGGCCAGTTCCTGTCTGTTCAAAAGGTGTTGATTACAGGATACTCAAGGATAGAAAGAAAGGGCAAACACCAAATACTGGGATACACATGGAAAATTCCAGATTCAGTGTAAGAAGGGGACTATCTGGGAACATACTTATGGATAGAAGAATTATTGCATTTTTGCAAGAAAGAAAACCTATAACCAACTTACTCATTATTCAGCACCAATTTTCTACAGATTAAAAAAAAATTCTGCAGAGCAGTGGGGTTCACTATGTCTTCTACTCCTACCACCATCCCCATCCCGGGGACGGGTGACCTCCAAAGACATTTTGCTATAATTGCTCAGCCTGTGACTATGTCAAATATCAGATAAAGCAGAACTTATTCTCTTTCCAAGAAAGACAGTTGTTTTTCTTCTTAGCTTGCAACATCAGTCCACAATTCAACACATGTGCATATATACACATCCTCATCTTCATTTTTCCAGGTGGCGGTGGCAAGGTGGGAGAGTGATTCTGGCATGGCCAGCAAGGTATCTGCCTACCATATTCTTTCCACACTCTCTGAAAGAGGAAATGCAGAAGAAGAGCAACAAACTAGACATTCTTTTATATCAGACAGGTCTGCCGAAAGGAATCCTTCAAATGGCAGTAATGATGCATAGCAGGAGTGAGTGACTAAGAGAAATACCTAACAGTCAGGTTCACAGGCAACCTGAGACACTTAGGAAAAAACCTGTGATGGAAGGATCTTTATGGGATTGTCCATCACATTGCCTTTGGACATGAAAATTCATGTCAATGGAAGGACACTCATATAAACATTGTGTTTTCTCTCAAGATAATATAAATTCATCACAGTTTGCCTGGTCAATTCCAGGTTTATGCCAACTGTTCCAGCATTATACTTGGTAATAATGACCTCTTCTGTTTCTAAACTATTTCAGTGATAAATATTATTGTCACCTAACCTCTACATTCCATCTGCATTCCTATTATAAAAAAGTCACTGATTTTTGCAAGTGAATTTAATAACTTCAAGTGAATAATGATGTGCTTCCCTTGAATACCACTTTATCTACATCGCAAAAACATTAAATATCTGTCAGTGTCTGGCAATGTAGTTAAGAAGGTGATCAAGGTGATTATGAAATGTTGACTGAATAGTTAAATGCATATAGGTCATGCATTTTTACTCTTATTTAGGAAGTTTTTAGAGAATGTTCAAGTACTATAAAGCTATCTTTCATGCAATTTTCCTATTACTCATCCATTCATGTACATTTAACATGTCGACTGAATTCTTGTGGCTTATCAGGAAAAGGTGTTGTGACACATACAAAGACATGGGAGTTATTACTGTATCCTATAATCATTGGTTTGTTTGTCTCAAGTCTAGGGTTTCCAGAGGGCAAACAAGGCCTGAGACAAAGGGACCTTAATAAGACTGGGTTGGGAAAGGGGGACAATGAGGATTTCTAGGAGAGAGAGGGGCTTAAGCTGTCTTATAGGAATTGCCAGATGGAGAAAGTAAAGACTGAGGGGTGTTTCAGTCCAAGAGAACAAATCAGGGGACAAAAAGAAGACTATGTAAATGTGTAAGATATGTATGTATGGCCAACTGCAGTGTCTGGCAATGCAGACAGAGAAGTTCAGTTCAGTGGTGAACTTCAGTTCATCCCAGAAATGAAGATGGCCCTTTGCAGGCAATGGAAGGGACAAACACAGGGTGTGACTAGAACATAAAGAAGGAGCTCTGATACTCAAGTCTGAAAGCAGTAAATCTGGGCTGATTCTTCAAGGTGAGTCTGTCTACCGAAAGTGTATACTTACCCAGGTAAGTGAAAGCAGGGACCATCCACGACAAAGGGAATGTGACTTGCTTAAATAGCCATATATACAAGGGAGCATTGGCAGTACTCAACTCTATTGTGAGAGGGCATGTAGGCATTAATGACTAAAGATGAGGGCTGGAGAGAGACCCAGGGAGATTTTTAAAAATTGCTGCTGAAGGCTGTAATGTAAGAAAAGGAGGGACCACGTGCAGGCTAGGAATACAGACATAGATGTAGAGAATGGACATGTGAACATGGGGTTAGGGGGAGGGTGGGACTAACTGGGAGGTTGCTGTTGCTGCTGCTGCTAAGTCGCTTCAGTCGTGTCCGACTCTGTGGGACCCCACAGATGGCAGCCCACCAGGCTCCCCAGTCCCTGGGATTCCTCAGGCAAGAACACTGGAGTGGGTTGCCATTTCTGTCTCCAATGCATGAAAGTGAAAAGTGAAAGTGAAGTCGCTCAGTCGTGTCCGACTCTGAGCAACCCCATGGACTGTAGCCCACCAGGCTCCTCCACGAGTACTGGAGTGGGGTGCCATTGCCTTCTGTGAACTGGGAGGTTAGGACTGACATATATACACTGCTGTGTGTGAAACAGCTAGTGGGAAGCTGCTGTATAGCACAAGGAGCTCAGCTTGGTGCTCTGTGATGCCCTAGAAGGGTGGGATGGGGTGCGTGGGAGGGCCATTCCGGAGGGAGGGGAGAAGTGTATACATATGGCTGATTCACTCTGGTGTACAGCAGAAACTAACACAGCATTATAAAGCAATTATACTACAATAAAAATATAATAAAAAGGAAAGAAGGAAGTGATTCTTACAATGAGTTTCCAAGCTGCAATCAGTCCATAGGAGGAGTCGCTCATGTATAATAAACTATCCTTGTTAGAAAGAAAATCCTAGAGATTCCAGACATTAGTTATAGAGACATGTCTACTCTATCTCTGTGTCTTCTTAGACTGGCAATGATCTTAGAATAAGCATATGGTCCTGTTAATGAACATGTTACTTGGCACAGGAAAAAAAAAAGTGTAAAGACCAACAAGCTGAGAGATGTATTTCAAAGGTTTAATCAATAGCAACTGTAAAGGTGTGTGTTTATCGAAGGTGTATAAATATTTCACAATTTCCATTCTTGTACACACTGACCAAACTCTGAAGATCGTATCATGAATGTTAATGAAAATGGTGTTCTTTCAAACTTCATGTTGCTCATGTGAAATAGGAGAGCTTCTATAGATGAGAGAGACCATTTTTCAGTTCAGTTCAGTTCAGTCGCTCAGTCATGTCCAACTCTTTGCGACCCCATGAATCACAGCACACCAGGCCTCCCTGTCCATTACCAACTCCCGGAGTTCACTCAGACTCACGTCCATCAAGTCAGCAATGCCATCCAGCCATCTCATCCTCTGTCATCCCCTTCTCCTCCTGCCCCCAGTCCCTCCCAGCATCAGAGTCTTCTCCAATGAGTCAACTCTTTGCATGAGGTGGCCAAAGTACTGGAGTTTCAGCTTTAGCATCATTCCTTCCAAAGAAATCCCAGGGCTGATCTCCTTCAGGATGGACTGGTTGGATCTCCTTGCAGTCCAAGGGACTCTCAAGAGTCTTCTCCAACACCACAGTTCAAAAGCATCAATTCTTTGGCGCTCAGCTTTCTTTATAGTCCAACTCTAACATCCATACATGACCACAGGAAAAACCATAGCCTTGACTAGACGAACCTTTGTTGGCAAAGTAATGTCTCTGCTTTTCAATATGCTGTCTAGGTTGGTCATAACTTTGCTTCCAAGGAGTAAGCGTCTTTTAATCTCATGGCTGCAGTCACCATCTGCAGTGATTTTGGAGCCCCCAAAAATAAAGTCTGCCACTGTTTCCACTGTTTCCCCATCTATTTCCCATGAAGTGATGGGACCGGATGCCATGATCTTCGTTTTCTGAATGTTGAGCTTTAAGCCAACTTTTTCACTCTCCATTTTCACTTTCATCAAGAGGCTTTTTAGTTCCTCTTCACTTTCTGCCATAAGGGTGGTGTCATCTGCATATCTGAAGTTATTGATATTTCTCCCAGCAATCTTGATTCCAGCTTGTGCTTCTTCCAGTCCAACGTTTCTCATGATGTACACTGCATATAAGTTAAATAAGCAGGGTGATAATATACAGCCTTTTCCTATTTGGAACCAGTCTGTTGTTCCATGTCCACTTCTAACTGTTGCTTCCTGACCTGCATATAGATTTCTCAAGAGGCAGGTCAGGTGGCCTGGTATTCACATCTCTTTCAGAATTTTCCACAGTTTATTGTGATCCACACAGTCAAAGGCTTTGGCATAGTCAATCAAGCAGAAATAGATGTTTTTCTGGAACTCTCTTGCTTTTTTGATGGTCCAGCGGATGTTGGCAATTTGGTCTGTGGTTCCTCTGCCTTTTCTAAAACCAGCTTGAACAACAGGAAGTTCACGGTTCACATATTGCTGAAGCCTGGCTTGGAGAATTTTGAGCATTACTTTACTGGCATGTGAAATGAGTGCAATTATGCGGTAGTTTGAGCATTCTTTGGCATTGCCTTTCTTTGGGATTGGAATGAAAACTGACCTTTTCCAGTCCTGTGGCCACTGCTGAGTTTTCCAAGTTTCCTGTCATATTGAGTGCAGCACTTTCACAGCATCATCTTTCAGGATTTGAAATAGCTCAACTGGAATTCTATCACCTCCACTAGCTTTGTTCGTAGTGATGCTTCTTAAGGCCCACTTGACTTCACATTCCAGGATGTTTGGCTCTAGGTCAGTGATCACACCATCATGATTATCTTGGTCATGAAGATCTTTTTTGTACAGTTCTTCTGTTTATTCTTGCCACCTCTTCTTCATATCTTCTGCTTCTGTTAGGTCCATACCATTTCTGTCCTTTATCGAGCCCATCTTTGCATGCAATATTCCCTTGGTATCTCTAATTTTCTTGAAGACACCTCTAGTCTTTCCCATTCTGTTGTTTTCCTCTATTTCTTCTCATTGATCGTTGAGGAAGGCTTTCTTATCTCTTCTTGCTATTCTTTGGAACTCTGCATTCTGATGCTTATATCTTTCCTTTTCTCCTTTGCTTTTCGCTTCTCTTCTTTTCACAGCTATTTGTAAGGCCTCCCCAGACAGCCATTTTGCTTTTTTGCATTTCTTTTCCATGGGGATGTTCTTGATCCCTGTCTCCTGTACAATGTCACGAACCTCCATCCATAGTTCATCAGGCACTCTATCTATCAGATCTAGGCCCTTAAATCTATTTCTCACTTCCACTGTATAATCATAAGGGATTTGATTTAGGTCATACCTGATAGATGAGAGAGACCATTTTAGGATCATCTATATGTGCCAGAAAACTTTTTTAATAAGGAGGGTGCTTATAACTTGTCACCATGGTGCCAAGTTATTCCAAGGTTCCAGAAAGCCAGTAGTGACAGAACTGCAACAGGATCAATAAAAAACTCAACGTTCAAGACAAGAGGGGGAAGCATTATTAACCTTTAGAATCTATCTTTATACTTCCTTCTCAACAGTGCCTCCAAGAGTTAGAGTTACTTCAGAGACTCTCATGATTCAGGAACTTGATCATCTCTAAGATGATCCATATTCTAAAATATGGATACTGTACCTCCACAATGTCAATACCACCCCCCCTGTGACCCATTATTCAGCAAATTTCCAGCACCCTTTCTTGCTCCTCTACATCCTGAAGAATGTCAACTTTAGTGGAATGGTGTTAAGAATATAGACGTACACAGCTATAATTCAACTGGATAACATGAAATTCACGTTTCTAGAGAATGGAAGGCAGTCTAGATTAGTAGCTTTCAGATCATGGTTAGATTGTTGTATCTCAGCTGGAACATGTGTTAGTGATGTGACTGTGGGTAAATTAATTAAAATCTCTAAAACTCAGTTTTTACCTGAAAAAAAAAAATTTAGTAAAACTATCTTCATAAAAGTTTCATGATTTATGTTTATAAAAAGCAAGGACTCGACAAATGTTTTCTCTGTACAAAATTCCTGGCTATTATTATTATCACTGAAGCCAAAAAAGATCTACAATGATAGTTTTTGCCTTACAAAGCAATGGTTTCACTTTCCTTGCCTTTTTGTCCCTCACAAAGATTCATAAAAAGATGCTGTTTAGAGCTGTAGTATCTAAGGTTCAGTGAGGTTGCCCTAAATCACAAAGCTGCATGTGCGTGCGTGCTACGTTGCTCGAGTCGTGTCCAACTCTTTGTCACCCTACGGACTCTATCCCGCCAGGCTCCTCTATCCATGGGATTCTCCAGGCAAGAATATTGGAGTGGGTTGCCACACCCTCCTGACCCAGGAATTGAATCCATGTCTCTTAGGTCTCCTGCATTTGGGAAACCCAAATCACAAAGCTAATGAGTGCTAATTAAATAATGAAACCAGAGTTCCAAGTCTGCATGCTGGGGGTAGGAGGGGATTCATGAGAGAAAATGAAGCATGGAGTACAGATTGGTGAATGTTGACTGCATGCCTCTTATGGACCAGGTACTTTATACAGCTTATCTCATTTTAGCCTTCTGACAGTCCTAAAAATGAGATATCTTTTGCTCCATTCTACATCTGTACAAATTTAAGATGAGTCATGTGGAGGAGCTTTTCCAAAGTCACAGAAGAACTAAGATTCGAACTCTAATCATTTTGATTCTAAAGCCCGTAGTGTCTCATTATGAAATCTTATTTGGGTAACAGAGAGGAGGCCAGTTCTTAAACTGTCAGATGAAATGGGGCGCCACACCTCTGCATTTTGGAACCACCCATCCATCTATGCTTCAATGAAGCTCCGTCCACCCTGACTCCCCATCACTCATGTATCTCACCCTTTTGGGTCTATATTTTGGCTGTTACATACTGCAGACATGCCAAATGTGTGGCTTGTAGGTGGAAGAGGCAATGCATGAAATTAGAAGTAAACATAAGCTCACAGAAAGTAGTTCTTCTTTTCATTCAATACCCCTGTCTTCTTAGCCCTATTTTCCACTGCAAACTCACTGCAGGGCTTTGACTGAAAAATTTTAAGCATAGAATAGATTTGGGATATTTTATACCTAATATTTAAAATGTTCACTCTGATAAGGACCATTTGAATTGATATTAAGAGTAGTCCATCCACTAGAAAGCAAAAAGAGGGAAAATGTTCTTTTGAAATGGGGTGCATATTCTCTGTCAATCAACTTGAGATTTCTCAGTACAAAAGTATTCCCTAGCTGGGGAAAGAGCAGAAGGGAATTTATGCTGTTCAAATCCTCATATCCCCACTGGCATCTCAGTGGGATCATTCTGCAGAAACCCAAGACACAAGGGGATACTAACTCTAGGACTGCTATGTGTGGAGATAACCCAGGGAATAAGCACATTTCATTTCCTCCAACTGTTCAGTGGCCTATCAACAACATGAAAAAGGAAGCACTGGAAAAAGGAGACAAAACTCTCCTTTGTAAACTCCTTTAAAAACAAAATGCCTTGCAGACAAGTCTGGGTCCTGCAGGAGGTTAGGAGCAGAGAGAAAATTGCTGCTTGTACCTGCCTTGAGTCCTTATACTCATAAGTAAATAAATTCAGGGTCTTTCATTAGAATTTCCAAGGGCACATAAGCAGTAATTACATCCTTGGCTTGCATCTGATCTGAATGAATGAGGTACAAATAAGCTGCTCTGGCAGAGAGGTTGGAATGATGGAGATAACACTTGAATGTGACATAATAAAGCAAGAAGACAACCTGAATAGATGTGTCCACCTTCTTGCTTCCTCTACTGGTCCAACATAGTCTGGAATCTGAGAAGAGATTTCAAAATGCTTAGAACACGAGTTCTGGGGGGAAAAGATGTGGATATGAGGCCCTCTAAGGCAGTTTTGTGGGATGAGTTACTTCACTGCTTTTGCCCTCGTGTTCTCATTTGCCAAAGGAGGCCGATGATGTTCCTCACCACCATCGAGGAACAGTACCTGATAAAATAGTACATAATAAACATAGTACATGATAAAAAAACAAATACAATAATAGCTTAAGAGATGAAGCTTAGAAAGACTCACCACAATTCCCAGCTTCTCAATTATACAGATTCAATAAAATACATTAGAATTCACTTAGGCTAGTACTGTTATTTTCATTTTATAGATGATAAAACTGAAGCACATGGGGGTTAAGCAACTTGCCAATGGCATTTAACTGATAAATGCACAGCCAGAACCAATCCCGAGCAATCTGACTCCAGAATGCACAAGAAAAGACATTGGGCTAGGAAGTTTTTCTTATAGTGTAAGATTACAGTAATAATTCCTGGTGGGAAGGTTTGTGTGAGACCTAATGAAGTTGTAACTATGAAATCAAATTGGTAGAGATTTCTTTGTGACCTTCATCAAGACCTTCATAAGGTCCTTTAAATTCATGAGATTAGGCTTCTGTGTCAGGAATTCCATATACTTAATGCTGTTACTAAAGGCCAGAATGACTTTTCAAAAGGTCGACTACGTGTGCCTCAGAGTCCTGAGCTGTATAATGGGTATGTCATACCTTCATTTATAGTGAAGACTGCTGGATGAAATCTGTATATGTACAGTGCATGCTAAATGTGGAGATGACCTTTATGAACTCTCTGGGATTTGAAACTGAAATGTTTCACTTCAAAATAGAGTAAGGACTGAGAATTCCCAAATTTCTCACAATCACATTTCATCCCTTTTTCATTGTGGCATGAAAGGAAGAGGGAAAAGAAATCAGACTAAAATTAATCCCTTGTAAACTATGTATTCTGTTCAATGATTCATTTAATCTATTACAACATTTCAGGAACAAATATCAATACCATTTTAAAGTTTATGGTACTGAGGGAAAAGAAATTATGTGACTTGCATACGATAAGTTTATGGTTAGGAAGCTGCGGAACTGGTCTACAGGATCTTTCATAAAAATCCATTGTTGCTGCTTTCTGCAAAACTGCCCCTGTTAAACTCTTTATTCCCTCTTGTTTTTAAAGCTATTTGGTTAAGCATAGCTTTCGCTTTCAGATCTCCAAAGGACACCTCCAATATGCAGAAATGTCCTTGCAATTTCCAAACACATACTGCCTAAACTAAAATGCATTAACTCCAACAAATAAAAAGAAACACAAATTCCAGCCCTGTCAAGGTTTCCAGCTGCATGACTTCCAATTAAAAATTTCTCCTTTTCTTCAGTCAAGTAACATCTCCAACATAGATAACAATTTTACTGCGACATCTTTAATACCATTAATGATTTGATCTTTCTGTGGAGAGCTTAAAAGCCTGTAGAAGACAGCAACAGACCCGAGGCAGGTAGGTGCAAGGTTACACAGCGGGAAGAGCTAGTGATCTGAACATATTAAAGTGAGTGCCCCAGAATTAAAGGAACCAGATGAGGTGCACTTACAAAGTAACACTTGAACACAAACCAACTGATTTTTTAAATAAGGACTTTGGAATGAGAAAGTGGATTTTCAATATCTCTTCGGCTTTATCTTCACAGGCAAAATCAAACGGATAATTGAGGCAATTAGTACTGAGAACAGTGCCTTGTGACTAATAAATTTGAAAAACAAATAATTCAGGCCAAAAATAAATAAATAAAATCCTGCTGTCATGAAAACAGAGTAAGAAGAATGGAAGCATTCTTGCATAAACAGGGATCATTATTTGAATAATTGCCTAAAGATTTAGATTGTCTTTGTTTATAGATAGGGGTTTACTGTGGTTTTGAGGAATCAGATTCACTGACCCAGAAATACCTCAAAACAAGTAAGACTTTTTGCTTCAGTTATGCATGAGTAAAGTCTGGCAACTTCAAATATATTCAGTTTCCCTAAATGAGATAAACTGAGTGGATGAGAATAATATTCATTTTTCATTCCATAACCATTATGGATTTACTATTGCCTTGGTGCTAGATTCTTTAAATATAAAGCCAGTGAAGGAACTTCAGTATTGGTCCAGTGGTTAAGTATCTGCCTTCCAATGCAGAGGGCACTGGTTCAATCCCTAGTTGGGGAACTAAGACCCCATATGCTATGGGGCAATTAAGCCCCTGTGCCTCAAACACTAAGCTTGTGTATGCTCTGGAGCTCATGTGCTGCAACTAAGACCCCTACATAGTTCCCCCTCCAAAAAAAAGTGTGTGTATGTGTGTGTGTGTATATAATTAAAGTTATTGAAAACACAACCTCTGCCCTCAAATGAACTTACCATTTCAGACTGAAAAACAAACAAACAAAAATGCACAATGTGAGAGCTGTTAGTTAACTCTGCTTTAGGCAAAATGAGGACTATAGCCTGGGAGACAAATCTCAGTTAGCTCTCAGGTACTGGTTACAGGGTAGGAGGGAAGGTCAGTATTATATATGATTTTAGTGAAGGAGAATATACGCAGTCAAGCACGCATTTTGGCAGAGGCATGCTGCTGGCCATGAGAACAGGTGTCACCATTAATGATTTTCATGTTTTTCCAATATGAGGAAATGCAAGAATTTGGGCTCACAAAATCTTCTAAAAATAGCTAACTATCTGACAGCCTGTTCTGCCATTTTTGCTAGAGCACAGAGTGCCTCATTCCTGATTTCTACCCTGAACTCCTTTCAGAGTGTGTTGAAGGATAGTGACTGCAGTGGCTAGTGACCTCATCCTTGTAGATGGCAAGAGACAATTTTTAGTTGGCACCATTAACCTGTGATGAACACAGTAGTAATCCATTAAGTTAGTTCCATTCTTAGATAAGAGAACAAGTTCCGCTTTGATTCTACCCTAAAGTCAACAGTCATCTGTCACGGGAAGTTGTGCGGAACAAGGCAAACCCATTTCCTCTGGTAAGGGTAGCAACCAAGGGAAGAGAAAACCCAGAAAAGGGCAATAATGATAATAATTTAAAATTGACATTGTTCCTGTGTGTCTGGTCTACGTTAAGGACTTTGTATACCTTATGTCCCTGGAGAAGGGCACAGCAACCCACTCCAGTATTCATGCCTGGAGAATCCCATGGGCATAGGAGACTGGTGAGCTACAGTCCATTGGGTCGCAAAGAGTCGGACACGACTGAAGCGACTTAGCATGCATGCAAGCACACCCTATGTCATGCCATCCTCACTATTAGTCGGTGAGGTAAGTGCTATTATTATCATTTTATATAAAAGGAAATTGAAATTTCAGTGTTTGAAAAAGTCTTAGACAAACTATGTAAATGAATACTGAAGGTCTCTTCTTAATCTCTTTGATTTCATCTCCTTTTACTCCAGCTGTGGTCCACTTCATTCCACTATCTCCAGTCACAACAGCTCCCTTCCTGTTGAACTCATTGAGCTCATCAATGGCTATCTTCACCTCAGGGTCGAACTTACCCTTCCCGCTCTTAACACACTCCCCTCCCCCACCCCCATATATCTGAATGCTGGACTCACTCATCACCTGCCTCAAATCTGCTAAAATGTGCCAAGAGGGCAGGCTTTCACTGAACATGCTTTTCTCTCCTTTCTTCCCACTCTGCCTAGCATCCTTTATTTTTCTCCGTAGTATTTTCACTCTCTATGAGAACTCACTGGCCAACTTCTCACACCCAGTTCCTCTGCTATCCAAACTAAGTTGAATGTTCATCCTAGATTTTTATTTTTATATAGAACCCTTTAGGAAAAAAAAAAATTCTGTGCTTTCAAACTCTGTTTTCAATTCAATTGTTCAAGGACCTACTAAGACAACAGAAACCATTTTGGGTATTTAAAACAGGAAAAAGTAAAGCAAGACATTGGTCCCAAAGATGATTGAAAATGCTGAGAAGCCTGTTGATCTAAACAAATACACAACATGAGAGTTGTAAGTCAGGTTTCATTTGGGGCAATATGAGGACTACAGCTTGGGAGACAGCGCCTCAGATAGCTCTGAGTAACTTCTCCAAGAGGTAGGGAGGAAGGTCAGTATATATGTAATTTTGGTGAAGGGTGAGTACATGCAATCAAGCACGTCTTTTTTGCAGAAGGTTTCTGCTCTTTTTGTGAAGGGTACTGATAGTCACAAGGAGCAGACATCACCATGAAAGATTTTCGCACTTTTCTAGATACGAGAAGATACATGAATTGGTATCATAAAATCGGTTTCTGAAAATATCTGACTACCTGAAGACCTGTTCTGCCAGGTATTTCCAAAGCACAGACTGCCTCATTTCTGCTCTCCACCCTGAACTTTCAGAGGGTATTGAAAATCAACAGCTGCAGCAAGTGCCAGTTTTTGGTTGAAAAGCTAAACAAGGGACAGGGAAGCACCCTAAAGACTGACAACAAAAGAAAGTTTCTACGGCTGCTAAGTAAAGAGAGAAAGGCAGAATATGGAATTACTGGAGCCCATGGTCAGTCTGGAGTTTGCTAGAAAAGCTAGAATCACAAGAGGCCAAAGGGAATGAGAGGGAGCCAAAGCCACTGAGGAGGTTCAGCTGCTGCAGAAACGCCACTTGAGGGAGAAAAAAAGGGAGATGAATAGCATGACTTGGGATCTCCTTTTCTGTAGCCACTGTGTTTGGTTGAAACCAGCCAAACAGGATGATACTGGGTCTGTTAGGTCAGCACCTCCTACAACACAGAACAGAGCACTGGGCCATCAGGAGATGGATTTGAGTACCATCTCAAGTCAAATAACTGGCACAGTCTCAGTGATGAATTAGGCTTCAGGTTGGCTTTAAGGGCCTTTGACATAGACCTTCAATGTATCCTGGCTTCTGTGTTACACAGCACATGCCAAAAATGTAGTTAATGAAATCTGTGTGTGATTTCTGCATTTGTTATTATTGTTGTTGTTTAATTAAGCGTCCAACTAGATTATAAACTCCACGACAGCAGCTATATCTTTTCATTGTCATATCTATTATGTAATACCTCAATCCCTGGTGGCTCAGACGGTAAAGCATCTGCCTGCAGTGCGGGACACCCAGGTTCGATCCCTGGGTTGGGAAGATCCCCTGGAGAAGGAAATGGCAACCCACTCCAGTACTCTTGCATGGAAAATTCCATGGACTGAGGAGCCTGGTAGGCTACAGTCCATGGGGTCACAAAGAGTTGGACACGACTGAGTGACTTCTCTCTATTATTTAATGCATAGTCTATAGAAAAACTTTCACAAAGTTCTTCTCAATAAATGCCTGGTAAATGAATGAATGAGGGTGAATAATCCAAGCTACTGCAGCACAGTGATTTATATACTATCGTCACATTGTAATAATGACTTGCTTATTGGTTCTGGTTCTATTTCCTAACCTAGTCTTCTAGCTCCAAAAAGGCAAGAATGTGTAAGTGATCTCAAATTTTGAAAGGAAGTATGATTGCCTAGTATCACAGTATCATAAGTTCAGTTGAGTTCAGTCGCTCAGTCATGTCCGACTCTTCACGAAACCATGAATCGCAGCACACCAAGCCTCCCTGTCCATCACCAACTCCCGGAGTTCACTCAAACTCACGTCCATCGAGCTGGTGATGCCATCCAACCATCTCATCCTCTGTCATCCCCTTCTCCTCCTGCCCCAATCCCTCCCAGCATCAAAGTCTTTTCCAATGAGTCAACTCTTCCCATGAGGTAGCCAAAGTACTGGAGTTTCAGCTTTAGCATCATTCATTCCAAAGAAATCCCAGGGCTGATCTCCTTCAGAATGGACTGGTTGGATCTCCTTACAGTCCAAGGGACTCTCAAGAGTCTTCTCCAACACCACAGTTCAAAAGCATCAATTCTTTGGCACTCAGCTTTCTTCACAGTCCAACTCTCACATCCATACATGACCACTAGAAAAACCATAGCCTTGACTAAACGGACCTTTGTTGGCAAAGTAATGTCTCTGCTTTTGAATATGCTCTCTAGGTTGGTCATAACTTTCCTTCCAAGGAGTAAGCGTCTTTTAATTTCATGGCCACAGTCACCATCTGCAGTGATTTTGGAGCCCAAAAAAATAAAGTCTGACACTGTTTCCACTGTTTCCCCATCTATTTCCCATGAAGTGATGGGACCAGATGCCATGATCTTTGTTTTCTGAATGTTGAGCTTTAAACCAACTTTTTCACTCTCCTCTTTCACCTTCATCAAGAGGCTTTTTAGTTCCTCTTCGCTTTCTGCCATAAGAGTGGTGTCATCTGCATATCTGAGGTTATTGATATTTCTGTGGGCAATCTTGATTCCAGCTTGTGCTTCTTGCAGTCCAGCGTTTCTCATGATGTACTCTTCATATAACTTAAATAAGCAGGGTGACAATATACAGCCTTGACGTACTCCTATTCCTATTTGGAACCAGTCCGTTGTTCCATTTCCAATTCAAACTGTTGCTTCCTGACATGCATACAGATTTCTCAAGAGGCAGGTCAGGTGGTCTGGTATTCCCATCTCTTTCAGAATTTTCCACAGTTTATTGTGATCCACACAGTCAAAGGTTTTGGCATAGTCAATAAAGCAGAAATAGATGTTTTTCTGGAACTCTCTTGCTTTTTCCATGATCCAGCGGATGTTGGCAATTTGGTCTCTGGTTCCTCTGCCTTTTCTAAAACCAGCTTGAACATCAGGAAGTTCACGGTTCACATATTGCTGAAGCCTGGCTTGGAGAATTTTGAGCATTACTTTACTAGCATGTGAGATGAGTGCAATTGTGCGGTAGTTTAAGCATTCTTTGGCATTGCCTTTCTTTGGGATTGGAATGAAAACTGACCTTTTCCAGTCCTGTGGCCACTGCTGAGTTTTCCAAGTTTGCTGGCATATTGAGTACAACACTTTCACAGCATCATCTTTCAGGATTTGAAATAGCTCAACTGAAATTCCATCACGTCCACTAGCTTTGTTCGTAGTGATGCTTTCTAAGGCCCGCTTGACTTCACATTCCAGGATATCTGGCTCTAGGTGAGTGATCACACCATCGTGATTATCTGGGTCGTGAAGATCTTTTTTGTACATTTCTGTGTATTCTTGCCACCTCTACCTTTCCTCAAAGCTGATGAGGGTGATTAAATTAATTTTTTTTATAGAGAGGTTGCTGCTGAGCAACAAGAAGCTCAAATGGATTTTAGAATCTTTCTATTAATATAAGTAAGACCCTTAATGGGAAGACAGTCAGATTTGTGACTATGAACTCGACAAAGAGATTAATGAATGTAATGCATGATGAAATAAATATCTACAATCAACGCCTCTAATAAATACATAATGATACTCCAATGTCCTTTGACACTTTAAAAAACCCAAATAGTGTACTTGTAAGGGCCCCTTTCAACACGCTTGTCAGATAATCCCTGATTGTAGTTGGTTAGAGCATGCCAAAGACAGCTGGGAATTCAAATTTGCACTTCAATGACTCTTGTAAGCATGACACTGTACTTGGGGATCTACATATATTATGTCATCAAATTCTCATTTAAAAGTAAAATGCATCCCTGTAAAGGTCCATGAATTAAATCATGTGTGCCATTTACAGACCTTAGGGTTGGTATTGTGCTATAGGTTTTAATATACAGTACTATCTGATCTTTCTACAACTTCTACAGGTTGTATCTTATCATGTCATTATTCAGTTATAGGACTAGAAATTCAAAAAGGCAGACCACCTTGACCAAGTCCACAAAGTTCCTAAAGAGCAAAGATGTAATTAGAAAATATCTAGGTTATTAATTTTTTTAACATTTAATACAGAAAACATCAAATGTGTACGAAACTTATTGAACACCACATACCCATATCTTAAATTTCAAAACTGTCAGCTTAGCCAAGCTTATTTCATGTATCATCTGACCACTTTTCTTGACTTGTACTTCCCTGAAGCAAGTCCTAGATAGGATATTATTCATCTTTCATCATTTTAGTATATTTTATCTAGGCTCCTTTTTAATGTAAAAACTGTTTGTATATATAGAATAAATAGTTTAATGCAGAACTAGTTATTACCGGGAAATGTTAAAAACTACCATGTACTTTCACTGTGAATTGCCACTAGCAAACCAGCCATTTCAGCCCACACACAGGAGGTCAATCATTATCCCAAAAGCTATACAGGATCATTACAGATGTTCTGTTAGCTTATTGGACAGGAACAAGAATTTACAAGGAAACAAACACAGGTCAGAGAACAAGTGCTGTATTTTCTCAAAAACATCTTTGTCTTTAATATAAGGGCTGTGGGGAAGGAGAAGAATAATTGAGGAAAAACACCATAAGTATAATGAATTGAAGGATATAATTGCATGTACAGTAAGAAGAACTAAAAAAAAAAAAAAAAAACACTGGAAAATACTCAACTGCAAAAACATGATAATAAAAGTAACACAAGAATTTTAAGCATTGCTTCTACATATTGCCCTGGGTATTGAGATCTTGGCAAATGAGTGTTTAAAAGTAAGAATGCAGAGCAATTAGCAGAAAATTCATATATGACATCTCTCGGGAGTCTTTCTGAACCAATTTCATTTATCCTTAGACTTTTAATATCTTCCATCTAACATTAAAAAAAATAAAATAAAATTACTAGTTTTCCTAATAAATAAACTCTCATTGCTTCTGATCACAAAAAATTAATGAGCTGTTAAATGTCCATAGACACTGTTTTTAGTCTTAAATGGCTTCTTGTAAAAGGAAAATGCTTTAACTCTTTTCAGAAGATTGGCTTAGATTTCACTTTCCATACACACACACAAAAGACTGAAATAAGCTCTTTTCTGTTATAGAAAAGCAAGTTAAACAGCAGGATCTACTTATCGAGTGGTGTGAATATCTATTTTTCAAAATGTGGAATATCTTCAGAAGCTTATCCTTCTTTACTTGGAGAGATTATTTTTCCAGAGATTCAGTGAAAGTTTCTACAGTTTTTGCAAAGCATTATGCATACTGGTAGGATCATCCAGATTACCGTAGAGGACACCTAAGTTTAGGAGCCAAATGCTGTCAGCTGTCAATCCATGCACAGTATTGCTCAAAGAAACATTCTGTGCATTGGCCTTAAGGTCATGAGGCTGACTTTGCAACTGCTCTTCCAATCTTTAAAGGATATGCAGCTCTCTCAATATGAATGCTCAAATGTGACAATATCCTTTTTATTTTTCAAAGTTTTAAAATGGCCTTTTGAGATACAGATTACATTTCATAAAACTCACTTATTTTA
This sequence comes from Bos javanicus, assembly GCF_032452875.1. Classification (NCBI taxonomy): domain Eukaryota; kingdom Metazoa; phylum Chordata; class Mammalia; order Artiodactyla; family Bovidae; genus Bos; species Bos javanicus. The sequence continues at coordinate 29,536,825 of NC_083885.1, read as the reverse complement.
TGGTGAAATTTAAGGGATTTTTTAGTAAATTTACAAAGTTGTGCCTCTATCACCACTATCTAATTTTAGAACAATTCTATCACCTTCAAATGATGAATAGGTTTGCTGATATAGAAGGCTTCCCAGGTGGCACGAGTGGTAAGGAATCCGCCTGCCAATTCATTAGACACAAGAGATGTGAGTTCGATACCTGGGTTTGGAAGATCCCTTGGAGAAGGAAATGGCAACCCACTCCTGTATTCTTGCCTGGAAAAATCCCATGGACAGAGGAATCTGGCAGTCTACAGTCCATGAGATTGTAAAGAGTTGGACATGACTGAGCACTTGTCAGCAAAACTGATACAGGCTAACCTTTCATCTCAACTATGTTTTGATAGCCAATTCTATTTTTAATTTTCTAAATGTTATTGTCATTTATCCACTGACAGGTGGTACCAGTTTCTAATTGGCATAACAGGGCAACCAAATGTGGGATCATCTTAAAAAAAAAAAAAAAAATTAGTCCTAGAAAGACTGAAGGACCCAAAGAAGGTAAACCAAAGAGCTGAGCTGGAGATTTTTTAGGGAAAGTTTTTTTTGCATCAGATGAGTTAAACTTGGAGGTTAAAAAAAAAAAAAAAGTTGAGGTTCCCAGTGGGAGAATGAAGAACATATGAAAAATCCCAGTAAGTAAAAGTACTAGCACTTTCTGTCTTCCTTTCTTAGGGCATCAGCGACAAATTATACCTATATTAGCCCTGCAAGATTATGCCCTTTTCTTTGATTCCTGTGTTCCATGGACAGAATTACATATAGCAAATACTTGACAGAAAGAGATGTTAGAGACAAAATGTTAGAGACAAAAGACAATTATATCCTACTTTTGGAGGGCTGTCTTCCAAAGATGGAAGCAAAACTAAGACTAGAGATGGCAGATGTTTTAAATTAAATGTTAGATTTTTAAAAGTCATCTTTATTGACATATAATTGACCTATAATAAACACTTTTAAGTAGTCGTACTCTACTTAACACATATTTTCTCCTTTTTTTACCTTATATTTTACTTTATAATTTAGTTTGTATTTTACCTTTGATGCTTTCAAATAGAAATTCATTGGAAAGTATAAAAGTATAAAATCCAAATATTCTTAAAAGATTGCATGCTTTGCTTTATTTCAAAGCTAAAGTGATAATCTTACATATATGAATAATAATGACTATTGTTTTAAGTTTCATTAAACACTGCACACTTTAGAACTTGAAAATGTACTTTACATGAAAATTCACATTTACTCCTCAAACACCTCCTGACCCTCAGTCCCTTAATTAGCAGTTTGGGCACAATAAGAGTACCTGCTATGACTTTGGGGAAATTATTTAAAAATGCAATCAGGTAAGAAATAAAATTAGGATGGAAACACAATTAGGAAATGATTCCAGAGCCCAAACATTAATACAACATTCTGAACTACACATCCTAAAGAAATTGCACCTAATATAAACTTTTCAGGAATTAGAGTGTTAAAAAGAGAACAAATTCCCTTATAAGTCTCTTTATTTGTTAAGCATTCCCCTTAAGATTCCAAAATTGGAGAATCCAATGGTGGAGATCTCTATATCACTGCTCACTCTCAGGAAATACCATACATTTATTGTCAGTGGGGGTGGTAAGCTTGGAAAATCAAATATCATCTTGAGAATATTTTAAAAGACTCATCAAAAATTCCTTTTATTTGAAAAGAAAGTATTAAAATGAAATCATGCATGACTTGAAAATGTATTCAGATTTCTCCACAGTGTATAACAATAGGGAATTTTATCAGATTACATTTTCAATAAAAAGAGTTTGAATGAGTTTGATGTGATTCCTATTTCAATCATAAGGGTGACCTACACAGGTATCTTTTTCTTCGATCATTTTATTTCTGCTCTCGCCATCTGTATTTTAACCTGTTAATATGTGGGTGAATTTGAGGAAAAGCAGATCAGTTTGACCTTTAATGTAAAGTCATTTTTGTATGATCAAAACAGTACTATTTCCAAGACTATAAAGAACGTGGATTTTAAGATTCAAAAGCACGTGCCATTCTCAGCAATCTGGGAGGAATGATAATGTGACCACTACTTGCATGATAATTTTATCTACATGACTGCCTTCCATCCTCTTGCCTTCACTGTATATTAAGACTTCTGCCCAAAGATATATGTTTAGCCAAGCTATTTTGATATAACTTATTAAACTTTAAAATGATTCAATGAGAAACACTGGACTTCAGCTCGCTGTAGGATGCCACATTTTCTTGCATCATTTCCCTTCCTTTTTAGCAGCTATTTTACCACTAAACCAGAAAAGAAGGAATTATGCAGGAAAGTTGCTATTAGCCGCTGCCCCTGCTGGATTACAGAACCGAGAGCATAATAGCTTCCCCAGTGGAGCCTCTGAAGGCTTGGCCAAGCCATTAACCACTGCTCACACCTAAGGGAGGAACAGAGTAGAATGGCTCTCAGGCATCTCAGGAGATTTTTATGCAAACAAAATTTGTTTGAAATGCAGATATCCAGGGCCTAGCCCCAGAAATTCTCCTTCAGTTCATTTACAGTAAAATCCAAGAATATGCATTTTTAACATGCCCAGCTATCTATTTGTATCTGAAATTTTCAGTTGGCTTCTGTTTGTGTGAATATTTGCTCAGATCATTAAAAAGGTTGGGGACTTTCCTAGCAGTCCAGTGGTTAAGACTTCACCTTTCATTGCAGGGGGAACAGGTTTGATCCCTGGTTGGGAGATAAGAGCCCACATGCCACAAGGCCAAGAAAGAGAAACATAAAACAGAGACAGTATTGTAACAAACTCAATAAATAATTTAAAAATCATCCATATCAAAAATAAATAAATGAAAAGGCTTGAATTTGGAATGTTAAGATGAACGAAATATATCAGAATCTAGTGTATAATAGACACTTTACTTTCAAAATTAATGTAATAATATATGTAACATTAGTGACATATGATTCTCTCATTGCATTCTATTTATGTAGGACTGGGTATATCTTGGACTTTCAAAGAACTGCTTTGCATTCTGGGTCTCTTGTAACACCCTGACTTACTCATATTCATTGATGACAGTTAGTATTTGTTCAACAAACTAAAACCACTATATTTGCTTTGCATTTACTTTATAATCAAATCTCCATTACATCTCTGAATTAGATAGGCAAAGAATCCTCAGGATTCTGTTTGTTTCTGTTGCTTCCTTCATAAAGGAAATTATCAGTTTTCAGCTGATTAGTGAATCAGAACTTTCCCCACATTAACAGAGGAAGATGTGAAGTTATCGGATACAAGGGGGAAGATGTATATAAAATTACATAGCCACAAAACTGATATGAGAAATGTGATCAAAAAACAGATTTTTGGAAATGGAGAAGAATGGGCATTGCATGTTATTAGTTCCATGATTGATAGACTGAATTTGTGATAATGACCATCCAAGTGGATGTACCCAGTAGGTAAGCAGAGGTGGCATAGGGCTAATATTTTAGATAAATATTATCTGGTAAATCAGGTACCAATACAATAAATATTGTCTGAAATCAGGTAAGTGAAGGAGATTCAAACAAAATCATGAAGAAGTTAGAAAAAAAGCTTGAGAACAGAATGCTATGGAACAGAAAAATGGTAATTATAGGGACAAGAGGCAATGTTGTCCTCTGTACTTCTGCCATTTAACAAACCAGCCCTTGCATCCAAACCCAGTTCACATTCTACCCTTTCCTTAAAGCCTCTTTCATTTGTGTCTATGATGAAAGGTACAGATGGCAATGCAGGAGACACAGGTTCAATCCCTATTTGGGGAAGATCCCCTGGAAAAGGAAATGGCAACCCACTCCAGTATTCTTGCCTGGGAAATCCCATGGACAGAGGAGCCTAGTGGGCTATACAGTCCATAGGATCACAAAAGATTCGGACACGACTTAGCGACTAAACAACACCAACCACAGATGGCATAGAGGACCACAGGGGATACAGGAGTGAGATCAAAGGACAGGGATCAAGGTTAGAGAATGATCATCAGCTGACTCACATTTTAACTTGCTATTAACATTCTATTTTCTCTCCCCTCTGAGTTAGATGTTCCTTGAGATCAGTAATCATAAACAACAATAACAACAACAAACCTATCCATTTATTCATTCAACAAAGATTCATTAAAATCTCACCACGGAGACTGCCATATGTGACACATGTGGTAGACAACAGGAGATATTCACTTTAGACAAAATCTCTGCATTCAAGGATCTTCCAGCTGGTGAGACAGAACCATCACCCCTGACTGCATTGCAGCATGCTGGGTGAATATGTGCCCAAGAAGACTTTCCTCTCACAGCGATGTCTTGGATATAATAGAAACTGAATAACTGAGGACAGAATGAACTGAATGTGTCAGTGTGGATTTGAAAGACTTCAAGATGGAGGCATGGGTGAAGGCAAAGGAAAATGGATTTGTACCGTTTTCAGTGACTTTCACATTATGTCTTATTTTCATATGTGCAAATTCAAAATCTTCAAGAAAATGATGGTATCTAACAAAGTGACAATTTCTAGGAATGCTTCAGTTCAGTTCAGTTCAGTCGCTCAGTTGTGTCCAACTCTTTGCGACCCCACGAATCACAGCATGCCAGGCCTCCCTGTCCATCACCAACTCCTGGAGTTCACTCAAACTCACATCCATTGAGTTGGTGATGCCATCCAGCCATCTCATCCTCTGTTGTCCCCTTCTCCTCCTGCCCCCAATCCCTCCAAGCATCAGAGTCTTTTCCAATGAGTCAACTCTTCGCATGAGGTGGCCAAAGTACTGGAGTTTCAGCTTTAGCATCATTCCTTCCAAAGAAATCCCAGGGCTGATCTCCTTCAGAATGGACTGGTTGGATCTCCTTGCAGTCCAAGGGACTCTCAAGAGTCTTCTCCAACACCACAGTTCAAAAGCATCAATTCTTCGCCGCTCAGCCTTCTTCACAGTCCAACTCTCACATCCATACATGACCACAGGAAAAACCATAGCCTTGCCTAGACGGACCTTTGTTGGCAAAGTAATGTCTCTGCTTTTCAATATGCTATCTAGGAATGCTTAACCTCCTTCAAATCAAAGCAGGTGATTTAGAATACAAACTACTTTTGGTACTTCCTTTCTTTTATATCCTCATCTCTCCAGTCACTACGTGTAATGATTTCAGTATCTTATACACAATGCATGCTTCACTTTAACTGCTATTTTAAAGCCGTCTTACTTCCTGGTCCAACTACCCTATATATTTAGTGTGTTAATGAGCACAAATTTATTAGCTCCAGTGCAAAATGAATTAATCTCTCAGTTTCTTAAATATTTAGAGATAACTATTCAATCAAGATGTGGTGGAAAAATCATTCTCCTGACAGTGCTATTGTCTGGATTTTTAACCACTGGTAGGCTGATTTCTGAAAAGGTCACAGCTCCACTAAGTGCCTTGTTATTTCTTATTTTGTTTTTGTTTCTTCCCTAAGTAGATATACACTTTAAAAAATATTATTACATTTTTCAATTCTGCATAAATCCAAGTAAATGAGAAATATTATTTTCCAGATCTGTTGATATTTATAAAAGCTTTAAAAAATTTCATTCAAACAAAATAGAAATTGGGTTTTGGTATAGTTTTTTACTTTTGTGGGTTAGTTAATGCAGGTATTCCTCAGATAAAATGAAGGTAATATTAATCTTCATCTCTCATTTCCTAATGCCAAGAGTGAGATAAATTTGCCTTTCCTCTTAGCACTAAGGGATCTGCATGAGGTACATGGAACAGTTTGAATAAGAGCAAGAATGCAAATTAGGTGCAGGAGAAAAATCAAACTCAGAGGACTTTGGGCTGTGTGATTGTATCTAGCATGGAACTTGGACACTGAGATATTTGCATTCCTCTCCAGCACCAAAAGTGATTATTTCTTAATTAATTCAAGGTCCTGTGATGCCATGCTATGTTATGTTGACTCTCAAGATACAGGATTTAGATCTATATAGTGTTGTCACTGAGTCATGTCCGACTCTTTGAGATCCCTCGGACTGCAGCTCACCAGGCTCCTCTGTCTGTGGAATTTTCCAGGCAAGAATACTGGAGTGAGTAGCCATTTCCTTCTCCAACTAATCTTCCTGACTCAGGGATCAAACTTGGGTCTCCTGCATTGCAGGTAGATTCTTTACCATTTGAGCTACCAGGAAAGCCCATAAAGTGTTGTACTAAATACTTTTTGATGCTGTAAAATACTATATTCCTGCCTAACTGTGGCCTTGACCACTTAATTTTCCCCTTGTCTCTGATAAAGGTGTCATGGATTGGAAAAACTGCCCTTGGCACACTTTCTCTTTATCTTATCCTTGAGCTTTAATATAGCCTTCTTAGAGCCCATTTCTACTTCCTTCTTTAGGGGACTTTTGCTAAGATGATAGAGGAAGTGTAGAAATACATTGGACTTGGTAGTAATTCTTAACAGTCAGCTGAGAAACCTTGAGTAAATGATTTTATTATTCAAAAAACTTGTTTATCATTTGTTTAATGGACATAAGAATGCCTTCCTTGCCTCTGTCAATAATAGTTCATCAGACTTATTGATTATATTAGTTTCCTAGGGCTGCCATAACAAATAATCACAAACTAAGAAGCTTAAAACAACAGAGATGCATTCTTTCCCAGTGTAGGAGCCAGAAATCTGATATCAAGGTGTGAGCAGCATCACAGTCTCTTTAGAGACTCTAGAGGAGAATTCATTCTCCTCAGCTTCTATTCACTGCAGGCATTCCACGGTTGTGGCCACATGTCCACATCTGCCTCTGCGGTCACATTCTCTCTTCCTCTTCTCTGTGTTAAGTCTCCCTCTGACTTACTCTTATAAGGACACATGTTAACAAACTTTCTTATAAAGATACATGTTATTGGATTTAGGACCCATTGGGTAATCCCAGATAAACTCTTCATTTTAAGATTGCCAACTTGATTACATCTGCAAAAACCCTTTTTCAAGTAAGGTAACATTTAGAAATTCCAAGGAAAGGGACATAAACATGTCTCCTTGGGGGTCACCATTCAGATCACTATACTAAACACCATCTTCAGACGTCTAAGAAAAAGTTTCCTTTGATATTATCCATTTAGAAACAGTATATGTAGGGCTTCCCTGGTGGCTTAGCGTAAAGAACTCGCCTGCCAGTGCGGGAGACAGATGTTCAATCTCTGATCCCCACGCCACAGAGCAACTAAGCCCGAGCCACAACTCTTGAGCCTGTGCTCTAGAGTCCAGGAGCCGCAACTACTGAGTCCATGTGCCATAAGTACTGAACCCCTTCCATCATAACAAGAGAGTAACCCACTCTTGCCACAACTAGAGAAAAGCCCACGCAGCAATGGAGATCCAGCACAGCCACCAGCCCTCGCCCCCCGCCCCAAACAGTGTATGTAGCTTCTTAAAGAATTTTGGAATATGCTTAAATTTCATAGATTACTTTAACAAATCCTGACTTTTGTAAAGTGAAAATCACAGCCCATCCTCTGTACATTTCATTTGCCAGATTTTTTTTTTTTTTTGCCAGATGTTAATTTTGCAAATATTTATAGAATTGTAGTGCATGGTTATAGAGAAATAAGTGTTTTTTTTTTCTGTTAAAAAAAAGTGCTAACTTTTTATATATGTAATTGCAAAATGTTGACTAAACATTATCTTTGGAATTAGTCTAGGAACTTCTAAAAGAATTCAGTGATAGTTTTTCTAAAGTCAAAGTTAACCTTGGTCAATATTTTATGGCTAGATATATATACTTTATTATCAAATATTAGGAGATTTGGATGGAGAGGGAAATGGCAACCCACTCCAGTATTCTTACCTGGAAAATCCCACGGACAGAGGAGCCTGGCAGGCTACAGTCCATGTGGCCACAAACAGTCAGACATGACTGAAGCGACTTAACACACACACAGGAGATTTGGAAATGAATCAACATTCAGACACAACTGAGCAATTGAACATGCAACATTCATATAAACATTGAGATTATTGACATCAGGTGGCATGGTGAATGATCTAATGAGGAAAAAAAAAGGCGAGGGTTGGGGGGGTGGGGAAGAATGACCAATAATCTAATTAGGTGACTCAGAATATCCAGTTGCATGTGGCACACGTGGTGTATTGGTATGTAGAAAATTATAAAGGTACTGGAGGAGACTGGCTTCACAGAGTCTAAATTTTTATCAATTCATTACAGTCTGATTGTTTCCAAACAAACTTAGTGTTTGAAGTAAAAATACATAAATGCAGTGGAAATGCTATCATCTGTGCATCATATTCCTAGGTATTATACACTATATAGGCATATATCTACTATGTTGAAACCAATGGATTTGGTATCTTTATTGCTTTGCTAGGTTTTTAGAAATAAACAGACACAATACAGTGCTAAGAACCTAATTAAATCTCTTATCCATACCTACTGAGCAGAGCACCATTTTCCCTTGGTTTTGGCCTTCTTGCCATTTCCATTCCATTTGATTTGATCAAGAAAAAAATGAATTAAATTTGCAAGTAAAATGACAGGAGACATTTCTCAAAAAGGCATAATATCTACTGATCTTCTTTTCATCTATTCCTTTGTCATAAACATTTGTCTGGCAAGTGCCTTCATTAACTCTGGCTCCTTGTTGCTTAGGCTTGTATCTAACAGGATGAACAATAGCTATAATTCTATGATTTCAAATAAAGGGGACCTAGACCAAAGTAAACTTTCTGCATCAGGGCAACAATAACAGATAAACTACCCTGAAACAAGTAGAGAATTTAGGTTTGCCAGCTTTAATTTATCTGAAGAAAAAGACAATGTAGAGAGAAATGGGATATTTAAATAATATAAACAATAATAATGGCCACTATTGTTTTATTAAAACACAAAGAAAATAAACAGAAGGGAGGGAGGGAGGGAGGAGGGAAGGAGAAAAGAGGAAGAAAGGAAGGAATATGCATATAGAACTAATAAGTGACTATAGCATTATCTAGGCAGCCAGTCATTGAGGTCGCTAAGAATCGGACACGACTGAGCAACTTCACTTTCACTTTGCACTTTCATGCATTGGAGAAGGAAATGGCAACCCACTCGTGTTCTTGCCTGGAGAATCCCAGGGACGAGGGAGCCTGATGGGAGGCCGTCTATGGGGTCGTACAGAATCAGACACGACTGAAGCGACTTTAGCAGTAGAAGCAGCAGCAGCAGCAACCCTGCTACAGCAAAATACTTCAGACTGGTGGCTTCAACAACACAGTTTTCTTACAGTCCCAGAGGATAGGAAGTCCAAGATCAAAGTGTAGGCAAGATAGGACTCATCCTGAACCCATTTTTTTAAACTGGTTATAGATGGTCACCATCTCCCTATACATTCTCATGACCTTTTCTTTGTTTCATCATGGATAGAGAAAGAGCTCTCTGACATCTCTATATTCTGTAGACACCATCCTACAGGATCAGGACCCACTCTTATAAACTTCTTTAACCTTATTTACTTCCTTAATCTCACATGCTAGTAAAGTAATGCTCAAAATTTTCCAAGCCAGGCTTCAGAAATACATGAACTGTGAACTTCCAGATGTTCAAGCTTCTTTTAGAAAAGGCAGAGGAACCAGAGATCAAATTGCCAACATCCATTGCATCATTGAAAAGCCAGAGAGTTCTAGAAAAACATCTACTTCTGCTTTATGGACTATGCCAACACCTTTGACTGTGTGAATCACAAGAAACTGTGGAAAATTCTGAAAGAGATGGGAATACCGGACCACCTGACCTGCCTCTTGAGAAATCTGTATGCAGGTCATGAAGCAACAGTTTGAACTGGACATGGAACAACAGACTGGTTCCAAATAGGAAAAGGAGTACGTCAAGGCTGTATGTTGTCACCCTGCTTATTTAACTTATATGCAGAGTACATATGAGAAATGCTGGGCTGGAGGAAGCACAAGCTGGAATCAAGATTGCCGGGAGAAATATCAATAAGCTCAGATATGCAGATGACACCACCCTTATGGCAGAAAGTGAAGAACAAAAAGAGCCTCTTGATGAAAGTGAAAGAAGAGAGTGAAAAAGTTGGCTTAAAGCTCAACATTCAGAAAACTAAGATCATGGCATCTAGTCCCATCACTTCATGGGAAATAGATGGGGAAACAGTGGAAACAGTGTCAGACTTTATTTTTGGGGGCTCCAAAATCACTGCAGATGGTGACTGCAGCCATGAAATGAAAAATGCTTACTCCTTGGAAGGAAAGTTATGACCAACCTAGATAGCATATTCAAAAGCAGAGACATTACTTTGCCAACAAAGGTTCGTCTAGTCAAGGCTATGGTTTTTCCAGTGGTCATGCATGGATGTGAAAGTTGGACTGTGAAGAAAGCTGAGTGCTGAAGAATTGATGCTTTTGAACTGTGGTGTTGGAGAAGACTCTTGAGAGTCCCTTGGACTGCAAGGAGATCCAACCAGTCCATCCTAAAGGAAATCAGTCCTGGATATTCCTTGGAAGAACTGATGCTGAAGCTGAAACTCCAATATTTTGGCCACCTGATGCAAAGAGCTGACTCATTTGAAAAGACCCTGATGCTGGGAAAAATTAAAGGCGGGAGGAGAAGGGGATGACAGAGAATGAGATGGTTGGATGGCATCACTGACTCGATGGACATGAGTTTGAATAAAGTCTAGGAGTTGGTGATGGACAGGGAAGCCTGGCGTGCTGAAGTCCTTGTGTTGCAAAGAATCAGACACAACTGAGTGACTGAACCAAACTGAACTGAAGTGAACTTCCTTAAAAACTCCATCCCTGAAGACAGCCACAATGGTGGGGGTGTGGGGGGTGGAGTCAGGGTTTCGACATATGAATTCTTGAGCCACACAAGTTCAGACTATAACAAACATTTATTAACTCAGTTACGAAAGGAAATTTTTCTTATAAGGGTACTAATGTACCTTTGAAGAAAGGTCATTTGATTTCCAATTCCAAATGATTCAAAGACCAAATATCAAGAATCAAGAGGAAATTCTTTCTAGAAACCAGAGAAGATACTTACTTGGATGAGGAGCCCTTTCCTGAATGTAGGACTAAGTGATCCAATTTCAACTCAGTAAAACAGAACTCTGGTGTATACCTCTTTAAATGATGGTGTTTCAGATATTTTACAGCAATGTTTCTTCCTCCCTGAGTCTTCTCTACTTGAATATAAGCATCCTCAGTTTATTGTTCATATTACAGGATATGAGGCAGGTCCAGGGAAAGACTTGGAAACCATCAATATTTCTCTTAAATTTCCATGTAAGACCCTGGCTATATATTCTTTCCAATAGCCTGAAACTGAACCTTCTCACTATTTATTTGAACCATAATATAATCCTCTATGACAAAATAACATAAATGGAAATAAATATGAGTCCCACAAAATATGGCTAATGATTACTTGCTTATTCATTTATTCAGCAAATATTTGCTGAGTATTCATTATGCATCTTAAATTGGTTATTTGTTACTTGGAAGTTCCCTAGTTCATTTCTGTATCCCCAGTGGTCTATCATATACCCATTATGACAACATTTTTTGTGATGAGTGTTTTGATGAAATTGAAAAGGTTTTTAGAAGACTATATAACTAATTTATCTGGGGAGATTGGGGATGACTAGTAAAGGAAATTTTTCCCAAAGAAGTGATATTTAAGCACAGACATAAAGATTGCCTAAATATTAATAATTCAAATTAGGGCTAAGGAGGAATAGAGAGATTATCAGGCATAAAAAAAAAGAGCACGTATAAAAGCCCTAAAGACAGAGGATGCTTAACTCAGAAAAGAGGGCTAGAACAAAGAAAGAAAGAAGAGAGACAAGACCAAATAAATGTAGGTTAAACAATATGACTAATGTTGTTATAAGCATCTTTGTTCTGCACCAAGTCCCGTGCTGGGGACTGAGAGGAGAGCTGTGACAAAGGCTAGTTAGTCTCCCTCAAGGAGCTTAGAGTCTAGCAAGATAATACACAAATGTATTGAATATTATCTATGTGTCTCTATAAAGTCAAAACTATTGCAAAAACTTCTAAGAACTTAATTTTAAGATGGCTGCCTTTGTTACAGCTTCTAGCAATTTCCAGTAAAATTATAACAAGTGTTCTGGAATAACACCTTGGCAAAACTAAGAATATAAGTAACTTTTTAAAAATGTATTTATTTATGTATTTGTCTGTGCCAGGTCTTAGTTGCAGCATGTGGGATCTCTTTCCCCGACCAGGGATTGAACCTGGGCCCCCTGCACTGGGTGCACAGAGTCCTAACCACTGGACACCAGGAAGTCCTCAAGTAGCTATTTGTATTCAAAATTATTCTGTTGTCAAAATCTGAAAGAAATTTCATACATAATGGCATAATTGCAATGTGCTATCTGAAAGCAAGCAAGTCTATGCACCTACTGTTTACCTGGTCTTTTCTTTATTTAGTGTGTCCCTTGTATTACTCAGATAAGGAGAAAGGAACCCAACTATACCACTACTAAGGCATATTGTCATTTTAAGTATGCCTGGTGCTATTAGTCCACCTTAACACCTTTCATGATCTTTCCTTCAATAGTTGGTCATAAACAGAAACAAATGGGTGTGGAGTATGAAGCAAGGTTCTGAAAATGGAGTTACTCGTCTTCCTTGGTATAAGGCTCATAAGCAAAACATTATAAAAGGTTGAGGAAACAAGAAAATCCCTAGCTGAGAAAAATACTAGGGAATATTCCACCTATTGAGAGTATCAGAGAACTAGGTGATAAGGTTTTTATGTTTCTATCTCAAGGCAACACAACTGTACTAGATGGGTAGCAGCTGGATACTAATCTATCCAGCTGGATATTAGTCCACACTAGAGAATTTAAGAGCCTACTTTCTTCTTAAATAAATCTTGGCAAAATATTGTTCTATATTTGTCAAACTCTGCAACTATATACTCAATTTCAAAAGATGTAATTTAAAAAACATCATTAGTTATGTGTCTATGGACTTGCAGTGATCATTTCATCTTTTTTGTTTCATATATTTTCCAGTTTTATAAAATGTCTGTTTTCTCTGATAAGTCACTATCAAGGTATTATCCTCTTACATGTGTTATGCTCAAAAAGAAAAAAAATGCAGTAAATATAATTAAGATAAGAAGCCATAGGATAGAGCAGGTTAAGTTTCCAAGACAACAAGATGATATAACATGGAAATGTATCTACATATGAAGGACTGTAACGAAGGTTTTTAAATAACATAATAATATAACTGAAGCCAAGTTTTAGAGGTAGTGAACAGCTAAGTCCTTGATATGACTACTTTTCTGCTTTACATCGTTGTGAAGCAAATAAATGAAAGAAAAAATTAAATTGAAAACAAACTAGAATACACTTTTATAAACAGTATCTTCAAATAAGCACCTTCAGTTATCTTAATGCTGAAAGTCAAAAGCTATTTTCTCTTTTTTTAATATCAAGAACAGGTGTGTACCATAATTTCTTATATTAAAAATTGTATTTGAGATTCTTGTTAGTATAGTAAGATAGGAGAAAATTCATATAGGCCTTAACCCTGTAAGTATCCTTCTAAGCACTGCTATAGCTACATCCATCAAATTTTGATTGACTGCATTTTCACTTATGTTGTCTGATATTTTTTTAAAATTTTCCTTTTGATCTCTTTATTAAGTCATTGGTTTTTGAGGAATACATTGTTTAATTTCCATATATTTGTGAGTTTCCTCCAATTATTTTCTATTATTGATATCTAATTTCATTCCATTATGGTCAGAGAATGCATTTTGTATTATTTATATCCTTTTAAATTTATGGGGGTTCATTTTATGGCCTAGCCTATGATACATAATGCAGAATGCTCCATGTGTGCTTGAGAAGAATATTCTGTTGTTTTTGGGTGGAGTATTCTATTAATATGTTAGGTATAGTGGATTCATACTGTTGTTCAAATCTTCTATTGCTTATTTACTTCTGACTAGTCCTTTTATCCTTGCCTGGAAAATCCCATGGATGGAGGAGCCTGGTAGGCTGCAGTCCATGGGGTCGCTAAGAGTTGGACACGACTGAGCGACTTCACTTTCACTTTTCACTTTCATGCATTGGGGAAGGAAATGGCAACCCACTCCAGTGTTCTTGAATCCCAGGGACAGGGGAGCCTGGTGGGCTGCTGTCTATGGGGTTGCACAGAGCCGGACACGACTGAAGCAACTTAGTTGTAGCAGCAGTTGTTATATCCATTACTGATGGATATAACATGGGATATAATGGATATAATATTGGGATACCAAATCATTACTTTTGAAATCTTAGTTATTATATGCTCAACAATATGTTATGTATGCACAGTTTTATACAGTTGCTTTTTAAAAGTTAAGAAAAGAGAAAAACTATGCATTTATACTGTCTTCTATAACTACATAATTACTTCTCCTGATGTTCTTTGTTTTTAGTGTGGAGTTGAATTACCATCTGGGGTTATTTGTTATTTGCTTTCAGTCTGAAGAACTTCCTTTCTTGTTTCTTTTAAGACATGTCTTCTGGTGACAAATTCCCTCAATTTTTTGTTTATCTGGGGATATCTCTATTTCATTCTTTTTGAAAGACAGTTTTGCTGAATATATGATCCTGGGTTGAAAGGTTTTGATTTGAGCATTTTAAATGTGCTAGCCTTCTTTCTTCTTGGGTCCACTGTTTCTATAAAAATTCAGTTGTTAATCTTATTGAGGTTCCCTTGGAAGTGATGAGTCAACTTTCTCTTGCTTTCAGACTATTCTTCTTGTCTTTTAGTTTCAGTATTTTTTTCTGTCTCTTTGTGAGTGTCTTTGTGTTTACCTTGATTTTTATTGGTTTCTCAAAGTGGAAACTAATGTTTCCAAAAAGTTTTGAAGTTTTTCCCTCGTATTTTTTCTTTTCCTTTCTTTGTCTCCTAGTATTTTCATTGCAGGTATATTGGTGGACTTAATTTTGTCCCATATATTTCTAGGGCTCTATTCATTTTTTTTCCCTATATAGTTCAGTTTGCAAAATTTCTATTGATCTATCTCCAAGTTCACTAATGCTTTCTTTTGCCAATTCAGATTTACAGTTTAGCTATTGTAATTTTTCATTTAGTTACTGTACTTTTCAACTCCATAGCTTCCATTAAGTTCTTTTTAAAAAATAATGTCTATCTCTTTATTTATATTCTCTATGATATGAGATTGTCATCATGCCTCCATAGTTCTTTAATGGTTTACGGTAGCTCATTGAACACATTTACAATGGTTTCTTAGAAGTCTTTGTTTAACTTGATTTTTGCTTGCTCTCATGGAGCAAACCTGCTCCCACCTGCTTCCTACCTCCCATCCCTATCCCATTTATGGGTCATGATTTCTTGTTTCTTTGAATGTCTTATAATCTTTTGTTGAAAACTGGACATTTTTAGAGAATATATTATAGTAACTCTGGATATTGACCCTTCAGCCAAGGCATGTTTTTGTAATTTGTTCATTTATTTGTTTAGTAACTGGCTGGATTATTTTAGTGAGGTCTGTTTTCCCTCTGCAATGTTAAGCCTCTGATGTTTCACCTCAGGGGATCCCAGCCTTGGCTTTGCCCACAGTCACCAGCAATGGCAGTGGTTTTGGCAGAGTTGTCTCTTTCCTTGACTACGTCCACGTTGTTAAACTTCACTAGTTGCTAGATGCTTTCTGCATTGTTCTTAATTCAGAAATCATCTAAATTGTTCTTAATTCAGAAATCGTCTAAATCCCTAATCCAACCAAATGTGGGCTCTTTCAGAAGGGTATTTCCCTCAGTGTTTCAGAATTGTTCTGACCCAGGCTGGCTCCTCTCCAGCTCTTTTCTAGTTTCTAGGTTTCTAGGTTCTCTACTTCTCAACTGAGGCAAAACATTGAGCCACTGGCTTTGAAGCTGAGTTGGAGACTATGCCGTTTTTCTCTGAGTGACACCTCTACTTTAGGAGCTGTGCACTTGACATGAGGGTACAGTAGCCTCAAGTCTTTTTGGCTTGGCTCTCCCACTGTGAAGCCACTGTCATAATTCAGGGCAAGCACAACTGAAGCCCTGTATTCCCCGTGAAGTCTTGCCAAGATAGAGCCTCTGTTGCCCAAGCAGGGGCAGCAAGGAAGAAAGGAACCCTGCCTTGTCCACACCGACTCAGAATCTAGTCCATTAAGAGGTAGATAGGAGCAGGGTGAGAACTGGTGACACCGCCCTGCAACTGCTAGCTGTGGCAGGGAGGAAGCTGTGTGCTCTTGGCTGGACCAATTTGGAGTACAGTTTCCACCTCGCAGAGCTGAGAGAAGGGGTGAAGAAGCTAGCTACCAGGTTCTGGTTGGAGCACCATACTCAAGTCATTCCTACCAGGCTCTACCATGCTTCCTGAATAAATGTTTCTCTGTTTGGTGCCCTTCTCCAGAACTATTTCCAGAGACATTAGTTTGCTTAAATTTTATTTTATAAATTTTATAAACTGTAATTCCAGTTCCACTGTGGAATTCCCCACATTATCATGCTCCTCATATGTATCTCTGTGTTGAGATATATTCTTATAAGTTAAAAAAAAATGTTTTAAAGGGTGACTGAAATTAAATCCAACATATAAAAGTTATGTTTTATACACTAGCAACAATGAGATGAAAATATAATATTAAAAAGGTAATAAGTACTAAAGCAACTATATATATATAAAATACTAAGTGTAATGAAATATGTGAAAATCTCTTGCAGCTAAAATAAAAACATTTTAACATATATTAAATAAAAAAACCACAGTCTTGATATAGAAGACTAAAGTTGTCAATTTTCTTAATGTATTTACATCTTAATATAATTTCAAGTAAAACTCTTACAGGAATGTTCATGGAACTTGGTAATCTGTTCTGCATTTGTCAGAGATTAGCAAATAAGCAAGAATGACTGAAATATTCCTAAAGAAGAACATAATGGGAAAAACAAACATCCTGATTTATTATAAATTTTTCATACATAGAAAGCATAATATTGATACAAGATTAGAAAAACAGAGCACTAGAACATAATAGAGAGCCTAAAAGGATGAAGATATACAAAGTTTTGATTTGTGAGGACTAAGAATTGAATGTCAGTGGGTAAGAGATAAATTACTCCACAATTAACCTTGGGAAAATCAATGATCAGTACAGAAAAATATCGATACCATACAATTGCTTAAATGTGAAAGGCAATATTAAAAAAAGTAATTTTTACGTAATAATAATTTAAAAAATAAGGCTAAGTTACTAATCATTAAAGAGACTGATAAAATTGACTACATTTTAATAAAATGAAAAGGCATCATATGTTTTAAATAAATAAAGCAGAACTTTATTGAACATATTTGCAACATGCAATTTAAAAGAAATATGTATTTCAAATACCCAAATTTGAAGTATGTGAAACTGCTAATATTCAGTGGGTTTTTGGGGGTGTGAAATAATGACAATTCAATGTGACCTAATAAAATAATTAATAATAAATGTAAATACCAACTGAAAATATGGTAAAAATATTAATAGGCAAATAGGCAATTGACTTTCCCTGGAGGTAGCAGGTGAAAGTTATCATAAATGACCCGTGAACTTCCTTTACTTAGTCAATAATTTTCTTTATATAGAAAGAGAGCAACATATGCAGATACCAGGAATAGTAAAAGAAAAAAATGAGTTAGGTCTAAGACTCATCAATGCTTTTCTAAGTAATAAAGGAGATAGCTTTGTTCTGCAATGAATAATACTCCTGCTGCAGTTTCTAAATTATCATTATAGATTGTTTAAAGAGAGACTATGCAAAGATAGTTTTTCATATAAATAATGTTAACCACAAAAAGACAAAAGCCTCCATTGTAATTTTATTAATTGCATCTTGAAGAACAATTCCCATCTTCTGTTTTGAACTATGGTATATGAAATCATCCACAAATATTCCTTGTACTAATTAACTGTACTCAAACTTGTCTCACACTTTCTGGAAATATAACACACACAGCTATATATTTGGTATCTGTTTTGAGATAATGTTCTCCTGCTTTTAGCTTACTGGCATTTCCTTCTGTCATGGAAATAAAGATTACTAGATCATTTGGAATATCACTGCTTACTTCCACTAGAGACCTCTTTTCACTTTTCAAATTACTAAATAATGAGATACAATCAGAAATAACTTAGAAAAAAAATGTTAACTCAGAGTTTTTTTTCTCTCTAACTGCTTACTATCAAGACACTGTAGGTCTGCATATATCTTAAACAAAGCAAAGACAAATATAATTTATACATTTATTTTAAGGAATGTCTGTCACATTTTTTGAATTCTGGTATTGGATTCCCTGGTGGCTCAGATGGTAAAAAATCCACCTGCAATGCAGGAGACCTGGGTTCGATCCCCGGAGGAGGCATGGCAACCCACTCCACTAATCTTGCCTGGAGAATCCCCATGGACAGAGGAGCCTGGTGGGCTATAGTCCATGGGGTTGCAGAGTCAGACACACCTGAGCAACTAAACACAGCATAGCACCGCACACTGTACTACAGGGTACAGAAGATTTAACACATTTACATAAAATCATTTGAGTGGAATATCTGTTCATGTATTTGAGTATTCTAGAAATCACTGGGACATCCATGACCAGGAACTGTACAACAATGGTTTGGAATGTCTGCCTTAAAAGGCAACAGTGAGGCAGACAAATGTGCTGGGGTCTGCAAACTTGTCAATATTTGAAAAAAATCCCACTGAAATAATCATTTTGCCCAAATAGTACTGCACACATTAATCAAAGTTATGTTTATTTGCTTTTGGCTTGAATATCAGTATGAAATAATCAGTGTTCCCATCTGAATAGCCCTCTGTCTGTCATTAATTGAAATGAGAAAACAGACATATATATATATATATATATATATATATATACACACACACACACACACACACACACACACATATGCATATATAGCTACAGTTCATGACATAGGGATGAATGACAACAGAAAGTTGGGGGTGTAATTCATTTTGGGAGTAAAATTTTGAGATTCATAGGGCTACCATGGGACCAATCACTTCTCACTAGTCAGTTCTACTTTGAACTGAAGTATGCCCTTAAGTGTCCTTAAGGGTTGCTCCAGATAAACAGTATATATTTCCATATAATTAATACATGAAAAATGGATCACCTGCTCCTATGACTTCTCATTTAATTCTTATTTGTATAACCACTATAGGTCTTCTCTACAGAATTTTAAAATATGTGGCATATCTCCTCCAATTGGCAGTAAATTGGACTTTTGTGTATCTTAATGTAAATGCTGTAGAGCATAAATAACTCTTTTTATATGAATAGGTACCTGTGGGAATCAAGTGTATTGTTTTGTATGCCATACGGTCATAAAGTCTATCTTGTAACACAAAGCTTTTCAAATATGGCTTTCAAAATGTGGGGAAATTTATAGTCTAGTTTTCATTGTCTGGATAAAGAACATTAAATTTATTTATGGGGACTTCGGGTAATTGTGTTCTATAAAAGGACACTTGAAGATTATTTTTGCAAGAGAAATCCTTTGCATTTACAAGGTGAGGGTAAAACTCCATTAGTTTATCCTGAGGCCATTGTCATTGAACCTGTAAGGGTGTGTATGGTCCATGCCAATTGGGAAAATGGGAAGAGGGAAGAAGAAGAGTTCAGGAGTGGTTCAGTGGAGTTGGGATTGTCGTGAGGATTGCAGAGGATTTATGAACTAGAAAAACAAGTGTTGTTTGGGCAGCCGTTTTGAAATGATGCAAACTACTTTAATTTTCATTTTTCCAGATAATTCCCTCAGCATTTTGGCAAAGCATAATGGATTCAACCGCCAGAAGCAAGAAGTCTATCTCTTACCAATCATAATCAGTGACAGTGGGAATCCTCCTCTGAGCAGCACTAGCACCCTGACCATCCGGGTCTGTGGCTGTAGCAGTGACGGCGTTGTCCAGTCTTGTAATGTTGAAGCTTATGTACTTCCGATTGGACTCAGTATGGGCGCCTTAATTGCCATATTAGCATGCATCATTTTGCTGCTAGGTATGTACTTTCTTCATAGCCTAGGGGTCACCATTTTTCTGGTTCATAAATGACTGTAAATAAGGACAGAAAACCCTAACTCGACCTAGAAAATCCTAGTCAATATTCTTTGGAAGAAAAACTCTTTTCCACTTCTCCAAGCTTTGAGGTCACCAAGAGGGAAAAAAAGGATTGTAATAGTAAATGTCCAGGTGGAGAGAAATGTTCATTGCCTTTTTCAGTTCCATCACCTGTGAAAAGATAAACTACGAATAATTGTGGTGGAAGTGGGGATGGACCTTAAGTGGTTACAACAGCAACTGTTATATAAAAACACCTGCAGGGTTCCGATGCACACCAGTTTACTTCAAGAGGGGGCTCTCCTATGTCCAAAATACTCTTTTATCTAAATAGTGTATGGGTTGGGTTGCTGAATCCATCCAATCACAAAATTTGGTGAGATAAGATGAAAGCAAACAAGCAAACAAAAAATACTTTTTCTCAAAATTGCATTGTGTTTCTCAGATAGTTTTCTTGATACTAAAATCAAATTAAGATGAAGACTGCAAATTAAGAAAATGTTTTTGTAACTTTTCTGCTAAAGAATTCAATTATAAAAATGAGATTAGACAGTAAGAGGACACAAAAGGGAAGGTATTCATACATCTTATCCTGCCCTTGGAAAAAGGTTATGTCAGTCACTACCTTCCTGGTTATATCAGTTCTGCTCACCCGGTATCTTGTATTGAGCATCATTTCCTTCCATATTTGATGTCATTAGCCCAAGTTTGATTTGGCTGATCTGGCTAGTTTTTTTTTTTTTTTTTTCTTTTAATGCATTCCTCTCCCTTTCCCCACCTTTAGTTCTACTTTACCAGGTAGAGGAAAGCTAGCACTTTCACACAAGAGAAGAAGTTGCCCATTCAAAGCTGACATTCACCTTAATATACCACTTTGTCTGTGAATGAACATTATTGTATTGGAAAAAGTCTTGAAGAACTTATTAGAAAAACACAAAACATACTCAATATAGTCTATTCAGATCCTTTTTCTTTATGGAAGAGAGGCACGGAGTCAAAAAGTATTGAATGATCTGCCCAAGACACACAGCAAGTTACTCATGCTCTCTGTGCTGTTTCACATTTTGTGTCATTCACTCCAGAGCTCCCAGTGGTATTAAATGTAGCCTTCACCATGAATAGATGCAAACTTGTTATTTTAACCCAGCTTCTTCATCACCATTCAATAAATAGTAGCAACCTAGAATAATATTCACTCAAAATTCAGTGCCCATACTTCAGAAAGGCGTTTCACTTAATTCCCAAATGAATGCACGAAAGTTACATGTTCATAAGTTTTTAAATAATGCCCCTTGCTCAAAATACACGATGTGTTACTTGTGAAATTATATGTCTGTCTGGCTAATTGTTATTTTATGTTTTTCCTACAGTCATCGTGGTGCTGTTTGTAACTCTGCGGCGACACAAAAACGAGCCACTCATTATCAAAGATGATGAAGACGTGAGAGAAAACATCATTCGCTATGATGACGAAGGAGGAGGGGAAGAAGACACAGAGGCTTTTGACATTGCAACTTTACAAAACCCAGATGGAATTAATGGATTTTTACCCCGTAAAGATATTAAACCAGATTTGCAGTTTATGCCAAGGCAAGGGCTTGCGCCAGTTCCGAACGGTGTTGATGTGGATGAATTTATAAACGTGCGGCTACACGAGGCAGATAACGATCCCACAGCCCCACCATATGACTCCATTCAGATTTATGGCTATGAAGGCCGAGGGTCCGTGGCCGGCTCCCTCAGCTCCTTGGAGTCCACCACCTCAGACTCGGACCAGAATTTTGACTACCTCAGTGACTGGGGTCCCCGCTTTAAGAGACTGGGCGAACTCTACTCTGTCGGTGAAAGTGACAAAGAAACTTGACAGTGGATTATTATAAATAAATCAAAGGGAACTGAGCATTCTGTAATATTCTAGGGTCACTCCCCTTAGATACAACCAATGTGGCTATTTGTTTTAGAGGCAAGTTTAGCACCAATCATCTATAAACTCAACTACATTTTACTGTTGAACCAAAAAGTTAATAATAAAAATTAAAAAGTATATGTTAGGAGGTTATAAATCTTGTGGAGTGTGAATTAAAGTATGTGGAGTGTCTAGAAGTCTTTGGATATTTGATATTTACCTGACCACCAGAGACAAAGTTTGGGATCCTGGCTCCTCCTTAGAGGAATGGCATATAAAGAGGAAAAAATCAAAATTAAAAAGGTGCTTTCTTAGAAAAATGGACCTGCAAGAAATTTGCTGCTGATATGTGTCTTCTGCGAGGATTTTTATAAATGCAAATGGTTTTTTCCCCTTCGCCTGTAAGGATCCTGCCACTAATGATAAAGCAATACTTGGTCTGCTGTACATTCTGACTTTTTGGAGTTTTGGGAGGCCTCCTAGATTATACGGTACGCTGACCACACATTGTACATAATTGTTGGCCCCACTCATCAGAGACGGAATAGCATCTTTAAATATTGTGTCGAGCCTTAAAATATTCATGTTTGTAATCCATTCCAGGGTGGGGACTGCCAGCTCAGTGGTGGGAGGAGAGAAATCTCATTCGAATGGGCCTGTTCTCTGGAACCAGGATTACTCTTTCCCTCCAGTTCACCTTCTCCCACAAGGATACAAAGAGAAACTGTGTCACACAGTGGACTACATAAGAGGCAGATGGTTTTACTGCTAGCGCGTGAATTTATTTGTTTAATCCTCAAAATAAATATTTTATTGATGTCCATTAATGCTTTTATTTATTAAGGTTGGTAATTTATAGATTAAGGGACTATATGAAAAAAAAACTAAATTATATCCATTAATAATCCTTTAGATTGTTTTATATAAATATATATACAATGAATGTTTAATACATGTACATTTTGATGAGATGAGTATGGCAGGCAATATTATCAAAGGGAAGCTAATAGTCTCTTTAGAGTAGAAAATGTTATTGTGACTGGTGATGGCAGGAGCAGCATTTTCCCAGAGAAACTTTTGGACTGTTTTCTATTTTGTTCATAATCCTAGTATTTGGTGTTTTTACAACAAGCACAAACATCTGAAAGTATATTGATTCATGTGAATATTTAAACTCTAGACTTTTAGATATCTACATAACGCCCTGCCCAATAAACATGCTTCAAGTTGATCCCACTGTTTTAGAGCAGGAACTGATTTGTACATAATTTTACTGCTTCTGTTTTAGCACTTCTCTCCCTGATCATCATGATGATGCACAGAACGTATTAGACTCCAAAACAGAACTGCGCTAGAAGATGTGAGCATATTCAATTTGTAACGCAAACCTGCCATTTAGGAGTAGATAATGTATGATAAAACTCAAGTACTACATGCAGATCATTTTAATTTTCTACTTTGCTTTAACGCAATATTGTTTATTTACTCCATGTATTGTATTCAGAGAAACTCCTGTATTGTTTCCTACTTTGTGAAATATATTTTTATAAATACCTTTGTTGTCATCACTTTTTTTTTTCTAATCAGACGGAAATCAATTAACAGAGTCATCAACTCTAACTAGAATTCTAGAATGTTCAACAAAACCATCCCATGGATCACTTTTTATTTTAAGCGTCTTTATGATAAAGAACCAGAGATGAGAAATGGTTTGGTGATGATCACACAGGAAGATAGCAACAGGGCCATTAAAGGAACGTGGGCAGGAACATGGTATATGGTAAGGCTAGTTCAGCTCTGCTAGTTGGGGTCCTCCTGGAAACAAGTGCTAAAGCAGAGTTAGGAGTAAAAGGTAAAAGAAAGGAAACAGGATTGTGCAGGGAACTTTTTCAGACAAGGATACAGATTTTAAAACGTCAAAGTGAGGAGATTAGGAAGCAGGATTTGGCAAGAGAACCTTAGACTGCAATGCAGACCTGACAAATAAGGAGTTCGGAGGGGTCCCGTGAGAGGAATCTCTCATCGGGTAAAAACAGCCTCCAGTTCCCCTGCCACCTCTCATTGGCTTGGGGTTGCCTGAGAGAAGAAGGGCTTTAGCTGGAAATCCAAACGCATCAAATTCTGGATTGACTACATGGATTTAAAATGTTTAAGTAGGGTTTCCCTGGCGCTTCAAATGGTAAAGAATCCACCTGCAATATGGGAAACCTGGGTTCCATCCCTGGGTTGGGAAGATCCCCTGGAGGAAGGCATGGCAACCCACTCTAGTATTCTTGCCTGGAGAATCCCATAGACAGAGAAGCCTGGCAGGCTACATTCCATGGGGTCACAAAGAGTTGGACATGACTGATCAACTAAAATGTTTAAATATTACACTTAGAATTTACAACCTCCCAGTGCTCAGCAACTTAACTGACTCCTTACTGAGTTTCTTTGCCTGAGAACAGTTTATCTTTAATACTTATCACTTTGACTATTGAACTCTTTTTCTTGAGGTTAAAATGATGACCTAGAGTGACTTTCATATACACTAGGACTTGGCACAGTGACTAAAACAAATACCTGGTAAATGTAGATCATTAATAATAGTTGTAGTAGTAACCAAAATTAATATTCTGATGATGTCACACATTCTATTCCAATGTGTGGACTAAATTACTACTTCAGTTATCTCTTGCATACTAGACTCATTTCTAGTGTACTTTTCAGTGAAGTGGCATAGGTTACAGGCATATAAATGTGTATAACAAAAATTACACTATTTTTCAGGAATATAATATCCATATCCTCAGATCTTGCCAGTAAATAAGATAATCTTCATAGGGTGATTTTCATGGGCAGGAGATATTATTTGGTATACAGGTTGTTCAATCTTATCTCAAAATTTACTTTGCCCAAGAAGAGAGAAAGAAAGTGTGGTTTTATTGTTGATTTTCTTTGCCACTATTATGCTGACTCTTTGTGCTTAAAAGCCCATTTAAGGTTTTATAATATGGGATCAAGTCAATTATACCATATTCATATAAGGCTGAACTACACTTTTAGAGTACTCCAAATATAAATAAGTATGGGCTTTCAGGGTGGCTCAGTTGTAAAGTATCCACCTGACAATTCAGGAGAGGTGGGTTCTATCCGTGGGTTGGGAAGATGCCCTGGAGGAGGAAATGGCAACCCACTCCAGTGTTTTTGCCTGGGAAATCCCATGGACAGAGGAGCCTGGTGGGCTACAGTCCATGGGGTCTCAAAGAGTCAAACATGACTGAGCGAGCATGCATGCAACCATGACTTTAAATAAAGATCTGAAGAATATATACACACACTCACACTCCTACAATGACTTAAAGTACTTTTACTTTAGCAGTAGAATTGCTAAAACTTCCTGCATCAAGAGGTTGATGGGGTTTTCAAACTTTTAGGATTTGAGTATACCAAAGTGACTAGTTTTGTCTCTGTGTATTTTTTGTCACTGTAATACTGTTGGCAAAAAGCTGACTCACTGGAAAAACCCTGATGCTGGAAAAGATTGAGGACAAGAGGAGAAGGGCGGTGACAGAGGATGAGATGGTTGGATGGTACCACCAACTCAAAGGACATGAGTTTGAGCAGACTCCAGGAGATGGTGAAGGACAGGGAAACCTGGAGTGCTGCAGCTCATGAGGTCACTAAGAATCAGACACAACTCAGCAACTGAACAGCAAAGTTCTGTCTCTGTGCATGGTTTTTCTATCGTAGCAATACTGACATATGTCTTACATATACCTGTGTAGTTATTTTGCAAATGAAATGCTTATTCAGTCCATAGGCATTTTAATGTGTCTATAGATCATTATTGTGTTCCAAGCATTAGATTTTTTTCCCTTTTATTTAAATTTATCCCACCCAAGTGTTCTCTAAATACTGGAGAAGAACCAGTGAGTTGGAGCCAAGTGAGACAAAATTATCTCCCTCTGCCTACTTCACAATCCAAGGTTCCTGCCTGGGAACTGAGGCATCCCTGGGTGACTGGACACCACATGGGATCAATTCAGCCTCAACCTGGTTCACTATTTGATCAAATAAAATTGAAGAAATTTCTTTTAAACATCCATACATGTACACTAAAGAGTACTGAGGCAATTTTTATAATAATATTTTATGAGTACTGTAATAAGACTTAAAATTTTATATTAATAATAGGATGATTAAAACATGCTAGAAATAAAATCCAAGTGTTAGAATTGCCATTTATTACATTTAAAGTCACTGAGTCATGTCCGACTCTTTGTGAACCCATGGACTATACAGTCCATGGAATTCTCCTGGACAAAATACTGGAGTGGGTAGCCTTTCCCTTCTTCAGGGGATCTTCCCAACCCAGGGATTGAACCCAGGTCTCCCGCAATGCGGGAGCCATAAGGGAAGCTACCAAGAATACTGAGCCATAAGGGAAGCTACCAAGAATACTGGGGTGGGTAGCAGTGCCATGCAGAATTGCTATTTCTAGGAAATAAACTTTACAGTAAAAGTGTCTTGCAGAAGTGTGTGGGTGAGTGTTCATATGTATATAAAATAAAACTTAGATTCACTGACATCACTAGTGAAACAAGAATGCTTAGAAAGAGCCAAATGTGTCTTTGGGAGAGTTTGCTTAATCAGATGCTTAAAGTAAGACAAGTCTCTGCGTGAAACTTGGAAATCTCCTAGGAGCAGCCAGATTCCACACTGAGACCCAACAGAGTTCTGGGCTATGCTGTATTTTGGAGAAGGAAAAGCAGGTGCTGAGAGCTAAGTAGCCAATTACTCTTTATAGCCACATAAGGACTGGAGGCAAGTGGGCCTTTCCAACAAGTTGTATTATGCGATCACTGGCTTTGCAGGGAATCTCACAAATGTATAACCTTCTGATTGCCTTTTTGATTGAAAGTTCCATCTGAGATCAAGGCAGTGCAACCAGTAATAAGATTTCAAAAAATCCCATCACTGGCACTGTTGGAAAGGCTGAGCATGACTGAAATCCCATCATTGTCAGTCAAAAAATAAGGTAAGATTGGGCATCACTATAAAAGCTATATAAATGCACAATTTAAACATAAATATCAACATCAAAAGACAATATATATACACACACATATATATTTATACACACAGATATCTTCAAGTTTTTAGAAATAAATTTATATTTGCAACTTTTCTTCTCACAATCACATACTATCAAAAACCTGGAGCAGTGGCTTTTTGTTTTTCTGAACCTGCTGCTGCTACTGCTAAGTCGCTTCAGTCGTGTCTGACTCTGTGCGACCCCATAGACGGCAGCCCACCAGGCTCCCCGTCCCTGGGATTCTCCAGGCAAGAACACTGGAGTGGGTTGCCATTTCCTTCTCCAATGCATGAAAGTGAAAAGTGAAAGTGAAGTCGCTCAGTTGTGTCCGACTCTAGTGACCCCATGGACTGCAGCCTACCAGGCTCCTCCGTCCATGGGATTTTCCAGGCAAGAGTACTAGAGTGGGGTGCCATTGCCTTCTCCATTTCTGAACCTAACTTTGAGAGAAATTGTACTGAAGGTAAAGGATTTTAAAGGCTGGTTTTTATTTAAGAACAAAATAATGACCATGGTACCTGACATTAGAATGAAATGCATAATATTGTAAAGTTGGATTAGATATTTTTTATATTGTGTTTCTGTGGAGACAATAACTGTAGAACGTATTTCACAAGAAATGTAGTTTTCAATGTACTTTAAAATTGTCCTCTATTCCAATACTTCGTTTTTTGCTATACCAAGCACCTTTGCAAAGTTACTCAGTCAGCCAAATGGTGCTGCGTGTATTATTGTCACTGTAGTTATTGCTCTTTATGATGATTATTCTGTCTGTACCAGGGTTTATTTTCATTATTTTCCTCTTAGTCAACACACATCTGTATATCACATGGTGAAATTTTTGTCGTTCTTACTGTTTATCAATTGTACTTTTGACATTAAAGATATTCTAGTCCCAGTATTTTCCACCCAATACTAGTATTACAGAGGTCATGCCATTTAAAACCCCCCTGATTTGATGGTCTATCTAAAAGGAAAGAGAAATGTGTCTCCTATGAACACTGAGCATCATGCTGCTCAATAATTGGGCTATGTAGCTAATATGGAAAGATTATATGAGATGGCATTGCCAAACGATTTATTTATAAAAAATTGCCAAATAATTTTTATTTATGAAATTTATAATTTAAAATTTTATTTATTTCCTTTATGTATAAAAAAATGAGCTAATGAATCTTGCCTAAGCTAATTTTTGAAGCATGGTCTTGTAAACAGTTATTTGCATCTAGCTTTAAACTTAGGTTGGTCTGACACTAAAGCCCGTGCCTTTCTTTCTTTTTTTAAATTGTTATATTCCTTTTATTTATTTATTTTGTTTTGTATTGGGGTATAGCTGATTAACAAACAATGTAATAGTTTCAGGTGAGCAGCAAAGGGACTTGGAGATATACATATATGTATCCATTCTCCCCTCAAACTCCCTTCCCATCCATGCTGACACATAACACTGAACAGAGTTCCATGCGCTATACAGTAGGTACTTGTTGGTTACCCATTTTAAATATAGCAGTGTGTACATGACCATCCCAAATGCCCTCACTACCCTTTCCCTCCATCATTACCCCAGATCAGATCAGATCAGTCGCTCAGGTGTGTCCGACTCTTTGCGACCCCATGAATCGCAGCATGCCAGGCCTCCCTGTCCATCACCAACTCCCAGAGTTTACTGAGACTCACGTCCATCGAGTCAGTGATGCCATCCAGCCATCTCACCTTCTGTCGTCCCCTTCTCCTCCTTCCCCCAATCCCTCCCAGCATTAGAGTCTTTTCCAATGAGTCAACTCAGCTGGGTATTCTTTTTGCTTTGGCTCCATCCCTTTGCTCTTTCTGGAGTTATTTCTCCACTGATCTCCAGTAGCATATTGGGCACCTACTGACCTGGGGAGTTCCTCTTTCAGTAGCCTATCATTTTGCCTTTTCCTACTGTTCATGGGGTTCTCAAGGCAAGAATACTGAAGTGGTTTGCCATTCCCTTCTCCAGTGGACCACATTCTGTCAGATCTCTCCACCATGACCCGCCCGTCTTGGGATGCCCCATGGGTATGGCTTAGTTTCATTGAGTTAGACAAGGCTGTGGTCCTAGTGTGATTAGATTGACTAGTTTTCTGTGAGTATGGTTTCAGTGTGTTTGCCCTCTGATGCCCTCTTGCAACACCTACCGTCTTACTTGGGTTTCTCTTACCTTGGGCGTGGGGTATCTCTTCACGGCTGCTCCAGCAAAACGCAGCCATTGCTCCTTACCTTGGAAGACAGGTATCTCCTCACCACTGCCCTTCCTGACCTTCAACGTGGGATAGCTCCTCTAGGCCCGCCTGTGCCCGAGCAGCCATGGCTCCTTGGACGTGGGGTTGGTCCTCCCGGCCACCGCCCCTGGCCTCAGGCGTGGGGTTGCTCCTCCTGGGCAACCATAATTTCATTTTCTAAGTCTGTGACTCTGTATCTGTTTTGTAAGCAACCTCATTTGTATCATTTCTTTTTATATTCCACACATAAGAGATGTCATACAATATTTCTCCTTCTCTGTCTGACTTCACTTAGTATAACACGCTCTAAGTCCATTCATGTTTCTGAAAAGGTAAAGCCCATGACTTTTGACTAAAAAGCACTCTCTATGATTATAACATGAGGCTTGTAATGACAAGAAATAGTAACTGAGTTATACACAGTGATATGGGAAGAACTGAGGCGGGGGGGGGGGGAAGTGACTCTAAATGGAAAGTCTACAAGGAGAAGTTTTCAAATAAGATGAGACCCAAAGAATGGTTGCAACAGTAACCAAAGCTTTTCAAAGACCAACACTAAGAGGGGAAACTATCAAAAGATCACATTGGTAGGTTACTGACATCTTCATGGACACTCAAGCTTATGGGAATTCTATGTTTGACTAAATGGCAGCATGTTTTGGGGACAAGCAAAATGAGGTTCAGTGATATCTTAAGGGATTTTTCTTGGTTAAATGACACACTTAATAAGGGAAAGTGGCAGGAATCAAACTCTGGCCTTCTAGCTCATTACCAGTTCTGGGAAGTTGTGATTTTTGTGCATGCTCCCTTCTCTTTTATTTGTAGTAGTTCCATCTGTGTTGCAAAGCTAGTAGGCATTTGCTGGAGGAACTGGTGTTTGGTTTTCTCTTCCCCCAACTCAAGTTACCTGCCATCATATGATATACATCTTGAGGGGAAGTATTATCTCTCACAGGTTTCTTTATTAGTAAATCATAGATGCCGCTATTATTATCCACAGATGACAGAAGAAGGTTGTCAGAAGGAATAGCACAGTATGCTGTCTGAGGAGGAAAACTGTAGAAAACAAAAGTTTCAACAAATGCAAAGATTCGGACAAGAAAATAAAATGGAAGGTCCCTGAGGGTAAATCTGAATTCTTCAGATCTCCTCTGTGCATGCAAAAATATCCAGGGCCACTCTGTGACTCCTCATAAAAATGGGCCAGGGTTTAACCACCATGGTCTAACCGAACACAATCAGAGTCACTGGCATCCTTCTCTCTTATCTGTGCATTCACTCATTATCACTTCACCATTTTTTTTTTCTGATTTTCTTTTTTTTTTAAATTATTTATTTTTTTCTCTGATTTTATTTAATTCAGCCTCTAAAGTTTGAGAAATATTCCATACTGGTCAAGTCTAATTGTTGCATGCATGAATGGACTATCTAGGCTCAAGGACAGAGCTACAAATAACTATATTGCAAATACACTTAAAAAAATATCTTTCTAAATTCCTTTACAAAATATGTGTTAGATCCTATAATCATAGAGCACTTGCCTTTCCAAGACATAGAGTTTAATTGGATAAATTACAGAAACAAATAAATAATAAAACATTGGATTTGTCTATGCTGTGGAAAAGGTGAACAGGCAGTTCTATGAAAATTCAGAGAAATAAATTTAACCCTGCCAAAGTCCAGTATCCTGCTAGAGACAATGTTAGGGTGAATCTTGAACAAAGGAGATCAGTACACTGGGAGCATCAGTAGGTAAGATCAGGTCAGGTCCAGGCACTTGCAAATAAATTGTGCTGCAGGGATAAATCTCTCAAAGGACTTTACTGCTAGTGCTTTTTACCATATGAAATTCCCCATATGACAAAACTTCTAATATCCCTATTTATTTTACAAATGCATGCCTAAGATTTGCCACTGATCTGAGTGCTGAGAATACAGCAGTAAATAGGACAGGGTATATGAGGGGTGTGTTTCCCCAAAGACTTGATGGTATAGAAGAAATGTAAGTGAGTAGAAATAGAGAATAGAAAAAGATGACACAACAGAACATAAAACGGATGGAACACTGAACAGTATCCATAGAATGGATGGGGTGATACTTGAGTTGCTATATGAAGTCACCTAGATAAGAACAAACTACATTAAGGTCTAAGGAAAAGCTTGTGTTTGTTGTTCTGCTGCACTAAATCAATGGGCTAGAAATGATAAGGATACACAGACCACAGCAGAAGAGGGTGAGTGTGACAATACGTTGTAGAGAGTTGGACAGAGACCATATTACACAAGTCCTTTTCAACTAGGATAAGGAGCTCAGATTCACTTTACATCAAAAAGGAGGTGACTGAAAGGATCTAAAGGTAAAGAATGACAGGATACAGCTTACATTTTTAAAAGATCACTCTGGTTCTGGCATGGAAATGGGATTATAAAATATGAAAGCAAAAACCCAGATAGGAGATTGGTGCAGTGGTTCAAGCAACAGATTGTCTTCGCTTTGACTACTGAAGTGGTCAGTGCAAAGAAATGGATAGACCCAGACACATTTTGGATATAAAAGTGACAGTATTAACAATTGTATGGGATGTGCAAAACAAAGAAAAAAAGGATACTTAAAGTAAGCCCTATTGTTTTTGACCCAAATAACTATGTTATGGGCGAGGCCATTTACAGGGAATTGGGATGACTCAAAGATGATCTGGTTTTCAAAATAGACATCCTGATTCCACTAATCATCCACAACAGAAGGGATGACAAAATTTAGAGCCCTGTAAAAATCCCTACAGGGAGTACATAAAAGACCTTCTAGAAAATGTTACTATACTTTTATTCTTCTGTACATTAATATCTTCTATATGCATGCTAAGTCGTTTCACTCATGTCCAACTCTTTGTGATCCTATGAACTGCAGCCTCCAGGCTCCTCTGTCCATGGGATTCTCCAGGGGAGCATACTGTAGTGGGTTGCCATTTACTTCTTCAGGGGATCTTCCCAACCCAGGGATTGAACCTGCATCTCCAGCATCTCCTACATTGTCAGGCAGGTTCTTTACCACCAGCACCACCTAGGAAGCCCCATATATCAATACACAAATTACATAATTAGTCTCAAGCAGAAGAAGTCTGGCCAGTCTGATTATTTTATTTTTTTAGCTTTCTAGAAATGGAGAAAAGGCAAATAAAAAGGTTCCATATTAGTGAGTTCACTCTTAGCCGGAGTATTATGGATTCACTGACAAGAAACATTTCTTAATGGAGTAATATCCTGAAATATTTACCTATGATTATCTTAAAACAGGGAAAAGGGCACATGTAGCTCTATATTAAAAACATAATCCATTGTCCAGGAAGCATTCCCAGGTGTGTCCTTTTCTTTGGAGTGGATAGGGAAGGAACATTTTGGTCATTGTGACTTAGCTATGATTAAAAATATATATGGAAGTGATGGAATTCCAGTTGAGCTATTTCAAATCCTAAAAGATGATGCTGTGAAAGTGCTGCACTCAATATGTCAGCAAATTTGGAAAACTCAGCAGTGGTCACAGGACTGGAAAAGGCCGGTTTTCATTCCAATCCCAAAAAAAGCAATGCCAAAGAATGCTCAAACTACTGCACAATTGAACTCATCTCACACACTAGTAAAGTAATGCTCGAAATTCTCCAAGCCAGGCTTCAGCAATACGTGAACCGTGAACTTCCAGATGTTCAAGCTGGTTTTAGAAAAGGCAGAGGAACCAGAGATCAAACTGCCAACATCTGCTGGGTCATGGAAAAAGCAAGAGAGTTCCAGAAAAACATCTATTTCTGCTTTATTGACTATGCCAAGGCCTTTGACTGTGTGGATCACCACAAACTGTGGAAAATTCTTAAAGAGATGGGAACACCATGCCACCTGACCTGCCTCCTGAGAAATCTGTATGCACATCAGGAAGCAACAGTTAGAACTAAACATGGAACAACAGACTGGTTCCAAATAGGAAAAGGAGTACATCAAGGCTGTATATTGTCACCCTGCTTATTTAACTTATATGCAGAGTACATCATGAGAAACGCTGGGCTGGAGGAAGCACAAGCTGGAATGAAGATTTCCAAGAGAAATATCAATAACCTCAGATATGCAGATGACACCACCCTTAAGGCAGAAAGTGAAGAAGAAGAACTAAAGAGCCTCTTGATGAAAGTGAAAGAGGAGAGTGAAAAAGTTGGCTTAAAGCTCAACATTCAGAAAAAGATCATGGCATCCATCCCCATCACTTCTTGGCAAATAGATGGGGAAAGAGTGGAAACAGTAGCTGATTTTATTTTGGGGGGCTCCAAAATCACTGCAGATGGTGATTGCAGCCATGAAATTAAAAGACTTACTCCTTGGAAGGAAAGTTATGACCAACCTAGACAGCCTATTAAAAAGCAGAGACATTACTTTGCCAGCAAAGGTCCATCTAGTCAAGGCTATGGTTTTTCCAGTAGTCATGTATGGATGTGAGAGTTGGACTATAAAGAAAGCTGAGCACCAAAGAATTGATGCTTTTGAACTGTGGTGTTGGAGAAGACTCTTGAGAGTCCCTTGGACTGTAAGGAGATCTAACCAGTCCATCCTAAAGGAGATCAGTCCTGGGTGTTCATTGGAAAGACTGATGCTGAGGCTGAAACTCCAATACTTCAGCTACCTGATGCGAAGAGCTGACTCATTTGAAAAGACCCTGATTCTGGGAAATATTGAGAGCAGGAGGAGAAGGGGACGATGGAGGATGAGATGGTTGGATGGCATCACTGAATCAATGGACATGAGTTTGGGTAAATCTGGAAGTTGGTGATGTACATGAAAGCCTGGAGTGCTGCAGTTCATGGGGTCACAAAGAGTCAGACATGACTGAACGACTGAACCGAACTGAAAACATAAAAAAATATGTTTGGAAAAAGACATACTCACACAAATCTCTCTCTTTTCTTTATTGCCACTTACTGATAAGTCCATCTGGTCCTCTAGAAGTTGAGGAGCTTGGCACTTAATAAATGCTGGGTGTACAGAACTGAAGTGGTATCAGTCTGGAGGAAAACATCTTATAAGACATTCATATATAAAAAGCTATTTTAATAGGATGCACCTGACTTGTTATGCACTTATTAAGCTGTAAGTCCTTTACTTGATGTCATGGGGGTTGGCCAAAGACAGTAAGATTCAGTCTCTCGAGAGCATCTAGTTTCTGTGGCACCATAAAATGAATTTTAAAATTTTTTTAAAATTTTATTTATTTATTTATTTTTTTAATCACAGCATTGGAATTTGAAATAAGTTTTAGCACTTTCAAATTGCTATAAGAGCATTGAGTCAAAATAATTAATGCTTCCTGAGTTTGGGGAAGTGTACAAAAATATTTATCAAGCTTTGTAGTACAGAAAAAGTATGTTCCTCTGCTAGTCCATAGGTGAGAGACAGAATATGCAGGCAAAAATAATATTACTAGTGCAAAGCAGGCAGGCAGGACAGACCCAAAGATCCTCAAGAAGACATAGTATTGTATCTTAAAACTTAGCAGGGATAAACCAAAAACTAACAGTTACAGACTTATTTATTTTCCCCATAAAAGATCAGTAGAATCTAATAGTGTATTAATAAAAATACCTTATTTAACATGGTTCATCCTACAAATATAAAGATAATTTAATGTTATATTTGTCTATCAAAGACAAAACTTTCACTGAACATTTTCATAGATGCATTAGATCAAAAGTCTGAGACTTCACAATTTACTTAATGTTTAAAAAAAGAAAAAAAAAGAAAAACAGAAAACAAAATAATACACAGATGGGAACTTCTTCAAGTTAATGAAAATAAACATTAGTTAATAAAATAGTTAATAGAGAATTTTGAGGTACATTTCCTTAATATGGAGATAAGAAAAGAACTGTTGTCTTCATTCCTTCAGTACAGTATAATATCGGAGGGTCTGGATACCACCATTATACAAGGAAAATTGAAAACAGAAATGGATTTAAAGACTTATGGAAAAAAGTGAAAAAGTGTCATTAACTGAATGGAACATTACTACAGACATAGAAAAGTTAACAGAAAAAATAGACAAACTGTTCATACCAAACAGAGAGTTCAGCTGAGTGATATATCATTGATGAAAGGACTTAAAATGTTAAGATGTCAATCATTCTAAACACCCCCCTGTAATTTTCATCCTATTATAATCAAAATTATAGCAGAATTTTGTGACTAACTCAATATCTTTTAAAATTAGATTTTAGTAGTTATTGAGCTCCATTTTTCAATATAAAGTTTAGTAAAACTAGTAGAGAGTTGAGGAGGGAAGGGTGTTTCTCACATTTAGATAAGAAAGACTTATTACCAAGCTGTGAAAATGAAACAAGAACAACAAAAGCAATAAAAAACAATAAATCTATGGTATTCCTCTTACGGGTGCAGAAGTATACTTAAGTAAGTGAATTAATAATCAAACTAAGTATAACCAGAAAAAATGGAAATGCAAAAACAATATGCCATTACTTCAAACTCATGACACAGGTCTAAAAAGGAAGATATGGCCAGCTGTTGGTGAAAATATAAAAAATGAGGAAGTTTCATACAGTGTATCTATCTTATGATTCTGCAATGCTATATCAGAGCATAAATCCTGGAGAAACTCTTGAGAAGGATATACCTAATGTTATTCATTATACTGTTTATTTTTTTCTTAAACCAAATGTTGGAGGCACTGTATTCATCTGCATGAGGAAAATGAATATTAAGGGCTATTTTGGGAAATATAGAAGTAAAACCAAAATACATGCACATAGGCCAACATGTATCATTTTGAAAATATTGTCAAGTGAAAAATATAAAATACAGAATGACCTTTATGGCACAATAACATCAATATTGATTAAAAACACACCCACACAAATATATACTTTACAAAGGACACATATCCAAGAATATTTATTATTGCATCACTTAGAAAAAGAATGACCCAACTATTTGCAGTTGAGCTTCAGTAAGGAAATAAATACATAAATAAAAATAAAATAAACTATGTTTATGTGTTTATTGTATAGGGAAAACAATAAATGTGTCTTGGACTTGGTATTCAGTTGAGAAGAAATATTAGAAAGTGGATGAGTGGTATTCTGATTATGAAAGTTCATACATACTAAGGAGTCCAGACACTGATGGGGAACTCCAGCCTATGCAATTTGTTCTGCAGAACAATGGGAACCCATATGATTTTGATAAGTATTCTGAGTAAAGGTTAAAGTTTTAGATATATTTCACACTTGGAGACCTTTCTAACCATTCATCCCTCTCTTAGAGGTCACAATGAACATTCAAAAACTAAAGGCTCTTAGAAATCCTATTGCAATGGAAATATTTATTTATCCCAGGATATCTCAAATATAATTATACACACACACACACACACACACACACACACACATATTTATTGAAACACCAAATTCATCTTTTTAGATGTGTATATTTTGTGAAATACAATTTCAGTATGACTACTGGAATCAATAGACAAATTTAAGAGATTTTTAAGAGATAAAAAGATATGATAAAAGCTAATTTAATTCCCTTCCTCTTACCATCATCTTAATAAGGAACTTATTAAGGATACCATCATCTATTTATTGAGCATCTACATTGCACACAGCTTTTGTGGTAAGTGTGATTAGGAATAAAACAGTAGAAGAAATCACAGACCTTGTTCCCACAGAGCTAACTGGGGAGAGAAATTTAACACATGCAGATAATTAGGTGATGTGACCTACTGCATATGGCACTATCTCAGGAAGTGATAAATGTGGGGAAGCTGTCAAATCAATTGGTATTCCAAAAAGAAAAAGCTCAAAAAAGGTCAGAAGGGCTAGAAGAAGCAATGTGCAAGAAGTTGAAATTGTCTGTTAGGCTTCCCTGCCCTATCTAGGAGAGGGGGCTTGTGAAACAATTACCTTTCATATAGGTTATTGTCATAGTCTACTGAATAGTGCTCCATCTCTCATCTCTGTTATTAAGTGAACTTCCTAAAACATCACATTTAGCCTTTTTTTTTTTTCTGTCACTAACTTAAATGGCTTCCTAACCATTTTTTAAAATTGTTTTTGGTTCAGCACAATAAATACATACTTATAGAACTTATTATATACCAGGTCTCAGTCAAACATAGTAGTAGCAGTTTAGTCACTAAGTCATGTTCCCAGTTCCTCAGTCGAGTCCGTCTCTCTGGGACCCAATGGACTGTAGCCCACCAGGCTCCTCTGTCCATGGGATTCTCCAGGCAAGAATACTGGAGTGGGTTGCCATTCCCTTCTCCATCAGTCAAAAACATAGCCTCTGGCAAAAAGAAACTTTCAGGCTGGATTTTAGGTCACAGGAGAAGAGGGGCCTTATTATATTAAATAGTGACCTCCAAGCCAACAAATCCACTGAACT
Organism: Bos javanicus; assembly: GCF_032452875.1. Taxonomy (NCBI): domain Eukaryota; kingdom Metazoa; phylum Chordata; class Mammalia; order Artiodactyla; family Bovidae; genus Bos; species Bos javanicus. Next base: position 29,498,963 of record NC_083885.1, on the reverse strand, counting down.
TTCCATTTAAAGTCTTCTCCCTTACTGTGATAAAGGTGAGCATATCCCCCTCTTGTTTGCTGTTGCTGAAAACATCCAGCAATGCCCTCCCACTGGCACTCAACAACATACATTATTCACGCTTCAGGTTCCAGTTTCAGTATTGGGCACATGGTCACAAGACGAGCTCTGAACAAGCGGGAGTTAGGCGGAAGTAATAGGGAAGAGGGTCCAGAGTGAATGGTCTTTATAAATAAAGGAAATAGTCCGAGAAAGTTCAAATGTTGGAGATTAAAAAGACAAACTAGTTCAACAGCTGCACTGTCTTTAGATGACAATGGTTACTCTGAGGGGGAAATAGAATACTAAACTGATTCAAGGGAGGTATTCATTTGTCAGGTTTAGGTACATGGATAAGATTGAGAGCTTTGAGGGACAGTTATTAGGTTATATGCCCTTAAAAATTCAGCTGTCTCTCTTGAGTTCATGCTATGCTAAGTCACTTCAGTCGTGTCCGACTCTGTGCGACCCCATAGATGGCAGCCCACCAGGCTCCCCCGTCCCTGGGATTCTCCAGGCAAGAACACTGGAGTGGGTTACCATTTCCTTTTCCAATGCATGAAAGTGAAAAGAGAAAGTAAAGTCGCTCAGTCGTGTCCGACTCTTAGCGACCCCATGGACTGCAGCCTACCAGGCTCCTCTGTCCATGGGATTTTCCAGGCAAGAGTACTGGAGTGGGGTGCCATTGCCTTCTCCACTTGAGTTCATGGTCCTCCCCTATAAAGTGATGGGAACACACAACAGGTGTTTTCAAATTGCACTCCATGGAATCTTGCCTGATGCTGCTAACAGTTGGAGATGAAGAGGAAGGTCAGAGACTTTCCACCATCACTACCACTATCACTTGATTTTAACTCTCCAAAAAATGTTACTTTACTTATCGAGGAGCCCAGTAAACTACACCTCATGCCAAGTAAACTACATTGTATTTATTTTTGGTTGGGAAATCTTTCTGGAAAGTTGATCCAACATTTTACAAAACTCCCTTTCAATATTTTATAAGCTTGTATGTTCCACTTGAAAACCTGTACGTTTAAAAAGGGCCAATAGAACTTTCCATGACAAAAGAAAGGCAGAACAATAGTTTCAAAGTTTTCTAAATTAAAACAGTATCAGACTGCTTATTTCCTAGAAAAAGGAAGTTCGAGTTTTTGTTCTGTAACATTTCATCTATAGTATTAGAGAGACCATTTATAAGAATGAAGATACTGAAACGAAGCGGGATCTCATAGCTCTTCCTCCCCACTGTGTCCTCTGCTTACTTTTGTCAGTGAAAAACTTTAGCCAAAGAATAAGTTTAGTCAGAGAGTGAGAAAAGGCAGAAACAAAGGGAAACAGTTAAAGGGAACCAAGTGGTAACAGTTTAGTCATTAGCAAAGTCAAGAACCTTTAATTCCTTCTGAAGGGATATATATATTGCTGCTGCTGCTGCTGCTAAGTCGCTTCAGTCGTGTCTGACATTGTGCGACCCCATAGACGGCAGCCCACCAGGCTCCCCCGTCTCTGGGATTCTCCAGGCAAGAACACTGGAGTGGGTTGCCATTTCCTTCTCCAATCTGAGCCATATCCTGTGAGCTGTCTTATAGGGACTGAAACTCCTATCAGGTGGAAAAAGTTAACTACATGATAACCAGACTGTAGCCATAACATAAATCAAAGGCTTTAGGGTAGTTAATGAAGCAGAAGTAGATATTTTTCTGAAATTCCCTTACTTTTTCTATGATGTAACAGATGTTAGCAATTTGATTTCTGGTTCCTCTGCCTTTTCTAAATCTAGCTTGTATATCTTGAAGTTCTCAGTTCATGTACTGTTGAAGCCTAGCTTGAAGGATTTTGAGCATTACCTTGCTAACATAGGAAATGAGTGTAATTGTGGATTGTTTGAACATTCTTTGGCATTGCCCTTCTTGGGATTCAAATGAAAATTGACCTTACCCAGTCCTGTCCCCACTGCTGGGATTTCCAAATTTGCTGGCGTATTGAATGCAGCAGTTTCACAGCATCATCTTTTAGGATTTGAAATAGCTCAACTGGAATTCCATCACCTCCACTAGCTTTGTTTGTAGTGATGCTTCCTAAGGCCCACTTGACTTCACACTCCACAATGTCTGGCTCTATGTGAGTGACCCCAACGTCGTGGTTATCCAGGTCATTAAGACCTTTTTTTATAGCTCTTCTCTGTATTCTTGCCACTTTTTCTTAATCTCTTTTGCCTCTGCTATGTCCTTACTGTTTCTATCCTTTACTGTGTCCATCCTTGCATGAAATGTTCCCTTGATATCTCCAATTTTCTTGAAGAGATCTTTAGTCTTTCCCATTGTATTGTTTTCCTCTATTTCTTTGCATTGTCCTAGAGATTTAGTCAAGACCTCTTCCTGGTACAGAGAGGACAGCATCCTAATAGAATGAGATCTCTCTTACAAATGTAAGCATTTCTTACAAAAGGAACTTCTGTTCAATTTTTTGAGCCTTTCCTGTGTCTGCTGTATCTTAAAAGAATAAACCTAAAATACTTTAAAACAGAAAAAAAAATGAAAAATACAGAAGTAAGTAAGTAAGTAAATAAATAAATAATGAGCCTAAAATAATCCTTAGGACAAAGAGGCAAATTTGGGGGTGGAAAATTCTGCTTTCCTTCTTGACAACTAAATGAAAGTTATGTGAGGCAGTGGCTGTGTTTTCCTTGCTAATCTGTGTGTGTCCAGAATCTAGCATATTCATTTATAAGCATAATATGATTTTAAGAAATATTTTATATTGAGAATGTGTGAATCACACAGGCCATTCACTTTTCCTTCTCATTACAGCTTAGAAAATATTGCCCCTCTTATCAGACACTAACACCTCTCCATCTTCTTTGGATTACAGCCTCCACCTTGTGTTGACCTGAAATATACTACCAGATGTCTCTCCAGCAAAGATGGGTTTATTCTGGGTCAGCTGAGAATGGCAATTCAGGATCTGCAGTCTTGATGAGGCACATTTACGTTCCTACACAGTAAGGTAAGGAGAACTCATCTATAGAAAGGAAAAGGAAGTTGGGAAGGCCATAGTAAACACATAAGGAATACATATACAAATATAAAACTCGATCGGATTCAGTCCAAATTCAATCTAAATCAATCCAAAAACTCAAGAACGCATCAATGTTTCTTATACTTATAACACAGGTAATAACAGATTGTGACATCATGATTTCCAGAAATATATACATATATATATACACACACATATATGTATACTGTTTCTGCTTTATTGACTATGCCAAAGCCTTTGACTGTGTGGATCACCACAAACTGTGGAAAATTCTTAAAGAGATGGGAATACCAGACCACCTGACCATCCTCCTGAGAAACCTATATGCAGATCAAGAAGCAATAGTTAGAACTGGACATGAAACAACAAACTGGTTCCAAATAGGGAAAGGAGTATGTCAAGGCTGTATATTGTCACCCTGCTTATTTAACTTATATGCAGAGTACATCATGAGAAACGCTGGGCTGGAGGAAGCACAAGCTGAAATCAATATTGCCAGGAGAAATATCAATAACCTCAGATATGCAGATGACACCACCCTTATGGCAGAAAGCAAAGAGCAACTAAAGAGTCTCTTGATGAAAGTGAAAAAGGAGAGTGAAAAATTTGGCTTAAAACTCAACATTCAAAAAACAAATATCATGGCATCTGATTCCATCACTTCATGGCAAATAGATGGGGAGACAATGGAAACAGTTAAAGACTTTATTTTCTTGGGCTCCATAGTCACTGCGGACGGTGACTGAAGCCATGAAATTAAAAGAAGCCTGTTCCTATGACAAACCTAGACAGGGTACTAAAAAGCAGAGACATCACTTTGCCAACAAAGCTGCTATAGTCAAAGCTGTGGTTTTTCCTGTAATCATGTACAGGTGTGAGAACTGGACCATAAAGAAGGCTGAGCACCGAAGAATGGATGCTTTTGAACTGTGGTGCTGGAGAAGACTCTTGAGAGTCCCTTGGCCTGCAAGGAGAACAAACCAGTCAATCCTAAAGGAAATCAACCCTGAATATTAATTTGGAGGACTGATGCTGAAGCTCCAATACTTTGCTCACCTGATGGGAAGAGATGACTCACTGGAAAAGACTCTGATTGGGAAAGATTGAGGGCAGCAGGAAAAAAGGGAACAGAAGACAAGATGATTGGATGGCATTACCAACTCAATGGACATTAGTTTGAGCAAACCCTGGGAGACAGTGAAGCAACAGGGAAGCCTGGCATGCTGCAGTTCATGGGCTCATAAAGAGTCAGACTTGACTTAGGGACTGAACAACAACTAGAAACTCTTGTCAATGAAAAAGAAGTGATTTAAATCAATCTGCATAACAACCACACCGTTATTTTGCTGTTCTTTTCCTGGTAACCTCCTAAAACTGCTTCCCTTACCACCCCCCACCCCATCTTTCTTTGGTCTTTAGCTGGAGACAGTATTTCAGATGATAGTTTGGGCCATTTGGGGGAAATAGTACTTAGTGGTCCTGATCCTCTCCCAAGTACACAGGAGGTATATATGTTTTTAAACTTCTGTTTGTTTCTTCTTTTCTTTCTTGTTAATTTGTCTTTCTGTTACAGGGAGGTCTCAGCCAAGAACCTAGCAGAGTGAAATAGCAGATAAAACACTGACCAGCTTAAATGAGTTCTCTCTCCTTAAATAGGCTGGTAGATTATAAAGCCTTGAGTTATGTTACAGAGACAGCATAGCACAAATGTGCAACAAAACCCCTGTCTCCATGATGACCCAGGAACCACGAATTTCAATCTACTTAAAACTCAGAGAATGGAAATGTTGCTACTCGAGGCCTTTACAAAGCAAGATGTTCTTTAATAAGAACGATCTAGCTTCCAGCAACACGAGTAGCTTATATGGACTTATTCAAAACTGGCCAATCAAATTTCAAGTTTGAAATTCCCCTAACCCCTTAAATTTCACCCAGACCCTGGGTCAAGCAGAGAGATTTGAACCCTGCCTCCTGTCTCCTTGCCAGTTGACCCTGCTTTTTTCATCTCTGAAGCTGGTAACACAGTATTGGCTTCTATGCATGTTGGGCAGGGAACCCTTCCTTGGTAACAAGGGTGGAGGAAAAATGATTTTTTCCTCCCTACACAGTCAGTATAGAAATAAAAGTAAATAAATAAATGCAATGACTTAAAATGCAGTTTAGATGGAATGAGAGTAACGAGAGAGGAGAGTTTAGAGAGAGCAGTGAGAGGGGGCCTCTCTGAAGAGGTGGTATTTGTGCAGAATGGAACTGTGCTGCCTTTTTTTTTTTTTTTTGAATCCTGAGCATTTTGAGCTAACTCTCTGTGTGCTGTGTCTATGTCCCTGTTTCAATACTCTGTTTAACCTTAAAAAAAAAAAAAATCACCTGGATGTTGTACAAAGCTTGTTCTCAAAACTTTCGCAAGCCTTGCTCCAGTCTCCAGGAAACTGCTGAAATACTGCATCCTGATATTTCAGCTGCTACAAAGTTCTTGGTTCCTTGAGGAATATTTTACATTTCATTGCTATAATGATAGAGTTTATGATTATCTGCAGTATGTAATTATATCCATTAATAGTAACAGCACATTTTTACATTAATTATAATGAGAATTAATAAATAGTTTTATGGGTTTTTGGCTAGAAGGAAAAGTTTTGGTACTAATTACTCTTGTATAGCCAAAAATTTATGCATAAATTTACTTTGGTAATTATTTTAGGAAATTATGAAATTTCAAGTTCCAGTTACCATGAATTATGGAAGTAAGAAAAAAATATGTATATTAAGTGGGAAATTAAGCTTTGGAATACTAAACGAAAGGAATTTTAAGAGGAGGAAATTTGTTATGGAGTTTAAGAAGGCAAAGACAGAAGGACCTGAATTAAAACCCAATATTTGCCACTTGAAAGTGAAAGTCTCAGTCGCTCCAACCCTTTGCAACCCCATGGACTGTAGTTCACCAGGCTTCTCTGTCCATGAACTTTTTCACGCAAGAATACTGGTGTGGGTTGCCATTCTTTTCTTCAGTGGATTTTCCCAACCCGGAAATTGAACCCAGGTCTCTTGCGTCACAGGCAGATTCTTTACCATCTGAGCTACCAGGGAAGTCCATGTCCATCTGTTACTTATTGTCCTTATTTAAACCCTCCGACCCTTTTTCATCCTTATTTGTAAGTTAGGGCTCAAAATAATCACTGCCCTGAGTTGTACCAAATTAAAGAGATGATTTTATAAATTTTTAGTATGCTGCCTGGTGTATCATAAATATTCAATAAATGATAGTTGCAAAATGAAGATAAAGGTGGCAGGTTTATGTAATAAGGGCTTAAGAAATGTATACATGGAGTCTCCTTAGGAGTCTTAGAGAAGGTAAACTTATTTAGAGCCATACTCTTTGATATCTGCAAGAGAACACAGACCAAATATAAGTGAGGCTGAGAGAGGCAGGAAGTGACTATGGAAACAACACTTCACGGCCCATAAAATCAGAAAGGCATCACAATTTTGAATGGAAGGTGAACGACAGTTAGAAAATCAATTCCCTCCTGGCATGAATATTATCCATATTAAGGCAAAATGATTTTACAAGCATCTCACTGAAATGCAGGGGAGTGAGATACTAAAATTATTTAGGTACCCAGGGCTAGTTAAGAGAGACTAATGTGTGATAGAAATCATTACTAATTTAGCGCTTGCAAAATACCTTCAGACATTTACATGAAGCCTTACTCCCTAAATATTTTCCAGTCTCTGTCCCTCACCTCTCTCATACTTCTGTTCTTCATTATGACTACTCTTGCCTGGAAGGGTTGTGGAATACTTTTCCTCATGATGAGAAGAGGTGGAGATTTTTCTACCTTTTGAAGTAGTCAAAATCTTAATTATCTCAGTTTCACTTATTAAATTGCCCAGTCCACACAGCAATCCTTGTGGTAGTTAGGGTAGGGGCTGTTAGTCCCATTTTTCTGTCTGGCAAATATTTGCCTTAAACTCTATTAAGATACATTCTCCTTCTCTCACCCAATTAATCATAAAGAGTTTCCCATTCTTTCAGACCATAAAAACAGAAGGTAATAGATCTGACCAATCAGGGTGGTCGATAACAGTTCTCTCTGTGAATTTGTCTTTCTCTTATCCACTGCCTCCATTAAGAACACATCAGCGTTGTGAAGAAAAGAAAATACCTTCACAATTTCCAAATCTTTACAAAACACAGAGCCTTCAATAATGAGATTTACATTCCCTCTTGTATTTCCTCCTGCAGGGAGGGTCTATTAAGTGTCCCATGCAGATGGCTGTCAAGCAGTTCTGGGAACAATGTTACAAATAAAAGCTCCCTGGCAGAGCCAGGAAAGGCACCCTCTGTCTTCCCCCTGCAGACTTGAAATGACCTCTGCTTGAAGCCTCTGTCTTCACTAGTGGAAAATTCTTCACTTCGCATTTGGAGACATGGGCTCAAGGGATGCAGGCTAATGTTCTCCTAAATTGGGTTTAAGATTAGACCATATTCCCAACATCCTGCTGTATTTAGAGTCTTAAAGAACCCTAAATTCCTCCAAGTGAAACTGTGAAAGTGTCAGTTCCTCAGTCGAGTCTGTCTCTCTGGGACCCAATGGACTGTAGCCTGCCAGGCTTCTCTGTCCATGGAATTCTCCAGGCAAGAATACTGGAGTGGGTAGCCATTCCCTTCTCCAGGGGATCTTCTCCACCCAAGGATTAAACCTGGATCTCCTGCATTGCAGGCCGATTCTTTACCATCTGAGCTGTCAAGGAAGCCCAATTTACTCCAAAGGGAGCCTAAGTAATCTCTCTTTTCAGTGGGCACTTGGAAATGTGCACTACAACTCAGAGAGACCTAGATCTCTTTATTCCCACTCAATACCTTCACTTGAGGGGTACCCAAATCTGCTTTCCCTCATGAATCAGTAGCAGTGATTGGCTAAAAAGTTTTGTTTGGGAACTTCCCTGGTGGTCCAGTGGTTAAGAATCCACCTGCCAATTCAGGAGACACAGGTTTGATACCTAGTTCTGGAAGATTTCACCTCAGGGCAACTGAGCCCATGTGCTGCGACTACAGCCCACACACCCTAGAGCACTTGCTCTACAACGGAAGCCACTGCAACGTGAAGCCCGCACACTGCAATTAGACAGTAGCGTCGGCTTGCTGCAACTAGGGAAAGCCCACGTGCAACAACGAAGACCCAGTGCAGTAAAAACAAACAAAGAAAGAAATTTTTAAAAAGACTTCATGTGGGACTCAGGGCACCATGTCTGTTAGAAACATGACACAGTACAAATATGGGCTTATTCTAAGAACTATTTTGAACTCATCAGAGAAGCCACTGTCTTGCTGAATCTCCTCTCCAGCTACAGATATACAATAAGCTTATACTGATAACAGGGGAAGGGTGACTACTCGGTTCTTAAATAAAGGAGAGGCCAACATGTATACACTGCTATATTTAAAACAGATAACCAACAAGGACCCTTGTTATATAGCACAGGGAACTCTCCTCAATATTCTGTAATAACCTAAGTGGGAAAAGAATGTAAAAAAGAATATTTACATGTATATGTATAACAATCACTTTGTTGTACACATGAAACTAAACATTTTTAATCAACTATGCTCCAGTATAAAATAAAACTTAAAAAAGAAAAAAGTCAATAGCCAATGGAGAATCAAGATTCACCAGAATCTAAGTCAAACAATTTCACATTGTACTTGAAAGGCATTTTCCTTGGCCATGCTTCCTTCCCTTTAAAATGATTGAAACTAATGTACACATTAGTATCACAAAACTGCCATTGTAGATTTTAAGTGTAGTAACAGAGCAATAAGATTATGTATTCAACTGTATGCCCCATTTATCTGTTCATCTATCCATTCATTCACTAATTTAACTAATATTTATTTTTAGTTTATTCTCGTAGACATTGTTCAAGACAATTGGATAACATCACTGAACTAAAGAGCCGTAACATCAGCTCTCCAGGTACCGTTCTGTGAAGGAGACAGACAATAAACAGTACACTTGAAACAACAGCCTGTTGTGGAGACTTCTGTATTCACTGAATGTTAATCGTATTTCAACCTTAGGTCATGGTTTTCTGTGAACCTCTCTGAGTTTCTATAAAACTCTACCTCCTCACAGCACTTTTAAAGTAAACTTGGTACATGTGTGCATGCATGCGTGTGTGTGTTTAGGGGGGAGAATGACAGAAGTATATTGAATGTAAGTATTAACTACTTTATAAGTGAGGAAAGGATTCCAACTGGTTTGCCTGACTCTAAAGTCATCCTGCTACTGCTATGCTGCACGAACTCTAACAGTGCTGCAGAAATGAACAAATATAAGTAGAATTTTCTTCTGTGAATTGTATGTATCCTGATAGAATTCAATCACCATTCCTACTTTCTCTTTCTTCCTTTTCTTCCATCTTTTTTTTCCTTCAACCCTCCCATCACTTCTCACTTCTTTTCCTAACATAATAATTATAGGAAATACAAAAAAGGAAGACTCAAGTCTGCTGAGAATACTCAGGTTAAAAGAATCAGATAATAGATATTTACTTGTGTTCATTTTTTATAAATTTTGGTTTTCCTGATTCTTCAACATGCCCAGCCCTTTTTTTTTTACACACAAAAAGAAGTTGAATAATTTATTTTTTCATTTGTCTTTTGCCTTTCTCCCATATTATCTTTCCCTTCAAAAAAAAAAAAAGTCCACAGGACCTCCTCTTCTCTCAAAAGTAAAATTCTTACCAAGAATTCTTGAACTTTAGCAACTGGACTCTAATCTATATTTATTTTCATATTAAAAATAAATATCTAATTTTTGTATACTTTGCATTAAAATTATAGTTCTGTTGATCTTAGGGATCTCCTGATACACTGTTAAAATCCAGAGAGTATTTCCTGTTCTCCATATTATTATTTTTAATGAAATGGCAACTCTTCGTTCTATCTTCTTTTTAGAAATCCAGTTTAAGTATCTCTTCTCTGCATTGTCAGAGTTACTTGCTACCCACCCAATGTCTGCAGTGAACTTACACTTTCACAGTTGTCTATATACTTACTTGTCTGAGACAATAAAATTCAGGACTTAAGAGATAGCAATCAGAGGGAAAATATCTGTGAGAAAGGAAATACACAAATGCACACACATGTGCATGCACACACACACACACATGTATTCTTAGACCCAAGAGAGTGTTTCTGTTGGATCACTTCTTTCTCTGTTCCATGCACAGCAAAAAACTACATACGGTTAATGCATCAAAAAATACTTGTTTTTAGCATGTTTAAACTGCTTAGTGAGATGTTGATCTTCCTTTAGTGAGAATCTGCCCTAGAATAAATAATCTTGTCATCATAAAGTAAGTCAGTAATAAATAAAATGATTTTCCTATGCAATGTTATATTCTTCCAAAATTTTTAGGTTTTTAGCTCTTTCTGTTTTCTAGATATTTACTATAAGGATGCATATGGGAAGTAAGAGCTTTAGCATGCAATTTAGGGGCTTGAAACTCCCAATCAGTTCCCTCCATAAGAACAGTGAACTAACATTACCATAACCTAAGACTGGAAGATTCCTATTTCTCTGCCTCTTTCCTTTCTTCCTGACAATACCCAGGTATATTTCAACTGCCACATCACTCTACCTCTCTCATTTCATGCTATCTGGAAACAATAAAAAGGAAAAGTAGAAATATGCAGGTCAAATCTGCCATGTTTTCAAATATGTATGGAAATCTTCCATAAGTGAAGTGGACTGGAGACTTCCTAAAAAAAACTAATTTTCAAAAAATCTGCTTTACATAAAGTACAGTAAGACTCTGCACTGGTCAAATTTACTACTTAAGTTTCATCCTTGATAAAATGAGGAAGCAGAATGACTATCAGTTTTATACAAAGTACATCAAGTCCAAGGTCCAGACTGCAATTTCTATCTTCTCCAAACTGATCTCCTTCCATTTGGCATGTCCTTTTTATGTGTACCTCTGTGATTCTGCATTTGTGATTTTCTTATACTTTGAATTTCCCAATTATACCTCTTCCTTGTACATTTAGTAAAATTTTAAAATGGATATTGAGGGACTGGCCCAGTGGTTAAGGATCCATGTTCCTAATGCTGGGGGCACGGGTTCTATCTCTGATCAGGGAACTACTGCATGTCACATGATATGACCATAAAATTTTAAATAAATAAATAATAAGGCTACTGAATTAATGTCATATCCAAATGCATGCTAAACCAAATATATGTCTGATGAGAGGAAGGTCCTGGGCCACCCTCAGGGGAAAATCAGTAATTGCCAAATATAATTTTTGAGTAAATGAACTCTCATTTCTGAAACCTGAAATGAATAGAATTCCCTTGAATCAGCAGTCACAGCCCTATGTGATGTGCCTGACCTATGTCATAAGATAAAAAGGATAAAAAAAGATATCTTTCCTAAATGTATCCATTCTCTGTGTATTTATTCCATTTCACTTTATAAGTTGTTAAAATAACCCTTCCAACAATTACTAGGTGACAAAAACCAAATCTCAGTTAAGGTTAAATACTACTTAACAAGAGAACTTGGAAAGATGAGTGTTTTGGGATTATCCTATAAGAGGTTTTACTCTCAAATAGTGGCAATTATTGTTTGTACTATTGCAGTCTATATACTACTGGATCAACAAGTGTAAAAACCACTGGTTGGCAAAGACATGCTTTGCTTTCACAACTTTCCCGGTAATTGATAACTGAAGCTGACCTGGGAATTGCTCTCCTGCGATGGTGATGTCTTAAGCTGGATATCCTTGCAGTTTAGAGCAAGATTTGACTATAACTTTGGAGTCTTCATATCTTAAAATACTAGCCTATTTTGAGAATAACTTTTTGTTTCTTTTGCCAAGATTAAAATGTATACATTTCAAAATATTATCCAGGAAAAAAAATCAACAGAACTTTTAATGGTCACTAAAAATTTGAAGCAGAGTAATAATCATTTTATACTACCTACTATACTATCAAATGCTCTATACTTTAAAAACCGTACTCCCAAATTACAGATGAGCAAACTACTATGGTACCTCAAATCTTGAGATAATTAATTCATGGGGGAGAGCTTAATTCCACAGGGGCAGGACCTGGATTTAATTACAATAGAGTTTATATCCATGACACCACTGGTTCGCAACTAGGGGTGGGTTTTACCCTCAGGAGGCATCCAACAGTATCCAGAGACATTTTTGGTTGATATTAGGAATGTACGACATTTAGTATGCGGAGGCTAGCAATACTGCAAAGCATCCTGCAACGGCCAGAAAGGCCCCCATAACAGAGAATCATGTGGCCCAAATATCAATGCTGAGGTTGAGAAACATTGCGTTACACTGCAGATTCCTAACTTCGAACATGTTTGAGGATCACCTAGGAAACTTCAGAAATACTTATATTCAGTCTGAGGAAATCTGATTTCACTGCTCTGATGTATGATCATGATTTTAGGATTTAAAAAAATAGTTTTTTATATATTTATTTTTGGCCGGGTAGACTAAGCTGCAGCTCATAGGATCTTTGTTGCGGGAATGGGATCTTTTGTTGTGGTGCATAGGTTTTTCTCTAGTTGCTGTTTCACTATTTCACTCTATTTTGCCAAAAATCATTTCAAAGACCAGTCTGTTTACCCGGCACCTCTCTGGGGGTGCTGGCCCCCTTGTCCCAGCTGAGAGAACACAACACTAAGTGTCTGTGTATCCTGGAAACTGCCTGCCATCAGGAACACCTCTCTGCAGCCTGTCCTGCTACTTCCATGTTGCCTTTCAGCTTTCCATGCCCGGGCTACCAGCTGTGAATATTGCACCTCTCAAAGCAGGTGCACCAGATCTGCCAGCCAGGCTGCTAGGCTACCATCAACAGCTAGACCCACCTGGAACTCTACGTCTCCTACCTGTACCTGTCCACAGCCCATTTCTTTGCTCAATATTTCCTGCACCAGTGGCCTAAGGACTGGGAGCCCTCAGAGAAGCTAATGGGGCTGCAAAAGCAACCCCATGGCCACATCCACTTCTATGACAAGAAGGCAAATCACAAAGATTAGGAGACCAGCCTGAGGCAATGGGCAATGGGGTGTGTCTTCCATTGGGAGAAGTGCATGAACCTGAGCCTGCTGGATCCGCACCAACCGGCCACCAAGAGCAACACCCACAGGTGTGGCTTCTGGAGCAGTCACTACTGGCACAAGCAGGTGAAATCAAAGAGTTGGGAGGCCATCTCACCAACCTGCCTAAGATGGGTGTTCCAGAAACTGGCATGGCAGAGTCCTTCTTTGACAAGCTCACCTTGGGTGATGGCAATATAAAAACTGCTTGGACTGCCTTCCTCATAGCAACAGGGTGACTTCCCTTGGAAATGCAGATCTCTATATATCCATATCTATATCATCTATAGCTAGGGTTTCTCAGGTAGCTCAGTGGTAAAGAATCCGCCTGCCAATGCAGGGGCTCCGGGTTTGATCCCTGGGTAGGGAAGATCCCCTACCTATGAGAATGAGAGAGTATTCTCTCTCTCCACATACTAAATGTGGCACATTCTCTCCACTAGAGAGAATGAATAGGAAATGGCAACCTGCCCTAGTATCCTTGTCTGGAAAATTCCATGGACAAAGAAGCCCTGTGAGCTACAGTCCATCGGGTGGCAAAGAGTCAGACAGGTCTGAGCAACTGAGCACACATTATATCTTATCCATAGAGAAAGGGATTCATTACAAAGAATTGGCTCATGTGCCTGTGGAGCTGAGAAGTCCCACAGGCTGTTGTCTACAAGTTGGAGGCCCAGGAAAGCAGGTAGTATATCCATATAGTTCCAACCCCAAGAACAGAGAACAAGGAAGAACAGTTGTACGACTCCTAGTTTAACCTAGTTAAGGCTGGACAACCAGAAGTGTAAATCCTGGGCAGTGGCGGGAGGAAGACCAATCTCCTATGTCAAACCGTCAAGAAGAAGCTAACTCACTCTCCCTCTGCCTTTTCCTTCTCTTCAAGGCCTCAGTGGATTGAATGAGGTCCAGGCAAATTGGGGAGAGCAATCTGCTTGACTCCATCTAAGACTCAAATGCTAATCTTTTCCAGCAGCACCCTCCCAGACACACCCAGAAATAATGCTTAACCAGCTCTCTGGGCACCCCTTGGCCCAGTCAGGTTGACTCATAAAGCTAACCATCACATTTTCCAAACCTTAAATCACACACGTGTCCTTTCTTAAGTATTCCCTGCGGACGCTCCAAAGGTATTCTCATTTTTCTTCTTCCTGCTATGTGTCCTGGAGGAGGATTACTGCCTAATGCACATAACAGGCTCTCTAGTCCTTTGTTTCTCTCCCTTCTTAGCTACAGTTTTGCAGTGGCTGTTTCCCAAGGTGCTTTTTTACCATCACTTATTTTGTACTCTGACCCTCCATTAAACTTTCTTTAAAACCTCTTTTGAATGGACCACCTCTTCCCCCTGCTGCCTTTTCCCTGTGACACCATGTAGCAGAGAGAGAATGAGCACTAGTCTCTTTCTCAACTTACAAGACTAAGCCCAGGATGGAAACCCCATGTTTATGATTGCATTTAAATTTAATTACCTCCCCAACATCCTACCTACAAATACCATCACTTTGAGAATTAGGGTTCCATCAAACATATTTTGGAAAGACACAAACATCTAGTCTGTAACAATCACTAAACCTCTTTTGCCTGTGTAGAATCCAATGATCAAATAAAGTGCCTATTTTTGTAAAAAAATCTCAGTGACTTTTTTTAGGATTAAGTGAGAAAATAAAATAAAACTCTTTTTTTTTAACCATCAGTTCAGTTCAGTCACTCAGTCATGTCCAACTCTTTGTGACCCCATGGACTACAGCATGCCAGGCTTCCCTGTCCACCACCAACTCCCAGAGCTTGCTCAAACTCATGTCCATCGAGTTGGTGATGCCATCCAACCATCTCATCCCCTGTCATCCCCTTCTCCTCCCATCTTCAATCTTTCCCAGCATCAGGGTCTTTTCCAATGAGTTGGTTCTTTGAATCAGGTGGCCAAAGTTTTGGAGTTTCAGCTTCAGCATCAGTCCTTCCAATGAATATTCAGGACTGATTTCCTTTAGGATGGACTGGTTGGATCTCCTTGCAGTCCAAGGGACTCTCAAGAGTCTTCTCCAAAACCACAGTTCAAAAGCATCAGTTCTTTGGTGCTGAGCTTTCTTTATAGTCCAACTCTCACATCCATACATGACTACTGGAAAAAGCATAGCTTTGACTAGACAGACCTTTGTTGGCAAAGGTCTTTTTAATATGCTGTCTAGATTGGTCATAGCTTTTCTTCCAAGGAGGAAGCATCTTTTAATTTCAGGGCTCCAGTCACCATCTGCAGTGATTTTGGAGCCCCCAAATTTTTTTACCATATACACTTCCAAACCCCATCAGGAAAGTGAAGATCTTAACTAAATCCTTGACTCTTAGGAAATGTACACTGAAGTGAGATAATGTACTTTTAATTTATCTAAGCCTCAGATTTCTTATCATTAAAATGGTGATTGATTGGCCCAGAAGTTTTAGTTTATTAGATTTCCTCCACTGGCATTTTCTAGAGAGATGAAGTTGGGAAAAGCAAGTTGGATTACTGGTTTAGAGGGTTTAGGTAGATTATCACTCAGGGTTTCAGGGGAAAAAAGTCTCAAAATAGGGCATTTTCAAGAAAGTTTATCTGCAGTGGACTCTGCAAAAATAAGCCATAGAAATATACTTTCTGACTATGTTCCCCTGATGCAGGTCTATAATCTGTTATTAATACAACTAGAAGCAAAAGAACAGAGAAACTCTGGTACACACAGGTGGTTCTTGTGGCATTAAGATAACTTGGAAGAAGGGTGGAAGGCAGACCTGGAAGAAAAAGGCAGAGTTTGACACATTGGTCATTTTGTTACTGGCTACTCATTTCTACATCACTTTGTTGACAAAGGTCCGTATAGTCAGTGCTATGGTTTTTCCAGTATCATGTATGAATGTGAGAGTTGGTCCATAAGGAATGCTGATGCTTTCAAATTGTGGTGCTGGAGAAGACTCAGGAGAGGCCCTCGGACTGCAAGGAGATAAAACTAGTCAAACCTAAAGGAAATCAACCCTGAATACTCAGTGGAAGGACTGATGGTGAAACTGAATCTCTAATACTTTGACTATGTGATGTGAAAAGTCCACACATTGGAAAAGACTCTGATGCTAGAAAAGATTGAGGGCAGGAGGAGAAGGGGGTGGCAGAGGATGAGATGTTTAGATAGCATCACTGATTCAAAGGACATGAATTTGAGCCAACTCCAGGAGAGAGTGGAGGACAGAGAAACCTGGTACACTGCAATCCATGTGGTTCCGAAGAGTTCCACAAGACTTAGCAACTGAACACAACTCATTTCTGCATATTACTTAGCTTATAAAAATGTTTTCATATAAAGTATTTCATTAGATCATTAAATCTTTAGATAAAATATCTTAAACATAACATTTAGAAATCTTTTTTTCAACTGTTAAATTTTGTCATATTTTTTGAAAGTTTTTTTTTTTAAGTAGCATTTATAAGTCTTACAGAAAATATAGAAACTAATAGCTTATGTTTTGGACAACAAAACCTATTGAGTTATTGACCAATTACAATCTAATTAATATGTCTCCTAAAAATCGTTTTTTTAAAGTTTTTATTTTGCCTTTATTAATTTATATATTCATCTATTCATACTTCTACATTTATTTAATACATACCACTAGCACATTTATTGAGTAGCTACTATGTATTAGAACCTGAGGATTCAACAAAGATGGGCATGATCTCTGCCACTTGCAATTTAATGGGAAACAGGTCTGAAAAAATGAAGCATGGCTTATTGGAATATTTTTGAAATCTTTTAATCAATAAGTTGCTTGGATAAATTTTAAGTAAGCATCATTTTGTTGAAAATTTTTAATTTGGTGATTATAAAATGATTAAATTGTGTAGAGTTTATAAAGCAGAGTCTAAAACTCAAATTTCCTGACCCAAAGGTCACTGCTTTTCCAAACTCAATTACTTTCTCTAAAATGGATTTTACTGTTAAGAATTGATCATCTTCATCTGTAAAACTGTTAGTTGGCTTTTACCCTTGTTCCTCCTTATTTTAAAGATATTCAATCTTGAATTTTATGAAATATATTAAATACATATTTCTCACCTGAGATGGAATATCATTTTTATGAGAAAAATCATAAGTTGAAGACTACCCCTTCCATAGTGGCTAGAATGAGCCAAACCACAGAATGCAGATAGTTTAATATGAGCAACCTAGATTTTAAAGTCATACTATGCATTAGAACCTTTTAATAAAACTTAAAATCAGGACTCTTTTCAACTACTAAGTTAATTCTTTAATAATTCTTCTGAACAATTATTTTGTTCAGAAAAATTTAATCTGATTTAAATAAATAGAAATGCCTACAAACTATGCAGATAAAGATGTATTTTTTTTTTTGAAGAACAAAATCATTTAATGATGCTTCCTGAGTGAAAACTCCATTATGTTCTCTCCAAATAGTTAATCTTCCATTCCATTACTGATACTGCCCTCATTTTAATTAGTAATCTGGAGATAGGAACATGGACTTCAGAGTCTGTGTCTTAGTTTTGCACTTGGAAGTTGATCTGGGCATTGCTGTTTAGATGGGGAGAAATTTTTTTTCCCCCACATAATATATCAGAATATTAAATCAGACAACAGGTTAAGCCAGCCAAAAAATAAATAACTATACTAATAAGCATTCTATAAATACAAAATCTTAATCACTGGAAAAAATTTGCTAGGATGAAGAGTAAGCATTCATGCAAAAGCTGAGAGTGGCAAATAACATTTTCATCTGATATCTCCCCGCTATTAGGTTCATGGGCAACATTATTTAACTCCTTAATAGGTCCCGCTAGATGAACACCCATTTCCATACTAACTCCTTCTACTCTTGCTCGTACTCCAGGCACAAAGTTCTTCTCTGTTCCTAGAACAAGCCTCTAGGTTTCTGTACCTATTGCTCCCTCTGTCTGGAGTGTTCTTCCTCATAAGGATGGCTGTGCATCAATTTATAAATAAACCATATCCTCAAAGCCATCCTTACTTACTGTATTTTATTTTCTGTTGATTTTGATATTGTATCTGAAATTATTTCTTACTTTGGTTCACTTATCTATCCTTGTCTTGGACACCAGAATGTAAGCGCCATGATAACTAGACTTCTGAGTGCTTCATTGTTGTTACTCTGGTGTAACAATAGAGTGTGGTTAAAGCATGTGCTCAATATTTTATGAAAGACTGTATTATGCCACAAGAGGCAGTCTGATACGGTAAGCAGCCATGTAAACCTGGAGCTAGACTTCTCAGATTCAAAATCTTGTTCTGCTATTTCCAAATTATATGCCTCAGTGTCCTTGGATGCCTCAGTCTCCTCACCTCTAAAACTATAATAGTAATTACCTTGCAAGTGTTTGGAGGATTAAATAGGTTTATATTTGTGACATGTTTTGGATCATGAAAGGCATATAGCAAGTGCTGGATATATGTTGCTAAATACCTGTACGTGTGCAGAAGAATGTGTGCGTGTGCTTATTAATTAAAAAAAATAGTTTGAGGTACTTCCCTGGTAGTCCAGTGGTTAAGAGTTCGTCTGTAAATGAATGCAGGACACATGGGTTTGATCCCTTGTCCAGGAAATAATACCCCATGTGGCAAGGGGCAACTAAGCCCATGAGCTTGAACAACTGAAGGCTGCATGTTCTAGAGCTTGTGTTCTGCAGTAAAAGAAGCCATAGCAAGGAGACATCCATGTACCACAACGGGAGAGAAGCCCCCACTTGCCACAGCTAGAGAAATCCTGAGTGCAGCATGGAAGACCCCATGAAACAGTAAATAAATACATAAATAAATGAAAATGTTTGACTTATTAAGCAGTTATAATGTAGGAAAACTGAATGTTTCATAGAGTCCATTACCCAGAATTTAGTGTCACAGTTAAGAACTTGATAGTTTCATAATTTTGGGTAGAGAAGCTTGGTTTCTAACACCTTAGGCAACCAAACCCCACTTGCTCCCATTCATCCCCTCAGTGACAAACACTGACTCTGGCTTCAGGTGTGTCCAGTGCTCCTGACTCCCCACACCCATCGCTGCTACCCCGTCTCATGGTGCGGGTGTCTGCTTATGGCTGTCTTCCCCATCTTTGATCCACCTACCCAGGGCTGTTACCACTGCCAGTAACAACCTCTGCTTCCCCCTGTGCAGTCAAGAGTCTTCCCTTTCAAGCTGCTGAGCACTCAGTTGCAGGCTAAACTGTCAGATTTAAGTTGGTTTCCTGTAATTCTGTTCTCAAACTCCCATCTGAGGGGTTTAGATAAGTAGAAAATACAAAAGAACAATTTGTAAACACATGTTTCTATAGCTCTGAACACAATGTGGAGGAACAAAGGGGAGTCAGAACTCCCTGATCTAATCTGTGGAATTGAAAAGAAGTC
This sequence comes from Bos javanicus, assembly GCF_032452875.1. Taxonomy (NCBI): domain Eukaryota; kingdom Metazoa; phylum Chordata; class Mammalia; order Artiodactyla; family Bovidae; genus Bos; species Bos javanicus. The sequence goes on along the minus strand of NC_083885.1, from coordinate 29,479,354 downwards.
ATGACTATTTTGACTTATTTGATTTTGTGGAAATAGCATTTGAGCCTAATGTGGTTGAGGTTTTGGTTTCCATGTGTTAATTGTTTTAACATTTTCCTCGTTTAATAATGCACAGCATAAGTGACAGAAACAAAATTATTTCATATTTGCTTTAGATATATTCCTTCTAATATGTAGTGTGAAACACCATTTGGTTTGTAGAAAGGTGCTCAAAAAAAGTCAGTGAAAAAAACCTAGTGAAATATCCTTTGGTAAGGACCGGGGATATAAGTTGCTCTGTGGTTTGGTTTGTCCACAAAATGCTATATGTTTGGCTCCTTGTACTAAGTACTTGGAGAAGGCAATGGCACCCCACTCTAGTTCTCTTGCCTGGAAAATCCCATGGATGGCGAAGCCTGGTAAGCTGCAGTCCATGGGGTCGCTGAGTCGGACACGACTGAGCAACTTCACTTTCACGCATTGGAGAAGGAAATGGCAACCTACTCCAGTGTTCTTGCCTGGAGAATCCCAGGGACGGGGGAGCCTGGTGGGCTTCCGTATACGGGGTCGCACAGAGTTGGACACTACTGAAGCGACTTAGCAGCAGCAGCAACTAAGTACTTTGCCCTGTGCAGGCAATAGAAATCTTTAAAACACAATCCTTGCTTTCTGAGAGTTCAGTTTCCTGGGGAAATTAAAAAGGTATACAAATAATGTGAGATATGAAGTAAAAGATGGTATAGAAAAAGATGATTACAATAACCTGAGACTGAAATTTCAAATTTCCACATTACCGTGAGATAACATCTTGTCAAACAAAATACCATCCCAGGACCTTTGTTAATGTTCTGAGAATTAGGTCTGGAAATGGAGGAACCCAATTAGGAAGAATCTTGAAATCCTGTCTATATAATATTCCAGAGAGAGAATGAATTTTCTTTACTGGTTCTGTGTTATCATATGCAAAGCAATTCTCCTGTTTAGTCCTCAGCAACTTTAAAATAATGAACTGGTGCAAGACTGTCTAAGATATCTTTAAGTTCTAACAGTCTACATCTACTGAGATGTCTCCCAACTCATCCTAATGTTTTCCCCAGCATATTATTATTTTTCTTACATTTCTACCTAATCTGAGGCATAAAAGTACTTTTCTAGGTCTTAATGCTTACAAAGATATGTATGCAAAAAGGCAAAGTGCTATTACAAAAGGGAGAAAATAAAATAAATTGAGAGAAACAACAGAGGAATACCTAATTCTCAGAGTTTTACATGAGTTGTTTTCTTCCAGGAAAGGATTATAAATCAACTGCATGGTGAGAGTATATAATTTACTTTTTGGAGCTATTCTGTGAACGTGGTGAAATAAATTAGTTGTAGAAGAAGAAAGGAAAAAAATGCTGAACAATAAAAGATGTAGTGTTGTCTTGAGAACTAATTAAGTTAATGTTTCTACTGAAGGAACCACACAGCTGAAAGCCTTGGCTAGAGTGCTTCTTCTATCTGAATAACTGGTTCAAATCCAGCACATGCTTCTAGTGATCAGAACCAAATCTAGCAGCTCACTGTTTCAATGTTTGTGGAAACTAAATGGAAGGGCAAAATCCAATCTCTTAAGCCAGTGCCGTCACCAAGTCATATAATGACCTTGCATTTAAGTCAATTCAGTCTTAAAATTGAACCTCTCTTTCTTCTAAATCATCAGTAAGGGACTTCCCCGGTGGTCCAGTGTCTAAGACTCCATGCTCCCAAAGCAGGGGGCTTGGGTTCGATCCCTGGTCAGGGAACTCGACCCCACATGCTGTGATGAAGAGCTCACATGCAACAACTAAAGATCCCTCATGCCACAACTAAGACCCAGAGCAGCCAAATAAAGAAAGAGACATATATGTTTAAAGTCATCAGTAAGTCAACTAACATTGATTGATTGTCCAAGCTATGACAGGTATTTACTGCTGCTACTTAATACTGCTGGCTATAGAACATAACAAAATGGGCATGTTTTTCCTTTTACTAAGCTTACAATCTAAAAAAGAATGTAAATGGTAAATATAGCTGGTGGAAACCTACTTACTCATTACAATGGGATCTGGTTCTTGGTCAGTCGATTGGTTATGCTATTACCCACATCCATTTTAAACATGTTCTGCCTTGCTATGAACCCTGGGAGACTGAAAACTGTTCAACTCCATCATTCAGGCTCCTCTGGACACCAGCTGAATTTGGGCAAGTGTGAGGCGCCATCCAAGAGAGAACAGCCAGAAGGAAGAGAAGTCAGGATATTTCTTTTTCATCTGTTTTCTTTATGGTTGTGGTTCCAGAAAGGTATATATTCCTTCACTTACTGTCATAGTTCCTTCTAAGCAACTTCTTTTTCAAGGTTCCAGATCATGCCTGGTTCTAGTAACACGACTTTATCTTTTTCTTCTTTAGGTCTAGAAATGGGACTGTCATTTGGCTGCCAAAAGTTAGGTGTTTCATTATCCATTGTGAACTGGCTCACATCTCTGCAAATGTCCTTTCACTAAATTTTTATGAATTGAATGATCCTAAGTGTTTCATTGATGATATGGCCAGCATAACTATAAACAAGGTTAAACTGGGAATCAAAATCAGTATTCAAAACTTAAAAAACTTAAACATATAAATTTACACTCATCAGTATTTCAATATAATGAGAATATTTTTTCTCAGACTATGTGCTTATTGATTAGAATTCAAACTTGCCTTTATTGAATGATTCTCACATATAATTTATGCTGTCAAATTTATGATTTCAATTTTAGTAGAGATATGAGAACTTATTCTTGTAAAATAAGTGCAGTATCTGTTTGGAATTTCTCCCACTCTTATATTGTTTCTTGCTCACCTAAAGTAGGAGAACTTTTTTTTTTGCTACAGTCTTTATTGTGTCTTTATGAAATATTCCATTTTGTTTTCATAAATGTGGCAATTCTTCCTTTTCTTACCCTAATTAAATATTGCATAAACACAATGAAACACAATAAATAATTGCAATGTAAAATACAAATGAAATAAATAGGGTTGGAAACAACAACATATTTGAATAAAGAAATTATAATGCAAATTGTAGCAGCAAGTGGCATCTTAGAGGAGCCTGTTGGCTGAGTGTCTGTATTTTTACCCAGAAAATGTAGTGTTAATTAAACCATTTTGGTTAATTAGAAGAGAATTGTAAGACTTTATTGCTTAATATGAACATTCCCAGGCTCTCAACTGGTAAAGAATCCACTTGCATTTCAGGAGACCCTGGTTTGATTTGCTGGTGTTTCAGTCTGTAAAGAATCCACAGTGCAGGAGACCTGGGTTCGATCCCTGGGTTGGGAAGATCTCCTGGAGGAAGGCTTGGCAACCCACTCCAGTATTCTTGCCTGGAGAAGGCCCCTGGAGAGAGGAGCCTGGCGGGCTGCAGTCCATGGGGTTGCAAAGAGTTGGACACGATTAAGCAACTAAGCACAGCATAGCACGAACATTTCCAGGTGGCTCAGTGGAGAAGGAAATGGTAACCCGCTCCAGTGCTCTTGCCTGGAGAATCCCAGGGTCAAGGGAGCCTGGTGGGCTGCCGTCTATGGGCTTGCACAGAGTCGGACATGACTGAAGCGACTTAGCAGCAGCAGCAGCAGTGGTAAAGAATTCCCCTGCCAATGAAGGAGACTCAGGTTTGATCCCTGGATTAGGAAGATCTTCCAGAGAAGGAAATGGCAACCCACTCCAGTATTCTTGCCTGGAGAATCCCATGGACAGAGGAGCCTGGAGGGCTACAGTTCATGGGGTGGCAAAGCGTCAGAGACCACTGAGCACAAGCTCATAGGAGCATGATAAATAAAATTACCAACACTATAAAAGCATGACAAGTTTGTACCTAATAGCCTGGGAGAAAGGAAGCCAGGAAGTATTCTCAAAAGAAGTGATATGGAAGTCAATCCATACCTGAAAGATGACTAGGATTTATTAAGGCAAAGAGGGATGATTATTCCCCTAGAAGAAATGACATATGGGAAATACTGATACACAGAAGTAAGTGCAAACTGAGAGAAAGAGAGAAAACTCAATTGAGATGAAAAGGCAGGACTCACTACGTGATATTTATACAGCTTGGCCAGTGGTTTTACCTCTGCAAGCAGATTTTTAATCTACCTCATTGGGATGAGTGAGGCTTAAGTGAGATGGCACATGAAAGTTCTCAGAAAAGATTGTTTTACTTAGAAAAGTTAATCTTCTCTGGCTGATATCAAGGAAAACAGGTTTGTCCCTCATTGTTATTAAAGTCCCTCCAAAATACACTGTGAATATTACTAAAGTACAAACAGACTGTATTTAAAATACTGAAAATTCTAACTCTGTAATCAAGCTGCAGCTATTCACTTGATCATTCTTTAATGTCATGAATGATTTGTTTTAAAATATGAAAAAAAGTTATAAAGTACTACAAATCTGTGAGAAATACTGATACTATTATCCCTACAATAACAGTTATGTGAATTGCCAAAATAATTAATGTCTATTACTTCTCTGAACTGTTTCAGTTGTTCATAAACAGACTTATAGGTATGAGATTTGGGGCTGTTCTGTGTCTAAATTTGCTCAGTCGTCAATAAAATCAAGGTACAAGCCTGATATCTGACCATCAGATTTCACTTCCCTGCTGGCTTCCCCATTGTCCCCTCCTCCTCATCCACTTTATTCTCTAGCTGTGAGAAACGCAATATCCTGCTTGTGATATTGGGCTGAAGAAAATCTAACAGGATTGAGAGCTGAAAATTTGCTTTGTTTTGTTTTGAATTTTAAGACAATATACTGGGGCTAATTTTTCACTCCTGTAAAATATTGCTATGCAAATCCCTATAAATTATTCTAAATTTTTTTTTTCCATTTAAGTTCCTGTGTTTCTTTTCTTTGCAGTATTACCATTTGAAGGTGACACTTGTATACTGATTTAAAGTTCTTTCAGCTGAAGCTAAAATAGCAAACCCCATGGATGACATGTTACTGGATGTCCTGGGCATATGTAGGTGAGAGAAGGAGAAAGTTACAGGCACATCTTACCCTTATCCTAAGGACCAGGCTATTTTATTTGGATCAGAATTCTAAAAGATTAAAATCTTATAAATTGGGGCCTGGGGGTGTTATTTCTTAGATATACAAACTGAAGAGCTTACAGATGCATTTATAGAATGCCCTGGATCTTCATTATAGTAATTATTTAGGGCTTGATGCATAGATGAAATTTTATTTGCCTTATTTTAATAACTGCTGAAGCCCATATTAAGTACACTGGAATTTATTATGCTATTCTCTCTGTTTTTATATGTATTCACAATTTTCATAAGTTTCTGTTGATTTGTTTACCCAGTGTCGCTTTACCTGGAGCTGTACTATCTCTCACCTGTATATCTTAGATCAGACATAGCCATCAAACTTCTGCCTCATTTCTACACCCTCCTGTCTTCCTCCAGCCTGTGCATGGTCTATGCAGTCACCTCAAGGTCTACAAAGAATTGAGTTTAACTCTAGCATTTAATTCAGAGAAATGGTAACCCACCTTTTGCCTCAAGTCTGAACTATACTCCTCATCCTCATTTGCCAGAGTTCTGTAGTAAGCATTTTCTTGGTAATATTAAGAATATGACACCATGCGTCCTATTAGAATATCTCTCCTTTGGTGAGAGAAGGAGGAACAATAGCTGGATTAAGGCAAGATCTTTATATTGGTCCCTTAGCCTGGCATATTTTTTTTTTTTACTTGGCCCTGCCGTAGGCATGTAGGATTTTTATTCCCAGACCCAGGACTGAACCCAGGCACTCTGTAATGAAAGCGTGGAGTTTTAACCACTGGGCTGCCAGGGAATTATCTCTCAGATACTTTTTCAATAGCACTTCCTGCTTCAAGTCAATTATCAGGCTACTCATTCTCCAGACTTTCTCCCAGGGGACAGAGTGGGCATACTTTCTATAATTCAAATCTGAACTTCTGCTATACCCTTCCATGCAAATTGTTGATTATCTCCCCTCCTGCCTCTGAAACGCCTCCTCCTCCAAGAAGTGATAAAATTCCTTGTTAAGATACACATTATCCCATGTGTTGTGCTGGTTCACCTGTCATCACGTCCAGTCTCAGGAGAATTTTGGCCAGATCTCAACTGTGCCTCACTTTTCCCATCTCTGGGCTTCCCTTATGTCTCAGCTGATAAAGAATCCATCTGCAATGTGGGAGACCTGGGTTTGATCCCCGGGTTGGGAAGATCTCCTGGAGAAGGGAAAGGCTACTCACTCCAGTATTCTGGCATGGAGAATTCCATGTACTTAGTCCATGGGTCTCAAAGAGTCAGACACGACTGAAAGACTTTCACTTTTCCTTTCTTATTTCCCTGTGAACATGCCAAACAATTGCATTTTCCATTATCCCAAGCTCTTTAGCATGTCTTATTTTTATTTAAGAAGTGAATCAATATTGAAATGATTTGTACTTCAATAAGACTAGAAAATCTTTAAATCACTTGGCAGAGATTTTGTGTATGTATGTATGTGTGTGTATTTATGACTTGGTATATTAACATTTCCATGGCCAACAAACCTTCTGAAAATCTTTTTAATTGGTACAGTGTTCCACACCACCCAAGTCAAAAAACAAGCTCTTTCTCATGGTTTGCAAACACTACCAGACCAGGCAAAGTTCCTGTCTCTTAACTCCAGCCATAGTGTGTCCTGTTAATCTAACCATTATTAATAACGGACTATACACATTGCGTTCATTACCATTATGCTTACTCTTTCCTCTCAAATTTCTACTTTACCCACCAGCTAATTCTGATTGTCTTTTTGACTCAGCTCAGTCATCATCACCTTCTAAAAGTTTCCAATGTATTTCTCTATGAGGCTCTGGTTGCGGAGACACCACTTCATATCTCTCTTACTGCCTAATAGTGACTATACTTCTCAAATACAGCTTAGAGACTTCCCAGCACTCCTGATGCAGTGGGTCTGGGTCCCCTGATCAGGGAACTAGATCCCACATGCCGCAACTAAGAGTTCTCATGTTGCAACAAACATTGTGCAACGGAGATGTGCTGCAACAGAAATCTGGAGCAGTCAAATATATATATATATATATATATATATATATATATATATATAATCTTTTAATGTAGCTTAGATAGGAAAGAGTATGAAACCATCCTTGGATGTCTTGATAATGAAATATCTACCCTTTCTATTTATTTACAGCAAATTTTATCAAGATTATGTGTGTGCGTATATATTTTTCCATTAAAATGGGCTTTTTTAGCCAGTACAGAACTGTTTGGAGGCTGGTAGGGGTGGTGAGGCCCAAAGCAGCTTCTGGAATTTCTGAGCAGCCCTGGTCGGTACAAAATGGACCTAGTAGTCTTGAGTTACACGGACAGTCTACTGCAGCAATCAAATGTCTCACTACTGGATCCTCCAAGCTGGCTCAATGTCCATGTTATTGGGTTTGCCTTTCAGTACTTTGCCAACAGTCAATTTCATGACTGCTCTGACCACGTCTGCTTCATCAGCCCCGAAGTTACTCAGTTCATCAAGGGCACTGGCAACCCAGCAGAGATAGCCATGTTCCTTGAACCCTTTAACCTACCAAATAAGAGAGTTATATATTTGGCCATCAATGATAATTCCAACCATACAGCTGGGGGAACCCACTGGAGCTTGTTGGTTTATCTACAGGATAAAAATAGCTTTTTTCATTATGATTCTTACGGTATTAGTCACTCATTTCATGCAAAGCAGGTAGCAGAGAAACTAGAGGCTTTCTTAGGCAGAAAAGGAAACAAACTGGCCATTGTGGAAGAGAAAGGCCCTCCTCAACAAAGCAGCTATGACTTTGGGATGTATGCAATATGTAACACTGAGGCCTTGTGTCAGAACTTCTCCAGACCATAGCCAGAATCACTATGGCAGCTACTCACTCCTACACACATCACAAAGAAGAGAGAAGAATTTAAGGATCTCACTGCCAGACTTGCTAAAAACTAGCTATTGAAATATATTTGACTTTTGAAGTCTCTTCTTTCTGCCTGTCCCCATGTATTGGAAGACTGCAGTCTCAGTGCCTGAGGAAAGATGTCTTGGAGAGGAAAGCTTAGAAAGCTTACTTTCACCTAAGAGAACGTTGTCCTCTGCATTATCCTAATGGAAAGTGTCAGTTTAACCCTAACTTCAGAGCAATATGTTCTTTGAAGATGTCTTCAAAATATGCACCAAAACTGATTAATTCCCTTTTGGGATCCCTTATCTACATTGGTTTATTCCAAAGAAGAAAAGATTGATCTGTAAAACAAATTAAGAATATGTGAAACACAGAAGCAAGAAAAAAATCATAGAGAAACCAAAATCTTACTGCACAGCCCACATATTTCAAGAGATCAACTGACTAGAAGCAGATCAAGACCTAACCTGATTCAAGATCAAAGTATTGTAAGTTACTCAGTTCTATGATCCCTCTTCCATTCAACAAGCAAAGGCTTTCCCAGCTATAACCTTTGTTATTACTTGATAAAGATGGGGTTAGCCCATAGTCACTCATCTGATTCCTGGAGCACTTTAAGAAAGGGGATATCTTAAATAACTTTGTTGAAATAAATGTTTATGGTGGACCTCTTGTTTTACATCTGAAACTTATTAAAAGTCAGTTTATTTTTGAGATATAAGGGAGAAAAAGTGACCTTTCTCAACTCTTTCACTTAATTCAAAATGCAGACAATGTAATTTTTGAAATGTGAAACCAAGATAAAATGATACTATTCCCTCTGAAAAAAAAAAAAGTATTCTTCTCAACAAGAAGACTTTTCTTGGAATTAGCATTGTGTCAGCCATTCTGCTAGACAGTTGCAGCAAATAGTAGTCATCTATTATCATCCATTTCAATCAGAGACAATCCCATTTCTAGTTGCTGTTTTTCTAACTCCTGACCTTACCCTCTGTCAATATAAAAAGAGATGGATAAACAATAGCTCTATTAAGGGACTTCCCTGATGGTCCAGTGGCTAAGACTTCGCACTCCCAATGGAGGGTGCCTGGGTTCAATCCTTGGTCAGATAACCAGATCCCCCATGTTGCAGGTAAGAGTTTCCATGCAAATAAGAGTTCCTATGATGTAACTAAAGATCCTTCATACCATAACTTAAAAAAAAATCACACATGCTGATGGAAGACCCTGAGGGCCTCAACTAAGAAGACTTGGGGTAGCAAAAAAAAAAAAAAAGCTTTATTAGGGAAACTGTAACATTCAACAAAGTACTTGCTTCCTCTCTTTGAGTCATGGAGAGAACTGTTAGGGAAAGGGACATGAGGTCCTCATAAAACAAAGGGAAGTAACTTTGGAGAGTGACATTTGGAGTAGAGGATTCATCCCTTGAGGATTTTGGGGGGTGAAATTTCCATTGATAAATATGAGACAGACACTGGAACAAGCTTGAATCTTGGAAAAATAGATGAATGCATAAATGAACAAACATGAATGAAAGCTAACTTTATTGCCTTTCTGCTTTGGGCCTCACCTACTGCTGTATTCAGCAGCAACTTCCTAAGGAACACCTGTCCTGTGCTTGGTATGGAGCTAGGCAGTGGGGTTTCAAATGTCAAGAAAACATATCCAATCAAGGTTTTGCCATCATAGAGCTTACTGACCAACTGGGATGCAAGTAATTGCTCATCAGTATATTGAAGCTGACAAATGTCTGGAGAGAGGAAATACTGGGGACATGGAAGAATATATGTGTGCATGTAAGTCGCTTCAGTTGTGTCCAACTCTGTGACCCTATGGAATGTAGCCCGCCAGGCTCCTCTGTTCATGGGATTCTCCAGGCAAGAATGCTAGAGTGGGTTGCCATGCCATCCTCCAGGGGATCTTTCCGACCCAGGGATCAAGTTTGCATCTGTTGTGTCTCCTGCATTGGCAGGTGGGTTCTTTACCACTAGAACTACCTGGGAAGCTCAGAAGAGTGTATAAGATAGGTTATTTCTTTTTGTTGAACTTATCCTTCTAGTCTATAAGGACTGGCTTGAGAGCTGGAAAAAAAAAATACAGGGTAATATATAGAGTTATTTTTATGGATACCTAGTGTTTAGAACTGAAGTTCATACTTACTTATATATACAAGGAAAGAAGACAAGATTTGAAGACAAAATAATAAATATTAGACCCAATTCTGCCACTTTACTAGGGAGTAACCTTGAATAAATCACATCACCTCTCTGACCTTGAGTTTCTTTGCAAAATGTAAGCACTGGTACCTAACTTAGATTCCAAGGGCTGTGAGAGAGGCTCAGTTAAGAAAATAAAAGGGGAAACAAACATACTTTGCAAACCAACAAGACCTGTGTGGATTTTGTTATTATTAATAGTATTGTTGCTATGTGAACAAGTCTGGGACTGAGCAGGTTAAGACTAGTATTAATTTATATAACTGAACAAATGGATGGCTCTGGTCTGCTACTTCCGAAAGCTCCCTGCATTTCTATACCAGTTTCCCTTGTTTTTATAGTTTGGTCTTCTCTTGCCTGAAAGGATGAGTTTTAGAAGAAAAATGAAATAGTTGTTTTTAGACTCTGTTTAGAACTTTTTGGTGATGAAATTTCCATAGATAAACCTAAGACAGGCACTAAAACAGACTTGAGTCTGTTTGGGGCTGGTAGTGAACTTTGTCAGTGCTCTGCCCAAACCGTTATCCCAAATCCACCCCCAACCCTTCTTACCCATTCTGCGTGGCCCTGTGCAATCTGTGTCTCTTCCGTCTTGTATCTGTTACCTTCTTATAGGACAGCCTTTGGTTACTGGAGCTGCTTTTACCTGAAAGGACAGAAATTAGAATTGCATGGTTGTTTACAATTCACACAAACCTCCAAATAGGGGCAACTCAAAGACAAGGAGGGACTAACTCAGGACTATGAAAGATCAGTTCCCCCCCTAGAGTTCAGACAGAGCTCATGTACTTACTGAAGTGAAGCTGAGACTGTCCTTAAAACTTTACCCTTGTTTGGCTTGTTCCTCTTGCCAAATTCTCCCCATTTCCTATTGTCCAATTTTCCCTGTTTCTCTTTGAAGTATGTTCTTAATACATGATTCTCCTTTCTGTGTCTGCTTCTGGGAACCTGACCTCAGGTAAATCCCCTGAGAAGCTAAGATACAGATACTCTAAGCAAGTGGCTAAGGAATCCCAGCGTGGATTTGTCTAAGTAAGTGGGAGAAAAATGACTGTGGAATAGAGACAATTATTTTGGCAACAATAGAGGCATTATCTCAAAACTTTTCCCTTTGAAGATCATACTGAATTAACTCTAGTGGTAATAAATGTATTCAGTAGTAATTGAATTATGCCTCTGCAATATTTACTGTAACAGGCACTGGGGGCATATAAGACATGGTATTTTAGACTAGAAGAGGAGACATATTACTTGACAATAAAAAGACTTGAGTTTTATACTGTACTTAAAAATTAATAACCATTGTCTTTATAATTTATAAAGTGTGAAAAAACTTGCATTTATTGAATGTACATAACTTTACATACATAATCACATTTAATTCTCAACACAACCATGTGAAGCAATCATTCTCACTTGAAGATGAGTTGAATACTGTAAGACTAATACACTAATTTATGCAAAAATACACATAGAATACATGACTGATGTGCTGCAACTTAGTATACTTCAAATCCTTTGCTTATTGTGCTATGCTGTGGAGTTTCCTGAATAGGACACACGACAGGAAACACTCAAAAACAAATATGCAAATGACAACAATCTTTTTCCAAGTGATTTAATAAGCTGTTGGAAGAGAGGAGATTTATATTTTAGTTCTGGTAAATTGGATGGAGCAATCTTTTCACATTTATACACACTGCACTTAACACAGAGATGTGTGTATACCTTTCAGAATTCCCTTAGTAGTATTTAGTGTGTGTGTGTGTGTGTGTGTTTAATATCTGGAAATCTCAGTCCCCTGTATCACTTCTATTCTTAAGCAAAGATCCTGGGTGAACCGATATATGGATAGTAAGTTGTGTGACTACAGGATATGGCCTCCATTCTCAACCTAGAAAAGTCAAACGACTGTTACCATTACTAGAGTTGAAGATAGAATTAGATCCAAATCTCAACCTACTAGTTACGTGATCTTGTGTGAGTGTAACTTTGTGATCCTGAGATTTCACTGTGGGTAAAAGGGATGATTGAATTCTCAGAAGTTATCACAATTAAGTTAGAATATATGTACCTCATTTAAGAGAAGCAAGAGAATATATATTAAGTGACTAAGAAGAATGTATACTGAACTCATGCTTATTATTTATCCCATCCTTAATTTTCTCATGAATCTCAGAAATGGGTATTAAGTCAGAGTTATATGTGTTCTGGTTCAAATAAAAGATGGTTTTTCTTGAGAGACAGACAAGATCATGGGGAAGTTCAGAAGAGGGTAAGGTCATTCCTACTGGAATCATTACCCCTTGGGGAGGCAGGTTTTATGTAAGATTTGGCTGAAACTTAGTGTTTAGACAATCTCTGTGTTAGTTGCGGGCACCTTCTAATCCATCAGATAGTTACAGCACACAAGATATGGCAAACAAGCTGCCTATTTTTTTTTTTTAAAGGGAACCTGAGAGACTATATTTTTAAGCAATTGAAACAGACACTCAAAATCTATACATTCACAAAAACAAAAGTGGGTTTCTTTAGATATTTTTTTTTAGATGTTTGTATTTTCAGTAGTAATTTTACAGAGATAAAGTCTAACAACAACAACAAAAGAAAAACTGCTTCTTTGTCCACCGACAAAGGCCAAACGCAACAAAGAGGCAAAAGACATCTTTCAGCTCCCTTGATGTTAAAGCCCTTTGTGTATTTTCTAGATTTGTTTGAGAAAAAAGAAAAACCAAAACCTACTGAATCAAGACAAGGGATGAGCGTAGTTTGTTTACTCTGGTGCCTGTGATGTACTAGTGTTGTTTCTCATTTAATAATCCATATAGAGAAACAGTTTCTCTTTGTTCTCTTCTCTTCCCCTCCAAAGAGCCTCAGACCATGCCCTAAGAAGAAGATCACCAGACCTTGTCTTTGATTCATCTGAAAGGCTGTAATTGGGCAACTTCAATCCCCATTTAAAATCTTTTTGTGGTACTTGAAGGCCCACTTCTCTACAAAGGTTTCTGTTAACTCTTTCCTAAGAGAGGGTCTTACCACCACCTAATGATGGGCTGTCTACATTTGGGTGTCTGGAAAAAACCAGTGTTAAGAACACTTTACAGTCTTGAATCTCACATCCATAATTTAATTTTCTCTGCAACACAACACTAATGTGAGTCAGAGAAGGCATTTTGCTGCCTATGCTTTACAAGATTAGTAAAAGAGAAGAAATAACCTCGAATCAGGAATCCTGTTTTTAACTCAAGGTTTTAACTTGCCCTCATCCTTATTTCAACAGCCATCCAACTCACAAAACAGACTAATAATGATAATCAAAATAATCTCTCTAACTGTGAGACTGGTCAAGGATAAAGAAGCAGAACTTCTCTCCCTTATAATCTCTCCTTTCTTGGTGAGAATGAAAAAAGAAATGGTGCTGTTAAACCATCAGATTCTCACTGACAGGGTTCTCTTGCCATTCATCCACCTTTCTTCTCCCCTTACATCTCTTCTTTGTTCATTTCCCTAAATGCTTCCTCCCTCTCTCTTCATTTTAGAAGATAACAAAGGCTATCAGTCACCCAAAGCTGTTCTGATGCCCTCCTGGAAGTTAGTAATTACATTATTTACGCTGTCTTCAACAGAGCCCAATATACTTTTTCATAGGTCTTTCCCCCAAATCACTCTCCTTTTATTTTTGTTTTGTAAATGGCATTGTTCCTGGGACCCCAATATTCAAGGCCCAATTAATTCTAGTATCATGTATGCTGTCAGAATGGCTTTGAGACACAGAATATTCCAAGCCCACCCCCTCCCAATCCACACACACTTCCATAGAAGTCTCAATTTTATCAGAAGCCTTAGGTAAGTACCCCATGGGGAACATATGTCTGCTTCTGTTTTGATACATTTTTCAGATAACAGTAAGCACTGCTCACACCTGGAGGTCTTTAAGAAATGCTCAGGACAGCAGGGTTCAAGTGGCTGTCAGCCAGACATGCATTTTTTTGGAGCAGGAGAATCAACTTTGTAAGTTATTCGAAGTAGTATGTGAGGAAGCTTATCCAGCTCAGCATGATCTCTGGCTGTTTACTGGGACTGGGACAACTGGAAACCTAGCATCATTCAATTTTTAAAATATTATAATGAAAGTCATTTTGTATATAGGTATATATAATTTCAGTTCTCTTTCTAAAAGATACAACAGTAAATACTTAATAAACAAAAACACAAGTGTCTAGGTGGGATATTGAAAGATAAATCTTTTAAAGTAAAAGTTTCTGAAATACCATTAACTAAATAATATCTATCTAGCTGTCTATGACATAGGATACACATCTCCAAAGCTAGTCACTGACACTTATTCATGTACATAACACTTTTTTAAAATTGAGGTTTAGTTGACTTATAATGTTATATTATTTTCAGGTGCACAAGAGTGATTTTATAGATTATACTCTATAGTTATTATAAAATACTGGCAGTATTTTATATTAGTGATAATGTACAGCATTTGCCTTTCTCTGATTTATTTAACTAAGCATAATATCCTCCAAGTCCATCCATATTGCTGCAAATGGCAGTTTTATTTTTATATGATTGAGTAGTATTCCATTACATAAATATATATGTGTGTGTGTGTGTGTGTGTATATATGTGTGTGTGTGTATATGCCACAGCTTCTTTATCCATTTATCTATTGATGGACACCTAGGTCGCTTCCATATCTTGGTAATTTTTTTTTTTTTTTTACCTAAATGAGGTAGTTCTACCATTTATAAATATTCAATATTTGGAAAATATATGTATACTCTTGTTATTTTTAAAATCATTATTATCCTTACAGCTTCTAGTTTAGAAAGAAATTAACCAATCCTTTTACCCAATAATTTCTTTCAATAAAATAAAATGAATTGCCTTGGCTAGTCTTTCAAGAACTTTTGACTTGAACTTAAGGGGCTTTCATAGGCAACTTGTATTGAATATCCACTGATTATTATGAGTGCTAGATAATCATATTAAGTTATCTTCTTTTAACAACAACAACAAAAAAATTGGGACAATTAAATTCTTTATTTGAAAAATGGGGATAGGGATACTTGAAATGTTGAATCTTGCTTAAGATCTTTTAGCTAGTAAGGTAATGATGAAGGATTTTAATGCAAATCTGCCTAACCACAGATTCCAATATATTTTTCTTTTAAGATTTCCAAGACAATGTTCTAAACTGGAGTTATAGATATTTAGATCACTAAGTTTCTTAGTTGGTTACACAGGTGGAAACAATCTCCCAGAAAAAAAAAAATTTTTTTTGAGATGAAAACACGGAGTCAGATTTAAATTTAAGATAAAGATGGTTGGACACTGGAGGCCATGCTCACCAGGATGTTTTTTTCTGAGAACTTGTATCCGAATCTGCAAAACACCTCCAACAGAAGTATTGGGGAAAGTGGTCTAAAAAGGATGTCTTGTCAGCCCTGTATCATTGCTTATGGTATTTCCAAGATCGCTTTTACTAACCCAGGGTTTCATCAGCTAAATTCTTTAATTTTCCAAATTGGAGAAAGGGACAGTTAGTTAAACAATCTGTTCATATAATTGTATGCAAAGGGCCAAAGGAAGTAATAACACTGACCGCTGCTCTGTGGTTTTATTTAGGCCACATTGTGTTCTGTCTATTCACATGCTATACTAGTGTTTTAGAATAGAGATGGAAATTCTGCATACAAAGTCAGTACTGTAAATTACCAACAAAATAGAGTCTCCTGAACAAGAGGGTCTTTGTTTATGGCAAATAACTATGGCCCATCCTCTGGACTAGACAGACATCCATTTCCAATGACAGTAGGCAAATAAACAGAACTGCACATGCTTCCATTCACAGCAGGGTGAAAAGTATTGACCTCGGTTGGCTGTGTCACCAGAAGACTGAGGAACAAATTGCTGAAAGAGACTAGAAATCACAGTGAATCTACTACCTTCCAGTCATGCCAGGTGTCTCTGTCAGGACACTCTGTAGAATGCCATTAGCAGAACAACAGGGAGATGGAAGTTAACAGCCAGGCAAAAGGGGTCATTCACAAAAGAAGAGAAGAGGACAGGTGAAAATTACAGTTTTGACGTTAGTAAGTGGGAATAAGTGGAGATGCTCTCAGAGTGGTGTTTGTAAGCAGGAGCAGGTAATTGCATATAATAAATGCCCTGGAATTGCCATTCTTCCTGGGCTGGTGTGCCCTTTCTCTTTTTCATTGCCTCCTTTGAAGATTTTGTGAGATTTGTTTTATTTTATTTCTTGTCCTTGCACTCTATATTGCTATTGAAGCATCACTCCTGGAAACTGGAGTCCCTCTTTGCCTGGCAGGAAAAAGCAAAACTCCTTTAGAATATTTATTTTATTTCTTATATTTCTGCAATATAAATCCTCAGACTATTCAAACACAGACTTAGGGTCCTTTTGTCGGGTTCAGTGAAAATATGATCTGTCCTTGGGATGCCTGATGTGCAGTGAGGAACACTGAAAAAAGGATGAAGACTTCCTAAAAACCCATCACATGTCAGACACTGTATTAGACACTTATCACTGCATTATCCATTATCTTGGTATATTCACAACAAGCAGGAAATTCCAAATTATAGAGTGTTGAATTAATGTAAATATAAAAAATAAAACAGAAAGATTAAAAATATTTATGTTCTCATTTATCCAAGGCTTAAGTGTCCCACTTTTTGATAGTAAAGAGACCAACAGTATAATTGAGGATGACAGTTTTTTCAAATCTTTCTTGACTGTCATACTCCATATTGACCTGATTTTGGTTTGGCTGCCTATGCGGTTTCAAGAAAGATGTAGCAATTCTAAATGTCACATCCAGACATGCCCAATCCAAGAGGAAGAAAAGCAGCATTGTCCTGGATAAAACCCTTCCTCAGGAACCTCTGGCGTCTTTTCTCATCGAGGAGAATTGTGTCACAGGCCTGTTACTAAACCAATCATTGGCAGGACAAGTAAGAACATCATAATTGATTCCAGCTAGTAAAGGTTAATCTCCTTAGAGAAATGCTGGGCTGCTTGAGGAAGGAAGATATGGGGTGGGGGTTGGGGTGGAGGAAGGAAAGATTTTATTAAAAAAAAAAAAAAAGGAAGGCAACAATTAATGTATTCTAGAATCAGCGATTTTTTTTTTTTTTGGACACAGAGCATTCAATGACTTTTATGGGATATGAAAACATAAGAAACAGAGGTGGAAGTTGAATCCATTTAATTTAGTCTCCTTATCCATTATGATATTCTCCCCAGTGGTTTTTCTCTATTTTTTTCTCTATTGTTACAAGGGGGTTTGTAGGGAGGGGAGAGATGTGATTATGGAATTCTAAGTCCCCACTTTAGCTCATTAACCATTTGAGAAATCTGTACATGAGCATGTCATGCTTCTCAAGTTATATGAATTGACTTCAGTGCTTTGTGGTTTGCTGGGAACAAACATAACAAGTCCAGAGCTTGGTCACTAAAAATGAAAATGTTATTGGATTCAACAAAAATGGATACAGAACAGCAAAAATACAATATGTGGTTAACCACAGACAAAGCTGTCCCTTCTGCTTAGCTGTGCTGACATCTGAAACGCCTTCCTCTAGCATTTGTTGCCCTGATGGCTCCAGTCCAGTAGCTGAGCATTTGAATGCAGAGAATCAATGTGAGGCTAGCACATTTTTGATGGAATTTGTACAGAAATCAAGCAGCAAGCCCCTGCAACATGTTTATAATTGTGTTCCTTCTTTGGGGTAGGAAAAATGGTGAAACTGTTTTACACACCTTGAACAACAAGTGTGCCATTCTAAACTAACTTTTTGTTTGAACATGGCGTGAAATCACTCAGCCAGCAGGAAGGGAGGTGGTAGAGTCAACTGCTATTGGACTTTGGACACGGTCAGAAGGTCAACACAATTTAGATAGGCTTACTGCTGTTTGAATTGAGAACTTTAAGATCATATGAAATTCTTCCCATTTTGTAGATGAATAATCTTGTTAAGAAATGGAGGACTTTCTTGGTTGTCCACTGGTTGAGAATGCACTTGTCAAAGCAGAGGACATAGGTTAGATTCCTGGAAGATTCTGCGTGGCACGGGGCAACAAAGTCCATGAGCCCTAGAGCTTGTGCTCTGCAACAAGAGAAACCACCCCAACGTGAAGTACTCACACCTCAACTAGAGAGTAGCCTCTGCTTGCTGCAAGTAGAAAAAGCTAGTGCATGACAACGAAGACCCACCACAGCCAAAAATAATAATAATAAAAAAAGAACTGGAGAGACAGGCCCAACTTTGATTACAGTTATCAAACAGTAATGCATTTAGCATGGCTTATGTGCTTTTGGTATCTGGGTACAGTGTTAAGAAATGACTATGTTGAATTTACAACTTAATGTGCCAAGTGGAAAGTGCCAAATAAATTGGGTTTAAATCCTGACTATTTTATTTATTAGTGGTTCTGTGACCTGAGGACAGGGATACCTAACTTTGAAGACTTTTTATACAGATGATTAATAATGCAAGTGTGACTTTAATATGGTGATAAGACTTCAGTAGATATAAAACTTCAAAGAATATGTTAATAAAAAAGAGAGGGTATAATTTAGTGTGCTAATCCTGTGCCCATTTGTCCTCCTATAGATACTTTGTCCTCTCCTGGGCTAAACTATTCACAGGTAAACTTATTCCTACAGACTGTGTTTCTCAATTCCTCTATTAGCTCATCTCTGCTTAATTTCAGTCTTTGGAAAGCTCTGCTGCCACTGCCAAGTCGCTTCAGTCGTGTCCGACTCTGTGCGACCCCATGGACTGCAGCCTACCAGGCTTCTCCATCCATGGGATTCTCCAGGCAAGAACACTGGAGTGGGTTGCCGTTTCCTTCTCCAATGCATCAAAGTGGAAAGTGAAAGTGAAGTCACTCAGTCGTGTCTGACTCTTAGTGACCCCATGGACTGTAGCCTACCAGGCTCCTCCATCCATGGGATTTTCCAGGCAAGAGTACTGGAGTACTCTGAAGCATTGCCTTCTCCCTTGGAAAGCTCTAGTAGAAGTGAAAACTATAGTGTGTGAAAACAAAATGCAATATGGTATCCTCCATTGTAAACTTAAGTATTATTTCTTAAAATTTTCTGTAAAAGTATTAAAAATAAAACATTTATTTTAAAAATTAGTCAAGAAAGCCCCAGGATGCTTATCTCCTTGCTTCTCCAGCAGGAGCATGGAATGATCCCAGTGCTCATGGAATGTGACCCCATGGACCATAGTCCACATGCTCCTCTATCCATGGGATTGTCCAGGGAAGAATACTGGAGTGGGTTGTCATTTCCTCCTCCGGGGATCTTCCCAACTCAGGGATTATCTCTCCTGCATTGGCAGGCCAGTTCTTTATCACTAGCACCACTTGGGAAGCCCCTACAATGACATACCTGTCCCTGTTTTCCTCTGGAATAAGTTAATACTGCCTTTGATTTTTTTTTTTCTTTAAAGCATGGGATAGTAGAAGCTTTCTTCTGTTGCTAATGTCTGGCATGCCTTATGGTCCTCTGACTTTTGAAGTTTTCACTAACTGAGTAAATAGCTCCCTTCATCATTTCTCTCTGTTTTAGAAATTCAGAGTAGTGTTATTTTTCTTGATTAAATCTTGGTTGATATACTTAGGGAAACTTCTCATAACTAAAGTTACATCCTTTCTACACACAGTGTTTTCTGGGTTTTAATGCTATTGCTCAAAAGTGACACAAATCTCAAAACACCAATTGGTAGAAGTACATCCAACAGCTGATTTTTTTTTTATGTTCTCTATCCAAGATAACTCCAATACTACCCAGGTATTAGCACTGACCCTAATCTTTGTCTGGTAAACATGAGATTCCTCAGTGGTCTCACTAATTTGGGTCCTCAGACCTTGTATGGCTGGTTCTTTGGCTCCAGGTTGTGACTCAGTCCTCTGTTTCTAGAATGAAGTCCCTATAAGAAGCACAGGGTAACTCCTCCAGAAAAAGAGTGAGGTGGATGGATAGGAGAAAATTTGGTCCCCATATTATTTAGACAAACAAAATTTCATGCAGGTGTTCTCCAGGGGTTTTTAAAAGGTTATTACAGGTGCTAGACAATATTTTCTAATATTGAGAGATGAAGCCTAGGTTATGAAAAGTGTATCATGAAATTGATATTAAGAATATCACATCTGGGATTTCCCCAGGCTTCCTAGGTAGCACTAGTGGTAAAGAACCTGGCTTGCCAACAGGGAATGCAAGAGATGTGGGTTTGATCCCTGGGTCAGAGAGATGCCCTGGAGAAGGACATTGCAACCCACCACAGTATTCTTGCTTTGAGAATCCCATGGACAGAGGAGACTGGTGGGCTACAGTTCACAGGGTCACACAGAGTCAGACACAACTCAAGAGACTTAGGGCACGTGCACCAGTGGTTAGGACTCCACATTTTTACTGCTGTGGGCATGGGTACAATCTGTGGTCAGGAGTATTAAGATTCAGCAAGCTGTGTGGTGCAGCCAAAATTAAAAGGAAAAAAAAAAAAGAGAGAGAGAGAATAGCAGTCCCATCTATCAATATTACTTATTTTTTTGAGAAGAAAAAATTGTGAAATGCAACAATAAGATGTATCAGGCCCCATCTAGGGATTTTCTAACGGGTGCCAAACCAAAAGTCTGAATAGCCTACATTTATTAATTCATTGGTCCTCCAGGGAACTTCAGAATTGTACTCTCAGTGATTTGGACTCTACTATTTCTGGGTTGATGGGATTTGTGAAGATGGACTCTTGGTAATCTTAAACCTTTGGGATGATTATAAACCAAACAACAAATAGTCAATTTGGCCTTCTAAAAAACTCAATTGAAGTTACTTGCATAGTCTCTACCTATTAGCTTAATTCAGACTTTAATAACATGGTTCCTTGATAGATATGGACTAAGAACCAGAAGAGTTATAGAATTTTATTACTCAAGGGTATTAGGATAAGACAGTTGATAAATTCTCCTACATAGGAGAAAATATCAGGGGATGTGGTGAAAAATAAAGTGAAAGTGAAGTTGCTTAGTCGTGTCCGACTCTTTGCAACCCCATGGACTGTAGCCCACCAGACTCCTCTGTCCATGGGATTCTCCAGGCAAGAATACTGGAGTGGATTGTCATTTCCTTATCCAGGGAATCTTCCCGACCCAGGGATTGAACCCAGGTCTCCTGCATTGCAGGTGGAGGTTTAACCTATGAGCCACCAGGGAAGCCCCACAAATAGTTGGAGACTTAGTGCAGAATAAAATTCAAAGGAAGGAAACTTAGGGGAATCTGCAACCAAGGGTAAGGAGAGAAGAACCATACTGCTTTCTTTCTCCTTTCCCCTCAGGGCTCTTTCTGGAAGGCATGGTGAGTTGCATAAAGTTGTCCTCTGGAGCCTTTTATTTGGATAGGACAAATAAAATTCTAAGCAAGTGGTGCTCACTTCATATATGACTCTCTCCTACTCCACATTTTTTTTAACCTTAAAATCTGATCAACTTCTGTTTTATTGAAATATTTTATGTATTCTAATTCATCGAGTCATTTACATTCAAATCTTGCCTTCTGTCTCTTTCTAGTATTGTGCTTATACCTGTGCATGTGTGCACGCATGCTAAGTTGCTTTAGTCGTGTCCAACTCTTTGCAATCCTATGGACTGTAGCCTTCCAGGCTACTTAGTCCATGGGTTTCTCCAGGCAAGAACACTGGAGTGGGTTGCCATGCCCTTTGCCAGGAAATAATTGTGATGGTTCTATTTATTTCTAGGGGCTTCCCTGGTGACTCAGTAAAGAATCTGCCTGCAATGCAGGAGACACAGGAGATGTGGATGCAATTCCTGGGTCTGGAAGATCTCCTGGATGATGGCATGGCAACCCACTCCAGTATGATTGTCAGAAAAATCCCATGTACAGAGGAGCCTGGTTGGTGGGCTGCGGTCCATGAGGTTGAAAAGAGTCACATGCCTAAAGTGACCGAGCATGAATGCAAGCCAACTATTTCTAATTTATTATTGAGAATTGCACCCATTTGATAACGATTGACATATATTTGATTGTGTTACTCTACGATGATGACTGTTGCCTGTTTATATTGTGCATCTTTAAATAAAAATGTCATCAGTTCAGTTCAGTCGCTCAGTCATGTCCAACTCTTTGTGAAACCATGGACTGCAGCACACCAGGCTTCCCTGTCCATCAATAACTCCCAGAGCTTACTCAAACTCAAGTCCATCAAGTTGGTGATACCATCCAAACATATCATCCTCTGTTGTCCCCTTCTTCTTCTGCTTTCAATCTTTCCCAGCATCAGGGTCTTTTCCAATGAGTCAGTTTTTCACATCAGGTGGCCAAAGTATTGGAGTTTCAGCTCCAGCATCAGTTCTTCCAATGAATATTCAGAACTGATTTCCTTTAGGGTTGACTGGTTGGATCTCCTTACAGTTCAAGGGACTCTCAACAGTCTTCTCCAACACCACAGTTCAAAAGCATGAATTATTTGGTGCTCAGCTTTCTTTATAGTCCAACTCTTACATCCATACATGACCACTGGAAAAACCAAAGCTTTGACTAGGTGGAACTTTGTTGGCAAAGTAATGTCTCTTCTTTTTAATATGCTGTCTAGGTTGGTCATAACTTTCCTTCCAAAGAGCAAACGTCTTTTAATTTCATGGCTGCAATCACCATCTGCAGTGATTTTGGAGCCCAGAAAAATAAAGTCTAACATGCTGTCCACCGTTTCCCATCTATTTGACATGAAGTGATGGGACCAGATGCCATGATCTTAGTTTTCTGAATGTTGAGTTTTAAGCCAACTTTTTCACTCTCCTGTTTCACTTTCATCAAGAGAATCTTTAGTTCTTCTTCACTTTCTGCCATAAGGGTGGTGCCACTGGCATATCTGAGGCTATTGATATTTCTCCCAGTAATCTTGATTCCAGCTTGGGCTTCCTCCAGCCCAACATTTCTCATGATGTACTCTGCATATAAGTTGAATAAGAAGGGTGACAAACATAGCCTTGACGTACTTCTTTTCCTATTTGGAACCAGTCTGTTGTTCCATGTCCAGTTCTAACTGGTGCTTCCTGACCTGCATATAGGTTTCTCAAGTGGTAGGTCAGGTGGTCTGGTATTCCCATCTCTTGAAGAATTTTCTAGTTTTTTGTGATCCACACAGTCAAAGGCTTTGGCGTAATCAAAGCAAAAAATAGTTGTTTTCCTGGAACTCTCTTGCTTTTTTGATGATCCAACAGATGTTGGCAATTTGATCTCTGGTTCCTCTGCCTTTTCAAATTCCAGCTTGAACATCTGGAAGTTCATGGTTCATATACTGTTCAAGCCTGGCTTGGAGAATTTTGAGCATTACTTTGCTAACATGTGAGATGAGTTCAAGTGTGCCATAGTTTGAGCATTCTTTGGCATTGCCTTTCTTTGGGATTGGAATGAAAACTGACCTTTTCCAGTCCTGTGGCCACTGCTGAGTTTTCCAAATTTGCTGGCATATTGAGGGCAGCATTTTCACAGCATCATCTTTTAGGATTTGAAATAGCTCAACTGGAATTCTGTCACCTCCATTAACTTTGTTCATAGTGATGCTTCCTAAGGACCACTTGACTTTGCATTCCAGGATGTCTGACTCTAGTCCAGTGATCACATCATTGTGGTTATCTGCATCATGAAGATCTTTTTTATACAGTTCTTCTGTGTATTCTTGCCACCTCTTCTTAATATCTTCTGCTTCTGTTAGGTCCATATCATTTCTGTCCTTTATTGTGCCCATCTTTGCATGAAATGTTCCCTTGGTATCTCTAAGTTTTTTGAAGAGATATCCAGTCTTTCTCATTCTGTTGTTTTCCTCTATTTCTTTGCATTGATTGCTGAGGAAGGCTTTCCTTCCCTCCTCTCTTTTCTTTGGAACTCTGCATTCAAATGGGTATATCTTTCCTTTTCTCCTTTGCCTTTAGCTTTTCTTCTTTTCACAGCTATTTGTAAGGCCTCCCCAGACAACCATTTTGCCTTTTTGCATTTCTTTTTCTTGGGGGTGGTCTTGATCACTGCCCCTTGCACAATGTCAAGAACCTCTGTCCATAGTTCTTCAGGCACTCTATCAGATTTAATCGCTTGAATCTATTTGTCATTTACACTGTATAATCATAAGGATTTGATATAGGTCATACCTGAATTGTCTGGAAAAGGCAATGGCACCCCATTCCAGTACTCTTGCCTGGAAAATCCCATGGACGGAGGAGCCTGGTGGGCTGCAGTCCATGGGGTCGTTAAGAGCTGGACACGACTGAGTGACTTCACTTTCACTTTTCACTTTCATGCATTGGAGAAGGAAATGGCAACCCACTCTAGTGTTCTTGCCTGGAGAACCCCAAGGACGGGGGAGGCTGGTGGGCTGCCATCTATGGGGTTGCACACAGTCGGACACGACTGAAGCAACTTAGCAGCAGCAGCAGCATACCTGAATGGTCTAGTGGTCTTCCCTACTTTCTTCAATATAAGTCTGAATTTGGCAATAAGGAGTTCATTATCTAAGCCATAGTCAGCTCCCAGTCTTATTTATGTTGACTGTATAGAGCTTCTCCATCTTTGGCTGTAAAGAATGTAAGCAGTCTGATTTTTATTGGCCATCTTGTGTGTCCATGTGTAGAGTCATAAATCTATTCAAAGGACTAAAGTAGATATTTGAAATTGCTAGGTTCCCAGAACTCGGGGATCAACATTCATCAGACAAGTCTTAATTATCCTTGTCATGGCCTTTTCCCACTTCTCTGCTGCCTCCAAACAATTTCCCAGGACTGTCACACTAGTAACAGAGGAGGAAGACAGTTAGTCACCCATCAGCACAACTCCCTGCTGTTCATGTCCTTATCCTAGCTAATGAGCACTCATGTGAGGAAAAAGTGTAGATTTGGAAATCAGAATGCTCGAGTTTTTATGACATTAGAAGTCTAGAGCTTTGACCTTCCAGTTTCATCATCTGTGAAATGGGATGAGATTTTATAGCTCTTAGTGAATTAAATAGGAGTAATTTAAATTGCAAAAATTTTCCACAGTATTTAAGATACAGTAGGTATTCAGTAATCATTAATGTCCTGTCATCTAGATATAGCATAATCCAATGTTCCTTCAACCTTTTTTCTTGGATGTAATAAGAATACAGCAAGTAAACATTTTAAAAAAATAACTAAACAATTCTAAAATAATATAACTGTTTCCCCTAATTTCCCACTTGGACTACTTGTAACCATATCTCTTACATTTCAAGGACTCTGATATCTATGCAGATGTTTAGGCTCAAACTTAACCAACTTACATCTGATTAAAAGATATGTTTTTTTTTTAATTGAGGATTTTATAGGAAAGGATGTACCAGGAATAAATATTATAATGAAAAGAGATATGGATTCTTACAGATATGGGTTTGAATCTTGTAATTATTATCAAAGCAGCTCTGGGGCAAGTTTTTTCATCTATCAAATATAATAATAATTAATACTTCACAGGATATTTATGGGAAGATGAGGATATAAGGAAGAAATAAGTGAATGAATGTAATGTATGGGAAGATGGATATATGGGAAGAACTAAATAAGGAAGAAATAAGTGAATGAATGTAATCTTTAATTTAGTAAGATATGGCCAATTAACACTAGAGACTCAATTGATAATATTTATTTTGTTACTATTGAAGCTATTTTCTTGTTATTCATTTTGGGGCTCCTTGGACTTATATTGCTAGACAGTGAGATGTATCCTAGAAGTTCTGCATGTAATATTGTTCTACATCAAAGGCATGGTCGACCACCCCTTCCTTCTACAGTGTATCACCTCACCATACCAGGCCCTTCTTGGCCACCCACACTGTCACTTCTCTGGATCAGCAGACCATTAATTTGTTATTAATTTCAGGCCCAGGAAAAAACTGACTCTACTATGTCTTAAATACTTAAAAAAAATTTTTATGTTGTGATCTTACTTTCCTAACTTACTGATTCTACTAATTTTCACCTACCTATAGTCTACTTACTCTGCATTCAATTCCAAACATGACTTGCAATTGCTACCCCAGAACTATAGTAAGAAACAACTTCTGGGAGCCAATTTAGACAAGTTTGACTCCCTAATTGATCTAATAACCTACTCCTGTTCCTGCATGAAGGAATGAGGTTATGGTTGCAATCTATCTACCCATATTACTGCTTTTTTTCAAGAATTTTCCTTCTCTCTCTCTCTATATATATATATATGTATATATATATATACATATATATTCTCAACTAAGCTATATAGTCTTTATAGGTCATACATCAGTCATAGTTTTTGTTATCAACAAAATTGGTATCATAGAACTGGTTTGATGAAACTAAATGCATAGAAAGTATATTACATGGAGAGCGGCGGTCCTAAGATGGCAAAGGAATAGGACGGGGAAACCATTTTCTCCCCTACAAATTCATCAAAAGAACATTTAAACACTGAGTAAATTCCACAAAACAACTTCTGAATGCCGGCAGAGGACATCAGGCACCCAGAAAAGCAGCCCATTGTCTTCGAAAGGAGGTAGGAAAAAATATAAAACACAAAAAAAGAGACAAAAAAGGTAGGGATGGAGCTCCATCCTGGGAAGGGAGTCTTAAAAGAGAGAAGTTTCCAAACACCAGGAAACACTCTCACTGCCGAGTCTGTGCCGAGCCTTGGAAGCACGGAGGGCAACATAACACGGAGGAAAAATAAATAAATAATTAAAACCCACAGATTATGAGCTCAACAGTAACTCCCCTAGTGGAGAAGCAGTGCAGATACCTGCACCCCGCCACTAGCAAGTGGGGGCTGGGCAGGGAGGCTCAGGCTGCATTGCTTAGAGTAAGGACCGGGCCTGAATGCCCCGAGGGCAATCTGAGGGAACTAACTAACTGGGCTAGCAAACCAGACTGTGGGGATAGCTACCATGCGAAAAGCCCTAACCTAAGACACCACCAGGCCTGCACACAGAACAAAAGTCTGAACAGAACTAGCCAGCTGCAGACCATCTCACTCCGGTGACAGGCAGCCAGAGCCAGAAGGGGGCAATCTCAGCCCCAGAGAGACATTATCTACCAAACTGCAAGCAGGCTTCTTTGCTAACTAAGACTTCTTGGGGTTCTGGACAGTCAACATCCGCCTGAGAAGGTGCGCCGGTTGTACACCCAGAAAACCGAGCGGCAGGGACGGGGGAGGTGATAAGTCACAGTGACTGTGGTCACCAAACACCTCATTACCTGAGCTGCTTGGACCAGGGAAGGGCACAAAACGTAGGCCCAACTGAGTCTGCACCTCTGAGGACTACTCGACTGCCTGAACCTCAGCAGCTTAGACCTGGGAGGTGCATGCAGCCCAGGGTCGGCCTTGGACAGTTCCCAATGGAGCAACCTAGAGCCTGATCAGTGTGGGCAGGGAGGGCACACGTATCATGAGCGGGGCCAGGCCCAGTGTGGCTGAGACACTGTGAGTACATGCCAGTGTTATTTGTTTGCAGCGTCCCTCACTCCCCACAGCGCGACTGAACAAGTGAGCCTAAAAAAAGTGTCCACGACTGCCCCACCTTGTGTCAGGGTGGAAATCAGGCACTGAAGAGACAAGCAAACAGCAGAAGCTAAAACAGAGGGAACCGCCTTGGAAGTGACAGGAGCAATAGATTAGTCTTTAGTACAGACTACATAGGAAGGGGCCTATAGATCTTGAGAAATATAAGCTGGACCAAGGAACTATCCAAAAATGAACTGACCCCACACTGCCCACAACACCAGAGAAAGTCCTAGATATATTTTTACTATTTTTACGATCATTCTTTTATTTTTTTAATTTTTAAAAAAATTTTTAAGTCCTCTATTACTCCTTTAATTTTCATTTTTATAACCTACTATTACTTTGCAAAAAAAAAAATCCTATTTTTTAAAGCAAACTACATATATATTTTTTTTTATAATTTTTTCTTTTTTTTTAATTTTATTTTATTTTTTAACTTTACAATATTGTATTGGTTTTGCCATATATCAACATTTTTTTCTTCTTTTCTTAAGTATTGTATTTTTGAAAACTACTCTAGATTTTTAATCTTTGCTTTTTGGTATTTGTTATCAATTTTGTACCTTTAAGAACCCAATCTTCAGTACTCATTTTCACTTGGGAGCAAGATTACTGGCTTGACTGCTCTCTCCCCCTTTGGACTCTCCTTTTTCTCCACCATGTCACCTGTGTCTCCTCCCTCCCCCTTTTCTTCTCTACTCAACTCTGTGAATCTCTGTGTGTTCCAGACGGTAGAGAACACTTAGGGAACTGATTACTGGCTGGATATGTCTCTCTCCTTTTCACTCCACCCTTTTATCCTTCTGGCCACCTCTGTCTCCTTCCTCCTTCTTCTCTTTTCTGTATAACTCCGTGAACATCTCTGAGTGGTCCAAACTGTGGAGCGCACATAAGGAAGTGATTACTGGCTAGCTTACTCTCTCTTCTTTTGATTCCACCTCATCTTATTCGGGTCACCTCTAACTCCCTCTTCCCTCTTCTCTTCTCCATGTAACTCTGTGAACCTCTCTGGGTGTCCCTCACTGTGGAGAAACTTTTCATCTTTAACCGAGATGTTTTATAAACAGTGCTGTATAGAAGGAGAAGTCTTGAGACTACTGTAAAAATAAGACTAAAAACCAGAAGCAGGACGCTTAAGTCCAAATCCTGAGAACAACAGAGAACTCCTGACTCCAGGGAACATTAATCAACAGGAGCTCATCAAATACCTCCATACCTACACTGAAACCAAGGACCACCCAAGGCCAACAAGTTCCAGAGCAAGACATACCACGCAAATTCTCCAGCAACACAGGAACACAGCCCTGAGCTTCAATATACAGGCTGCCCAAAGTTACTCCAAATCCATTGACATCTCATAACTCATTACTGGATACTTTATTGCACTCCAGAGAGAAGAAATCCAGCTCCACCCACCAGAACACCGACACAAGCTTCCCTAACCAAGAAACCTTGACAAGCCACCCATACAACCCCACCAACAGTGAGGAAACTCCACAGTAAAGAGAACTCCACAAACTGCCAGAATACAGAAAGGACACCCCAAACTCAGCAATATAAACAAGATGAAGAGACAGAAGAATACCCAGCAGGTAAAGGAACAGGATAAATGCTCACCAAACCAAACAAAAGAGGAAGAGATAGGGAATCTACCTGATAAAGAATTCTGGATAATGATAGTGAATATGATCCAAAACCTTGAAATCAAAATGGAATCACAGATAAATAGCCTGGAGACAAGGATTGAGAAGATGCAAGAATGGTTTAACAAGGACCTAGAAGAAATAAAAAAGAGTCAATATATAATGAATGATCCAATAAATGAGATCAAAAACACTCTGGAGGGAACCAACAGTAGAATAACAGAGGCAAAAGATAGGATTAGTGAAGTGGAAGATAGAATGGTAGAAATAAATGAATCAGAAAGGAAAAAAAGAAAACCGAATTAAAAGAAATGAGGACAATCTCAGAGACCTCCAGGACAATATTAAACGCCCCAACATTCGAATCATAGGAGTCCCAGAAGAAGAAGACAAAAAGAAAGACCATGAACAAATACTTGAGAGATAATAGTTGAAAACTTCCCTAAAATGGGGAAGGAAATAATCACCCAAGTCCAAGAAACCCAGAGAGTCCCAAACAGGATAAACCCATGGCAAAACACCTCAAGACACATATTAATCAAATTAACAAAGATCAAACACAAAGAACAAATATTAAAAGCAGCAAGGGAAAAACAATAAATAACACACAAGGGGATTCCCATAAGGATAACAGCTGATCTTTCAATAGAAACTCTTCAGGCCAGGAGGAAATGGCAAGACATACTTAAAGTGTTGAAAGAAAATAACCTACATCCCAGATTACTCTACCCAACAAGGATTTCGTTCAAATATGAAGGAGAAATCAAAAGCTTTACAGACAAGCAAAGCTGAGAGAATTCAGCACCACCAAACCAGCTCTCCAACAAATGCTAAAGGAGATTCTCTAGACAGGAAACACAAAAAGGGTGTATAAACTTGAACCTAAAACAATGAAGTAAATGGCAACCAGATCATACTTATCAATAATTACCTTAAACGTAAATGGGTTGAATGCCCCAACCAAAAGACAAAGACTGGCTGAATGGATACAAAAACAAGACCCTATATATGTTGTCTACAAGAGACCCACCTCAAAACACATACAGACTGAAAGTGAAGGGCTAGAGAAAGATATTCCACGCAAATAGAGACCAAAAGAAAGCAGGAGTAGCAATACTCATATCAGATAAAATGATACAATTATATAAAGTTTAAAAATAAAATAAAATTAAAATAAATAAATAATTATTCTGTGAACATTAATGTTCAAAAATAAATAAATAAAAATAATAAGTAAAAAAAAAAAAAAGGCTGTGAAAAGAGACAAAGGACACTAATAATGATCAAAGGATCAATCCAAGAAGAAGACATAATAATTTATAATAATTATAAATATATATGCACCCAACATAGGAACACCACAATATGTAACACAAATTCTAACAAGTATGAAAGGGGAAATTAACAATAACACAATAATAGTGGAAGACTTTAATACCCCACTCACACCTATGGATAGATCAACTAAACAGAAAATTAACAAGGAAACACAAACTTTAAATGATACAATAGACCAGTTAGACCTAATTGATATCTATAGCATATTTCTCCCAAAAACAATGAATTTCACCTTTTTCTCAAGCACACATGGAACCTTCTCCAGGATAGATCGCATCCTGGGCCATAAATCTAGCCTTGGTAAATTAAAAAAAAAATAAAATTAAATCATTTCAAGCATCTTTTCTGACCACAATGCAGTAAGATTGGATGTCAATGACAGGAGAAAAACTATTAAAAATTCCAACATATGGAGGCTGAACAACATGCTGCTGAATAACCAATAAATCACAGAAGAAATCAAAAAGACATAAAAATATGCATAGAAATGAATGAAAATGAAAACACAACACCCCAAAACCTGTGGGACACTTTAAAAGCAGTCCTAAGGGGAAAGTTCATAGCAATACAGGCATACCTCAAGAAACAAGAAAAAAGTCAAATAAATAAACTAACTCTATTCCTAAAGCAACTAGAAAAGGAAGAAATGAAGAACCCCAGGGTTAGTAGAAGGAAAGAAATCTTAAAAATTAGGGCAGAAATAAATGCAAAAGGAACAAAAGAGACCATAGCAAAAATCAACAAAACCAAAAGCTGGTTCTTTGAAACGATAAATAAAATTGACAAATCATTAGCCAGACTCATCAAGAAACAAAGGGAGAAAAATCAAATCAATAAAATTAAAAAATGAAAATGGAGAGATCACAACAGACAACACAGAAATACAAAGGATCATTAAGAGACTACTATCAGCAATTATACGCCAATAAAATGGACAACGTGGAAGAAATGGACAAATTCTTAGAAAAGTACGATTTTCCAAAACTGAACCAGGAAGAAATAGAAAATCTTAACAGACCCATCACAAACATGGAAATTGAAACTGTAATCAGAAATCTTCCAGCAAACAAAAGCCGAGGTCCAGATGGCTTCACAGCTGAATTCTACCAAAAATTTAGAAAAGAGCTAACACCTATCCTACTCAAACTCTTCCAGAAAATTGCAGAGGAAGGTAAACTTCCAAACTCATTCTATGAGGCCACCATCACCCTAATACCAAAACCTGAAAAAGATGCCACAAAAAAAAAAAAAAAAAACCAACTACAGGCCAATATCACTGATGAACATAGATGCAAAAATCCTTAACAAAATTCTAGCAATCAGAATCCAACAACATATTAAAAAGATCATACACCATGACCAAGTGGGCTTTATCCCAGGGATGCAAGGATTCTTCAATATCCACAAATCAATCAATGTAATATACCACATTAACAAATTGAAAAATAAAAGGCATATAATTATCTCAATAGATGCAGAGAAAGCCTTTGACAAAATTCAACATCCATTTATGATAAAAACTCTCCAGAAAGCAGGAATAGAAGGAACATACCTCAACATAATAAAAGCTAAATATGACAAACACACAGCAAACATTATCCTCAATGGTGAAAAATTGAAAGCATTTCCCCTGAAGTCAGGAATAAGACAAAGGTGTCCACTTTCACCACTACTATTCAACATAGTTTTGGAAGTTTTGGCCACAGCAATCAGAGCAGAAAAAGAAATAAAAGGAATCCAGATTGGAAAAGAAGAAGTAAAACTCTCACTGTTTGCAGATGACATGATCTTCTACATAGAAAACCCTAAAGACTCCACCAGAAAATTACTAGAGCTAATCAATGAATATAGTAAAGTTGCAGGATATAAAATTAACACAGAGAAATCCCTTGCATTCCTATACACTAATAATGAGAAAACAGAAAGAGAAATTAAGGAAACAATTCCATTCACCATTGCAATGAAAAGAATAAAATACTTAGGAATATATCTACCTAAAGAAACTAAAGACCTATATATAGAAAACTATAAAACACTGGTGAAAGAAATCAAAGAGGACACTAACAGATGGAGAAATATTCCATGTTCATGGATCGGAAGAATCAATATAGTGAAAATGAGTATACTACCCAAAGCAATCTATAGATTCAATGCAACCCCTATGAAGCTACCAACGGTATTTTTCACAGAGCTAAAACACATAGTTTCACAATTTGTATGGAAATACAAAAAACCTTGAATAGCTAAAGCAATCTTGAGAAAGAAGAATGGAACGGGAGGAATCAACCTGCCTGACTTCAGGCTCTACTACAAAGCCACAGTCATCAAGACAGTATGGTACTGGCACAAAGACAGAAATATAGATCAATGGAACAAAATAGAAAGCCCAGAGATAAATCCACACATCTATGGACACCTTATCTTTGACAAAGGAGGCAAGAATATACAATGGATTAAAGACAATCTCTTTAACAAGTGGTGCTGGGAAAACTGGTCAACCACTTGTAAAAGAATGAAGCTAGAACACTTTCTAACACCATACACAAAAATAAACTCAAAATGTATTAAAGAGCTAAACATAAGACCGGAAACTATAAAACTCCTAGAGGAGAACAAAGGCAAAAACCTCTCAGACATAAATCACAGCAGGATCCTCTATGATCCACCTCCCAGAATATTGGAAATAATAGCAAAAATAAACAAAAGGGACCTAACAAAAATTAAAAGCTTCTGCACAACAAAGGAAACTATAAGCAAGGTGAAAAGATAGCCTTCAGAATGGGAGAAAACAATAGCAAATGAAGCAACTGACAAACAACTAATCTCAAAAATATACAAGCAACTCCTGCAGCTCAATTTCAGAAAAATAAACGACCCAATCAAAAAATGGGCCAAAGAACTAAATAGACATTTCTCCAAAGAAGACATACAGATGGCTAACAAACACATGAAAAGATGCTCAACATCACTCATTATCAGAGAAATACAAATCAAAACCACAATGAGGTACCATTTCATGCCGGTCAGAATGGCTGTGATCCAAAAGTCTGCAAGCAATAAATGCTGGAGAGGGTGTGGAGAAAAGGGAACCCTCTTACACTGTTGGTGG
The DNA here is from genome assembly GCF_032452875.1 of Bos javanicus. NCBI lineage: Eukaryota > Metazoa > Chordata > Mammalia > Artiodactyla > Bovidae > Bos > Bos javanicus. The sequence continues at coordinate 29,445,488 of NC_083885.1, read as the reverse complement.
GAATGCAAACTAGTACAGCCACTATGGAGAACAGTGTGGAGATTCCTTAAAAAACTGGAAATAGAACTGCCTTATGACTCAGCAATCTCACTGCTGGGCATACACACCGAGGAAACCAGAATTGAAAGAGACACATGTGCCCTAATGTTCATCGCAGCAGTTTATAATAGCCAGGACATGGAAGCAACCTAGATGTCCATCAGCAGATGAATGGATAAGAAAGCAGTGGTACATATACACAATGGAGTATTACTCAGCCATTAAAAAGAATACATTTGAATCAGTTCTAATGAGGTGGATGAAACTGGAGCCTATTATACAGAGTGAAGTAAGTTAGAAAGAAAAACACCAATACAGTATACTAATGCATATGTATGGAATTTAGAAAGCTAGTAATGATAACCCTGTATGTGAGACAGCAAAAGAGGCACAGATGTATAGAACAGTCTTTTGGACTTTGTGGGAGAGGGAGAGGGTGGGATGATTTGGGAGAACGGCATTGAAACATGTATCATATCATATAAGAAACGAATCACTAGTCCAGGTTCAATGCAGGACACAGGATGCTTGGGGCTAGTGCACTGGGATGACCCAGAGGGATGGTACAGGGAGGCAGGTGGGAGGGGGTTCAGGATGGGGAACACGTGTACACCAGTGGCAGATTCTAGTTGATGTATGGCAAAGCCAATACAATATGGTAAAGTAATTAGCCTCCAATTAAAATAAGTAAATTTAAGTTAAAAAAAAAAAACTTTTAGCCATCGTGGGGGGTGTGAAGTGGTACCTCACTGTGGTTTTGATTTGCATTTCCCCAAAACAAGAATTTTTCATGTTCTTATTGACCATTTGAATATTATTCAAGCCTTTGACCATTCATAAATTCATAACTGGGTCTAGGTTTTAGTGGTATGATTGAGCTATAGGAGTTATTTATACATTCTGGATATTAATTCTTTATCAAATGTACAATTTGCAATATTTTCTACCATTTTGTGAGTTTTAACTCAAAGTGTCCTTTTTTACTTCTTTCTGGTTTTCACTTTTATTAATGGGATCACAGTGTTCACCTACATCATGAACAGAGTGTACTTCTTTTTCCTTGAATGATCCAAATGGTCATCATTATTACTACTACCAATCAGAAAAGTGATTCTCCATTTGTTTCAATCCTCAGTCTTAAATGAAATTAGAAGCCAAACACAGCAAGACACACAGCTTCCATATTACATGTTTCAGTTGGTTTTCAGAAATTAAATTTAAGATATCAATGGCTATAAACTTTTTCAGACACATTTTTAATTTCAAATTATACATTATGCCAAAATAATTTCAACACAACTTTATTTCTTATTATTTTGGATTAAATTAGAGTAATTCTGTTTCTATTTTGGAGACTTCTAATAGTTAAGAAAGATTTTTTTTAATTACTCATCATAAATAAAAACATTTTAATAGCATTCTTTGATGAATAAAAAGTTTTTAATTTTCATGAAGTTCAACTTATCTATTTTTTTCATTTGTTAGCTGTGCTTTTGATGTCATTTAAGAAATCATAATAAATCCACAGTGATGAAGATTTCCTCTACCAAGAAAAAAAAAAGAAAGTATATTACATGGAGCTTCAGAGGTTAAGCTTCAGGTTACTTCATAATTCATTCATTTATTCATTCATTCACTTATATGTTTAACATATATGTTTAAACACTTCCAATGAGAGATAATCCATGTGATTTCAGGGCAGAAAGTATAGGACTTAGAATGTAGGAGAGCTGAGTTCATATTCTGCTTGGACCTCAGGAAACTGACTTGATCTCTGTGGATATAAGTTATTTTGATTAAACAAGGAGAATTAGAAATATTCTGTTTAACATGTTTCATAATATCTAAGAAGGTGTACATATATAATAAATGCTGTTTCTCTTTAATTTTGATGTTATTTTCTGGCTAACATGAAATATGTGGGCTATATTTAGAATGACTGAGAAGCTCTTCATTTTACCATGATTAAAATGCTGTTCACTTTTTACTCTATAATTATTATGATTAATCCTTGGTAAGTGTTTATAAAGAACCATAGCTCCAATGACCCTGACCACAGACATGTACAAAGAGTTCTCTGCCCTTTCATATAGCAGGTGTATATTTGTATATAATGTAATGATGGTGTGATTGGTAAACATTAATTCTGAGTAAAACTGTAGGCACTCAGAAAGAATACTGGAGTTGAAATTTGACAGATGAGTCACTTTTGAGAACTCTGCATTCAAAAAGTAAGGATCAGAGTGATGCAATGAGAAGAGGAAATCTAAGCTAACATTCCTCTCATCACCACAGAGAATCAGAATCATGGAAATAGTACACAGATCCATGAAACAATTGTCTCAGTGTTTAAAAGACTATGTCACTGATCCAAAGACACACACAAGCAAAAGTATTGGCTACTGAGGTCTCATCAGTTGGCCTAGAGTCTATATTTTGAATGTCCAATCTAAGATGATACAGTCAATGTAAAGATCTAAGGATTCGATGCAATGTTAGATATTTTGATACATTGTACACACATTTGAATACTCTACATTGTATTAGTAAATACTGGCTTTCAATGTATGAAAAGACCAGATGATATTAACAAATGCTGCTATAAACTAAAAGTTTATATTCCCTCAAAATTCATACATTAAATTCTTACCCCCAATGAGATGGTGTTTGGAGGTAGGGCCTTTGGTAGATGGTTTAGTCATCTTATGAATTGGATCAGTGGTATTAGAACTCAGAGAACTCCCTCTCTTTTCTACCAGGTAAGGACATGGCAAGAAGAAGGCTTCCTGCTATAAGAAAGCAGGTAGCAGACTCTAACCAGACATTGTCTTCTCATTGATCTTGAACTCCTCAGCCTCCAGAACTAAATTTCTGTTGTTTATAAGCCACTTAGTGTATACTACCTTGTTATGGTAGCCCAAATACATTAAGACAGATACACCACATAGTTAAGAACTGCACCTTTGTGATAATTCTCCTGGGTTCAAACAAAGAAGCATTTAAAAATATGTTATTTTGGGGAGGGAGACTCCTAGAATCATTATTTCCCAAAGTTTTTTTTTTTTTCTTCCCAGAGCTGATATGAGAAGTATTAAGAAAGTGACTAACATGGTCATGAGTAGAGGTCAAATTTTGCTTTTATTACTGATTATAAACTAAAATCCCTGAATAACTAAAGATGTAAGGGCAAAGTAAAAATATGACATAGAAAGTATTCTGAGGACTTCCATCTTCTGCTTAGAATGTAGAAAGTTGGAAAGAGGGTTTCTTTTATCCTAACAAGGAAAAGCTGGATAAGATACAGACTCATACTGATCAGGGAACTGAAATTATAGTGAAACCAATTAGCCTGAAATCTAAGAATAAAAAAGTGCCTCCAAGGAGAGAAGGGACATGAATACTATCTCACCTTGGGCCAATCATAGGAGGAAGACATATAGTTAGGAAAGAAGACAGTTAGGAAAGAACTCAGCTAATATATTTAAAGAATTTGTAAGTGCTGAGCATTTGATAGCTTCTAAATACAGAAGCCCCGGAAGTCACAGACAAAGGAGAGTCCATAGGCATTCTCAGATTCTTTTCAATGAACCTCATCAGGTGACAATGAGAAAGACTGGAGTCAGGGCAGGCGTCTACTGATGGCTTTCCTCATGGAGCACGCCTGGAGAAGGGGAGTAGCTGCAGCTTGTGGGAAGATAGGAAGCATGGAAGAGGGACTGCAAATTACCCTGAGCCCAGACTTTTGGAGAACACCATTTCTGGAGCAGGGGAATTCCTTTAGCCCCACCCTCTAAATCTAAAGACACAGAAACTGCCTGAGACTTAAGACTGAACCACTGCAACAGAAACACACACACACAAGACCTATCCACTCCCATTCACAATCTAGAAAATACAATTAACCAAAAACAGCACTATGGCATGGGAAGAGAAGCAAAGGATGCAGAAAGACCCTCTGGGAGATCAAGCTTGTAAGTGAAGGCTAAGGCTGAGAGTGGAGCAAGAACACAGAAAATCTCTCTGGCAAAGCACTTTTTATCTGGGCCATTCAGTAACACCAAATGAATTTAAGTATGTGTGAAGTCACTTCAGTCATGTCCAACTGTTTGTGATCTGTAAGCCAGCTCAGCTTTTGAGCTGAATGACTCAGGCTCCCAGTGCCCCCCTGCTATGGTCTGAATTTTTGTGTCCCTCTTCCCCCAACCAAACGTCTGTGTTGGAATCCTAATGCACAGTGTGATTGTATCAGGAGGTGGGGGCCTTTGGAAAGGTCATGAGAGTGGAGTCTTCTTGCCCTCATGAATACCCTGTGAAAGAGGCCTGAAAGCTCTCTCTTGTCCCTTCCACATGTGGGGACACAGCAGGAAGATACTGTCTATGAACCGGAAAGTGGGTTTTCATTAAAACCCAACCAAGCTGTCACCCTCAAATTGGAATTTGAGCCTCCAAATCATAAGCAATACATTTCTGTTGCTTATACTGATACTTCAGTTCAGTTCAGTCGCTCAGTCGTGTCCGACTCTTTGCGACCCCATTAATTGCAGCACGCCAGGCCTTCCTGTCCATCACCGACTCCCGGAGTTCACTCAAACTCACATCCATCGAGTCGGTGATGCCATCCAGCCATCTCATCCTCTGTCGCCTCCTTCTCCTCCTGCCCCCAATCCCTCCCAACATCAGAGTCTTTTCCAATGAGTCAACTCTTCGCATGAGGTGGCCAAAGTACTGGAGTTTTAGCTTTAGCATCATTCCTTCCAAAGAACACCCAGGACTGATCTCCTTTAGAATGGACTGGTTGGATCTCTTTGCAGTCCAAGGGACTTGCAAGAGTCTTCTCCAACACCACAGTTCAAAAGCATCAGTTCTTCGGTGCTCAGCTTTCTTCACAGTCCAACTTTCACATCCATACATGACTACTGGAAAAACCATAGCCTTGACTAGATGGACTTTTGTTGGCAAAGGAATGTCTCTGCTTTTCAATATGCTATCTAGTTTGGTCATAACTTTCCTTTCAAGGAGTAAGGGTCTTTTAATTTCATGGCTGCAATCACCATCTGCAGTGATTTTGGATCCCAGAAAAATAAAGTCTGACACTGTTTCCACTGTTTCCCCATCTATTTGACATGAAGTGATGGGACCAGATGCCATGATCTTAGTTTTATGAATGTTGAGCTTTAAGTCAACTTTTTCATTCTCCTCTTTCACTTTCATCAAGAGGCTTTTTAGTCTGTAGTATTGTTACAGTAGCCCAAATAGACTAAGACACCAAAGGTTTATAGAGTAAGGAAGATGCTTGTTCCCAAGCATATGTATTATTTATCTTGTTCTTTACTGTCCCATTGATCATCAGATTTTAACTAAAAAATAAAAACAACATACAAAGAAAATAATTCACACTGTCAAGAGACAAAATAATCAGCAGAACTAGATTCAGATAAGGACTGGCTCAGGTAAGAAGATCTGAGTTGAGTTCAATGGAACTGATTCAGGTAAGTTTACATCAAAGCCATTTAAAATACCTATCATTAATATGCCAAGACTTTGGGGGTAAATGGTAGATATTTTAATCAGATGGGATTAGTAAAAATATGGAAACCATAAGAATCAAATGAAAACATTAGGATTAAAATAAAACCAAACCAAGCAAAATATAGTAGCAGAGATGCAAAATGCCTTTGACTGACTTGTTGGATTCTAAATAGGCAAAAGAGATTCAGACTTGTGTCCTTGCAAAATATGTATTATGGAACCCTAATTCTTAAAGTGATGGTATTTGTAGGTAGGACTTTGAGGAGGTAATTAAATTGAAATGCAATCATAAGCATGGAATTTCCACCGTGGGATTAGTCTCTTTATAAGGTGAGCAGCAGTCGTGTGGCTCTGAAGTGGCAAGGGGCCGAGAGGAGATACCCCACATTCAAAGTCAGGACCAGTGGCCTGAGGACATACCCCATGTCCAAGGTCAGAGGAACCCCAGTAAGATGGTAGGCACTGGGAGAAGGCATCAGAGGGCAGACAGACTGAAACCACAATCACAGAAAAGTAATCAATCTAATCACATGGACCACAGCGTTGTCTAACTCAATGAAACTATTAGCCATGCCATGAAGGGCCACCCAAGACGGATGGGTCATGGTGGAGAGTTCTGACAAAATGAGGTCCACTGGAGAAGGGAATGGCAAACCACTCCAGTATTCTTGCCTTGAGAAACCCATGAACAGTATGAAAAGGCAAAAAGATAGGACACTGAAAGATGAACTCCCTAGGTTGGTAGGTGCCCACTAGGCTACTGGAGATCAGTGGAGAAATAACTCCAGAAAGAAGGAAGAGACAGAGCCAAAGAAAAATCAACACACCCAGTTGTGGATGTGACTGGTGATGGAAGCAAGGTATGATGCTGTAAAGAGCAATATTGCATAGGAACCTGGAATGTTAGGTCCATGAATCAAGGCCAAATGAAAGTGATCAAACAGGAGATGGGAGGAGTGAACGTCGACATTTTAGGAATCAGAGAACTAAAATGGACTGAAATAGTGAATTTAACTCAGATGACCATTATATATACTACTGTGGACAAGAATCCCTTAGAAGAAATGGAGTAGCCATCATAGTGAAAAAAAAAGAGTCCAAAACGCAGTACTTGGATGCAATCTCAAAAATGACAGAATGATCTCAGTTCGTTTCTAAGGCAAACTATTCAGTACCACAGTAATCCAAGTCTATGCCCCGACCAGTAATGCTAAAGACACTGAAGTTGAATGGTTCTAGGAAGATTTACAAGACTTTCTAGAACTAAGACACCAAAAAGATGTCCTTTACATTATAGGGGACTGGGATGAAAAAGAAGGAAGTCAAGAAACACCTGGAGTAATAGGCAAATTTGGCTTTGGAGTACAGAATGAAGCAGGGCAAAGGCTAATAGAGTTTTGCCAAGAGAACACACTGGTCATAGCAAACACCCTCTTCCCACAGCACAAGAGAAGACTCTACACATGGACATCACCAGATGCTCAACACTGAAATCAGATTGATTGCATTCTTTGCAGCCAAAGGTGAAGAAGCTCTATACAGTCAGTAAAAACAAGACCAGGAGCTGACTGTGGCTCAGATCATTAACTTCTTATTGCCAAATTCAGACTGAAATAGAAGAAAGTAGGGAAAACCACTAGGTCATTCAGGTATGACCTAAATCAAATCCCTTATGATTATACAGGGGAAGTAAGAAATAGATTTAAGGGACTAGATCTGATAGACAGAGTGCCTGATGAACTATGGATGGAGGTTCGTGACATTGTACAGGAGACAGGGATCAATACCATCCCCAAGATAAAGAAATGCAAAAAGGTTGTCAGAGAAAGCCTTACAAATAGTTGTGAAAAGAAGAGAAGCTAAAGGCAAAGGAGAAAAGGACCTATTTGAATGCAGAGTTCCAAAGAATAGCAAGAGGAGATAAGAAAGCCTTCCTCAGTGATCAGTGCAAAGAATTAGAGGAAAATAATAGAATGGGAAAAACTAGACATCTCTTCAAGATTATTAGAGATAGAAAGGGAACATTTCCTGCTGAGATGGGCTCAATAAAGGACAGAAAGGGTATGGAGCTAACAGAAGCAGAAGATATTAAGAAGAGGTGGCAAGAATACACAGAGGAACTGTACAAAAAAGATCTTCATGACCCAGATAATCACAATGGTGTGATCACTGACCTAGAGCCAGACGTCCTGGAATGTGAAGTCAAGTGGGCCTTAGGAAGCATCATTATGAACAAAGCTAGTGGAGGTGATGGAATTCCAGTTGAGCTATTGCAAATCCTGAAAGACAATGCTGTGAAAGTGCTGCACTCAATATGCCAGCAAATTTGGAAAACTCAGCAGTGGCCACAGGACTGGAAAAGGTCAGTTTTCATTCCAATCCCAAAGAAAGGCAATGCCAAAGAATGCTCAAACTACTGCACAATTGCACTCATCTCACACGCTAGTAAAGTAATGCTCAAAATTCTCCAAGCCAGACTTCAGCAATATGTGAACTGTGAACTTCCTGATGTTCAAGCTGGTTTTAGAAAAGGCAGAGGAACCAGAGATCAAATTGCCAACACATATTGGATCTTCAAAAAAGCAAGAGAGTTCCAGAAAAACATCTATTTCTGCTTTATTGACTAAGCCAAGCCTTTGACTTGTGGATCACCACAAACTATGGAAAATTCTGAAAGAGATGGGAATACCAGACCACCTGACCTGGCTCTTGAGAAATCTGTATGCTGGTCAGGAAGCAACAGTTAGAACTGGACATGTAACAACAGACTGGTGCAAATCAGGAAAGTAGTATGTCAAGGCTATATAATGTGACCCTGCTTATTTAACTTATATGCAGAATACTTCATGAGAAACGCTGGACTGGAGGAAGCACAGCTGGAATCAAGATTGCTGGGAGAAATATCAATAACCTCAGATATGCAGATAACACCACCCTTATGGCAGAAAGTAAAGAAAAACTAGAGCCTCTTGATGAAAGTGAAAGAAGAGAGTGAAATTTTGACTTAAAGCTCAACATTGAGAAAGTCAAGATCATGGCATCTGGTTCCATCACTTCATCGCAAATAGATAGGGAAACAGTGGAAACAGTGACAGACTTTATTTTGGGGGGCTCCAAAATCACTGTAGATGGTGACTGCAGCCATGAAATTACAAGATGCTTGCTCCTTAGAAGAAAGATGGCATATTAAAAAACAGAGGGGGAAAAAAAAAACAAACACAGAGGCATTACTTTGCCAACAAAGGTCCATCTAGTCAAGGCTATGGTTTTTCCAGTAGTTATGTATGGATGTGAGAGTTGGACTATAAAGAATACTGAGTGTGAATAATTGATGCTTTTGAACTGTGGTGTTGGAGAAGACTCTTGAGAATCCCTTTGACTCCAAGAAGATCCAATCCATTCTAAAGGAGATCAGTCCTGACTTTTCATTGGAAAGACTGATGTTGAAGCTGAAACTCCAATACTTCGGCCACCTGCTGTGAAGAGCTGACTCACTGGAAAGGACCCTGATAGTGGGAAAGATTGAAGGCAGGAGGAGAAGGGGACGACAGAGGATGAGATTGTTGGATGGCATCACAGACACTATGGAGATGATTTTGGGTAAATTCCAGGAGTTGGTGATGGACAAGGAGGCCTGGCGTGCTGCACTCCATGGTGTCGCAAGGAGTTGGACACAACTGAGTGTTGTGTGAGTGACTGAACTGAACTGAAGTAGAGGAAGGGACTCATGTTTATTCTTTCTCCGCTATGTGAGGTCACAGGGAAAAGGCAACTATCTTCAAACCAGGAAGAAGGCCCTTACCAGAATCTGAACATACTGACACTCCTTATCTTTCACTTCCCAAACTACAGAACTGTGAGAAACACATTTCTGTTTTTAAACTACTTATTGTCATGGCAGTCTGAGTTGACTAAGACAAAAATTGATACTGAGAGGTGGATTGATGTCATAACAAATACCTAAAAATGTGGAAGCATCTTAGAACTGAATAATTGGTAAAAGCTGGAGGAGTTTTGAGGTACTGGATAGAAAAATCCAAGACCGTCAGGAAAGGACTATTAAAGGTGATTCTGGTGAAAGCTCAGAAAAAAAAAAAAAAAAGGAAAGTTACTGGGAAAGCTTACGTTGTTTTAGAATATACTTATATAAATTATGAGCAAAATATTTGTGGAAATGTGTACAATACAGGTTATCCTGGTGACGTGTCAGGCAGAAATGAAGAACATGTTATTGGACAATGGAGAAAAGATCATCCTTGCTATGATACGGCAAAGAACATGGCTGAATTTTGTTCATATTCTAGTGCTGTGTAGAAAATACAGCTTGCAAAAGATGAAATTTGATATTTGGTAGAGAAGACTTTTAGGAGAAGGCAATGGCACCCCACTCCATGACTCTTGCCTGGAAAACCCCATGGACAGAGGAGCCTGGTAGGCTGCAGTCCACAGAGTCGCTAAGAGTCTGACACGACTGAGCGACTCCACTTTCACTTTTTACTTTCATGCATTGGAGAAGGAAATTGCAACCTACTCCAGTGTTCTTGCTTGGAGAATCCAAGTGACTGGGGAGCCTGGTGGGCTGCCATCTATGGGGTCACACAGAGTCAGACACGACTGAAGTGACTTAGCAGCAGCAGAAGCAGCAGAGGAGACTTTTAAGAAAAATGTTGAAGAAGTAGCTTGTTTTCCCTTGATTGCTTATAGAAAACTTCAGAAGAGAGAAAAAAAGACTTGAAGACAAAATTGTTAACCAAAGTAAAGCTTAACTTAAAGATCTGAAAAATTCTCAGCCTATCCATATTGCAAAACTGAGAAAGCATTTTTCTGAAGAGAATTTTAAGTGTGTGTACAAGCAACCATTCGATAAAGTGATTAGTCTGGGTGAGAATCATAGGCCTAATCATCCACTCCAGCAGAAACCCTATCAGTTTAAACTGAAAGAGATGTAGATCAGACAAAATTAAGTAAAGCTGTCAGACTTCTTAGGGCCTACAGGACAGAACCATAGAAATATTTGTCCATAAACATGTGCTAGTCTTCAAGAATCCTTGAAGAGTTGCTTGGACTGAGAGGAGATCAAACCAGTCAGTCCTAAAGGAAATTAACCCTGAATATTCATTGGAAGGACTGGTGCTGAAGCTGAAGCTACAATACTTTGGCCACCTGATATGAAGAACCAATCATTGGTAAAGACCCTGATGCTGGGATTCCCTTCTGGCTCAGTGGGTAAAGAGTCTGCCTGCAATGTGGAAGACCTGAGTTTGATCCCTGGGTCGGAAAGATCCCCTGGAGAAGAAAATGGCAATCCACTCCAATATTCTTGCCTGGAAAATCCCATGGATGGAGGAGCTGGTGGGCTACAGGCCATAGGGTCACAAAGAGTCAGACAGGACTGAGTGACATCACTTTCACTTTCTTTCTGATGCTGGGAAAGATTGAGGGCAGGAGAAGAGGACACAGAGGATGAGATAGTTGGATGGCATCACTGACTTGATGGATGTGAGTTTGAGCAAACTCTGGGAGATAGTGAAGGACAGGGAATCCTGAAATGCTGCAGTTCATGGGGTCTCAAAGAGTCAGACATGACTGAGCAACTGAACAACAACAACAAGCCTTCAAGACAAAAGGAGAATAACCCTGAAGGTGAGTCAGAGATTATCAGGTCTCTCTCATTGGTTTCAAAGGGAAACACTATTGCCTCAAGGTCAACAGGACAGATGATGTTTGCCTGGAGCCTTGAGGGTGGGGCTGCCAGGGTCTTGGGGGCTTAATTCTTACTTAGTAGAATCAAAGAGGTAAAACTACCACCCTAGTATGACTGGAAGGTGTAACACTGAGACAAAGAGGATTATATTAATACTAGCATTGAGATCTAATGATGTTTCTCTGCCTAGGTTTTGAACTTGCTAGGGACTCATCCTTCTAATTTCTTCCTTCTGAAATGAGAAAAATGCAAATTCCACCACTGTATTTTGGAAGAGCATAACTTATTTGGTTTTATAGGTTCACAGCTAGAGGGAAAAAAAAAAATCTCAGGATAAACTGTACTTTGGGTTTAACCTATATCTGATTTAAGTAATATTTAGATGAGACTTCCCTGGTGGTTTCCCTGATGGCTCAGACAGTAAAGCGTCTCCTTACAATGTGGGAGACCCATGTTCAATCCCTGGGTTGGGAAGACCTTTTGGAGAAGGAAATGGCAACCTACTCCAGTATTCTTGCCTGGAAAATCCCATGGACAGAGGAGCCTGGTAGGCTATGGTCCATGGGATCACAAAGAGTCAGACACAACTGAGCAACTTCACAGTAGATGAGACTTTGAGTTTTAAACTTTAGAGTTGACATTAGAACAAATTAAGATTATAGGAGCAGTTGAAATGGAATGAAGGCATTTTGCCTGTAAGAAGAATATAAAATTGCAGGGGCGGGGGGAGCAGTAGCAAATGTTATGAACTGAATGTTTGTATATCCTCAAAGTTTGTATTTTGAAACTCTAACTTCCATTATGATGGTATTTGGAAAGGAGGTCTTTAAGACAAAATTAGATTTAGATGAGGTCAAGAGAGTGGCATTGAATGATGAATGATTCCTTCCTTATTAGAAGGAAAAGAGGTCAGAGCTTTCTCTCTCTTCACTAGGTAAGGATACAGTGAGAAGGAGGCCATCTGCAAGGGAAGAGGGCTCTCACTTGAACCTGACCATGCTGGCCGTCTTATCTTGGACCTCCTAGCTTCTGGAAGTATTAGAAGGAAGTTCCTGCTTTTTAGCCACTCAGTCTATGGTATTTTGTTATTGCCACCCAAGCTGACTAAGACAGTGACTTTAAAGCTAGATCAATAGAAATTATCCAATGTGAAACATAAAGGAATAAGAGTAAACAAAGATAATGCTATAATAAAGAAATACAGGAAAATATCAAGTAGACTAACATTTGTGAAACTGGAATCCTAGAATATTTGGAGAAATGATGACAGTTTTCTTAAAATAATGAACGATGTCAAATTATAGATTCAAGAAACTTGGAATGGTAGGTAGAATAAATATAACATGCACACCTAGACACATCATATTCAAATCTTCTGAAAACCAAAGATCAAAAGAAAATCTTGAAGGAGGAAGACAAAGAAAGAAAAACCATATTGCATTTACATAAGGATAAGATATATAACAGACTTCTTATCAGAAACTATGCTAACCAGAAGAGATGGAGCTATATTTGAATAGCACTGTAAATAGAAAAAAAAAAAAAAAAATATATATATATATATATATCAGTCTGAAATAAAAGTAGAAACTCTATTACTAGCAGACCAGCACTACAAGAAACTTGAAAAAAAAAATTGTTTAGGCAGAAGAAATAAATTACCTGACACAAACTCAAATCTATACAAAATATAATGTACCCTGGCAGACACTGCTTATTTATAATAACTATCCTACAACTATAATGTATACCTCTTTTGCATTAGTCAGCTTAATATACATCTCAGAATGACCCCATCAAAGATACTATTACCACACAAATTCCTAATCTGTATGTTCTGTTTCCTTACTAAATGTTCACCTCATTGACTCAAATCCTAAACCATCCTCCTATATTTTTCACTACCATAAAAAAATTTCAAAATTGTAATTCTATCTTTAAATAGTTTATATAGTTTATCCTTTTCTATATTACTAAACTCACTGGATAATTGATAGTGAGGGCTTATACTAGGATAGTCCATTGCATTGTGCATCTCACTGTTATACATAATTCATTTAAAGGTGGTAGTACAATTTTAAACATGAAAACAAGAGCCTCTAGGTCATTCAAGTATATATTCAATTATACTTTAATTATATATTAGCTAAATAGATAGATCAATAGACACTTGTTCACACTAGTAAGGAAAAAACTTGAAAGCCCAAGAGAGAATGCTAAGGAAATCCATAGATTAGCAACAGAGGGATGATGCTATACCCTTAGAGCTGTGTGTTTAATAAAAGTAGGCATACCAGACCCATTAATGAAGAATCATCTGAAAGGAGCCAGAACACAAGCTTTCCACGTGAAATGTAATGATGGAGGGAGGAGAAGGACAGTTGGATCTGACAAATAAGGTAGTCATTGTCAGTGGCAACAAGAAAGCCAAAAGAAAGGTTAAAAATACATCATTTCTCTCTCCCTTCCAGACTTCTACCTGGGAGTCTTACTGAACGAAGAACACTAGAAGTCAGAGGAAAGAAGTTTCTGGAAAACATGATTACCCTGAAAATGAGACCAGAACAAGAGAAGGTCAGGTAATAGACTGAAAAATACACAAACAATTCACTGGCATACTCTGTAATCCATTCTATAGAAGAATCAGGTAGTCATTACAGTAACAATTAAATCTTATCCTGATATTATTCTGTCAAAATTTTAATGACTCAGTCTTTTCAAAGTTATTAAATGTTTTGCACAGCTTTATCTCTTGCGTGTCTCCATTTTGCAAATTCTACTCCAGCATTACTCATATATTTGCTTCTGTAATATTTTGCAACCATAATACATGCTGTTTACATCCTCACATGAACAGGGTGCTCAAGATAAAAGACCCTTCTCATCTGAAGTCTCATATCAAGTAACTCATCCTTTACGTTTCATTTATACGTCAATACAGCCATTACATAAAGATACAAGGGCACTTGTTAAAAACAAAACTCATCTTGAGGACTGTGATACTGCACAATCAATTTGTTCTGATAACCCTGAAAGACAGCAACCACCGGTTTCATCTCTGTACCTTCAGCACTTAAGAGTGTATGTGACATGTTGAAAACAATGCACGTATGCTGAAAGAACACAATAAAAAATGAATAAACTTGGAAATCCTGGAGATATTCTCTTCCACAGCTCATAGTTTTCCTTCTGTTTCTCCAACTCCATGCTATGTGCTCTAATTATAATAAAACATGCAAACTCTTGATGATTGATATTAAAGAGAAGGAAAAAATGTGGAAGTTCATGATCAGGATTCCAATAAAGCATTTAAAGTGTCCCCTTAAATGTGCCGTACATTGTTAGACATCCACCTGGCAACTGTTGACTGTTTGACTCAGTAGGTTACACAGCAGATTCAACATAGGTGGCCACTACGGCGGTCTCTCATTACATTGTATTCCAATGAAAACCAGTAGTATCAGGAAAACTGGATGGCACATTTTCATATTTTTATCTCTACTTAGAATGTATGACAACATATCATGTAGAATTCAATTTATGGTTAAAAGCTTGAAAAATTATGCTTAAAAAAAATTAGAAAGCAACTGAGGTGACATTCAGAGTCAATCACCTCATTAACAACTGGTTTTTACAACAGCATGATATTTTTAAGAAAAATACAAGTAGTTAGACTCAATATCTCTTGAGAGTCCCTTGGACAGCAGGGAGATCCAACCAGTCCATCCTAAAGGAGATCAGTCCTGGGTGTTCATTGGAAAGACTGATGCTGAAGCTGAAACTCCAATACACTGGCCACCTCATTTGAAGAGTTGACTCATTGGAAAAGACCTTTATGCTGGGAGGGATTGGGGGCAGGAAAAGAAGGGGATGACAGAGGATGAGATGGCTGGATGGCATCACCAACTTGATGGACATGAGTTTGGGTAAACTCCAGGAGTTGGTGATGGACAGGGAGGCCTGGCATGCTGGGATTCATGGGGTCGCAAAGAGTCAGACACGACTGAGAGACTGAACTGAACTGAAGACTCAATATCAAGTTTAATTGTATTGGGATCTTTGTCTTCTGACAAAATTTTCCCTTCAGGTGACAAGTCAATGGTTAGCACTAGGAAGTGTCAAGGAAGGTAATGCTCATTGTTGGTTTGTGTATGTGTTTGTATATTTTTCTTTTTCTTCTTCTCTCTTCTCTTGCCAGACTAAACTTTATAGGAAAATAAATTCTGATATTATCAAAAGAAAATTTCTCTATAAGAAACCTATCTATAACCCAAGATAAGTTTTCAAATCTTTACAATTAAAATTCATAAGCCTTATTTTAGTGAATGATGAGAGATATTGCATAACATTTGCTAACTGTTTCTACTTGGTTTTCCAATGTCATCAACAAATGGAAATACCAGAAATGGGAATACCAGACCACTTTACCTGCCTTCTGAGAAATCTGAACATAGGTCAAGAAGGAACAGCTAGAACCCGACATGGAAAAATGGACTGGTTCAAAATTGGGAAAGGAATATTTCAGGGTTGTATATTGTCACCCTGCTTATTTAACTTATATGCAGAGTACATCACGCAAAATGCTGGGCTGAATGAATCACAAACGGGAATCAAGATTGCCAAGAGAAATATCAATAACCTCAGATATGCAGATGACACCACCCTAATGGCAGAAAGTAAAAAGGATCTAAAGGAGCCTCTTGATGAAATTGAAAGAAGAGAGTGAAAAAGCTGGCTTAAAATTCAACATTCAAAAAACAAAGGCATCAGGTCCTATCACTTCATGGCAAATAGATGGGGAAACAATGGAAACAGTGGCAGACTTTATTTTTTTTTGCTCCACTGCAGATGGTGACTGAAGCCATAAAATTAAAAGACGCCTGTTTCTTGGAAGAAAAGCTAAGACAGACCTAGACAGTTTATTAAAAAGCAAAGACATCACTTTGCCAACAAAGTCTGTATAGTCAAAGCTATGATTTTTCCAGTAGTCATATACGGATGTGGGAGTTGGACCATAAAGAAGGTTGAGTGTCAAACAATTAATGCTTTTGAACTGTGGTGCTGGAGAAGACTCCTGAGAGTCCCTTGGACAGCAAGGAGATCAGGCAGATTCTTTACCAACTGAGCCACAAGGGAAGCCCAAGAATCCTGGAGTGGGTAACCTATCCCTCCTCCAGCGGATCCTTCTGACCCAGGAATCGTACCGGGGTTTACTGTATTGCAGGCGATTCTTTACCAACTGGGCTATCAGGGAAGCCCCAGTCAATCCTAAAGGAAATTAACCCTGAATATTTATTGGAAGGACTGATGCTGAAGCTGAAGCTCCAATACTTTGGCCACCTGATACAAAGAGCCGACTTACTGGAAAAGACCCTGATGCCGGGAAAGATGGAGGACAGGAGGAGATGGGAGCAACAGAGGATAAGATGGTTTGATGGCATCATTGACTCAGTGGACATGAGTTTGAGCAAATTCCGGGGAGATTCTGAAGGACAGGAAAGCCTAGCGTGCTGCAGGCCGAGGGGTAGCAAAGAGTCGGACATGACTGAGTGACTGAACAACAACAACATGTTGCTTGTCCATTAAACAATATTTTATTCCCTTAATCTAAGTTATTTGAAAATAGACTTAGTCCATCCGGCTGCTATAAGAAAATACCACAGACTGGGTGATCCGCAACAGAAAGTTATTGCTCACAGAAAAACACAATCAATCTACAGCATAGGCATTTACTTTTCTTACACATTTCCTTTGTCTCCGAAGCGGAAAATAAGTGTTGAACAGAGTGATAACAATCAGAAGTCTCTTACTTAGAGTTTATCTTATCTCTCTTTCTACTGCTTTCAGAATCCAAGATACCTTTAAAAAATGAAACTATATGCAAGCATAACTACTTACTTACAAAAGTTGGAACTGTATCTACAAGAATTTGTTCATGAATGAGGAGAAAATTTTATTAGCTTACTCCTTTCTTCTCTCTCCGTCTTTCTTTTCTCTCTTCTATTATTATTATTTTAAAATTTTGATTTCCAAATTTGTGCAGCATGTACCGGCAAGGCCATTGACAAGTTTTCAGAGCTGGAAGGAGGGATGCAGGAACTGTTGTGTATGTGTGTATATGTGTTGTCTTGATCCAGTTTTTGAGGCTTTGGCTAGAGGCCAGTCAGTTCCCTTTTCTTTTCTGTATTTGGCCATGGCTCACAGCATGTGGGATCCCCTGACCAGGGAACAAATGTTGCATTGGGAGTGCAGATTCTTAACCACTAGACCATCAGGGAAGTCCCTCATTTCCCTCTTCTGTCTGGCAGATTAAGTCAACATCCCCAATACTTCCCTTACTTAACTCTTACAGTCTGGTTCACTACACACCCATGCTAGTCTCCCAGAGTCTGATACCAGAAAACCAGGGACAACACTGATACCCCAGAGCATGCTGAAATTATTTAGATAAATCAACTCTAAACCTACTGGCCATGCCTCAGTCTTTTCTTCCCATAGAAACCATGGTAAAATTCTTTTCCTCAGTGCCCCTCGCTTCTGCTTTATGACCAGTCCTAATCCTTCCCCTGAGTGGCTCTGCAGGGTACTCTGTGCTATCTCCAGGAAGCTGTAAGCACAACATAACTCTTTCTGTTTGTGGATTCTTCCTGGTTTCTCTCTCTTTTATCTGCATCTGGTCTCACCATGCCTCACCCAGAGTAATAAAGTAAAACAGGGATCCGGACCTTGTACTCATATGAAAGGCATTACTATTGTGCAGGTGGACACATTAAGTTAGTATAACTTGATAATACGTATTTGAAACATCTAATTCTTTTAATTTCATGGTCACTCTATGGGGTTGCACAGAGTCGGACACGACTGAAGCAACTTAGCAGCAGCAGCCATCAGCAGTTTATTTCCTTCTTTTCATTCAACCACACATTTAAGTGAATATTTATTCAATGACTGTCAAATGCTGATCACAGTGCCTGGCACATTATGAGCAAGGAATGAGACTCACCAGATGGTAGGCTCCCTGAAGACAGACCCTATGCAGCATCTTAGCTTGTTATAATAAAAGAGAATACACAATTTACTTGTAAATTTCCTGGTTCATGGGATAGCAAGGGTCTTCACTGTAAACCAAGGAACTAGAAATCTAGTAAATATGCCCCCTTTGAGTGAGAAATGAGAAATGTTACTTATTTACTTACTATGAGAAATGTTCAGTCATCAAAAAAAATATTTTCTAAGTGCCATATACTGATTTTGGACAAAGGTAAGGAGAGAGAGAGATAGGAAGAAATGAAGAGAAATGAAACAATTTGTACACTAATGGAGCATGAAGTATATGCTGTTTCATACTCTGTGATGAGAAGGATAAAAACTGGAACCATAGCAGGAGGGCTGAATGAGGCATGAACCACACAGTCTTGGGCTGGGGGCTGGGAAGTAATATTTACATTTTCCCAAATCCAAAGTTAAAATAACTTCTACCAAAATAATAGGGTTGCTCATAGCCAATATATTATCTCGAAAGGCATAGAATATCTGATATGTAATTTTAGAACCTGTGTGTCACATGGAAGAGAAAAAACAAGTCAAGTTGTTCAATTTTTTTTTTTTTTAAACAGAGTAGTGACATATCTCCTTTGTGTTGAATGAGTGAAAGTCTTCATCTTTGGATAAGTAGTGTCTATCTGATGTAAAGGCAAAAAATAAATGTGATTACTCCCATAGTTTCTTTTGAAAGATCAAATCAAAGTAATAATTAAAACCCTGTGGCTTTAAACAGAATAACAAGCCTTGAAAAATATGGAGCATTATCTCCTGGGCTAGCTACAAATAATTCACCCAATTTGTTCTCTATTAAGTCTAACTGACTCTATTACATAACAGCCTTAGGGAAAGCAGGATGGTGGTACAAGGGAAGCTAGAAAGTGGTTTTTGTATTTTTTTTCTTTAAATACTTTATAGTTGAAGGTAGTGTTTCAGACAGTCAAGGACTAGCCATGGAGCAGCCCTATCACTCAGAAAACTAGAAAAAAAAGTTTGAAATTATTGGAGAAATACCAAGTCAAAAAGTGAGAAATTACATTATATTTTTTTTTTTCAAAAATTAAGAATTAGGAGTTAAAAAAAAGTTTGACATGACTAGAGGAATACCAATTCAGAGAAGTGAGGAACTGAGGGATAAGCTCTCAGGTGGGACAAAAAATTTGGAGAGGGACTTCCCTGGTGGTCCAGTGGTTAGGATTCTGTGCGGTCAGTACAGGGGTTTCATGTTCAATTCCTGGTCAGGGCACTAGACTGTACATACTGTGCAGCATGACTGAAAAGATTAAAACTATAAATAAATAAATAATAAAAACATGGGGGAAATAAATAAGCTTTGAGAGCTGAAACTGGCATTTTATACTTCATGTCCACTGAGGCACTGAATGATTCCATAGGCTCTGGCCTCAGGCCAACTTCAACTTCAAACTCCAACAGCAAGCTCAGGTTATTTCCTGTGCTGCTGGCCCACCAGCTATAGGGAGAAGTTTTCAATTAGCAATAATCATGCCTTGGATAAACTTCATTGGCTATGATACTGCCACTGTGCAAAGCTAGTGAAAGTGAAAGTCACTCAGTCGTGTCCATCTCTTTGCAACCCCATTGACTATACAGTCCATGGAATTCTCCAGCCCAGCATACTGGAGTGGGCAGCTGTTCCCTTCTCCAGGGGATCTTCCCAACCCAGGGATCGAACCCAGGTCTCCTGTACTGCAGGCAGATTCTTTACCAGCTGAGCCATTAGGGAAGCCCTGGTGCAAAGCTTGGCCCACCACAAATCAAACCCACCTTCCCTGGGTTTGATAGAGCAATGCACAGAATTTAGAGGAACATTTTACTTAGTAGGTTACAATAGGCTATAACTCAGAAACAGCCAGATGAAAGAGCTGCATAGGGTAAGGTATAGGGAAAGTGCGTGTGGCTTCCATGCTTTCTCTGTTGGCCAACTCTCCCCCAAATCTCTACACGTCCATCAATCCTGAAGCTCTCAGAAAGCCATGCTTTGGGGTTTTTTTGCTTGCTTGTTTGTTTGTTTTTTTAATAGAGGCTTCATTACATAGTCATGATTGAATAAATCATCGGCCACTGGCAACTGATTCCACCTCCAGCTCCACTCCTCTCATCAGAGTTCGGGGGTAATGGTTAAGCTCAAAGTTCCAACCCTTTGGTCACATAGTTGGGTTTTCCAGACACCAGCCCCTACTCCTAAATTTACCTGGGTGCTTTCCAAAAGTCACACTATTAACATAACAATAGGCACCTTTATCACTGTCAGGGCCTAGGAAATTTCAACAGTCTCAGGAGATCTGTCCATGTCAAAAACCTGGATGAAGCCCAAAAATATATTCCTATTATAAATCACAGTATCACAAGGACCTAGGTTGCAAAAGTTCAGGTATGTGTCTGTGTATTGCTTTACATATAAGAAGGCAAACAAATATATGAGAAACCTAGAAATATTTGCAAGCAAGAATTTTTTTTACTCAAATTTGTTCAATGATATAGCCCTGTTACATTGAAAATTTGTTTATGGAAGATTAAGCATTTCAGTGTTAGTTGCTCAGTCATGTTCGACTCTTTGTGATCCCATGGACTGTAGCCTGTCAGGTTCCATGGGATTCTCCAGGCAAGAATACTGTAGCAGGTTGCCATTCCCTTCTCCAGGGGATCTTCCTGACCCAGGGATTGAATCTGGGTCTCCCATATTGCAAGCAGATTCTTTACTATTCGAGCCACCAGGGAAGCCCAATTATGTCCTCTCAAATGGCAAGAAGAAATCAATCATTTTGAATATTTTATATAAATGGGCTTGCCTAAAAATATATACTGCATGGGTGTCTGTGTATAATATGTAATTAATAAGGTTCATTCTCACAATACAAACTGAAGATTCCAATAAAACATCATGTCCTCTTACATGAGAAATATTAAAGGGTGAGTGGCATGTAGATGGCCAGAGGACAGATAGCTGGAGAGGACAGACAGAATCTGGAATAGTCATTAGAAGTGGGATAAACAGGATTTTTGTCCCCAGTACTTCACCTTTCCTGTATCTATGCTCTTGCTGTGTAATTTCACAGTCTCTCCCTCTGAAGCCAGAATGTACTTCCCTGTCTCTTTTTGAACTTGCCAATGTGATGTTACTTAGCAAATGAATTATGAGCAGACATAGAACAAAGTGGGGTTTGGAAAGTGCCTGTTCCACTGAACTTTGGGCCTCCTGATTTCTGCTATTGCTATGAAAAGAGCTTCCCTAAATGGTTCTGTCCGTTCAGTCTGGGTCACAGAGAAAGCATACAAGGACTGGAGCCAGTAACGTGAGCTCAGGAGAGATGAGCTTCTGCAGCTGCACCCAGAACCATGATAGTGTGTGATGGGTATTTTAAGTGACGGAGCTTTCAGGTGAATTTTTAAGCAGCAGTGTTGGAATACTTGTGTAATGACATAGATTGAGTTGGTATAACTTTTGTGAATTTATATAATAAGATGGTCTTATATATATATCATAAAGCTTCTAAATGGGGATCTTACTGTAAATTATTGATTTTTCTATGATACATGTGGGAAGTCAAGGCATTAATTGATTTCATAGATAAGAAACTGAGTCTCAGATATTTGGCTGAGACCACAACTATTATGTGATGGAGCCAGGATTCAAAGCCAAGCTGTCTGAGTCTCAGCTTATCAAAATTTCCCATTTCATTATGCTGCTTTTTCAGAAAGAGACAGGAAGACTAACAGAAGCAAATGTAATAATTGTATAATATATTTATTCCATAACAAATTGCTTGAATATCCCTAAATTTGGGTGGTAGTTTTAGTAACAGTGATCTAAAGACAATTTTATTTTACTTTTCCACTCCCCATGCTTCCGTTTATCATAAAAGTCAGTGAAGAACTAAGTTAGGAACTAAGGACTGGAGAGAAATGGAGAGGGGTGGGGGAAAAAGAAATACAGTAGCTAGACAATCCATAAACTAAAACAATCAACCTGTAATTGAATGCACATATGTAGACTGAAATGCTTCCCTAATAGTGAGGCTGTAGGCAATGATTAATGACTGGAAGAAATCAGTAAAGAATTCTTCCTGAGCTCTGAATTGTGCTCTGAATATAAAAATCTGCTGGAACAGGTGACATGTTGCCAAGGGTTCTGAGGAACAGACAGAAGAAATTGCAGATCTGCCAACAATTTATTTCCAAAGACAGAGAGGGATGGTGATGTAGCAGTGTCACAAAATAAGGCAGAAAGCCTTTTTAAATTTTTTCTTCTGTCTGAAGAATGGTGAGCCAGACTATAGTTTTATTATCAGAGCTCCAGAGAAAGACAAAATGCAATAATTAAGAAATCCAAAGGCTGTCATAAAAGACAATATGAAGCAGGAAGTTGAACAATTACTTAAAAGTGTTCAAAAAGCTCAGCTCACTGCTCTAAATATTTTGGAAGAAATGAAGAGTTATCTCAGGAAAAGGGAAACATTATATTTCTAGATAAATAAAATTGAATACATAAAAATGTTTACTCAGTTGTCCATCAAATATATATTGAAACCCTACAATGCCCCTAAATGTAAGCTTTCTAAGGGAATAAATAAGAGGATACTCTTTGCTGCTCCATCCCCATTAACTAGAACTGAGTCTCCTGCACAGAAGATATTTTAAAAATACCTAATTTAAAAAAATTAATCAAAGAATTAATACAGGGTTTACAAAGGAAAGCTATAAAAAGGAAATATACTTTGTATATTCCTGGATTTTTCTTGCAATTTATAGAATTACAAAGGAGAGGTACACGCACGTGGTCATAGGGTAGCATATGTGTGCTAGTCGCTCAGTTGTGTCCGACTCTTTGCAACCCCATGGACTGTAGACCGCCAGACTCCCCTAACCCATGGGGATTCTCCAGGCAAAAATACTGGAGAAGGTTGCCATGCTCTCCTCCAGGGATTTTCCTGACCCAGGGATCAAAGCAGGTTTCCTGCACCGCAGGCGGATTCTTTACATCTGAGCCACCAGGGAAGCCCTAATGTAGCATATGAAGCAATTATTCTCATACTTTGAATAATACTAATGCCTACGTCTTTACCTGAATGAATCTGATATCTGAGTTGATGCGTAGGCATTGGTATTTGAGAATTTTAACATGCAGCTAGGGTTGTGAAATATAAACACATAAAGAAGAATTAGTCTAGAAGCTCTGAGGGAAGAGGGAGGACTTAACCATGGCAAGTGTAATTTATGTGGGTTGTAGCATCCAGGCGTAGGGACAAATGTGGACAAAAATTCTGTGGCTAGAAAAACATGGTACTGTTAACATGCCTGACAGACGGCCTGGCTTATACACATAGGAAAGAGGTATGCGATGATGTTGCTAAGGTAACCAGGGACCAGAACACACACGTGTTTAACTCTATGTCTTAAAAAACTTTTGTGGATTCTTATCAATCTTAGGATAATGAAGGTGGAAAGGTTATGAGAGGAATTTTGCCTTTTAAATCACTACTTTGCCATCAGGATTAAAAATATTAATAAATAGGGGACTTCCCTGGTGGTCCAGCAGTTAAGACTCTATGCAGGGGGCATAGGTTCAATCCCTGGTCAGGGAACTAAGATCCCACATGCCACATGGCCAATAAATAAATAAATATTAAAAAAAATAAATGTAAGGGGAAAATATTTGTACAGAGGACCACGAGCAAACTGCTGCAATCTTCTCAACTGAAGTTAATAGTAGTGTGGACTCGACAGAAGATGGAAGTGAGCAGTTCTGCCTGCTATTAATCCCAGGAATCTGAATTCCATGGACAGAAGAGTGTGCATTCCAGGGTTTAGAGGGTCCTACTCTGGGCCCCCTCCAACAATACAGTTTCTCACAAGGCCTTCAATTTTCCTCTAGGGCCTGTGCAGACCTCCTTTCCTCTATGCTCTCCCAAGGGAGGCCCACACCATTGGTTCAGTTCAGTTCAGTCACTCAGTCGTGTCTGACTCTTTGCAATCCCATGATTCACAGCACGCCAGGTCTCCCTGTCTATCACCAACTCCCGGAGTTCACTCAAACTCATGTCCATTGAGTCGGTGATGCCATCCAGCCATCTCATCCTCTGTTATCCCCTTCTCCTCCTGCCCCCAATCCCTCCCAGCGTCAGGGTCTTTTCCAATGAGTCAACTCTTTTGCATGAGTCAACTCTTTGCAAAGTACTGGAGTTTCAGCTTTAGCATCAGTCCTTCCAACGAACACCCAGGACTGATCTCCTTTAGGATGGACTGGTTGGATCTCCTTGCAGTCCAAGGGACTCTCACAAGTCTTCTCCAACACCACAGTTCAAAAGCATCAATTCTTTGGTGCTCAGCTTTCTTCACAGTCTAACTCTCACATCCATACATGACCACTGGAAAAATCATACCCTTGACTAGACAGACCTTTGTTGGCAAAGTAATATCTCTGCTTTTTAATATGCTAAGTTAGTCATAACTTTCCTTCCAAGGAGCAAGTGCCTTTTAATTTCATGGCTGCAATCACCATCTGCAGTGATTTTGGAGCCCCCCAAAATAAAGTCTGACACTGTTTCCACTGTTTCCCATCTATTTCCCATGAAGTGATGGGACCAGATGCCATGATCTTAGTTTTCTGAATGCTGAGCTTTAGGCCAACTTTTTCACTCCCCTCTTTCACTTTCATCAAGAGGCTCTTTAGTTCCTCTTCATTTTCTGCTATAAGGGTGGTATCATCTGCATATCTGAGGTTATTGATATTTCTCCCAGCAATCTTGATTCCAGCTTGTGCTTCTTCCAGCCCAGCGTTTCTCATGATGTACTCTGCATAGAAGTTAAATAAGCAGGGTGACAAGATACAGCCTTGACATACTCCTTTTCCTATTTGGAACCAGACTGTTTTTCCATGTCTAGTTCTAACTGTTGCTTCCTGACCTGCATATAGGTTTCTCAAGAGGCAGGTCAGGTGGTCTGGTATTCCCATCTCTTTTAGAATTTTCCACAGTTTATTGTGATCCACACAGTCAAAGGCTTTGGCATAGTCAGAAAGATTACATTTCTATTTTGTTTAACATCAACCTTTATACCAGCTTAGGATAGCTTTGCTGTGGTTGTATTTGTTGTGGCTACCTTTGTGTTTGTGTATGTGTTTCTGTATGCTCTGATTGAGTGAGATATTAAGACACTTTGCCACTTTCTTGAAGCTGTAGACCACTTAATCCAAACTTATCATAATCACAATCTGGAAAATATAATCAGGAGGGTAGAAATAACTCCAAGTTAGCTCCAGTGTTCTATTTCAATTCTTGAGCATGATGTTGGGGGTCTTTTTAAAAATCACCATTCTCCTCATCAATTTCCTCCAACCCACAGCAGTTCTTGTGCTCACATCTCTTCTCGAACCATCACATTTCTTCTTACTACCTCCTCTCCATCTCCAGATTCTGCTCAGAGTACCAAGAAGAAACATCCAGCAAGATACTCTGCAGAGTGTAGGGATGAAAATAAACAGAGTAGGGAAATAAAGCCAGAATCTTCTTCAAAGAAGAGAGAGATAAAGGCCAGGATGACTCAGACCCAAATAATGTTTGTCCAGACACATTCGAAAAATTACCCTTTTACTAAGAATGCATCAACATTCATAGCTGTTTTTAGCAAATGGACCAAAGCCTCTTTTTGGAGACACAGTGTCTGCTGGCTGACATGTAATATTTGATAATAAAACCTGAGCATGTCAGACAACTGATAGCTATCCTTGACTCTTGTTAGAGTTGGAAACCAATTCAGAAGGTGTAATTTATTTAGAGTTTAGTAAACCATTCAAGAAAAGTTCTGCTGGGAAATCTAAGAGAGAAATTAGAAGCATTCCATCTGATTGAAACTACCGGTGTCCATCTACATAAAACTGACTGACAGATAAGAAAATAGGTAATTACCATCAGTACAACATCTAATGGGGGATGAGATTAAAAGACAAATTAGAATAGCCACCTCTGAAGGCAGAATTTGGAATTTAAAATACATTTGTAAACTAGACAAGAAACCGTTTAAGAAGCACTCTTATGTACTTCAACTGTATTAGGGGGTAAAATACAATGAAATATAAAGAAAATGTCTTCAGGGACTTTCCTGGTGGTCCAGTGGTTAAGACTCTGTGCTCCCAACGCAGGAGGCATGGGGTTGATCCCTGGTCAGGGAACTAAGATCCTGCATGCCACATGGCATGGCCAAAAATAAATAAACCAACGAATAAACATGATTTTTAAAAATCAAGAGCTTAGTGTAGTATTTGGCCCATATAAACTGCATCTAAGTGGTTATTAAAAAAAAAAAAGAAAATTTCTTTAAATTGAAACTTTAGAATTGAAAGTGAAAAAGTAGTAAAACCTTGTCCACCTAAAAGTCTCTACACAAATACTTGTAGCAACTTTATTAATGATCATCAAAAAAAAAATGGACACACCAGAGATGTCTTTTACAAGTAGATGGATAGAATAAACTGCAGCACATTCATATAAGAGAATACTATTCAATGACAGAAAGGAATGTGCTATCATGCCATTCAAGGAGATGGATGAATCTTAAATGCATAATACCAAGTGAAAGAAGCCAGTCTGAGAAGGCTACATCCTATAGAATTCCATTTATACGGCAACACTGTAGAGAATATAAACTGATCAATGACTACCAGGAATCAGGAAGAAGAGGAAGGTAAACAGATGAAGCATAAGGTTTTTTAAAAAATCTACTTTATTACAATACTGTATTGGTGATACATGACATTATATATGTAAGATCCATAGAAAGAATAAGAAATTAGTTACTCAGTCGTGTCCAAGTCTTTGTGATTCCAGGGACTATAGCCCACCAGGCTCCCCTGTCCATGGACTTCTCTAGACAAGAATACTGGAATGTTAGCCATTCCCTTCTCCAGAAGATCTTCCTGAACCAGGATCAAACTATGTTCTCTTGCATGAATGTGATGAAGTTTATTCTATTCATTAACTTGTAAAAGACATCTCTGGTGAGTCCATTTTCTTGATGATTATTAATAAAGTTAATTAATTGCCTGCATTGGCAGGCAATTTTTTACCATTGAGTCATCAGGAAAATGTATGCAAATTAAAATAAAACATTATATAGGAGACTGGGAGATCCTTGAATGGCATGTAAAATGTGACCAAGGAAGCAAACTAGAGTAGAAATGTAAAAAAAAAAAAAAAAAAAGCCCATTGTAGAAGTGGGGAAAAGGGTGCTGACTTTGGAAGTAAGTGTGGAGTCTGTAAGATTAAAGGTAAGTAGAACTATATAGAAGCACTGTACTCTAACTGATAAAGTACCCTCCCCTACAGTGGTGCTAGTTAATATTTCTAAAATCCCTGTATATGTATACTGTAATGGAACAATTACAAAGAGGGATGTTGGAATTCAGGTTCCAACTATTGGAGTGAGAGGTTACAAATAGGCAAATGGAACAAGCTACAACGATCCATGTAAAATGGTTTATAGTTGCAGACATCAACCTAAACTAATGTTTACTTTTATATAGATACAGACATACTTACTGACATATGGATATACATGAGTTAGTATACACACACATGCTCCTTTGCTCTATCAGCTGAGACAGCCAAGAAGCAACATCACAGTAACAATGAGCACAGCTAGTGTATAGAACTTTGTTTCTAATACCATTTGCCAAAAGAGGACTCAGGTCCTCTTGGAGAAATGGCAAATTCTAAGACCCAGAGTGGCATCTTATAGTTTCAGAAAGGAAATACTCAAAACATACACACACAAGGATGGAAGTTTGTCAAAGGAATACAGGAGCCAACTAGAATGGCTCCCAGTGGTAAGGCTATTACAATGTGAAGAAAAAAAAAATAAAAGTAGCATTGGAATACAGCCCAAAGTATAAAATAAATATCCAAAAGTATGCTCTAAATAAACAAAAGATTAAAAGAAATAAGTGGAAGAGAAAAGTCTCCTGTGTATTTTAAATAACGCATGGTGATATAACACCCTCAAGGAAATAGAACATAACTCCCACTATG
This sequence comes from Bos javanicus, assembly GCF_032452875.1. Lineage (NCBI taxonomy): Eukaryota > Metazoa > Chordata > Mammalia > Artiodactyla > Bovidae > Bos > Bos javanicus. The sequence continues at coordinate 29,417,132 of NC_083885.1, read as the reverse complement.
TGTATTGCCTTCTTCCCAAAAGTACAGTAAGAAAATGAAAGCAACTCTACATTGGAAAAACATGACAAGCACTACACCAGCTGGTTTGAGCAGTGCTAATACCAACAGTGATAAATCATGTTAATAGTATGTGTAATTGATACTCTATGACACTCCACCAACATGAACTTCCTGCCCCGAGTCCAAACTCCAGATCAATAATGAGAAATAACTGGGAAATCCAAGATGAAGCTCATTCTGTAAAATATCGGATCCAGTTCTCTTGCATATTGTCAAGGTAATTAAAAAAAAAAAAAAAAAAGTAAAGTCTCAGAAACTGTTGCAGCCAAGAGGAGACTAAAGAGATCTAATAATATCTAATGTAATATCTTGGATAGGATTCTTGGGTGGAAAAATAACATTAGGTGAAAGCTATTGAATCTAAAGAAATTATGGTCTTTGATTGATAATAATTTATTAATATTGATTAGTGAATTTAGGCAAATATTTCAGAGTAACATAAAATGTTAATTAAAAATACTGGAAAGGGTAGAAGGTATTTAAATCTCTCTACTATGATCACAAATTTTCTGTGAATCTAAACTGGTATAAAACAAAAATTTCACTAAAGAGCTGTTGTAGACATCAGCTTAGGAATATTTTTATTTAATAAGCATAACCAATGCCAGGTACTAACAGTAATGTAATAACTAGTGTACAGACTCTGTCTAAAGTATTGGACAATTTGATTTCATAATCTCTCATATCCTCTCATTTTAGATGTAAATTTTGTGACAGTGTAATTTATCCTTATATTTACATCTTAGATGTAAATTTTGTGACAGTATCTTATTTATCCTTATATTCTCATATTGTCTAGCACCATCAGTTTGTAAATAGATGTGCTGGAAAGTTTTAGTAGAATTGAAGTAGCATACATAAATGGTTCCACACAACCTGGTAGTTGCAATATGAGCGTTCATAACCACTGCAAAAGTTCAAATGTATCATTCATTGTAGAAGGATTCTGACCACACAACATGGATTTCTTGGTCAGTAGATAAAATTAATATTCACTGCAGACTAAAGAGAGATTAAATTTCAATTGGTACCTGAAATCCTGAGTCACAGCATGAGCAATGTTTGAATAGATTGTCAAGAAGAACCTTGCACCTGAATTCAACACTGATAAACTTTTGATTTTATAAATGAGTGTGGGCTTCCCTGGTGGCTCAGTGGTAAAGAATCTGCTTGCCAATGCAGTAGACACAGGGTCTGATCTCTGGTCTGGGGCGATCCCACATGCCTCAGAGCAAATAAGCCTGTGTGCCACAACTACTGATTTCTCTCCCTCTGGAGTCTGAGCTCCGCAGCATGAGAAGCCACCACGACTAGAAGCCCTCGCAGCTCAACTAGAGAGTAGCCCTTGCTCACAGCAGCTAGAGAAAAACCCACACTGCAATAAACATCTAGGATGGCCAATAATAAATAAATAAATTAAATTATTTTTTACATTATTAAAAAATTCCTATTAAAAAAAAGGAGTATGTAGTGTACCTATCTTGAGTGCCTCAATAAGTGTTTACTTAAATTAAAACATGCTGTGCTGTTTGAGGTCACTCAGTCGTGTCTGACTCTTTGCTACCCCATGGACTGCAGCCCACCAGGCTCCTCTGTCTGTGGGACTCTCCAGGCAAGAGCACTACAGTGGATTGCTGTATCCTCCTCCAGGAGATCTTCCCAACCCAGGGATCGAACTCACGTCTCCTGCATTGGCAGGTGGATTCTTTACCGCTGTGTCACCTGGGAAGCCCAGGAGTAACTTGAAAGGTATATAATACGATGTCACTTTGAGTCAAATTCATGCCTCTGTGCAGTTTCAAATTGCTATGTGACTGCATGACTGCTGAACAGAATTCACTGTTAATCACAACAGCTTAGCTAACAGTACCCAACATCTTCATATCAAACTCTGCATTTAATAGTCACAGTGAATAATACGCCTTTTACTTATAAATTGTTTCTAGTTTATTTCAGTGGATTTTAAGAAGTTTTTAAAATACTGAAAATAAAATGTGCACAAAATAAACATTAAAAGGAGTTCAAAAGTATATTCAATGAAGAGTCTTTCCCAAAATAGAACACCAATATTTCTTTCTAGATGTAACCATTATGCTTTATATGTCTTTTCTATGCATAGAAAACTTGATTTTTGTCCTTTTTACACAGAATATTTTTTTTAATAAATGGAATGTATTCTAATGTAACCATGCCCCTAGTGATGGATATTTAGCTTATTTTCAGCCTTAAGCTCTTATCAACAATGTGATGAAAATCTTCTTTTACTTACAAGTATGTGTAAATGTACATCGCCCGTGTATATACATCTTCAGACTTCATTCAACATTGTTTTTGCATTATATGTGCATTTTTATTTTGGATACTGCCAACCTGACCTCATAAGAGATTGCACAAATTCACTGTTTTCCTACATCTTTACCAAGTCATATTTTGTCAGCTCTGACCAAGGTTTAAAACTAAGATGCACAGACAAGCACAAGAAACAAGTAATACTTGAAATCACGTGATAAATATGTGTATTGGCCATCATCCTGGAAAAAAGCAGATGCTTTGTTAAATCGTTTTCAATCTTTTTTAAGGCACCAGGTTTCTGTAAGGTACAGATTAATTTATATATTTACCTATAGTTTTAAATAAGATTTGTTTCATGTATATATTCACAATATCCTATATTTTAAGCTTGGTGAGAGAGCTGTAAGTCAGGAGTTGTGGCTTTGGGTAGAGAAAGGTATTATCAAAGTGCAGCTCAACAGGAAAGGAGTCTACGTTCCTCCTTTTTTCATCGTCCAATTTCCATAGGCCAAATACAACTAAAATTCAAGAGCAAGGGAGCCCAAATGATATTCTAAACAGGCTAGTTTTCAGAGTCACAGAGCAAGGTCAGAAAAGGCTAGATATTACCATACTGAGTGAAGTAAGACAGACAGAGAAAGACAAATATATGATACCGCTGCTGCAGTTTAGTCACTGAGTTGTGTCCGACTCTTTGCTACCGCATGGACTGTAGCCCACCAGGCTCCTCTGTCCATGGGATTCTCCAGGCAAGAATACTGGAGTGGGTTGCCATTTCCTTCTCCAGGGGATCTTCCTGACCCAGGGATCAACCCCATGTCTCCTGCATTGACAGGGGATTCTTTACCTCTGAGCCACCAGGGAAGACTTGAGAAGAATATGTAGACCCAAAGAGAAGAAGTTTCATGTTAGAATACAGTGGAAGGCAATATTGTTAAACAAAGAATCACGGATTTCTTTGAACTTGAAATTCCACCAGAGCTAATCTTTCTAATCACTTTGTTTTTTAAAATGGAAAAATGCAGATCTAGAAAAGTTACTTGTAAAAATGTGGGTCTAGTAAGGGAAAGTGCTTGATTCTAAACACAGGATGTTCATCTCCCCCAGGGCTCTGAGCTATCTCTTCACCTATTCATGATGTGTCTCATATAACTGACAGAGATATTTACAGAGACCTATTCATTCTGTGGGGACTTCCCTGTAGCTCAGATGGTAAAGAATCTGTCTGCAATGCAGGAGACCAGGTTTGATCCCTGAGTTGTGAACATCCTTTGCAGAAGGGAATGGCAACCCACTCCAGTATTCTTGCCTGGAAAATCCCATGGACAGAGGAGCCTGGTGGGCTACAGTCTGTGAGGTCTCAAAGAGTCGGACACGACTGAGCGACTAAGAAGACAATACTATTCTTTCTGTGATTAGTCCTTCAGTATACCTCTTTTCTAGATAATCTGTAGCTATTTTGAATCAACACAATGGTGATATATAAAGGAATGGATGAAATTGTTTTAGGTAACTCTCTCAGGCTACTTTCCTTCCAATATTTCATTTCCCATAAGGAATGTTGGGTTTCCACTAAAAAGCTCAAAAAAAATATTTTAATTTAAAAATAAATACATGCATATGCACATGGGCATATATATACACACACACACACACATACACACATATACATGTATATGTGTATGTACATTTTACTATGTTATAACAATAAGAAAGGGGGCTTTCCTGGTAGCTCACCTGGTAAAGAATTTGCCTGCAATGCAGGAGACCCCAGTTTGATTCCTGGGTCAGGAAGATCCCTTGGAGAAGGAAATGGCAAACCTGGAAAAGGAAATAGCAACCCACTCCAGTATTCTCGCCTGGAAAATCCCATGGACAGAGAAGCCTGGTGGGCTACAGTCTATGGGGTCTCAAAGAGTTGGACACGACTGAGCAAAGAATAAAAATAAACAGATCATATCATAATGCAGAAAAAAACTCTATAAACTGTCTTTAAAACTAGAAATAAGCAACTACATTTGACATAGATTTATTTCAAATATTGTTATTTGGGATATTAAAAACAAAGAATTCTTGGAGCTGAAAGATCACTTCCAAATGCCCACTACCTCCCATCATTTTCATATGTGAAAATTCAGGAGGTAAAGAAAATCTCATTCTTGGTTTTAAGAATTAAAACTGAACTTTACACAAAATTTCCCAGGATCAGAATCTGAAGAGAAAAAAAAAACTGTTGAAATAATCTAAAGCTTGTCTGCTTCATGGGTTTATGTGGTGAAGCATGTGAGCTTAGAGAAGCCAGCTCATCAGTGAATAAGGAGTGTTCTGCAATAGTGCAGAGTCATGTATGAGAAAAACGAGTCCTTAGAAGAGGAAGAGGAAGAGGAATAGAGAGGCTGAGGTTCTGGTTTCTGTAAAGTCAGACTGTACCTCTGTTCCTAAAGCTATAAAACAACACTGAAACCACTATATATGTGAGAACTCACATATATAATCGAGCAAGCTTCAGCAAGTTTTTGTAGTTTTGATATAAAACTAGATTTGACTAATATAGAAGTTCTCTGTATCTTTAACCAAGCCTGGTTAAAAAATATCATCTGATATTTTTTCTTGCATTTCAAATTTTGGTTGCATGAAATTTAATATGCTATCTATAAAGATATCTAGGGTTTTAGAGAGCTCTACTACATGCTGATAGAAACCCCCAAAAGATCCCTGGACTGTAGACACTTTCACACAAAGTAGAAGTGACATCTCTTAGTGAAATATTGGGTCCAATATTCCTTTCTATGAATTTTGGTCCATTCACTGAATGTATTTTCTAAAACCCAGAGCACTCATGTGCTTATTTATTTTATTTATTGTTTTATTATTTTCCCCACCATTGGATTATCAGGTCCTAACAAAAATTCCTGAGGATGGGCCCTTTTTAGGAGTATAATTAATAGATCCAAGAAGCCTTCATGTCCTCTAACATCTATGATCATCATAAATGTTCAAAGGCTTTGATGAATACTCAAAAGCAAGATTAGAGGAGCAAGTTGCCAGGAGCTCTAAAATCATTTAAGCATAATCTCTTTGTGAATTCAGCCACTATTCAACATAGCCAGGATCTAAGAAATATTAAAGATTTGGAAAATCCAAACTCTCCATTTGCTGAAAAGAAAAGGCTACAAATGTAGGCCTTTTTACTCTTCTCCTGGGTCTATACTCACAGATAATATGGTGTTTTAAAGAAGTCGTAAACACTTACAATCTCATCTAAAATAAAAATAGAAGAATGGAGAAACTGAAACAAATGAAGAGAAAGGAGGGGAAGTATTAGACTGGAAAAGCCTCAAGGATTTTATGATATTTTCAAACATCTTCTCCTCCTCCCAAAACTTCACTAATGATCAAAGGCTGACAGAGTGAAAGGCATTTTCCCCAGGGTCCTACAACTAATTCTGATGACTGACTAAATCTCAAGTCCCTCGTATCTGGTTCTATGGTGTGAATAAGAAGCAGACACACTCAGACTTTACCCAAGCCTGGATGTCTGACACAGGTGCCATTTGGCTCAAATGTCCTTTCAACTAATCAGCAGCTCCATGCCTAGAGGAAAAGCTGCTCATTTAGAAAAGTCTGTGGGGAGTTCCTCAGTGATTCAATTAAGAATCCGCCTGCCATATAATGCAGAGGACATTAATGGGACACCTGGAAGATTCTAATGCCATCAGGCAGCTAAGCCTGTGTGCCACCACTACTGAGCCCATGCTCCATAACAAGAGAAGCCACTGCAATGAGAAGCCTGCACATGGCCACGAAGAGTAGCCCTGGCTCACTGCAATCAGAGAAAGCCTGTGTGCAGCAACCAAGACCCAGCAAAAAAATAAAAAAATAATAAAATTAAAAAAAAAAAAATCTGTGGCCCAGATTTATCACACTCTATGTTTTTGTTTTGGTTTCTGCTTTTGTTTTTGTGCTTTGGCCCCATCCCATCTTTAAACAAATTTATTTGGTCCCAATACTGAAAATTAAAGGGATTGCCCATGATGTTCTGGATTTCTGGTGTTTCACTAAGATGAATGAGTACTGTCAACAGTTGGTCAGCATCACTGACTTTCAGGTGTAACTAGTCTCCTCAGACAGGAAATGCATGATTTAATTCCCCTCTGCTTCCAGCCTGCTTCATTTATTTCTATTTCTTGCCAAGCACTGATATTTGATATTCCCTTAGGTTTCCTAATAACAACTCCATGTCCTACTGGTGTTTCTTTAAAAAGTCCACTTTCTCTTGCATAGAGAATGCTTCCATCTACAATGTGTGTTAGTCGCTCAGTCATGTCCGACTCTTTGCAACCCCATGGACCCCATGGAGACCACTAGCCTCCTCTGTCCGTGAAATTCTCCAGGCAAGAATACTGGAGTAGGTTGCCATTTCCACCGCCAGGGGAACTTCCCATCTCAGGGATCCAACCTGGGTCTCCCGCATGGCAGGTGAATTCTTTACCATTAGCCAATGGAAGCGAATATGAAGATGGGGGAAGCCCAAATATGAAGATGGGAGTACTGGGATTGAACCCAGGGTCTCATACATGCTAAGCATGCACTCTACCACTGAGCCACACCCCCAGGCTCCATCTACAATACAAACTGTATAGTTTAGTGGCTAAGAATATGGGCTTTGGAGTCAGACTACCTTAATTTAAATTCTGCTTTCGCAACTTCCTAGTTGTATGAGATTTGGCAAACAATTTAACAACTCTTGCCTCAGTTTTGTCACCTACAAAATGGGGTTGGAACTATTACTAAGCTCACATTATTGTGTTAGCTATTGTGAGCATTCATTGGATAAATAAAGAATACATTTGCCAGAGAGTATTTCCTATTCTTTTACATGTAAGTGCTAGCTATTATCATATTATCTTCTTAGGTAAGTCTTCTTGTCCCATAAAATGCAAATGTGATTCATGTAGCCAAGTCAACATGGTAAATCCCTGGATTCACACATGTAGACTTTGCTTCACTCAAAGAGCGTGCATTGTCTTCTCTGCTCTAATTATCAACCTTATTGTGTCCAAGTGAGGATATTAAAATTTTTAATATCTCTGTTCCTGTATTCCATTAAAATATAACAAAAACATTACAAGAAAAAGAAAAGATCTGTTGGCAACAATCTTTAGAATATTCCACAAAATGAGTCAAATACAGTAGTGAACCTCTCTCTCTTTTTTTTCCCCTATATGAGAATGGAAAATATCTGACATCCATGTGTATGTCTTTGTCAGACAAAACTAATCCACCATGGGGCTCTTTCCCAAAGACTTCAGATTTGAACATACACTCCTCATCAGAGTGGTTCAGAAACATACTACCTTATTACTGGAGTTGATCCATATATTGAAAACTATTATTTAGCTATTTTCTTATCTGTTAACTGTACTATCGCTCTATCATCCATGTTCAAAAATCTAAGAGCCATCTTCAATTTCTTTCTCTCCCAGGATAGAGCATTGGTTTCAATATCCAGCCAATTATACTCCTACAATGTCTTTTGAAATGGCCTCTTTCTCTCAGTTTTCATTGTTTTGCCTTGGTTTGGGCTTTCATTGCCTGGAACTTAGGCAGGGGCACTGACTTCTAACAGCTTCTCTGCCTCAAGTCCCCTTCAGGTAATTCTTCCCAAATTGATTTTCTAAGAGTACAGGTTAAATCATGTCATTCCTTCCTTTGTGACTCCTCAGTGTCTATTCTATTTCCAGCACAATTATGGCCCAATCTACCCGGTATTCAAAACCTCCGAAGATCTGCCTTCAACTTCCATCTACAACCTTATCTCTAAAAATGGTCCTTGAATCTAGCCACAGTTTCTGCACTCCATTTCTTCAACATGGCTTTTAATTATTCAGTCCTTGTTTGTTCATGACTTGTCTCTGTCTCTACATTTAAAATATATGCTCATCTGTCTAATATCTCTCTCTATATAAAGTACCTCAAAATGTTTTTATTTCATAAGAATATATTCCATGGATTTTTAAAGTGTACTGTATATATTACCTCATATATATTTATATATCACATTGTATTATAACTAGTTATGCATAACTCAAACTCTAAAGGGAAAGAAATCATGGGCTAGCAAATATTTCTGAATGTCAACTTTGTTTATATCTGCATTTTCAAGTGCATAATCCATGTACTGCCTACAAATAGAGATGGGAGAACAAGTAGAAAAAGGTGAAACAAACTAGTTTTGCTTTTGTTTTTGGTTTTTTTGCAATATTGTGGTGAAAGGGAAAGCGTTAAGTCACTCAGTCATGTCCAACTCTTTGCAACCCTATGGACTGTTGCCTGCCCGGCCTCTCTGTCCATGGAATTTTCCAGGCAAGAATACTGGAGTGGGTGGTTAGTCCCTTTGCCAGAGAATCTTTCCAACCCAGGAATCAAAGTCAGGTCTCCTGCATTGCAGGCAGATTCTTTACCTCCTGAGCCACCAGGGAAGCCCCAAACTTGTGATGATTCTGATCAATTATTAGGTGGAAGAGAATAGGAAGATGTCTTCCTATTTAATGTAAAGAAAGAATTTTATGTAATTTTTAAATTTTTTAATTAACTTATTTATCTGGGTCATGCTACAAAGCTTGTGGGATTTCAGTTTCCTGACCAGGAACTGAACTTGGGTTATGGCAGCAAAAGCCTGCAAGTCTAACCACTAGACCACCAGGGAACTCCTTTTTTTGTTTTGTTTTAGCAATTTTTAATTATTCAGGTTCTGACCCTTTCAGTACAAATATGGAATTGTTTGATCTAATAATAAAGTTATTTCAGTCTCACTATGCATATTCTCTTTAGTAACTAAATTTTATCTTTAATTTTTAAAAATAATAGTTTATTTCAATATGGTCCCAATAAGAGCACCAACTGGAAAGCATCACTGAACTAGCATTTCTACAACTGGTTCAGGATAGTAAGTGGCCACTAGTCTTCATTTCACATTTGTGAGGGCAAATGCTTATCACTTTCAATCACTCATTTTTCTGCCAGTCCTCCAGTTTAATTTAAAGCTGCTGCTGCTGCTAAGTCACTTCAGTCGTGTCCAACTCTGTGCGACCCCATAGACGGCAGCCCACCAGGCTCCCCTGTCCCTGGGATTCTCCAGGCAAGAACACTGGAGTGGGTTGCCATTTCCTTCTCCAATGCATGAAAGTGAAAAATGAAAGTGAAGTTGCTCAGTCATATCCGATTCTTTGCGACCCCATGAACCACAGCACGCCAGGCCTCCCTGTCCATCACCAACTCTCAGATTTTACCCAAACTCATGTCCATTGAGTCAGTGATGCCATCCAATCATTTCATCTTCTGTCGTCCCCTTCTCCTCCTGCATTCAATCTTTCCCAGCATGAGGGTCTTTTCAAATGAGTCAGCTCTTTGCATCAGGTGGCCAAAGTATTGTCATTTCAGCTTCAACATCAGTCCTTCCAATGAACACTCAAGACTGATCTTTAGGATGGACTGGTTGGATCTCCTTGCAGTCCAAGGGACTCAAACAGTTTTATGCACATGTAAATAATATTGATGTACTTAAAAGCACTCTTAAATATTTGTAAATAGGTAATAAAATTATGCTTCTCTAAATCTGAAAGTGGTGATGATAATATAAAAAGTTAGCTAGATCTGGAACTAGAAGACTATTCTCCACCTTAAGTAGCTGTGGGATGCTATGAAAGACTGGAGTTTCTCATAGATTAAAGCAGAGACCTTGTTACTGAAACCAGCATAAACAGAGAAGGGAAGGAACCCATTTATTCAATTTTCCTACAAGACTGGACATGAGGGAGGACTTAAGCTGGAGGCACATGAAGGAGATGGGTCAGGAAGCTTCAAATGCCACTTCCCATGTTGCCAATACACACACATATACATCCATAGCTGCAGTGATTTCCGTAATTCATGCAACAGGTTTCACATAGTCAAACGTTCTCTTCTTAAAATTTCAGAGCAGCAGCCATCACAGTATTTTCCCATGCTTTTTTTTTTTTTTTTTTGCCTTTATTGGGGAATCATTTTATTTCCAGGAAGGAAAATACGATAAGGTAAGGTATAGATTTCAAATTCTTAGTTCAGTGGATAGATCAGAAAATGTATAATGAATTAGAGTTTTAAAAAAATGGGCATAGTGATCATATAAAAGTACACAAGAAAAATATTTTGGTTTGTTTTTCATAATTTGAAAGTTGCAGAGACTGTGTATATATAACCTAAAATTAATTGAATCTTCTCTAAAGTTTCATACATTCTTATAAGATTCTTATACATTCTTATAAGTCACTTTGGATTCTCAGCTATTAAGCTTAACAGACAGTTCATGAAACAAGATATTAATTGGACAGTTAACTCAATATAATACCATCAAACAGAGTTGAGCACTCAAATCCCTACAAAGTCAAGACTAGTCTAGCAATTCTTGGCTAGATATGAAGTTCACCACTCTAGTGGATGTGGCTACACTCTAGTGAACTCAGAAAGGCAAGCATTACATGATGCTTTCTGGGAGTTACAACCAATACAATATGCAAGACTTGGAAGAACAACATCAGTGGTGTCCTCAAGCTGACAAAATTTTTCTTAGCTTGCCAAATTTTGTCAGTCTGTTTCCTTCTTATGCCTTATCATTTTGCAATTCATCCTAAGTATAGAATATCCATTAAGTAGTCTTGCTACAAATCAGACACTACAGATGATATTTGAACATTTCCACTACCTAGCGCTTAAAATGTTAATACATTCTTGCCCAGAAGCAAATGGAACATCTGGAGCTACTTCCAAGTGAAGTCACGAGTGCAGTTTGCCTTCTGAATAGGAATGTGATGGGTGGGCTAGAGGGCAAACCAGTGGCATGCGTGACAGAAAGCAGGCACAGTGGAAAAAAGCAGCAGGCGTTTTAGTAACATGCTTCCTGTAAAAAATGGCTGTAACAGTCACTAGATTATTTCATTTGCAAATGACTCTCTTCCACTTTAAAGAAAATTTTGAAACGTTGATCTGTGACTATTGAATAAATCAAATTATTCTTCTGTGGTGATGAGGAATCTATTAAAGCTATCATGAGGTAACAATTTACATCTTTCTCACACCATATGGCTTGTCACCACACCCAAAGTTGGGCACTTGAGTTCAAACCCCTTGGAAAAACTGTAGGCATTAATGATTAGAACTCTGGGCTGCTTATATTCATAAAGAGAAGAAAATAAAAGGAGACATTAATCTGAAAGGTATGAGACATGGTGGATAGTATTAAAAATGAGGGTAATTTGCTTACAATTTACAAATCCACACTTAATACTCAATAAGAGACATTATTGTTCATGCAACACATATCATAAATCTTGGGACCTAGGTTTTGGAATTTCTATAAACTTATTTTCAAATAATTCTAAGGTTCAGAGGTAGAAGACAGTCTTTCTGAAACAAGAAAGGGGCTCCTTTAGAGCTCCACTGCCGGCCCTTTCAGAGTTGATGTCACAGAGTTATACTTTTATAGATTGTGTGTGCAACAACATAAACTGATAATCTTTTAAATGCATTAGTCTTATACTATGCAGAAAATAAGATTTGGAATTACAAAGCAAAGTTACAATAATATTAGCTTTTACACTAACAATCTTCTTTCTTTCTTTTTTCTTTAAAGGCATTAGTCTCTGAAATCAGGTAGGAAACAAAAAGTGAAGTTACAAAGCAGTGTTATAATAATATTTCCTTCTCTAATTGCCCATGTACTCATCTTTACTGAAATCTTTACTTTCCCATACAGCTTCAATTTACTACCTAATGTACTTTCACCTTTCCTTGCAGGACTCCTTGAGGGTTTCTCTCAAGGCAGGTAGAATGGTCATAAACTCCCTCAGCTTTTGTTTATCTGCAAATGTCTTAATATCTCCCTTACTTTTGAAAGACAGTTTTACCGGATATGGAATTTTTGGCTGAATTCTCCCTGCCCCCTTTTAGGATTTTGAATACATTGACTGATTGTCTTCTGCCTTTCAAAGTTTCTGATGAAAAATCTGCTGATATTCTTATTGAGGATCCTTTTTTGTGTGTGACAATTTGCTTCTTTCTTGCTGCTTTCATGTTGCTACTCCTGATGATGTCCCTTAGGTCTCTTAGGCTCTGTTTGTTTTTCCTCAGTACTTTTTCTTTATGCTCCTCAAACAATAATTCTAATTATTCTATCTTCAAGTTCACTGATTCTTCTTCTGTTTGACCTCTGAATTTCCCTATAAGATTTTTATTTCACTTGTTATACTGACAGCTCCAGATTTTCTTTTTTGTTTCTTTTAAATTTTCTATCTCTTTACTGACATTTCCATTTTATTTATACATTGTTGTATTGACCCTCTCCACATCTTCATTTAGTTCTCCAAGTAGCTTTAAGACAACTGTTTTAAAATCTTTGTCTAGTATATCTGCCATTAGTTCTTTTTTCACAGTTTCTGTTTATTTATTTGAATGGACCGTGCTTCCCTGTTTCCTTATATGCCCTGTGCTTTTGTTTGTTTGTTTGCTTGTTTAACATTTAAATCTAATAATCTGTATGTGTGCTCAGTCACTCAGTCATATCCAATTCTTTGTGACCCCATACATAGACTGTTTAGTTCAGTTTAGTCACTCAGTCGTGTCCAACTGTTTGTGACCACATGAACCGCAGCACACCAGGTCTCCCTGTCCATCATCAACTCCCGGAGTCCACCCAAACCCATGTCCATTGAGTCGGGGTTGCCATCCAACCATCTCATCCTCTGTCATCCCCTTCTCCTCCTGCCCTCAGTCTTTCCCTGCATCAGGGTCTTTTCCAATGAGTCAGTTCCTCGCATCAGGTGGCCAAAATATTGGAGTTTCAGCTTCACCATCAGTCCTTCCAATGAACATAGATTGCAACTCTACTCTATCCATGGAATTTTCCAAGCAAGAATACTGGAGCGGGTTGCCATTTCCTACTCCAGGGAAAATCTAATAATATAGTACTATGACTCTGGAAATCAGATTCTACCTCTTCCATGGGTTTTCTGATTTTGTTATTTCTTTGGTTTATTTGATTTTTATAGGCTGTCTCTTATGCCAAGGATCAGCCTGAGGTGTGAAGTTTTTCAGTTCTTCTCTGATCCTTTCTCTGGACATGTATGGTCACTCTCTGCTTTTGTCTGCATATGCAAGTTGTTTTTGAATGTCCTAGTCTTTAATGTGTGGTTTCTAAAAGAGGAAAAAAAAAAATAGAAATTCTGTGGGATGGGAGAACAGTGGTCCTTTAAATCCCTTAGAAGTCACTTCACCTCAAGGGGAGGGGTGCTTGTGAAAACGGGGGAGGTGCAAAAACAATGGCTGCCAGCCTCTTTGTCTGCACAGATTTGTCTGTAACCAGAAGCAGAAACCAGTGACAGAAAAGAGCTTCCCAATATGTAAAGGGCAGGGTTCTTTCTGCCCACATTGACTTCCACAAGCTGTGTGCAAGCTGCTCCTTGCGCATGTGTTCACACACATGCACAGCTGCCTGCCTACCATGTGGCTGAGGGAGGAGAATGGGCAGCTGCTACTTGGCTATGAGATAAAATTGACCAAAATCAGTGCAATTTACCAGCCAAGGTTTTCCCTGGAAGTTGCAAGCCTCCAACAGACTCCAGACTTCCAAACTAGTTATATTAGATAGGTTCTGCCAGTGTAATTAGTGTCTAAGTAGGGAGATATATTCCTAGTGCTAACTACTTCACCATTTTCCCTTAATCCTCTCTAGTTTCCACACCTTTTATCTGTATATACATATATCTGTATAATAAAACATTGCACTACATGATTAGGCAAAATTGAGACTGACTTTTTCTTTTTTAATATACTGAAGGCAGCGATTAAAAGTGAAATGTAAGAGAATAAAATGGTAAAATTTCATTAACTGATAATATCACTTAAATTTGGTTATCAGTTTAACAACAATGCTCATATACCGTGAGTTGCCAAGGTGAATCTCATTAGAGTTCAATAATAAACAATGTCTGTTGCCAGGACTTCTATTTATTATAGCTCAGTTATATATAGAAACTGAATTTTTAAAAGCAGAAGTGATCATTTAAAACTGTTGTGTTAAGTGATTACCAAATAACACAGGGTTTAAAACTGAGATAGATTTTAGAAGGCAGAGTATTAGGAGAAGAGTCTTTGAGGAGAGTGGTGCTTGGCCCAACTCTTAATGGAAGTAATGAGCAGAGAGCATATTGCAAAGAACATTTGAAGTGTGCCACCAGTGTATAAAGAACTGTATGATTAGTTTGTTTCTAGCATTCTTTCCTTCCCCCTAACAAACCACATAGTGTATTCTATTTTTTTTTAATTTTACCCCAAATGAATATCTCTCATATCTCATTTCCCCAAGATCCTTAAATAGGAATGACTAGTTAATCTTGAACTACAGGGTATTAATACAATAGAAGCTCAAAGCTGAATTAGAATTTAGCTGCATTTTGCCTATGTGATCATAAGCAAGTTGTTCAAGTGAAAACCTGATACAACTGAATCTACCCTTTTCATGTGAACACTAAATGTGACAATGCATTTAGGTTGCTTGACTTTCCATCACCTATGTATATATTCATATTTTACATTAGCATGGCCCTTTCTGGAATTTTGACAGGTAGAAACATTCTTTTCTAATAGTGTTCCTAGGAGGTAAAATATTAAAGACAGATGTGTGCCAAGTCGCTTCAGTTGTGTCCAACTCTTTGTGATCTCATGGACTGTAGCCCATCAGCCTCCTATGTCCATGGGATTTCCCAGGTAAGAATACTGGAGTGGGTAGCCATTCTCTTCTCCAGTGGATCGTACTGGTCCAGGGGTCAAACCAACATCTCTTATGTCTTCTGCATTGGCAGGCAGGTTCTTTACCACTAGCGCACCTGAGAAACCCTTAAAACAGATACTCCTATATTCATATATTTGAACCACTCTCTTTTTGAGCACAGCATAGTGGACTATCCAGGACACAAGGACTTGGCCTAAAAAATGTTTCCCACAGTTTCAGACTATGATAAAAACCAAAAGATGTAAGAAACCAAGCCAATGGAAACTTGTGAGCTATAGAGGGAAGCTCAGGGAAGAAGTAGCCATTAAAAACTTTCAGTATCTTCAAGGATGGTAAGGATAAAGAAATGAGAAGAAAACTGTGGACCAGGAATTCAGTAGATTAGAACAGAACTTCTTACAAATCAACATTCTGTTTGTACTTCTCATGACATAGAAGGGCTAACTTGTTGAAAATCCTGGGGATACAGGGAATATTTACAGAAAATGAATTCCACTAAAGAATACAGCATATAGTGAAATAAAGATATCAACTAGTTTAAAAACTGTAACTTTGAATTAAATGCTAAATTGTAGCAGACTCTCCCCATGTCTATACTTGAAAGTAGGCTTCCTTGGTAGCTCAGGGGTAAAGAATCTGTCTGCAACACAGGAGACACAGGAGACGAG
Source organism: Bos javanicus (assembly GCF_032452875.1). Classification (NCBI taxonomy): domain Eukaryota; kingdom Metazoa; phylum Chordata; class Mammalia; order Artiodactyla; family Bovidae; genus Bos; species Bos javanicus. Next base: position 29,401,286 of record NC_083885.1, on the reverse strand, counting down.
GGTTCAATTTCTGGGTTGGGAAGATCCCCTGGAGGAGGGCATGGAACCCACTCCAGTATTTTTGCCTGGAGAATCCTATGGACAGAGGAGTCCTGTGGGCTACAGTCCATATGGTCACACAGTCAGACATGACTGAAGGGACTTGGCACACACACACACACACACACCTGAAAGCATTAGGCATGCTCTAGAGTTCAACAGTCTAACCTGAAGCATCTTCCAGAATTTCTAGAATGTGTTTTTCACTATGTTACTTGTATCACAGCCTCTGTTCATTCTTCAGAGGCTTCTGACAGAAAAAATTAAAAAAAATTAAAAAGAAGGGGGGGGGTGGAATTCCTATTCCCAAATGACACATTTCCCCACTGGTCATCATCTTTTATGGCCATGAATTATTCTTTGTAGGTTATATAGTTACTTTATTTCTATTTGGGGGACTTTTTCTTTCTTTTTTTTTTTTTCATTCTGACCTCTGGCCTCCTTTTTTGTACAGAATCAATTCAGTTTAGTTCAGTCACTCAGTCATGCCCGAAACTTTGCGACCCCATAGACTGCAACACACCAGGCCTCCCTGTTCATCACCAACTCCTGGAGTCTACTCAAATTCATGTCCATTGAGTCGGTGATGCCATCCAACCATCTCATCCTCTGTCATGCCCTTCTGCTCACACCTTCAATCCTTCCCAGCATCAGGGTCTTTTCCAGTTAGTTGGTTCTTTGAATCAGGTAACCAAAGTACTGGAGTTTCAGCTTCAGCATCAGTCCTTTCAATGAACATTCAGGATTGATTTCCTTTAGGATGGACTGGTTGGATCTCCTTGCAGTCCAAGGGACTCTCAAGAGTCTTCTCCAACACCACAGTTCAAAAGCATCAATTCTTTGGTGCTCAGCTTTCTTCACAGTCCAACTCTCACATCCATACATGACCACTGGAAAAACCGTGGTTTGACTAGACAGACCTTTGTTGCCAAGTAATGTCTCTGCTTTTTAATATGCTGCCTCGGTTGGTCATAACTTTCCTTCCAAGGAGTGTCTTTTAACTTCATGGCTGCAGTCACCACCTGCAGAGATTTTGGAGCCTCAAAAAATAGTCTGTCACTGTTTCCATTGTTTCCCCATCTATTTGCCATGAAGTGATAGGACCGGATGCCATGATTTTAGTTTTCTGAATGTTGAGTTTTAAGCCAACTTTTTCACTCTCCTCTTTCACTTTCATCAAAAGGCTCTATAGTTCTTCACTTTCTGCCATAAGGGTGGTGTCATTTGTGTATCTGTGGTTATTGATATTTCTCCAAGCAATCTTGATTCCAGCTTGTGCTTCATCCAGCCCAGGGTTTCTCATGATGTACTCCACATATAAGTGAAATAAGCAGGGTGGCAATATACAGCCTTGACGTACTCCTTTCCCAATTTGGAACCCGTCAATTGTTCCATGTCCAGTTCTAACTGTTGCTTCCTGACCTGCATACAGGTTTCTCAGGAGGCAGGTCAGGTGGCCTTGTATTCTTATGTCTTCCCGAATTTTCCACAGTTTGTGGTGATACACACAGTTGAGGCTTTGGCATAGTCAATAAAGCAGGAATAAATGTTTCTGGAACTCTCTTGCTTTTTCCATGATCCAGCGGATGTTGGCAATTTAATCTCTGGTTCCTCTGCCTTTTCTAAATCCAGCTTGAACATCTGGAAGTTCATGGTTCATGTACTGTTGAAGCCTGGCTTGGAGAATTTTGAGCATTACTTGGCTAGTGTGTGAGATGAGTGCAATTGTGTGGTAGTTTGAGCATTCACTGGCAATGCTTTTCTTTGGGATTGGAATAAAAACTGACCTTTTCTAGTCCTGTGGCCACTGCTGAGTTTTCCAAATTTGCTTGCATATTCCAAATTTGCTGGCATATTGAGTGCAGCACTTTCAAAGAATCTTGTTGTACAGAATATTCTTATGTTATAAATTTTATAGATATAGATACATTATTCAGAATATATATATATACAAAATGTTCCTTCTTGGGACTTTTAGGGTAGCCCAGTGGCTGCGACTCTGTCCTCCCATTGCAAGGGCAGAGGCAAGGCTGATCCCTGGTCAGGGAACTAGAACCCACATGCTGCATAAGGGTTCCCACGCTGCAGTCAAAGATTCTGCACACTGCAATCAAAGATCTTCCGTGCTACCACAAAGAGCGAAGATCCCGAGCCTCAACTAAGACCCGAATGGATAAATAGATAAACCTAAATCCAAATAGATAAATAATAAGCAAAGTAAGTATTTTTTCTTAAAGTGTTCCTTCCTGCTTCCTCCTTATTTTTCTTAGGTGTGTCTGGACTGAATGAATGAAGAAAATCTAAAAGAAGCTGTTAAAAACTTTTTTTTTTTCCTCTGCATAGCAGAGAATAGTGCTCCATGCAAAATGCACCAAACTTTATATTGCTTGATACAATAGTTTTTTACCCATCATTAAGTTTAATATTTGAAAGAGTCTTAAAACATGAGAAGATTATAACATATATTTAGAGACAAGAAAATAATTATATATTTGTAGGTCAGTCAATGAGTTCCTAAATCACATACCCTCAGCACTTTAACTTTCAGGTGAAACACTGGATTTTGATATATAGAATATCCAATACATTTAAATGATCCTACTTTCCAATACAGGGAGGTAGTTAGAAGCAAAGGGTAAACTATGGCAGTTAAAAATATAGATTTCAGAGTCATAGGTCAAAGTCCAAGTTCTGTGATTTACAGATTTTGTGACCTTAAACAGATTAATTAACCTCCTTTAAGCTTTAGATTTCTGTATGTCAGGAAAATAGTTTTAAGCTATTAGGGGAAAAGAAATAAAATATTTATTTCTGGACTCCCTTCTGTGCAATCTGAGCAGAAGAGTTCTCAACACATTGCCTTGGGGAATTGGGATGGAACAGGAAGGAAGTCAGGAAACTCTTCTAGTCTTCAGTCTTCGATTTTCAACAGCTTAATCTACTACTGAAAGGTTAGCTAAGGAGACTATGCATTGTGGCTCTGAGACTAAAACACACAGAGGGAATGTGATTTTAAGTAGAAAGAAAAACGAGAGTGACATTTAAGATGGATTTAAGGAACATCTCTACCGTGAAGACCAGGGCCTTACCTTCCACCCTCATCCCTCAGGCTGGTGGCTGAGGTTGGGTATGCATAACTGGGAGGAAAAATTGAGAGAGAATTTGACAAAAGTGTCCAGAGATATTAAGGGCTAGAAATTTACCATGTGTGTAGAAACAACCAGGAAAATATCAGCAACATTTTATCAGCAATTGAGTAAAATCAAATTCCATACATGGTTCAGTCTTCTCCAAACAATCATAGCAAACTACACTTCACACCGGTGACCTGCGGCCTCAGGAGCCAGCTCCTTGCCTGTGATACTCAGCACAGTGATTCCAGGCCTACCCTGGGATTTTGTGAGAGAGGACTGCCTGTGTGGATTCAGTTGAGTTAAGTCATCTAGAGACTAAGGTCCTGGTACAGTAATCAACCCCCAAATATATCCCAGTATATTGTATGTGATGGGCTTCCCAGGTGGCACAATGGTCAAGAATCTGCCTGCCAATGCAGGTGATGCAGAAGATATGAGTTCAGTCCCTGGGGCAGGAAGATCCCCTGGAGTAGGAAATGGCAACTCGCTCCAGTATTTTTGCCTGGAAAACCCCATGGACAGAGAAGTCTGGTGGGCTACAGTCCATGGGGTCACGGAGTCAGACGCAACTGAGTAACTGAGCACACACATTGTATGTGACGGAAGGAACAAGGGAAATTCTTCATTTCTAATTGGGTTAAGCTAACAGAGCAGCTTTATTAGGATTAGTACTAGGATTACATTATATTGAGAGATAGAAACAGCAGCTATAAATATAAGGCAGCATCCATATATGGTGAAAATATGATATACCAAATATGAAAATATGATACCAAATACAGTATCAAATATATGTTCAATAAATGAATTTTTTTTTGATGTGGACTATTTTTAAAGTCTTTATTGAATTTGTTAAAATATTACCTTTAACATTTTGGTTTTTTGGCTGCAACTCATGTGGAGGTTTAGCTCTCTGACCAGGGGTTGAACCCTCAGTTCCTGCATTGGAAAGCAAAGTCTTAACCACTGGACTGCCATGGAAGTCCTGACATTTTTTTTGTTTTTTAATAAACTGCCTTTGCCATCATCATCGTCACTGTCATCATCACAGATAAGAACACCAAAGTCTATGAAGGAGAAACATGACTTCTCCAACAGCACGTATCATATCAGAATGCATTGGAGAAGTACTGAGTGATGAGAATAAAGATCCCTGAGCTGGATACCAAAGTTCTGATGTACTGCAGTTAATTGTCCAAGAAATTACACAGTTCAGTTTGATGTATGTGCAGCTTTCATACTGAAAACGAAGACAAACCTCTCAAAATACAATTGTGCTTTGTATTTGTTTTATGCATTTAATTTTCTGATTATCAGAATATTCAGCTGTCATACCTGATGAATGCCAACATCTGCTACTCTGTATTTAATTTTCCTAAAAGGAAAAGCTCATCTGTGTGCCAGAGTGTCAGAAACAAGAATACTGAATGCGTGTGTCTGGAAGGCAAAGCTGACCTTTGTTTCTCTGGCCAGGAGAATCTCTTTGATTATATATCAGCCTATGATGGGTCAGCTTGGGGCTCCAACTGGATTTTCATGAATTTAATCAGCTGGATGGTACCAATTCTCATCAAGAGACTGAGATAATAAATACCAACATGCTTCTCAGCCAAACCTAAATTATTTGTATTGGGGACAATATAGCCACAGTGGTCATTGATTGTTCAGGCTCACCTAGATAATTTTTATACCCTATTTTGCATCTTTTGAAGTCTACAGAGGCTTCCAGTGCAGAAAAATAAATAATGTCCAGCTTCTCTTATAGCTAGAATGTAGACATGTAAGTTGGGTTCCACCAACCAGTGATGGCTGAGGCAGCTTGGTTCTGTGGTCCATGTTATTGCTGGAAGCTTCCAGACTGCTGCAGAGGCACAAGGTTATTCGTTAGTGATGACAGCAGCTCTGTTGTGGTCTGGAGCATAGAGAACAGGCTTATGTTTGCCAAGGATGAGAGGGGTGAGAGAGAGATGGAGGGGGAGTTTAGGGTTAGTGGATGTAAGCTATTATATATAGGATGGACAAACAACAAGGCCCTACTGTATAGCACAAAGAAGTGTATTCAATATTCTATGATAAGCCAAAATGGAAAAGAATATTTTAAGAAAAATGTATACATTTGTGTGTGTGTGTGCGTGTGCAACAATCATTTTGCTGTACAGCAGAAATTAACACATTGTAAATCAACTATTCCATAACAAAAAAAACAAAAATAAACAAAAAAAGCGCAGTCCAGAAATTGTTCCTATTAATTTAGCTTCCAGCAAATGCTTTTAGCCTTTCCCAAGATTCTGCACAGTACTCAATAATTGTGTTAAATCTCTTCTAACTACAAATAAAATTCATAAATATGTAATACAGTAGTGATAAAGGGTTCTACCCACCAAGGACTTTTGAGTTGGATTATTTGCTTTTACAAGAGGGTAAGGGACTGATAGGGCTTCACAGGAGGCCCTAATGCTAAAGAACCTACCTACTAATGCAGGAGATATAAGAGACTGGGGTTCAATCCCTCCAGGTCATAGGTTGGGAAGATCCCTTGGAAAAGTGCATGGCAACCCACTGAAGTACTCTTGCCTGGAGAATCCCATGGACAGAGGAGCCTGGCACAGGCTACAGGGTCACACAGAGTCGGACACAACTGAAGCGACTTACCATGCACATGCCCAAGGGACTGAAAATGGGCTTCTGATTTGAAAGAGAGAGTGAGAGAGAGAATTTCCATCTTTCTTTCAGCTCTACTTATCCCCTCAAACCTGAAGTTTCCAGGCCCCCACCTGGACAGAGTTCATCTGTAGCCTCAAAATTCAGCAACCTCAGTTCAATTCAGTTGCTCAGTTGTGTCTGACTCTTTGCAACTCCATGGACTGCAGCATGCCAGGCTGCTCTGTCCATCACCAGCTCATGGAGTTAACCTAAATTCATGTCCATTGAGTCGGTGATGCCATCTAACTATCTCATCTTCTGTTGTCCCCTTTTGTCCTACCTTCAATCTTTCCCAGCAATAAGATCTTTTCCAATGAGTCAGCTCTTTGCATCAGGTGACCAAAGTATTGGAGTTTCAGCTTCAAATTAGTCCTTCCAATGAATGCTCAGGACTGATCTCCGTTAGGATGGGCTGGCTGGATCTCCTTGCAATCCAAGGGACTCTCAACAGTCTTCTCCAACACCACAGTTCAAAAGCATCGATTCTTCAGTGCTCAGCTTTCTTTATAGTCCAACTCTCACATCCATACATGACTACTGGAAAAACCATAGCTTTGACTAGATGGACCTTTGTTGGCAAAGTAATGTCTCTGCTTTTTAGTATGCTGTCTAGGTTGGTCATAACTTTCTTTCCAAGGATTAAGTGTCTTAATTTCATGGCTGCAGTCTGACACTATTTCTCCATCTATTTGCCATGAAGGTGATGGGGCCGGATGCCATGATCTTAGTTTTCTGAATGTTGAGTTTTAAGCCAACTTTATCACTCTGCTCTTTCACTTTTATCAAGAGGCTCTTTAGTTCTTCTTCACTTTCTGCCATAAGGGTAGTGTTAACTGCATATCTGAGGTTATTGATATTTCTCCCAGCAATCTTGATTCCAGCTTGTGCTTCATCCAGCCCAGCACTGCTCATGATACTCTGCATATAAGTTAAATAAGCAGGGTGACAATATACAGCCTTGATGTACTTCCTTTCCTATTTGCAACCAGTCTGTTGTTCCATGTCAGCAACCTCAGCAGAGAACTAATCTTCCCAGCAGTTCTAACAGTGGTGTGAAGTTGCTTTCTTTTGGTCTCACCAGCTTCCCAAGCCTATCTACCTCTGAACCAACTCACTAGTCAGGGGGTGGCAAAGATCTTGTTGGTCAGAGCTGATGAAGGAGGAAACAGACAGAACAGGCTCCATCTTGAAAGCAGGACTCCATCTTGGGCCAGACTGTGGACTTTGAGCTATATGCCCTGTATCTTTGGAAACGACATACCAACTGGAAAACCAGGCCCCTGGAAGGAAGAGCCCCAGGGCTCATACCTAGACTTTCCATCACCTAAAAGAATACCCTAATTATCTGTGTAATTGAATAGAATCATAAATTCTATTATGCTTATTGGGGTATGACTACAGGCTTATTAATAATTGTCCACTGTTAAATACCTAGGCTTAAGGCATATGAATCATGGGTTAACTTTGATTGTATCTTTCTTTTCCTTTCTTCAGACTAGTTTCAGGGAATTTGGGGAGGTGGGTTTGGGAGAAGCAGCTGTCTCCTAAGAAAAAAATTGTTTTATTCCCTGAATAAGAGGAACTTGATACTGAGCAGATTCAAACAACTGATTGATTCTAGGTATACAAGGATGCTCTCTGCTTCCATCTTGCTGTAGCCATGATATAACCAGGGGTGAACCTGATTTCTCTGAGTATATTCTCTAATATGGTGCTTTTTAACAATTATTAAGATACTGTGTTAGACAGATGACTTTAATCTCTAATAAAATGATATTAGATAAGGCACTTTGAAAGCAAGCCTACAAGGCAGCTAGAAAAGATGGTTAAAGGATGATACTTTTTACAGGACAGCTGCCTGATTATTAGAAATGCTAGCACCCTCTTCATGCTCTTCAGGTTTTAGAAGCTGAACCAATTCATTCCCTTTTCTTCCCCACTTTTTCTTTTGAGTACCCTGAACCCATTCCTCTCTACCATGAACATAAGAACTTATGGAAACGATGCAGATTAGGAGGAACTGGTCTATATTAAAAATAACTGTAAGCAGTGACAGATTTTATTATTTTGGGCTCCAAAATCACTGTGGATGATGACTGCAGCCATGATATTAAAAGACACTTGCTCCTTGGAAGGAAAGTTATGACAAATCTGCTGCTGCTAAGTCACTTCAGTCATGTCTGACTCTGTGGGACCCCGTAGATGGCAGCCCACCAGGCTCCTCTGTCCCTGGGATTCTTCAGGCAAGAATACTGGAGTGGGTTGCCATTTCCTTCTCCAATGACAACTTAGACAGCATATTAAAAAGTAGAGACATCACTTTGCTGACAAAAGTCCATACAGTCAAAGCTATGGTTTTTCCAGCAGTCATGTACAGATGTGAGAGTTGAGAAGGGGTTAGCAGAGGATGAGATGGTTAGATAGCATCACTGACTCAGTGGTTATTAATTTGAGCAAATTCTGGGAGATTGTGGAGGGCAGAGGATCCTGGAGTACTACATTCCATGAGGTCATAAAGAGTCAGACACAACTTAGTGACTGAACAACAATAACCCTCTCCCTAGGCTCCAAGTCTCAAGAGGTCTATAATTATTGTTACTGTTATTATTCTTTTTATCACCACCAGAAAAGACTAAGAGATCAAATTTACTGAAGAAGTTAAAGCTTGAATGTATTAAACATGTACATCTGTCCAAATGCATTTATCCTTTATGCATGCAGAATGAGACAGATTCACACTCGCACTTGTATGGTTGTGTATATGGACCTACATGTACTTTCCAATCACTTTTAATCAGTAATAAATTCTTAATTATTCAGAAGGAGAGGAGCTACACCAGGTTCAAGGCAGGTAATCCAGCTAACTTATGGCACCAGAACGCTTACTCTAATTTACACTTTACAAACAAGCCTAAATATATCCTCCCCTGAGCTGAAACAGTAATTCAGCTTGCACTCACTGTGGAACTGAAGGTAACATTCTCTTTCTGAGGTTAGAAATTATGCCTAATAAATGCAATGTTTCTCTTTTGTAATGCTAATTAAAACAAAGGCTGGAGGAGACAACCGATTTGTGTTATTTATGCTGAACTACCTCCACCGCCCTTCATTTTCATCAAAACAAAATACCAAACTGGCTTTGGTTTGCACAGAGGTTTACCTTTGTTCCCTACATTTTTATATGCAACACTTTAAAGAAAGAAATATTTGAATATGATGTTAATTGAATTCTAATTGTCAGGTTTAATCCAGCACCTTATAGGTATTTATACACCACTGTGGTTTGGATACTCAATGAAATTTTAGGTGGTGAACCTGTCTGCTAATTTATTGCTTAAAATGAGAACCGTACTGTCCCTTAGCATGATGTAATGGAAATAGCCCTGATTTAGGAGACAAACGATGTGGACATGGTAATGATACTTGTCTTCATTGCTGGTTAAACCAGGGGTTTGGATCAGGATGTGATTATATCCTGTCTTTAAACTGAGGATTTTTTAACATGTCATTGTTATTTTCTTTCTTATTAAGCATACGATGAGCAAGCAATTTCCTCCTGGGTTGTTCCAGAGAGTTTGACTTGTAATGGTTTTGTAAAGGAAGTACTATGGCACTTGGCTTCTGCCACTCATGGTACAGAGTGCACCAATTTCTTTCCTGATAAAGGGAGTAGAATGAACAGTTATCCACCTTAACAGCAGCACAGGCAGAGGCAGCCAGGGGGCAGCATCCACAGAGGAGATGTCAAGCACCAAGGAGACACAAACAGTGATTCCACTCTACCACTGATTCTACTCGAAGGCCACTTTCTGACTTACTTCCCTCTATATGACTGTCTCTAATTCCATCCACATTTCTTCAAGTGACCCATTTCGTTTCTTTCTATGGCTGAGTGATAATCCATTGGATTATGTAGATGTATCTTCTTTATTCATTCCTCTGTCCGTGGACATTTAGGTTGCTTCCTTGTCTTGGTTACTGTAAACAGTGCTGCAGAGAACACTGGGGTGCATGTATCCTTTTGAATAGGCAATGAGGAGGATTTGCTTCACGGCATTTTGATCAAAAAGATGCTGTGCTGGTAGGAGACCTTTGTTTCAAACATTTATTTTAGTAAATAAGTGTCAACTAAAATTATATATTTATTTGCTAAAATTAAGTAAATTAAAAATTTTGTTTCAGTGTTTGCTCATATTTGTTTACTTATCTCCACCACTTTCCAACATCAGAGTACATAATGGGAGATTCTATGGACTGGACCAGTGATACCCTGGGGACCTATGTAGAGTCTCTGAGGTTCATCAAAATCCTACAGGACAGTCAAAGTCCATTATTAGAGGTAACACCCCAAGTGGTTTCCAGGTCAGTAGAAGCAACAGCAGTTGCGGTGGTGGCGACAGTTGTGGTAAATTAATAATAGTACTATCACAAGCAGCGATAGCTAACATACATGGGAGGGATGTACTTAAGTTGGACAAGGCACCAAATTATGTATTTTATACAGATTATTCCATTCAATCCTTACCCTAACTCTATGGTATCGTTACTATTATACCCATTTCCTGGCTTCCCAGGTGGCTCAGTGGTAATGAATTTGCCTTTACCAGGAGATGCAGGAGATGTGGGTTTGATCCCTGGGTCAGGAAGATCCCTTGGAGGAGGAAATGGCAGCCCACACCAGTATTCTTGTGTGGGAAATCCCACAGACAGAGGAGCCTGGCAGGCTACAGTTCATGGGGTCAAGGAGAGTCAGAAACTGCTTAGCAAATGAGCATGGTAGTATGTCCATTTAACAGATATAGTATCTGAACCTTAAAGGTGTTAAATACCTTTCTAAGGCTGTATAGCTACTTGGACAATAATCAATATCTGAACTTCTTTGAAATGGCATAAAGACAATATTTTTCAATGGTAAGGGGTGCTTTAAGAACACTGAGGCTAAAAGTGAAACTAACTCAACAAATCCAAGATGTACTGAGAAGAAACACTTGAATCAACCTGAGAAGACAAAGTTAACAATGAACTGTGTCATGTATGGAGAACAGTATGGTAGTTCCTTAAAAAACTAAAAATAGAACTTCCCTGTGATCCTGCAATCCCACCACTGGGCATATACCCAGAGAAAATCATAATTCAAAAAGATACACACACCCCAATATTCACTGCAGCACTGTTTACAATAACCAAGACAAGCAAGCAACCTAAATGTCTATTGACAGAGGAATGAATAAGGAAGATGTGGTACATACAGACAATGGAATATCACTCAGCCATAAAAAGGAATGAAACGTGCCATTTGGAGAGATGTGGATGGAACTAGACACAAACATACAGGGTGAAGTAAGTCAGAAAGTGGAAAACAAATATCATATATTAATGCATATATGTGGAATCTGAAAAAAATGGGTAAGATGGTCTTATTTACAAAGCAGAAATAGAGACAAAGAGAACAAAGGCATGAACACCAGAGAGGAACGGGGGTTGGGATGAATTGTATATTAAATCCCCCCACACGAACTTTAGACACAATTTATTAATCTATGCTCACTTCCAACCAAAGTTGATTTAACTAGAAATCTAGAATTGGGGTTATGAAATATTATTATAATCTAGCTTCTTATGAACAGTAAAAATTCGAGTTTTCTTTTTGGGATATTCTTTCTTACAGACTGACTAGCACAGAGCAAATTTCACATTACTTCTAGTTTCTGTTTCTTATCCTGTCTACATTGCTGCTTCTGAATTCCAAAAGATATCTTAATAATAACATCTGGATTAAAAAAAAAATAGCCAGTTTAAGTTGGTTTCTATAACTTGAAAGAAAAAAAAAAACACCTCAAGTAACACAAGTGATTAAAGCAACATGGTTTTTCACAAACTATATTATTATTATTATTTTGAGGAAGAGGCTAAGGCTTTCTCAATAACACTTTCTCATCCTTTATAAGACTGTAAGATAGGGAACTTTGCCAAGTCATATAATGAGCAGACATCTGGACTATGTAAATTTCACATAACTATGTAAGATTAGGTTCTGGAGCTTAGTCAGATAAGGTTTATTCTTTTCAAAATGCTGCTTTTCCAAAATGTAGGATGTGCTATATTTCATATTATTAAATGCGCAATTTAAAAATTCAAAGACGAAGGAAGAGCAGTTGATGCAATCTGTCACCTTTTCCAAGTATAAAATTTGGCTTTAATTACACTAATTAGAAAATAGACTAAAAACTGTGCAAAATTTTCCACAAGATAGTAACATAACTTTTTATGATTCATAATCAGTTACAGAACTGTGAAATTCCCCACTGGTATCATTGCTAATTTATATGTCTCATACTTAAATAAACTTACTTTAGCTCTGATAAAATGCCCACTTGCATTTCTTTGTATGACGCACAGGGATTACAGGATAAGGAGACTCTCATCCAGTGTGTGTTCACACTGCTGCTGTTGCTATTGCTGCTAAGTCAGTCGTGTCTGACTCTGTGTGACCCCATAGACGGCAGCCCACCAGGCTCCCCCATCCCTGGGATTCTCCAGGCAAGAACACTGGAGTGGGTTGCCATTTCCTTCTCCAATGCATGAAAGTGAAAAGTGAAAGTGAAGTCACTCAGTCGTGTCCGATTCTTCGCTTCCCTATGGACTGCAGCCTACCAGGCTCCTCCGTCCCTGGGATTTTCCAGGCAAGAGTACTGGAGTGAGGTGCCATTGCCTTCTCCGGTTCACTCTGTAATGTAGTAGTTAATCCTGGAAACAGTTACCTGCTGTTTGAGAATATTATCATCTATAATTTCAATATGATTGGTTGTTGACTGTATCTAACAGTACTTCTGTCTTGATTATGCCACCATGTAAGTCTCTGGCTCCCATCAACCATGTTTGTATGCTTTCTGTTGAAGCCATCATGCCATAGTCAATGGAGATATGACCCTTGAAAAATATCTAAACAATTAAAATTCAGCTTTTACCTATTTTTCCATTATACTAAAATGACTGATGATCCTAATACCTGTATTTACATATTTAATTCAGCCAATTTTGATAGAATCTTTCAGATGGACTGAAAAATATATAGGTTATAAGATACACATGAAATTCACTCTAGGGCAGTGTTTCTTAAACCAGGGAGAAAATTTTGCCTCTAGGAACCATTACCAATTTTCGGAGACAATTTTTCTGATGTAACTAGGGTGGAGGACTGAGACTGGCATCTAGTGTATGAAAGTCAGAGATGCTGCTAAATATCCTCCAAAACACAGGAAAGAAATCTTCTACCTACAATGGTAACAGTACTGAAGCTGCAAAACCTCTGCTGCAGGGGAATCCTGTATGTACCCTAAGTAGGCATTTTTAGTTATTTGGGTCAAAGACTGAGTGAGATGTGAGACAACGTCTTGTAGTTACTCATGGATAGGAAATTGCATGGTGATGTCAGATATGAGTCTCTTGGAACATAAGGGCACTCTAATTAAATAAATTATCTTTTGATCAAGTTGCTTCTCCTGTGGTCAGATCTTGCAATTTATCTCAGAATGAGAAGTAACATTTTTTCTTTAAATGTAATTATGGTTTTTGAGAAATTTGAAGAACAAAGGGAGAACAGTGAGTATTACTAATCAATGAATTAATTGCTTTCATAGACTATCAAACATTCGTCTCAATGTACTTATCAGATTTTTTTGTTATTTACATACTGTAAGATGATTAATTGTGAGAAAAATGGGTGATTTTACTCCAACTTTGCACATGGCAATTATGAGTCTCATATGGGTAAAGAGCCAGGACCCTGAACTACTTTTGCAAATAGGGTAATTTAATTGTGTAACACTTGAAGTGTCATGGCCTTATGCAAGAAAAGATGATTTTCATTTGAAATCCAAAGCAGGAACTGACTCAGCTCATTACAGGGTAAAACTACAAACCTTCCCAAGGGACAGTGTGGCAGAAAAATGTTGATTGTGACAGAGAAGGTGACACATGGAGACAAATATTTCAGAACACAAAATAGCTGCAGTACAGTGAAGCCATTCCTAGCCTGAAAAGTAAAACAGGCAGTGCCTGTTTGAGATTGGAAGGTAGCAAAATCTCCATGGTAATTAAATGAGAACGACTATATTTAAAGCGGACTCTATGCTGATGTTGGTCACTTCCTTTTTTATGTGAACATTTGGAGATAATTTTTGGTCTGTGCTAGCTCAACATTCAGAAAACTAATATCATGGCATCTGGTCCCATCACTTCATGGGAAATAGATGGGGGAAACAGTGGAAACAGTGTCAGACTTTATTTTTGGGGGCTCCAAAATCACTGCAGATGGTGATTGCAGCCATGAAATTAAAAGATGCTTACTCCTTGGAAGGAAAGTTATGATGAACCTAGATAGCATATTCAAAAGCAGAGACATTACTTTGCCAGCAAAGGTCTGTCTAGTCAAGGCTATGGTTTTTCCAGTGGTCATGTATGGATGTAAGAGTTGGACTGTGAAGAAAGCTGAGCGCCGAAGAATTGATGCTTTTGAACAGTGGTGTTGGAGAAGACTCTTGAGAGTCCCTTGGACTGCAAGGAGATCCAACCAGTCCATTCTAAAGGAGATCAGTCCTGGGTGTTCTTTGGAAGAAATGATGGTAAAACTGAAACTCCAGTACTTTGGCCACCTCATGCAAAGAGTTGACTCATTGGAAAAGACTTTGATGCTGGGAGGGATTGGGGGCAGGAGGAGAAGGGGACGACAGAGGTTGAGATGGCTGGATGGCTCGATGGACATGAGTTTGGATGAATTCCGGGAGTTGGTGATGGACAGGGAGGCCTGGCATGCTGCAATCCATGGGGTCACAAAAAGTTGGACATGACTGAGTGACTGAACTGAACTGAACTGAAGGCTCAGAAAATGTTAAAAAAAAAAAATGCCCCAGTACACAGTGGGAAGAATAGCTGTGACACTAGAAAAAAATGAGATATAGGAGGTACACTTACTTTCCTCACCTTCATGAGCACTGGAGCACTGTTCTGATTCAGATCCCTGTCATCCCTTAACAAAATTCTTGGACAAAATGGCCCCTAATGGTTTGGTTTGTCTACCTCCAGGATGCCTGTCTCTCTCTCTCATACATACAAACATATACAACGATACAATTTTAAATTGAAACCTGGTGGTTCAACAGTAAAGAATCTGCCTACAATGCAGGAGGCATGGGCTCAATCCCTGGGTTAGGAAGATCCCCTGGAGAAGGGAATGGCAACCCACTCCTGTATTCCTGCATGAAGAACTCCAAAGACAGAGGAGCCTGGCAGGCTACAGTCCATGGGGTTGCAAAATTCAGACACAACTTAGCAACTAAACCACCACCACCACTGAAAGGCAAATTCATCATTCTAATAAGCTACATATATTTCCCCCCTTTTCACTGATTTTTAATACTTCTGTTCTAATAGTGTGCTGCTCAAACAATTATTAATTGTAATTTGTTCTCTTACTATATAATAACATTTCTGTTTGCTTTACAATCTCCACTACTAGAATTTTTATGGATGTATAATTTTCAATATAGTTAATATGTCACAAATTTATTACTGATAAGAACATGTTAAGGAAATCCTGCTTATTGCTGTTCCCATTATTTTTAGATAAAGATGCTCATTACAGTGTTACTTATTCTGATCAATTAAGAAGTTTCTAAGAATTTTCCAACAGAAGATCAGGATTACATGGTCAATATATAGGACTTCTCCCCCACTGTTTCATAAAAATAACCAAACTGTTCTCCAAGAAATGATATATCTGTTAACATGGGATTCTGGTAATACATGTTTTTAAGTATCTCCATTTGCACTTACCTTTACTGTCAACTTTTACTTAATTAAAAATTTAACTTACTAATTTAAAAATTATTAAGTTTGCTATTAAATTCTATTATTAACTTTTATTAATTTAAAACCATGACTTCGCTCATGGTCTAGTGGCTAATAAGTGTCCATGCTCCCAACATACGGGGACCAGGTTCGATGCCTGGTCAGGGAACTATTAATAGATCCCACATGCTGTAATGAGTTTGCATGTTGCAACTAAAGATTCCAGGTGCTACAACTAAGACCCAGGGCAGCCAGGCAAATAAATAAATATTACAAAAATAAAATGACATTTTTACTTTAACTGTTATATTACAGTTTAGCATTGTGAGCCTAAAGATTAGGTCTACCTTAGTAAAACTCATGAATACTCAAGGTTTTGTTTGCTATAATTTGTTGTTTGTCACCATTCATCAAAAATAACTGCAAATCACATATGTACAAAACTCAGTGACAGTCATACAAAGAAGAAAATCATGTGGTCTCTGACTTATATAAGTTTGTGACTGGTAGGAATGCCAAGGTGTATGTTCAGGTAACTATGATGATGTGAAACACGATAAATGACAGAAGATAGGCAGTTCTAGCAATGAAAGTTTAGTAATGCAGAGTAAATTAGAGAAGCCTTTAGGAAGTTATAGCATTTAAGCTGGCCCTTGAGAAAATACTAACTTAGGAAAGGATGACAGGACATGCAAGATGGAAGAAGGCTTGTATCCTCTAAAATTATAGTGCAAAAGTGTGGGTACATGTGCACATTTTCTAAAGTGGTACAAAAGCTTTCATCACATTTTCAGAGCCATCACTAACTGCACCACTGTATATATAGTGGTATAGATAGGCTTGTAAGGTATATATAAGTAGTAAGCAGAGGGAAGGAATTCTCAAAATAAACATATATTTATTCAATTTATAAATTATCAGGGATAAAATTAGCTTGTAACACCCAACATCTTGAGTTTCTTTTAATACCTAGTGTTTTAATTTATTTTGATATTAATGCTTGAGGAGGTAGATTGAAACTCATCCCTTGGTGATAACAATCTTATTCATGATAACTATATTTTACTTTTTTCACTTAGTTTTTTGCTTTTCCATATAGATCTTTTGAAATAGACTCAACCCAAATCCCATAAAGGAGAATATCATGTATACACACACACACACACACACACACACACTGTTAATAAAACTAGTGGATGTGGTGGAATTCCAGTAGAACTATTCAAAACCCTGAAGGATGATACCATCAAGGTGTTGCATTCTTTAAGTCAGCATATCTGGAAGACCCAGCAGTAGCCACAGGACTGGAAAAGGTCAATCCTCACCCCAGTTCCCAAGAAGGGTAGTACTAAAGAATGTGCTACCCTTCAGACAAGTTGCATTCATCTTCCATGATAGTAATGTCATGCCTAAAATCTTGCATGCTATGCTTCAGTATTATGTGAACCAAGAATTTCCAGACGTCCAAGCTGGGTTTAGAAAAGGAAGAGGAACCAGAGATCAAATTGCCAACATTCGCTGGATAACAGAGAAAGCCAGGGAATTTCAGAGAGACATCTACCTCTGTTCCATCAACTATGCCAAAGCCTTGGACTGTGTGGATCATAATAAACTGTGAAAAGCTCTTAAAGAGAGGGGAATCTCTTACGTATCTCCTGAGAAACCTGTGTGTGGGTCAAGAAGCAACAGGCAGAACCCTGTATGGCACAACTGATTGGTTCAAGATTGAGAAAGTAGTAACACAGGGCTCTCTGCTGTCACCATGTTGTTTAATCTATACACTGAGCACATCATGAGAAATTCTGGGCTGAATGAGTTACAAGCTGGAGTATCAAGACAGCGGGAGAAACGTCAACAACCTCAGACATGAGGATGATACCACCTTAATGGCAGAAAACAAAGAGGAACTAATGAGCCTCCTGAGGGTGAAGAAGGAACGTGAAAGAGTGGGCTTAAAACTAAATATTAAAAAAAAAAAAAACAACTAAGATCATGGCATCCAGCCCCATTACTTCATGGCAAATAGAGGAGGAAAATGTAAACAGATATCCTCTTCATGGGCTCTAAAAACACTGTGATGGTGAGTGTAGCCATGAAAATCAGAAGACTTTTGCTTCTTGGAAGGAAAGCTATGACAAACCTAGACAGTGTGTGAAAAAGCAGAGACATTACTCTATCAACAAAGGTCCCTATAATCAAGGCAATGGTCTTCCCAGTGGTCATGTACAGTTGTGGGAGCTGGACCATAAAGAAGGCAGAGCACGAAAGAATTGATGCCTTCGAACTGTAGTGCTGGAGAAGAGTCCTGAGAGTCCTTTGGATCAAACCAGTCCATCTTAAAGGAAATCAATCCTGAATACTCCTTGGAAGGACTGATACTAAAGCTTAAAGCCCAGTATTTTGGTTATCTGAGTCGAACAGCTGACTCACAGGAAAAGTCCATGATGCTAGGAAAGACTGAGGGCAGAAGGAGAAGAGGGTGAGATGGCTGGATGGCATCACTGATGCAGTGAACGTGAACTTGGGCAAACTTCAGGTGATGGTAAGGGACAGAGAGGCTTGGAGTGCTGCAGTCCATTGGGTCACAAAGAGTCAGACATGACTGAATGACTGAACAATACACACACACACCTATGTATATGTGTGTGTGTGTTTGTGCACATGTGCATGTGCGAGCAGTCCATGCATTGCAACAAAAGATCCTGTGTACTGCAACTAACATCTGATGTAGCCAAATAAAGGAGTGAATATTAAAAATTTAGAACACTAAGACAAATATTATTTAATAACTTCTACACAGTGGCAGAGTTGAACTTATCTCTGGAAATCTGCCTCCTAATTCCACTGTCTTTATACTATATTACCTGCCCTGAGGGCAAAGTTACTTGGAGTTCAGGGGTTGGAATTATGGGTTCCTAATATACTTGGTGGCTGCAACGGGTGCGCTAAAGCGCAGGCGGCTGTGACCAGCGCGCTAAGTGCTCGGAGAGGAGCCACCCCACGTCTGAGGTAAGGGGCAGAAGCCGGGAGGACCCCATGCCTGAAGGGCGGCAGCCAAGAGGAGTTACCCCATGTCCGAGGTCAGGGGCAGCGGCCGAAGTACCAGACTGCAACGGCACAGGAACGGCCGAGAGGAGTTACCCCACGTCCGAGGTCAGGTGCGGCGACGATAGGAGTTACCCCACGTCTGAGGTCAGGGGCGGCAGCAGGGAGGAGATACCCCACGCCCCCACATCCGAGGCCAAGGGTGGCGGCTGGGAGGAGCAACCCCATGCCTGAGGCCAGGCGTGGTGGCCGGGAGGACCAACCCCACGTCCAAGGAGCCATGGCTGCACGGGCACAGGAGGGCCTAGAGGAGCTATTCCATGTTGAAGGTCAGGAAGGGTGGCGGTGAGGAGATACCCCTTGTCCAAGGTAAGAGAAACCCAAGTAAGATGGTAGGTGTTGCAAGAGGGCATCAGAGGGCAGACACACTGAAACCATATTCACAGAAAACTAGTCAATCTAATCACACTAGGACTATAGCCTTGTCTAACTCAATGAAACTAAGCCATGCCTGTGGGGCAACCTGAGATGGGCAGGTCATGGTGGAGAGATCTGACAGAATGTGGGCCAGTGGAGAAGGGAATGGCAAACCACTTCAGTATTCTTGCCTTGAGAACCCCATGAACAGTACGAAAAGGCGAAATGATAGGATACTCAAAGAGGAACTCCCCAGGTCAGTAGGGGCCCAGTATGCTACTGGAGATCAGTGGAAAAATAACTCCAGAAAGAATGAAGGGATCGAGCCAAATCAAAAAGAATACCCAAATGTGGATGTGACTGGTGATAGAAACAAGGTCTGATGCTGTAAAGAGCAATATTGCATAGGAACCTGGAATGTCAGGTCCACGAATCAAGGCAAATTGGAAGTGGTCAAACAAGAGATGGCAAGAGTGAATGTCGACATTCTAGGAATCAGCGAACTCAAATGGACCCGAATGGGTGAATTTAACTCACATGACCATTATATCTACTACTGTGGGCAGGAATCCCTCAAAAGAAATGGAGTGGCCATCATGGTTAACAAAAGAGTCCGAAATGCAGTACTTGGATGCAATCTCAAAAATGAGAGAATGATCTCTGTTCGTTTCCAAGGCAAACCATTCAATATCACAGTAATCCAAGTCTGTGCCCCAACCAGTAACCCTAAAGAAGCTGAAGTTGAACGGTTCTATGAAGACCTACAAGACCTTTTAGAACTAATACCCAAAAAAGATGTCCTTTTCATTATAGGGGACTTGAATGCAAAAGTAGGAAGTCAAGAAACACCTGGAGTAACAGGCAAATTTGGCCTTGGAATACGCAATGAAGCAGGGCAAAGACTAATAGAGTTTTGCCAAGAAAATGCACTGGTCATAACAAACACCCTTTTCCAACAACACAAGAGAAGACTCTATACATGGACATCACCAGATGGTCAACACCGAAATCAGATTGATTATATTCTTTGCAGCCAAAGATGGAGAAGCTCTATACAGCCAGCAAAAACAAGACCAGGAGCTGACTGTGGCTCAGATCATGAGCTCCTTATTGCCAAATTCAGACTTAAATTGAAGAAAGTAGGGAAAACCACTAGACCATTCAGGTATGACCTAAATCAAATCCCTTATGATTATACAGTGGAAGTGAGAAATAGATTTAAGGGCCTAGATCTGATAGATAGAGTGCCTGATGAACTATGGACTGAGGTTCCTGACATTGTACAGGAGACAGGGATCAAGACCATTCCCATGGAAAAGAAATGCAAAAAAGCAAAATGGCTGTCTGGGAGGCCTTACAAATAGCTGTGAAAAGAAGAGAAGCAAAAAGCAAAGGAGAAAAGGAAAGATATAAACATCTGAATGCAGAGTCCCAAAGAATAGCAAGAAGAAATAAGAAAGCCTTCTTCAGCAATCAATACAAAGAAATAGAGGAAAACAACAGAATGGGAAAGACTAGGGATCTCTTCAAGAAAAACAGAGATACCAAAGGAACATTTCATGCAAAGATGGGCTCGATAAAGGACAGAAATGGTATGGACCTAACAGAAGCAGAAGATATTAAGAAGAGTTGGCAAGAATACACAGAAGAACTGTACAAAAAAGATCTTCATGACACATAATCACAATGGTGTGATCACTGACCTAGAGCCAGACGTCCTGGAATGTGAAGTCAAGTGGGCCTTAGGAAGCATCATTATGAACAAAGCTAGTGGAGGTGATGGAATTCCAGTTGAGCTATTGCAAATCCTGAAAGATGATGCTGTGAAAGTGCTGCACTCAATATGCCAGCAAGTTTGGAAAACTCAGCAGTGGCCACAGGACTGGAAAAGGTCAGTTTTCATTCCAATCCCAAAGAAAGGCAATGCCAAAGAATGCTCAAACTACTGCACAATTGCACTCATCTCACACGCTAGTAAAGTAATGCTCAAAATTCTCCAAGCCAGACTTCAGCAATATGTGAACTGTGAACTTCCTGATGTTCAAGCTGGTTTTAGAAAAGGCAGAGGAACCAGAGATCAAATTGCCAACATCTGCTGGATCATGGAAAAAGCAAGAGAGTTCCAGAAAAACATCTATTTCTGCTTTATTGACTATGCCAAAGCCTTCGACTGTGTGGATCACAATACACTGTGGAAAATTCTGAAAGAGATGGGAATACCAGACCACCTGATCTGCCTCTTGAGAAATATGTATGCAGGTTAACAAGCAACAGTTAGAACTGGACATGGAACAACAGACTGGTTCCAAATAGGAAAAGGAGTTCATCAAGGCTGTATATTATCACCCTGTTTATTTAACTTCTATGCATAGTACATCATGAGAAACTCTGGACTGGAAGAAACACAAGCTGGAATCAAAGATTGTCGGGAGAAATATCAATAACCTCAGATATGCAGATGACACCACCCTTATGGCAGAAAGTGAAGAGGAACTAAAAAGCCTCTTGATGAAAGTGAAAGTGGAGGCTGAAAAAGTTGGCTTAAACTCAACATTCAGAAAACAAAGATCATGACATCAGGTCCCATCACTTCATGGGAAACAGTGGAAACAGTGTCAGACTTTATTTTTCTGGGATCGAAAACCACTGCAGATGGTGACTGCAGCCATGAATTTAAAAGACACTTACTCTTGGAAGGAAAGTTATGACCAACCTAGATAGCATGTTCAAAAGCAGAGACATTACTTTGCCAACAAAGTTTCATCTAGTCAAGGCTATGGTTTTTCCTGTGGTCATGTATGGATGTGAGAGTTGGACTTTGAAGAAGGCTGAGTGCCGAAGAATTGATGCTTTTGAACTGTGGTGTTGGAGAAGACTCTTGAGAGTCCCTTGGACTGCAAGGAGATCCAACCAGTCCATTCTGAAGGAGATCAGCCCTGGGATTTCTTTGGAAGGAATGATGCTAAAGCTGAAACTCCAGTACTTTGGCCACCTCATGTGAAGAGTTGACTCATTGGAAAAGACTCTGATGTTGGGAGGGATTGGGGGCAGGAGAAGAATGGGATGACAGAGGATGAGATGGCTAGATGACATCACTGACTTGATGGACGTGAGTCTGGGTGAACTCCAGGAGTTGGTGATGGACAGGGAAGCCTGGCGTGCTGCAATTCATGGAGTGGCAAAGAGTCAGACACGACTGAGCGACTGATCTGATCTGATCTGAATGTACTTGAAGGTCACTATTTTAATGCTACTTCCATCATTTCACATTTCTTGTGCCTACATTCCCTGTGCCTTCCCCCATTTCCTGGTCTTTTGCACTTTGCCCCTCCTCCATTTGTTTTCTATTTCTTTTTTAAGAGCTCAAAAATTATTTAATTTTTTTACTGTAGTAAGAACACTTAACATGATATCTACCTTCTGAACAAAATTTTCAGTGTACAGCACAGTGTGGTTAACCACAGATTCAATGCTGTATAGCAGATCTTAGAGATCATTCATCTTGCAAAACTGAGACTTCATATTGGTTAAACAGCAACTCTCCCTAGCCTTCGACAACCATCCTTTACTCACTGCCTCTGACTTTGACTATTTTAGATGCCCCGTACAAGTGCAATCTTGTGGTATTGGTCCTTCTGTGAGTGGTTTATTGCACTCAACACAGTGCCCTCCAGAGTCACCCGTGTTGTTGCATATGGCAGGATTTCTTTCTTCCTTCAAGGCTGAGTAATATCCCATTGCAATATCCTAAGGCTAGAGAAAATATAACAGATATGTATTATATGTTTTTAGCCACTCACCCACTGATGGGCATTGAGGGAAAAATTGTAATAATTAGCAGTGTATTGTACTGGCATTAAAGAAATCCGTCTCTCATATGGGTGGATAAAGAAGATGTACATATATATAATGAAATATTACTAAATCATAAAAAGGACTGAAATTGGGCCATTTGTAGAGATGTGGATGGACCTAGTGTCTGTCATACAGAGTGAAAGAAAGTAAGTCAGAAATAGAAAAACAAATACTGTATATTAACACATATATGTGGAATCTAGAAAAATGGTACAGATGAACCTATTTGCAGAGCAGAAATAGAGATAAAGATGTAGAGGAAAGGTGTGTGGACACAGGGCAGGGAAAGGGAAGACTGGATGAACTGGGGGATTGGGACTGGCATACATACAGTACTATGCATAAAATAGCGAGCACAGGGAGCTCTGCTCGGTACTCTCTGATGACCTAGATGAGTGGGATGCAGGTAGGGTGGGAGGAAGGTCCAAGAGCGAGGACATATATATATATATATATACATATAGCTGATTCATTCATCGTACAGCAGAGACTAACACAGCACTGTAGAACAATTATACTCCAATAAAAAGTAATATCCATCTCTTTTCTTACAGGGGATTTGACTTATTTATCTCCTATTTCCAATCACCATGCTATTTGATACCTGATGATTAAAAGCCATTAAGCAGATTTCTTCTTGAAAAATGTCTGTACCTATACATACATCAATCCTTCATTTATAGGATTCTTGGAAACTAACATGATTAATCTCTTCACACATAAGATGTGGAATAGATTGGAGGTATTGTGTATTTTTTGAACTAGAGAACTGAGTAACCGGAAGGGAAGAGATCTGATGGACCACTGAAGAATGTAATGGAGGCACAACTATTCATTTCTAAAGTGTCTCAAATACAATAGAGAGAAGTTGCCTCTTGACAATTTAATGATGCAGAATAGAATAAGTTGGTAGAATTGTCATTTGCAAATGGAAAATTAGGGTTTATAAAAATATTATTTGATCTTGGTTATTGTTCAGCTCTACTGTGAATTCACAAGATCTTTAGTACCCTGGGAATTCCAAATACATATATTTTGTCAGTCTTCAAAAAAAATTCAGCTTTTATATTGATGTCTGTCAATATCTGGAACAGGATGTGAAAGCTTCTTCAATGTTTAGTTTATGAGTTTAACTACAGCTTCTTCTCAGATTTGTTTTTTACATTTTCTCAAAGTGGAAAACAACTCTTATATAGCTTAATGTACACATTGTTCACGTAGTCTGTCAAAAAAATTCCTTTGACAGTGTTGATAGAAAAGTACAATTCTTTTTTTTTTGTTTAACCACTGCAAAAAGTGCTTACTGCTGCTGCTAAGTCACTTCAGTCTTGTCAGACTCTGTGCGACCCCGTAGACCACAGCCCACCAGGCTCCCCGGTCCCTGGGATTCTCCAGGCAAGAACACTGGAGTGGGTTGCCATTTCCTTCTCCAATGTATGAAAGTGAAAAGTGAAAGTGAAGTCGCTCAGTCATGTCTGACTCTTAGTGACCCCATGGACTGCAGCCTACTAGGCTGCTCCACCCATGGGATTTTCCAGGCAAGAGTACTGGACTGGGGTGCCATTGCCTTCTCTGAGAGTGCTTACTACTTTTAGAATTTTACTCAATTCTCCCACAACAAGGACCAGATAAAATGACTCCATGTCTGACTGTGAGGATAAATGACCCTGGTTGATGCTTCTTAGGACACCCTTGAGAAGACAAGCATGGGGTCATCAGGCACCATGTGGCAGCTAGGCATGCCTAGATTAAAAGTTTAACATTACAGGAGTTGGACTAGCCATACAGTTGCCATGTCATTAAGCTCCAGGTAAGGTAAGGTAAGCAACTTGCCTGGGTTTGCAAGCATTATCCATGTTTGGTGCTGAATACCCCATGTGCTGGGAAGACATTCAGTTCTGGACAAATTTAATACATAGAATGTCACTGACTTAAGATGATGCAAAAGCAATACTCATTCAATAGAAAACATACTAGGAATTTTGATCTTTTTCAAGCTGGTGATAGGTGGTAAGATAATCTCTCATGATACTGGGCAGGGCAGCAAGCCTGCAGCTTGCAGTCAGCCAGGTGATCACAAGGGTAAACAAGCAATTTGCTGACCTCACAGCCATTCTGTACCCAACCATTCTGCTTTTCACTTTCAATACAGTATTCAATTAATTACATAAGATATCCAACACTTAACTATAAAATGAGCTTTATGTTAGATGATTTTGTCCAACCATAGGCTAATGTAAGTGTCCTGAGCATATTTAAGGCAGGCTAGGCTAAGCTATGATGCTGGGTAAATTAGGAGTATTAAATTCATTCTCCACCTATGATATTTTCTACTTACAGTGAGTTTATTGGGGACATAACTCCACTGTAAGTCAAAGAATATCTATAAATGCATCCAAGTAAATATGTTTGTACATATACATTTAACAGTCGGAAAGAATATAGAGTAAATTGTAATTCTTATTCACAGTGGTTGGATTATACATTTCCTTTTCTTCTTTGATTGAGATGGAGGGAGATGCCAAAAAGTGAACATTTCTTTAAAAAAGCAATGTATTTAAAAAATTGAACATTCTATTTTTCTTTTTTTGATCTGTAATGAATTTATTATTTTCACAAGAATAATGTGTTAATATGTTGCTTGCTTGTATAATTAAACAATTTTTATTTTTATTTTTTTAATTTTATTTTATTTTTAAACTTTACATAATTGTATTAGTTTTGCCAAATATCAAAATGAATCTGCCACAGGTATACATGTGTTCCCCATCCTGAACCCTCCTCCCTCCTCCCTCCCCATACCATCCCTCTGGGTCATCCCAGTCACTAGCCCCAAGCATCCAGTATCGTGCATCGAACCTGGACTGGCAACTCGTTTCATACATGATATTTTACATGTTTCAATGCCATTCTCCCAAAGCTTCCCACCCTCTCCCTCTCCCACAGAGTCCATAAGACTGTTCTATACATCAGTGTCTCTTTTGCTGTCTCAATTGAACATTCTAAATGGTACAGTTTTGTGGCAAAGCTCATTTGCATCAGTGGTAGCATGAAAATATTTGTAATGAGAATTTTTAGTGAGAATTTAATCAATATTTACATATTTATTTTAATTGAGACTTTATGTGTACGTTTATTTAGCTTTAGCAAAGCCAGATCTAAAAGGGGTACACTTTCTGCGTATCTGATCATGCACTTTAACACAGGCCAATTTTGTTTGGTCAGCTTTTGGAGTCTAATGACTACCAATTCTCACTTTCCATTTGGCCTTGCACAAATCAATTTCCCCTTGGAATCTCGATTTCCTGTCCTTTCAAATATTGGGATGAGAGTAAATGGGTTTCAGAGTCTCAAATATGCCATTTTTTGTTTTTCTATTTTTGTGTAGAAACAAATTCTACAACCCTGCCTTTATACCATCCAAGAAAGGAGCGAGGAAGTGGCTCTGGGGAGGGATGGAAATGAAGAAAATAATAAAGGTCCCATAAATCACGCATAATAGAATGTGCTGCAAAAAAGTATTGTGATGCTCTAAAAGAGAAAACTGCCCTTAGTTGGGGCAGGATTTGACTTTCTAACCTTTGCTGCAACTTTGAGTCCCAAGTTCACATAATCCTTCTTCATGTACTTCTGCTGCTAAGTCGCTTCAGTCGTGGCCAACTCTGTGTGACCCCATAGAGGGCAGCCCAACAGGCTCCCCCGTCCCTGGGATTCTCCAGGCAAGAACACTGGAGTGGGTTGCCATTTCCTTCTCCAAGGCATGAAAGTAAAAAGTGAAAGTGAAGTCACTGTCGTGTCCGACTCTTAGCGACCCCATGGACTGTAGCCCACCAGGCTCCTCCGTCCATGGGATTTTCCAGGCAAGAGTACTGGAATGGGGTGCCATTGCCTTCTCCACTTCATGTACTAGAACATACTAAAATTTGGTTAAGAAATGAGATCGTCACTGAGGTGCAGAGGTGCCAGGGCTCCAAAGATTCCAAGAAATAAAACTGACTTGGCTAAGACCATAGACAATGGTGGTTTGGAAAAGATTTACTGAAATTTGGTCTTAGGATATTTCTACAAGTCCAACCCTTCTTTTCTTCAAGCCAAACACAACAGAAGCTTAGGCTGGGAGCACAGGAAAGGGAAAGGGTGAGAAGATTTCTGACACAGATGTGACTCTCAGTTCAGTTCAGTCGCTTGTTGGAATATGCAGATCCCACACTGGAGTGGAGGGTTACTGCCATTATGTGTTTGAAACATTAATTTGCTATTTCATTATGCAACAAACGCTTGTTGAACATCTATTATGTTCCAGATAATGTGGGAAGCACTGAAGATACAGATACCATGAAAGACTTTGAAAAACTGATAGCAGAAGAAAAGAAACTAACAAGTATTATCACAATGATATGTTGTGAACATCAGGATAAATGTAAATTTCTGAATTAAAATTTTCGGGAAAAAATTTGGAGGGAAGAAGAGTTTCTGTCAGAAATAATTATTTGGCAGTGTTTCAAGGGAGAAAAGATCTACAGTGTACACCATACTGGAAAACTGCAGCCGGTAGTCAACCCGGGCAATTTGCTCCAGAATTCATGTCCTTAATCACTCTGCTATGATGCTTCATAACCATCAGTAGCTGTCATTTTCTAACAGTAATAATAATAATAACTGAAATGTATTGAGCATTTACATGTATACTCACA
This sequence comes from Bos javanicus, assembly GCF_032452875.1. NCBI lineage: Eukaryota > Metazoa > Chordata > Mammalia > Artiodactyla > Bovidae > Bos > Bos javanicus. The sequence continues at coordinate 29,373,550 of NC_083885.1, read as the reverse complement.
CTTAATTATCACATTTAATCCTCATTACAATTTTATGATGTAGGCACTGTTTTAAATTTTATTTTACAAGTGGAAAACAAATTAAGAAAGATTAAATAACTGTTGCCCAAGGGTCAACAGAGCTCAAAGTCACAAATCCAGGATCCCAGCCCAGTTCTGATTAACATTAGGAACTATGCTTTTAATAATAACATGTATTATGCTGCTGGAATGTCAAATAAGCCATTTCCCCTCATAATCTATGCCTCCTTCCCTCCTATTGAGTATATATATATATATGTCTGGTAGATGTTTCAAATTCTGATTTTTCAAATGAGCCAACATCTTTATGTGAAAACATTAGTTCACATTTACAGTGTGTTTATGCTATTATGAATTATGCTACTTTAATGAAAGTACATTTTGCTTTGACTTTTTATAAAGTATTCTGTGAATAGAAACTTTGCAAACTGTTAACATATATACACAAATCCATTTGCTTTGAGTCAAGACTACAAGAGGGCTGACACAGGTCACTTTGAAGAGGTCAGGAATAGATAGTCTTTTATTTGCAATCCACAGTTACCATGTATAACAGGGAAGACTGTCTCATGTCCTCTGATCAACCCATCACTATTCCCTGGAATAATTTATGTCCTTCGATCTTCACCTTGCTGCTGCTGCTGCTGCTAAGTTGCTTCAGTTGTGCCCCACTCTGTGTGACCCCATAGATGGCAGCCCAGCAGGCTCCCCCGTCCCTGGGATTCTCCAGGCAAGAACACTGGAGTGAGTTGCCATTTCCTTCTCCAATGCATGAAAGTGAAAAGTAAAAGTGAATTTGCTCAGTTGTGTCCGACTCTTCACGACCCCATGGACTGCAGCCTACCAGGCTCCTCTGTCCATGGGATCTTCCAGACAAGAGTACTGGAGTGGGGTGCCATCGCCTTCTCTGGACCTTCACCTTAGACCTTCCTTAACATTTTCCAAAGAACAATTTCCTGATAGTTATTGTTACTTGTTCACTTTCCATCTTCCCCACCTAACTAAACACTTCATTAGGGCAGAAGCTTTATCTGACTTGTTTCCAACTGTATTTCTAACATTTGGCAGTGTATGATACCCCTACAATATGCTTTAACTCCAACCATGACTCTTCCCTTTCACATCATCATGATTTCCCATTGTCTGAATTTCTACTCTTATTCTGTAACAAACACAGAGTGTCCCACAGAGTATCTGGAGGGAATTTTTAAAAGCATAGAACAGATCATACCACTCCCTTAAAAGCCTCTAGTGACTTCCATTTGCACTTGGCATAAACCCAAGCTCAGTAAGCTAGCTTAAGCAGAAAGATCATTTTGTCCTCTTCAACTTCACATCCTCCACTGTCATCTTCTTTACACAATGCGCCAGTCATGTTGATTCCTCTAACAAACCAAGGCTACATTCTCATTCCCAAACATTTGATCCTACTATGTGTAATGAAATATTCTTCTTCTTGATCTTCACTTGACTGGGTACTTCTCATCATACAGGACATAAAGTATAGTTCACCTCTCCAGAGGGGTCTTCTCTGATCATCCTTTCTAGACTCTCTACCCCCTTGCTCAGTTGATCTTATTTACATCATACATGTCTTATTAACTAAGAAAATAAGATGATTTTGATAGTGATATTTTATTTCACCAGAATGTATACTGAGAACAGAGAATCTGACTACCTTCTTCTGAGCACTTAAAGAGTTCAAGGGTTAATAATGCCTAACAAATAGCAAATAGATATTCAAATGTTGATGGACTTATTGAAGCATGAATATAAGTGTATCCTAGAAGTATGTTCACATGAAGTACCACTGATAAAAAAGACCAGGTGGATAGGTGGACCTCAGGTCATGTTTGGCTTCAGATGTTTACTATGTCTTTTGCAGGGGTGATAAGTGCTACCTCTCTGCCTGTACTCTGTTGCTCTACATGAACATGTAATATCAGTTAGTTTTAATCATATTTTCTCTCCTAGAAATGAATATTTGAATTGAGTACACAGTTACAGGAGGCAGCTAGAACAATCTATTTGAAGGAAATAAAAGCGGCAGAAGCTCACAGACTGAGATATGCTCAGCTAGCAGTGTCTTCTTGCTTATGCCCAACATACTCAATGCATGTCTTTTACCTGTGGAAGCTTATCAGAGTTGTTTTCTGTTGCTAAGAACCATAAGACTGCCATATCATGAGAAAAGTATGACCTCAAGAGTTTTAGGTGAAGCAGAGGAATTGAAAGATCAGGAAAGTTGAGTTGGGTGGACTGTTGAAATTGTGTCAGTGGTGTTTCAATGACTCCAGTAGATGTTGAGATAGTTTAAGCAGGATCTGTACTTCTGTGGGCAAACAAGTTTTATTTAAAGGGGCATAAAGTGATGGACAATAGGAGGCATGACAGTGGCCTCCAATTAGTGTATCAGGTGTACTATAATTTTTTTTTTTGGAAAGCAAAAAAGATAAAACTATGAAAAATAAATCTCTTTTTAAAGTTTCTTGTCATTTCCTATTGTTTTGTATCATTCTTACACTTTAAATAATGCTTCTGAGTAAGTTTTTCCTAAGATCTCCTATTTACATTTTATATAGTCAAAGAATGCACACATCTCTAAACTGCCCCTCTAAAAATGTATGATTCACAATCAAAATGAGCTTCCTTGGGACACTCAAGTTAGACTTCTCTTCTTCTTGATAAGTCTGTGTTTCCCCAAAGTCTCTATGACTTGGGTCAATTGATTATTGACACTTAATATCTTCATTCTTCAGATGGGGATTTGATATAAGCAGAGCCTACTTAGAACAAAGGCAGTTTCATTATGCTGGATAATTACATTTTTGGATATAATTGTCTCCACTGGGATCTCATGAAAACCTAAAGCAACAGAATTACCAAAAGGCTATGGATAGCCTTCTATTAATCAAGATGGTTTTTAATAGAGAAAATTTCTATAATAAAAGAAAATGTTTCCTTGTATCATGTGTAACTATGAAACAATGATTTTCCTTCTTCCAGCCATTTACTCCCTTCCAGTTGTGTTGTGTTTAATTACAGCCCAGGTAGCGGTTTAACCCTATTAAAGCTATTAATATTGGTAGGCAATTAAAATTCACTTAACAGATAAGAGTTTCCTTTATATGCTTGCCTCTCTCTTAATTATAACATGGGAGACAGCAGACCTTCAACATCCATATAAGAAACATTTGTATAGTGTTTTCTCGTTTATAATGTGCATTCACTTCTATTTACTCTCATGGTTCTCTCCTAAAATCTGTGCTAAATATCAGTATCTCCATTTTGAAAATAAACAAAATAGGGCGCAGGAGTTACAGGATCATGTAGTCATCAAACGAAAGAGCAGGGATTTGAAGCGAAGTTTACAGTGTCTCAAAGTCCACATTATTTCCCCCAAACCATAGGAAAGCTATGGCCATATAGGGCTAAATTGTATTTAGGGAGAGAAAAGGGTGGTTAATGAGCCAATTCCCCTTGCTCCACTCTGGAAAAATAAGTTGCTATTTCTCATTAAAATAGTTAATCCATTGTCCTTGTAGAAATCTCATACTGATGTCCCATCAGTAAATAGTCATCTCCAAATAGACTTAGAGTCTCTAAATTTTATCTCATTTTATTCTTGTTACTATTACTATTATTATTTTTTATGATAAGTAGGTGCAATCCTAACATGTATTTTCTCACAATAATCAGATACAGTGATGAGTGTCTTATACCCACATGACTGACAGGCAGATGAAACCAGGGAAACACGTTTGTATACCCCACTCAATCATACCATTTCAAATCTCAAGCTGACTTGCAGCACACAGCAGCTTCTAGTGGTTCATGGAAGCAGAACAGTAATCCTGAATGTTATAAATAGGTTGTTTGGTCAAAATATTGACAACCTAATTGAAAAATATATATCCTACTCTTTCACTGTTTGCTAGCCAGTGAAATGAGACAGAAACCCCAAGGAATCACAGAAGGCTTCATATGACCTGCCACTTTGACTTATGTAACTGCATTACCCAGGTGAATGAAAGACCTTGTTTATTTTTAGTTTCTTATTTTTCCCATCAACTTGGTTTATGAGACAACTGTAAACAACAAATGTTGAGAAGACAAAAAAAGTTGTTAAAACTTTCTTGGCTCAAGTCTTATATAGGTTCTTTTTAAAGAGACAGGAAAGAAAATTGTTGGTGCATCTTTACCTCTCCCAAAATCCACATGAAGGAGTAGGGAACATTTCCATGGTTGGAAATAAAGTACCGAAACTGCTAGTGAACAAAATTAAGGTTGTTTAAGAGAATGGGGCCTTGGAGTGTCCTTCACATTCTGATTGATTCATGATTAATATCTATATCTGTGTATATTACAAAAGTGGAATTTATTGACCAGACTACTTCGTCATTCTAAACTATGTGTTGAGCACTTTAGAGAAAGTAATAGAGAGATTCACACTTGAAGGAAAATGAGAGGCAGTAATAGTGAGTGCCTATGAAATCTTGCTACTCAAAGTGGGCTTCACAGAGGAGCCACACAGACACATTACATAATTTCTCTAAGCCAGACATCCCAGTGATCGGGATCTCATGCATGATGATCTGAGGTGGAGCTGAAAGAAATAAAGTACACAGTAAATGTAACACTCTTGAATCATCTTGAATCCACCCCGCCCCCCCCCAGCCCCGGTTCATGGAAAAATTGTCTTCCACGAAACCAGTCCCTGATGCCAAAAAGTTTAGAGACTACTGCTCTAAGCTATAGAAAGAAAAAGTGAAAGTCACTCAGTTGTGTCTGACTCTTTGTGACCCCACGGATTATACAGTTTATGGAATTCTCCAGGCCAGAATCCTGGAGTGGGTAGCTGTTCCCTTCTCCAGGGGATCTTCCCAACCCAGGGATTGAACCCAGGTCTCCCGCATTGCGGGCAGATTCTTTACCAGCTGAGCCACAATGGAAGCACAGGAATATTGGAGTGGGTAGCCTATCCCTTCTCCAGCAGATCTTCCTGACCCAGGAATTGAACTGGGGTTTCCTGCAGCTCTAATCTATAGTTTTCTTCTATTAACTGGGATAAATCATATTTACTTTAAGTCTTGTCATCAGACAAACACAAATATATCACTCCTCGTATATCATCATGTCCAACACTTTCAACTCATGCCTAACTAACCCTACACCTGACACTATTTTATAACCACATTACTACTGTATCTTAAATTAATATTCTTAAGTTCCTTTTGGGCACACCTTGCAATTCTTCCCCCAAACTTCTTGCCAGTATGTCTTTTGCTGATTAGTCGCCAAGTCACGTCCGACTCTTTGTGACCCCATGGACTCTAGCATGCCAGGCTTCCCTGTTTATCACCAGCTCCCAGATCTTCCTCAAACTCATGTCCATTGAGTCAGTGATGCCATCCAACCATCTCATCCTCTGTCGTCCTGTTCTACTCTTGCCTTCAGTCTTTCCCAGCATCAAGGTCTTTTCCAATGAGTCAGTCCTTCGCATCAGGTGGCCAAAGTATTGGAGTTTCAGCTTAAGCATCAATCCTTCCAATGAATATTCAGGACTGATTTCCTTTAGGATGGACTGGTTGGATCTCCTTGCAGTCTAAGGGACTCTCAGGATACTTCTCCTACACCACAGTTCAAAAGCATCAATTCTTCAGCACTCAGCTTTCTTTATAGTCCAACTCTCACATCCATATATGACTACCAGAAAAACCAAAGCTTTGACTAGATAGACATTTGTTGTCTTAGAGATTACTAAAATATTCATTGTTCTTTCTTTTAATTATTAATAACAGTACCTGAGTTTTTAATGAAACTAATGTGCTTAATTAAGATAAAGGAAAATAAAACCAAATGTATAAAAACACTACATTTGAAAGCAATTTCATGAAAGTCCCTTTTGGCAACTTCTGTTTGCATCAGATTGTCCAGAACCTTGACACATGCTCCTGCTAAACTGAACAGAGGGTGGGAGATGTAGAACAGCAGATAAAATAGTCAGTGGACATCATTATCTTTGCTACATTAACTGATACAAACGTTTTCAACTTTTTCTTGAGTAAATTAAAAAAAAAAAGTGTTACATACATTATGCCACAATAACAAAGACAACATAATCAAAGTAAAAAAAAAAAAAAAAAAGTACCTGAAGCTTTGGAACTTGAAGCCCTCTGAAGAAAAAATGTATTTTTTTTTTTTTTAAGAGAAGTCAATATAAAGTAGAGAGAAGGCTTTCAGGAAGGATATCTTTCCTTCTTTTTCCCACATCCTGTATAGAGTGTGGGTATGATGCCTGGAAAGACATCATTCTTTGCTTCTTTTTGAGGGGGATAGTTGCTCTGGGGCTTCCCTGGTGGCCCAGAGGTAAAGAATCCACCTGCCAATACTGGAGACACAGGTTCGATCCCTGGGTGAGGAAGATCCCTTGGAGAAGGAAATAGTAACCCACTCTGCTATTCTCACCCGGGAAATTCCATGGACAGAGGAGCCTGGTGGGCTGTAGTCCATGGGGTCACACAGAGTCGGACACGACTGAGTGACTAAACAACAATTGTTGCTTTACAGTGTTGTGTTAGCTTCTGCTGTACAATGAAGTGAATCAGCTGTATGTATACGTAGATTCCCTCTTCCTTGGACCTCCCCTGACCTCCATTCCATCCATCTAGGTCATCACAGAGCATCCATCTGAGCTCCCTGCACAACACAGGAGGCTCCCAATAGCTGTCTGTTTTACAAGTAGCAGTGCACATATGTCAATCCCAACCTCCCAATTCAGCCCCCACCCTGTGTCCACACATCCATTCTCTACGTCTGTGTCTCTATTCCTGCTCTGAAAATAGGTTCATCTGTACTATTTTTCTAGTTTTACTGTGATCAACTACAGTGAGGGAAATGTCAGTTAAATTGCAGAAATGCCAACCCTTACTGACCTTGGTTGGTGAACCAATGATAGCAGCCACACATTCGGAATGCATGTTGTAAGACCAATAGGCCCTTAGTTATTGAAGCTGCCAGTTCTTGAAGGTGTAATCATTCCTAGTGAATACACTTAGTTATTTGGGCTGTACTGGATCCCTAACAAACTTCTGTTTCCAGAAACAAGTTCCAGTCTCTATGATACAACTCTTAAGTTGGTTAATCATTTTTCTTTAAAGGCTCTGAATTGAGATGCCTATCTTTTCTCAGCTGCAATTCACAGAGCCCAAATAAGTAAGGAAACAGATATGATTCCTTGTTTAACAGAGGACATCTTCAGAGTAGGCTGATTGTCATAGAAGAGTACTATATAGGTCACCAAATCTTAGAGCCTGATATTAGGAAGGCTTCCGTGGTTACCTGATCCAGAGTTTCCCAACCTGATAACATAAGTATAAACATGGAGTATCATAAGGTGTTGGGGCGGGGGGGAAGGCAGGAAAGGAAGGAAGGAGAGAGAGAGAGATTTCCTGGCTTCTCTCCAAAACAACAGAATTCATGGTAGGAGGAGATAGTTGATGGCAGGCAATCTGAAAGAATAAGAGACACATTTATTTTTACAGAAACTTCTCCAATGGGGTCAGTGATTTCCAAGATCAATCTGACAATTGAAGGAACTTAAGCCCAAATAAGGGAATTGACAAAACCTTTGGGGTCACAGTGATTGATGGCAGAATCAACATTGCAAACCTATATCCAGGATACTTATCTCAGATTTATTCCACTGAGCACCTGCCTGATGAGGTTTTTGGAGATATTTCTTTCTGGTCCCTTTTCTGTGGGGTAACTGAAAACTGAGTATTGGACTCTTATTTGCACATCTCCCGTGCATATCTTATATGCATACAATAAGACCCCCCCCTTTTTTTTTTTGGTCCACCTATTAATAGAAAGTGAGATGAGGAGGAGAAAATGCAGGAAATGTTAAGACCCACTATGTGAGGTATGTGAAAGTGAAAATCGCTCAGTAGTGTCCGACCATTTATGACCCCATGGACTATACAGCCCATGGAATTCTCCAGGCCAGAAAACTGGAGTGGGTAGCCTTTTCCTTCTCCAGGGGATCTTCCCAATCCAGGGATTGAATCCACATCTATAGACATCATTAAATTTCTTCTTAGTTGAGCAAAGTAAGACTCAGTCAGTTCAAGAAAATATCTAAATTCACAAAGCTGGAGAGCAACAAAGCAAGGATTACAAATACTGTGAATGCCTTCAATCTTTTGTTGCTTTGTCAATATTGTGCAGTTACTAATGAAGGACACGGCCTGGCGCACACATTGTTTAAACAAATATAGGACTACTGAAATTGCGATATGAAATCCAAATCAGACTTGGTATTCTTTACTTGAAGGTCCCTCAAAGCAAACTGAAGACTACATGTCAGAGCTAGATATTAAAATTAGTTATGTCCAAGTTAGAAATCATATACTGATTTGCTTAACATTCGCACTGAGCTTGCAAAAAGCAGAACCTCTATATTGATACTGTATTCAGGGTCTATATTTTTGTTTTTCTTCCATATTCTCCCCTAAATTGCAGCCCACAGTTCTCCCAACTGTGTAGAATTTATGTCAAAAGCAAGAAGATGAGAAAATACAGTATACCTTGGAGTAATGATTCCAGATTCTTTCCAAATGAAAATGGTCAAATATGAATTTCTAGACAGAACAGTTTTGCCAGGGGTAGGGACAAGACATGATAGTCAATTAAAATAAATATTTTTCTGAGCACCATTCTGCCAGTGTTACATAATTGTCAGTCCTTTCTACTCTTCCACAGAATCAGAGAATTATTTGATGAATAAATTTTGATTTCCCAGCTTTCAAAGAGAAAGTCAAACTCTGTGATTTTGCTAGGCCTACAAGAGGATGTAATTTACCAAAGTCAAATGAGGGCACCTCATTCTCTAGTTTGGAATGATGAAGCAGAACCTAATTAGAGTCCCTAGTCCTGATCCTACCCTCATAAAACTCTTTCTACAGCAGCAAGAGTTTAAAAAAGTGCATCAGATCTTAGTCTTCTTCTCAAAACCCTCCACTGGTTTTCCATCACTCTTCGTATTGAATCCATACTCCTTGCAATGGTCCATGGCGTATGACAATTTGGCCTTGAAGCCTTCCTTGCCCTCTGCCTAATCCCATCTGCCTTTTTATGCCCCAGTAAACTCACTTTCTTTCCTTCAACACAATGAATTGGTTCTGTCTCAGAGCCCCTCACTATTCTCCCTTCCAGGAAAGTTCTTCCCATGTCTCTCCCTGGGTGGTTACTCCTGCTCAGGTCTCTGGCCCCAAGTGCCTGCCTCAGGGAGACCATCTCTGTCCACCTAACATCTTCCCCCTTTAAAAAAAAAAAATCTGAGAAAATATACTTAACATAAAATCACCATCTTACCCAAATTGTAATATGTAGTTTATAAGTGTGAAGTATATTCACATACTTGTGGAACCAGTCTCCAGAATATTTTCATTTTGCAAAACTGAACCTCTGTGCCCACTAAACAACTTATTTCTATCTCTTCTGTCCCTTGTAACACTGTTGTACTTTCTGTTTCTGTGAGCTTGACTACTCTAGATACCTCATACAAGTGGAATCGTACAGTTATTTTTCTTTGGGGGGATTGGAATATTTCCCTTAGCATTAATCCTCAAAGTTCATCCATATTGTAGCATGTGTCATAATTTCCTTCTGCTTTAAGTTGAATAATATTCCATTGTATCTATTATCACATTATCATATATTATCACATTTTGCTTATCCATTCATCTGTTGTTAGACATCTGGGTTACTTTCACCTTTTGGCTTTTATACACAATGCAGCTATGAGCATGGACACACAATAGATATACCAAATATCTATTGGTAGGTCTAATTTTTTGAGGAATTGTTTTCTACTATGCTAGCACAATTTTATATCAATACCAACAGTGCACAAGTGTTTCATTTTCTCCACATCATTGCCAACACTTGCTATTTTCTATTTTTGTTATAGCAGCCATTCTGATGAATGTGAAGTGATATTATTATTTTGATTTCCCTAGTAATTAGTGATGTTGAGCATTTTTTTATTTGTGTGTTAAAGGTTGATATATTTCCTTTGGCAAAATGTCTGCTTATGTCCTTTTTAATGATTTCATGACAGTCTGCATCTAATACTGGTAAATGTAAGTTGTTCACAGTGTTTTTCTATTATAATTATTGATTCAATAATACCATCATACATAAGTAATGATTGGCAATTCTGATATTCCCCCTAGGAAAAAACTTTTTGGAGGAGAATTACAAATATTAGATCAAGATGTATAGACATTTTATAAGATTTTTTTATAAAATTTTATATCTGTAATATGTAAATAGCTCTTACAAATAAATAAGAAACAGGTGGAATTCCAATTAAAAATTGGTAAGGGGCAGATAATTAACAAAAGAAGAAATGGTCAACAAGTCTAATGAGGTAAAAATATTTTGACCTCGTTATCAATCAAGGAAGTGCAAATTAAAACAGTGAAAAGTTATTTGCAACTAGTCGAATTGTAACCTTTTCCTAAAAAACACTGTTGGTATTGATAAAATGTGAAGAAACTGGCACACTTATACACTGCTGGTAGAATGTACCTGTTTGTGGTTTTCCTAAGGATAATTTGGCAATGTATATCAAAAGCCTTTAAAACCACCCTTTGACTCAATATTATCACTTCTAGAAATTTAGTCTTAGGATTTAATGATAATTAGAGATGTATACAAAACTTTGCTATAATAAAGTTTTGATAAGATGAAAACACTGGAAACGATGGTGACTGATTAATTAAAACATGGTCCATCCAAAGCAAGGAGACCATGCAGTATGTCACAAAGATTTTGATTCATGTTTCCAACAACTTTTCAAAAGTGATGCACCAATTTGCACTCCCAAGCAGGATATAAAAGAAGTGCCTCAACTTTAAGGACACAATAGTAGGGTGTTAAGTGCAAAGCTGAAAATAAATATAAGTAGTTCCTAACTTAAGAGATAATGAAATGCCATCCCATCTTACCCTAACTCATTAGAATGTTTGCCATTTCTTTTGTGCAAGTTGCCTTTATTCACTTGGATAATGGGGAAAATGTGGTGTTATGAGACCTCTGAAATTCACACATTAGTCTGTTCTATGTTTGTTATCATTATTTAGACACAATTTTGAAAGCAAATACAGGGATTCAACCCCACCATCATCTGGAGACAGTAATGACTGATACTTTCTCAAATAAGCATGTTTTCTGTCTAGTCTTGGAACAGGACAAAGCCAAAGAGACTGATTCTGAGACAGTTTCAAGAGAATCTGAGATTACTGATTGTCTTTGGCAATTTAAGATTCAAACTTTTGGGTTTGCAGCACACTCTCAAATATTGTTCTAGAATTTCTTATGGCATTATGAAAGGGATTAAAAACCAGCCATGGACAAGACAGTGTTATTAAATGTAACCTATCTCATAATGTCTATAAAAATAATTCATGGACATTTCGCTATTCTCTGGGTTGTCATAATGCCTTATGCAGCAGTTGGTTTGCAGCCAAGGCAATAAAGAGCTCTATTCACTCCATTTCTTCATATGTAAAATGTGAATTCTGAACTGCACTTACAATTCTCAAACTGAGTTCCTTAAAGTCACAAGGGGTGATGAAGTAGAGCAGGTTATCCTATTTTGGGGGAAGTGGGGGATAATCTATATAAGATCCCCAAAACTGTATAATCCTTTTTCAAAAACAGCAATAATCTTGGAAATTACTAGACTAGTCTCTTTCTAACTCTGAGTCTATGGCTCTACCCTTTCCCTTCCACACTTCATTACATGTAGCAGTGGCTAATGTTCATGATAGTACAGGCAAAAGAGAAAAGATGAATTTCTAATTATTTACATATTTTTCTCTTTTAAGTGCTGATATGTATTTTCATGATACTTGTATTACCTATATAACTTAAAGATATGTCAGCTGGAGTTTTCTAGAGCCTTTCAAATAGATATCATTAAATCCACTCTTCCATCCCAATGGGAATCCAAAGCCCTCTGGTAGGCAGATTTCAGCCAACAAATGTTGGATGGCGAACAAGGGAGAGTAGAGAGTTGCCATCCCCTGTTGACTCTTGTTCTGAACCAGCATCTGTGTGTGCTCTCTCTGTTTTGAAAAGTATGAGATGAAATAATTTTCTTGGATCCCTTAGAAATCTTGTTTCACAGAAGGCACTGTATTTTATAAAATATAGAATGGGCTTCTGCTGGGATTGTGGGAGGTGGGGCATAATAGGAAATTGGTTTAATAACAACCACAACAATTTAAAAATGCATATTAAATTTCTGGCCTTTAAAAAAGGCCATTAAAAAAAAAACTATTTTTTGGTCATAACTGCCTATTTCATATTCTCTCAAGATGACCTTCCTTTTCGTTTTTCCTCATTTCTCTTCTTTCCGCACTCACACGTGGACTGCCAGGGAGTTAGTATCTCCTGTTACTAAATAAGGAAGAATCATTCATTTCCCCTGCACTTGTCATGCTGTAATTTACTCCAGCCCATCTTTATACATCCAAACCAAAAGCAAACCAAGCTGGAAATTCCCTGGTAGTCTGGTGGTTAAGTCTCCAGCTTCCACTGTAGGGGTCCCTGGCTAGATCCCTCTTTGGGGAACTAAGATTCTGCAAGCTATATGGTGAGGAAAAAAAAAAAAAAAAGCCACACAAAGAGACTTAGAGACTTTCCATTTAACAGGATTCACTCCTTCACAAAACATTTTCATTGTAAATAATTATGTCTTAATTTTATGTATTTTTTTTTTACTTATTTAAAAAACATTCTAAGTTTTTTTTTTTTTTTTTTTTTTTTAAGAAAATCCATATATGAGCACCAAAGAATTGATGCTTTTGAACTGTGGTGTTGGAGAAGACTCTTGAAAGTCCCTTGGACTGCAAGGAGATCCAACCAGTCTATTCTGAAGGAGATCAGCCCTGGGATTTCTTTGGAAGGAATGATGCTAAAGCTGAAACTCCAGTACTTTGGCCACCTCATGCAAAGAGTTGACTCATTGGAAAAGACTCTGATGCTGGGAGGGATTGGGGACAAGAGGAGAAGGGGACGACAGAGGATGAGATGGCTGGATGGCATCACTGACTCAATGGACGTGAGTCTCAGTGAACTCTGGGAGTTGGTGATGGACAGGGAGGCCTGGCATGCTGCGATTCATGGGGTTGCAAAGAGTCGGACACAACTGAGTGACTGATCTGATCTTATATATGATACCCATAATCACGAATCACATGGTTATTATCATACCCACCAGAGACGATTGGAGGGCTCAAACAAAACCTTGTGAGCACTAGGAGACCCCACACAGACTGAGTCAGACCTGCCTTTGAGTGTTTGAGTGTTTCCTGCAGAGGAACAGGTCAGCAGTGGCCTGCCACAGGGGCAGCGGCTCTGGGTGCCATAGACCTGGGTATGGCATAAGCCCTCATAGAGGACATTGCCACTAACCCCACCATAGAGCCACCAGAACTTACACAGGACTGGGGAAAAAGACTCTTGGAGGACACAAACAAAACCTTGTGTGCACCAGGACCCAGGAGAAAGGAGCAGTGACCCCCAAAAGAGATTGACCCAGACTTGCCTGTGAGTGTCCAGGAGTCTCCAGTGGAGGTGCTGGTCGGCGGTGGCCTGGTACATGGCCAGTGGCACTGAGTGTGGGAGTGCATACGTGGGATCTTTTAAGGGAGGTCACCATTAGCTTCATTACTTCCACCATAGAAGACTCCAGGTAAATAGCAGGGAGGGAACACAGCTCCATCCATCAACAGAAAATTTGATTAAAGATTCACTGAGCATGGCCCTGCCCATCAGAACAAGACCCAGTTTCCTCCACAGTCAGTCTCTCCCATTAGGAAGTTTCCATAAGCCTGTTATCCTTATCCCTCAGAGGGCAGACAGAATGAAAACCATAATCACAGAAAACTAATCAAACTGATCACATAGATGAGAGCCTAGACTAACTCAATGAAACTATGAGCCATGCCGTGTAGGGCCAACCAAGATGGACAGGTCATGGTGGCGAGTTCTGACAAAATGTGGTCCACTGGAGAAGGGAATGGCAAACCACTTCAGTATTCTTGCCATGAGAACCCCATGAACAGTAAGAAAAGGCAAAAACATATAACAATGAAAGATGAACTCCTCAGATTGGTAGGCTCCCAAGGTGCTACTGGAGAAGGGTGGAGAAATAACTCCAGAAAGAATCAGGAGACAAAGCCAAAGAAAAAACAACACCCAGTGTGGGTGTGATTGGTGATGGAAGTAAGGTCTGATGCTGTAAAGAACAATATTGCATAAGAGCATGGAACGTTAGGCCCATGAATCAAGTTAAATTGGAAGTGGTCAAGCAGGAGATGGCAAGAGTGAACATCAACATTTTAGGAATCAGTGAACTAAAATGGACTGGAATAGGTGAATTTAACTCACATGGCCATAATATCTACTACTGTGAGCAAGAATCCCTTAGAAGAAATGGAGTAGCCATAATAGTAAAAAAAAAAAAAAAAAAAAGAGTCCAAAATGGAGTTCTTGACTGCAGTTTCAAACATGACAAAACGATCTCTATTTGTTTCCAAGGCAAACCATTCAATATCACAGTAATCCAAGTCTATGCCCCGACCAGTAACGCTGAAGAAGTTGAAATTGAATGGTTCTATGAAGACCTACAAGGCCTTCCAGAACTAAGACCTAAAAAAGATCTCCTTTACATTATAAGGGATGGAAAGCAAAATTAGGAGGTCAAGAGCTATCTGGAGTAACAGGCAAAAAAAATGAAGCAGGGCAAAGGCTAATAGAGTTTTGCCAAGGGAACACACTGGTCATAGCAAACACCCTCTTCCAGCAACACAAGAGAAGACTCTACACATGGACATCACCAGAGGGTCAATACAGAAATCAGATTGATTATATTCTTTGCAGCCAAAGATGTAGAAGCTCTATACTGTCAGCAAAAACAAGACCAGGAGCTGACTGTGGCTCAGATCATGAACTCCTTATTGCCAAATTCAGACTTAAATTGAAGACAGTAGGGAAAACCACTAGACTATTCAGGTATGACCTAAATCAAATCCCTTACAATTATACAGTGGAAGTAACAAATATTTTCAAGGGATTAGATCTGATAGAGTGCCTGAAGAACTATGGATGGAGGTTCATGACATTGTACAGGAGGCAGTGATCAAGACCATCCCAAAGAAAAGAAATGCAAAAAGGCAAAATGGTTGTCTGAGGAGGCCTTAGAAATATCTGTGAAAAGAAGAGAAGGTAAAGGCAAAGGAGAAAAGGAAAGATTATACCCATTTGAATGCAGAGTTCCAAAGAATAGCAAGAAGAGATAAGAAAGCCTTCCTCAGTGATCAATGGAAGGAAACAGAGGAAACAATAGAATGGGAAAGACTAGAGATCTCTTCAAGAAAATTAGAGATACCAAGAGAACATTTAATGCAAAGATGGGCTCGATAAAGGACAGAAATGGTATGGACCTAACAGAAGCAGAAGATATTAAGAGGAGGTGGCAAGAATACACAGAAGAACTATACAAAAAAGATCTTAATGACTCAGATAACCACGATGGCATGATCACCCACCTAGAGCCAGATATCCTGGAATGTGAAGTCAAGTGGGCCTTAGGAAGCATCACTATGAACAAAGCTAGTAAGGGATGGAATTCTAATTGAGCTATTTCAAATCCTGACAGATGATGCTGTGAAGTGCTGCCATCAATATGCCAGCAAAATTGGAAAACTCAGCAGTGGCAACAGGACTGGAAAAGGTCAGTTTTCATTCCAATCTCAAAGAAAGGTAATGCCAAAGAATATTCAAACTATCACACAATTGCGCTCATCTCACATGCTAGCAAAGTACAGTTCAAAATTCTCCAAGCCAGGCTTCAACAGTATGTGAACTGTGAACTTCCAGATGTTCAAGATGGATTTAGGAAAGGCAGAAGAACCAGAGATCAAATTGCCAACATCCGTTGGATCATCCAAAAACAAGAGAGTTCCAGCGAAACATCTACTTCTGTTTTATTGATTACACCAAAGGCTTTGACTTTGTAGATCACAACAAGTTGTAGAAAATTCTGAAAGTGATAGGAATACCAGACTACCTGACCTGCCTCTTGAGGAATCTGTATGCAGGTCAAGAAGCAAAAGTTAGAACTGGACATGGAACAACAGACTGGTTCCAAATAAGGAAAGGAATACGTCAAGGCTATATAATGTCACCCTGCTTATTTAACTTATATGCAGAGTATATCATATGAAATGCTGGGCTGGACGAAGCACAAGCTAGAATCAAGATTGCCGGGAGAAATATTAACCTCGGATATGCAGATGACACCACCCTTATGGCAGAAAGTAAAGAACTAAAGAGCCTCTTGATGAAAGTGAAAGAGGAGAGTGAAAAAGCTGGCTTAAAACTCAACATTCAGAAAACTAAGATCATGGCATCCAGACCCATGGCTTCATGGCAAATAGATGGGGAAACAATGGAAACAGTGAGAGACTGTTTCAAATAGTTTTCCATAGGTATTTTTGTCCTTCAGTGACCCAATTGTTTCTTTCAATAACCCTCTACCCTGATCTCAAATGATTCTCTATTTTAAGTGGGCATTGAAAAGCATCAAATTCATTTGTAAAAGCTTTATTAAGTTTAACAGCAAAATCTCATAAGTTTGGCTTGGTTAATCCATCAATTTAAGGTTCATTAAGATAAGGGATGACAAATCTGGAAGAGAATGCCTCTCTTTTCTTTGAAAATACTTATAAAATCAAGCTCTCAGCTGTTTCCCCATTGTATGCTGCTTTGGAAATGTCAGGCAAGTTTTAACTGTCAAAGCCATCAAAAATACTGCTGAAATTGCAAAGGAAACAATGACTCCCTAGGGAAAACACAGTAAACTGTAGGACCCAGGAGCCTGCTTTTTCCACAAGAAGGGAAGTAAATCTTGAAAGGGCAAAGCCGGAGAAACCACCTTCTTCCATGTGAAGTCTACAGAAGATTTATCAGTGTGGGGCTTTGTAACAAAAGAAAATACTCTGTTACAACATAATTGTCTTATTAATATAAAGACTCTCCTTGCTTTGGGGGATCTTTGGTTCTACTCTCTCCTCCCATCTCTGCCAGTTGTGTCTTATCTAAAAATTCAGAAAATGTCTCTTTGTCTCTCCACTCCCCAAATTCTTTAATTGACTTCTGGTGAAGATTTTCCTTGACACAGCACAACGATGATCATCTGAGTGAAGTAAACATAAAGTTCTGAAGGCTTGATCCAATTCTACATAATGAACCTTCTAATAATTATCCAGATGCTCTGGATGTTTCAGTGTTTTCCTGAAAGCAGAGTCTGAGGCAAGGACTTAGTTCTCACTGTTGACTACTCAGGGGGCTCAATCTTTCTAGCTAATTTTGAAGTACCATGTGGAATGTATCACTTTAAAGGATGAGATGTAGAAACATTTGTCCATGACTCGCATCAACATGGGTAGAGACTGACCACTTGGTATGCCAATTCCTTTATATAGTTGGGTTGTTCCATGTGTCAGCTGAGCGAGTTCCCAAGAATTTGGCCAAGAGCCCAAAAAGATCAAACTAGAGAAATACAGCAGACATTTTAGATACAGTACTCTTTTGAAACATAAGATACACGCTTCTCTGAAATCAGAGATTGATCTGAGAGATGTGACACAGACTACCAAATGTGTCTGCTCTACTGTGTCTTCATATTTTACCTATTATAAACATAATAAGAAGTCCTATATCACCATGAGGATTAGAAAACATTTATGTCAAGGGTACACACTGTGAATAATACATGAAGGTTGCTCAGTAAAGACTTCATAAGTTTAGTTTTAAGCATAGCATTTAAAGTCCTTTGCTGGCTAACATTATTTGGTTTTCCTCCTTTATCTATTCCTGATTCCTCTTTCATGTCACCATTGCCCTAACCAAACTGATCTATATAAAGTCCAGAATCTTTTTTCTTGATAATATTTATGGATCTAGTGTTTTACCAAAAAAGCTCTGAATTTCACTGGACCTATCAGAGAAGGGAGAGTAAACACTTATAAGCAGCTCCAGTTCATAAAATGATGCTCGTAATTTTTGTCCCGAAATGCACAGAAATCTCATTTTGTTAAAATCAGACTAACAACACAGCACCCATTAATACCCTGGTCATTGACAAGTTCAATGGTTGTTTTAAATTTCTGCTTTTGTGACTAGTTGGTGGAATTTGATGCAGCTGGCTTCACTCTTTTCTTTAAAATGCTCTAGTCTCCATTCTATTCTACCTGAGTCTCTTTTATTTCTGTCCATAACTCTTTGTTTTCTTTCAGACGTCTCTACTTTGCCTACTCCTTAATTTTAGTGTTGACCAAGATTCCATCCTTGGCCCTCCACTCTTCTCTGCAAGTTCTTTCCTAGAGAGCATGGCGATGGAAGAAATCATTTGATCTGAAGACTATTTGGAGGTCTTATTATAAATGGCCACATGCTGACAACAGTGCACTAAATGCTTGAACTAGTTACTTATAAGCTGAATCCACTAAGAAACATGCTTTATTTTATCCATGTGGGCTTCCTGAGAAAATGGAATATATCACAAACAATCCAGATTTTTCTGCTCCTCAGAAAAATTGAGACAAAACTAGGTCAACATCTCTGTACACAAAAATGTCTTAGACTGAATGGCAGCCTTCTAACTTTAGACAAGTGAGCTCCCCAAATATGTATACATATCTGCTTCCTTACCCATGTATGCTTTTATTTTAATCCTAACCACTTTCTGCAAACTTTAAATAGGATGATAAAGAGCAGAAAATAAGATAACCTTCTCTCCAATGTATCTTCAGTCTACTATCCTATCATTAACTTCATGGTCAAATTAAATACTGTTAATTGGTTCTTCTGAAAGTCTGACTATCCTTGGATTCCTTGACTTCATCTTCCTAACTTTTCATAGAACATTGAAATTGTTTCTTAGCCTTTTTTTCCTCTTGAATCCTTAGTCGTTATCCCCAGTATCCTGATACTACATCCTTAAATTCTGGCATTTGTTAGAGATTTATTTTTGGAATAATTATCGATATCTATCTATCTATCTGTATATTCACTTGTAGATAACATTTGTGGAGATAGTATGGCTTAGGGAAAATAGCCCTGGATTGGAGTGATGCACTGTATGTCCTAATCTTTCCTGAGTCAGTAAGTAAGACCTTTGGAAATCACTTCATTCCTCCGGGGACTTTGCAAATTAAGACTTAGTATTAAAATAGATTATCATGAAGGGTCATTCTGGCTAAACAGTTCTAATTTTGCTGCCTTTCTAACCTAGAGAAGCTAGGTTCTCAAAGTGGAGAAGGTCTCCTAAGTAAATTTTAAGCAGATTTATTGTGCAATTTACTGTGCTTCAGACAATTTCATGTAATTTAACATTTAAATTCCTAATAGCCCTATTTCAGAGTTCATTGACAGTTCAGTTATTTTTGACAAATACTTACATCCTAGTAAATATAACTGGGCTGATACGCTTTTCAATAACTCCTTTTCCCTCATGTATGCCTGAGGGAAATTACCTTAGAAGTGAAAGAGTGGTCTCCAAGGAATAAAAGCTAAACAATTCTAAACAATGAACTATATCAAACATTTTTTTTTTTTTTTGGCAACAGAGTTAGAATAAAACTGCCTATTTCTTCCAGGTTTCCCCAAGGGGTCAATCTCAGAATCTGGGCTTTGAGCTAATGGCCCTGACCCTCTCTAACTTTCAATTCTCATTTTAGAGTACCATAATGCTTCTGAGAGGAAAGAGGTAGAAATAGCCCTCTGGTGGCTTAAAAAAATGCATTCAACATACCTAGTACAATGTTGGACATAAACCAATAACTGGGTGCATATAGTTTTGTTTGTTTGTTTAATCCTTATTATTCTCATCACTGCTCAGGCTTGTCTCTTTAGTTCTGTTTTAACCAATGACTATGAGATTCATTGTTAAGTTACAGAACTTCTGTTCCAGGGATGAGTGATATTCATTGCCAGGTGTTTGTGCAGGTTCACTTCTAGGAATGATATAGCTTTACAACATATATCGTCTGTGAACTTGGCCGCGTCCTTAATTTATTTGGGCCTCAGTTTCTCCAGGAGACAAAACAAGGCATTTGCAAAGAAAGATATTTCATTCTAGTCAGTCTCTCTTTTTCTGTTCTATGATTTTAGCATATTTCAGGGGGTTTTCTCCTGGCATGTAAAGAAGATTCATGTCTTTATTTCCTATAAATCCTAAAGTTCTGTGATTTATTCCCTTAAGTTTTATGAAGTAATTACTTGCAAGAGCTCTTCCTTGTATGAACTGTAATAAAAATGACTTAAGAAAAATGGTTAGTCTTTGCATAAAATTAGGCAGAAATTAAATTAAAAGGCAGGACATCTGTTCATTTTTACACCAAGCCTTTGAGGATGTTCCCAATGAACTGCAAAGTTTGTGATGATAAGGAAAATTGGGACAGATTTTATTTCTATAATTGACCTTAACTACCTCCATGACATGGATAACTCCATTTCCTCTTCTCTGCCTAGTCTGAGCCCAAACTTCCAATTGTGATGCAGAAGTTCTACCAGTTAATGCATCAACTGGTTCAAGAGGCATTTTCTCTCTTTAAACAGATCTTATGAAGGAGAAAAAGAGTAAAATATAAGCTTATGCAGATAGAATGAAATGTAATAACATCATTAATTGAGATTTTAATTTATGTAAAGACCTGTATTTACATTTATATTCATTAATTTAATATTTTTTAAAAATAAAACAGAAATAAATCCAAAGTGTCGTTTTGAGCCATGGAATTATCTTTTTCAGAAAGGTACCAAAAGACTGACTGGTTCAAAATTGGTAAAGGAGTATGACAAGGCTGTATATTGCCATCCTGTTTGTTTCACTTATATGCAGAGTACAATATACGAAATGCTAGGCTGGATGAATCCCAAGCTGGAATCAAAATTGCTGGGAGAAGTATCAACAACCTCAGATATGCAGATAATACCACTCTAATGGCAGGATATGAAGAGGGACTAAAGAGTTTTCTTGATGAAAGTGAAAGAGGAGGGTGAAAAAGCTGACTTGAGGTCATGGCATCCAGTTCCATCACTTCATGGCAAACAGAAGTAGAAAAAGTGGAAACAGAGTCAGATTTTATTTTCTTGGGCTCCAAAATCACTGCATATGATGACTGTAGCCATGACATTTAAAGACACTTGCTCCTTGGAAGGAAAGCTACGACAAACCTAGACAGCATATTAAAAAGCAGAGATACCAATACAGTATAATAACACATATATATGGAATTTAGAAAGATGGTAACAATAACCCTGTGTACGAGACAGCAAAAGAGACACTGATGTATAGAACAGTCTTATGGACTCTGTGGGAGAGGGAGAGGGTGGGAAGATTTGGGAGAATGGCATTGAAACATGTAAAATAGCATGTATGAAATGAGATGCCAGTCCACGTTCGATGCACGATACTGGATGCTTGGGGCTAGTGACTGGGATGACCCAGAGGGATGGTATGGGGAGGGAGGAGGGAGGAGGGTTCAGGATGGGGAAAACATGTATACCTGTGGTGGATTCATTTTGATATTTGGCAAAACTAATACAATTATGTAAAGTTTAAAACTAAAATAAAAATAAATAAATAAAAATGTTAATCTGAGAAAAAAAAAAAAAAAGCAGAGATAGCACCTTGCCAACAAAGGTGCATCTAATCAAAGCTACAGTTTTTCCAGGAATCATATGGGGATGTGAGAGGTGGACTACAAAGAATTCTGAGCCCCAAGGAATTGGTGTTTTCAAATTGTGGTGCTGGAGAAGACTCTTGCTAGTCCCTTGGAGATCTCTCAAGAGAGCAAACCAGTCTATCCTAAAGGAAATCAACCCTGAATATTCATTGGAAGGACTGGTGCTGAAGCTGAAGCTCTAATATTTCGGCCACCTAATGCGAAGAGCCAACTCACTGGAAAAGACCCTGATGCTGGGAAAGATTGAGGGCAAAAGGAGAAGGAGTTGCAGAGGATGAGATGGTTAGATAGCACCACCAACTCTATGGTCATGAATTTGAGCAAACTCCAGGAGATAATGGAGGACAGAGCAGCCTGGCGTGCTACAGTCCATGGGGTCTCAATGAGTCAGACATGACTTAGTGACTGAACAACAACAACCAAAAGACTTTCTAAAGATGTGAGGTAATAAGATCTAAAATTTATTGAGCACCTATTATATGTAGTATATGATGTGTTTTTGACCTAATTTGTTTTCCTAAATGTCAGAAAATCTCATGAAGTGTAATATCATTAATCCTAGCTTTTTAGATTAGAAAAATAATATGAAGAGAAGTAATTAGTTCCAGCTCACATGACAAGGAAGTTCACTTTGTATTAAAGATTGATAAGTAATTATAATCTTGCCTCTTTAAGTTCAGAAATAGATATAGGTCCACAGTGCTTTCCATGCCAGGGGTGATTGCTCCTTCATGGAGATATGAGGACATAGGGAACATTTTCTCTAATACTGGACAGAGAAGCATTTGCTCTTACAATATCATCATATAATTTCCAAGAAAGACAGAGAGGAATAGTGATCAGAGGCTATTTCTGAGACTGATGTAATCTGGAAGGAGGTAAAGACAGATGCAATATTGTCATTGAATTTTAATATAACTATAAAGTCACTTTGTTTTTTATAGGTTCCTTTGTTTTATTCTCAGCATGTTAGGGAAAACTGGGCTTACTTCTTTTATCAAAAAAATTTCCTCCACAACAGAAAACCAATCACATAGGAGAAGGTAGTATTTTTTGGAAGCATATAAACCAATTTTACAGATTACCAAGTATTTTATAATTTCATTTCCTTCTTCCAATGTAGTCTGGAAAAGGAAAAATAGGTGATGGGTATAACAAGGGAACTAAAATAGCAGAGAAGGTGAAAAAGAGAGAGAGAATAACTCCAGGAAAGAAAAGTTTTCCTGCTAAGAACACTGAGAGTTCAAGGAATCAGCTGGCAATGGTCACTGTCGAAGGATTAATACAGAAGGCATCTGCTGGGGACAGGTGGCAGCCCAGCAGAGAGGGAAACAGAGGCATTTGGTATTAGAAAAAGAAAATATAAATAAAAATCTTTCAATCCTACACTTCTATTTTTGCAAAAAAAAAAAAAAAAACTGCTTGGTGTGTATTAATGCTAATATCTCCATTTTCAATGAGAATAGGAATTATGCAAGGCAGTAGCCTCTGTGTTATTGGCATAGGAAATTGTGTTCAAGAAAATGATGTAATCCAAAGTGTTGATACATAATCTGATGCTATATATAGCAGGCATTCCCAGAAGTGTTGAGAGGAGTAATGTCACCTTATGTAGAGATTTTTAGAAACTGTGGCTAGAAGGAACTGAGCGGAGTGTGCTGGAAGGAATTTCCTCACATCAGCAAACCAGGAGAGAGAAAGGGGATTCCCTTTACAGAAATAATCTTGTAAAACAAGAAAAAAAAATTTTTTTTCCTTATTAAAAAAACAAAACAAAACTGAAGTATAATTACTTTATAATATGTTAGTTTCTGCTGTACAATGAAGTGACTCAGTCATATGCATGCATATTTTCCCTCCCTCTTAAACTCCCTCCCCGCACCTCCTATCCCACCCATCTAGGTCATCACAGAGCACCGGGCTGAGCTCTCTGTGCTGTACAGCAGGTTCTCACTAGCTAGCTATGTTACTCATGGTTTACATATCAGTCTTACTTTTCTTCCCCCTACTGTGTTCACAAGTTTATTCTCTACACGTGCATAGCTCTATTCTTGCCCTGCAAATGGGTTCATCTGTACCACTTTTCTGGATTCCACAAATAGGCATCAATATATAATATTTGTTTTTCTCTTTCTGACTTACTTCACTTTATATGACAGACTCAGGTCCATCCACATCTCTACGAATTACCCAATCGTGTTCCTTTTTATGGCTGAATAATATATATGATGGAATATTACTCAGCCATGAAACACTCTTGCCTACTGAGATTCTAACACCAAAACTCTTCCTGCCTTTACCAGCACAGGGGTGAACACCTCATTGCCCTCACAATCCCTTTGACACCACCACTGATGAAGCAAAGTTCTGCTAAGGATTCTCCCAGTCCCCCTTTCTGGATAATATCCTCTTCAAGCCACATTTTGATTATGAATTTGTCTATTTCTATTGCTTTAATTATTTGCTGCAGGAAGTATAACTGATAAACACATTTTTAAAAGGGGATGTAAAAAGTAATCAATAGAAATATAATGATGAGGGTTCTCTATATAGGGGCATTGACAATATAAATCTGTAATTTTTGTTTGTTTCTTAAACTGAATTTTTTTACATTGACATCTAGTCTATGACTATATTACCGAGTGTCAAGTGAGACATCCTTTGATTGAGTGTCCTTTGGTTTTAAAGATTTTGTCTTGCTGCTATGTGACCTAATCTTTTGATGCTGGGCCAAGATAAAAATGTCCATGTTCCAAGAATTTCTGGGAGATCCAAGAAACTCAATCTTTTGAATTTTTCTCCTCTTTTCTTTTTCATTACCTGTTTCTACCTGGCTATTGCAAACTAACAGGAAACAAATAGCCTTATTGCAAACAACCTTATCCACAGTGCCTATTGAGGCGCTGGCAGTTACTGCTCACATTGGGAATCCTCTCGTGAGCATTGGGTGTCTGGTGTGTGTCAAGATACCCTCTGTGCAGGCCCAGGTCCCTGGGATTGAAGACGTCAACAGACAGACACCAAATAGCTCTCTATGGGACGACAGTGTTCTGGCAGAGCCAGGGACTGCATGCTTGTGACTGAAGCCTGTACCTGCCCTGGGAGAACTTATCAGTGTCTGCCTTCAGACAACGGTGTCCTGACCTCAGTCCTGTGCTTGAGTGCTCATCTGGCTCTGGAAGACAGTTTGCTCTCCTTTAAAACAGATATGCAGGTAGCCAACAGGTACCTTAGGACTTTTCAGGAACAAGGTGATAAGAGTATATGAGAGGGGCTCCGGTCAGCACAAAGAAGCATGATTAAAACCAACCTTGAGCCCCTAGAGGCCTGGCTGGGGAGCTCTGCTTGGAAAGGGCACCTCTGTACTTTTGGCTTTAGGGAGCCTGAGTTATTAAGCTATTGTGTCCAAGAAATTATTTTGTCAGCCTATTAGCAGACTGTGATAAAGAACAGAAATGGAGTTCCCAACCGTGTCACAATACATCATAAACCCTCAATATTGAGAGCAACATGATTACCTTTTCTGGCTCAGGACACTGCGACATCTAAAAGCTAAGGCTTTGTTTCTAGGTTAACTTTGACTTCTTTGGTTTTACTGCTTAAAATGGTAAGCTCTATCATTGGAAACAGCGTGGTTCCATGTAAAAATTAAATGGTGGGCAAGCCCATCATATATCTTTGTCTCATTCAGCCTTTGGTATCAAAAATAACTAGGCACTGTGACAACTCAAACAGTCTCATTTTCCCAGAATCTATCTAAAGATGTGGTATAAATACATAGAGGAAGAGATGCATAGAGGCTAGAAATGGAGTTCCCAGAGCATACAGATATATCAATGTTTCAAGCATTATCCACTGAGATGACATAGGGCTATGAACTCTGATATACCTACTGCTTGACAGATATAATTCCATACTAGAGATAAAACTGCCAGACTCACAAAATCATAGTAATCCCAAAGAGTAATGTCCCTGAGTTAATACTTTTTGTTCTGATTCCATCTAGTTACTATCTATTGCCTTGTTCCAAGGGCTTCCCAGTTGGCTCAGTGGTAAAGAATTCTCTGCCAATGCAGGAGATGAAAGAGACTTGGGTTCAATCTCTGGGTCAGGAAGATCCACTGGAGGAGGAAATGGCAACTAACTCCAGTATTCTTGCTGGAAATCCCATGGACAGAGCAGTCTGGCGGGCTATAATTCATGGATTCACAAAGTGACTTAGTGACTGAGAATATGTACCCTATTCCAATTGTCTCCCCTGTCAATCATATTCTAAAAACTTTTCCAGGTGTAGGGAATACAGTGATGGATGACATACACCATGAAGTCCCCACATTCAAGGAACATGCGTTCCTATAAATGAAGCAAACAAACAATCAGTAAGTATATAATACATTTGTGACCTGCACAGGGAGAACAATGAACTCTGGCAAGAAGGATTAAGAATGCTGAAGGACTGCTGCTGCTGCTAAGTCGCTTCAGTCGTGTCCGACTCTGTGTGACCCCAGAGACGGCAGCCCACCAGGCTCCGCCGTCCCTGGAATTCTCCAGGCAAGAACACTGGAGTGGGTTGCCATTTCCGCTGAAGGACTAGAGGCTTTATTTTATGTGGGATTACCAAGGAAGACTTCACCAGCAAAAGGGGCATCTTAACAGTGGTCTGAGGAAGTGAGAAAGCAGTCTTTCTCACTGGAGGAAGAATGACTCAGGCAGTGTGTGCCAAGTTGCTTCAGTCATGTCAGAGTCTCTGTGACCCTGTGGACTGTAGCCCACCACGCTCCTATGTCCCTGGGAATTCTCCATGCAAGAATATTGGAGTGGGTTGCCAGTTGCCATGCCCTCCACTAGGGGATCTCCCTGACCCAGGAATCGAACCCACGTCTCTTCTGTCTGTTGCATCAGCAGGCAGGTTCTTTACCACTGATGCCACCGTGAAGAGGGAAAAAGCCTGAGCTTTTCTGTCAATTAAAAAAAAAAAAAAAAAGAAATAGTGGCAGTGAGGAGAAGTGAATAAGAGAGAAGTGAATAAGGGAGTGGAAGAAAGGGTGAGGGGCAATGTCAGAAAGCAGCTGAAAGACAAAGCATGTGGAGGCATTTGACCATTGCAAACACACTGCCTTTGCTCTGAGATGAGACTTTGGAACATGTAGAGCAGTGGAATTGCATGGTTTGATTTACATTTCTAAGAGGATCATTCTTTCCAGGAGTTTGACAAAAAGGCCACAAAGAAATGAGGGAGATGTGATGTGGGAGGCAATAAAATCTTTGTTGTGGAGAAATTAAAACCTTTTTTTGGTGAGTTTGGAGAAAATTCACCACAAGCAAGGAGAGTCAAGTTTTATACTGCAACAAAGGCACAGAATAATGATCACAATGATAGAATAAGAGAAGGGATAGAATTTAGTACATGGGTGGGAGGATTGATTTATGTGAGAAGACAATCTAAATTAACTGATAGAATGCAAACCTATATAGGGGACTGTACAGAGAGATGTATAAACATGACGATTCGGCTATGTGGAAGTCCTCGCTGCATTTTCTTAGTGAAATAAAAGCAAGGATCTTAGCTGATATATGTGGACTCTAGAAAATGGCATAGATGAATGAATTTGCAAAGCAGAAATAGAAACACAGATGTAGAGAATAAAAGTATGAACATGAATGGGGGAAGAAAGGATATGAGATGGATTGGGATTGACATCTATTCACTGCATGCATGCTAAGTCACTTCAGTCGTGTCCACTTCTTTGAGACCCTATAGACTGTAGCCTGCCAGGCTCCTCTGTCCATGGGATTCTCCAGGCAAGAACACTGGAGTGGGCTGCCATTCCTACTCCAGGAGATCCTCCCAACCTGGGGATCAAACCAGCGTCTCCTATGTCTCCTGCATTGGCAGGCAGGTTCTTTACCACTAGTGCCACCTGGTATAAGATAGATAGCTAATGAGAAAGTACTGCATAGTGGATAAGCACAAGGAACTCTACTCGATACTCTGTGGTGACCTGAGTGTGAAGGAAATCCAAGGAAGAGGGAATATAGGTATACGTGTGGCTGACTTAGTCTGGTGTATAGCAGAAACTAACACAATATTATTAAGCAACTACATTCCAATTAAAAAAAAAAAGATGTGAAACTATTAAAAAAATGGTTGTTGATAAATTTCACATTTTGTGTATTTTACAGCTTTTTACAATCCAAAATTAAGCCAACTCCTTCTCTGTGGGGGGGAAAAAAAAAAAAAAAAACAGAAAGAAAAGAAAAAAAAGAAAGAAAGAAAACAAGATTATTATCTAAGAATAAGGATTAAGGAGGTCCTATGCATTTTGAACCCCTATATGATACAGGAGATCAGTGGAGAAATAACTCCAGAAAGAATGAAGGGAAGGAGCCAAAGCAAAAACAATACCCAGCTGTGGATGTGACTAGTAGTAGAAGCAAGGTCCAATGCTGTAAAGAACAATACTGCATAGGAACCTTGAATGTAAGGTCCATGAATCAAGGCAAATTGGAAGTGGTCAAACAAGAGATGGCAAGAGTGAACGTCGACATTCTAGGAATCAGCGAACTAAAATGGACTGGAATGGGTGAATTTAACTCAGAAGACCATTATATCTACTACTGTGAGCAAGAATCCCTTAGAAGAAATGGAGTAGCCATCATGGTCAACAAAAGAGTCCGAAATGCAGTACTTGGATGAAATCTCAAAAACAACAGAATGATCTCTGTTCATTTCCAAGGCAACCCATTCAATATCACAGTGATCTAAGCCTATACCCCAACCAGTAACACTGAAGAAACTGAAGTTGAACAGTTCTATGAAGACCTACAAGACCTTTTAGAACTAACACCCAAAAAAGATGTCCTTTTCATTATAGGGGACTGGAATGCAAAAGTAGGAAGTCAAGAAACACCTGGAGTAACAGGCAAATTTGGCCTTGGAATATGGAATGAAACAGGGCAAAGGCTAATAGAGTTTTGCCAAGGGAACACACTGGTCATAGCAAACACCCTCTTCCAACAACACAAGAGAAGACTACACATGGACATCACCAGATGGTCAACACCAAAATCAGATTGATTATATTCTTTGCAGCAAAGATGGAGAAGCTCTATACAGTCAGCAAAAACAAGACCAGGAGTTGACTGTGGCTCATATCATGAACTCCTTATTGCCAAATTCAGACTGAAATGGAAGAAAGTAGGGAAAACCACTAGACTATTCAGGTATGACCTAAATCAAATCCCTTATGATTATACAGTGGAAGTGAGAAATAGATTTAAGGGACTAGATCTGATAGAGTGCCTGATGAACTATGGATGGAGGTTCGTGACATTGTACAGGGATCAAGACCATCCCCATGGAAAAGAAATGCATAAAAGCAAAATGGCTGTCTGAGGAGGCCTTACAAATAGCTGTGAAAAGAAGAGAAGCCAAAAGCAAAGGAGAAAAGGAAAGATATTCCCATTTGAATGCAGAATACCAAAGAATAGCAAGGAGACATAAGAGCCTTCCTCAGAGATCAATACAAAGAAATAGAGGAAAACAACAGAATGGGAAAGACTACAGATCTCTTCAAGAAAATTAGAGATACCAAGGGGATATTTCATGCAAAGATGGGCTTGATAAAGGACAGAAATGGTATGGACCTAACAGAAGCAGAAGATATTAAGAAGAAATGGCAAGAATACACAGAAGAACTGTACAAAAAAGATCTTAATGACCCAGATAATTATGATGGTGTGATCACTCACCTCCAGCCAGACATCCTGGAATGTGAAGTAAAGTGGGCCTTAGAAAGCATCACTACGAACAAAGCTATTGGAGGTTATGGAATTCAAGTTGAGCTATTTCAAATCCTGAAAGACGATGCTGTGAAAGTGCTGCACTTAATATGCCAGAAAATTTGGAAAACTCAGCAGTGGCCACAGGACTAGAAAAGGTCAGTTTTCATTCCAATCCCAAAGAAAGGCAATGCCAAAG
Organism: Bos javanicus; assembly: GCF_032452875.1. Lineage (NCBI taxonomy): Eukaryota > Metazoa > Chordata > Mammalia > Artiodactyla > Bovidae > Bos > Bos javanicus. Next base: position 29,343,718 of record NC_083885.1, on the reverse strand, counting down.
AATGCTCAAACTACCGCACAATTGCACTCATCTCACACACTAGTAAAGTGATGCTTAAAATTTTCCAAGCCAGGCTTCTATAGTACATGAACTGTAAACTTCCAGATGTTCAAGCTGGATTTAGAAAAGGCAGAGGAACCAGAGATCAAATTGCCAATATCCATTGGATCATCAAAAAAGCAAGAGAGTTTCGGAAAAACATCTATTTCTGCTTTATTGACTATGCCAAAGCCTTTGACTGTGTGGATCACAATAAACTGTGGATAATTCTGAAAGGGATGGGAATACCAGACCATCTGACCCACCTCTTGACAAGCCTATATGCAGGTCAGGAAGTAACAGTTAGAACTGGACATGGAACAACAGACTGGGTCCAAATAGGAAAAGGAGTACGTCAAGGCTGTATATTGTCACCCTGCTAATTTAACTTATATGCAGAGTACACCATGAGAAACGCTGGGCTGGAAGAAGCACAAGCTGGAATTAAGATCGCTGGGAGAAATATCAGTAACCTTAGATATGCAGATGACACCACCCTTATGGCAGAAAGTGAAGAGGAACTCAAAAGCCTCTTGATGAAAGTGAAAGAGGAGAGTGAAAAAGTTGGCTTAAAGCTCAACATTCAGAAAACGTAGATCATGGCATCTGGTCCCATCACTTCATGGCAAATAGAAGGGCAAACAGTGGAAACAGTGGCTGAAATTTTTGGGGGGAGCTCCAAAATCACTGCAGATGATGATTGCAGCCATGAAATTAAAAGATGCTTACTCTTTGGAAGGAAAGTTATGACCAACCCTGAAAGTATATTCAAAAGCAGAGACATTACTTTGTCAACAAAGGTCCGTCTAGTCAAGCCTATGGTTTTTCCAGTGGTCATGTATGGATGTGAGAGTTGGACTGTGAAGAAAGCTGAGCACTGAAGAATTGATGCTTTTGAACTCTGGTGCTGGAGAAGACTCTTGCGAGTCCCTTGAACTGCAAGGTGATCCAACCAGTTCATCCTAAAGGAGACCAGTCCTGGGTGTTCACTGAAGGACTGACACTGAGGCTGAAACTCCAATACTCTGGCCACCTCATGTGAAGAGTTGACTCACTGGAAAAGACCCTGATGCTCAGAGGGACTGGGGGCAGGAGGAGAAGGGGACGACAGAGGATGAGATGGCTGGATGGTATCATCGACTTGATGCACATGAGTTTTGGTGAACTCCGGGAATAGGTGATGGACAGGGAGGCCTGGCGTGCTGCGATTCATGGGGTTGCAAACACCGGGACACGACTCAGTGACTGAACTGAACTGACTGATTCATTTTGACCAGATGACTTTTCTCTTTCAAACCTCTTCCTTTCCCCAAGGCACCCTTCCTGGGTCGGACAAGAGGCCCCACCAGCCCTCTGCCTGTTGTAGCCCTGGGGCATCTGGGTTCCTCAAGAGCTTACCAAGCAAGACCGGGTAAGTTTTCTCAGGAAAAGTCACTGGGACTTATACTGCAGTCATATTATGAAACTTTCAACGTGAAGTGATTTTTTTTTTTTTTTCCAGCCAGAGGTGCCTAACCTCCTTTAAATGTTCTTCACAGAAGCAATCAGATCCAGAATTCATATCTTTAGAAAAGCAGCCTTCCTCTTTCTCAAAGCAAACCAGGCGCATAAGAAGCATTCTTGCGATAGCCAGCCCGCTAAGCCACATAAAACTGGGCCATTATTACTTGTGTCCTTGTAGGTATTTTAGCCTTTAAATGGTGATACTATCATTTTAATTAAAGCCAAGTTTTCTTCAGCATTCAATTCAAAAAGAGACTGCAAAGTCCCATTCTACAATAGAAACGAAATCCTCAGTCCACAAGTAAAACAAAGTGTATATATGAAGGTAGACAGAGTTGGACAGTTTCAAAATTTGATGGTGGGAGATTGGTATTACAAAGGCATAACATAGATACTCCCAGGGCTATGAAATTATACTCATAAAATTCCTTTTATGAGGCATATGATGAAATACAGAAAAAAAAAATCTAAAAATCAGGACCATGTAGGGATGAGATAGACCTTGTGGAAAATCTTACCCTATCTGCTTTTATCTCTGAGTGATATGAGCAATTTCATTAATATGCCCATTTTAAACATAGGATATATAGATACTGAGATATGCAATCTACACAGTACTGGAAAAAATTAATATAGACCAGAGTGTTACAACATCAGTTTTATTCACATGCAGAGCTGGTAGGAGGCAATCCTGTGCGTCATATTAACAGAATGTACAGTGGCATCCCTGGCCTAAACCCGTGGATGTCAGATGTACCTCCTAACTGTAACAAACAAAAATATCATCAGGCATTGAGACCTGCCCCTAGAAAGGCAATATCAACATTGTCCTTGATGGAAAACCATTGCTCCAGACAAACTACCCAGCAGAGTTTATGGAATATACTTGTAGTCCTGCAAAGAAAACTCAATAAAAAACCCTAGAAAGTCAGACCTTAAGGTATGCAGGCTTCAGTAGTTGTGGCTCATGGGCTCAGTAGTTGCGGCTCTCAGGCTCTAGAGCACTGACTCAATCGTTGTGGTGCATAGGCTTAGTTGCTCCATGTGTAGGATCTTCCCAGACCAGGGAGGGAACCTGTGTCTCCTGCATTGGCAGGCGGACTCTTTATCGTTGAGTCACCAGGGGAGCCCTCTGTATTATTCTTGAAAATGAATTTGGATTTGGAAACTGTGGGTTCGCTTTGAGCAGCTATGCACTTAAATGCTTGCCTTACAAAGGTTTGTCTTCCGGGAGTTTTCAGTGATTTGCAAATTTCTCTATGAAAGCTTTTACATTTTTATGGATAATCTGTGATATATGTGGAGATGGACCTATGTATAGATGAGTCAATAGTTTCGGGGTGGCAATGATATACTTTCCATCTTGTTTAGATCTTAACAAAAGTTTGATCTTTCAGAAACATCCCTGGACTCCTCATCTCTTTCTGAAAAAGACTAACTTTGATACCAGTGGCCTTACAGTGAGTAAGAAACACTGGCATATTTGCTTGTAACTCCCTGCAGCTTACACATCAGATTGTTGTACATACTAAAGATCTTAACTAGGTCATACCATTTTTGTGTTCCTGAATTTCAAATGTTAATATTTCATTAGAGGATGTTCAGTTAAAGTTCTCACCCCATATATTTTGTGACAGTTGATTATTTGTACCATTTAATCTGTGACATTCCCTTTAAGTATACTCATTATGTCAATGATATGTCTTACTCTTATAGCTTTGTAGGGTAGGTTTCAAGTTCCATTAGTGTTGCCGAAGGTTTATTAACCCATTTTCAATAAAATAGTACTCTCTCTTTTACCTTGAAGATGCCTGTGGCCTAGCATGATTTACCATATCCTAGGGTCAGGTTAGAAATCAGACACTCAAAAAATTTTGGAGTCCGAAGGAGAGCTAACATTTATAAAACATCAACAACGGGCCGAACAAAAATCTTACTCATACTTTTCAACAATTCTGTGCTGTAGGTACCAGCAATCCTGTTTTAAAGGTGATGAAACTAAGGTTCAAAGGAACACTGGGCTGGTTACTTCAAAATATAGAAGCAAACCTCCCATCTATAGGTCACCAAAAAAGTGAAAGTGAAAGTCGCTCAGTCATGTCCAACTCTTTGGAACCCATGGACTATATGTCCCATGAAATTCTCTAGGCCAGAATACTGGAGTGGGTAGCCTTTCCCTTCTCCAGGGGATCTTTCCTAATCCAGGGATTAAACTCAGGTCTCCCACATTGCAGGTTGATTCTTTACCAGCTAAGCCAACCAAAGCACATACATTTCCTTAGGTTATTCTGAAATATTGCAAAAGAGAAAAGAAAATAATAAAAAGGTCTTTGTTGGGAAAATAAAGGTCAGGAACCACAGGACCATCTGGCTGTGGTCTTATAAACCCATGGAGTTTATTAAATAATAATTGACTACCGATTTATTATTAATCAAAGGCATACACTACCCACAAATCATAACTTTTTTTGTTTATATGAGAAAGTCAAAGTTATCAGGCTTAGTTCAAATGAGAGCACACATATTAACAAAAATACAAGGATGCTTTGATTGGCACACAAATTTTCCCCATTACATTTATGACTCAATAGATTTTTTAAATTTGCTCTAGAAAATAGTGTGAAGAGCCTCACTGTTAGCTCTGTAGACTTTTTCTTTTAGGAATTTAGGAACTAGACTTAGAACCAATAACTGGTTGACTCTCTACTTATTTGAGTAAATGAAATTTATTTTTACTAAATGTCGTAAGACAAATTCTGTTCCCCTAGATCATTATTCTCATGATTGTTTTGTCCCACCTGCCTCTTTTTTCATAACCCAAATGCAATCTAACACTAAATCAATTTTATTCTTTTAATCTTGTGTGTGCCTGTATATGTGTATATATATATATATATATATATATGTATATATGTGTGTGTGTATATATGTGTGTGTGTGTCTAAGCCCTGGTGGCTTAGACAGTAAAGAATCCACCTGCAATGTGGGAGACCTGGGTTCAATTCCTGGGTTGGGAAGATCCTCTGGAGGAGGGCAAGGCAACCCACTCCAGTATTCTTGCCTGGAGAATCCCCATGGACAAAGGAGCCTGGTGGGCTATAGTCTATGGGGTCACGAAGAGTCAGGTATAACTGAGTGACTAAGAATAGCACATACACACACATACACACACACATACATATGCACATGTGCGTGTGTGTGTATATATATATATATATATATATATATTCACAAAAAGTATTATTATAAAATCTAAGACAAGAAGTCAGAATAAAGAAAGGTCATATCTAGCCAAAGGAATTCTAGATAATTTTACTCCCTTTACTTAAGACAGTTTAAATGAGAAATCCTTCTCTAATGAATAAAAAAGTGTACTAATTTTAGAAAGCTGCACAGGAATAAAATAGAAGAGAATGAGAAATGCGTTGGCTTTTATAACTCACCAGTTAAGGGATAGTTTGCTTTCTACTCAGCTGGATCTAGGTGCTCTAGAAATGCTTTCAGGGATCTGCACATCTCTCTGCATTTCTTGGTGCTATTCTCTTCTGTGGAGACTTCATTCTTTAACAGACCTTCATCACACAGTTTGGAAAATAATCAAAAGCACTACCAGGCTTAAGTGGTTTTGAAAGTTGGATTTCCAGATTTAGTAGATTGTGTCTTTGGAGATAACTCTGAAGGGTATTGCTCTAGTCACGTCTACCACACTTAGATCAGTAGTTGTGGCCAAAGGGTTATCATGTTTGCTCAAAACCAAGTTACTCATTCACACCCACAACCATAAGTGCACTGTGATTGGCAGTCTCTAAAAGCTATGTGATGGGGGGAAGAGGCAATTCCTTAAACTAAGGGAAACAGGGCAAACATCTTTCCATTGTAGCTTTCCATAGAAAAGACTACTGAGATTATAAAAGGACATTTATTTGACAAAGCACCATCACCTATTCAAACAACTACAATTTGCTTAAGATTAAAGTACCCCTAAAAATAAAGACCACATATTTTATATCCTTAAGCAGTTAGAACTTATAATGTATCTCTTTTCCTAACACAGTCAATGGAAAATTATGTGGCCTGATCTTTCATGTAGTAATGATCATATGAATGACACTTATAATATCATTACCAATGCACCTTCCACAAGAGCTGCCTCAGAAAATCTTGCTTTTACTGTCAAAATCTTTTACATATTTCTTATTATAATATGTAGTTTAGGGCTTAGAAAGGTCAATTCTCTAGGTGAAAATCAGTTTCTACATGTGGTTTCTGATTCTTATTTTAGATTCCCTTGGATTGGTAGCTAGCAAGGAGATATTAGCCCAATGTCCCTCAGTCCATGGAGGAGAAGGGGGGAATAATTTGCATTTTAACAAGTACCACTGTGTACTAAGCATCAGGGATGAAAGAGAGTGAAATTCAGATGAATGAGGTACAGGTTACCTGTCCTCCTCAAGTTTTAATCTTTTCTTTACATTCATTCACCTGCATTTATTCATCTCTCAATCCCTAAGCATCTAAAGCAGCTCCAGGCATTGATAGAGGTTCAGTAAGATGTACTCATTTCTCTTAAGGAAGGAGAGCCTGACAAGAAAATCAATGATTATAATGCAGAATATCAAGTTCATTGATGGAAGAAGTAGAAGAGAAGAGGAGAACTAATCAAGCCTCAAGAGGTTCCATGAAGTATTTACATAAGGAGCGATGGGAGCCAATTCACAATGGACCTCTTACACGCCTACACATCTTTCTGAGTATGCAAAAATTGCAAGGCCCTGATCTTGATGGTTCTTTCACCCAGATCACTTCTCAGGATTGAGTATGTAGTTGTGAATTCTGAAAATGAAAAAAATACAGCACAGGAATGCACTATGGGACCCTACAGCGCACCTGGTATTACTCTGTACAAATTGCTTACATTTGCTATAAAAGGAGAGGAAATGTACCATAAAATGATACCCACTAATATGGGGATATATATGTACAAAGTGTTTCAATGTAGCATCGTTTGCATTGTTTGTAATCTCCTACATCCCTTCACACAGAGGAGTGGTTGACAAAATTGCAGTATATTTACAAAAGGAACTACTGTTATCTCCAAAATTATGAAATTCTATGAACCAATATGGAGAGATTTCTAGGTATATTATTAAGTGTAAAAGTAATGCATATAAAAGTATCTTTAGAAGAAAAATAGGAAAATATATTTCCAGCTGCTCTTTTTTTAAAGGTGATGAAAAAATAAACAGAGACTGGTAGAATTGCTTAACTACAAGAGGTTGGTTAAAACAAAGTGAAAGTGATAGAGGAAATGTGGAGAATGGATGAAGACACTTCTTTGAATATACCTTTTATATAGTTCTGACTTCTGGAACCATGTTTTGCAATAATGTGTTGCAAACTCAAGAATTCCATGTTTTAAAAAAAAATTAGTAGGACTGGACATAAACTACAAAATCACAAAACAAATAAATCAAACCATATTTCAAATGACTAACATAACCTCACTTTAAGAGGAAAGCAGAAAAACAACGTGTGAACATAACATTTATAGAACTGTAAACAACTGTTGGACTCTAATCAATGATACAGGTTAATAATTCTGACACTAGTTTCTGACTTTCTGTATATTCTAGGATTAAACAAATTAGCAAATATACTATACACATCTACAACTTAGTTTCAAATGATTCAGAATAAAATTTGTAATAATGTGTATATGTATTTTAAGGTCAAATACTAATTAAAAATAAGAGGCATAATTTTCCTTGATGAAAATAAGGAAAGGGGACACTTCCCTTTCTTAGAACATTTATTTTAGAGACTATGTAATTATAGGTTCTTTCTCTGTCATTTTAAAATATATATAAGTCTTTCAAAAGGCTAAACATTACTCTTACCAGCTGGAAGAAGATGTGATTATATATATGAATATGACATAAATATATATATATATAACAATATATATGAGGATGTTACATTAGATATAATATATAGAATATCTATCTATATATAATATATGCAGAATAATATAGCTTATTCAGCCATGAGAAAAAAGGAAATCCTCTCATTTGCAACAACACATCTGAGAGCCTTATCCTAAGAGAGCTTGAGGGCACTATTCTAAGTGCAAAAGTCAGCCAAAGACTAATACTGTATGAGATAATATATGCAAAGAATCTAAAAACTGAACTCATAGAAACAAAGAGTAGAATCATAATGGCGGCCAAGCACTGATGGGTAGAGGATATGGCGAGATATATTGGTCAAATTGGACAAACTTCCAGTTATAAGATGAGCAAGTTCTGGGAAAGCTAATGTACAGCATGGTGACTACAGTTAACAATTCTGTATTATGTCCTTGAAAGTTGCTAAGAGAGTTGATCTTAAAAGTACCCAATGTAGAAAAAAAATGGTAATTATGTGACTTAATGGAGGTATTTCACTAACTCTACTGTGTTAATCATTTTGTAATACATAAGTGTATCAAATCATTATCCTTAATGATATATATCAATTATATCTCAAAATAGCTGAAATTTTGTTCTTTTCTTAAAAAAAAAAAAAGAGGATTTCTTATGCTACCTGTGCTATAGATTCCTCTCCGTAAGGCTCCCTGTTGCATATTTACGCTTCACCTGGCCCTTCACTTCAATCTGTGGATCTGGATCTTGAGTAATCAGTATGAGGGGACAGCTTTTAGGAAGAATTTTAATGAATGTAGCATGATTATATCAACTGATATTATTAGCACATATGTTAACAAAGGCTTGCAATGAAGCAGGTACAGTGAGTGAGAAGAAATCGCTCTTAATAAAGTAAAAATGATCACAAAGAGAATGAGAAAGTAGGATTCTTGACACATTCCTCGTCCCAAAGCTTGGAAGACTGTGTCAGTTCTCAGACCTGCAGTTGATGGCATAGTTCTAGTAGGGACGGGTATAAATGATATTTTCATGAAGAAGATGACTGAAGCATACTTTACAGGAGGAACAACACTTACTGAATAGCCAAGGGGTTGCTAACACTGTAAATGCTCTCAGATAGACCATACCTCAAATTTCAGTTTTAGACATACGCATTATCTCGTGTAGCCATATTATAGAAGTGAAAATAATGTGAAGGTTAAGTAACTGAATGAAGTCCAGCATATTTAATACTGCACTTGGTGTGTAACAAATATTAATATTTTAATAGGTAGCTAATTATTATAATGAATAGATGATGATGATTCTCTGGTTACCTCCATAAGACACTGAATAACAGACATAAATAAAATATCCCTAAGCCTATCAAAGTTCTTGCAAGATGATGAAAAACACTTATATTTTAGGAAGCAGACTCGGAAATGTTAACTGACTTGCCCAAGGTTACACACTAATGATTGATGAAGCTGAAATTTGAGTTTATATCCATCTCAATACAAAGACAGTATCTTAATGACATTTTGCATATCCATACAGAACTCTATCATCATTCAAGCATCTTATGCAGCCTAGGCAAAAGTCTCTCCTCCTTCCCACGTGGCTAACCAGAATAACTTCAGAGTATTTAGTTCCCACACATAAGTGTCCTTTTCTTAAAGCAGAATTTCTGCCTTTTAAGTAGGATGAATATGCTTTCTCGTCTCACAAGTATATCTGCGAGAGACACGGTTAAGCCCTGACATCTGTTACTAATTTATGACTTTAGGGATCAAAATGCTTTAAAAATGGATAAAGCTCAATCAGATGTGTTTCGATGGGGAAGTTAGGAATAAATAGTTCCTCTTTTCTATCCCCATTTAGAACTTAATAAGAAATCGCTGTTATGTACCAGCCTCTGACAAAGGTTGTACATATTTTATCTCACTTACTATTGTAAAAACACCTTCTCACTTGGTTATTTTAATGTAATAAACACTTAAAATGTAAGACCAATGTTACGTCTTTACTAGAGGAATTCAGAATCTTACTTTCAGTAATCACGTTTGTGCACACACAGATGAACACACACACAAATGTCATGCCAGTAATACTTTCTAACACAAGTTCAAGACACCCTTTGTGAAGGAAGAAGAACAAAAGTTGCCAATCTAATAGTTAACTGATCCTCACCTTCTCAAAAGATGTGTGTCTAGATTTTGTGTTACTCTTACTGGCCTTTATCATTAATTGATCAAGACAAAACTATACCTCCTTGGACCAAAGGAAACTCACCTATCTAGTCTCCTTTTCTCACATTATATCCTGTTTTTCCTCTTCATCCTATTCAGTTTTGTTTCACTAAGCACCACTCTGAACAAAAGTGAAATATGTTAATAAAGAATTGATACCAATAGTAATAATAGCATAGTGCTTGCAACTAAGAAACTTCTGAACACATTTTAACTGAACTATCATACCTCATTTAATCCTTACCATTTTATATATGGAAATGTGGGGTGAGAAGATTTTAAATCATGCAACTGTAAGTATCTACATGTAGAATTATTAAATCCAGATCTTCCTTACTTTAGTTGTGATGCTATTGAGCTTTCCAGTGGTTATTTAACCCTAGTCATTTATTCCAGTTAAATGACTCTCAATATTTGGAAAGAGTTACTGGCATACATAAATTTCTAAGGAAGTATGACATTTTTCCAAAGGAAGTATGATAACTTTATATCTTAATATAACCTATAGGCCAGGTTCAAAATGGTATTCAGGTCACCAATAAAATATTGAAAAGTGTCAGTCACTCAATCGTGTCCAACTCTTTGTTACCCCATGGACTGAAGCCCGACAGGCTCATCTGTTCATGGAATTCTCTAGGCAAGAATACTGGAATGGGTAGCCATTGCCTTTTCCAGGGAATCTTCCCAACCCAGGGATCAAACCCAGGTCTCCTCCATTGCAGACAGATTCTTTACTGTCTGAGCCACCAAGGAAGAAATAATATATTAATAATCATAAATAATTGGTCAAATATTGATATCAAATTTTACTTGTTAGAATATTTAGGTGATTAATACTCTCAGCTTCCAATGCAAGAGGGTGCAAGCTTGATCCCTGGTCAGGGAACTAAGATCCCACACATTGCTAGTTGCAGCCAAAAAATTAAGAATTAAAAAAAAAAATTGATCATTGCATAATGATTAAGAAAAAGGAAAACACTACTCTTAGCCAATTGGAGTTTGTAGGTCTAATAAAACCAATCTAATTTTAATTATTTTGAAAGGTTTTTATCTGCAACAAAATTGCCTAAAGATGATAAAACAAATATGTCAGAAGCCTCAAGGAAAAAGATGTGTCACTTAACCATTAGGGAGAGAAGGGGGTAAAAACTGCATATATGAAGATACTGATATTTTAAGATCTACATCTTTCACTGGCAGTTAAGTTTATAAATTATTAGAAAAATCAGGAGAACAGACTCTTTGCTTTTAGAAGTTGAAAGGATGAATAATGATCCTACTTATTCATTCATTCATTCATCTATACATTCATTCATGATTCATTTTTTCATTAAATATGTATTAAATACAGCGTGCCTGGCACTGTGCTAGCTGTTTCAGAAGGATCAGGAAATCAAACAGATCCATTGGACTGGGATCTGAAGAAGGACTTTTGACTTTGGGGTTTGTCTGGATGGGGTTGAGTCTAATGGTCATGGTCTTGACATAAATAGGTGGCACACTTAAACTAGGTAACTTGAGAATAACATTAACACAGACTATTTGAAAAGCCTACCAATAGCATTTAGAAAAAGAAGTTAACAGACAGGGTACTACTACAGGTCGTGACACAGTGGAAAGATATTACTACCTCTAGGCTTGAGGGAACAAGGACAATGCTAAGAAGGGTTATGAGAGAGCTACCCAAAGGAGCTATGGCCATAAATAGCCAGATCATGGAAACATAGGAGCGAAGGCACCTGAGGAATAAAGGTCTCAATTCACTCTCCTATCAGAAAAATCCTTCTGATTTTTCCCATATTTCTCATTACTCCAATACAACCACAATTGGAACATAGGAAAACCCAGTGAGGCACTGTCCACATTAGCTTTCTGGAGCAAACAGCAGGGAAAGATGAAGAGAGAGTAAGGAGAGCTGGATGGAAGAGATCCAGCATACTGAGTGAAACATTTACAAAGGTGGAAATTAATTTGCTCCCATGCATGCAGGCAGACAGCATTTTCTCTCTCCTCTATCATCTCTTGATGGCTCAGACAGTAAAGAATCTGCTTGCAATGCGGGAGACCTGGGTTCAATCCCTGGGTTGGGAAGATCCCCTGGAGGAGGGAATGGCAACCCACTCCAGTATTCTTGCCTGGAGAATCCCATGGAGAGAGGAGCCTAGTGGGCTACAGTCCATAGGGTCGCATAGTGTCAGACATAACTGAGTGAAAACACTATCATCTCCACCCAACCTCTCAATTCAGTTCAGTCACTTCAGTCGCTCAGTCGTGTCCGACTATTCACGAACCCATGAATCCCAGCACGCCAGGCCTCCCTGTCCATCACCAACTCCTGGAGTTCACTCAGATTCATGTCCATCGAGTCAGTGATACCATCCAACCATCTCATCCTCCGTCGTCCCCTTCTCTTCCTTCCCCCAATCCCTCCCAGCATCAGAGTCTTTTCCAATGAGTCAACTTTTCTCATGAGGTGGCCAAGTACTGGAGTTTCAGCTTTAGCATCATTCCTTCCAAAGAAATCCCAGGGCTGATCTCCTTTAGAATGGACTGATTGGATCTCCTTGCAGTCCAAGGGACTCTCAAGAGTCTTCTCCAACACCACAGTTCAAAAGCATCAATTCCTTGGTGCTCAGCCTTCTTCAAAGTCCAACTCTCACATCCATACATGACCACAGGAAAAACCATAGCCTTGACTAGACGGGCCTTTGTTGGCAAAGTAATGTCTCTGCTTTTGAATATGCTATCTAGGTTGGACATAACTTTCCTTCCAAGGAGTAAGCGTCTTTTAATTTCATGGCTGCAGTCACCATCTGCAGTGATTTTGGAGCCCCCAAAAATAAAGTCTGACACTGTTTCCATTGTTTCTCCATCTATTTCCCATGAAGTGGTGGGACTGAATGCCATGATCTTTGTTTTCTGAATGTTGAGCTTTAAGCCAACTTTTTCACTCTCCACTTTCGCTTTCATCAAGAGGCTTTTTAGTTCCTCTTCACTTTCTGCCATAAGGCTGGTGTCATCTGCATATCTGAGGTTATTAATATTTCTCCCGGCAATCCTGATTCCAGCTTGTGCTTCTTCCAGTCCAGCGTTTCTCATGATGTACTCTGCATAGAAGTTAAATAAACAGGGTGACAATATACAGCCTTGACGAACTCCTTTTCCTATTTGGAACCAGTCTGTTGTTCCATGTCCAGTTCTAACTGTTGCTTCCTGACCTACATACAGATGTCTCAAGAGGCAGGTCAGGTGGTCTGGTATTCCCATCTCTTTCAGAATTTTCCACAGTTTATTGTGATCCACACAGTCGAAGGCTTTGGCATAGTCAATCAAGCAGAAATAGATGTTTTTCTGGAATTCTCTTGCTTTTTCCATGATCCAGCGGATGTTGGCAATTTGGTCTGTGGTTCCTCTGCCTTTTCTAAAACCAGCTTGAACATCAGGAAGTTCACGGTTCATGTATTGCTGAAGCTTGGCTTGGAGAATTTTGAGCATTACTTTACTAGCATGTGAGATGAGTGCAATTGTGCAGTAGTTTGAGCATTCTTTGGCATTGCCTTTCTTTGGGATTGGAATGAAAACTGACCTTTTCCAGTCCTGTGGCCACTGGTGAGTTTTCCAAATTTGCTGGCATATTGAGTGCAGCACTTTCACAGTATCATCTTTCAGGATTTGGAATAGCTCAACTGGAATTCCATCACCTCCACTAGCTTTGTTCATAATGATGCTTCCTAAGGCCCACTTGACTTCACATTCCAGGACGTCTGGCTCTAGGTCAATGATCACACCATAGTGATTATCTGGGTCATGAAGATCTTTTTTGTACAGTTCTTCTGTATATTCTTCCACCTCTTATTAATATCTTCTGCTTCTGTTAGGTCCATAGCATTTCTGTCCTTTATCGAGCCCATCTTTGCAGGAAATATTCCCTTGGTATCTCTAATTTTCTTGAAGAGATCTCTAGTCTTTCCCATTATGTTTTTTTCCTCTATTTCTTTGCACTGATCGCTGAGGAAGGCTTTATTATCTCTTCTTGCTATTCTTTGGAACTCTGCATTCAGATGCTTATATATTTCCTTTTCTCCTTTGCTTTTCACTTCTCTTCTTTTCACAACTATTTGTAAGGCCTCCCCAGACAGCCATTTTGCTTTTTTGCATTTCTTTTCCATGGGGATGGTCTTGATCCCTGTCTCCTGTACAATGTCACGAACTTCAGTCCATAGTTCATCATGCACTCTATATATCAGATCTAGGCCCTTAAATCTATTTCTCACTTCCACTGTATAATCATAAGGGATTTGATTTAGGTCATACCTAAATCATCTAGTGGTTTTCCTACTTTCTTCTATTTCAGTCTGAATTTGGTAATAAGGAGTTCATGATCTGAACCACAGTCAGCTCCTGGTCTTGTTTTTACTGACTGTATAGAGCTTCTCCATCTTTGGCTGCAAAGAATATAATCAATCTGATTTCGGTGTTGACCATCTGGTGATGTCCATGTGTAGAGTCTTCTCCTGTGTTGTTGGAAGAGGGTGTTTGTTATGACCAGTGCATTTTCTTGGCAAAACTCTATCAGTCTTTGCCCTGCTTAATTGCATATTCTAAGGCCAAATCTGCCTGTTACTCCAGGTGTTTCTTGACTTCCTACTTTTGCATTCCAGTCCCCTATAATGAAAAGGACATCTTTTTTGGGTGTTAGTTCTAAAAGGTCTTGTAGGTCTTCATAGAACCATTCAACTTCAGCTTCTTCAGCATTACTGGTTGGGGCATAGACTTGTATTACTGTGATAGTGAATGGTTTGCCTTGGAAACGAACAGAGATCATTCTGTCGTTTTTGAGATTGCATTCAAGTACTGCATTTTGGACTCTTTCGTTGACCATGATGACTACTCCATTTCTTCTGAGGGATTCCTGCCCGCAGTAGTAGATTATAATGGTCATTTGAGTTAAATTCACCCATTCCAGTCCATTTCAGTTTGCTGACTCCTAGAATGTCGACATTCACTCTTGCCATCTCTTGTTTGACCACTTCCAATTTGCCTTGATTCATGGACCTGACATTCCAGGTTCCTATGCAATATTGCTCTTTACAGCATTGGACCTTGCTTCTATCACCAGTCACATCCACAGCTGGGTATTCTTTTTGCTTTGGCTCCATCCCTTCATTCTTTCTGGAGTTATTTCTCCACTGATCTCCAGTAGCATAGTGGGCCCCTACTGACCTGGGGAGTTCCTCTTTGAGTATCCTATCATTTTGCCTTTTCATACTGTTCATGGGGTTCTCAAGGCAAGAATACTGAAGTGGTCTGCCATTCCCTTCTCCAGTGGACCACATTCTGCCAGATCTCTCCACCATGACCCACCAGTCTTGGGTTGCCCCATGGGCATGGCTTAGTTTCATTGAGTTAGACAAGGCTATGGTCCTAGTGTGATTAGATTACTAGTTTTCTGTGAGTATGGTTTCAGTGTGTCTGCCCTCTGATGCCCTCTTGCAACACCTACCGTCTTACTTGGGTTTCTCTTACCTTGGGCGTGGGGTATCTCTTCACGGCCGCTCCAGCAAAGCACAGCTGCTGCTTTTTTGTTACGCTAGAGTAACAAAAAATTAATATGCTGTTCTCACTTTTGAGTTGTACTATTAGTTACCTTTTTAAAACACTATTGTGGTTGTGATCCCTGATTAAAAAGGTCCATCTTTGTTTTGCTAAAGTTTCAAGTGAAATTTTAGTCATTTAGTTGGTCTCCAATTCTTTGCATCCCCATGGACTGTAACCTGCCATACTCCTCTATCCATGAAATTCTCCAGGCAAGAATACTAGAATGGGTTGCCATACCAACCTCCAGGGGATCTTCCCAACCCAGGGATCGAATCTGGGTCTCCTCCATTGCAGGCAGATTATTTACTGTCTGAGCCACCATGGAAGCCCACAAGTGTCCAATTAATTGGTATTATTAGTATTATTCTGAAATTAAAAATACCTACTGATGCTTATAAAATGTTCACTTTTATTTACCTAAAGGCACTTGTAATGTGTAATTTTAACTTATTATTATTGTTTTTTTAGTCTATGAACAATGTTCCTGGCACCTTTGCTTCATGCACTAAATAAGTTGGGGGACTATATATATATATATATAATTTATTTATTTAATTGGAGGAAAATTACTTTTCAATACTGTGAATTTCTTTTCCATACATACCCAATATATTTATCAAAAGTGTAATAAGCTCTTAACATCAAAGAAAAGATCTGGTTGAGCACTATACTTAGTATTTCAACATCAAATGCAATCCCTGGAACAGGGAATGTATATGATTTTCAAACCATTAGCAATATGGTTAATATATCCATCCATTACATTATCAAATTTCACTTTACAATAATTGATGTTTGCTGCAAATGTTCCCTTTGCAAATTTTGTTTTGAATGCTAAACTTAATCTTATAATTCTGTGATAATTAATATTTTAGTGGACATGGAAATAAAAAGTAAATTTTCTTTCATCTACTTATGTCACTCCCCAGAACTAATTCTTTAAATTTGTGTAACACCTACCCAGAGTGACCATTTTAAGGACTTCATCAAGAGAAGAAAACTCCAATGCTCAAAGACTTTGGGTATCTTGTACATTATCCAACTACTAAATGGAGTCACACATTAAACCCAAAGATTCTAATTCAGTGGACTGTTTTCTTAGCTATCACCCTATATTAGTTTCATGCAAATACGATTGTATTTATTTGTCAAAGAATATAGATCTTGTCATTTTTATAAGCTATATATTACATATTTTTAATGTAACATATTTTGTTTAAACAGTGACAATCTTGGAAATAATTTAAATGTTCAATATATAACAATTACAATGTCACAATGAATGTCCTTATACATTTACTGTTAGAAATGGGCAAAGATGTTTCTAGGGTAAGTTTGCACTTGTAGATTTACTAATAAAAAAGCTGTGTGAATGTAAACTTTGGTAAATAATCCTAAATTGTCCTCTGAGAAAGTTCAATGAAGATATATTATCAGCAGTGATGTTTGAGATTTTACATTTCAGCATATCTGCTTCAACACTAGATATTACACATCAGCTATTCTTTTAATCTGTATTAGTTGGATTCATTTGGAAATGTAGGATAGCTGTAGGTGTCTCAGAAAAACAAACAAACAAAAAACACTGAAATACTGATAATAATTTCATCAATAAGTACCTCTCTACAGCAGGAAAAAAAATGCCTTTCAATGTTTGTTTACTATCAGACTTTGAAACTATTAATACTTCAGAATCTTTGAGACCTTCCACTGACATATTTGTCTATGGTATGTGATTTTTCTCACTGGTAGAAGAGGAAGCAAGAAAATATCACTTAAACATCTCTTTTCAAATAAAATAGCATAAAATGGTAACAAATGAAGTTTCCTTTTAGATGCAAGCTGCCCGCCCAGAATATGACCTTTTCTCTGAACTTCCTTCTCACTCTGCCCTAGAGAGTGACATCTAAAAGAGGAAGGACTCAGTAGAATCATGGTGAGGACTGGGGGTCATGTGCACATCTAAGCCAAAAAGACACCAGACAGCCTCTTTACAACAAGAAAATACCAGCTTCCAGACATGCATTTAGATTGCAAACATGAAAAAACAATGCTGAGAAACCACACTGATATCAAACTGTCGCGTAGCTATTATGCCTTGTCACAAAAGCTTAATATATGTACCTTATGGCCTATATGGATACTGAAGACTGGAAAGACCAGTATGGCATATTAACTTTGCTTAGGAGGTGGCTTGACTACATGGATTCCTCAAATCATCTACGACTATCTGCTTCATCACATTATGTATGCATTTTTGAAAAGGAGGAAAAATGTCTAGTGAAGTGGAATATTACTATCAGCTGCAATTAATGATGCTTTCTTTCTAGTTTAAACATCTTCAAATTTGGAAATAAGAAAATATAGATACACTTTAGGTTTTTTTTTTTGTTTTTTTTTTTTTAGAAAACAATTCTTGGTTGAGTGTAATGCTGTGAGACATTTATCAAACCAAGTTACAAATAAAAATGAAGACAGAAGACTGACTTCTGTACAGTGGCTGTGGGGTAGGACACAGAAAAATCAAAACCAGCCACCTGTTATGGACTGAGACTATGAGAGCAGCAGCCGAAGTGCCCTGTTATCCTGGAGTGACTTTGATGGGTCTTGAATCTCCCTTTGTCCCTCAGCACTCTAAGTATCAGAATGGAACAATTTCAAGAACTGAAGTGGGGTAAGTAGCAGGGGTCAGAGTCAAGAACAAGAGGCAAAAATCAAGCACAAAGAGAAAGTCCTACATTTCTCCACTTTATGAACCCAAACTGCTAGTGAGACAAATGATCCTTAAGTTAGATTTAAAGCAACAGAATCACCTAGGTCTGATGTCTAGCATGGCCTCCTCAGTGTTAACATTCTCATAACACTGAAATAGGACTGTCAAATATTGTCACATCCCAGCCACTTGGTACAAATAACCTGTCTGCAAAGGTTCCGGTTCCTTTGGTACCTTTGATACTAGCCTTGCCTGCCGGCTGCCTTCCTACACCGTCTGACACAGCCACTATCACAGGGAGGAGTCAGAAGAGGAAAACGTACAGGCTGAAGAAAAGAAAATACTGATGTTACTTTGCTGTTGTTCACGTTGTGTTTCTTCAGTCTGGCCCGACGCTGAGTGTCTCACTACAGCAACATGCCTAGTCCCTCATTAAAACCCAGCCACAGCACTTACAGCTTGTGTGTTCACGGGCTAAATTCAGTTCACTTTCTCCTACAAAATCAAGATAAGTCTACCCCACTGAAGATCATGGGGAGTACTTTAAGAGATAATACTGCAAAGAGCTAATATTTATTAGGAGCTTCTAAAGTTCCAAGAAACACGCAATATGCTGAGATGAGTTTTATGATTGTCGCAGTTACCCTGTGAGGCAGATGCCATTATCCTTGTTTTCTAAATGAAGAACTGAAAGCTCAAGGAGTTGTAAGTGACTCTGGCTGAATCATAATGAAAAGAAGCATTTAAGCTGGCATGCAAACCCAACTCAATTTTTAATCCCTAAACTCTGACCTTAATAAAATGTTTTATCAACTCAGGTTCCAGGATATTTCCTTGATTGTGTAGACATTATATGTATGTATATATTATTATACAGCATATGTATCATTATATGGTGTTGTGTTGTGTGTGTGTGTTCAGTCTTATCCGACTCTTTGTGATGCCATGGACTGTAGGCCTCCAGCCTCCTCTGTCCGTGTGATTTCCCAGGCAAGACTGCTGGAGTGGGTTGCCATTTCCTACTCCAGGGGATCTTCCCAACTCATGGATTGAACCTTCCTCTCCTGCATTGGCAGGTGGATTCTTTACCACTGCACCACCTGGGGAGCCCCACTATCTGGGAGTTTCATGCTAGCATCTTTTTACTGTCATTGGACTGGAAAAGAAGAAAAAACTACCATGACAGAGATAATCCTTTAAACATTTTCTCTTTTATGAGGTTTCAAAAATATTGAATGCTTTCCATATTATCACTAATTATATTAAGAGATTTGTGGAAACAGGATATTAATAGATATGTGGAAACAACGTAATGGTTTCATGTAGTATTAATGCACTAATGGATGTGCCAAGCTATTATTGTCATTCAAACTGATAAGGTATTTTGTCTTTAATGGCTTGCAATGTTCAGCTCCTTGAGAATTTTTAGAGTCCATACTACCTAGTGTTTTAATATAAGCTCTTCCTGTTGACTTGACATTTCACAATTAAATGGAAACTGCTTTGTGACTAACGTGTTTAAAAAGTCGTGATCAGTATCTTACTGAAAATAATAAGTCAAAATTTTGGAGTGTGTTTACTGACTTGCAGTTGTCAAAGCAAATTAGTATTTAACTAGGGGGTATATCTTGTACTGTGATTTGGAAACACTTTACCTATATCAAGGGTAATGGAGGTACTAAGTAACAGTCAAGTTTTTCTTTCTATATGAAACAACTATTTCAAAAGTGTTGGAAAAAGAAAAGTGTTAGTTTGTGTCCGACATTTGTGTCCAACTCTTTGTGACCTCACGGACCATAGCCTACCAGGCTCCTCCATCCATGGAATTCTCCAGGCAAGAACACTGGAGTGAGATGCCATTCCCTTCTCCAGGGGATTTTCACAACACAGGGATCAAACCTGGGTCTTTTACATTGCAAGCAGATGCCTTACCATCTGAGCCAACAGAGAAGCCCATTGGAAAAAGAAAGAGACCAAAGGAAACAAAAAAAAAAAAAAAGAGAGAGAGAGATAGACAGATAAATTATTACTGAATTGGCTCAATCTGTTCTTATTTTCTAGAATCTAACAACTAATCCTAGAATTACAAGAATGTTGTCATTATAGGCTACTCTATCAAAACATGTCAGTGGACTTATTTCTCTTGTTTTGACTCTAACAGTCATATTGTAGATTGATAATTATAGACACATTGGTTAAATACAATGTGATATCAACCATAATAATTAAACAAATATGTTTCTCTCTCTCTCTGTGTTCAAGAAGGAATCATCTATTTCTGAAGGAAATATTTGTACCTGAGCTTGTTCTAAAGAAAGCCAAGTGAAGTGAGGTCACTCAGTCGTGTCCAACTCTTTGCGACCCCATAGACTGTAGCCTACCAGGCTCCTCTGTCCATGGGATTTTCCAGGCAAGAGTACTGGAGTGGATTGCCATTTCCTTCTCCAGGGGATCTTCCCAACCCAGGGCTCAAACCTGGATCTCCCACATTCTAGACAGACGCTTTACCGTCTGAGCCACCAGGGAAGTGGTGAAAGAAAGCCAAAATTTCTTTAAAAATCTCATATAACAACCAACTATAGTACTGTCCTAGAACGCTGATAAAGAACTTGGAATACATTTGGGTAAACTAAATAGTTTGATACTCATAAAATTTTCAAATTTGAGAATTAAACCTGTTGGAAATAAGCCTTCTTAAACCATGTACATGAAGGAGAATCTATTGTGTAGATTCTCTACACAGGGAACTTTACTCCATGCTCCATAGTGAACTAAATGGGAAGGAAATCCAGAAAAGAGGGTATATGTGTACGTATGTGTATAGCTGATTCACTCTACTGTACAGCAGAAACCAATACAACATTGTAAAGCAATGATACCAATAAAAATTAATAAAATTTAAAAAAATGTATAACTTACATACAAAACAATTCTCTAGTTAGTTCCAATAATTTTCTTATGGGTACACAAGTTCAGAAAATATTATGGTCTAAATGTTTAATAAAACACAAGAGCATTAATACTCACTTTAAGACATAACAGTTTTTTGAAGAGCAACAAAAATAATTTTCCTCAAAGTGTGGCAAATGCTCAAATTAATTTTATCATGATCAGAGATGCTTAAAACACTCTCCATGCATGTTAAAAGTACTCACCTTTTCTTGTTTTGCCTATTTAGATCTATCTTCAATTTTGACTATTGTGATATCATTTCTAACAATTTAAGCTTAATGAAAAGATTTCAAGAAATGGCACTGTGTCCAAATTAAATTTTCAGAGAAATATCCAGTATTATCTTGGATTCAATAGGTTTATGAATTGCAATAATGGGCAATAAATGTGTCTGATACATCAAATACAGTGTGCAGACACTGAGTCTCTGGAAAGTTTGTCCAAAGTAGTACAGCACCAGATATCAAGTCCAGTGAAGACACATAACTTCTGGGTCTGCTTCTAATACAGACCAATACTGGGCAAGGGCTTTATCATACCTAGACCAATGTAGACATTAGGTGACTAGATCAGGTATGTGGTCTTAAAACCAGGTGTTCTTGTTCAACACAGAGTGAGAAGTAATTCCTCAAGGACTGACTGTGAGTGACACTTCATTAGGTGCTAAGAACATAGAGATAAATATCTAAAGATATGATTTTAGAAATCTTAACATCTGACTGAAGAAAACAACAAGAAAATCAATAATCTATAAACATCATGGTCACCACACTAATAGTAAAATAAGAGTAAGGGATTCATTATGAGCTAGGAGTCTAAAAAGGAAAGCTGGAGTTAACACAGTTGGAAAGCTGAATCCTTCTGGCATCAATAGGATGATGGGGGAGGGGCTATTCAATAGGCAGTAGAACAACTGAAGTGTTGCAGTCACTTATGAAGACGCGCTGCCTTATAGAGAGAAATCGGGCTATTCTGGATTCTCCCCATGCTCCACACTCTAAATTCCTGACTGGGCCTCTATTGTACGCCAAAAAAAAAAAAAAAAGTGAAGCCAGGTAGTAAGGGAGACTAGGAAATGTAGATTTCAGAATGCTTCCCTCCACCCAGGACAGAAAAAGTACAAGGAAGGTATGAGAAAAAGAGAAAAAAATGACTTTGACTAGTGCAGATAGATTACTTAAAATCTCTCAATTCTGCTAAAAGTCATCCAATGGCTTCCCTTGGCATTTAAATTAACATATGACCCCCCTCCTTACCTACCCCCCCACACACAGAGTCTATTTATTCCATTTCTCATAGATTTCCCCAACATCTTTCAAGTAGCATCTGGGAATCCCAGTCAGACTTTATTTTTGTTCTTATGTCAGATGCTTCCTGTTCAAGACCTACTCTTCTCTCTTCTTGGAATTGAGTTCCTGGCTCTGCCTGGTTGGTTCCATGCTGCAGTGTATATTTCTGTTTAAATACTCTCTCCTAGTAGAGTTCTTGGTCGCTCTGTAGAGTTCTTCCTGGGCCACCAATCAAGAGCAGTTCCCTATCCACTTTCACAATAAGCTCAATGTGTTTCTATTCTTTGCAAAG
Organism: Bos javanicus; assembly: GCF_032452875.1. NCBI lineage: Eukaryota > Metazoa > Chordata > Mammalia > Artiodactyla > Bovidae > Bos > Bos javanicus. The sequence continues at coordinate 29,321,180 of NC_083885.1, read as the reverse complement.
CTCTTTTATTGTTTAATATCAAACACTGAATTCTGAAGCAGTATTTTAAAATTTAAAAACAGGAATGTTTGCCTGTTCCTATAGAATATAAATTCCATGTGAACAGGGATTTGACTTCATTATTTTGTACCTAAAGAATGCCTCTCACACAGTTGTTCTTCAAAGTATATTTTTTAAATAACTTGGGTGAACCAGTGCAGCTAGTGAGAAATATCAGCTCTGCTTTGTATAGGAAGAAATTGATGTTCAGAAAGGTTAAATACAATGAGATATGTGAATTTGCATAGCAGGTGCTTTATTTTTTTAATTTTTAAAATTGAAATATAATTGATGTATGATTTTATTTGTTAGTTTCAGATGTATGACATAGAGATTTGATATATTTATACCTTACGAAATGATCACCAGTTCAGTAACTATCTGTATTGTACATGCATGTACATTTTAACTGCAGAACCTAAAATAAGAAATTATGCAATCAGAAGAAATTTTCTTTCTTCTTCATGCCAAAGAAAAAGAGAAAGATAGACTTATCTGTATAAATCTATCTTGCTTTCCAGAATGATAGTGGAAGAGAATATTTCTAAGGATTTGAATAATTCCTCAATAAAATATATTTTACCCTAAACTATATTTTATAGCAATACTTTAGAGGACAATCTCCTTATTTAATTATAGAGATATTATTACAATTTTGATTCATTTTATTATTAAGATTTACTGGTATCATTGTGATTTATTAATGATAGGAATTTATTTCTTTAGGTTGGGTGATTTATTGAAAATGTATGCAAAGCATGATATATGGTTTCCTTTTAATGTTTATCATCTATTAGATCAGAAAAGGTCTTGTAACCTGAATAGGAAGTCCCAATATCCTTTCATATTTTCACTTTTTATCTCTGACCTTTCTTCTTTTACTACTCACCATGATTTCCAAGAACAAGTGTATTTTAGTTTGATTTTAAATGAAAGTATGTATTTCTTTTATTTTAAAAGTAATTTTGAGTAATATTCCATTGTATATATGCACCACATCTTCAAGAGGGAGGGGATATGTGTATACATAAAGCAGATTCACTTCATTGTACAGCAGAGACTAACACAACATTGTAAAGCAATTATACTATAACAAAAAATAAAAATAATGTACTGTACTTCCATACTATGGAAATATGAATAACACAATAGAACACTTAAAAAAAGTAGCACAGATCAACTGGCCTTCTAACTTATTTGTCCAATAGAATATGGTCAAAGTGATATTGTGCTAATTCTGGGTTTAATTCATATGAGTTGGGGGCTTCTGATTTTGCTCTTTTAGAAGCCAGCTACCATGTGAAGAAACTCAAGCTTGTTTACTGAATGATGAGAGGGCATATAGAGAATGAATGAGAAAGGTCTCATGGATAAGGGTCATAATTCACTATCTGGCTACCAGCAGCAATGTCTCAGACATGTGAGTGGGGCCATCTTGGATATTAGAGTTGTGGCCAAACTCACAGTTAAATGATGCCACTTAAGTGAGCTCCTCACCCCAAGTGGAGAGCAAATGGAACAGAACTGCCTAGTTGAGTTCAGTCAACCTACAGAATTATTGCATCATTATTTTAAGTCATCAGAGATGATTTGCTATGAAGCAATGAAAAGTTGAGAGGTTGGTTCTGCTTATACTCTCAGGATGCAGCTGGCTCAGACACAAGATGGGGATAACAATAGGAGCAGAGGTATTTCATATATAGAAGCCAAACCTCTGCCAATCTTTTTCATTAGAACTCCCTTTCTTCACAGGGAATAATTTCTCAGACTTCCTATAATGTAGCAAACAGTCACCAAAATTCACTTTGGCAGTTCAACTAATATAATTCATGATGTCACCTTTTTTTCAAAATACACACTTTATTAAGTAGGCTTTATTTGACATCTGCATTATGAAAATTAAATGATAAAATCTGAGTGACCTTTATTATTTTGCATGGGGCTGCTCTCATCACCTTATCTCAGTTTTTGAAAAGGTCATCACCAGTTGTACTTGGGGATCCATTAATAATGTATTAATATTTGCTTTGTAGGCCAAGGAATTATCCACACATCCAAACACATAAACATTATGAGATTGAATTTACAACTATGTGAAGCAACTTGAGTGGGATGTGTGTGGTATTTTTATATAGGTTTATTGCTTCTCTGGTGGCTCATTGGTACAGAATTTGCCTGCAATGCAGGAGACCACTTCCAATGCAGGAGACGTGCATATGATCTCTGGGTCAGGAAGATCCCCTGAAGAAAGAAATGGTAGTCCACTCCAGTATTCTTGCCTGAGAATTCCAGGGACAGAGGACCCTGGTGGGCTATAGTCCATAGGGTTGCAAAGAGTCAGACATGACTTAGTGACTAAACCACAACTACCACCATTCAGATCAGATCAAATCAGTCTCTCAGTCATGTCCGACTCTTTGCGACCCCATGAATCGCAGGACGCCAGGCCTCCCTGTCCATCACCAACTCCTGGAGTTCACTGAGACTCACGCCCATCGAGTCAGTGATGCCATCCAGCCATCTCATTCTCTGTCGTCCCCTTCTCCTCTTGCCCCCAATCCCTCCCAGCATCAGAGTCTTTTCCAATGAGTCAACTCTTTGCATGAGGTGGCCAAAGTACTGGAGTTTCAGCTTTAGCATCATTCCTTCCAAAGAAATCCCAGGGCTGATCTTCAGAATGGACTGGTTGGATCTCCTTGCAGTCCAAGCGACTTTCAAGAGTCTTCTCCAACACCACAGTTCAAAAGCATCAATTCTTCGGCACTCAGCCTTCTTCACAGTCCAACTCTCACATCCATACATGACCACAGGAAAAACCATAGCCACCATTACCTGGCAGTAATTACAGGAGATAAACAATATGGGTATAAAGTGCTACCTCTTTGTAAGCAGAAGCCATGTTACATAATAGAATGATAGGGAATTCACTGGGTAAAAGTCCAGACAGCCTGGATTGCAGTGTAAGTTCTAACATGATTGTATGGTTGTATCCTGGCTTCTTTGTTTAATTTCCTTATCTACAAAAGGGAAGAAAGCTCCTTTCCAGACCTAACAGTAGTATGGCTGTGAAAGTCAATCGCAGCACTATTCAAAATGTTTGTGAACTGAAAAGTTCTTTACTTCAAAACTTGCTCCAAACTATTAATAACAAATGTTCTTTGTTCAACTGGGGTTATCCCATTACTCTTTTATCTTTTTTCAGAGAAACTGTATGTGGCGTCAGGGGAAGTAGTGGTGATGTTGGGCAAAGCTGGAATTGAACTGGAGCCTCACCAATTACTAGTTGATCCCAAGCTGAACTTGGGTTGTCACTCTTCCACTCTTGAGTCTCAGTTTCCTCAAATTAACTACAGGATAATCTTAAGGGTGTGATGGGACTTGGATGTCACACATGATGCAGGTTATCCTCCGCTTGCCCTGAATACTCACATACCTTCTCTGTCTCAGGTCTCAGCTAGATGATCTCTATGAACAGCACGGTCTGGATTCCCTGTGCTTCCCAGCTTCTTGATGCGTTGAGCTAGTGAAAACCACTTACAGGAGATTGTATAATAGAATAGGAGGGAAAGGTGGTCTGATTTTTTATGCTCTCTTTGTCTGAGTCCTTCCAAGGCTAAGATTCCTGATGGGAGCTCCCCCTGTGCTGATCAGTCTCTCACTGGCCTCCAGTAACTATGATCTCTTGGTTTGCTTCTTCAATCTTTGGTGTATAAAGGATTTCTTATGTCAGTCCCACCCCTTCTTGGTTCCTTTAACTCTCTACAAACCCTTCATTTTGGAAACAGTTTCTTTATAAACCCTTTGAGCATCCCATCTGTTTTCCTGATAAGACTTTAATGCCTTTTAAGGTTCCTATTAATATAATTATTTATTACTTGCTTTACAATGTTGTGTTAGTTTCTGCTGTACAACAAAGTGAATCAGCTATATGTACACATGTATCCTCTTCCTCTCAAGCTTCCCTCCCACTCATTCCTCATCCCACCCCTTAGGACATGGCAGAGCACCGAGTTGAGCTCCCTGTGCTACATAGCAGCTTCCCAATAGCGATCCAGTTTACACACAATGTGTCAGTCACATATGAATGTTTAAAAGCTGTTTTATCACAATACCTGCAGTACTTTGGGTAAAAAGTCTGACCTTTATGAACCCACCCTTTTATTTCCTTCCTTTCTAACTGTAATATTGTTAACTTTGGAGGAAACATCAACTATCTGTAATCATTAGGAAAAGGAAAAAGAGACACAAATTTGTAGAATACAATTGACTAAGGAAGAAAAGTCAAGGAAGAATGTTTGTCTTCAAGGAACCAGAGAGAGATGTTGATATCGTGATATCTTAGGTGATGGCTGTGAATGATTTGTGAATTAAAAAAAAATCTTTTTTTGCATTCAGTTGTGTCTGACCCTTAGGGACTCCATGGGCTAATGTAGCCTGTCTAACTCCTCCGTCCATCAGATTTCCCAGGTAAGAATACTGGGGTGGGTTGCCATTTTCTATTCCAGGGGACAGTCCTGACTCATGGATCTACCCACATCTCTTGCACCTCCTGAACTGCAGGTGGATTCTTTACCACTGTGCCACCTGGGAAGCTGATTTGTGAACATGTATGACTAAATGAAAATGCACTATTAGAATAGCTTGACCCAGAACCCAAGTTTCCATATTATCCATGCCCCTGTTCGATGGGGGCTCTGAGCGGAGACGTATCAGGAGCCAGAATCTTCCTACTCATACACTGATCCAGTGTGCATGACTGCTGAGGTTTAACTATCATTTTTTGGTTCTATGACCACATTAAAATGCCTCACAGTTCTTTAAGTCTTTTAAAAATCTCCCTGAACTGCTCCAAAGGTTTATCAAAGCTAATATAGAACTAACACCCCAAAAAGACATCCTTTTCATTGAAGGGGACTGGAATGCAAAAGTAGGAAGTCAAGGAACACCTGGAATTACAGGCAAATTTGGCCCTGGAGTACAGAATGAAGCAGGGCAAAGGCTAATAGAGTTCTGCCAGGAGAACATACTGGTCATAGCAAACACCCTCTTTCAACAACACAAGAGAAGACTCTACACATGGACGTCACCAGAGGGTCAACATCGAAATCAGACTGATTATATTCTTTGTAGCCAAAGATGGAGAAGCTCTATACAGTCAGCAAAAACAAGACCAGGAACTGACTGTGGCTCAGATCATGAACTCCTTATTGCCAAATTCAGACTTAAATTGAAGAAAGTGGGGAAAACCACTAGACCATTCAGGTATGACCTAAATCAAATCCCTTATGACTATACAGTAGAAGTGAGAAATAGATTTAAGGGCCTAGATCTGATAGACAGAGTGCCTGATGAACTATGGAGGGAGGTTCATGACATCATACAGGAGACAGGAATCAAGACCATTCCCAAGAAAAAGAAATGCAAAAAGCAAAATGGCTGTCTGGGGAGGCCTTACAAAGAGCTGTGAAAAGAAGAGAAGTGAAAAGCAAAGGAGAAAAGGAAAGATATAAGCATCTGAATGCAGAGTTCCAAAGAATAGCAAGAAGAGACAAGAAAGCCTTCCTCAGAGATCAATGCAAAGAAATAGAGGAAAACAAAAGAATGGGAACGACTAGAGATCTCTTCAAGAAAATTAGAGATACCAAGGGAATATTTCATGGAAAGATGGGCTCAATAAAGGACAGAAATGGTATGGACCTAACAGAAGCAGAAGATATTAAGAAGAGGTGGAAGAGTACACAGAAGAACTGTACAAAAAGATCTTCACAACCCAGATAATCATGATGGTGTGATCACTCACACTCACCTAGAGCCAGACATCCTGGAATGTGAAGTCAAGTGGGCCTTAGGAAGCATTACTACGAACAAAGCTAGTGGAGGTGATGGAATTCCAGTTGAGCTATTTCAAATCCTGAAAGATTATGCTATGAAAGTGCTATACTTAATATGTCAGCAAATTTGGAAAACTCAGCAGTGGCCACAGGACTGGAAAAGGTCAGTTTTCATTCCAATCCCAAAGAAAGGCAATGGCAAAGAATGCTCAAACTACCGCACAATTGCACTCATCTCACACGCTAGTAAAGTAGTGCTCAAAATTCTCCATGCCAGGCTTTAGCAATACGTGAACTGTGAACTTCCAGATGTTCAAGCTGGTTTTAGAAAAGGCAGAGGAACCAGAGATAAAATTGCCAACATCTGCTGGATCATCAAAAAAAGCAAAAGAGTTCCAGAAAAACATAGATATCTGTTTTATTGACTATGCCAAAGCCTTTGACTGTGTGGATCACAATAAACTGTGGAAAATTCTGAAAGAAATGGGAACACTAGACCACCTGACCTGTCTCTTGAGAAACCTATATGCAGGTCAGGAAGCAACAGTTAGAACTGGACATGGAACAACAGACTGGTTCCAAATAGGAAAAGGAGTATGTCAAGTCTGTATATTGTCACCTTGCTTATTTAACTTATATGCAGAGTGCTAAGTCGCTTCAGTTGTGTCCGACTCTGTGTGACCCCATAGACGGCAGCCCACCAGGCTCCCCCGTCCCTGGGATTCTCCAGGCAAGAACACTGGAGTGGGTTGCCATTTCCTTCTCCAATGCATGAAAGTGAAAAGTGAAAGTGAAGTCGCTCAGTTGTGTCTGACCCTTAGCAACCCCATGGACTGCAGCCTACCAGGCTCCTTTGTCCATGGGATTTTCCAGGCAAGAGTACTGGAGTGGGGTGCCATTGCCTTCTCCGTATATGCAGAGTACATTATGATAAATGCCAGGCTGGAGGAAGTACAAGCTGGAATCAAGATTGCTGGGAGAACTATCAATAACCTCAGATATGCAGATGACACCACCTTTATGGCAGAAAGTGAAGAAGAACTAAAGAGCCTCTTGATGAAAGTAAAAGAGAGTGAAAAAGTTGGCTTAAAGCTCAACTAAGATCATGGCATCCGATCCCATCACTTCTTGGCAAATAAAGGGGGAAAAACAGTGGAAACAGTTACTGACTTTAGGTTTTGGGGCTCCAAAATCACCGCATTTGGTGATTGCAGCCATGAAATTAAAAGATGCTTACTCCTTGGAAGGAAAGTTATGACCAACCTAGACAGCATATTAAAAAGCAGAGACGTTACTTTGTCAACAAAGGTCCATCTAGTCAAGGCTATGGTTTTTCCAGTAGTCATGTATGGATGTGAGTTTGGACTATAAAGAAATCTGAGTGCCAAACAATTGATGTTTTTGAACTGTGGTGTTAGAGAAGACTCTCGAGAGTCCCTTGGACTGCAAGGAGATCCAACCAGTCCATCCTAAAGGAGACAGTCCTGAATATTCATTGGAAAGACTGATGTTGAAGCTGAAATTCCAATACTTTTGCCACCTGATGTGAAGAGCTGACTCACTGGAAAAGACTCTGATGCTGGGAAAGATTGACTCACCAACTCAATGGACGTGGGTTTGGGTGAACTCAGGGAGTTGGTGATGGCCAGGGAGGGCTGGCATGCTGCAGTCCATGGGGTTGCAAAGATTCAGACACGATTGAGCGACTGAATTGAACTGAATCTTCATATTCTTCCCATTCACCAAGTTAAAACAGAAATTTTTGTGACAGATAGTAACACAGAAAAATACATGCAATAATTTAGCTAGCAAGCTTATTAGATAGACACATGAGATATTAATAGATAAATCAATAGATAGGTGTTAGATAGATAGGGATGTAGCCAGATAAGATTATATAGTAAGATGCTATGTTTTTTGTATGAATATCTTTTAAATTATTTCAGTTCAAATGGCTTTCCATCACAATCTTATTAAGAAAGAAACAAACCTCCTATCTCTGCTCAGAAATTTTCCACACCACTATACTGCTGTTGCCATGGGTTTATTCAGACACTGTTTTCTTTAAGGGATATAATTTCCAGAGGGTAGTATCTCTACCCTTAGCACCCAATCTTTTCCCAAATTCCCATTAAATATCATCCAAAATAATTTATTTTGATCAATCCATATCTTAGCCCCTTTCTTTTTGTTTGCATCTGAGATGGAGCAGACATCTTGTTTACCAGAGACCACAGGAAAGTGAATTCACTTATTGATTGACATTATCAAGCAGTCAGACAGACACTTTAGCAGGTAAGATTGCTTTTTTGTGTTGTTGTCTGCCAAACTTTAACAGAGAAAGTGATGTGCTTTTGCCAGGCAAGGATACTACACAAGCAGGTAATGGGTCTTAAAAATGTTGCAAATGTTAATGGTGTTAGATCAATAATATTACTACCACAGGTAAAATGCTATCACATATATTATTAAGACATTGCTCAAAATGGAGTGACTCAAAGGACTTGGAGAATGTATGAGTAATTGCGGCACCATTTATATAATAAAATGCTAATGGAAGTTTCGTCATACAACATGCTGTGTATATTCTTTCCCCAAGATTTTACAAATAGCAGTTTTGCATTAATGCATGATACAGACCCCCAGTTGCTCCATCACATTTCATTTTCCTCCTAAACATGCTGCTGCTGCTGCTGCTAAGTTGTTTCAGTCGTGTCCAACTCTGTGCGACCCCATAGATGGCAGCCCACTAGGCTCCCCTGTCCCTGGGATTCTCCAGGCAAGAACACTGGAGTGGGTTGCCATTTCCTTCTCCAATGCATGAAAGTGAGACATGAGCCAACTCAGAATGTAGAAGAACAGAGTCTTTCTCTACTCATTCATTCAATTTCCCCAGAATCTCTTATGAAATAAAAGGGAAAATAGTACAATATAACTTATATGTTTAATTTTTCTAAATATTTAATGCATTGCCTAAATAAAACTGGCCTTAATACTGTCATCTGAGCAGAGTATATCAAATGGTAGCTCCAGAGAGCATTAAAAAAAAAACAAACTTTCTATTTACTAGTTAGTCCCAAAGATAAGTGATTATGTTTAATCTTTAACATAATCTTTCTTTATTTGCTAGCTGGTCCCAAAGATAAGTGATTATGTTCTTTCAATGAAGTCAGGAAAACATGAGCTAGAGCTAAATTATTTCAATGTGTTAAGAGTTTTATTCAAATGCTATTTTTTTTAATTAACTTTGTCCTTACATGTTTTATACAGATAATATGTATACATAGATGATAAAAAAATTAAATAGATGAATGGAGAGCTGGACAGATATGTAAAGATCTTTGATTCAGACTCTGTAGCTCTCTTTCCCAAAATTTTTACACAGTTGCTTACTTTTCTCTATTGATTTAAATATGTACCATTAGATTTATTTTAGCTGAAATTCTGTCTGTTGAAGGAAAAAGTAAAGATAAAAAAAGAAGACAGAAGAGAAGGAAAAGAGGAAGGATGAATGGAAGAATGAAGGTGCAAAGAAAAAGAAAAAAAAAAGAAAAATGAAAGAAGGAAGTCAGATAACCATTTAAATAAGGGGGGAAAATTCCTTAGCCAAAATATGCAAACAAAGGCCAGATATGGGTGAGATCATGTTATAGGCTTTCAGGAAGACTCTTTCCCCATAACTTATACTCAATTCTATTTCTAGCTCAAACAACTTGAGCACTGTATTCCCGGTATCAATTTTAGCTCTTGCAAAATACAGCTGTCTAATTGCTAACTGAGAGGGGAAAATATATTTTTTCTTCAAATTTCTGATGATCTCCATTGGTTTCTAATCCTGTCACATCTTTATTTAAAAAGTGCACCCCTTTTGTCTTTCTTAATAACTGGATGAGTTTGTTATTGGAATAGATTTCTATTATTTGAGTATTCTAAATTATGGAGCTTATAAGAGTACACTGCTGGTGGGTAGAAATGGGAAATGATTTTTCAACTTTTCAGAACATTCATTCTATAAAATGCAGATGTATGTCTGTTCTGACTACAAGTCAGACAAGCACAAGAAGAGACAGATTACTCTATAGGAAAGGCAGCAGTGAGCTCCAGAGCTTGAACAGGGGAGTTTTCAGAACTTAGCTTTTAATACTGATGGGTTGACCCATACACATGCCAGCCCTGCCTGAGGTAAGCCTACCCCCTGATAGTAAATCCAGTTTAACCAAAGAGAGCCCCAGCCCAAAGCAGTGGGAACAAATAATTTCAGGTGCAAACAGGTAAGACAGAGTAACCCAATTTTAGGAGGGGAGAGTAATAACAGTTGTATAAAGCTAGAGAGGTAGAGATGGTCAATTAATCTGTATGTTAAAGTAGGCCGTCAGGACAGCAGGTCAGCTGAAATGATGTGGGCTGCATGATATCACATATATTTATATAGCTTTTGTGGTCACTGAAATAGATCATCCTTCAGTTCAGTTCAGTCGCTCAGTCATGTCCAACTCTTTGCGACCCCATGAATTGCAGCACGCCAGGCTTCCCTGTCCATCACCATCTCCGGGAGTTCACCCAAACTCTTGTCCATCGAGTTGGTGATGCCATCCAGCCATCTCATCCTCTGTCATCCCCTTCTCCTCCTGCCCCCAATCCCTCCCAACATCAGAGTCTTTTCCAATGAGTCAACTCTTCGCATGAAGTGGCCAAAGTACTGGAGTTTTAGCTTTAGCATCAGTCCTTCCAATGAACACCCAGGGCTGATCTCCTTTAGAATGGACTGGTTGGATCTCCTTGCAGTCCAAGGGACTCTCAAGAGTCTTCTCCAACACCACAGTTCAAAAGCATCAATTCTTCAGCGTTCAGCTTTCTTCATAGTCCAACTCTGACATCCATACATGACCACTGGAAAAACCATAGCCTTGACTAGACAGACCTTTGTTGGCAAAGTAATGTCTCTGCTTTTGAATATGCTATCTAGGTTGGTCATAACTTTAATTTCATGAATGCAGTCACTATTTGCAGTGATTTTGGAGCCCCCAAAAATAAAGTCTGACACTGTTTCCACTGTTTTCCCATCTATTTCCCATGAAGTGATGGGACCTGATGCCATGATCTTCGTTTTCTGAATGTTGAGCTTTAAGCCAACTTTTTCACTCTCCTCTTTCACTTTCATCAAGAGGCTTTTGAGTTCCTCTTCACTTTCTGCCATAAGGATGGTGTCATCTGCATATCTGAGGTTATTGATATTTCTCCTGGCAATCTTGATTCCAGCTTGTGCTTCTTCCAGCCCAGCATTTCTCATGATGTACTCTGCATATAAGTTACATAAGCAGGGCGACAATATACGGCCTTGACGTACTCCTTTTCCTATTTGGAACCAGACTGTGTTCAATGTCCAGTTATAACTGTTGCTTCCTGACCTGCATACAGGTTTCTCAAGAGGCAGGTCAGGTGGTCTGGTAAGATCATCCTTGGGGGCATTTAAAGATACAGATGGGGATCAGATGTCTCAAATGACATGTCTGTTTGTATTTGTCTTCATTTTTATACATGTCACCTTGCTAAGTGCTAAGTCACTTCAGTCATGTCCGACTCTGTGTGACCCCATAGACGGCAGCCCACCAGGCTCCCCCGTCCCTGGGATTTTCCGGGCAAGAACACTGGAGTGGGTTGCCATTTCCTTCTCCAAAGCATGAAAGTGAAAAGTGAAAGTGAAGTTGCTCAGTCGAGTCCAACTCTCCGCGACCTCATGGACTACATTCTACCAGGCTCCTCTGTCAATGGGATTTTCCAGGCAAGAGTACTGGAATGGGGTGCCATTGCCTTCTCTTACATGTCACCTTAGTTCATATCAAATTCCTTCGGGAAATAAAAAAATATGTAATCAAAATGGGAATAAAACTACAGAGCTTGCAAGCAACTCCTACAGCTCAACTCCAGAAAAATAAATGACCCAATCAAAAAATGGGCCAAAGAACTAAATAGACATTTCTCCAAAGAAGACATACAGATGGCTAACAAACACATGAAAAGAGGCTCAACATCACTCATTATCAGAGAAATGCAAATCAAAACCACTATGAGGTATCACTTCACACCAGTCAGAATGGCTGCGATCCAAAAGTCTACAAATAATAAATGCTGGAGAGGGTGTGGAGAAAAGGGAACCCTCTTACACTGTTGGTGGGAATGCAAACTAGTACAGCCACTATGGAGAACAGTGTGGAGATTCCTTAAAAAACTGGAAATAGAACTGCCTTATGATCCAGCAATCCCACTGCTGGGCATACACACTGAGGAAACCAGAAGGGAAAGAGACACGTGTACCCCAATGTTCATTGCAGCACTGTTTATAATAGCCAGGACATGGAAGCAACCTAGATGTCCATCAGCAGATGAATGGATAAGAAAGCAGTGGTACATATACACAATGGAGTATAACTCAGCCATTAAAAAGAATACATTTGAATCAGTTCTAATGAGGTGGATAAAACTGGAGCCTATTATACAGAGTGAAGTAAGCCAGAAATAAAAACACCAATACAGTATACTAATGCATATATATGGAATTTAGAAAGATGGTAACGATAACCCTGTGTACGAGACAGCAAAAGAGACACTGATGTATAGAACAGTCTTATGGACTCTGTGGGAGAGGGAGAGGGTGGGAAGATTTGGGAGAATGACATTGAAACATGTAAAATATCATGTATGAAACGAGTTGCCAGTCCAGGTTCGATGCACGATACTGGATGCTTGGGGCTAGTGCACTGGGACCACCCAGAGGGATGGTATGGGGAGGGAGGAGGGAGGAGGGTTCAGGATGGGGAACACATGTGTACCTGTGGCGGATTCATTTTGATATTTGGCAAAACTAATACAATTATGTAAAGTTTAAAAAAAAAAAAAAACTAGAGAGCTTAGTCATTATCAAAGTGAGGAGGATTCATATACTAAAGAGGGGTGACTAAGAAAAGTGGCTTGGATTTAGCAGATATTACCTTAAAGCTACTGGCCAGTGATAACAAAAGGGAAATGTGATGATACACAGGGCTTTCATCATGAAATAACAGAAATAGACGAGGATAAATTTTTAAAATTTGAATTATATTAAAAGATTGATTCAAGGGTGAATGCACATAAATTGAGAATTAATAATAATGATTTTAATAATTAAAAATAATGATTTTTATGGTCTAGGCACCTTGTGTGGGTTATTTCACTTAATTCTCAAATAAGGTCTGTGACACAGATTTGAATGATATCCCCATTTTTAAAGGTGAAGTGAAGCACTTAAGTCTCCTTCTGTCTGAGTGTGCAGAGCAAGCATGGCTGGCCCCAAAGCTGAAGGACTTTGCAATGCTCTCCATAAGTTCAAATTCCAAAATGTCCATCTTCACTAGTATTAAAAAAAACAAAGACTGTTTGAAATACTGGAGATTAACCAATCCAACAAATAGATGCAGTTTATGGATCAGTTCAAAGACCAAGAATTACTTGTCTTTGTTTTTTAAAACAACACAAATTTTTAAAAAAAAAAAAAACCCAATGGTGGTTTTATATTTTAGAAACAATAACATTATCTGCATGATCCAACTTTAACATATATTTGTAAATTAACACACATGGCTTATTTCTGGAAGGAACTTCAGAATAGTATCTGGAGAATGGAGAATGAACACTGCCTCTTTTCTGAACTCCACAAGGGGCCATTTTGGAACCAATAATGCATTTCAGCCTTGGTAATTATTAAGTGTGTCCAGGGGCAATTGCCATTTCACACAATTGCTCTCTTTACACTATCTTCTAAATGCTGCTAGTCTCATTACTTTAATTATTTTTGCAATTGATTCCCAAATTTTACTATTAGGTAATTTAATTAATGATTTCATTGGTAACCCCATGTAGTTAAAGCATGTTTCAGTTTGGGTAAACAAACTCTGGATTTAAATTTTTTCCTTAATAATTATGAAATTTGTACCCAGAGTTCAAGAATGACCCCTGAGGAATTTTTCTCTTATTGTAAAGTAGATAGCATTAAAAGAACTCTGAGCATTGATCAAGTGGAACAGTTCTCCAGTGATTAAAGCATCAATGAAGATAATTCTCTACCCTCCTCTGATGGGTAAAAACAAGAGCAAAGATAATTACAGTCCAAGAGTGATTCTAACCATTAATCAGCTGCCTCTTCTAAGCAGGTTTATATCTGGGGGGAGGGGACTGACAGCTATTGTTTTCTTCTTAAAGCATGTGTCTGACTGGGTTGCTCCCTTGCTGAAACCCTGTGAATGATGTGCCATTGCACCAAAGATGAAGTTGAAAATGCCTAGTTTCCTTAGAAGACTCTGCCTAGTAGTCCCTGCCTATCTCTCTACACTGATGCTCTCTCTCTTCTTCCTTGCTATAGATTCACTGGGCTCCTCATTCACAGGATTACTCCTCCCCTCCTTCCTGTCATAGAGCATCTGTTCTCAATAGTAATGTTGCCTGTGCATGGAAATCCCTGTCCTCCAGCTTCCACTGAGCCATTTTATCATTTCAAAGTGAAATCACCCTTGACCATTCACATGGTGCCAGATTTCCTTATTACTAATGTCTGAGCGTTATGCATACCTTATTCTTAGCAATTAGAATTATAAAATTACATTTATGTGTGACTATGAAATTAAACCATGTTTTCTCCATTAAACAGTGAGCTATGAGAGTCAAGATCATGTCTGTTTCTACTTAGCAATGATCATAAAACATAGCATATTGTGATTACTCAACAGATTCATGGAAATGAAGTATAGTAAGCTTTTGGATATTCCAAGAGTAGTAGTATAGTACAATGAACATAGTCTGGTTGAGTGGAAGGTTAATATAACATGTGTTTTAAAGAAAGAAACAATTGTGTTCAAACGATGCCTCTTCAATTTGACAAATGTCTCATTTATAGAGTGGGCATATTACCAAATGGGACAATTCTGAGGATTAAATGAGTCAATTCTGTCATTGTGCTCCAACCAAATTTAACTTGATTCATGGAGTGTTGTGAAGCAAGTATTTTATTGATTGATTCATTCAATAAATTTTTATTGAACATATATGATACACATAGCAAGCTTTGTACTATGGGTTTTAAAGTGAAACTCTTTAAGACTACTCCCGGACTTCACAAGCTTTTCTGACCCTACACTAACTGTAATGCCACCGTAGCTACCAACAGACTAAAAGAAATGCACATGAGCCAACTTGAGATCATGTAAAATGGTAATACTGTAGATTCATATGCATGATGAAGTACTGCCTATTATACCTTTATTGTGTGATGATATTATTGTTATATTTTAATTGTTGACATCCTGGGCTCTTTAACTGAGTTGAGATCCACAAAGCTAGTATGCTATTATGACCCCACAGTTTTATATCTGAATTGCTCTTATTAGACATTTACTTAGCAAACACAGTGTTTTCTTGTTTGTTTTTGCTTTCAATTTCCCTTGATTGAATGACTACCCCTTGAGTCAGTGACTATTCACTAAAGATAGTGGGAAAATGATGGGTGCTGTGAATCATTTCCAACAGGTTACTAAGTGACCCAGATTTCAAGTACAAAAATAGCAAACTACACAACACTGGTGAAAGTTCAGGCTGGATTCTGAGGTGGTTGATCTGCTTATAGAATGTTCTGAGTAGCAGAAGAGAGAGAATCTCTGTGGTGACAGAGTCTGAGATTTTGCATCCCATTTTACAAATAGGGTTTGGTACTCTAAAAAGGGACTGATTTTACAATTAATTTCTTATTTTATTTTTTTGAATATAAAATTATTTTGCACATGTATCCTAAACTATATTTTGAGGTACACTATGATATTTTTCATATCAATAGTCAGACAAAGTATAAAGTGATATCCAAAGCTTTAAAACTGGCATTTAAAATTAAATCAAGAAAGGGAAATAGGGATTTCTCTGATGGTCCAGTGGTTAAGTATCTGCCCCACAATGCAGGGAATGCCCATTCAATCCTTGATCTGGGAAGTAAGATCCCACATGTCATGGGCAACTAAGCTGGCACGTTGCAATGAAGATCCCATGTGCTGCAACTAAAACCTGATATAGCCAAGTAAATAATATTTTAAAAAAATAGGAAGGGAAATAGTAGTTACTCAATTAACGATAACAAGACACTTAACTGTGGGTAGAATCTCCAGTGATCCCAACTATTATTAGACTGGCAAACTATTTTTTCCAATTTTATCAATAGGGAAATTAAGACTCAATGATAATAAGTAACTTGTATAAGTAACATGGCCAACTAATTATTCATTATTACTATTCTCTACTAATTATTACTATAATCAGTTATTATTGATATTATTAATTAAACAGCTAATTATTTATTACTGCTTCTCTGAACTAGAATGCCACCTCCATGAGAGCAGAAACACCTTCATGGTTATTAAATCACTGAAAGTATCTTAGAACCCATAGCTTGTTAAAACCAAAATAGATGTTTAAGGATATTTTCTTGAACTATTTAACTATTTTAAATACTCATGACGAACTATGATTGTGAAATAACAGAAAGGGGCTACACAGCCTAACAAATTTAATTAATAATTTTATTCTTATTAATTTCATTCTTCTGAAACTGTTAGCACAGTGAAGTGAAAGTGAAAGTCACTCAGTCATGTCCAACTCTTTGTGACCCCATAGACTATACAGTCCATGGAATTCTTCAGGCCTGAATACTGGAGTGGGTAGCCTTTCCCTTCTCCAGCAGATCTTCCCGGCCCACAAATCAAACTGGGGTCTCCTGCATTGCAAGCAGATTCTTTACCAACTGAGCCAGGTTAGCATAATAACCTCCCTTTTAATAATTAGTATAATTTTAAAAATTATACACTATGCTTAAACTTAATCATTTCTTTTAAATACATTTATCAATTAAAACATTTATCAAAATTTTTTTTTCCTAATTTTAGAACTTACAGCTACATTAGCCTAACTTGAAAGCAGTTTAATTTTCATACTGCCTCCCAATGTTTCCATTTGCTTCTGCATATAGGACTTTTTATATTATATTTCCATCACATTAAACAATAATCCACAAAATGGACTAATATCACTGTGTTTTCACCAGGGTTTAAACTATTTAGTGTGATATTGGTTTCTTTCTACTTTGGAAATAGATCTTTTAATCAGCAGAAGTTATAGATATCTATTCTTCCATAGAATGTTGTGTGATAGGCCCACTTATTCGTCTCTAGACATGTTATATCCATCCTTAGTTTATAAGTCACCACTTTAATGACAGAAGGGACTTAATCCGTATCAGTTGATCCAGAGGAGATACAATTAGGACCAAATCAACATTCAGTCCCTGTAGCAAGGAGGAGGGATTCCTGAATGGTTGGATTCTATCTACTTAAAATAGGTGGTAGTCGCAAAGAGTCGGACACGACTGACAGACTGAACTAAACTGAACTGAATCACTATACAACATGAGTTCATTAAGTGAAAGTCACTTCATACTAGCTCTCTGTTAATAGTCTTTCCTTAAATAGCTTTTTTTTTCCCCCCAAGTATCTCTAGTTATAGTTAAGTAACTCAACTCATTAATCATGGAAACAAAATGACCTGAGAGGTGAACATATTTTACAGTTGACAGAGTTTGACTGATATTCAGAGGAATGAAGAGAATTCAGTTTGTCAGTAAGGGAAAATTTCTGAAACGATACAGGAATGTACTGTTTACTGCTCATTTTAATTTGAGTGGCTGGTTTTACTTGGATCCTCTTATGTGTCAGGCACTGAACTAGACAGAGAATAAAAGCCAGACTGGATGACTCACAAGATGGAGTTAAGATTGCTGGCAGAAATATCAACAACCTCAGATATGCAGATGATAGCACTCTAAAGGCAGAAAGTGAAGAGGAAGTAAACACCCTCTGATGAAAGTGAAAGAAGAAAGTGAAAAAGCTGGCTTAAAACTCAACGTTCAGAAAACAAAGATCATGGCATCTGGTCCTATCAGTTCATGGCAAATAGATGGGGAAAAAGTAGAAACAGTGATAGATTTTATTTTCTTGGGCTTCAAAATCACTGTCAAAATCTCTGGGACAGTGACTGCAGCCACATAAGATACTTGATCCTTGGAAGAAAAGTTATGACAAACCTAGACAGTGTATTAAAGACATCACTTTGCTGACAAAGGTCTGTATAGTCAAAGCTATGGTTTTTCCAGTAGTCAGGTACAGATGTGAGAGTTGGACCATAAAGAAGGCTGAGCACTGAAGGACTGATGCTTTTGAACCCTGGTGCTGGAGAAAACTTTTGAGAGTCCCTTGGACTGCAAGGAGATCAAAGCAGTCAATCCTAAAGGAACTCAGTCCTGAATATTCATTGAAATGACTGATACTAAAGCTGAAGCTCCAATACTTTGGTCACCTGATGGGAAGAGCCAACTCACTGGAAAAGACCTTGATGCTGGGAAAGATTGAGAGCAAGAGGAGGAGGCGGCGACAGAGGATAAGATGGTTGGATGGCATCACTGACTCATTGGACATGAGTTTGAGCAAACTCTAGGAGATAGTAAAGGACAGGGAGGCCTGGCGTGCTGCAGTCCATGGGGTCACAAAGAGTAGGACATGACTTAGTGACTGAACAACAACAGAATAATGAAAGAAATCAATTCACTTAGTCAGTGCTGTTGATCACACTGTGCTTCCCAGATCTTTCTGGTTTTCTTGGCAAGACCATAGCTCTCATGGCTGTCAAGAGTAAGACCAAATATCAGGGCTCCCAATTCAACACTGTTCTTCTTTCTGGGGATTTAAGTTTTTATCTATTTCATATAATGACTGGTATGAAAGTACACTTGAAGTTTAAGTTCAGTGACCTCCAAAATGTTCACAAACTACTGTAAGAATCACGGCAATTTAGTCATAAAAGGTTAATAGAGTGAAACACAGGAATGTAACTCATGATGTGGCAACTTAGATGTATAAAGTCCTTTCCTCACAAATGTTTATTAAGGTAGACGTTTCCAGCTTTCAGAGGAGGGAATGAAAGGTCAGAGGCAGTCAGTAACTTGTTCAAGGACAAAGACTGTGCTGTGACACAGCAGGTCCCAGTACCCTCCATAGCCATCAAGAGCATCGGGGAAGCACTAACCAATCTTTTCACTGGGTGATCTGAGAGGACACTGATGCCAGCCCCATTTGCACGTGAGGAATATGAAAAGTGACATACTGCTAAAGCGAGGAAGGCACTTCTATTGTCGGCAGAACCCCCGCAACAATGTCTGAGATGATACTAAATAACATGAGCTTTTGAGTCAAAGGAAAATACCTTACATCTTAACTTCTTATCTTAATGTATTATGTACTGATTATTAAGTGTATGAATATGGAAAATTACTTCCTTCCCTTTACCTTCAACTTCCTCTTCTATGATGTACAGATTTAAAAAACTCCCCTATAGAGCTATTGCTTGTGTGAAAAGTTAACACTATCAATAAATAGCCTAAAACAGTGACAGGAAAACAGATGCTAGTTTCAGGATGTCTGCTTCAATTTTTGTATTACATCTATGAATATCACACTGAGTGAAGTCAGACAGAGAAAGACAAATATATTGTATCACATATGTGGACTCTATTATTAAAATGATGCAAATGAACCTACTGTAAAAACAGAAACAGACCCACAGGCTTGGAAAGCAGACCTATGGTTACCAGGAGGTAAGGGTGGAGGTAGGGATAAACTGGGAGTTTGGGGTTGACATGTTCACACTGCTGTATATGAAACAGATGATCGACGGGGATCTACTGTACAGAACAAAGAACTCTACTCAATATTCTGAAATAACCTACCTATGGACAGGGAAGGCTGGCGTGCTGGGATTCATGGGCTCGCGAAGAGTCGGACACGACTGAGCGACTGAACTGAACTGAACCGAACCTATATGGGAAAAGAATCAGAAACTAAGAATGGATATATATATATATATATATATATATATAGAGAGAGAGAGAGAGAGAGAGAGAGAGAGAGAGAGAGAGAGAGAGAGATTGGAGAAAGAAATGGCAACCCACTCCAGTGTTCTTGCCTGGAGAATCCCAGGGACGGGGAAGCCTGGTGGGCTGCCATCTGTGGGGTCGCACAGAGTCGGACACGACTGAAGCGACTTAGCAGCAGCATAGAGAGATACATCGGAGAAGGCAATGGCAACCCACTCCATTACTCTTGCCTGGAAAATCCCATGGGCGGAGGAGCCTGATAGGCTGCAGTCCATGGGGTCGCGGAGTCGGACAAGACTGAGCGACTTTGCTTTCACTTTTCACTTCCATGCATTGGAGAAGGAAATGGCAACCCACTCCAGTGTTCTTGCCTGGAGAATCCCAGGGACGGGGGAGCCTGGTGGGCTGCCGTCTATGGGGTCGCAGAGAGTCGGACACGACTGAAGCGACTTAGCAGCAGCAGCAGCAGCGAGAGATATATGAATAAATCACTCAGCTGTACACCTGAAACTAATACATTTTAAATCAACTATAATACAAACCAAACATATATATATATATATATCCCAGTATTTACAGTCAAAAGTGTACTTTGAAATCTTCAGAGGCGCTCAAAATGTTCTTTGATTTTTATTTATAATACTGGCAAATTGGGAACAATGTAGGTGTCCAATGACATTTATACATGTCATTGTTTCTATTGTAGATCTTCAATATTGATCATATTACTAAAATAGATGTTGTCAATATCAAATGAAATAATTTCAAAATGCATAGTTTTATGCCCATAATGTAAAATATATATGTAAAAATTGACCTTACGCCTATGACCTACAGAGTCCAGTGAAACTATTCTGAGATTGCTCAGACATAAGAAGTTACCCAGATAATGACTCATTGGTCCAAGCGAACAACAGAACCAAGCCAGAGTCTGCTGGAAAGGGACTACACAAAGCTGTGACTATATGGAGGAAACAGGGGACTTATGACTATATATGCAAATAAGCTAGCCTCAAATGAATAATAATAACACTTACTTTACAGAGCTTTGTAGATTCAGCAAAATAAAGCATAAAATGATTCTAAGGACAGGAAAACTAACTCGGAATTTTCATTTATTACATATATATTTAAGCTAATGTTGATAATGATATGATATATTTTAGCTAAAAAAGAGAAGACATGTAGAATGTAAGAATTGCCTTTGTATGTTTAAATAATCATTCTTAACATGGTCTAAACTTCCCAATTGCTTGTTTTGACATCTGAAAGTATACAAAGGGAGGAAACAAATTTTACTTCAACATCAATAAATATAAAGCCTAAAATATGGCAACATAAAAGCTTGTTTTACCATGAATCATCTTATCTTTAATACTATGGTCAAGACTCCATGCTGGAGTCTGAGCATGGATTTGAGTGACTCTGCAACTTGTTTTCCCTCCTTGGATGTAAATGTAATGCAAATTAGAGATTGACTTTTGTTTTAGGAATACAGCAAGAAAACCATTCAGGAGAATGAGGAGAGAATTCATGAAAGGACGGACAGATAGGGCAAGTAGAACACCTGAAAATCCCTTGTCTATTCCGTAGTCACCTACTTCTCACATGAGCTGAAGCTTGAAAGCACCAGGAGGGACTGGGAATAAAATAAGGACTAATTCTTTGGTATTACTGTTGTCCAAGTGAGGTGGTAGAACTAAGCAATTTTCTATGGAAAAAAGTAGGAAAAATAGGATTTTATAGAGACCAACATGCCTTTTATTTTCAAATTTGGAAAAACAGAAAAGGAAGGGCAGTACTTGCTAGGTACTAAACTATTCATGAATAAAGCCAATACCTTTCAATTTTCCCATCTAGAAACTTGACAGATGTAGTCAAAAGCCAGTATGTAGTGCTCCTTTTTGAACATGAAGCATCAAATTAAATGTCAGCCCCCAGCCCTGCAATAATAGAATATTAACATCTGATTGAAACCTACAAAAACGGATCCCCTGCCACACCCGACCTCACTGTATAAAGCGGTTCATATGTTTTGGACACACAGACTATGCTCTGTAGTGTTTATTTTGAGAATCTTACACAATCCGTCCAGTGGTCCCCTTTCACATGTCACCTCTACAAACTTATCCTCCCTTAACCAATATTTACTGAAACAGAATTGGAATTTTTAAGGAATTAGATCAATGCTCTCTTTCAATGTGACTTGAACAAATTTTCCTTCTTGCTACAAGATGACTAATCACAAAGGACTCATTTGTAATGTCCTAAATAATGAATTATTTTTTATTATGCTTTTGCTCCAAAAAGTGTTTTTTAAAGCCCAAAATGGCACATGGTTCCCATACTATGAAAATTATGTTGGATGATAGTAAAATGCTTGCTTGGAAGTGAGGTTGATGCTAAATTATTAATTAAATCTTATGTCAGAATTCCTTATTAATTCCTATATGAGGAACAGTATTAGCTGTATTATTTAGGATTCATAGGCTTTGCTATGCATTATACAGTACCTGAAAAATATTTCCCTATGCAAAGCACCATTAAAATTAATGATGTAAGGAAGCAGTCCCATAAAATTATGCACTCATGTTCTCATAAAAAGCAATGACAATTGTGATCATGTTTACCAGGTGGTTTCTAGGGTATAACTTATAATACTGTGTGGGGATTTGTTCAGTAGAGGTCTCTGCAGCATATCTGATGCAGAACTTCTCTTGGGGTGTATAAATTTTCTTCTCCATAACATTGAGTCCCTTCCCTTTAACATGGCATACATATGGTCTTTTATATATGATCTGAATATATGATCTGAATCTTACAATCATCTATAAGTTCATTAAATAATTACTCAAAGTAATGTCCCAATCTGTTAATGAGTATTTGACTCTTAGTCAAGGAATTAGTACAGCCGTAATACCACAGTGGATAAAGACAGTGGATAAGACACTTGAAGTTCCACCATGTTTGAAATACTCTCTCTTATGTGTGGGAAAATATCAAATGGGATTTGAAGTACTGTTTCTCTCAATAGTACTACAAAAATTCAAGTGTAGACTCCTAACATTTGCCACATTTGTGATTCTGAAAACTGGGAAGGTAAACTGATCAGTATCCACACAAATAGATTTTAGTTCTGAGTGTCTAATGCAGAGCCCAATGATTTATAAATATTTGATAGGAAAAGTGATCCTCTGGAAAGATGGCCTTTTAAGGCCATCCCCCAGGGTAAAGTCCAAGTATGAGTGAGGGAGACAGATGAATGAAATCATCTCTTCTGCTTATGTTAGTTAAAAAAGAAAGAAAATGGTACAGCAACAACCAAAATAGTGACTTTCCTACAAAGAAACTATTTAGTTTATGTGATTTGATATTAAAAGTCATTCTCATGAGGTTCTTATAATTGGTTTGATTTTAAAAACTTGTTCAGGGCAGAAGTTCAGGGGAGAAGCTGTATTTATACTTATGGCTGATTCATGCCGTTGTATGGCAGAAACCAATACAATGCTATAAAGCAATTATCTGCCAATTAAAAATAAATTTAAAAAACAAACAAGCCTTGAATCAGGACACTTTGATGTATAACCTACTGTGTTGCAGGTCATATATTAGTCAACGGGGATATCAAGAAGAGCAAGAAGTATTTCTTGTCATCACACAGCTCACATTCTCACGGAAAGCCAGGCACAGAGCAATATTCTCAAAAGCCAGGCCCACTGTTTCTAAAAGCCACATGTCTATATTTGGTGTCATCTGTATAGATAAAGTTTTAAGAGATTTTCAAATATTCCTCTTGTTCCAGATGGGTTTTAAGTAAGTTTGGTTAGTAGCTAAGAAAGTCACTCAGATAAACAGCTACTAATTAACTTATGTGCAAGTCAAAATAAAGTTCGAAATCTTCCTGCAGCACATTTAGTCCATAACTAGAAGTTATATTCATCATCTTATTTTAATGTATTAATATTTTGTCCCTCCATCGTAAAAAGAGAAAATTACTAGCTCATAGTGTTGTTTATTTGACCCATTATTAACACCTGTTATAGGTCAGGCATCATGCCAGTCACTAGGATGCAATGATGATTTAAAACTAGTATTTCTCCTGATGCATGAAGTGCATGGGCTTCCCAGGTGTTGCCAGTGGTAAAGAACCCACCTGCCACCGTAGGAGACATAAGAGATGTGGATTTGATCCCTGGGTTGGGAAGATCCCCTGCAGGAGGGCATGACAACCCACTCCATTATTCTTGCCTAGAGAATCCCATGGACAGAGGAGCTTGGCAGGCTAGAGTCCATAGGATCGCAAAGAGTCAGACACGACTGAAGCAGCTAAGCATATAAGCACACATGAAGTGTATATTCTAAAGATTATGCACATGTAGTACTCCTTGGTTATTGGCAAATATTTTAGACATTTAGATATGATAGGTTTTCCTCTTTTATCTGCTTCTTCTCAAAATGTGAGAGACTCACCTCAAGAAAAAATAAATTCTTATATCTCATTCTCCTGTGGATACCTAGAGGATAATTTATTGCACACTGTATATGCTAATCTTTTAAAGTTGTGCCTCGCTCCTTATTTCTCCTTTGTTTTGGAGTAATGAAAATTGATTGCTATGGAGTAGGTCAGATTTTTAGTGTAGACTGAGAATCAATGAATTAAATTTGTCATCTACCCTTTCTATGTCAGACCAACTGGTCAACTTGAAGCACACTGATCCCTGCCTGGGCATTCCCTAACAACTCATCTGAAAATACAGAGGAAGAAGAGACAAGCTAAAGGGACCAGGGAGACTAAGTGGAGTCAGGTTGAGAGCAAGAACATGTAATTCTGTTGAACTCTTCATTTATTATCTTACTGTAACACTATGATCATTAATGATTGATTACAACATTTTGACCCAGCAACAGTTTGTCATTGACCCTGATCACCAACTGCCTCTGTCTTTTAAGGCCTAGCTCTTACATTTGCTCCCTAACACAAATATATATTATAAAAAGAAGAGACTGAAATACATTATCTTTGCAGAGACATCAAGTTTCCCACCTTACTTTAAGAATCTACTTTTCTCGTAAAATGCCACATGAGCATCCCTAGACAATAGAAGTTGAAGGTGCATTTTTCTTCTTCAAAACTTTTTGCAGTCTGGGCTCAAAAATCTATAGTTTTAAAGTGACCTAAGGGATTCTTCTAATCAGTTGAGATTTGTTGTTTTATTTTTAATTTTAACAAATAATCTCAAGGGAATTATGTTGAGTTTCACCCCCCACCGCCCCCCACCACTGGGAAAAGGGTATCTGAGACCTCTCATACATTTTTTCACAACTTTCCATGAATCAGTAGTCATTTTAAAGCAGAAAGTTTTAAAAAAAAGCAACAAAAACAGAAAATTTAAAAAACACATTATAAAATAAGAAATAATAAAGCAAAAAAATATTAAGAATAAAATCTCCTTGTTACCAGCAATTTGACTAGGCAACGAATGTAAATGATGACTACAGACAATGTCCACATTCAACATAAATTAAACTATAATATGTACACCTACTCATGCCATAATTTTGAAATTCCCCAGTGCTCTTGACATCTTATAGAACTCATTTATTCAAGTCACAGTCTGCTAATAACTATTCAACTCATACTAATGCTACAGAATAAAATTCTAAGAAAAAAGTATACAATTTATGACCCAGTCTTAGACAGACGGTTAAATGATTATTCCTAAAAGGTTCAGCTCTGTGACAAGATCAATTGCTATTGCAAATATATATGGTGTTTCACATCTCACTCAACTCTACTGAGCAAAACTGAATATGGGAAAACCATCTAATACTGAATATATCCCATGCTTGCTCCAATTAAAAATGGATCTGAACATTCAGGGATGTGGGTCTCTCCCCTGAATTTGGAAAGATAAAGAGAGCTTAATTAATGGCACAAGAGGTGTGAAAATATTGCTGTGTGATGGGAAGCACATGGAGTTTTCAACCATGCAACCGAAGAATTGGCAAGGACTTTCAAGTCCACTGCCAGCAGTTCTCTTCCTCTGTTCCTCCAGATTTTGCCAGCTGGAAAGCATGGGCCATGCTGTCTTTCCGCTTTCCCCAAGCGGTGAAGCTTGCTCTGCTGTTAGACACTCAAACCAATTCACAAAATAAACCCTGCCTGGGTTTCAAGAAATCAATAATTCAGAGAGTTGAAAATGGTTAAAAGCAACATATAGAACTGAAGGAACAGGAATTTGTTATTAATTTATTTAAGCATCTTTCCCTTGGTGGTTTGCTCACCAGGAAAACAGACCTACTGGCCAGCTACAGAGTAGAGTTTCATACTAGCAAGAGTCTAATTTTCGTCAATAATTTTGCCCATGGCACCTTAACCTTTCAGCAGTATTTGACACAGTTGCTTACACTTTCTTATTTAAATGTTTTCTCCTCTGTCATGAGTGACAAAAACTTCCTAGGAAACTTTTTCTAATTTTATGAACTCTCCTACTCAAACCCCAGCTCCCTTTCATCTGTTTCTCTCTCTCTGACACACACACACACAGACACAAAACGGTTTTAAATTTAGAGAAAAAATGAGAAGATAGGAGTTCCCATATACCAGCCACTCAGTTTCTCCTTTATCAACATCTTATATCAGTATGACACATTTGTCCTAATTAATGAATCAACATTGTACATTATTAGTAAATAAAGCTCATGCCTTTTTAACATTACATAATTTTGTACCTAATATCCTGGAGTCCTAGGAACTCTTAAATGAATTTTTAAAATTTGCATACAACAAGGATCATTCTTTGTGCTGTAAAGTTCTATGGATTTTGATAGAACCACTGTGTCCTGTTCTCACCATTACAGAATTATAGAATAGTTTACCACCCTAACAATTCCCTGTGTGTCACGAAGTCAACATGCTCCCTGAACCCCTTGCAACCAGTGACTTGTTTACTGACTCTGAAGTGCCACGTTTTCTTGACTATCACAAAAATGGGATTTTACAGTTTGTAGCATTTACACACAAGCTTCTTCCTCAGTGGCAAAGTACTGTGAAGACCATCCATATCTTGCTGAGGCTTGACAGCTCACTGCTTTTTGTCACTGAGTATTGTTCTGTTGTATGGATGCATCAGAGGTTGTTTATCCATTCACCCATTGAAAGACGCCTTATTGCTTCCAGTTCTTGGTGATTAGGGAAAAAGCTGCCATAACATTCACATGCAGATTTTGTGTAGACATAACTTTTCAAATGAGATGAGCAAAGACCTATGGGTGTGACCGCTGGATGGCATTGAAAACCATGTTTTAGTTTTGCAGGAAACTTCCACAGTGTCCCAAAGTTACTGTGCCATTTTGTATTTCCATGAATAATGAATGAAAGTTCCCATTGTTCACACATTCTCAGTGACTAGTACTATTTTTGAAAAGTTTGAGTTATTTTAGAAGGTGTATAGTGATATTGCATTGTTTCTTTAATTCACATTTCTCTAGTGAAATATTATGCTGAGCATCTTTTCATATGTTATTTGCCATCTTTATATATGTGTTTGCACTGATTAAGTCTAGATGTTGATCAAAACCCAATTTGGTGATGCATCCTCCACTATTTCTATTCTCTTTTCTTTTAATGTTAGTATATTGAAAGTAAGCTAACTAATTCTCTAATGAATATCTGTATTATGTATTTGTATATAACGAGTGGCTTATTTTGTTAACAAATCCTTTGAACCTGAGATGAAAAGTGAAAACTTGGCAAAACGCTAGGTCATCACAGAGGGCCGGGCGGGGCTCCCTGTGTTACACAGCAGGTCCCCACTGACTAGCTATGCTACACGTAGCAGTGTTCGTGTGTCAATGCTGCTTTCTATTTGTCCCGCCCTCTCCTTCCCCTACTGTGTATACAAGGCCATTCTCTGCATCTACATCTCTATCCTTGCCCTGTAAATAGGTTCATTACTACCATTTTTCTAGATTCCATATCATATGTTAACATATATGGGTGCTTATTTTCTAATTGTTGAGTTTTCAGAGTTCATTGCTTTCATTAGAGTCCTTCGCACTTTAAACAGATAGTTAAAATTGCTTCTCTGATAATTAACAACTGTGTCATTATCTGAGTGTGGTTCTGGTGATTGCTTGGTCTTTTCAGATTTTATCTTCTCTTGCCTTTGGCCTGTCTTTGAATATTTTTGTTGAAAACTGGCATATAATATCATGTAACTGCAACTGAAGTGAAGGAGGAAACAGACAGAACAGGCTCCATCTTGAATGCAGGGCTCCATCTTGGGCTGGACTGTGGTCTTTGAGCTATGTGCCCAGTATCTATGGAAACGACGTACCGACTGGAAAACCAGACCTCCTTCCCTCCCCTTGCCCCCCAGATGGAAGAGCCCCAGGGCTCGTACCTAGACTCTCTGTTGCCTAAAAGAATTATCTGTGTAACTGAATAGAATAATAAATTCTATTATGCTTATTGGGGTATGACCACAGGCCTATTGATATTTGTCCACTGTTAATTACCTAGGCTTAAGGCATATGAATCACGGGTTAACTTTGATTGTATCTTTCTTCTCCTTTGTTCAGACTAGTTTCAGGGAATTTGGGGAGGTGGGCTTGGGCATGTACACTTAGGGTATATAAGGTTTTCACAAAAACTGGTCAGGGTCCTTGGCTAAGAGGAGACTCTGACTTGGGCCCACTGGTGTAATAAACTGCACTGCCCTATCTGCATTGTCCTTCTGAGTGAGTTTGTTTCCTGGAATGTGTGGCTATAAAAGAAGTACATCTTCATTTTGTATTTTATACTTTTCTGGCTAAGAACTTGGATGAATACTGCATTTTTTGTAACTGTAGGTTCTAGAGGCTTCAGCTTCGTTAAATGACTTTTGTTGTTGTTTCTCTTATTTATTCTGGGCTATCCTATGTATTCTTCCTCAAGGATAGCCTATGTCTTGCTACTCTTTCCTCTGCAGTCCACTGTTAGTATGTTGGATTCCTTTTGTAATACTAAGATTCTGGAGATGGGAACATTCTCTAATTGTCCAATTAATGTTCCACCTTTTGGTGGACTATGGCTCAAAGTTGTGACCTTAACAATTGTTTCTACATTGGGACAGCTCTTTTTCCCTAACCCATATTCCCTTCCCTGGCTGCAACATTCCCAATCTATTTTGCTGATTCCCTTATCCCTATTAACAAGGTTTCTTTTCCTTTTTTATCTATGTAGGAAGAACTGTAGTGGCTGGAGTGGGAAAAAATAGTTCTTTCTCTATAGTTTGGATAAGGCTGTGGCAAAATTTTGTTTGGTCCCTCCACTTCTGTACATTAAGACTTTGACATGAAAAAAGTTCTAGAAATATTCATATCAACAATTTATTTTTCCATCTCCCTCCTCCACTCCCCCACCTCTTCATCATAAGAGAGTGAATAGGGAATCTTTTTTCAAGTTCCCACTGCAAGAAGCTGGTGGGATTCCTGCAAATAAAGGCCATAAAGTTGCAGAAACCCTAAGTCTGTGGCCCTAGCACTTTCTTCCTCTTAGGCTAGTCCACAGTCACCCAACAAAAATTCATAAGGAATTACCATTTAATTTTGCCCATCACTTCATGGCTCTAATAGCTTCTCCCCAGTTTAAGCACCCTCCACTGTGTCTCTGCATCTTTCTCTCTCACCAGGTTTTGGTTTGGTGATTTGCCCATGTAACCTCAGTTCTCTGATGGGTGCAAGGTAAATTGTTGATTTTCAGTTTGCCAATCTTTTACTTGCTTGTAAGAAGAGCAGTGATAACTTTCAAGTTCTTTACTTGTTGAAGCTGAAACCAGAAAAGTCCTCTGTCTGGCATATATATATATATATATATATATATATATATATATATATCACATTAGATACACTATACCATATGGCTACACCATATCCAATCTAATAGGTTTAATTCTCTTACTGTATTATACATACATCTGTCTCATATCCCTGTAGCAGCTAGCACAGTTTCTTGTACCTCATACATTCTTAAAATAATTTTGAATGATAAATGAATTATAGAACAACACTTTTTATAAATTTAAAACTAAATCTGAAATTATATACATTGCTGAATAATAAGTATGGCAGCTGAAATAAAGGGACAATAAAGAGAATAAAAATAAAATAAGACAAAACCCAGAGGTTTCCTAGCCTACAAATGCCATAGGCATTCTTCAGACTATAAATTTTCTACACTCAAGATATATTTACAATCCAACTTTAAAAATGCTTAGTCATTTTAATCCTTTGATATGGGAGCAAAATAAGATATCAAAATTCTGAAGGTGTTTATGGTGACCATTTGTCTTGAAATGGAATCAAGTGTTGGAAAACATAGGGGTGGTCCTGCAGAGGAGAAAGCAACCATCCATAAATGGCAAAGAAGTGTTTAAAAACTCACAAATAGTATCTCTCAATAAGAAGGATAAATGCAATTCTAGGGAATTCTTGGAGAACAACAGCACACTTATTTAAAAACCTACAGTGGCAAAGGTCTATGATTTTCTCATTAACTTGTCTCAATAACCTTGACTCTAGAAGGATATGTCAGTGAGGTGAGGATTTTTCCTTGCCCAGTTTTCAGTACAGAAGTGAGAAATAACCTTGGCGATGTTCTGAAATAACTTTTAAGGAGATGCTCAGCCTTAATTTAGAGTGAGTCTGAGTTCTATTTATTCAAGTGGGGTTAATGAAACATGAGAATATCTATGAGTCTGTCAAATGTACACTATATGAGTAATACTAACTGGTTATTATCAGTGAACCAGTCTATTGCTCTGATGTTATAGCACATGTCTTAAAACTTTTTATCACAGTTGAATAAAATGGAATAATTAAATATAGCCACGGAAAATTCAAATGTTGTCATCTGTAGAAACCATGCTCATGGCAATGACATTCTTCACATATAATTTAGACCCACATTTGTATTAAAGATAATTAGCTTGTCTAAAGAATTAATCTTTCAAAGAAATATTCACATCAAAAATATTGCATGTTTTATAGTGTCTGCAAAATAGTACCTTAGTATTAAAAATGCAGGCCTCATACTAATTATATATGAAGGGCTCTCAAAGCATATCAGAGACCTCTGAAGAGGAAAGTTGTGGGGACAAGAATAAACAAAGTTGAATATTCTTGTTCCCATATCTAAAGTATAAAGATGACTTCTGCTTGATGCAGGGCATGACAAAGCCTGCCAAGGCAAATGCAGATCTATGAGGCATTGTGAAATTGCACTCATATATTTTTCCATGCCTGTGATTATTTGCTGATTTACTGTTGTCAAACTCCAGTGCTCATTCATTTAATCACAAGTCACTTCACGACGTAATTTAAGGTGATCACTCATGAGAATCTGGGGTGTGCCAGGAACTTGAGGAACCATGCACTTTTGGATTCCTTGAGGAGCAATGAACTCCACTCCTCGAAAGGTCCAGAAAACTGAGGTTAGTGGCCATGTGTGCTTGCAGTTTCAAACACTGAGATACATTTTGGCAGACTGGGTAAGATTTCTTTTCAAGACACTCCTGGACCTAGAATTAGCAGGCTGATGAAGCCCAAAACTCAATGTTTCTGAGGGCCTGTGGCCAGAGCATTGGCAGAAGCTGTCCCTTTGCCTATGTCAAGAGACTTTAGGCATCAGATTCATATGCTCCCCACTATTTTTCAAGAGAGAATGAAAACAGACTCCTACTTCCAAAGATAATCCTTAACTACCTGTGAGATTAAAGGGATAAACGAATTGTCATAAAAAATTGATATATCAGCCATTTTCCCTTTTCCCCACACCCTCTCAAGCACTTATCATTTGTATATTTTTTTTGATGTTGCATGGTTGATGGGAGTGTAAATTGATACAGGCACTATACTGGATGCTTGGGGCTGGTGCACTGGGATGACCCAGAGGGATGGTAAGGGGAGGGAGGAGGGAAGAGGGTTCAGGATGGGGAACACATGTATACCTGTGGCGGATTCATGTTGATATATGGTAAAACCAATACAATATTGTAAAGATAAAAAAAAAAAAAAAACTAAAATGAGAACTACCATATGACCCAACAACCCAACTCTAGGGCATCAATTCAGTTCAGTTCAGTCGTCTGACTCTTTGCGACCCCATGAATTGCAGCACGCCAGGCCTCCCTGTCCATCACCAACTCCTGGAGTTCACCCAAACTCTTATCCATCGAGTCAATGATGCCATCCAGCCATCTCATCCTCTGTCATCCCCTTCTCCTCCTGCCCCCAATCCCTCCCAGCATCAGAGTCTTTTCCAATGAGTCAACTCTTCACATGAAATGGCCAAAGTACTGGAGTTTCAGCTTTAGTATCATTCCTTCCAAAGAAATCCCAGGACTGATCCCCTTCAGAATGGACTGGTTGGATCTCCTTGCAGTCCAAGGGACTCGCAAGAGTCTTCTCCAACACCATAGTTCAAAAGCATCAATTCTTTGACACTCAGCTTTCTTCACAGTCCAAATTTCGAATCCAGACATGACCACTGGGAAAACCATAGCCTTGACTAGATGGACCTTTGTTGGCAAAGGAATGTCTCTGCTTTTCAATATGCTATCTAGGTTGGTCATAACTTTCCTTGCAAGGAGTAAGTGTCTTTTAATTCCATGGCTGCAATAACCATCTGCAGTGATTTTGGAGCCCAAAAAATAGAGTCTGACACTGTTTCCCCATCTATTTCTCATGAAGTGATGGGACCAGATGCCATGATCTTCGTTTTCTGAATGTTGAGCTTTAAGCCAACTTTTTCACTCTCCTCTTTCACTTTCATCAAGAGGCTTTTTAGTTCCTCTTCACTTTCTGCCATAAGGGTGGTGTTATCTGCATATCTGAGGTTATTGATATTTCTCCCGGCAATCTTGATTCCAGCTTGTGCTTCATCCAGTCCAGCGTTTCTCATGATGTACTCTGCATAGAAGTTAAATAAACAGGGTGATAATATACAGCCTTGACGTACTCCTTTTCCTATTTGGAACCAGTCTGTTGTTCTATGTCCAGTTCTAACTGTTGCTTCCTGACCTGCATATAGGTTTCTCAAGAGGCAGGTCAGGTGGTCTGGTATTCCCATCTCTTTCAGAATTTTCCACAGTTTATTGTGATCCACACAGTGAAAGGCTTTTCCATAGTCACTAAAGCAAAAATAGATGTTTTTCTGGAACTCTCTTGTTTTTTCATTGCCATAATTCAAAAAGATTCATGCACCCTTATGTTCATAGCAGCACTATTTACAATAGCCAAGAGATGAAGGCAACCTAAAAGTCCATCGACAGAGGACTGGATAAAGAAGATGTGATACACATATACAATGGAATATACTCAGCCATAAAAAAGGAGGAAAAATTGGGTCATTTACAGAGATCCACGTGGATGGATCTAGGGAGTGTCATACAGAATGATGTCAGTCAGAAATAGAAAAACAAATATATATTAACGCATAAATGTAGAATCTAGAAAAATGGTACAGGTATCTTACCTGCAAAGCAGAAATATAGATACAGTTTAGAGAAAAAAATATATGAATATCAAGGGGGAAGGGGAGGGTAGGAGGAATTCAGAGACTGGAATCGACACATATACACTGCTGATACTATGTATAAAATAGATAACTAAGGGGAACCTACTGTATAGCACAGGAAACTCTAGTCAATGCTCTATGGTGATCTGAATGGGAAGGAAGTCCAGAAGGGAGGGGATATATGCATATATATAGTTGATTAATTTTGCTGTACAATAGAAACTAACATAACATTATAAAGCAAATATACTCCAATAAAAATTAGTTAAAAATATACACTTATATGTCACACAGATACCAGAGTTTTAAGACTTCTTACCTTCATGTTTGTGGTTGGCAAATGCTGATGCTTCCAAAACCTTGGATTAAGTAGCATGGCATTTTAGCTGTATTTCTAAGGATCCATAGTGCTTATAAGACTATTTCTCTGGTTCCAATCATTTTCATCCTTGTCCATCCCCTCGTCATTGTCAAAGTCTCATTGTGAGCCACAGATTCAATGATGTTCTTATTCAACCCATCATTTTTGGCAAATATTTTAAGAATTCTTACTAATTCCGTAACTCACCATTAAGAAAAAGATATTTCACAGAATTTAAAATCCATAGTATAAATAGGAGACACTAAAGTAGTAAAATATTTATACAATCTTCTCAGAACCTTTAATATGATAACATGATTCCTAAATGTCCAAGAGGAAAAAAATATATATATACACTTAGATATATTTAGAAAATACTGCAAATTATTTTGAGCTTTGTAGGATTAAGTGTTCAGGTCTTACAATTCAAAGATAATTAAGTCACAATTCTCTTCAGCTTAATGAGCCATCAACAAATTAAATAAGATAATATATGCAAATGATTTAAAAGTGGTCAATAACTATTAATCATTATTATTGGTAACATGCTACTTTTTGTTTTTCAACATTTTAATCTTTCTGATTTCATTATACTTATAATAAAATGTATAATCCCTAACTACAGTTTGATCTCACCCTTCTTTCCAATTCCTTGTGTCTCACCTCCATTTCTGTCTTCTTTCTATTCATATACATTTCTTTGAGTCCCCTACTCCTTTCTTTTAGCCGAGCATATCCTATAAGTCTACCTTTTCTCTTTACCTGGTTAATCTCTATTGATATGCCCAATCCCAACTCACAGGCCATCTTCCTAGAGAAGTCTTTCCTATACTTCAGCACTTGACATCAAGTATCAGGTACATAACATAATGCCAGTAATTATGAAATAATTACAAGTCATATATATATATATATATGCATATATGTATATCTTTTCTTATAAGCTTGGCAAGGGAGGACAAAATTGTGTTCTGGTCATCACTATATTTTTAGGGTCAGCATGATAACACATAGTAGTTGCTTTACAAACATTTGTTTAATTAATGAATGACTGAAATAGAGGTAGGTTAACTGGTCAGCAGGAATGATCTAAAATAATTCCAACCACTGTTTGGAAAGAGAGAAACTCATAGACCTGAAGGCTTGAGAGCTATGAAGGCAGTATTCCAAATGATCTCTTTATTGATAAAACAGTTTTCTACTGTGACAATTTTTAAGAGACATTTTTGCATTGTAAGAGCCTCTCAAATGCTTTCATTTTAAGTTCATTGAAAAATCATCTTGGTTTTCTGATCGGTACTTTTTTCCAGCCCTTTCAATGTTCGGCACTTTAATGGGCACCTGCCTATATTTTTTTCTGTTCTGCTTGTCAGTCTGCAGGCCAATTTCTGATATATTCCATACATTTTACTTCTATTAACATTTTTTCAAGCGAAATATCTCCTTATTTATGATGACTTTGACTCCTCATCTACTCTTTCAATTTCCTTGCACAAATGCTCAGGGAAATCTATATTTTCTCTTTGAAAATGTATTTTATCCATTTAGATAAAAAAAAATTCCTTTCCATATCTCCCATAGAAAGCACCACATTTCTTTTTGTTCTGCTTTTGAAGATTTTTTTCCCTTGAATACTTTTGCCAAAAGAAGTATAAAATTCATTTTAACTTGCTTGAAAAGTGATAAAAGATATTCTTAAACCTTCTGAGGTATGTTTTTGTTAAAATTTACCTGGACAACGTTTTGCATCATAAATTAAAAGGATTATGCTTGCCCTTATGTAGGAAATATCTCCTAAAGGCTTTCAATCTGATTCACAAATTTTTAGATTCCGTCTCCCCAGGGGAGCTGACAGTCAGGATCTACATGAGGTGTTTGTATACATGAAAAACAGAGGAACAGTTGAAAAATTACCTCAAAACCAGATTGTATGGACAGAGCCTCAGGCTCCTGCAGCCTGTCTGCTGTACAAGCTGGATTGTGCATTAATTACAGAGAAAAAGCTACTAGTGTTGTACCTTGGCCATATTCAGTGGGAAAAATGTATTTCCTTGATGTTCAGTTCTTAGGATGAAATCACCGCAAATTTTCCTACTGCTTTTTCACTGGTATTAAAAGCTTTGTAGACAATTATTAAAGGAAGGACTTTCTATTTTATTAAAGGACGTATTTTAGGGTAAATTTTTGATTGTAGATAATATGAAAAACAAACCTTCATTTGTTTATAAATAAAGATCATAAGGGGAAAACAGAAATCATCCATAATTTGTGAATCTACTGACATTGATTTCATCAAAATAGTTTTTTTTAAACACAAAAGTACACCTCCCTACACACCTCTCTCCCTTATCCCTTGTTTCAGGCCATCTTATAAATGTGCTTTTGCATCTCTTTTTCTTATTTTAAGAATTTTATCATGTGAACCTTTTGACATGCCAAATATTTCATAGACTTATGAAACAAAAATATGTTACTAGGCCTCCAAATGCCATAAGATACAAAATCCATATCCTTTATCTATGACTGTCCTATTTTGTTTTAACCTAATTATTTATGAAATTTAGGAGATTTTCTTCATTATCTTTATCCATCCTAAAATTCTATGAAATAAAAATGCTCACTTTTTATAAGCATTTTTCTCCATAATTGTTGAAATAAACTACATATCAAAGATAACTTGCAGAATAAGTCTTTCCAGTACAAAATGAAGATTTACATTTGATATTTGTCCAGTGAAGAGGGTTTTGGTATATGCAAGTACAAGTAGTTAGAGCTTATGAGTTCCAAATACCTTTCTAAAATATTGAAGCCAGTCCTATTCATATGAGCCACATGTGAATTTCTAAATTTATTAGTGCCTATACATACAAACGGAGAAGGCAATGGCACCCCACTCCAGTACTTTTGCCTAGAAAATCCCATGGATGGAGGAGCCTGGTAGGCTGCAGTCCATGGGGTCGCTAGAGTCCGACACGACTGAGCGACTTCACTTTCACTTTTTACTTTCATGCAGTGGAGAAGGAAATGGCAACCCACTCCGGTGTTCTTGCCTGGAGAATCCCAGGGACGGGAAGCCTGGTGGGCTGCCGTCTATGGGGTCGCACAGGGTCGGACATGACTAAAGTGACGCAGCAGCAGCAGCATACATACAAATAAAAAAGCATAAATTCACATTAATAATATTGAACCCAATACATGAAAATCCTATATTTTAATATGTAACCTGTATTAAAAATTATTTATATATTTTTTCCAAGTCTTTGGAAACCAGTGGGTATTTTTACTTTTATAACATATCTCAATTTGAATTATACACAATTCAGTTGCTCAATAATTACATGTGGCTTGTGGTTACCATACTGGACATTACATGTATCAACATTTTTCTTTCATGCAGAAGAAATATCCAATGGGGAAAAATTAAGCTTCTAATTCAGAAATAAAATTTGAGGCTAAAAGTAAAAGTTTCTGATGCTTCTACTGTTTTCTTCTAAGGTACAGTCTTTTCTAATTTTTTCTTTTTTTAAACATAAAGAGGATCACGATAGTGACCCTCCAAGCTGAGTTTGCTAATTTTTGATAGAAGTTATTCAGGCACTCATTCGTGTCTAACTCTTTGCACCCCATGGACTGTAGCACACCAGCCTTCCCTGTCCTTCACCTTCTTCCGGAACTTGCTCAAACTCATGGCCATTGAGTTGCTGATGCCATCCAACCATCTCATCCTCTGTCATCCCCTTCTCTGCCTGCCCTCAATCTTTCCCAGCATCAGGGTCTTTTCTTATGAGTGGGTTCTTTGTATCAGGTGGCCAAAATATTGGAGCTTCAGCTTCAGCATCAGTCCTTCCAATGATATTCAGGATTGATTTCCTTTAGGATAGACTGGTTTGATCCAAGGGACTCTCAAGGTCTTCTCCAACACCACACTTCAAAAGCATCAGTTCTTTGATGCTCAGTCTTCTTTATGGTCTAACTCTCACATCTGTATATGACCACTGGAAAAACCATAGCTTTGACTAGATGGACCTTTGTTGGCAAAGTAATGTCTCTGCTTTTTAATATGCTGTCTAGATTGGGCATATCTTTTCTTCCAAGGAGCCAGCATCTTTTAATTTCATGGCTGCAGTCACCATCTGCACTGATTTTGGAGCCCAAGAAAATAAAGCCTGTCACTGTTTCCACTGCTCCCCCATCTACTTGCCATGAAGTGATGGGACTGGATGCTGTGATCTTAGTTTTGTGAATCTTGAGTTTTAGTAATTTGTCTTTAATTACATATTTCTCCAAAGGAGACATTTAAATATCCAAAAAGCACATGAAAAGATGATGAATGTCACTATTCAACATCACAACTCTCAGAGAAATGCAAATTAAAACTACAATGAACTATTATCCTATACTGATCAGAATGATCATCATCAAAAAGTCCACAAACAAATGCTGGAGAGGGTGTGGAGAAAAGGGAACCCTACTACCCTGTTGGTGGGAAGGTAAATTGGTAGAATCACTATGGAGAATAATATGGAGATTCTTTAAAAAACTAAAAATAGAATGACCATATGACCCAGAAATCCAACTCCTAGGCATATATCTGGAAAAAAATAATACTTGAAAAGATATAGGCATCCCAGTGTTCACTGAAGCACTATTTACAATATCCAAGACATGGAAGCAACCTAAATATCCATCAAAGAAGGACTAAAGAAGATGTGGTACATATTAATGGAATATTACTCAGCTGTAAGTAAGGATGAAAATTGCCATCTGCAGCAAAGTAGATGGACTTAGAGATTATCACACCAACTGAAACAAGTTAGACAGAGGAAGACACATATCATATGACATCGCTCATGTGTGGAATCTAATTTAAAAAGTGGTACCAATGAACTTATTTCCAAAACAGAATCAGACACATAGATAGGAAAATAAACTTATGGTTACCAAAGAGGAGACCTGGTGGGGAGGAGTAATCAGGAACTTGGAAAGATCACACACATGGTTACTATACATACTTACATACATAAGTATACTGATAGTATCTTATACCTACTACAATACATAAAATAGATAACCAGCAAGGGCCTACTGTGTATCACAAGGAACTCTATACATTACTAAGTGATAACTTATATGAGAAAAGAATCTAAAAAGGAATATATGTATATGTATAACTGAATCACTTTGCTATACACCTGAAATTAATACAACATTGTAGATCATCTACACTCTAATAATTTTTAAAAGGTAATTTACCTTTAACATAAACAAATCTACTTGCTCTTTTCTTTAAAATATTATTCTTTACTTATTTAAAAGATTTCACAATTACTGAAAGCACAGGTCACTGACCAATTTAGTAAAAATTGAATATTATTAAAACTATAAACTATAAGACTCTACACAAGGACATCACCAGATGATCAATAGTAAAATCAGATTGATTATATTCTTTGCAGCCAAAGGTGGAGAAGCTCTATACAGTCAGCAAAAATAAGACCCAGAGCTGACTGTGGCTCAGATCATGAACACCTTATTGCCAAATTCAGACTTCAATTGAGAAAAGTAGGGAAAACCACTAGACCATTCAGGAATGACCTAAATCAAATCCCTTACAATTATACAGTGAAAGTGACAAATAGATCCAAGGGATTCAATATGATAGACAGAGTGTCTGAAAAACTATGGACGGAGGTTCATGTTATTTTACAGGAGGCAGGGATCAAAACCATAGCAAAGAAAAAGAAATGCAAAAAGGCAAAATGGTTGTCTGAGGAGGCCTTACAAATAGCTGTGAATAGAAGAGAAGTGAAAGGCAAAGGAGAAAAGGAAAGATATATCCATTTGAATGTAGAGTTCCAAAGAATAGCAAAGAGAGATAAGAAAGCCTTCCTCTGTGATCAGTGCAAAGATATAGGGAAAATAATAGAATGGGAAAAACTAGAGATCTCTTCAAGAAAATTAGAGATACCAAGGGAATATTTCATGCAAAGATGGGCACAAGAAAGGACAGAATTGGTACCAACCTAACAGAAGCAGAAGATATTAAGAAGAGGTGGCAAGAATATGCAGAAGAACTACACAAAAAAGATCTTCACGATGCAGATAATCATGATGGTGTGATCACTCACCTAGAGCCAGACATCCTGGAATGCGAAGTCAAGTGAGCCTTACTTAGGAAGCATCACTATGAACAAAGCTAGTGGAGGTGATGGGATTCCAGTTGAACTATTTTAAAACCTAAAGATGATGCTGTGAAAGTGCTGCACTCAATACGCCACCAAATTTGGAAAACTCAGCAGTGGCCACAGGACTGCAAAAGGTGAGTTTTTATTCCAATCCCAAAGAAAGGCAATGCCAAATAATGCTCAGATTACCATACAATTGCACTCATCTCACAAACTAACAACATAATGCTCAAAAATTTCCAAGCCAGGCTTGAACAATACGTGAATCGCGAACTTCCAAATGTTCAAGCTGAATTTAGAAAAGGCAGATGAACCAGAGATCAAATTGGATCATCGAAAAAGCAAGAGAGTTCCAGAAAAACCTCTACTTCTTCTTTATTGACTATGAGAAAGCCTTTGACTGTTTGGGTCACAATAAACTGTAGAAAATTCTGAAAGAGATGGGCATACCAGACCACCTGACCTGCCTCTTGATAAATCTGTATGCAGGTCAGGAAGAAACAGTTAGAACTGGACATGGAAGAACAGACTGCTTCCGAATAGGAAAAGGAGTATGTCAAGGCTGTATATTATCACCTTGCATATTTAACTTATATGCAGAGTAGATCATGAGAAACGCTGGGCTGGATGAAACACAAGCTGGAATCAAGATTGCCGGGAGAAATATCAATAACCTCAAATATGCAGATGACACCAACCTTATGACAGAAAGCGAAGAAGAACTAAAGGGACTCTTGATGAAAGTGAAAGAGGAGAGTGAAAAAGTTGGCTTAAAGCTCAACATTCAGAACACTAAGATCATGGCATCTGATCCCATCACTTCATGGCAAATAGATGTGGAAGCAGTGGAAAAATCATCAAACTTTATATTTTGGGGCTCCAAAATCACTGCAGATGGTTACTGAAGTCATGAAATTAAAACATGTTTGCTCCTTGTAAGAAAAGTTATGACCAACCTAGACAGCATATTCAAAAGCAGAGACATTACTTTGCCAACAAAGGTCCATCTAGTCAAAGCTATGGTTTTTCCAGTAGTCATGTGTGGATATGAGAGTTGAACTAACTGAACTGAACTGATTATACTTGGAATAATTTTTCTTCTTCAGTCAAATTAAACAGGAAAACATTGAGTTGATTTTGATATTTCTTAAAATACAATTTTGTTTAAAAGTTAATACATGGATGAGTAAAAATTAAATGTTACAATGTGCTCTTAATGAGAAATATACTACCAGCATCAAGAACTAGTATAAAAAAAAAAGAAATCGGAGCACCTAAGAATTGATGCTTCTGAACTGTGGTGTTGGAGAAGACTCTTGAGAGTCCCTTGAACTGCAAGGGGATCCAACCAGGATCCTAAAGGAAATCAGTCATGAATATTCATTGGAAGGACTAATGCTGAAGCTGAAACTCCAATACTTTGGCCACCTGATATGAAGAACTGACTCATTTGGTAAGACCCTGATTCTGGGAAAGATTAAGGGCAGGAGGAGAAAGGGACGACAGAGGATGAAATGGTTAGATGGCATCACTGACTCATGGACATGAGTTGAGTAAACTCTGGGAGTTGGTGATGGACAGGGAGGCCTGGCGTGGTGCAGTCCGTGGGGTCGCAAAGAGTGGGACACGACTGAGTGACTGACGAACTGACTGATACAACTCTGTGAAGTAAACTGACAAAATTTAAAATTTCAAAGACAATCTAAAATTACCATGGAGTTATGGAAGACGCTTTTAGAATTTTGGCAAAGACTAACTTTACAAAACCAGGCAAACAACCACCACCAAATATTGCCAGCTGTTTATAATTATTTTACTGATGTTTACAAATTAAAGATAGGAACTGGAGGAAGAAAGTGTGTGAGCTTTTTTCTCTTTCAATTGGGGAAAAGAATTGAAAACATTTAACACTAAACCATATGAAGTATTATGCATGATGTCCTTTTTAAGTCAACTAAGCACATGTGAAATTCAGTTCAGTTCAGTGCAGTCGCTCAGTCATGTCTGACTCTTTGCGACCCCATGAATCGCAGCACGCCAGGCCTCCCTGTCCACCACCAACTAAAAATTTCTTTTGTTCTCATTTTTCATACATATACTTTGTGTTTTAATTTGCTGAGAAACACTGTGTATGATATGCTTATTACACAGCTATCCACATTCTCTGAGCTTTAGTTTCTTTGTGTGCAAAAGATCATATCCCTGAACTAATCATTTATTTGGTGTTCATAACTTGAACCTTTATAAATGTCTCTTAATATCTTGATTAAAGATTAATATTAAATTCAAAGTGTCCCACCCCTGATTCATTTTTTTTTAATTTTATTTTATTTTTAAACTTTACATAATTGTATTAGTTTTGCCAAATATCAAAATGAATCCGCCACAGGTATACATGTGCTTCCCATCCTGAACCTTCCTCCCTCCTCCCTCCCCATACCATCCCTCTGGGTCGTCCCAGTGCACCAGCCCCAAGCATCCAGTATCGTGCATTGAACCTGGACTGGCATCTCGTTTCATACATGATATTTTACATGTTTCAATGCCATTCTCCCAAATCTTCCCACCCTCTCCCTCTCCCACAGAGTCCATAAGACTGTTCCATACATCAGTGTCTCTTTTGCTGTCTCGTACACAGGGTTATTGTTATCATCTTTCTAAATTCCATATATATGCGTTAGTATACTGTATTGGTGTTTTTCCTTCTGGCTTACTTCACTCTGTATAATAGGCTCCAGTTTCATCCACCTCATTAGAACTGATTCAAATGTATTCTTTTTAATGGCTGAGTAATACTCCATTGTGTATATGTACCACTGCTTTCTTTATCCATTCATCTGCTGACGGGCATCTAGGTTGCTTCCATGTCCTGGCTATTATAAACAGTGCTGCGATGAACATTGGGGTACACATGTCTCTTTCCCTTCTGGTTTCCTCAGTGTGTATGCCCAGCAGTGGGATTGCTGGATCATAAGGCAGTTCTATTTCCAGTTTTTAAAGGAATCTCCACACTGTTCTCCATAGTGGCTGTACTAGTTTGCATTCCCACCAACAGTGTAAGAGGGTTCCCTTTAAATTATGTTTCTTTCTAAAATTCAGGATACTTTCCTTATATCTTTATCTATACTTGAAATAAACTAAAGGAAAACCAGAGACACTTTGTTGTGGTATAGGGCTGAATGTTATTTGGTATGAAGATTTCATGAGAAGATGCAATGGAAAACTCATTTAGACATGCACAATGTTCTGCAAATGTAAAGATTATTTTTGTGAAAAACGTGTTCTGCCATTTGGAGACTACGATAAAATGTGTTTATTTTCTGTATTTATCCTTAGTTTGCCTTCCATTGGACATCCTGAACTAGGAAGCAATGTCTACATATCAGGCAAAGAGTGAGAATGTGTTCCTTCTCCCCTGTGTGAGTTTTACGTTGTACAGTAGCTGACACTGAACAAGTTGTCTTACCACATGTCTATTCAAGCTGATCTTTGCTAGAGGCTGATTATTCCAAAAATTTCTTTTTGCTGAAATATCATGTCAATTTCTGTCTCTCCAGGGGGAAAGTGTATACAGAGAATTACTCTCTTTTTAAAGCAAATGTGACATTCCTTTTTTGAGAGGAAAACTGACCAGTTTGGGGAGGGAGGGCTCAACTATGTTCATTATTGAAACTGTGCCTATGTGCAAAGCTTGTTATTAATCTTGCCTTAGTGTGTGGTGAGAACAAGGGAAAACCTGAGCGCTCATCTGTATATGTTTACAGTATCGAGTCAATTTGCATTAATAAAGATTTAAAACTAGCAAATTAATTTGCGAGGTGACTTGTTTGAGGGAAGGCCTTTAAACACCCTCAGGAGAGCTATTTTGAAATCACTAAACACAAGGAACTATATTTAGAATGTGTGTTGTGTCTCTGAAAAAAATATGAGCAGTTATAATGGGCCAATTTCCGAAGTGAGGACTGCCTCCTTGCGGGATTCCACTGTGAAGAGAAGTGACAAGGTGCCTGAAACAGGGGTGGGTCGAAGAGGCATTCTAACATGGTCTTCAAGGTCAATCAAAGATACCTTCATTATTTTTTTTTCAATAAATATTTAATATGCATCTGTTTTTCTGCTGGTCTATATGCTAGACTCCGGGAAGACAGCAGAGCCAAAATAGATCATACTCTGTCCCCGTGGAATTGCATTCTAGGGCAGTTGGATTCCTGGGTTGGGAAAATCCCCTGGAGGAGGAAATGGCAACCCACTCCAGTATTCTTGCCTGGAGAATCCCCATGGACAGAGGAGCCTGGAAGGCTGCAGTCCATAGGGTCACACAGAGTCAGACACAACTGAAGTGATTAAGTAGCAGCAGCAGATGGTAAAGAATCTGCCTGCAATGTGGGAGACCTGGTTTCATTCCCTGGGTCAGGAAGATTCCTTGGAGAAGGGAATGGCAACCCACTCTAGCAGTCTTGCATGGAGAATTCCATGGACAGAGGAGCTGGTGGGCTGCAGCCTGTGGGTCACAAAGAGTTGGACATGACTGTGCAACTAACACTGTACTGTAGGTATTCAAATAAAGAAAATAATTTTTGATCATGAGAGTTACACAGAAGGAAATCCACAGGTGATGAGATAGAGTAATGAGGGAGATTTAACATTTTTTACTGTGTTCAGAATACTTAACATGAACTATGTCTTCCTAACAAA
The DNA here is from genome assembly GCF_032452875.1 of Bos javanicus. NCBI lineage: Eukaryota > Metazoa > Chordata > Mammalia > Artiodactyla > Bovidae > Bos > Bos javanicus. The sequence goes on along the minus strand of NC_083885.1, from coordinate 29,276,518 downwards.
ATTTTAAACATACAATGTAATATTCTTAACCAGAGACACAATGGTGTACAGCAGATCTCTAGGACGTATTTATCATGCATAACTGAAAATTTAAACCAATTAAATAGCAACTTTCCACTCCTCCTCCTGGAAGCCACTATTCTACTCCCTATTTCTATGAGTCTAACTTTTTCAGATGTCTCTTAGAAGCAGATTTGCCCTCTCTGACTGGCTTATTTTACTGGAGGTTTTATATCCTTGGTAAGTTTAGTCAAGCAAGATATACTATAGAGATCTGCCTGTTAAAGACACCAGGCCATCAGATGAGAAACCTGGAATGAGTTTTATCATCAGAGGGTCCACAACGTCATTGAAGTCAGAAAGAACTCTGTGTATTTGATAATCAGATATGAGATCATCATTTTAGTCTATATTTTGAAGTTTGAAATTCAAATGCAAACTAATAGATGGTGTTTAAATGATTATTTTTCCAGAGAGGTTTGCTTTTAGTAACAAACATTCACTTACTCTGTGTGGAATGGTTTGGAGCCAGACAAGAGTGGGAGAAGAGGATCAAAAACCTCCAGATTGGTGACACAGTGGCAACTTGGACTACGGTAGTAGTCATGATGATGGATCACAATAAGAGTTTTCAGAATGTGGTTGGAACAGATAAAGAATTGGATGTGGAGGGTGAAGATAGGAAGGGACTGAAATAACTCCTGAGTCTTGGGACGAACAATTGAGTAAGTGGTGATGGCACATATTGGGTTAAGACTGCAGGAAGAAGAGGCTTGAAAAATAGAAATCAAATACCATTTTTGACATAGTAAGAGATAACTATTTTATATTCAACTTCCAACTGGATTTGTAAGCCTAGAGTTGTGGAAAGACTGTAGTCTTCCAAGATAAAAGTCTTGGAGATGATTCATGTTCAGTAGAGAAGAACAAATTCTTCATAGCTTGGTAGTCAGTGTTAACTGTTATGTGTGTGGCTAGAATCCAATGTATGATGAGTCCTGAGTGCTTGATAAATACTAAACTATTTGTGGGCAACAGAAGCTTTTAGTCAGCATGAATCCTATACTCTCCAGGGAACAGTACTGAGAATGAGGTGGACACTTCCTTGACAGGCAGTGTATCTACTAATATCCATATGCAGGCAAGAATTGTATCTCTCCCATGCACTGCTGCCATGCCAAAGTCTGGCTTAGGACTTGAAGCATCATAGTGGATTGGCAGGAATTCATGGAATAAAGATGTGAAGCAGAGGTCAGTCTCAGAGAGTGATACTTGAATCATTAACTTTCTCCATTTTCCTGGAAGAGAATTTAGGATCAAACCCTACTTAAACTAATTAACATATCTATATTTGTCATTCTCTTTTCCTTCAGTGTCAAAAATTATTTGAAGTAACATCAAAAAGTCTGTAAAAGAAACAAATAAGATGGATATTGGTAACTGCAAATTAATATCACCCAAAGCCCCTGTTCAGTGCTGGGTGGTTGGAGGCTTCCAGAACATTGCCAGGAAGAGAACAGCTGCATGAACTTGTGCTTCCATCAGTGTTTCTCTCTTCAGAAGAACAACTCTCAGATATTGCTGGTTGCTGCTTAGAGTCCCCAGGATGTTTTAGTTTTCTTAATATGATTCATCTTCAGAAACCAAAGTTATAGGTATTTTTTCCTTCCTTAAAGTAGTTTCTGCAAAACAATGTTCATTTAGTCCAATGGCACCACTTAGAGAACACTTGGGGAATCTTTTATTATTATGTTTATAATCTTACTGTATCTTCAATAAAGACAAAGCTCTTCAAATTTGACCCACTATAATCTTCACCCACATGATGGAAGAGGGTGTTTGCTATTTCCCAAGGTTACTTCTGATCATCAGAGAGGGGCTCAAAAGGACTCAAAAAATGTTGCACTGATCCCTAGCACAATTAATTTGCACACCTGTATGATGGAGAGGATTACACCACACGTACAGTTACAGGTCTTTCAGGGCTCACGTTCTAAGTTTCCAAAGCTCCTAAGAATCTCCTCTAACTGGAAAATTTGCAAAAGAAGTTTAAACATGTTTTAAGAGTAATATTGGAATAAGTATATATCAACCAATGGGATTACTTGAGAAAAAGGACAGACTCATTTTGGAGTTTTATTTTTAAAGGTCTTTATTTTACTATATTAGTCATTTTTTTTCCCTGTAAAATTGTTATTGAGCTGTTACTAAATGAAGGCATCAAGTGAAGAGAATCTTGTGGACCCCAACATTTATCGCAACTTTCTTGCTTCATCTCTTACTCTAACTATGCTAGAGTGTGCTCATAATTACTCTTCATTCCTTAAAAAGAAAACAGCAAGTTATTTCTATTATTATAAGCATTAGAGGCTTATGTAAAAGATGCTTTAAAAAAAATCACACTCAAGTACAACAGACAGTTTGTGACAATCTAATTGCATTTCTTCCATCCCAGAGAAGCTATTTGTTGTCACTAATAATGATGCCATAAATTAACAATCACCTGGAAAGAGACAGTTTTAAATCAAACCTCTTCACAATTTAAAGCAGGTCTTTGGTACTAAACACATTACTAGGACCACTAAGTATTCTTAGAAAGTAAATGTATTTCTCCTCCTCATTTATACCACATGCTATAATCAAAAGGGGAATTACAAGGCGGCAAGACCTCCTAAGAAGCACTAACAGTGGGGAAGCGATGGGTGACATCCTCTGCGTTTTTTTCTGTGTTGGTGGTAGTCCCCTCCATGTCAGAGAGCATGGAAAGAGCTACAAATGGAGCATCTCAGAAGTCACTCCCTTGAATCTTTTAAGTGATGTGCTTTAGAGCAGTGGTAAAGAACACGGATTTCTAAAGGCATGTTGGTTTCATTCAATTGTTTACTTTGTAGTGTGGCACTGATCAAAGGAGAAACCAGTAGCCATGCATGGTTACGTTTAAATTAATTAAAATTAAATAAAAAATGTAAAGTGAGTTCTATGGTCATACTAATCACATTTCAAGGGTTTAAATACAGAATATGTCTATTATCCCAGAAAAACTTTACTAAACAGTGTTTTTCCACAATGATCAGTTTCCCTTCCACCAGACATTTTTCTTTTTTCCTCCTGAAGTTTGCCCATCACATTTTTCTTTTCTTTTTTTTAATTTATATATTTTTAAGTGGAAGGTAACTATCTTACAAATAGGAAAAGGAGTACGTCAAGGCTGTATATTGTCACTCTGCTTATTTAACTTATATGCAGAGTACATGATGAGAAATGCTGGGCTGGATGGATGGCAAGCTGGAAATCAAGATTGCCGGGAGAAATATCAATAATCTCAGATATGCAGATGACACCACCCTTATAGCAGAAAGTGAAGAGGAACTAAAAAGCCTCTTGATGAAAGTAAAAGAGGAGAGTGAAAAAGTTGACTTAAAGTTCAACATTCAGAAAACGAAGATCATGGCATCTGGTCCCATCACTTCATGGCAAATAGGTGGGGAAACAGTGGAAATGTTGTAGCCACGCCTTCTGGGAAACAAACTCACTCAGAAGGACAATGCAGATAGTGGAGTGCAGTTTATTACACCGGTGGGCCCAAGGCAGAGTCTCCTCTTAGCCAAGGACCCTGACCAGTTTTTGTGAAAACCTTATATACCCTAAGTGTACGTGCTCAAACCCATTTCCCCAAATTCTCTGAACCTAGTCTGAACAAAGGTGAAGAAAGATAAAACCAAAGTTAACCCATGATTTGTATGCCTTAAACCCATGATTCATATGCCTTAAGCTTAGGAAGTTAACAGTGGACATTATTAATAGGCCTGTGGTCATACCCCAATATGCATAATAGAATTTATGATTCTATTTGGTTACACAGATAATTAGGGTATTTTTTTAGGTGACAGAGAGTCTAGGTGCGAGCCCTGGGGCTCTTCCATCAGAGGGCCAGATTTTCCAGTTTGTATGTCATTTCCATAGATAATGCACAAAGACCAAAGCTGGGCCCAAGATGGAGTCCTGCTTTCAAGATGGAGCCTGTTCTGTCTGTTTTCTCCTTCAGAAACAGTGGCAGACTTTATTTTTGGGGGCTCCAAAATCACTCCAGATGGTGACTGCAGCCATGAAATTAAAAGACGCTTACTCCTTGGAAGGAAAGTTATGACCAATCTAGATAGCATACTAAAAAGCAGAGACATTACTTTGCCAACAAAGGTCCATCTAGTCAAGGCTATGGTTTTTCCAGTAGTCATGTATGGATGTGAGAGTTGGACTATAAAGAAAGCTGAGCACTGAAGAATTGATGCTTCTGAACTGTGGTGTTGGAGAAGACTTTTGAGTGTCCCTTGGACAGCAAGGAGATCCAACCAGTCCATCCTAAAGGAAATCAGTCATGAATATTCATTGGAAGGACTGATGTTGAAGCTGAAACTCCAATACTTTGGCCACCTGATATGAAGAAATGACTCATTTGAAAAGACCCTAATGCTGGGAAAGATTGAAGGTGGGAGCAGAAGGGGATCACAGAGGATGAGATGGTTGGATGGCATCACCGACTCAATGGACATGAGTTTGGGTAAACTCCAGGAGTTGGTGATGGCTAGGAAGGCCTGGCATGCTGCAGTCATGGGGTCACAAAGTCAGACAAGACTGAGGGACTCAACTGAACTGTTTTACAATATTGTGTTGGTTTCTGCCATACAGCAACATGAGTTAGCCACAGGTGTACTATTTTTCTTGATTTATATTTTTCACTTGGATCTGAATGTTTTACAATGATGTCCATATAAAGAAAACCTCAAAATATATTTTGTATTTACATTCCTACGTAAATATGCACAGATTATTTTGATCCCAATTGCACTATAAAAATACTTATATCATTTTTCTTGTCTGCTATAACACTATTTTCTTTAAAGGTGAAGGTATTTTTTGTTAGTGTGGTTATCTTTTTTCAATTATACATACACATATGCCTGTTCTTTTTTAAATTCTTTTCCCATTTAGGTTATCACAGAATATTGAGCAGTCTTCCCTGTGCTATGAAGTAGGTCTTTGTTGGTTACATATTTGATCTTTTATTTTTATTTGCTTTGGCCATGCTGCAAGACATGTGGGATCTTAATTCACTGACCAGGGATGGAACCCATGCCTCCTACAGTGGAAGCATGGAGTCTTAACCAGTGGACTGCCAGGTTAAGTCCGCACTTATCTGTTTTAAATAGAGCAGTGTTAATATGTCAATCCCATACTCTCAGTCTATACCTTCCCCATACCTGTTCCCCCTAGTAACCATAAATTCATTCTCTAAATCTGTGCATTTGTCTTCATATTTTAAATAAGTTCATTTATATGTGAACTTATTTATAAGTTGACTTCCTTGTGAATCCACCACTGACATTCTCATTCATCTCATCCTCATCATAATCTCTCTCCTTTCTCTTTTGCTCCAGTATAACTTTTTCTTCACTCAGAAGCCATCGACATAATTTTAAAACTTAAGTTTCTTACCTTATACCTTACCACCACATCCTACAAGTCCAAATCTCACCCCTCAACCCCAAGTGAAGTCGTTCAGTCGTGTCCGACTCTTTGCAACCCCATGGACTGTAGCCTACCAGGCTCCTCCGTCAATGGGATTTTCAAGGCAAGAGTACTGGAGTGGGTTGCCATTCCCTACTGCAGGGGATCTTCCCATTCCAGGGATCGAACCCGGGTCTCCCACATTGTAGGCAGACACTTTTACTGTCTGAGCCACCAGGGAAGTCCCCTCAAACCCTAGACCATCTCTTATTTCTTTCAAGCCACAGTGACTTCTTCCTTGTCTCTGACTGCTCCAAGCATGGCAATCCCCTCAGGATTTTGGCCTAGATATTCTCCTTACCAGAAACATTCTTCCCCTTTATTGTCATCTGATTCACCTCTTCTCTTCTATCACATTTTAAACTGAGGTTAATTTCCACTGGGAGAACTTGCAAGACAACTTGCTTATTTTCCATCACCTTCAATTCTTTAGTTACTTGTTAATTGATTATTCACATATTTTCTTGTTTATCATTTGTCTTTATCTGCTGTAATATAATCTCCACAGAGTAGGGCTGTTGTATGTTTTATTCTATGCTGAACCTTCATTGCCTAGAAAATTGTCTGACACAGATAGGTGCTCAATTACTAATTTTCAAGGACAAAATGTGAAATGCAGAATACCTCTCTGAGTCATTGAAAATTTTAGATGAATTAGATTTAATTGTCATGATTTCCTTCTGAAAGAGGAAATAAAAATAATGCACTTTTTTTTTAGGTTAAGGCAAGTGATTAGCCAATATTCAGCATTCTTCACATGTTTAATAAATACTAGTGTATAGTAGTTTCCCTACCAAATGCAACAGTTAGAAATCAAAGCTCCAATACAGTCCATGGAATTCTCCAGGCCAGATACTGGAGTGGGTAGCCTTCTCCAGGGGATCGTCCCAAACCAGTGATCAAACCCTGGTCTCCCACACTGCAGGCAGGTTCTTTGCCAGCTGGGAAGTCCAATCTTTAGTGATTTCTCTAGCAAATGAGGCAGTTAGAAATCAAAGCTCCCAGCTTCTGCCTCGTCTGTCTAATGCCTAAATTATATCTATGTGATTCCTCCTGTCACACACTTGCCTCAGCTCTGTCTGTTGCCATTCATACCTCCAATCCCACAATTGACTCATCATTTCCTAAGTATATCACAGGCTCCCCCATTTTTTACTTCACTCTTACAGAACTTCTCTCTTAGATTTTTCCTTTACACATTTATGGTTAAGGTGAGTCTGGGAGGTACGTCAGATTTCAACATTCAGAGAAGTGGAAGACAGAAGTATTTTCTGTCCCACAGCATTAAAATTAGCAAGACTTCCTGTAGCATTCTCAGCAGAAGGATGAGGGTCCTGTTCTAGTACTTCCTTAAGTCATGTAACAGTTATGAAATGCCTGCTGCTGCTGCTACTATGTGCTAAATTAATGTTATTAAGCCTTACAATTACCAGTGAGCAATTTGCTTTACCCACAGAAACTTAAAACCTTCTTAAAGTCAAGGAGCACATCTTATTCATTTTTTAAATAGCCCACACCTATTAATGCCATTCCACAAACATGTCATGGCTTCCCAGGTGGCTCCAATGGTAAAGAACCTGACTGCCAATTCAGGAGACATAAGAAACACAGGTTCAATTCCTGGGTCAGGAATATCCCCTTGAGAAGGAAATGGCAACCCACTCCAGTATTCTGGCCTGGAAAATTCCATGGACAGAGGAGATGTGGGCTACATACAGTCCATGGGGTCACAAAGAGACAAGACTGAGTGACTAATGCTTTCACTTTCATGAACATGTTAGGAGCTCAATGCATATTAAATAAACAAAAGCATGATCCATTAGTTTCAAAGTGATTCCTGAGCCAGAAGGAGCTCAAATAAACCGCTAGCCAAGATGAACAGCTCAAATCCACTGCAAACTGTGGCCAAATGCATGCTTCACTTTCACAAATACTGAATCTGGGTCATATATTTGGATACATCTCAGGCATCAGGAAAGTGACTCACTGTCTGGCATCTCCCCTGGAGTTAAGCAAAGGCAAATTGATTTGAATACCTGGCCAAACAGGAGCATTCCTGTGGAGTAGGAGGAGTTGAAGACTTTGAGAAGATTTTGATCAGCATGAGCATCTCCTCAGGAAAAGAAACAGGAGGAAATGGTATCTGTTAGGCAGTTTATGGATGGATAGGCAGCCAAATAGCTTGATGGGATAAGAAGAAATAGTTCTAAGGACACCCATCTCTCCCCTCAAATAAATTCTCCCATCCATATGACAGAATTGGGCTATTTTCCAGTTGCTTGGTTTACCAGACTATGGGTCTCTTGATTCCTATATGGAAAAGAAATGCCATCACTGGGATTTCATTTAAGATGTTGAGGTAGTTATAAACATGGATGAATATAGCTATATTTATTAACATTGATATAGATAATAAAACTATCATTTGATTATCTGTAGAACAGAAACTAGTGTACAACAGAGGGCATCAGAATCTTTTGTAGAGTTTTCAACATAGATATCATCTGAATAATTGATATCTGAAGTTCATAAAATGAGCATGCCAAAGAAGCACCTCCTATAACTACCATGTAAATTCTTGGAAGACCTTGTACCATGCATCCATTAAGGTGCTGTAGTTCTCTTTTCTCCATTTCTCTCCTAAAATGATGCTTGCAACCAAATAAGTCCTCTAAAAAGAAATAATAACCTCATCTTTAAGCATTTCATACATTTTTAGAGTATAAACATTAAAATTCATATTGAATTTTATCCTTTATTATCAAACTGTAATATATCCTAAGTATGCCTTAAATATTCCTATAGTATACATATACTATATACATGTATTTAGTATATAAGTATGCAGCATAATAAATACAGTATAGATATATACACACATACACAGCATATCTTTAGGTGTTCCATCCATTCCTTTGAAATGGCATATATATACACATGCATACACATGCAGATATATAGATATAAGTAGGTACATATCCTGCTAAATTCTATCTCTAGATCACTTATGTCTATTGACTTTAATCATTCACTGTTTAATTTTATTTAAAATGAGGCAAGATTTTCTTTCACAAGATGGCACATAAAATGTTAAGACACCTCCCACCTATTTACTATATGATGTTTCTATTCTTTTACAAATTATACATCCCCAGTACACAACAAAAGAAGGCTTTTTCATATCAAATATGAAATGTTTATGTTTGACAACCATTTTAAACTCACAAAGGCAACAATTTTATGTGTTTCAATCTAACATTTATAACATGTGTAACCCATTACTTTCAGATATTAGAGCCAGACTAAATACACTATGATCCCAACTTGCTGATTTTTGTATAAAAGATTGTTTTAAAGACAATACATTACCATTTAGTAGGCTTAGAAAAATAGTAAGAGGCTTACAAAGTATAGAATTAAAGTGAGGAAGGAGCAGTTTACCCTCTCAGGTTTCAGAAGGAAGTCCAGAACGCACAACAAGAATATTCAAACAGAGTTTTGAAGAAAGAATATAAGCTTACTAGAGATGCAGCAAAGGTATGACATTGTAGCCAAAGTAAACTGTACATACAATGGAATTCACCTTCATGGATCACAGCCTTGTCACGACAAAAGGGCTTGCATAGCTCAATGAACCTATGAGGCGTGCTGTGGTGGGCCACCCAAGACAGATGGGTTTTAGTGAAGAGTTCAGACAAAACGTGGTCCACTGAAGGAGGAAAGAAGGCTGAGTGCTAACAATTGATGCTTTAGAATCACAGTGTTGGAGAAGACTCTTGAGAGTCCCTTGGACTGCATGGAGATGAAACCAGTCACTCCTAAAGGAAATCAACCCTGAATACTCATTGGAAGGACTGATACTGAAGCTTCAATACTTTGGCCACTCAATGTGAAGAGCTGAGTCATTAGAAAAGAGCCTGATGCTGGGAAAGACTGAAGGCAAAATGAGAAAGGGTGGCAGAGGATGAGATGGTTAGATAGCATCACTGACACAATGGACATTAAGTAGATTATTAAATAGAGGACAGAGGAATCCATGGGGTCACAAAGAGTCAGACACACTTAGCAACTGAACAACAACAAAGGAATTGAAGTATCACGCAAAGAGTGAGTTCAGCAAATGACAAGAGTTTAGTTTTGCTGGAGCAATAATGTATATGGGTCTGTGTGTCAGTAAGTGTATTCAGTTTAGACAGCTGGGATATGAAGGGGAAGAGATAGTCTGGGATTATTTTGTAATGTTTTATATGTCATATTATGGGGCTTGATTTTATGAAAGCAATAAAAATCTTTTTAACCAATGTAGAGATTTTATCAGACAAGTGTCTTAAGAATACTGCAATTGGCAGCCCCATGCGGGTTGGGTTAAAGTGTCAAGGAGGGGACTTCTCTGGTGGTCCAGTGCTTATGACTTTGCCTTCCAATGCAGGGGATGAGGGTTCAGTCCTTTGTCAAGGAGTGAAGATACCACATACTGCTGCTGCTAAGTCACTTCAGTCGTGTCCGACTCTGTGTGACCTCATAGACGGCAGCCCACCAGGCTCCCCTGTCCCTGGGATTTTCCAGGCAAGAACACTGGAGTGAGTTGCCATTTCCTTCTCCTATGCATGCCAGTGGAAAGTGAAAATGAAAGAGAAGTTGCTCAGTCGTGTCTGACTCTTTGTGACCCCATGGACTGCAGCCTACCAGGCTCCTCTGTCCATGGGATTTTCCAGGCAAGTGTACTGGAGTGGGTTGCCATTGCCTTCTCCGATCCCACATGCCTCGTCCAAAAAAACAGAACATAAACAACAGAAGCAATATTTTAACAAATTCATTAAAGACTTCAAAAATGGTCCACATTAAAAAAAACTTTTAAAGAAAAGCAAAGGAGAAAGATGAAGGAATCATTAGAAAATTTTTCTGTATTTTGCACAACCATCGGGTGCTTTCCTGGGGAAGTGATGAAAAGAGTAGGTGATGGGTTTAAGTAATATTTAGAAAGTAAAGTCAATAGAACTTGATGTGATTGGATATAAGGAATAAAAATGGAAGAGTAGTCCTAATTAACACCCTGTCCTGGACTGAGTGACTCAGCAAATAGAGCTTTTCTTGAAACAAGGAACTCTGGGGTTGAGGAGCAGCAAGACTCACTATGTTGACAAAGTGATGACATCACAGCCTTCAATTTTAATATCCTGGGATCCTCTTTATATCCACAACTCTTTCACAAAGGAAATCACACAGGATAGTTAGTTCAGTCACTCAGTCATGTCTGACTCTTTGCGACCCCATGAACTGCAGCATGCCAGGCCTCCCTGTCCATCACCAACTCCTGGAGTCCACCCAAACCCATGTCCATTGAGTCAATGATGCCATCCAACCATCTCATCCTCTGTCATCCCCTTCTCCTCCTTCCCCCAATCCGTCCCAGCATCAGGGTCTTTTCAAATTAGTCAGCTCTTCGCATCAGGTGGCCAAAGTATTGGAGTTTCAGTGACAACATCAGTCCTACCAATGAACACCCAGGGCTGAACTCCTTCAGAATGGACTGGTTGGATCTCCTTGCAGTCCAAGGGACTCTCAAGAGTATTCTCCAACACCACAGTTCAAAAGCATCAATTCTGCTGCACTCAGCTTTCTTTATAGTCCAACTCTCACATCCATACACGACCACTGGAAAAACCATAGCCTTGACTAGATGGACCTTTGTTCGCAAAGTAATGTCTCTGCTTTTATTTTTTTTTTATTTTTTTTTTAATTTATTTTTTTTCCCCTAATTTTATTTTATTTTTAAACTTTACATAATTGTATTAGTTTTGCCAAATATCAAAATGAATCCACCACAGGTTTACATGTGTTCCCCATCCCGAACCCTCCTCCCTCCTCCCTCCCCATACCATCCCTCTGGGCCGTCCCAGTGCACCAGCCCCAAGCATCCAGCATCATGCATCGAACCTGGACTGGCAACTCGTTTCCTACATGATATTTTACATGTTTCATTGCCATTCTCCCAAATCTTCCCACCCTCTCCCTCTCCCACAGAGTCCATAAGACTGTTCTATACATCAGTGTCTCTTTTGCTGTCTCGTACACAGGGTTATTGTTACCATCTTTCTAAATTCCATATATATGCATTAGTATACTGTATTTATGTTTTTCCTTCTGGCTTACTTCACTCTGTATAATAGGCTCCAGTTTTATCCACCTCATCAGAACTGATTCAAATGTATTCTTTTTAATGGCTGAGTAATACTCCATTGTGTATATGTACCACTGCTTTCTTATCCATTCATCTGCTGATGGACATCTAGGTTGCTTCCATGTCTTGGCTATTATAAACAGTGCTGCAATGAACATTGGGGTACACGTGTCTCTTTCCCTTCTGGTTTCCTCAGTGTGTATGCCCAGCAGTGGGGTTGCTGGATCATAAGGCAGTTCTATTTCCAGTTTTTTAAGGAATCTCCACACTGTTCTCCATAGTGGCTGTACTAGTTTGCATTCCCACCAACAGTGTAAAAGGGTTCCCTTTTCTCCACACCCTCTCCAGCATTTATTATTTGCAGACTTTTGGATTGCAGCCATTCTGACTGGTGTGAAATGGTACCTCATAGTGGTTTTGATTTGCATTTCTCTGATAATGAGTGATGTTGAGCATCTTTTCATGTGTTTGTTAGCCATCTGTATGTCTGCTTTTAAATATGCTGTCTAGGTTGGTCATAACTTTCCTTCCAAGGAATAAGCGTCTTTTAATTTCATGGCTGCAATCAGTATCTGCAGTGATTTTGGAGCCCCCAAAAGTAAAGTTAGCCACTGTTTCCACTGTTTCCCCATCTATTTCCTATGAAGTGATGGAACCAGATGCCATGATCTTCGTTTTCTGAATGTTGAGCTTTAAGCCAACTTTTTCACTCTCCTCTTTCACTTTCATCAAGAGGCTTTTTAGTTCCTCTTCACTTCCTGACATAAGGGTGGTGTTATCTGCATATCTGAGGTTATTGGTATTTCTCCCGGCAATCTTGATTCCAGCTTGTGCTTTCTCCAGCCCAGCATTTCTCATGATGTACTCTGCATATAAGTTAAATAAGCAGGGTGACAATATACAGCTTTGACGTACTCCTTTTCCTATTTGGAACCAGTCTGTTGTTCCATGTCCAGTTCTAACTGTTGCTTCCTGACCTGCATACAGGTTTCTCAAGAGGCAGGTCAGGTGGTCTGGTATTCCCATCTCTTTTAGAATTTTCCACAGTTTATTGTGATCCACACAGTCAAAGGCTTTGGCATAGTCAATAAAGCAGAAATAGATGTTTTTCTGGAACTCTCTTGGTTTTTCAATGATCCAGCAGATGTTGGCAATTTGATCTCTGGTTCCTCTGCCTTTTCTGAAACCACTTGAACATCTGGAAGTTCACGGTTCATGTATTGCTGAAGCCTGGCTTGGAGAATTTGAATCTTACGACTTCTTAGTCTAAAAATATGACTATTTTGCATGGATAAAAGGATATTATGTAGTGAGGCAATGATTTATTTATAGATTGAAGCAAGAAACAAATGGCAAAATAATCATTGTTGAGATAATCCTGATTCTTCTGAACCTTATGCTGGTGGATTTGGGTAATGCTGATTTCTTTCTTATAATAATTTAGGATAAAAATAATATTTATTTTTACTGTGGATTCAGAGAATGAGAGGGTTAGTTCAGATTCTAGGAAGGATTCCTGCAGTTTCTAAAGAACGTAATAAAAAGATATTTTAAGATCAAAGTATACTGAGATTTCAGGGAGAGGAGATGGAAAAGAACTAATATTCATTAGTCACCCACTATAAATCTTCAACTTCACAAAGAAAAACTGACACAAACTAAAAAAAAAGCTAAAAAAGTTATATCCAGTTTACATATTAATACAAATCTGTAGAAAATAACTTTTAAGATTTTTAGATTTCAACTAACATTTCTTGGGTATATCTTATGTGTTAGGAGTATTATGTGCCATGGTAAACAGCCCCTAAAATGAACCAATAATCCAAATCTTGGGAGAATTCATGCTCTGTTATCATCTCCTTTTCTTAAGTGGGATGTAGACTTCCAATGAATATAATATGGCAGGAATGTTCATATGTCACTTTTGAGACTGGGTTCTATAAAGACTCTTGCTCCTGTATGGGTGCTCGATGCATGCCCATCCTCACTTTTTCAGCACTTTTTTCTCTTTTGGAATACACACTCTGGGAGACAGGTACAGCCCTGCTATGAGCAGCCAAATGGAGAAACCCGCATGATGAGAAACTGGGGTTTCCTTCCAACACTCAGCAAGGAAATAAGTTTTGCCAACTGCCACAGGAGTAAGGTTGGAAGCATATTCTCCAGTTCCAGTCAAGTCTTCATATAATTGTATTCATCATTTCATGAGAGGGGCTAAACCAGAATCACTCATCTAAAGCCAGTCTGGATTTCTGACCTTCAGAAACTACGTGCAATCATAAATATTTAGTTTTTTAAGCTGCTAAATTTTGGCATAATTTGTTACAAAGCAAAAAATTTCAAATACATATGAATTAGTGCATTTTATCCTTAAAAAGGTTGGATATAGATAATTAATATTCCCATTTTACAGAAATCACTGAGTCTCACAGAGGTGGTATTTTAACTTTCAGTCTGACTCCTAATTTTTTCTGTCACGCACACACACACACACACACAAAATGCCTTTGGGAATTTAGGGCCCTCTAGAACTAATTGTGGTAGTTGATGTTTATGCAACATCTATTCCTTGGTTTTATTTCTGACCATTTTCTGGTCACTCTTGCAGGAACAATCCAGTTAAGATTAGGTGATAATATATTGTACAGCCGCTTCAAGCAACCTGCTGACGCTGGGAACAACTGACTTTCCCAGCAGGCTCTGATTAGCATTTTGATCTTGACGAGCACTTTTCCCTCTGACTGCCAAAGCAGGAGTGATTGTTGTCACCACCACACCTTAGGGCTGCTGCTGTGGCATCCTCTGTGGTTTGCCTCTGCTTACTGAAAACACAGGCTCTGCTACTGACGCACTCCATGGGTGAGCTGCTTCCCCTGGATTCAGGCATGTGTGACCTTTGAGGGGGAGCAACTATGCAGACCGTGCTTACTATGTTTTTGAAAAGTGAGTCAGTATACACTCTTTAGTCCCCTTTTATGTGCTTGGTATTTATGATATATTACCTTATTTAATACCTACCTGACAAAACTTTTTTTTTTTTGACAAAACTTTTGAGGATTATTTTTCTTTCCTTCATTTTTGTACCAACAAAGTGGAAATGGTAACGTGTGTTTATAGATGATTGATCTAAGTTTATATGACTCAGCTCTAAGATAGAAAAAACAGTATCATTAATTATTATTTTCCCGTGACCTGTGGAATTTAGCAATACAAAACACTATGCCAGCATTTTGTGACCACTCACAGCATATGTTGTTTTCCTTCTTTCTTTTAAGAGGTGACAAGGATTGGTCAACACATTTGTTCCAGAGATGGAGACATCTTTTATGCTCTGCATCAAAGGACTTAGAACTCTTAATTTTTTTTTTCAAAAAATGGCAATAAATTCTACTAGGATTTATGAAGAGGCCCAATTCACATTTCCATAAATACATCTGTTCTACTGATAAACAAGCCTCCCCAAAATGTATACTTGGATAGCAGCATGCTGTATGTGCACGCCAAGTTGCTTCAGTTGTGTCCGACTTTTTGCAGCTCTATGGAGTGTAGCCTGCCAGTCTCCTCTGTCTAAGGGATTCTCCAGGCAACAATACTAGAGTGCGTTGCCACATCCTCCTCCAGGAGGGGATCTTTCTGATCCAAGGATCAAACCACATCTCTTAGTTTCCTGCAATGGCAGGCAGGTTCTGTACCACTAGCACCACTTGGGAAGCAGCATGCTGAGTGACTCTGATTGGTGAAAAGGGTTGAGGAATATTAGTGGAAAAGCTGTGATACCAAGGTCAGTTCAGTTCAGTTCAGTTGCTCAGTCATGTCTGACCCTTTGCGACTCCATGAACTGCAGCATGCCAGGCCTCCCTGTCCATCACCAACTCCCCGAGTCCACCCAAACCCATGTCTATTGAGTCGGTGATGCCATCCAACCATCTCATCCTCTGTCATCCCCTTCTCCTCCTGCCCACAATCCCTCCCAGCATCAGAGTCTTTTCAGATGAGTCAGCTCTTTGCATCAGGTGGCCAAAGTATTGGAGTTTCAGCTCCAACATCAGTCCTAACAATGAACACCCAGGACTGATCTCCTTTAGGATGGACTGGTTGGATCTCCTTGCAGTCCAAGGGACTCTCAAGAGTATTCTCCAACACCACAGTTCAAAAGCATCAATTCTTCGGCACTCAGCTTTCTTTATAGTCCAACTCTCACATCCATACATGACCACTGGAAAAACCATAGCCTTGACTAGACGGACCTTTGCTGGCAAAGTAATGTCTCTGTTTTTGAATGTGCTGTCTAGTTTGGTCATAACTTTCCTTCCAAGGAGTGAGCGTCTTTTAATTTCATGGCTGCAGTCACCATCTGCAGTGATTTTGGAGCCCCCAAAAGTAAAGTTAGCCACTGTTTCTACTCTTTCCCCATCTATTTGCCATAAAGTGATGGGACCAGATGCCATGATCTTCATTTTCCGAATGTTGAGCTTTAAGCCAACTTTTTCACTCTTCTTTTTCATTTTCATCAAGAGGCTCTTTATTTCTTCTTCACTTTCTGCCATAAGGGTGGTGTCATCTGCATATCTGAGGTTATTGATATTTCTCCCAGCAATCTTGATTCTAGCTTGTGCTTCATCCAGCCCAGTGTTTCTCATGATGTACTCTGCATATAAGTTAAATAAGCAGGGTGACAATATACAGCCTTGATGTACTCCTTTTGCTCTTTGGAACCAGTCTGTTGTTCCATGACCAGTTCTAACTGTTGCTTTCTGACCTGCGTACAGGTTTCTCAAGAGGCAGGACAGGTGGTCTGGTATTCCCATCTCTTTAAGAATTTTCCACAGTTTATTGTGATCCACACAGTCAAAGGCACCAAAACTGCCCTTTAAAATAGACCTCTCTTTTCTTTGTGTGGTATTACAGCCATTATTTATTGATAATTCACCATGTCCAGAATATTTTCTCTTTGCTTCTCATATCAGCTCTTCCTGATAACATATAGTTTCTCAGTCTACAAAATGGTGATGAGAATTTACATAAATGCCCCAAGGTCATAGACCATCTGTAGTACTTAAGACATAAAAAATGTTATTTTTTTCTCTCCTTGATCCCCAACACAGAACCCTATTCACTATATTCATTTTGCCATTACTATTTACAATAAACATCACAAAGGTTGAAATCATAATGGAGAAAGTAACTAAAAAGAATGAAACTAGGAGAGAATTATTTCAGTGAAATGAAAGGATGAATAAATACAAAAGAAATAATTAAGTTAGGGAATTAATTAGTTGTATTCATGAGTAATTTTGAATGAGGGATTCTCGAATAAAAGAATAAATTCTGCTCCATGAATTATAGGTAGAAAAATCATAAGTACTTACTAAGTAGTGGGTACTACTCCATTAGGATTGTTGTAGGAATTGTAAAAGATAATCTGCATTAAGTATTGTCATTATGTCTATTTTACAATGAAGCATCTAGGGTTTGTGGAAGATAAATAACTTGCCAAAGGTAACCAAAGAGACATCAAAGGGACACCGGTTTACCAAGTAGCCTGACGTCTAGGTCATCATCTTAATCTCTCCAACAACACATTTTTTTGTCAAATGTTGCTGTTTCTTGTCGAGGAATGTTTTAAGGGTATGTACAATGGGCTAACATAATATTCTCTTTCAGGTGGAAACAAGATCCTCTAAAATCAATAAACTATATTATAATTCATAAATGAATATTCTTTATAAATAATAATAAACTGCTTCCATTGTGGCTCAGCTGGTAAAGAATCCACCTGCAATGCGAGAAACCTGGGTTTGATCCCTGGGTTGGGAAGATCCCCTGGAGAAGAGATAGGCTACCCACTCCACTATTCTGGCTTGGAGAATTCCAAGGGGGTCATAAAGAGTTGGACATGACTGAGTGACTTTCACTTTCAATAATAAACTAATGGTCAACACAAGACTATGTTATTAATAGTTTAAGTTGAGCCAAGGACAGTCTTCCTCCAAATATGGCTCAATGACATATTGATAATTTTGAATTAAAGTTACTTGAAAAATAGCCATTGGGAAAATTTTTTTAAATAAAAACACTGTGAACTCCTTTTTACCCCTGAAAATGGAAACTAAATCTCTCATGTGGAGGTATCCTCGCTACACTAGGAAGATAGAATGCATCCTTACCATCAAAGTTAGGAAATCCAAGACTAAGTTATCTACCTATACAGACTCTGTTACTTCTTTATTAGTGTGCTCCCCTCAAAATAAGCCCCTTTGTTTTGTTAAATCTTCACATGTAATTATTTCATTGTCTAAAAATTATGAGAGAGAGTAGAGAGAGAGAGAGAGAAAGAGAAAGAGAGAGAGAGAGACTCTCCTCTAATTACTTCACAGGTCTCATTCCCATAAGACCTCAGTGAATATAAATAAATGTTTTTTTCTCTTGTTGATCTGTCTTGTATCAGATTAGACCAGCTGAATAAACTCAAGAGAGGTAGGGAGAAAATCTCCCCCTACCCAACAAAGGTAATTTTCCCCTCTAGATTTCAATACTTTTAATCATTCTGTACTAATTTAATCAACTGTATTGGTTAATGGCAATGGAGTACACAGACCATACACTCAGGATGACAAGAGATGACAAATGTAACCTGCCTGTGGCCTGGACAGCTCAAATTGAAAAAAAGCCTGGTCTGAATTGTTATGATCACTGGACACTGGCAGTATTGGTTAGATAACTACTTTCTCATTATCTAAATTCTATTATTAGATATTGAGTTTCTATAATCTTGTGGTGGGAATTGTTATGGCTTAAGCTTACTGTTCTAAACCAGTATGACATTGTAGAAAGTATGCTGGAATTCAGAGCTTCCTACATGGTGAAGTGGTAAAAATCCACCTGCAGTGCAGGAAATGCACATGACGCAGCCTCAATCCCTTGGTCAGGAAGATCACCTGGAGGAGGGCATTGGAACACACTCCAGTATTCTTGCTTAGAGAATCCCATGGACAGAGCAGCCTGGTAGGCTACAATCCATAGGGTTGCAAAGAATCTAAAGTGACTGAGAACATGCATGAATTTGTAAATTCATGAATTTGACATCAAAAGACATGCTTTTTAATCTTATAGCTCTATTTTGATTCTGGGTATATCTGCCAGATAATATACAGAATCCCAGCTATATTTAAACCTTATATAACATTAGATATTACTTTTTGTTTTACTGTAAGAATATTCCAAATGGTATAGGACATGCTTACATTAGAAATTATTCATTGTTTCTCTAAAATTCAAATTTAAACAAGGATTTTCTGTTTTTATTTGCTAAACGTGATTAGGAGAAAGTTCCTGGGCTAAATTTTTATCAGCTGAATAATGTAAATAAATAATCATTTCTTGCCTGCTTTATATATTTGTTGAGGTAATGTATCAATTTCCACCATTCAAGTCAGTAGCTGTCTCAACAACTTTTGAACTTATTTAAATAAAACCAACATCTTGTTACATTAAATAACCCTTACCCTTGACTATGACATTCTTTGTCCCAATGATGTAATATAACCTTTTGTTTAATTTAGATAAGTGGTTCGTGTTATTCATTTACATATTATTCTTAGATTCACGTAGATGAATAAAAGTATAAAAGATGGACTGGTAGGACACAGACCCTTTATGGTTAGCATATGCCAGAAGGTCATAGGGGTAATGGTAAGTAAAAGGGTAACAGTAAATTATCTCTACCTTTAACAAAATACCTTGCAACAAAGGTGCTTTGTTGGGCTGTGTTTTGTGATGTTCAGTTAAACCAGTGAAAAATCAAGTAAGAGAAACTGCAGGAGATACTTGTTCATAATGTGGATATTATCAGCTGCCCAGTGAATTCAAGCCTATAAACAAAGTGAAAAACAGTGGTTCCCAAAGCAGATATGCTGCATTAGCTCAGTATTTCTATTAAAATAAGGGCAAAAGAAAAAAAAACCACCAGGATAAAAACATCAATCTGAGGTCCTTAGTCATCCAAACTCAAAAGTGTTAGCAAAACATAGCATACTGCTTACACAGATAGGTGAAAGGGAACATTCGGATTCAACTCTACTCTGTTGGTGATTCAATTGGTCCATATCTACATAAATAGAACCAACAAATTGTGCGGATGTCAGCAAAATATTAAATGGTCTCTGACATACTTTTCTATCAGTTGTCACTGGAATACTGGGTCTATTTCCAATTCTAACTTCTAATGGTCATAATTAAATCCTTTAAAATTCTATCAGCTTGAACTATTTTGCATTAACTTTAGATTTCATGTTAAAGATGTTTTTTTTTGGTGTGTAAAAATGCTGAAGTCAATAGACACTTAAAATATTAAAAAGCAGTAAGAGCCAGATTGGAAATAAGAGTGGTAATAAGTTAATTTTCCAGTGGACCTTGCAAAAATTTAAATAATTGAATTTTATTGTTCTTTGATCAGTGGTTTCTATGTCTCAAACATGCTTGTCAGCTGAAATTTATTTTCCAAGTAGGGCAAAAGACCAAAATAGTGTTATTCATTGCTAGAACGATTTGATCATTTTTCAAGCATATTTGTAAAACTACAGAGCTAATTCAATAATTTATTGAAATTATCATAAAAGTTCAGCAAATCATGCATTGCGTTCAGATCCTGATATATGCTAGATGCCCCATTTTTACAAGTCAGCAGCTTTATAACTATAACCATTTGAATTTCAAATGATAAATTTGTATCTACCATAGCTCTAGAATGCATAAAAAATGATAAGAGGGCACCCTTTAGAGAAATTTAAAAAGTTTTGTGCATTTTGTAATTTGATATATGTAACATAATCCATTATACACCAGGATTTGTATTGTGCCAGCAAATATAAAAGAGAATGCAAATTCTTGTCTGTGCCCAGCTCAAGGCAACACAACAGAGACATGTTTCCTTGAGTTATGAACCACTGGTTTCACTGAATGCAATGATCTCTATCCTCTTCGTAAGAGGTGTGTATGAAACACACTGAAGGGCTCTGTGGGCTTAATTACTATGTTAGAGTTTGGCAGAATGAGAAAGAATAGATGCCAAGCAAAATCAGAAAAAGAACTCTGTAGTCATCTCCACAGAGCTGGAGGATCCACAGAAATATTCCACAGCTGAGGCAGATCCCTTCTTTCCTGTGTACTTTGGGATCCCTTTTTTCCTGTGCCTCTCTTACCAAGCCCATTTACTACTCATTTAATCTTCCCCCAAAGTAATTACTATCTTGTTTAAATTTTCATTGAACTTTCCCTATTGAGCTC
Organism: Bos javanicus; assembly: GCF_032452875.1. Classification (NCBI taxonomy): domain Eukaryota; kingdom Metazoa; phylum Chordata; class Mammalia; order Artiodactyla; family Bovidae; genus Bos; species Bos javanicus. The sequence continues at coordinate 29,255,487 of NC_083885.1, read as the reverse complement.
CAATAACAAAGGCATGCACAAACAGCTACTGTCAACAGGATGTTTTCTCAGCTATGTTAAACATTAAATTCTCAAGAACTGGGACTAATTCTTATATCATAGTACCCCCAAGTACTTTCCCAATGTCTATAAAGGTGGTAGGGGTCAATAATCACATGATGATGATGATTTATGGAGCCACAAATATGGAGGTTTGAAATCCAGTTAACTTTCAAATCCAGGTTTGAAATCCAGTTAACAAAATGTGTGTATGGTCAAGTTAACTGCATTTCAGTATGCTTGTGTGTAAGAAACATACAAAAAGAGAGACATCATGAGGATTAGAGGAAATAATACAGTGAGAGTACATGGTATATTCATCAAGTGTTAGAGTTGTAAGATTTAACCCCCTATCTCCTGCCTCTCTATTCTTACCTCCACAAATGTTATTGATGTGATTGTTTACACAGATTCTTAATTTCATATCATAATAAACCCAAAATTCATGTCTTGAGAGTTTGGGGTTCTTGATTTTAGACTATTAATCCATGAATGAATCTTGGATTAAGTTAGATAGTTGCTACTCATTTCATAAATGGATGACAGCCCAGGCACACAGTGAGTTAAAGAGGAAGCTGAGTCTAGAAGCTTGTCCTAACGCTCCATTTTTTTTTCTATATAGGTGTTTGATCAAGGAAAAATCTATATTCTATTCTAGCTTTCAAATCAGTTGATCATTAAGCCAAATGCTTGACATCATGATAAGTAAAATTGCTCCACATCACTTTGTATAGTTTAAAGGTATATATGTGTGTGTGCGTGCATATAAGATAAATTTAAACATTTAAAATATTTATTGAGATATGCAGATTCACAAGTATTCTATTTTTTAATCAATTAATGATGTGGAATACCCTATACAAATCACTTGCAGTGCAGTACCAAAAACCAAAGTCAAGCAAGTCAGATAATGTACACAAATACCTGGCACAGTCCCACAATTACTAGGTGTTAAATAGTTAATTGCCAGATTGAGTCATGGCTTCCCTTTCTTTTTAGTTAAAAAAAAAAAAAAAAAAAAAAACCTGCAACCAATCAATACCGAAATAAACAAAACAAAAACCTAGAAAATATATCCAATGCATTTTGAAAAAAGAGAAACCATTGAGACAGAAATCTTCAGAAATGGTTGCTGTTGTAACTAAACTGAACTGGAAAGGAAGGGCAGACCCCAACATTCTTCTGTGCATGCACTAGTAATTCAGTATCTGTGAGGCTAAAAAACCATGAGGTCTGTTTCAGGATTAAGGCATCCTGTGTGAGGAGGCATATTTCTTTCTACTTCCATTTTATATCGATGGTGCTTTTACTTTATTTTTCTCACTTCAGAAATCTGTGTCCTTCCCCTCCCCCAAAAGAAGCCCACTAAACATTAACATGGAAAGCAATATATTCATAAATTCTGGATGATATGAGTGAAGTGAAGGGAATCACAGTGCCCATGGATGCTGGAGGAAAGGAAGAAAGACGTTTCACATCAGGGCAAGCACATAGTTGATGAAGATAAATCGCTGAACAGTAACCAAATGTAGAGAGTTTGCCTTGGCTGCATTCATATCAAAGTCACGATTTGCTGCCCCCAGAATTTGCCAAAAATTCCGTCTTCCCTTTCACCTACACTTCTTTTCCTCTTATAAATAGCTTAGGTTGTAGAAGGTGAGATGATCAGTGCTACTGAAACCATCAACAACTTTTTTTTTTTTAAATGCAAGCAAAAGACACTAAGTTTTTCTTAAGGACACTGGCTTCACAGTTTTCGAGTGTATATAGGTCTAGCTAATTACAGCCTTCGATATCTCTCCTCCTTCAAAATCAAACAAAAAGAGGGCCTCTGTTATGAATGTGCTTATGGCCAGAGGCAAAGCCACTACGCTATTTGGGAACTGGCTGCTGGGGTGTCCCTGCCTGCCGCAGCCGTCACAGGCTAGCCTGTGGAGGCCACTGCCTGGTGTGCATCTCGTGGGCCTGTATGCTGGAATCTTCACTCTGGAACTGTCAGCTGGTGAGACACTCTGTGGTCACCTCTGACCTCTGCCCCTAACCCACTCTGACACATTCCAGGCTGTCGCACTGGACCATTCTATCTGGTTCATCGCACACCATTCGAGCCAACAGTCGGCATGTTCTTTTCCGCATCTGTGTGTCCCAGTTTAGACCGGGTCAGGAGAGATGTCACTGTTTTCTACCTCACTCCTGACAGCTCTCTGATTTTCAGCATTTAACTTTATAAACACTAACTCGCAAAAACCTGAAGTCAAGCGACAGATATATTGGTAAATTCAGGATGGTGAGAGTATTTTGTTTCTTTATTGGTTTTGAAGGGCACCAGAATGCCCTTTTAAATACAGGCTACCTCTGTGTCATCTAACCACCTTTTCTACCTTCCTGCACACTACAAATTACTGTTGTCATTACCATTATCAATTCCTCACAGCAAAGGAAGATCAACCACTCCTATGTCATCTATAAATACTCTATGTATCTCCTTTATCCTTCCAAATAAAAGTAAAGATTTACTTATTTTGTGTATTCTCTACTTCAGATATCTCTTTAGGTACTAGCTATATGATGGTGAATAAATAGTTTGAACTCTCAGTCTAGTAGGAAACCCACACAGTAATACACAGTTTAAAAATATGAGAATAAAGGAAACAAAACAGCTGTTTTGGAGATTCTCAGGAGAGAATTATTAACTATTTCACAGAATATCAGGAAAAGTCACATGGGAAGAAGGTGTTAATTATAAGCATGAAGAGACTTGAGTTTCAATTTCCATTGCAACAATGACTAGATCTTAGTTTTGAGCAAGGTGTTTGATATATTTGACCTGATGTATACTCACTATCGGGCTTCCCTGACAGCTCAGTTGGTAAAGAATCCACCTGCAATGCAGGGGGCCCCTGTTCAATTCCTGAGTTGGGAAGATCCGCTGGAGAAGGAAGGGATAGGCTACCCACTCCAGTATTCCTGGGCTTCCTGTGTGGTTCAGCTGGTAAAGAATCTGCCTACAGTGCTGGAGACCTGGGTTGGGAAGATCTCAACCCTGGAGAAGGGAAAGGCTACCCACTCCAGTATTCTGGCCTAGAGAATTCCATGATGCGGTCAGAAAGAGTCGGACATGACTGAGTGACTTTCACTTTCACTATACTCACTATCAAAATGGTGAAACAGAAGACATACAGATGGCTATCAAACACATGAAAAGATGCTCAACATCACTCCTTATTAGAGAAGTGCAAATCAAAACTACAATGAGGTATCACCTCTACCAGTCAGAATAGCCATCATCAAAAATTCAACAAACAATAAATGCTGGAGAGGGTGTGCAGAAAAGGGAACACTATTGCTGTCTAGTCAGGGCTATGGTTTTCCCAGTGGTCATGTATGGATGTGAGAGTTGGACTGTGAAGAAGGCTGAGTGCTGAAGAATTGATGCTTTTGAACTATGGTGTTGGAGAAGACTCCTGGGAGTCCCTTGGACTGCAAGGAGATCCAACCAGTCCATCCTAAAAATCAGCCCTGGGTGTTCTTTGGAAGGACTGATGTTGAAGCTGAAACTCCAGTACTTTGGCCACCTCATGTGAAGAGTTGACTCATTGGAAAAGACCTGATGCTGGGAGGGATTGGGGGCAAGAGAAGGGGACGACAGAGGATGAGATGGCTGGATGGTATCACTGACTCAATGGATGTGAGTCTGAGTGAACTCTGGGAGTTGGGATGGACAGGGAGGCCTGGCGTGCTGTGATTCATGGGGTCACAAAGAGTCAGACATGACTGAGTGACTGAACTGAACTGAACTGAACTGATTGCTATGTTGGTGGGAATGTAAATCAATACAGCCACTATGGAAGATGGTATGGAGATTCCTTAAAAAACTAGCAATAAAAGCACCATAAGACCCAGAAATCCCACTCTGAGGCATATACCCTGAAGAAACAAAATTAGAAAAGGACACATGTATTCCATTGGTATTGCAGCACCATTTACAATAGCTAGAACATGGAAGCAACCTAGATGTCCATTGACAGATGAATGGATAAAGAAGTTGTGGTACATATATATGCAATGGAATATTACACAGCCATAAAGAAGAACACCTTTGAGTCAGTTCTAACGAGGTGGATGAACTTAGAACCTATTATACCAAGTGAAATAAGTCAGAAAGAGAAGATAAATATCATATTCTAATATATATGGACTCTAGAAAAATGGTACTGAAGAATTTATTTACAGGGCAGCAGTGGAGAAACAGACATAGAGAATAGACTTATGGACATAGGGAGAGGGGAGGAGAGGGTGAGATGTATGGAAAGAGTAACATGGAAACTTACATTACCATATGTAAAATAGCTAGTCAATGGGAATTTGCTGTATGGCTCAGGAAACTCAAACAACCTAGAGGGGTGGGATGGGGAGGGAGATGGGAGGGAGGTTCAAAAGGGAGGGGATATATGTATACCTATGGCTGATTCATGTTGAGGTTTGACAGAAAAAAAAAATTCTTTAAAGAAATTATCTTTCAATAAAATAAAATAAATGGTGATAACAATAACCAGGATGCACATTCTAATGACTTAATTCTATAGTTAAATATGATAATGTGTAATGTGTGTCAAGCATTTAGCACCCAACTGAAAGGTTGATAAGCATACATTTCATTCATATTGGGGAAAAGAAGCCACAGTAAAATATAGGTCAAAATGAGACTATGAATAATTTTCATATAGCATGGACAGCTCATAAATAAGCTACATCAGTGTTGCTGGCAACAGCAGATCCAAAGTGGATGAAATTAAGTGACCATGCTATTTAACAGTGATGGAAGCACCATCATCCCTGTTTGACTTCAGTAGCCCCACCTTATATCTCACTGCCCTGAAAGAAAGTCCTCACCTCCAAACCACACGAATCTGTATGTGTGTGGAGGTCTGGTTGTGGTAAGGGTATATTACACTAGAGAAGGTGACCAAAATCCATGGATGCTCCCTTGGGGAGTATGCATGTGTACAGTGATGGAGAGTAGTGTGATATACTCTATATAATGCTTCTATGATATCTAGAAGGAGGAGGTTTTGTCCCATCTTATTAGAGTTTTTTTTTTCTCCCCCACATTTCAGAACCATTTGTCTGCTAAAGAGCTAAATTTTTTTAAAATTTTATTTTATTTTTAAAGTTTACATAATTGTATTAGTTCTGCCAAATATCAGAATGAATCCGCCACAGGTATACATGTGTTCCCCATCCTGAACACTTAATCCTATCTTTAGGCAAAGGAGGAGCTGGTGAAATTATCTTGCTGGCAGGAAGAAGGTAGTCTTCAAAGAATTCTGAACCCATTTTCCCAAGCCTACTGGATTCTCAACTGTGGAGCTAGGAGAAATCAAAAGAATCTTGACTTCATCATGGTCCAGGTTTTTGGCCAGATTATGGTGGCCAAGGAAAGATGAGTAAATATCTGGCCTACTTTTTCAACTAATTCTCTCATATGGACTCATCCCCCCTTACAAAATGGTGGTTTGGGTGGTGAGGAAAGGTAAAGTTCTCTTATTTATTTTTTATCCCATTATGTGTGTTTCAAAGCAAGGATTTAACCCTTTCTGTTCAGTTTAACTTTTGTACTAAAGCAAGTGCTGCTGCTGCTGCTACATCACTTTAGTTATGTCCGACTCTGTGCAACCCCAGAGATGGCAGCCCACCAGACTCCACTGTCCCTGGGATTCTCCAGGCAAGAACACTGGAGTGGGTTGCCATTTCCTTCTCCAATGTATGAAAGTGAAAAGTGAAAGTGAAGTTGCTCAGTCGTGTCCAACTCTAGCGATCCCATGGACTACAGCCTACCAGGCTCCTCCGTCCATGGGATTTTCTAGGCAAAAGTACTGGAGTGGGGTGCCATCGCCTTCTCCGACTAAAGCAAGTACCTGTTTGTAATAAGGGAAAAGAATGTCTGAAAGAAGCATTTTATAAGTCTGAAGATTAGACAACTTACAAAGTTAGAAAGAAAGCAGAGGATTTGGAGCAAAGCTCTGGCAGCAGACTTTTCAAGAATTGAGTTATAGTTGCTTTGTATTTCTTCGCTCTAGTGGTCACTTCTAGCCAAATTGTTTAAACTCTTTGAATCACATATCTTCACCTATAAAAAGGGACTTGTAACACCTGCCCTATTGGACTAAGGCTTAGATGCTATGCCATGTTATATCTGATTCATAGTCAGGACTTGATGTATTTTGATATCTTAAGTTGTTTTTTTTTCTTTCTCCTTTTCTCCCAAATCAGTGTCAATCACCTATTCTACAGTTAATATGAAGCATAAAAACAAAGTATGATAGAATAGGAAAAGTGAAGAAAGATGTGGAGCAATGAATCAGAAGACCTAGCACTCCATTGTTGGCAAACAGGTTGTAATCTAATATTGGGTAGCACAGAGGGGTCTAGCTGAGATGTGATTTTTAAGTTGAGAATTAGATAATACCTACAGGCACAGCATTATAAGGATGGTAAATAGTTGGTAAACTGGACTTAAATGAAAGCTTGGCATAATGAAGCCAACGAAGATCAGCACTATTAAAAAGTGCTTGCCTCTGTTATGAGGCAGAGTAACATTGTCTCCAGCAAAGAAGTCACATCTTTAAAAGTAGCTACCATTAGAGTGCCCACCTGGTATTATTTAGGATACCCCACTTTCCTTCCAAGATCTGTTTTCCACATGGGCCAAATAGACATGGTGAATAGATGTGATGGGAAACATGACTTCATTCACTGCCCTTGGGTCTTTTGAGTTCTTGATTGTGACTCTATTCTCTACAATCTGTTAAGAAATGTAGGAAGGCTTTTGCTTTATTTTTAACATAGAAAAAAAGCAGTTCTAGAGTCTTGTACTTTCCTACCATAATACCCTTCATTCCATAGACATTAATGTGAAGATTTTGCCAGTTGCATTTCAACTATGCATTCCAGAACTGAAGAAATAGCAGTGAAGTGGGTTCTGTGACACACCAAAGTCATCATGTGATGAGACAGATTCAAAATACTATTAATCACAGCCTCCATTATTTTGTAGCTGGGCTGGTGAACCATACTGTGTTTTGTATATGACTGAGAGACAGAACGATGCTAGCAATCTTTGATAAGGCTGGTATGCTATCTTTCCTAATGCACATCTTTGTAATTGGTCACAGGACTCTTTAGTAAAAGCAAGGAGAAATGATTTTAGTATAAAATTTTTGATGGTAAGGTGATACAGTCTCCCTTTTCTCCATTCAAGAGGTTTTGGGTCTATGAATTGGCTTATGTCTTGAAATTATATGATAACTTGTGTTTCTTTATTGCACCTATTCAATTCATACTTCTGTTCACCCACTTCGAGATTTTTCTGCTACTGGTTTTGGTAACTATGTCTGCCTTATGTCTGGCAAGTAGGTTTCATCACTTGGCCCCTGCCATTCTGATATCCCATCACCTTCACTGGATTCAAGAAACAGTTAGATGGTAGTATTTTCCAGTGTTTTTCCTGGCCTATTACAGAGTTTATAAAAAATGTCATTTTCCCCTTATCAATATATGTTTCATGTTCTTACTGCAGAAAATATTCCCAAGAATCTCCCAAGGGTCATAGTGCAGAAGTGGACAAGCAGGTAGACACCCACTAGAATTCTAATCTCTCTAAGCTTTGGGATAATTTTCTACAATAAATCAAGAAAGTCCAAGGATCTCAGCTGAATTTGGTATAAACCAACCTTGAAATCAGGTGTCAATCACTCACCCAAGTAAATTGTAAACCAAAGATGCTTTTCAAAGCAATGTGAGATACAAACAGACAAAACACTTTCATTTTTAAAGACTTTCCTCACATATAATGCTAGGTTCAAGTGGAAAAACAGAAATGGCACTGACTCTGGAGTTAGATGGATACAGTTTAACACTGGCTTCAAATGTATTAGTTTTGTACCTTGAAAATGGACTTTCTTAGGATATGGTTATGTGGATTAGCCATCTCAATTTTAATAGAAGAGAAAGAGAATTAATGAGATAATGGATATAAAAACATCTCAGGCAGCACTCTAGGAACATCCCTGGAGCTAATTTAGGACTCATTATATGCTGCTCCATTTCCGGAAAGTAACCTTAAGTGATTACACCTTCCAATTCCCCATTTTAATAAAAATATCCTGAGGTCTATCCTGAATGGAGAAGGTAATGGTAACCCACTCCAGTATGCTTGCCCGGAGAATCCCATGGGCAGAAGAGCCTGGTGGGCAACAGTCTGTGGGGTTGCAGACAGTCAGACATGACTGAGCGACTAACACACACTATCCTGAAAGGATGGTATAAATTTTAAGAGTTGAAAACTTGATAGTACATAAAGAAATGATTCCTTAACCCATAAAATTCCTTGTGAAATAATCTCAGATGATATTTGAAGCAAATGGTTAAATTTGAACTATCTTAAATTGGATAAAATATATGAAGACAAGTTTTAAAAAACAGTTAAGTGATAGGTATGCACCTAGTAATGTCTGGGGAGAAAATAAAGCAAACTTGATTCAAAGATGTTATATTTTATCATGAATATGTATGAGAGAATGTTAAAAATCCAAGAAAAATAATACTGAGCAATTCTCATTTCTGACCATGTAAAATGTTGTATGCTGCTGCTGCTGCTAAGTCGCTTCAGTCGTGTCCGACTCTGTGTGACCCCATAGACGGCAGCCCACCAGGCTCCCCCGTCCCTGGGATTCTCCAGGCAAGAACACTGGAGTGGGTTGCCATTTCCTTCTCCAATGCATGAAAGTGAAAAGTGTAAGTGAAGTCGCTTAGTCGTGTCTGACTCTTTATGACCCCATGGACTGCAGCCTACCAGGCTCCTCCATCCATGGGATTTTCCAGGCAAGAGTACTGGAGTGGGTTGCAAAATGTTGTATAAGTCAATACAAATGTCAAAAAATGTACACATTGTGACTACTGTGTCCACATGGAAACTTTCAGCGTGGCGTAGATGCTGTTGTTAACAGAGCATTTGCTTATTTGTTCATCAGGTATTTATCACACACCTTCCGTGTGCCAGGCACCATTAGTCTATGTGCTGGAAATTAAGTAATGAACAAACATAAATCCCTGGTCTTGCAGACTTTCAACTGGAGTTAGGGGGTACTTAACAGATAAGAAACAAATGAATATGTAAAATCTGTATGTTTTATATGATGGGATAAAAGCAAACAAGTTAGGGGGTTAGAGAGCGGTGGGAAGGAGAACATTCTTTGATGAAGAGTGCCTAAAGAAGCCCTCACTGATACTCACAAGGCAACGTTTGTACAAAGATATGAAGGGACAGAAGGGATGAGATAAAGCCATGTAGGCAAATGTTGTGATGTGAGAGCTTGGCTAAAATGGTCTAAAAACAGCAAAACTACCAGTGGCAGGGGTAGAGTGGATCAACAGGAGAGTTGTTGGAGATGAGGTCAGATATGTAATGGATTTGAAGTCTGAGGGGAGGGTCGCAGTGGACATATCATGTGGAGCCTCACAGGTTAAAGCTTATACTCTTCATAATATGGTAAGTTGCTGGGGAGTTTTGAATAGAAGAATGACATCTAATTTACATCCATCAAGATCATTATGGTTGCTTAGTAGGAGGAGAGGATACTTAGCAATGATGTAATGACAAAGCACACACCGTTTCTTTGTTGTGTGATGTTAGACAAACTGACATGCCCACATTTCAGTAATTGTACATACCTAGAAAGTGGAGAAGTTGACATCCTAACATAACTGACCAGAGTGTTTGCTTGGATAATGCATGTGATCTACCAATTTGAACTCAAGCTAAAAAATAATAATAACCACATGGGCAAAGCACACTGATCCCACTGGAAGCCTCTGGGTATATTCTGTTCTTGGAATTAACTGCAACTGTTTTTTAAAAAGACTCATGAGAAAATTGATATCTAGTTAGGGCCACGTTTTCAGCCTGGTCTCAAGTGTTTATACATTTAATATTTATTTAACAGGCAATCTATAGCTAGTTAATTAGATAGCATGCTTAATATCTCATTTTCTTTAGTTGTATGGGTACATGCTAATTAAATTCCTGAGCATTCCTCACAAGTGTAATGTAATAATAGGAACATCGTCACACACTTATTGGTTCTGCAGATTTGAATTAATTACATTGCAAGTAGATTTATCTTTCATATATTTATATACCTCAATAGGTGCTCTTCCCCAACAATCATGGGGGATTTAATTTCCATAACACCACCTTATTAATTCTAAATTAAATATATTTAGTAGGAGTTTAATACTTCCTGAAGCTCTAGTTAGTGATACTACTTCCACACATCTGGATTTTGAAATTCATTTTGCTTTATGCTGCTGAAAAGGAGTAAGGGCAATTAACAGGATAATAAGAGAGACTGCAAAATGTAATTTGGAGACAATCCAAGGAATCTGCTACTGTGTTTCATTAGCATTTTGAGGAACACCTCTTGCAGTCAGGTCTACCATTTTCCTTCTTTTCTACCTCTGGGTATAAGATGATACTCTTATAAAAAGCAAAATATTTATTTGTATCTTTCACTTTCACCCTTCCTCTCCATTGTCACCGATGCTGCTGTCAACTCCATCATCTCTCACCTGAGCCAATTAAAGCCTTCTCCTCACACTCTACATGTCAAGCTGAGCCTTCCATCCATTCTGCACACAGCTACCAGAGTGATCTTTCACATACCCAAATTATGAGCTTGCCACTCCTCTCCTAAAATGCTTTATTTCCAGAATACAACATAAATTCTTTACCAGTGACGGGAAGATTATCTTCCTTTTCCTGCCACCTCATTCTTCACCTATGCTCTCCCCAAACCAGACTGTTACATGAAATTCCCAATATGCAAATGCTTCCAAGTGTCTGCCCAAACTTTCTCTTCTTTTTCCTGGCCTATTCTGATGCATCAGTCAAAATCCAGATGTATGCTAATTGAGTGAAGGATCAGATATTTTTGTTGATTTTGAATTATATAATGCCAAGTCTATGGGGGAGGGAAGAGGCGGGTCATGGCTCCCAGGATATGGATTGTGAAAAGAATGGAAAGCTTGTCCTTTCTCTCATAATCGGCTTTCTCTTGAATGTGCCCCTAGAGAACTTCTATCATAGGAATGATCACACATGTCCTGCTTCCTAATATGTCACTCTTCTTGAACCCAGAGACTATGTTATAGGAATTTAATACATTTATTCAATATTCATTTACTGAATCCCTCCTGAATACTAGGAATTATGCATGTTGAATGCTGGAGAAAACATATCATATTATAATAAGAGGAATTAATGAATAAACTAACACAGGAGTCATAGTAAGATTAACTCTATTCAGACCATCAGGCAATGCTTTAGAGTAAAACGTCCAGGGCTTCCCTAGTAGTTCAGGTGGTTAAGAATCCACCTAGCAATTCAGGAGACACTGGTTTGATCCCTGGTCTGGGAAGATCCTACATGCCATGGAGCAAATAAGCCCATGCACCACCGCTATTGAGCCAGCGCCTTGAACACAATAAAAGAAGCCATCACAACAAGAAGTCTGCATGCCACAACTAAAGAGTAGCCCCTGCTCTCTGCAACTAGAGAAAGCCTGTGAGCCTGGAGCAATGAAGACCCAGCACAGCCAAAAATAAATAAAACCTGAAAAAAAAAAAAAAGGTAAAGGGTCTAGAGTTAGACTGAGTGAGTTATTAAATAGTTCTGAGCCTAAACTCTTAATCACAAATGGGAACAGAAGGGTGCTTAGTGATTCTGTGGGGAAACAAAATAATCCAGATAATAATAATAATAGTATATAATCCAGATAAGGCACCTGGATTATATACTCACCTAAGTTATTTGAAAGTGACTATTTCATCCATCTGATGAGTTTGGGAAATTTTAGATTTTAATAAAGGTAAATGAATGCACACAGTAGGTACTCTTAAATGCAAATTTATATTATGATATACAATTTGCTTAGATTATAAATGAGAAAATAAAGGTTCAATGTCTTTTTGCAAGGCAAATAATGTATAACAAATAAAACAATGCTTGTCCTTTCATTTACTTATCAATAAATGATAAAGGCATAGGACATATAAATAAACAAGAAAAAATAAATAATATAGAGCCTGTAGTTTCATCAATAAATCATACATTTCTCCCAGGTTGAAAGAGAATTTACATTTTATTTGATGATATGGATGACTGTGATAGCCTGAACATTTTGAAGAAAATCACAGTTAGATATTTTCAAAGGGAATTGCTGTAAACAAAATGACAATAATTTATAAGTGTATATATCTAAGTTATGAATTTTTAGCAAAAATTCAGAGAGCTGAAGAGATAGCAGAGGAAAAAGGGCAAGAGTGGTTTCAGACTAATTTTCCCAATAAAACTACACCTAGCCCTTTGCAATCTTAAAATAACTTTCTCAAGGGTTATTGCACTTAATGCCGAGACTTATAGAAGGGTAAGGACTTGCCTTGTAATGAATAAGAAAAGAGAAGCTTAAAAGAAGGAAAAGACCTCACCAAAAGTCACAGAAATAGTGATAGAACTGGGGCTACAACTCTGTGGTTCTATTTCTTAATACAGGGCTCTTTTCACTCCACCATGGCTACACCTTTCCACACACACAAACTCTTTGGAAAGTATCCATTTCAGCCATCTGCTGAGTTTGGGAAACATTCTGTGTTTGTGAATTTAAATAATTTAAATGGTAAGACTCTCCAAGGTTTTATTAAAGAAGTTATTCAGAATTTTAGAACAACAAAAAGCCCGTTTATACTTAATAAGAAAAAGGTAACAGTGCTTTATGTTTTTCAATAAGTGATTTTTTATGTTCTTTGCCCACAGATTTGTTGGAGAGAGGAGATTCTGGCATTTGAGTATGGGATCACAGGGCTCACTGTTCTTCAATAGCTGAAGGTCCCTTTAAGGTCAGGAAGACTCCTCCTCTCCTAGTCACTCCATCTATATCAATTATTCTAGATTACCAATTATTTTCTTATCTGATTTCTTTTTTATCTTCCTGGAATTGGGCGAATGTGCGTATACAGTCTTTCCAAGATCCATTTTTAAGTTAGCTTCATTCCACCTTTCCTCATCTCTGAATCATGTCTGGTTCATAGTATTTCACCTGAACCCACTTTTATTTCTACTCAGCTTTAGAGTCTGCTCTCCCTGGTCTAAATCAGGCATCCATATCTCTGTAAACCTGTGATGAGGCAAGAGTATATCCAGGTGGTAGACCTGAATTGCTTCACTTACTGAGACTAAGCAGGGAAGATAAATCATATTTTTTGTCCTGTTAGCTCTACGATTATAATCAGTGGAATGTTTGAGATATTAATTATATCCTTGATGGTATAATTTGAGTTGGATAGTATAATTTCTAGACCAAGATAATCTGAATTAACTTTTATTTTTTAAGCCAGTGGTTCTCATACTTCAATGAGCATCAGAATCATCTGGAAGATTTATTAAAACACAGGTTACTGAGTCCTACCTGCCAGTGAGACCTGAAACAGGGGCTGTCATTCAGTATATTTGGGTAGGACCTAAGAATCTGCATTTCTAACAAGTTCCCAGGTAACATGGATGCTGCTGATCCAGTAGATCCCACTTTGAGAACTGACCGCTTTACCAAAGATACTTTGATCTCTTTCACCTCTATTATTTATGGTCATATGAATATGACTTATGAACATCTTTGAACTCTATTGCCATGATGTCAAATCAACCTATGCACTAAAACTCATTTAAATACTGTCCTCACTCATCCACTTATTTATTGAATATATATTAAGGTTCTAGAATGTGTTAGGCACTGAGTTTGGTCTCTGCCACAGGAAGATTAGAGTACAAAGCCATCCTTAAACTCTCCTGCTAGAATGGGCTGATTACTTGTTCCTAATGGCATGACTGCTGCCCTCTAAAATGTTGTGACTCAAAGGGTTGTTGTTAGACCACAACATTGGCAACACTTGGAACGTGACAGAAATGCAACCTCAGACCTTTCTTCAGATCTACAAAATCAGAATCTTCATCTTATTAAGATCCTAGTTGTTGCTGCTGCTGCTGCTGCTAAGTCGCTTCAGTCATGTCCGACTCTGTGCGACCCCAGAGATGGTAGCCCACCAGGCTCCCCGTCCCTGGGATTCTCTGGCCAAGAATATTGGAGTGGGTTGCCATTTCCTTCTCCAGTGTATGAAAGTGAAAAGTGAAAGTGAAGTCGCTCAGTCTTGTCCGACTCTTCGCGACCCCATGGACTGCAGCCCACCAGGTTCCTCCGTCCATGGGACTTTCCAGGCAAGAGTACTGGAGTGGGGTCCAAGAGTCTAGTTGAGTCACATGCAAATCTGAACTTAAGTAATATTTCTTTACTATGGATTTCCTTAGACAAAAATCCAGGTTGTATTCAGCTGTGAGTTTCCTAAAATAACCTAGCAAAGTGTTTCAGTCTGTGATGGAAGGAAAAGGCAAAAAGAAGCAGACAAAGATCAGTCATTTTGTTAAGATTTACTAGTGTAGGTAAAGCTTTAGCACAGTGCTTGACACAAGCTCATTTAACCTTTACAACAGAAAGTAACTAATGATTATTGTATTGAATCAAATTGACTTTATTTGAATTTATTTCAGACAAAGGCACATTGTAAGCATCTCATTAAAACTGCAGAGGAGGAAGAAGATATCTAAAATCTTTATACAAAAGACACTGCTTTAAAAGTTATATTTTGTCCAGTTAAGAAGCACAGTGATTATTATTGACAATGTGTGTGTGTACTCTGCTACTCCATGAACTGTAACCTACCAGGCCCCTCTTTCCATTGAATTTTCCAGACAAGAATACTGGAATGGGTTGCTATTTCCTTTTCCAGGGACCCTTCCTGATCCAGGGTTCAAATCAGTGCCTCTTGTAGCTCTTGCACTGTCAGGCAGATTCTTTACAACTGCGTCACCTGGGAAACCATGGTTATTATTGACAATAGGCATCATTTATTGATAAATATGTTAAAAACAGTGTTAGGTGCTTATTAGAGATTTGCTATCATGGTTAATTTTGAAAATGGTATTTTTCTTATGTCTTTAATAATGAAAGAAAAATGACAGACTCAAGATTATGCAATTTTATGTGGGAAAACTAAATAATAAAATAGCCAATACCATACTGTCTTGATGACTGTGGCTTTGTAGTAGGACCTGAAATCAGGCAGGTTGATTCCTCCAGTTCCATTCTTCTTTCTCCAGATTTCTTTGGCTATTTGAGGTTTTTTGTATTTCCATACAATTGTGAAATTATTTGTTCTAGTTCTGTGAAAAATACCATTGGTAACTTGATAGGGATTGCATTGAATCTGTAGATTGCTTTGGGTAGTATATTCATTATCACTATATTGATTCTTCCAATCCATGAACATGGTATATTTCTCCATCTATTTGTGTCCTCTTTGATTTCTTTCACCAGTGTTTTATAGTTTTCCATATATAGGTCTTTTGTTTCTTTAGGTAGTAATATTCCTAAGTATTTTATTCTTTTCATTGCAATGGTGAATGAATTGTTTCCTTAATTTCTCTTTCTGTTTTCACATTGTTAGTGTATAGGAATGCAAGGGATTTCTGCGTGTTGATTTTCTATCCTACAACTTTACTATTTTCATTGATTAGCTCTAGTAATTTTCTGGTGGAGTCTTTAGGGTTTTCTATGTAGAGGATCATGTCATCTGCAAACAGTGAGAGTTTTACTTCTTCTTTTCCAATCTGGATTCCTTTTATGTCTTTTTCTGCTCTGATTGCTGTGGCCAAAACTTTCAAAACTATGTTGAATAGTAGTGGTGAGAGTGAGCACCCTTGTCTTGTTCCTGACTTTAGGAGAAATGCTTTCAATTTTTCACCATTGAGGATACTGTTTGCTGTGGGTTTGTCATATATAGCTTTTATTATGTTGAGGTATGTTCCTTCTATTCCTGCTTTCTGGAAGGTTTTTTATCATAAATGGATGTTGAATTTTGTCAAAGGCTTTCTCTGCATCTATTGAGATAATCATATGGTTTTTATTTTTCAATTTGTTAATGTGGTGTATTACATTGATTGATTTGTGGATATTGAAGAATCCTTGTATCCCTGAATAAAGCCCACTTGGTCATGATGTATGATCTTTCTAATATGTTGTTGGATTCTGTTTGCTAGAATTTTGCTAAGGATTTTTGCATCTATGTCCATCAGTGATATTGACCTGTAGTTTTCTTTTTTTGTGGCATCTTTGTCAGGTTTTGGTATTAGGATGATGGTGGCCTCATAGAATGAGTTTGGAAATTTACCTTCCTGTGCAATTTTCTGGAAGAGTTTGAGTAGGATAGGTGTTAGCTCTTCTCTAAATTTTTGGTAGAATTCAGCTGTGAAGCCATCTGGTCCTGGGCTTTTATTAGAAAGCCCAGAGATAAACCCACACACCTATGGACACCTTATCTTTGACAAAGGAGGCAAGAATACACAATGGAGAAAAGACAATCTCTTTAACAAGTGGTACTGGGAAAACTGGTCAACCACTTGTAAAAGAATGAAACTAGAACACTTTCTAACACCATACACAAAAATAAACTCAAAATGGATTAAAGATCTAAAAGTAAGACCAGAAACTATAAAACTCCTAGAGGAAAACAGGCAAAACACTGTCCGACATAAATCACAGCAGGATTCTCTATGACCCACCTCCCAGAATATTGGAAATAAAAGCAAAAATAAACAAATGGGATCTAATTAAAAGTAAAAGCTTTTGCACAACAAAGGAAACCATAAGCAAGGTGAAAAGACAGCCTTCAGAATGGGAAAAAATAATAGCAAATGAAGCAACTGACAATTAATCTCAAAAATATACAAGCAACTCCTGCAGCTCAATTCCAGAAAAATAAACAACCCAATCAAAAAATGGGCCCAAGAACTAAATAGACATTTCTCCAAAGAAGACATACAGATCGCTAAAAAACACATAAAAAGATGCTCAACATCACTCATTATTAGAGAAATGCAATTCAAAACCACAGTGAGGTACCATTTCACGCCAGTCAAAATGGCTGCAATCCAAAAGTCTACAAGCAATAAATGCTGGAGAGGGTGTGGAAAAAAGGGAACCCTCTTACACTGTTGGTGGAAATGCAAACTAGTACAGGCACTATGAGAACAGTGTGGAGATTCCTTAAAAAACTGGAAATAGAACTGCCATATGACCCAGCAATCCCACGGCTGGACATTCACACCGAGGAAACCAGAACTGAAAGAGACATGTGTACCTCAGTGTTCATTGCAGCATTGTTTATAATAGCCAGGACATGGGAGCAACCTAGATGTCCATCATCAGACGAATGGATAAGAAAGCTGTGGTACATATTCATGATTGAATATTCAGATCAGATCAGTCGCTTAGTCGTGTCCGACTCTTTGCGACCCCATGAATCGCAGCACGCCAGGCCTCCCTGTCCATCACCAACACCCAGAATTCACTCAGACTCACATCCATCGAGTCAGTGATGCCATCCAGCCATCTCATCCTCTGTCATTCCCTTCTCCTCTTGCCCCCAATCCCTCCCAGCATCAGAGTCTTTTCCAATGAGTCAACTCTTCGCATGAGGTGGCCAAAGTACTAGAGTTTCAGCTTTAACATCATTCCTTCCAAAGAGATCCCAGGGCTGATGTCCTTCAGAATGGACTGGTTGGATCTCCTTGCAGTCCAAGCGACTCTCAAGAGTCTTCTCCAACACCACAGTTCAAAAGCATCAATTCTTCGGCACTCAGCCTTCTTCACAGTCCAACTCTCACATCCATACATGACCACAGGAAAAACCATAGCCTTGACTAGATGGACCTTTGTTGGCAAAGTAATGTCTCTGGTTTTGAATATGCTATTTAGGTTGGTCATCACTTTCCTTGCAAGGAGTAAGCGTCTTTTAATTTCATGGCTGCAGTCACCATCTGTAGTGATTTTGGAGCCCAGAAAAATAAAGTCAGCCACTGTTTCCACTGTTTCCACATCTATTTCCCATGAAGTGGTGGGACTGGATGCCATGATCTTCGTTTTCTGAATGTTGAGCTTTAAGCCAACTTTTTGACTCTCCACTTTCACTTTCATCAAGAGGCTTTTGAGTTCCTCTTCACTTTCTGCCATAAGGGTGGTGTCATCTGCATATCTGAGGTTATTGATATTTCTCCTGGCAATCTTGATTCCAGCTTGTGTTTCTTCCAGTCCAGCGCTTCTCATGATGTACTCTGCATATAAGTTAAAGAAACAGGGTGACAATATACAGCCTTGATGAACTCCTTTTCTTATTTGGAACCAGTCTGTTGTTCCATGTCCAGTTCTAATTGTTGCTTCCTGATCTGCATACAAATTTCTCAAGAGGCAGATCAGGTGTTCTGGTGTTCCCATCTCTTATTAGCCATTAAAAAGAATACATTTGAATCAGTTCTAATGAGGTGGATTAAACTGGAGCCTATTATACAGAGTGAAGTAAGCCAGAAAGAAAAACACCCATAGAGTATACTAATGTATATATGTGGAATTTAGAAAGATGGTAACGATAGCCCTGTATGCGAGACAGCAAAAGAGACACAGAAGTATAGAACAGTCTTTTGGACTCTGTGGGAGAGGGTGAGGGTGGGATGATTTGGGAGAATGGCATTAAAACATGTATATTATCATATGTGAAATTAATCGGCAGTCCAGGTTTGATGCATGATACAGGGTGCTCAGGGCTGGTGCACTGGGATGACCCAGAGGGATGGAATGGGAAGGGAGGTGGGAGGCGGGTTCAGGATGGGGAACATGTGTACATACATGTCAATGTATGGCAAAACCAATAAAATATTGTAAAGCAATTAGCCTCCAATTAAAATAAATAAATTTATATTAAAAAAATAGCCAAGATCTGAACACATCAAAGGAAACTTCGTTTTGTTGGCTGATCAATATTAAGAGTTAAGGAACCCCTGGCGGGCCATTCAATTTTTACTATTTCATGAGATATACTTTTATCCAAAACTCCGGTAATGCATTACACAGGATGGATATATAAAAACAACATTTTCTGGAAAAAAAATTTGATACCAGAAAATAGCATCTGAAGGAATATAACTTGAATAAATTAATACAGAATTTAAACAACTTGATCAAAGACAGACTGGTAAGGGCTAGAGCCACAACTTGAATCTGTGTTCCACCTTAATGGCTCATGCCTTATTCATGATAGAATGCATAAATACACAGTTCTGATAGATATGGATGTTACCACTCATTACGATAGATCACTCATCTCTCTTAAATCACACTATAATGTACTTTTGTGATTAAGCACGGGAGCTCTAGAGTCAGATTATTTAAGTTTTAATCTTGACTACGTTCCTTACTCACTTGATGACTAATTATCTGGATTCTCCTTTTTCTTTTCCTCCTTTTGTCTCAGGATCATGATCTGTTAAATGGGAATAATAATGTTCAGTCTTCAGAACACAATAAAACAATAAAACCACTGTTTCTGGCACATGAAAGTAATGAATGCTTATTCAGCATGAACTTTAATGCCATTAATATGACCAATGTATCAAATACTGTACTTATTATGCCTGGCTCCCATCTTCTCTGTGAACATTTCAACTCCAATGATGGTTATGACCAATAGGATGCAAGAATCTGAAGTGCAAAGGATTTAAATAAACATTGAAAAGCCTTGGACTAATAGAGAGTAGCAGCTAGAAGGCAAAACTCTCATATCCTATCTTTTGGGCTGACTTTTATATATATATATATATATATATATATATAATTGATAAGATAGAATATATATATATATATATATAAAATGTTTATTTGGCTGCACTGGGTCTTAGCTGTAAAACACAGGATCTCTGGTCTCCGCTGAGGCATGCAGTTTCTTTAGCTGCAGCATGTGGGATCTATCTTAGTTGCTGCATGTTGGATCTAGCTCCCTGAGCACGGGGAACCCGGGGCCCCAAGCACTGGGAGCAGTCGTAGCCACGGGACCACCAGGGGAGTCCCTGAGCTGAGCTGCTTAGCTCCTAAAGCCCTAGTTGCAAACAGGGTAGAACAACTTAACAATGTACCTTTGGATTAAGTTTTTCTCCTCCACCGATTGTTCATCTTTTTTTTTTTCTTCTATTATCATTCTTTTGAATTTCTTCTCAAGTAATAATCTACTGTACAAAAGTCTCTAACTCAGGAATACTTTATGGGGAAAGCGCAGGGCTAAGAAAGCAAGGCTCCACCTTTCCTCCCCCACCAAATTAGAGTTCAGACCTGATGATTTAAACTTATTAAATGTTGTAAACATCCAACTGTCAGAAAAATGCTGTAACATGGCTGATGACAATAGTACTAGCCTTCATGCTTACATTATAAAGTCTGTTTTTCCTTCTTAATAGAAGAAAGCTTAGAGAACTTTTAGATGTGGGTATTGTTGAAAGCCTCTGCACTATCATACAAAAATGTGAAAACACACACACGGTTTCCCCCAGTTATTTAGAAAAAAAAAAAAGAGAGAGAGAGAGAGAGAAGAAAATACCCATTTTTAGGAACAGAAGAAGAAACTGTATAACAAAAATGTTACATATGAGCAACTGATAAAACTCAAACTTCCCACACGTCAGTCATTTCTCTGTAGTTGTATGCATATGTCTGTGTATTTTCCTCCTTAAAATGGTGATTGGAGAGCATTATTTATCCATTTGCTGGGAACTTGAGACTAACAAGTTTCTCCTTTAGGTAAACTGAAAAGCAGCATCATTAAATCGTGAAGGAACCCATATTGGTTTATGTTCACTAATTCCAGGAAGTGCCAAGGTCATTGAGAACAAATAGTCTGTTCACATTCAGTCATCATTAGGAAAAGGCCATCACTCTGTGTCTGATAGGAACACACTCAACCAACATCAGATAAAACTGATGCCTCTCATCTTATGCTTAGGATATTTGACTGTTGAGACAGGATTGGTATTGCACCCCAGTTACAGAATAACAACGAAATCCAGGCTTTGCCATCAGTGTTAAGTTTGGAAATGTGATGCAAAGTATTTTTGAGAAATGATTTATTACCAAAACATGTTTCAGAAATTATAACAAAAGTCAGATAGAGAGTTTGGTTTGATTTAGAAATGTCCGACTTACGAATACAAAAGAGACAAATGCCAAAGGCAAGATTCATCTGGTTCTTCACTGATCATTAATAAATATTTGAAAATTGAAAATCAGCTACAGTTGGGCCTAAACCTCTTTAGAAGAATATTGACTTTTACAAAATTGAGGAAAATAACTTCCAGGATAAAATCAGAATGTTAATGAGTGCCTGAATTGAAAGAAATCTGGAAGAATTATCTGGCCGGTTTGTCTCAGTTCATTTCACAGGTAAGAAAACTGAGTCTACCACACAAGAAAGTGGCTTTCTTGAATCGACAACAGCTCAGCTCCGATTAGGACTCAGGTCCTTAGAGTCCCACTTCGGTGTCCTCTGTGTTACACCAACTGTATTGGGTTAACCCAAGACACTAAGCACGCACCTTTCCAGCACCTTCTACTCCTCTTTCACCCTCCCTCCATGCTCACCCTTCAGCTTTCCATCCAAATTTTCCTTACTGTTCACACGGCCTTCCACTGCTGTATAAAATGCTTCCTTAAAGCTTAATCACAAATCAGCTTACGGGAAATTGCAAGACTGAATGTTTCAGAGATGCCTCGGGGATATATTTGGTTATTGATGCTCTGAGAAGCATGAGCTGTATCCTTTTGAAATGGACTAATGATGACAAGCTTTTACTGAAGTGGCATATTCTTCCCTGAGAGCATAACTGCAGGAGGTATAAGAAATATGAAAGGATTACTTCATTTTGTTTATTAATTTATTTAGTTATTTTTTTTAAACAATCTGTGGCCATTGCCTCCTCTCATCAAACTCTGACCTACAGATTCTATTAGAGAGCTTTCCTGGAAGTTTGCTCTTTCTTGAGGTTCACCTGCAGGGTGAGAAAGAATATATGTTGGCCAGAAATCAAGACAGTGCAAACATCCTCTGCTTAATTTACTTTGAGTCCATATTTCTATTAAATTTCCAGTAAAGTATGCTCAATAAATCATAGCATTTGAAATTAATTGTTTCAATGAGGCATTTAATTTTACACAATCCATTGCTCTGGGTGTGTATTAGCTAAATATTTATGAGTTGATTATTTCCAAAGCAGTCAGATTTGTTAAGGACAGAAGATAACTATCTTCCCGTATGATTTGCTCAAGACTTTTTCACTAAGTGATTACTAAAATGTCAAAGTGGTAAGGAACATTTTGTACATTTTACACAAATAGAAGTATCATGTGTTAGGTTCACAATTAGTGTTCCTGGTTGTTTCATAGAGCATGACAATTTAAAACTAACTCGGACATCTCTATACATCAAGTTCTTAGAGCTCAACAACTAAGGGAGTCCTCTTGCAAGCCAAATGATGATCGCAGGGACCCAGTCAAACAAACTAAATCCGAAGCAGTAAAACCCCACTCAAAACTCTGAACAAGCAACCAAGTATCCTTATCATAGAGTATTTTAAAAAATTAAAGAAGCAAAGGAAATAACTGTGCACAAATGTATCATTTCCCAGCCAGGTATATAATGGAAAGCATAAGGCAAAGTTAGAGAGTTTCTGATACATCTTCTGGTATAAACTGCTTGTAGCTGATTCATAAGATTATAGAGGTCATAGTTTGTCTTTCTTCATTCCTTCTCTTTTCTCTCACTGTAAATTCTTCTTTGGTAAAGTGTTGTCTGTTCAACACTTATTTTTACTGAGAAATATTTAGCATTGGGAGTTGAGTGCATGCTTAGGAATAGATGGGAGTGGGTTTGTTTTAAAAGGTTGGATGGACGAAATCATGGAAAAGTGATAAAGATAACTAGTGGATTATAAATTAATGGTGGCAAAATCACCACAACAATTTGGAAGGGAAAAAAAAGCACCCTGTGCATAATTCAGACAATCGATCCATAAAGATGAATAAAAATGTACTTAGAAAATCAAATTTGAAAAGCCAACACTGATTAAGTTTCAGAATAAAAGACTTGATGAGCTAGAAATATTTCCAATTTCTTTTCCCTCTTCGGCAGCATCAGAGATATCTGATCGCCACTGACAAAATGGTTTGAAATATCTTACACATTCTTAAATTAAAAGATGAATATGCAGTTGTAAACATGATTAGAATGCCAGGATATTTTAACTTCTGACATGTGCCTAGTTCTTTTTAATAGTGAGGGTTCCCACTACCATTAATATGGAAACTCAGGGTATATTCTAACTTTCTTCTTCCTTTTCTTTTTTAAATTATTGATTGATTGATTGATTTGGCTGCATCGAGTCTCAGTTGTGGCATGCGGGATCACTTGTGGGGCACAGGCATGGACTCCAGAGCATACCGGCTCAGTTGCTGGGCAACTGAGTTCCCAGGTCAGGGATCAAACCTGCATCCCCTGCATTGCTGCTACTGCTAAGTCACTTCAGTCGTGTCTGACTCTGTGTGACCCCATAGATGACAGCCCACCAGGCTCCCCCATCCCTGGGATTCTCCAAGCAATAACACTGGAGTGGGTTGCCATTTCCTTCTGCATTGCTAGTGGAATTCTTAACCACAGGACCAGCAGGGAAGTCCCATCTCCTTCCTTTTCTTAACAGCATAAAAGTGACTCTTAATTCATATCTAATTTACCTGCTAAGTTATTTCCCATTTGTCTTCTCTTTATCCCACAAGTACTGCCATAGTTCAGATCTTTATTAAGAAAGTTATTAATTTCTCCTGTCAGTTTTTCACCTGGCCTTTTACAATATCCTCCTAACTGATTCCTTTATCACCTAATTCACCACCATCTCTCCATCTAGGCTACTCAGAGTATCTGAGCAACCTTTCTAGAACACCAGAATCATTTGCTCAATACCTTTCTCTGATTCTTCAAGGATAACAAAGTGACATGTGAGAAGTTCAGCATGGCGAAAAACACCCTCTGCAACTGGTCCTAATTCTCTACCCTTAACCTGCTTAAGGTTAAGGTACCCTTACCCTTTGCTTAAGGTAACAGAGCTTGAGAAGTTCCCTAGTTCTCCCTTGTGACTATGTGTTTATACCTCTTCCTTTCTTGAATTCTTTCTCCTCATTCTTGTTTACCTAGTGGATTTATTCTTATCCTTTAGGATTTATCTCATGCATAACATTTGTCTGATATAAAGTGTTTTCTGATCCTGAACACACCATAATTCCTCTCTCTCCCTCTCTTTTGTTTGTCTCCTTTTTATCTGTCTTTATTGTCTTCATGGTTACATCCACACAGACCTCTATCTTTTATAAACTGTAAAGCCACAAGAAAGTCACTTAATTCCTCTGAAAACCTTTTTTATCCAAGTGTGCTACAATACATGAATTAAGCCGATTACCTCATTTATAGATCAGAGATCATACACTAAAACACGAAGGTATCTATGATACAGAGTGGTCATTATTACAAAGGTTAACTTTGGTGAATGAAAGATTAGTCATTATTATTAAATAGCTCTCAGTCTTCCCTGAAACTCATTTTTCCTTTAAAGCAATACAAATATTTAACTGTTCAATTTTCTAAATTAATATATAATTTAAGAAGGACATCATGTTAATATTCTGCATAACAGAAAAGAAACATGGCCATCTCATTGCTATCAATAGTAATGTTTATATGTTTAATAGTGTTTAATCTATCTTGACCTTTGTGTATTATTCTATTTCTTGAAGGAAATCTCTTGTTTAATAAGTCTGATTTCCACAGTGATTAGTACTAAGCTATATATCTCACTCTATATAAGAATTTTATCAATTAATTTCTACATTTATCCATCCATTTACTCACTTATATATTCATCAAAATGCAATCATGTTATTTGTATCTGGCAGTTTTTTCACTTCCAGATATATTAGAAGACATCTAAAAACATCCATATATCTTGGCCACAAAATGAGCAGTATGATTAAACTGAAGATGCATCTACCTTTTTATTGACTACATTATTTATTTAGAAATTAACAATTTCCTCTTTGATTATACCTGCATTTTCTTGTTTATCCACCAGCTAAAATCTTCATTTATAAATATATTTATTTCAGAGATATAAAAATACTATGATATTTTAATTTGGCATGAACCAATTATTTACTTAATTAATTACAAATTATTTAATTAATAGCTGTTATTTATTTAAGTATAATTAATTAATAAAATATTAATTTAATAACCATGATGTGCCAGACATCTTACTAGGCACTGAATATTTAATGCTAAATGGTCACTTCCCTGAAGTATCTTCCAGGGGGCTTGAGGCGATAAATAGCTTGTTCTATGATTATTAAACGCAATGCAGTTTGTTACATGAAGAGTGTGTGTATGTGGGTGGGGTGCATGTGTGGGTAGGGAAGTGATAATCTCTACTCATAGGGGTTATGGAAGTCGGCCCAGAAATGAACTTCTTTGGTCTGAGTCATGGATCTGGGTCTAGAATGTGTGAGAGTTTTCTAAACAGTGCAAGGACTAGAAAGTGATACTACTGTACATATATGATTATGAAATATAGAACTTTAGAAATTTTAAAATAAATTTTAGAATTTAGAAATTTCAGTGGTACATGTGTGGCACCTTGAACAAAACATTATTTTTAAAATTGTTAAAGCTCCTTTAAAAAAATTACTCAAAGCCCATTAAAATTTTTTGGTATCATCTAGATTGGTACAATAGAGAAAACATACTTACCTTTAATAATGATAACATTTATGAAAACATGAGAAAAGTTCATGGCCTGTGTGAGTTACATTTCCCACATCTAAGCAATGTTTTTTTTAAAAATCTGATAAGATGCTTTATAGTGACACCTAACTTGCTTAATTTCCAGCACAATTAAATGAGGCAATCAATGGAAACCATAAAGTAGGGTGTTAAAATGAACATGAAATAAAGGTCTTGACTAGACTAGACAGACCTTTGTTGGCAAAGTAATGTCTCTGCTTTTGAATATGCTATCTAAGTTGGTCATAACTTTCCTTCCAAGGAGTAAGCATCTTTTAATTTCATGGCTGCAATCACCATCTGCAGTGATTTTGGAGCCCAGAAAAATAAAGTCTGACACTGTGTCCACTGTTTCCCCATCTATTTCCCATGAAGTGATGGGACCGGATGCCATGATTTCAGTTTTCTGAATGTTGAGCTTTAAGCCAACTTTTTAACTCTCCTCTTTCACTTTCATCAAGAGGCTCTTTAGTTCTTCTTCACTTTCTGCCATAAGGGGGTTGTTATCTGCATATCTGAGGTTATTGATATTTCTCCCTGCAATCTTGATTCCAGCTTGTGCTTCCTCCAGCCCAGCGTTTCTCATGATGTACTGTGCTGCTGCTACTGCTAAGTCACTTCAGTTGTGTCCGACTCTGTGCAACCCCATAGATGGCAGCCCACCAGGCTCCCCCGTCCCTGGGATTCTCTAGGCAAGAACACTGGAGTGGGTTGCCATTTCCTTCTCCAATGCATGAAAGTGAAAAGCGAAAGTGAAGTTGCTCAGTCGTATCCGACTCTCAGCGACCCCATGGACTGCAGCCTACCAGGCTCCTCCGTCCATGGGATTTTCCAGGCAAGAATACTGGATTGGGGTGCATTGCCTTCTCTGGATGTACTCTGCATATAAGTTAAATAAGCAGGGTGACAATATACAGCCTTGACGTACTCCTTTTCCTATTTGGAACTGGTCTGTTGTTTCATGTCCAGTTCTAACTGTTGTTTCCTGACCTGCATACAGGTTTCTCAAGAGGCAGATCAGGTATGGATATGAGAGTTGGACTGTGAAGAAGGCTGAGCACTGAAGAATTGATGCTTTTGAACTGTGGTATTGGAGAAGACTCTTGAGAGTCCCTTGGACTGCAAGGAGATCAAACCAGTCCACCTTAAAGGAAATCAGTCCTGGGTGTTCATTGGAAGAACTGATGCTGAAGCTGAAACTCCAATACTTTGGCCACCTCATGTGAAGAGTTGACTCATTGGAAAAGACCCTGATGTTGGGAGGGATAGGGGCAGGAGGAGAAGGGGATGACAGAGAATGAGATGGCTGGATGGCATCACCGACTCAATGGACATGTGTTTGGGTAAACTCTGGGAGTTGGTGATGGACAGGGAGGCCTGGCATGCTGAGATTCATGGGGTCACAAAGAGTCAGACACGACTGAGTGACTCAACTGAACTGAACTTACAGTAATAAAAATCAGTCCTGTTTTCTTCATGGTTTACAAGCTATATCAAGAGGAGTTCATTGTTCTATAACCATCAAAGTGTATCCCCAGGAATGTTACTTGAAAATACTTATTTTTATTGAAATTTAATTTTATACCTTTTGTATCCTAGTTAAACTCCTATGCAAGATATCTCATTTAGTTACAGTCTCGGTAATTTCTGGTGAGGAGACAATTAGGTTTTCTTACACTTCAGTGGACCAAAATGCTACCAATGATTTTAAGAACAGAACTATAAATGCAATTTGAGATGGTATTTTCATCAATGTTTAACAGAATGAGCTATGCATTTATAGGCAGTTAATAAAGTTAGATTTCTGGATGGAAATTATAGGGTACATAACCAAAGTGAAAAATTTTTTGAATCATCAGTCAGAGAAAAATTAGTTTTATTGTCATCGTTATGTAAAAAGGCAACTTTGGCCTCACATGCTCATAGCACTCTTCAGAGAGGCTGACAGTTGTTTATCTCACAAACACACAGAGCTCACCCCACTTTTCACCTTTCCACACTTGTTCTGTCAACAGCAGACATTTATTATCTGCAGGAAGAAAGAGATTGCCTTAAGCGTTGCTTTTACTATGATTAATGTGAAGAATAATCATTGAAGGGTACAGTTTCACAAAGGAAACAAATGTCTGTCTTATGGATTATTGAAAATCATAATGTTTCATCTTGTGTAGGAAAATGAAATGATCAAATACCAGTTTGCAGTATTCAAAGGAAATATAGATACCATTTAGATATAGCCGGTGTTCATCCATAAAGGAGGCAAAGCATTATATGGCATTCATGTATGTGTTAAGACTATTGAACGAGATGCACTGCACGGCAGAGGAGAGAGCTGGAAGCAGAGTTGAGCAGATCTGCTTGGTTCTTGATGTGTCAGTAGACATAAAATGGCATCATAATTTAAAAATATTATTTATAAAGCACTTACACACCCCTTATTTCATTTGGTCTTCTTAAGATTCACTCAGATAGAAGTGGATACTTTTTTTTGCTGCTGCTGCTACTGCTAAGTCACTTCAGTCATGTCTGACTCTGTGAAACCCCACAGACGGCAGCCCATCAGGCTCCCCCATCTCTGGGATTCTCCAGGCAGGAACACTAGAGTGGGTTGCCATTTCCTTCTCCAATGCATGAAAGTGAAAAGTGAAAGTGAAGCCACTCAGTCATGTCTGACTCTTAGCGACCCCATAGACTGCAGCCTATGAAGCTCCTCCCATGGATTTTCCAGGCAAGAGTACTGGAGTGGGTTGCCATTGCCTTCTCCTTTCTTTGCACATATCTATTTTATCATCAAGTTCTGGCTACTCTAACTACCTCCAAAATGTATTCTGAGCCCATTCATTCTGTATCTCCATTAATACCACCTCAGTCAAAGGCTCCACACAGCTCACCTGGAACATCACATTAGTCTCCTAACTGATCTATTTCACTTTGAATTAATGAAATCTATCCTCCACATGAAAGCTAGAGTAATACTTCTAGAGTATAAATTATACCACAGTGCCCCATTGTTTAAACTAGTTAGTGGCTCTGCACTGAACATACAATAAAACCTGCCTTCCTAATTCAGGTCTAATCATTCATCTGATTGGAGTCAATGGGCACATGTCCTCGCCCGTGGTATACAGCTCAATCTAGGGAATGATTTTTGCTCCATCCTAAGCCTTATAACTCTCTCTTGGTGTAAGAGAGGTAGCAGGATTGCTGCCTACATCCTCCACTGGGTTTGGGGGCTTCCCTGGTGACTCAGACAGTAAGGCACCATGCAGGAGAGCCAAGTTTGATCCCTAGGTCAGGAAGATCCTCTGGAGAAGGACATGGCAACCTACTCCAGTATTCTTGCCTGGAGAATTCCGTGGGCAAAGGAACCTGGTGGGCTACAGTCTGTGGGGTTGCAAAGAGTCAGACACGACTGAGTGACTAATACACACACAAGCCTCATAGGGACTTCCCTGGCAGTCCAGAGGTTGAGTTTCCCAATATAGGGTGCACAGTGATTGGGGAACTAAGATGCTGCATGTGAAGCCAAAAAAGAGAGCCTTACAGAGGCCTTCAGGATTTCACTAACAGTCTTTTCTAGTCTCTTTATGTACTTCCTGCTTCCTTAAGCAGTAAATAAAGCAGGCCCTTTCAGCTTCTATTTACTATCTAGGTCCCATCACAGGTTTTAGTGTTGGTACTGTGGCATCCTACTTTCAGGTACCAAGATATCTTCCTGTTATCTAGTGCTGTGTAAGAAATTACCATAAGATGCGATGGGTTAAAATAGAGTCAGACATGACTGACTTTCACTTCACTTCACTTCATGCTTAAAATGGGATAAAACCTGGTCTGTGAAAGTAATGAGTAAAAACACATCTAAGGCACATCCAGTATAGCGGGTAGACATTCAGATGAAGCTAAAGAGTGTTGCTCAAATTTGGCCCCCATTAGTCATAATTTGGAGAAGACAGTGGCACCCCACGCCAGAACTTTTGCCTGGAAAATCCCATGGATGGAGGAGCCTGGTAGGCATCAGTCCATGGGGTCATAAAGAGTCGGACACAACTGAGCGATACCCCTTTCACTTTTCACTTTCATGCGTTGGAGAAGGAAATGGCAACCCACTCCAGTGTTCTTACCTGGAGAATCCCAGGGACGGGGGAGCCTGGTGGGCTGCCATCCATGGGGTCCCACAGAGTCGGACATGACTGAAGTGACTTAGCAGCAGCAGCAGCAGCAGCAGTCATTAATTATGTACTAGATACTGACAGTATGTGGGACGTGAGAAGACTGTCTCAAGTAGCCTCATAAACAGCTTATCCCATTCTAATGACATCTTTCCCTTGAAGATTTCCTGCCTGATATCTTCCTTGAGTTTAACAATAAAAAGGGCCTTTCACAGTTGTCTCTTCTTTTCTGCCTATCACTTGTTCAGTCTGTAGAACCCCCCTGACAGCTAGGGAAGTCCCATTTATAGGCTGGCTGCATAATTTGTTTGAGAGAGAATCTTATGGTACATTAGATACAATTTATCATCTGCTTAAAAAGGTAATTTCAGCACAGAGATTCACCTACCAAAAATGCCCCCCACTTCTCTGTTCATTCAAACCCTGCCTATATTTTCAGACCCTTCTCCAATTCTACCTCCTTATAAAAGACTTCTTTGACCCTCTTCAAATCCTATTGGAGTTATTGTCACTGCCACTCACACAGTAATCTATCAGGAGTTGCCTGATAACATCTACTCTACTATTTTCTTCAAGATTTATTTTATACTGCATCATTTTAAACTATTAGAATATTTAAATCTCATCCTTCCCTTGATCATTAGATGGAATCTATCTTTGTTGGACAACAAGGACCACATACTTGAGTGTGAGTGGAAAGGTTATGCATGCAAAAGGGGCTCACTTCAACATATCATCAGATCACATATATCAGGGGGCATTTTTAAGGGGAAAGTGTGGGAAACTGCCTCATGAAACAGCTGATTTTAAGATGTTTCAAGGGAAGTTTAGTTGAATTGGTCTGATGAATGCTGCTATAGTATAAATTATGTCACGGTATCTGAGGAAGGAGTGGGTCAAAAGATAAAGCATGGAGTTTCTGAGGAGTAAATTGTCTAGTCCTGATTCAGACCTGTCTGCATTATGGAGATTTAGGGCATCATCCTGAGAACCTGATGCAACCAACATCCTGTCTATGCGAGGCATACCAAGCAGGTTCCTGATAACGGCATGAGTTCTCTTGGACTACAGGCATGGAATGTTCCCCCCAATAAATCATTTCAATGATAATACTACCTTTCCATCTCTTCCTTCATATAACTTCTAAAACTATTCATCATTTGTCCCCTACTTATGTCTTCGACTTTACCTTCCATCACTTCTGTCACTATTTCATGGCAACACAATGTCTCTTCTTGTTGCCTGAAGATGTTCTGCTCTTTACAAATCCAAGCTGTTCTTTCAGCCTGAAACATACCTTTATAGTTTAGTTGTATTTCTAAAGTATGAGATTACACAAAACTCTCTCCTTGATTCTGTCTTGAGCAGTGAAGTTCTCTGAGCAATAAATAAAAGGCAGACAGTGACAGGATAAGAAAGGAACAAAAAGCATGGCAAATCCCAGGGGTCACTGAGCACCACAGGCAAGATTCTGTTTTCCCTCATTAAAAATGGAAAGCATTTGAAGGACTCTAGGCAAGGGAAGAAAGCAAGCTAGAAATTCTTTGATTCTAGAGAATCCATATATGTGCATGTAGGTGTGCAACCGATTAACAACATTATGATCATTTCAGGTGCACAGCAGAGCGACCCAGCTTGGATATACATGTATCCTTTCTCCCCCAAACTCCCCTCCCATCCAGGCTGTCACATAATGTTGAGCAGAGTTCTCTGTGCTATAGAGTAGGTGCTTGTTAGTTATCCATTTTAAATAGAGCAGTGTGTACATGTCCATCCCAAACTCCCTAACAACCCCTTCCCTCCACCCTCCCGCCCAGGTAACCATAAGTTCAATCTTCTGCAGAGAATTCTTGGTGTCATCACTACTGGCTACATAGGTTAGTTATCAGTTGTCACCACTGTTGGGTGAAAAGTAGCTGAATGAGGACAGTGATAATAGAGATGGAGAGCCAGTGGAGATACAAGATATATTTACTAAATGAAATCAGAGGGATTTGCTAATTGATTACATTCATAACAGCTGGGTTGGAGCGGATGCTGCACAAGACAAAAACAAGCCCATTCATTGATCCTTATCTTGAAAAGATAAATAGAACTATCTGAGTGTTAGTGGGTCTTCACGGAATATAAACTCAAGTGATACTTCTTGAATTGGTTTCTTCAACACCATACATCTTGCAATCATTCTCACAGATGCTAATGTTCACATCCTCGAGAATTTCTAAGCATTGGTTAAATACTTTAACTGTCTAAAGTAATTGGCTTCAAGAACTTGAACACATCAATATTAATAAAGAAATTAGGCTTTGACGTTCCTTTACAAAAAGAATAATGATAAAAAGAAATTCGAGGAGTACAGTGTAATGTGTGCTAACGAGAGAGAGAGTGATGGTCTGAGCCCTGTGTTCACTCTCCTGTGAGGGCTGATTAATGGATGCTTGTGAGCTTCCCATTGAAATGCAGATCCAGGCATGTCTCAGAAAATGAGAGTTCTGGTAAAGAAATACGAAGCCCACATGCTCTAACAGCGCTGGTTTCCTCTAGATCTAAGGAGTATCAGGGTCTCTCTCCAGTACTCAGTGACTAGGGAGATCAAAGCCTATCCTTCATTCTACAAAATCACAAGGGATGATTCTAAGCATATGGTTAATTATTCTGATGTAATCATACAAGGTCTACAATCAGTGGCCAACTATAAGATTTTGAGGGAAAACAGACAAAATGCTTAAGAAAGATCAGAATTTCAGAGGTCAAAAAAGCTCAGATGTCATTTAGTTAATTTCTCTCCTTACCCAATAGAGAAGTTGAGTCACAGAGAAAATAAGACACATATAAGATCAGACAAATCATTCAGTTCTGATGTTTAACCATGGTTCTGTCACAAATGCCAAAATATTTTCCTATCTCTTTGTGGAAAGAACTTCCTTTTTCTTTGCTACATGTATATAAGAATACCTACTTAGGTAAATTAAAATAGAAAACCTATTTAAAGTACACATAAAGGGCTAGAGACACCATACACGATTATTTCCTCTTTATTCAATTTCATATTGAGGAAGAAATAAGCATCTAACAATGTCTGCTTCCTAGTTGGCTTTTCCCCCCTCAAATCGCTAGAGAATATTAATGGCAGCCCATATGATATTCTGCATTCCCTCTGTCTCATGATTTTACCTAGTATGTGAGCATGTGTGTGTGCTCAGTTGCTCAGTCATGTCCAGCTCTTTGCAGCCTCCTAGACTACAGCCCAACAGGCACTTCTGTCCATGGATTATCCAGGCAAGGATACTGGAATGGGTTGCCATTTCCTCCTCCAGGGGATCCTCCTGACCCAGGAATCAAACCCATGTCTTCTGTGTCTCCTGCATTGACAGGTGTATTCTTTACCACTGAGCCATCTGGGAAGCCATATGGAAGGGCTCGATTCCATATCGTTTTCTCTACACCTATTTTTGTTATCTTTCTTAGAACCACTAACACCCTTTACAAGGTAACCACAGTAGACTCCAAACGGGGCTCTATGCACCTACTCCTCTCCACTCCAATATGTCCTTCAAAGTAGCTCCAGATAGTTCAACAAAATGCAGATGCAATCATGACACAGCTGCAATGTCTGAAATCCTTCCGTGTCTTTCCAGTGTCTTACAGTGCACTCGAAAATCTTGCCAACGTGCCCTCTCTCAAGCTCCTTGCACTCCCCTTGCCTTTCCCTTTGTGTTTCATCCATTCTGGCCTTTTGGTTAGTGATCAACTCTATGGGGCTCCTTGCCACCACTAAGTTTTTGCATGTGTCTTCTCTAATCCTCAAATGTATGTTGTTTCCACTTTCTCTCCAGTTACCTCCTGAATTTCTTCCCAGATTTCCTTATGTGGCAGGCCCTCAGTGTCCTAGAGTTTAGGTCAGGTCATTTATCATATACTTCCACAGAACCAATTCCTTTCCTCGTCAGTGGTTTTTCCCATTTATAATTATATTGTAACTTATTGCTGGTTTTCAAGAGGGCATGGCACCAATGCATTTAATTGGGCTCACCCCAATGCCTGACCCATGTTAGATACTCAACATTCATTTATGTAGCAACTTACAGAATAAAATAACTTGTGTACAAGGAACCTGGGATTCTTTTAGCTTGCACCTTAATTATAAGGATAAAAGAATCAAAGTTCAGAGACCTAAAGAGATGTGTCAAAAAGTCTGATCTGGGGACTTTATCTAGGCCTCCTCATCCAATGATGTTTCTCCACTTCATGTCCTTACACATCTTATGTGTATTAGGCGAGCTGTATATTCCGAATAAACCCTCACTACTTTTTAGTCTCTTTCCGTGACCATTTGGTTAAAGATTATAGAAACTGAACAGTAGATGTGTCCAATAGATCTTTTTTCAAGTATTGAATTATTTTTGGCTGTGCTGGGTCTTCATTGCCACATGGGGGTCTCTAGTTGCAGCTAGCGGGGGCTACTTTCTAGTTGCTGTGCACGAGCTTCTCATTATGGTGGCTTCTCTTTGCAGAGCATGGGCTTTAGACAGAGGGTTCAGTAGTTGTGGTTCTCCTGTTTAGTTGCCCCAACATGTGAAACCTTCCAGGATCAGAGATCGAACGTGTGTCCCCTGCACTGGCGGGTGGATTCTCAAAAACCGAACCACCACAGAAGTCCAACAGATCTTACTACAAGATCAAGAGAGTTTCTTGATTATATCTTTTTTTGTTGTTCAGCTGCTAAGCCATGTCCAACTCAACCCCATGGACTGCAGCATGCCAGGCTGATCTTATCTGCCAGGTTTCTATTAAATTTCCCCAAGTAAAAGCCTGTCAGGGCATATTTCAAATAAAATATCATTTTATTTTATGGAATGATTTCAGTTTGCAGGGCTTTTTTTTGTGACTCGGAATTCACTTTAGATGTTATTATCCCTTAGAGATCCCTTTATACAGGCTTCAAAAAAAAAAAAAAAAAAAAAAACGAAATCATACTACTCCAGAGACAGCCAGGTAGATTGGAAGGCAGCTATGCTTCTTCTATCCTTCAGTTCTTCTTGGCCAGACTCTGACAAATTTCCTTAGCATCTTCATTTATATGTACATGAAGGACTGGAAAGGTTCACATCTTTCCAATCAGAAGTGTTGCATGGATCACTGACTCTGAAAGGGAAGTCAGGTACTCAACCTCTTTCTGCTCTGACAGGGGAAGCAAAGTCTTTCAATTCAATCTCAAGTTATCTGGAAACTCTTCTCTGCAGCATGTTAATTGGCTGTTTCAAAGGACACTGATTTAGAAAAAATAAGAAAAGATGTTCTAGCTGCTGACAATCCACACATTATCACCTTAAGCTTAACCTAATTAGACTGAGTCACTAGTTAGAAGTTTTGACCTTCAGAGAGAACACTGTTACTGTCTTCAGTCAACCATACACATATTTCCTCCTGAATATTAGATCTTAAAAAAGGAAGGTAAATTCACAGCATGTAGCCTGTGAATACACTTGACTCAGTCATTGCCTATTTTCCCAAGAGGGTGGAGGGAAATAATCTTTATAACAGAATATTAATATCAATGGACATTTTCTGGTTGTTCTTTTTGTTTGTTTGCAGAGTGATTTCACAAACATTATGAGGTCTAGTTAAATAGTAAGACCCTAAGCTGCAACTGTCTCATTTTTGAAAAGATAGGAAGACGTAAGTTATGGAAAGAAGTAGAAAATGTACCATCTCAAATACTGCAATGTCATGGAAAAGTCAAGGAAAAGCAGAAACATGCCTAAGACACAACCCAAAATAGATGGAGGTGAGCTGAAGTTCTTCTGTATTATCCCCAAATACGACACAGAGAAAAAGAAAATGGTGTGATTTTTCTAGTTGTAGGTGCCTTGTGATTAGGACTGTTTGAGCAGGAATTGAGCAAGTCCAGGACAAGTTCTTGGGGAAGGAGAGTCTCAGCAGCTTGTGTGGATAGGGTAGCTTCTAAGACTTAGGCATAGGCTGGGAAGAAAATTCCTTCTGGAAACCTATGTCCAAGATGAGAGACCCATTCCCAATGTAAAATTTGCTTCAGATCAGCCAGCTCTGCTTCTTACAACTGAGGCTTCTCTGTGTCTGTCTACTCTTTCTCCAAGGGTTCTGTCATGTTTAGAAAACATTGGGTGAGAGCAAAAAAAAAAAAAAACAAGAGGGCTAGAGGAGTGGAAAAATATCATTGGGTATCATGTCATGTGTTATGGCAAGTGCAGAGTAGATTAGTGCACAATGCCTTGCATATAACACACAATAAATGGTAATTATGTTGCCATTATACTTACTATATCCTTTGGTGCCAGTGTTTCTCAAAGCATAGCCTTGCTTAGGCTGCATTAGAATTACTCAAAAGGCCTGTAGAAATGGAGATTTCTGGGCTTCAGTCAAAGCTTATTCAATCAGAATCTCACAGGGCAAACCCCAAGAATCTGTATTTTTAACAAATATAATCCTGATTCACAATATAATAACAATGGAGAAGCACTGTTATACATGCTATGCATTTTACAAACTTTGTTTCATTTATCCTTTCCAGAAAAATCTGATTTTACTGAAGAGAAAAGAGAGGCTCACACAGTTCTGGTAAATCCTCATAGAGTTAATATTCCGGGACAGTTCTGCTTGATCTCAAACCCTCTGTCCTTTCAACTATTTCAAGCAGTGAGTTGTGGAAAAAAAAAAAAAATGGTGATCCTGGGAATTAACGATCTGGAAGAATGTTGGGTATTGCTTCAGCCCAGCCACAAGGAGAGAAGGAAAGAAATTAGCAGCATGGAGACTGCCCACTACATTGGTGCTGAGGAAGGCACTAATTTAGTGCTCATCAAGGAAGAAAATAATAGCTGGCTCTCTCAGTCCCCCACATTTATATGGTAAGCCTTACTTCAAAGTCACCCTGGAAAATTACATGACATTTTTATCACAGTCATTTTCAGACTGGGTCATTATCTTTAACCAAACATTTGTGCCACGCTTTGAACAGACACATATATCAGGCAGGCAGTAGATCGTGCTAGCAAGTTCAGGAGGAGACATTTTCACAATCTTCTCAGGGTTGTCAATCAAGAGATGATGATGATAAGGGAATGAAGGAAAGAAATGTCAGAGGAAAAAGTCCAACCAAATGGCAAGCCCAGTTATCAACCCAAGGAATTGAAACTGGGGACTGGAATTTCAGCAAAATGGGCTGTTCCTCTTGGTATAAATGTCCCTCCTCATTTAGGAGATGATTCTAAATAGTCTACCCCAAACTGGAATCTCAGCCCTACTGTATATTAGTTATATACCTTGAGCAAGTCAAGTGAATTCCTAGGATCCCAGTTATTTAATGGGAACAAGGCATAGCTTAGCTTATCTCTATGCTATATAGCAATTCTGCTCACTGGCTTTAAAAACTTGTGCACAATTTGTCAACTTACTAGCTAGTAGATGTCAAATGTTTGGCCTGGAAATTTGGCCTTCCACCTACCTTTGTAAGTACCTAAAAGGTCTTTTTAGCCTAGGTTGACATTCAACCCAGTCTCTGCTTGCAAGTCCAGTCTGCACTGACACATTCATCAGAAGAGTTTAAAGCAAAAAATGCCACAGGTAGAGTGAGAAGATCTAAGTTTAGAACTTGCTTTTATCCATTCTGCTCTGTGGGAGTTTAAGCTGGCTGTCTGAGTCATCATTTGCTCAATATAAACAGAACTAATAATATTTAATTTCCAAGATTTTTGCCCAATAAATAATGTGATACAACAAACTTGTTGCTAAGTATAGTGCCTGAAATATCTGCTCAAATTGTCACCCGAATATGTATAGGTTGTTCTACTCTTTTAAAACAACAATCCATAGTTACTCCCTAGAAGCAAAGACATATTAGTTTTCCATTACATCAGGTAAAAACAAACCTCTTCTCCTGGCCTGCCTGGGCTCTCCTGGAACAGGCAGAGTGGCTTCAGCCCTTTGCAACCTTTTTTTCCCCCTCTCTAGTGGATATTGCTACAACGTACTGCAGTCATGACATTGTACAAATGATTCCAAGGTGGTAATTTATGGTGCACTGGGCACAATTCATTCTTAGATGTCCAATGAAACAAGGTGTCAACAGTTTATTAATCTCAAACCAAAGGATATAGATCAAGCTTTTAGGAAATATAACTCTGTATTCTTTTTTTTTTCCTAATGTTATTTTATTTTTAAACTTTACATAATTGTATTAGTTTTGCCAAATATCAAAATGAATCCGCCACAGGTATACATGTGTCTTATGGTGAACTTAGGCAAATGTATGAAGAGTCTAAGTGGTTCAGAGAAAGCCTAGAGAAGTTTTCTGACTACAAACTGGGCTCCAATATTTCATATACATGTTATTTCATTTGAGAAGCATTTGTTGATGTCTGAGCATAAAGCCTAATGTTGGGGCCTAGGACTACAGACAGAAATATGACATGATCCCAAATATCAATTAACTTAGCAAAATCAGATACAGTTGTAAGATGATAATTGATTTGAGCATTGAGTTCTAAACACAGTAATACTTGAGGTAAAGCAGATAGAAAGGAAGAAGGACAGATGTTTTCTAGGTCCTGAAATTGGTGCTATAAGTACAACGATGGACACATAGGTTACATTAGTTGTGCTTGCTGCTATCATGGACCTTACAATTAAGAGTGAAGCCTGGTATCAAACAAGAAAACACACAACTGAATAGCATGATTTATAATCACTTGAAATATGTGAATAAAACACATGTGGTTGGAAGGATCAATACTTTATATAGAGTGGTCATGGAAGGCTTTTTTGAGAAAACAGAGATCACAGGAGGCTAAGGCCAGAGAGGCTTTTATTTAGTCTCCTTGCAGATGCAGAAGGACACTGCTTTTACTCAAGAACTCCGTTAAAACAGATGAATGGATATGCTCTGATGTTTTTTACCCTTTCCCAAAGAAAAAGGCTGGGTTAAGCAATTCTGGGTCCAGGTAGTTAGGTATAAGAATAAGGAAGCCCAACTTAATTAAAATGTCCACCTACACTCAACAGTTTATTTCATTGAGATTTATTAAAACAGATACTTGTCATTAATCAAAAGTCAATTGATTTCTCAAAAAACATTTATAGAGATTTAACAACTCAGTTATGTGTGTTGTGTGGTTGTTAAGGTCTCAATAAATCTGTTTTTTCAAATCAATGTGAATTTAATTAAAATGCAAAAGAAAAAAACCCTCTTATCTGGTTTGCTTCAAATCCCTATTTTATACAATTAATAGGATGCTATTAAGAGCCTGATTTAGTGACTATAGGGCAGGCGGATTTAGTGTCCATTAAAACAGCCAGTGAGTACCAGAGCAGCAGGAGGAGGCGAGGCTGGGAGAGAGAACCAGCAAGATGTCTGCTGAGGCCACCGTCAGACAGCACTGGGAGTAAAGCTGAAACATCACAAGGTTTTGACAGAACTTAAATCCTAATTAGTGAGGACACAGACATCCCAATACATACAGGTCATGTGAAAGGCAGATCACACTGCTTCGTTCAAATATTTGTGTTATTACTGCCCCATAACCATACTGCATTGGGTTGAACAGACACCCTCCTCCTCCAAATTTCTGTTCACTTGGAACCTGTAAATATGACCCTATTTGGAAACAGGGTCTTTGTAGTTGTGATCAAGTTAAAACAAAGGACTGCTGTCCTTCTAAGAAGAGGGAAATTTGAACATGAATACACAGAGAAGACCATGAGAAGATGGAGGTAGAGACAGGAGCAGTGTATCTACAAGTTAAGGAACTCCGAGGATTGCCAGAAGCCAGAAGAAGCTGGGAAGAGGCAAGGATGAATTCTCCTCTAGAGCTATCAAAGAAAGCATGATCCTGCCAACACCTTTATTTCAGACTTCTAGTTTCCAGAAATGTGAGACAATAAATTTCTATTGCTTGTAGTACTTTGTAACAGCAGATGAAGAATACCAGGGTAAATAGATCCGTTGGAATAGAGCTAACCTTTATTATACACCTGCAACTTCAGTCATATCAGAGTTCTCAAGAAATGTGAACCTAAGACTCCTGTCTATCTATCACCTGGAAGACTTTTGTCATCAACTCTTCTTCTCTCTTTATTGAATATTTAGTTTTAAAAGTCAGTTCTTCTGCCTATTGCATGGAGCATTCCCTATAGATTCATCCAGAATGGATCTCTCATTGTAAACTTCTGATTCAAAATTTCTTCTTTTAAAAGAAAAATTCTTATTTATAATTTAGTCATGACCTCACTGTCTATTTTGAAATTATATCATAAAGGCTGATTTGGGGACTTGAATTCATTCAACAAAATTGTATGAGGCGTCTATTTTATGTCAGATACTGTGTTAGATACAGAGAGCTGCCATGATTAAAAAAAGTCACTAAACGGTCTTATGATTTTTATGCTTTCATTATTCAGACTACCCACAAGCCATAGTTATATACACAAAGAAAGAACTAAATGATTATTTTTGCTCCAACACTCAATTCTTTCTACTTCTCCATGGGCAGAGAGGCATAACACAAAGATTTAACAGATCTGGTCAAAACCAGGCTCTGCCAGATCATATTTTGTGACTAAGAACATGATTCTTAACATTTTTGATTTCTAAAGTAGAGGTCATTTCAGCTTAGCAAATTATTATATATAGAATGGATAAACAACAAGGCCCTACCGTATTACACAGGACATTCAATATTCCGTTATATACTAGAGTGGAAGTGAAAAAGAAAGTGGAGAGAGCAAAATCCACTTTGTGGGCTTGATGTATGGATTTACTGATTAACAATTGCAATGAAATTCAACAAATATTAGCTGCCTTCCGGGCTCCAGCAGCAGTAAACCCTCAATCTTTGAATGGCATTTCCTGCCTATTTTCACCGGCTCCTTGTATGCAGTGTGTGTGATCAATCATGTCCAACTTTTTCTGACCTGCCAGGCTCCTCTATCCATGGAATTTTCCAGACAAGAATACTGGAGTGGGTTGCCATTTCCTACCCCAGGGAATCTTCCTGACCCAGGGATCGAACGCACGTCCCTTACGTCTCCTGCATTGGCGGGAGATTCTTTACCACTGTGCCAGTTGGGAAGCCAAGATTAGTTCCTGGCACTTATTCCTTGAATAGACAAAAAAATAAACAAACAAACCTGGGAAGCCAATAATTTCTTCTGATGATATTTCAACAACAGAATTCTTTCTTATAAGGACATCCTAGAAAGC
This sequence comes from Bos javanicus, assembly GCF_032452875.1. NCBI lineage: Eukaryota > Metazoa > Chordata > Mammalia > Artiodactyla > Bovidae > Bos > Bos javanicus. The sequence continues at coordinate 29,214,180 of NC_083885.1, read as the reverse complement.
TGATGTCAGATACTGACTTAAAAAAATAAGTAGATAAGACAGGTGAAAGGGAAGAATGATCTTTTGAGCAAAGCCAGCTGCAGTCATTAGACTGGATCACAGAAAAGCATTTAACTTCCAGTTGTTCTTAAGCGTATTGATCTCCCCCAACCCTGGAGCCCCTGTAGCCTGCCTGATGGGTAGCTGACCTCCAGTGCCCAGCTAGAGTAGTCTCTTCTGCAATTTAATAACTGTCAGTTTCTCACATTTTGCTCAAAGTATGAGTTTGGGGAATGGAGAATGAACACTGAAAAACTCTCCAACTCTTCCTTCCTAATAACCTTGTGTTGCCTCTGAAGATTGAGCTCATGTGGACAGGAATTAATGAAAGAAGAGCAAACAACACTGCAAGGAATCCAGAGGGTCAAACAGAGTGGGAATACCTAGCATCATGTCTAATTAAGCTTCACAATGGAAGGGACAGCAGTCATTACACCCATGTCCTCTTCACAAATATGCATTCAATTATGAGTCTCCCCAAGGCCCTGCTTTGCCTCTTTGTTGTTCACATACTAGTTTTCTAATTTCTAGTATCCACATCTTTATCAGGTCATTTCTCTTCTTCTTGTCTTTGCTCTCACATCCTGTCTATTACTTGGACAGACATAATAGGAAGAACAAGCAATCTGAAGTCTCCCTGATCGTAGCTGTAATTCTGTTTCTGATCACTTGGAAACTTGGGGGTTTCCAACTGTTTCCAAGATTTTGTTGAATTGTTCATCCTTTTTTTTTTTAAAGATTCTTTTTAATGTGGACCATTTTTGAAGTCTTTATTAAATTTGTTACAATATTGCTTCTGTTTTATGGTTTTTGGCTGCAAAGCATGTGGGACTTTAGCTCCTCAACCAGGAATTGAGCCCGTGGTCCCTGAATTGGAAGGCAAAATCTTAACCACAGGACCAACAGGGAAGTCCTAAACTGTTCAAACTTTCACTCTTTCAGTAAGTTCTGACTTAGTGCTAACTATGTTCCGGGCATTGAGCTTTGTGTCGAGAGAGAGACATCAAAGTTCTTACCCTCAAGGAGCCACCAATCCAGTGAGAAAAGATTAAAGAAGTCACTTCTGGAAAACAGAATGTAAGTTCCACAGTAAAAATCATATTTTTAGAGTTTTTCATCTTTTGTCAGACATCTACTTTTTCTCCCAGTGGTCCTCTGAAGCAGGAGATTATTGTATCATTTTATAGATAAGGTACCCAAGGCTCAGTGATGTTAAATAATAGAGGTAGATTGCTACAATTAAGAATGTGGACTTAAAGTCATAACCTCTGAGTAAATTTAAATCTTTATGTACCTTTTATAAGCCCTAACACATTGACCAAATCCCCCCCCCGCCCCCCCAGAGAGGAGTTGATTTCTCAGTTACAATGAGATACATGGAACTTGAGGTCAATCCCTAAGCTCTCTATTTCCCTCTGGACATATTTTCTCTTCTCAGTTCTGTCTTCATTCTCACCCCTCTCTCATCTATGAGATCTCTGTGTATGACACGCAGGCCAAGGATGAACACTTGTGCATGTGATGGTTTGCAATGCCAAGCAAGAGTCATTGTGCACAACCTTTCAGACTTGCTCCCTGCTCATCTCTCTGAAACTGAGACAACAGGGCATCTTTAACTCAATAAAAGTAAAATTGTGTGTGTGTAGGGGGTATTATGGGTTGCATTGTGTCCCCCCAAAAGATATACTGAAATCTTAACCACTGGTATCTGTGAATGTGACTGTATTTTGGAAAAAGGGTCTTTGGACATGCATTCAATTTAAGATGAGGTCATTTGGGTGAGCTCAAATCCAAAACTGGTATTCTCACAAGAAGAGGAAAAGACACAAAAGGAGGATTTCATGTGATGACAGAGGCAGAGAACAGCACGATGCAGCTGCGGGCTGAGAAATATCAAAGGTCAATGACTACCATCAGAAGTTGAGAAGAGGCTCGGTAGGACTTGACCTACAGAGCCTCAGAGGGAGCATGACCCTACTAACACCTTGAGCTCAGACATGTCACCTCTGGATCTATGACAGAATGAATGAATTTCCATCTTTTGTAATCAGCCAGTCTGTGGTACTTTGTTATTATGGATATGTAGGTTATGAACAATGGCACCCAACTCCGGTACTCTTGCCTGGAAAATCCTATGGGTGAAGGAGCCTGGTAGGCTGCAGTCCATGGGGTCGCTAAGAGTTGGAGACGACTGAGCGACTTCACTTTCACTTTTCACTTTCATGCATTGGAGAAGGAAATGGCAACCCACTCCAGTGTTCTTGCCGGGAGAATCCCAGGGACGGGGGAGCCTGGTGGGCTGCCATCTCTGGGGTCACACAGAGTCGGATACGACTGAAGCGACTTAACAGCAGCAGCAGCAGCAGGGAATGAATACCAGAACTCTCAAAAATTTCTTAAGAAAACACTTGGACATATGTCCCAGTATGGTGACCATTTCAGACAATCACCATATTTGTTATGTTTCCTTGAGTATTTTTCTGCCCCACATACTTACCAGAAAGTGCTGTTTCTGTAGAATTATAAAATGTTTGAGCTGAAATGAACACACTCGTAATCATCATGACTAATTTGTTTTTGTTATGAAGGAATTTTAGTCCTGAGGAACGCAGTAACTGCTCAAGAGTCAAAGATCAGGATAGGAAAAGATTTCCTTTCTTCCTTCCCTCATGCTTGTGCTCTTTCCTTTAATAGACTGTTTCTTTGGCTCTTCTAATCCCTCAAGTTTTTAAAATAGAAATCTGTGGGCAAAATCCAAACATAGCAGTATACTCCTTCATTCTCCAAATGCATAAAGTGATGCTTGGGTGTAATAGTTATAACTGAAGGATGGATAAATTTGGCATTTTTTTCCCTTTAAATTAGAACACATATGTACAGAAGAAATTTCTCTAAAGTTTAGAAGTGGTCAAACCTTTATACAAAACAGCAACAAACTTTAAATAATCACTAAATCTGTTATTAAATTCATAACTCTAATTTTGGATACAATTAATATTCTTAATGTTTGTGCTAATGATTTGCATGACAATCCCATTTGTATGAAATCCCATTTGAAATGGTAATTGACTTGCACAATTCAGAAGATAAGAAATGCTGCTGCTGCTGCTGCTAAGTCGCTTCAGTCGTGTCCGACTGTGTGACCCCATAGATGGCAGCCCACCTGGCTCCCCCGTCCCTGGGATTCTCCAGGCAAGAACACTGGAGTGGGTTGCCATTTCCTTCTCCAATGCATGAAAGTGAAAAGTAAAACTGAAGTCACTCAGTTGTGTCCGACCCCATAAATGGCAGCCCACCAGGCTCCTCCGTCCATAGGATTTTCCAGGCAAGAGTACTGGAGTGGGGTGCCATTGCCTTCTCTGAGATAAGAAGTGAGTGCTTCACAAATGTATGGAAAACTTTATAAAAATAAGTAAATGCAAATTAAAAAGCATGACACTCATTTTTTTCCCTATCAGATCATTGCTTAAAAAAATAACACAAAAGTCTGGCAAGTCTATCCTAAAACAAATAACTTTATATACTATGGGCAAGATTGTATATTAGAAAATAACCAGCCATTATGAATGAAAAACATTAAAATGGGCACATATTTTGACCCTGTAATTCAAGCTCTAGAAATTTATGTACAGGGGAAAAGCTTATATATTGTAATTCCTTGACCCCAAAATGTTTGCATGATTAAGTATAAATAAATGCTCAGCAATTGGGGGGAGTTTAAGTATACTATATTGTAGGATAGTATGTGGTCATTAAAAATATTCACAAAAAATTTAATAGCATGAAGTGAAAAGTGAAAGTGTTAGTCACTCAGTCATGTTCAACTCTTTGCAACCCCATAGACTGTAGCCCACCAGGCTCCTCTGTCCCTGGAATTCTCCAGGCAAGAATATTGGAGTGGGTTGCCACTCCCTTCTGCAGGGGTCTTCCCGACCCAGGGATTGGACCTGGGTCTCCTGCATTATGGGCAGATTCTTTACCATCTGAGCTACCAGAGAAATCATTTAACAGCATAGAATGTTTAATTTATGGTACCAACTGTAGCAAGAAAGGGTAAAAATACAAATATAACAGCTCATCTATGCATAATTAAAGCCATTACAAAGAGATGTAAAACATAAACTTTTCCCACTGCTGCTGCTGCTGCTAAGTCACTTCAGTCGTGTCCGACTCTGTGCGACCCCACAGACGGCAGCCCACCAGGCTCCCCTGTCCCTGGGATTCTCCAGGCAAGAATACTGGAGTGGGTTGCCATTTCCTTCTCCAACGCATGAAAGTGGAAAGTTAAAGTGAAGTTGCTCAGTCATGTCCGACTCCTAGCAACCTCATGGACTGCAGCCCACCAGGCTCCTCTGTCCATGGGATTTTCCAGGCAAGAGTAAACTTTTCCCACTACACTGCTGCAAATTTGGTGTCATCCTCCTCTCAGACCATCAATCTGGATATATACTCAGGGAATGTGCACACATATATATGAATTGAAAAAAAGAAATGTTGTAACCCAGTTTCTTTTTCTCTCTCCATTCCAAAAATGTGTTCTATTGTTAGAAAACAGAAGTTACCAAGTGGTTACAAAATAGATAATTATGCATGTATAAAATAAAAGAGATCTAAGCTAGCCAGACAAGCTAGCCAAACAGACTGAAACATGAAAAAGGCATCTGTTTGGGGTGACACTTAGAGAAGGTGTTGATAGAAAAGAAGAATATATCTCTTTGAGGTATAAGCCCTTATTTCTCTTCTCCACTGCTCATCCTCTCTTGCCTTTGGTAAACTGTTCCTCTCTCACTTCAACCAAAAGTTTTCAGGTGGAACACCTATATTTCTTTTAATAAAATCTTGACCTCCCTTTGATGTTAGAGTGCTGCATTCTTCATTTATGGCACCAACTGTAGCAAGGAAGGGTAAAAATAAAAATATAACAGCTAATCTATGCATACTTAAAGCCATTACAAGAAGATGCAATTGATACTTTTGAACAGTGGTGGTATTGGAGAAGACTCTTGAGAGCCCCCTGGACTGCAAGAAGATCAAACCAGTCAATCTTAAAGGAAATCAATCCTGAATATTCATTGGAATGACTGATGCTGAAGCTGAAGCTCTAATACTTTGGCTACCTGATTCGAAGAACCAACTCATTGGAAAAGACCCTGATGCTGGGAAAGATTGAAGGCAGGAGGAGAAGGGGATGACAGATGATGAGATGGTTGGATGGCATTACTGACTCGATGGACATGAATTTGAGCAAGCTCCAGGAGTTGGTGATGGTCAGGGAAGCCTGGCATGCTTCAGTCCATGGGGTCACAAAGAGTCAGACATGACTGAGTGACTGAACTGAATTGAACTGACTTCCCTCACTGACAATCTAGCAGTCAATAGACTACTGATCCAAATGGGTCAATTCAAATACTTTTTGGGGTTTTAAAAATAGAACTGTAAAAGAGACTTCAGCATTTCTAGTAACAGAAGCTTAAGACTGTGATGTTCTTCTGCATGTTTTGGCAGCTCTGCTTCTCAACACACCACAGGGGAGAAGTCAGTGTTCAGTGAGAGAGGATAATGCCAGCAGACAGGGGAGGCAGAGACTTATGCCAGAGAGAGATCTGGCTGGATTCTCATCTCTGGGAAAAGTAGCATCAATACTTTTGCCCTCTGTATCGTTTGCTTATTGAACATTCAATTCTCTCCTAAACTCTAGAATCTTTCTGATGAGAACCTCTGTTTCCTTACACTAACTTGACTTTTGTTTCTTGACAATGTAACAACAGAAATAAGTTTCATGAAGAAGCATGACATTTGCAAAAGATAACATTGTGTCCTGGAAAAGGCTGATGTTAAGAAATGAAACTAGAGACATGGAGCAGACCAGATGGTAAAGGACTTCAATTGCCATTCTTAAAAATGAGAAATATAGCCTGTTACCAACATGGAAATTCTGAGTGACTTTCAGCTGAGAACTGGCATGATCAGTTTGTGGTTTTAGAAGCACCTCTCCAGTGGAGGTGTGGAGAAAATATTGGTACATGACAAAAGCAAAGACAACAATTCAATTTGGAATCTATTATGATAGTTACTGTGAAAGACTATGAGGGCTAGAAGTAGTGAAGTACCATGAAAAAATGTAGAAGAGGCAACTGAAAATATTAAGCTACTTTGGCAGGTCATGATTGAGTGTATATATATATCCACCATCCAGTCTGAAAAGATTCTAGGGTTAGGGTTAGGGTCCAGCTTCCCAGGTGGTGCTACTGATAAAGAATTTGCCTGTCAATCAGGTGACTCAAGAGAGGCAGGTTTAATGCCTGGGTCAGGAAGATCCCTGGGAGAAGGAAATGGCAACCCACTCCAGTATTCTTGCCTGGAAAATTCCATGGGAAGAGGAGCCTGGAGGGCTACAGTCCATTTTCCAGAGTTGGAAAATGACTAAGTGATTGAGTGCACAGGGTTACGGTCATATCTTAAAAGAACAATCCTGGGTAACATCATTTTTCTTAAGATGAATTTTTATTGTCGTGCTTTAGAAACATTGCATTTTAGATACAGAACGCAGATTTCTCCCCCCTTATAGACTCACAGTAAGTCTGTACAAATCATGTTGTGATCAATGCATCTGAAATAAATAATCATTTTTTGTTGTTGGGCTGATAATCAAGGAGGAATGTTGCCTTTTACACAAAGGAAAATTATGGAAAATAAAAAAGAGCTTAAAATTTTAAAAAGAGCTTGAAATTAAAAGATAGTTGCTCCTTGGAAGAAAAGCTATGACAAACCTAGACGGCATATTAAAAAGCAGAGACATTACTTTGCCGACAAAGGTCTATGCAGTCAAAGTTATGGTTTTTCAATAGTCTTGTATGGATGTGAGAGTTGGACTATAAAGAAATCTGAGTGCTTAAGAATAGATGCTTTTGAACTATGGTATTGGAGATGACTCTTAAGAGTCCCTTGGACAGCAAGGAGATACAACCAGCCCATCCTAAAAGAAATCAGTCCTGAATATTCATTGGAATGACTGATGTTGATGCTGAAGCTGAAGCTCTAATACTTTGGCTACCTGATTCGAAGAACTGACTCATTGGAAAAGACCCTGATGCTGGGAAAGATTGAAGGCAGGAGGAGAAGGGGATGACAGAGGATGAGATGGTTGGATGGCATCACCGACTCAATGGACATGAGTTTGAGTAAGCTCTGGGAGTTGGAGATGGACAGGGAAGCTTGGTGTGCTGCAGTCCTTGGGGTTGCATAGAGTTGGACACTACTGAGCAACTGAACTGAACTGAAAAAGAGCTTAAATATGGCTCTAAAGCAAATTAAAAATTAATGACAAGCAAAATCAAATTTCTTTTGTGACCCATCTTCCTCCACCTGCAGATAGCTCTACATAACACTGCAGAAGGAATCATATTAGTTTCTAATTTAAAGGGAATTATGCTAGCAAAGTAATTGCTAAACCACCAGTAGCACCTGTCTCCAACAACTTCCTAGTTTATCCAAATGAGTAGGAGGAGCAGCATCAGCCAACGTGCCCTGGCTCTTGCCTGGCAGTTCAGAGAATTGCATGACCTTTGTTCTTGGACAGGAAATTGTAGTTTTTAAAAGCATGTCTACGGAAAGAGCTTGCTACTCAGAGTGCAATCATACTTGCCAGGTCACTGCTGTCATCCATCTCCAATAGCATTGATTTCTTGGAAGAAATGAAAATAACCGGGCAAATAGCTGAGAAGATATTTTGCCATAACATAATATACCCAGCTGCAAACACAATCTCTATTACCTGTCATTAGTAACTTCCTTCCTGTCAATTTCCACGATGTCCTCAGGACTGTAAATGCCACAGAGGGATATTTATTTGGATTTTGTATTTTCTCAGGTGTTTTTCAAACAAAAAGTTTGTATCCTTAATATTCATTAAAAACTAATAAGCAATAGCAAATGGTTGCTTGCTTCCTGATTTTCTCTTCAGTGAGAACTAGTGTCTTAGGCAAAAGGCAAATGGATTTAGGAATCTATTGATGAGCATTTGAACAGCAATGGTAAGTAGCTTGATCTGGAATAACTTTTCTGTGCCTCAGTTTTGAATCTATAACAGTAGCATAATAACTGGGCCCAGATCATAGTATTGTTGTGGGATGCAATAGAAGGTGCAAGGGAAAACTAGAAGCATTTTTCCCACATGTTGGGACTGAAAATAGTTATCTGGTATGGTATTCATATTTTCTATTATTAACTCCAGAATTAGCACGTCGTGGCTTCTCATTATATCTTTGATAAAGGCCAGATCAAGGAGTTTGGGTTTCATCTGGGAGGCAATAAAAAGCCATCTTGCCTCCTAAGCATAGATATTCATGCCAAATGCTATGATTGTATTAAACTATAGTAGCTAAACCTATCAACTAGAAGCTTAGGGATTGTCAACAAGGGGATGTAGCAACAATCCAAGTGAACAGAGTTGAAAGACCTGGTTACAGTGACAATTAAATATCAAAGGGAAGATAGATTTAAGAGATCATGTGGCAAAAATCTGATAAATTGCTTCATAGAATCAAGGGAATTTAAAAGTTAATTTCAATATGTCATTATTCCTGCAATAACCCTTTTGGTGCCCAGTCTATGGCACCAAGGCTAAGGTTTTTCCAGTAGTCATGTCCTGATGTGAGAGTTGGACTATAAAGAAAGCTGAGCACTGAAGAAATGATGCTTTTGAACTGTGGTCTTGGAGAAGACTCTTGAGAGTCCCTTGGACTGCAAGGCGATCCAACCAGTCCATCCTAAAGGAGATCAGTCCTGGCTGTTCATTGGAAGGATTGATGTTGAAGCTGAAACTCCAATACTTTGGCCACCTGATGTGAAGAGATGACTCATTTGAAAAGACTCTGATGCTGGGAAAGATCGAAGGAAGGAGGAGAAGGGGACAACAGAGGATGAGATGGTTGGATATCATCACCGACTCAATGGACATGAGTTTGGGTAAACTCTGGGAGTTGATGATGGACAGGAAGCCTGGCGTGCTGCAGTCCATGTGATCACAAAGAGTTTGACACAAGAAAGTGACTGAACTGAACTGATGGCACTGGGAACTCAAATGCACACTCAGTTGTGCAAGAGTTCAACATATGTTTGGCTGGGTAAGGGTTTCAGCTGGAGAACTTTCTAAACAATTCCTTTTCAGTACATGTGGATTTCAGCAAGATGCCAGTTCTACTGGCATTTGCTACTTTTCTTGGAGGGCAAGTTTATAAAAGCCAGGAAAAATATCTGCCTTCAGATTAGGTGGTCATTTATTATCCAAGCTTTAATTAAATTAATTTTTTTTTAGAGTGGAAATTTGATGTCAATCACAATAGATCTCAGCAAAGGAAGGAGGGGAAGACAAGTCATACCATATGAGAAGCAATTCAGAGAGGATTTCCTGGAGATAAATATTTGTAATGTAATTATAGATCTGTCATCAACACGACTATAATTTACTGTCAATCACCACACTGATGATAGGATCTTACCTTTCAAGGTATAACTTTTCTTCACTGCAATTATCTCCAGGAGGAATCATCATGCTCAAAGCCCCCAACTTAGAATTATTTTGACATAAGATTTAAAAATTGATATTTCCGTGCCAATACACGATGAAGGGGAACACTGAAAGGTCTCTGAATCTATCACTTATGTGGCTGAACATTAGTTGTAAATTGTTAGGAATACATATTGGTATTTTTACCACATTCTGCTTTTTCCTGACATACCTCACCTGAATGACCAATTTAGGATAGAGGTAGGGAATGTCAGATACCTGTGGCGGATTCATTTTGATATTTGGCAAAACTAATACAATTATGTAAAGTTTAAAAATAAAATAAAATTTTAAAAAAAGGGGTCCCACACAAGCCAAACATTTAAAGCTTTTATTTGAAAGAATTTTTAATGTAAACATGCTAGATATTGGATTTAAACCTCAAGTCCTTTCTATTTTCTTAACCCAGTCTCTCTGTAAATTATGTTTTGTTTTGTTTTCTTTTCTTTTTCATTTATTGCTACTACTCAATATCCATCATCTGGGCTACTCAACAGCTTTCTAAATTATATTTCTGCCCATAATATTTATCCATCCATTTGTGCATGTGTGATAAGTCCCTTCAGTCATGTCCAATTCTGTGTGACCCTATGGACTGTACTCTGCCAGGCTCCTCTATTCATGGGATTTTCCAGAGAAGAATACCAGAGTGGGTTGGCATGCCCTCCTCCAGGGGATCTTCCCAATCCAAGGGGAAGGATCCTATGTCTCTGATGCCTTTATTCTTTATCACTAGTGCCACCTAGGAAGCCTTTGGGAAGTAAATCCATTTATTACTCTTTTTTCTTTTTTCCATGAAAGAGGTTAGAATTAAAAAAAAACAAAAAAAAAAAACTGTTGTTCATTTGCATACCAATTAGTCCTCATAGATTTGATGGATAGATTCTTAACCACCTTGGTAGTTAAGAAGCAATGGTGAATTGAGGAGGAGACAAAGGGAACTTCTTAGAGTAATAGCTGCAGAGATGGCTCTGTTTTCACAGACTTTTCAGAAACCTAGAAAAGACTTGCTCATGCCTTTGCAACTGTGCACAAAGCAGACAGACCATTAGTGAGCACTGGCTAGCCTGTTCTTAGCCTTACTACATAGCACTTAGCCTAAGCCAAGAACTGCAGAGAATATGTTATGAAATGTTTTTTTTTTTTTCTAATTTTATTTTATTTTTAAACTTTACATAATTGTATTAGTTTTGCCAAATATCAAAATGAATCCGCCACAGGTATACATGTGTTCCCCATCCTGAACCCTCCTCCCTCCTCCCTCCCCATACCATCCCTCTGGGTCGTCCCAGTGCACTAGCCCCAAGCATCCAGTATCGTGCATCGAACCTGGACTGGCAACTCGTTTCATACATGATATTTTACATGTTTCAATGCCATTCTCCCAAATCTTCCCACCCTCTCCCTCTCCCACAGAGTCCATAAGACTGTTCTATACATCAGTGACCTCCTGTCTACCTTCAACATCACTCTTTGCATTTAGTTAACACTATTATTTTCTAGGAATTGTTCTAAGACCTTCATGTGTATGTGAAGTCGCTCAGTCATGTCCATCTCTTTGCGACCCCATGAACTGTAGCCTACAAGGCTCCTCCATCCATGGGATTTTCCAGGCAAGAATATTGGAGTGGATTGCCATTTCCTTCTCCAGGAGATCTTCCTGACCAAGGGGTTGAACCCGGGTCTCCTGCATTTTAGGCAGACACTTCACTGTCTGAGACACTAGGGAAGTCCAAGAACTTCATAGGCATTATCTTATTGAATCCTTAAAATATTTCTAGGAGTTGATACTATCATTATCTCTATTTTATGCATGACTAAACTAAAGTCAAGTTTGACTCCACAACCTATCTTTCTCCCCCCTAATTTTATTACACAGTTGTCCCAGGTAACAAATTAGTAAACTGTTCTAGGAAGAGTCTGACTAATTCTGACTGATTATTTCACAAAACCAAAAACCAAGTTTGTCTTCAATTCACTTGCATGGTTTTCCAATCATATACTTGCAAAGTTGGGTGGGATGGAAAACTATTACTGTATGAAAAACAATCTTCTAGTTTAAACTCTAAAGCCTTGTCTCCAGCCAATATTCCTGAGAAACTTCATTAGAAAATAACATCTCATTTGAGTAATTTATGATATCTTTAACTGAGATGAATAATATAATGTATATAATTTTCTTAAAAATAAGAACATAATGAGTTGAAATTGACCTCAACACTGCACTTAATTCTTATAGACATAGTGAATTTGTTTGGCCAATGTTATCTTATTCCCAAGAAATGGTCCAAGCTCTCTATACTCTGAGAAGAAGACAGAAGAACTAAGAGATAAGTGGGAGGAGACAGAAAGTTAGAGAAGGATGTAGACTGGAGTTCAAAATCCTGTTATTTTAATATTATTAAAATCAATATTCTTCTTAAGTAGAAAAAATGAATTACCCTAATGCTCATAAAAACATAATAAATAACTCCAGGATAACTTATAATGCACATCTACAAAAGTAATGCATTCTGTAATGATGACAGAACTCATTGTCATCAGTAATGTGACATGTTTATGAAGGACATCCAAATTTTAATTAGCCTATGCTAAACGGCTTTAGTATCAATTTAGGTGAAATGTGACACTTGGTAGAACCATTTGGATGGCTGCTAGGAATAACTCATAGACCAGAATACCCAAGAGAATACTGTTTCATTAAAGGACAGTAATTCTGATAGGAATTGAGAAAGGATCTGAAAATGGGACAGGGAAAATAGGAGAAATCACTTGAAAATACTGTATAGGGGTAACAATTTGGTGTCTCTTGTTTGTAGCAAATTAAAGGCATCAACTTCCTATATTAAAGAAAATAATTACCACTCTAAACAATCACATAAAGATACACATGTTCATTGTGTTCACAATAAACTTGATTGTATACAGATCTATTACATGTGAGCTCTGTTTGAGTAAGTAGTGTATTGCTGCTGCTGCTGCTACTGCTAAGTCGTTTCAGTCATGTCTGACTCTGTGCGACCCCACAGATGGCAGCCCACCAGGCTCCCAGGTCCCTGGGATTCTCCAGGCAAGAACACTGGAGTGGGTTGCCATTGCCTTCTCCAATGCATGAAAGTGAAAAGTGAAAAGTGAAAGTGAAGTCGCTCAGTCATGTCCGACTCTTAGCGACCCCATGGACTGCAGCCGACCAGGCTCCTCCATCCGTGGGATTTTCCAGGCAAGAGTGCTGGAGTGAGGTGCCATTGCCTTCTCCGAAGTAGTTTATTATGTTCATATTTTTATTAATCATGAAGCTTTGGACAATAACATGCTTCTTGATGAAGATATTGCAAGTCTTTGCATGGACACGGGTAAAATTCAAATTGTGGTTCCACCACTAGTTACTAGAAATATGAATTTGAACAAGTTATTTCACTTCCCAAGTCTTAATTTGTAAAAATATCATCGTTGTTGGGAATAATAAAGAAGAAAGTGAACATATCTGATTTAATAAGTTCTATATAAATTAAAACAGTAGATGGAAAATAGCTATGCTTAAAGATGAAAAGTATATACATGTGAGTATGCTTCATGCTCTGAATCAGCCTGACTAGCCTCCAGCTTTCACTGTGTATGAATTATGTGAATATCATTATTTCTCTAAAGCCTATTTTTCCCTTCTGTAAAATGAGCATGCTAATACTGGTTGTTTAAAATGAGCATACTAATACTAATTGTTTAATCTTGTTTGTGTATGTTTAGTGACTGAGGTGTATGCCATTTTCATTCTATATATCTCTAGTTTTTGGAAACTCTACAGTAAGTCTGAGTTCAAGAGTGGTTTTAAAAGTGCCTGTGAGAGAGTTTATGGAAACGAACCTCTTGAATTCATGAGATGCTTAGTAAATAAATGCCAAGGCGGGGAGAAGATTTAAAAGGTTTGTGGTTGCCTTGTAGAAGCTCAGAATTTTCTGGAAAATTCAGTATGTAGTAGTATAACAATTTAAAAAAATACTCATGACCAAATTGCTATGGGAGCATACAGCAGAGGACTTTTGAAGAGGATGCAGTCAAAAACTAGGTAGAGTCAGACATGACTTAGTAACTAAACAACAACAACAACTTTCAAGACAGGGAACAGCGTTCAGAATTATCCAGAGGAGAACACGTATTACAAGGAGACATCATCGTGTCTTGACCAGCTTAGGAAATATCCTGGTGTTCTGGCAAACCTCGAAAATTGGGCTTGAACAAATAGGTGTATGTGGGTGGTATGGAGGCTGACAATAGGTTGGAGCAGGCTTTAAAGTGTAATTGTGTGTCTGTGTGTACATGGGTTAAAAACACTTAACATGAGATCCAGCCTCCTAAATTTATAAGTGTTGAGTATAGTATTGTTAACGATAGGGACACTGTTGCTGAGAAGGTGTCTAGAACTTACTCACCTTTCAGAACTGAAACTTTATGGCCCTAGCACAACATCTTCCTGTTCCTTTGCAATCTCCCAACCCCTGGCAAGCACTGTTCTACTCTCTGCTTCCAAGAAAGTGACTATTTTCAGATAATCTCACATAAGTGGAATCACACATTATATGACTTTCTGTGGCTGTCTTATTTCACCTAGCATGAAGTCCTCAAGATTGACCCATATGCATAGGCAGGATTTCCTTCTTTTTAGGGTTGCACAATTAATTCAGTTGTATGTAAATACCACATTTTCTTTTTCCATTTGTGAGTTGAAGGGAATTAGCTTGTTTCCAATTCTTGGCTATTGTGAAAAGAATGTAAAATGGCAGGACTCTTTGTGACCCCATGGACTCTAGATCGCCAGGCTCCTCTGTCCTTGGGATTCTCAGGCAAGAATACTGGAGTGGATTGCCATTCCCTTCTTCCTGGGACCTTCCTGACCCAGGGATTGAACCTGGGTCTCTTGCATTGCATACAGATTCTTTACCACCTGAGCTACCAGGGAAACCCGTAAAATGGCATAGGCACTATAGAAAAGAATATGACGGTTTCTCAAAAAAAAAAAAAGATTTGGTTAAGGAGCTTTTTATTTTCTCCGTGGCTTTCTCTTCATCTGTTGAGTGAGAGCAAGAGAAAAGGAGAGAGTGAATTAGGGAGACTGTGATACCAAAGTGGGATGGAGAAGCCCAGGAGAGAGAGAGGGAATGGATAATTTGTCTAACTTGTATTTGGATCATCACTGTACTTAGCACATTAGGTTTCTCAGTTCAAGTTGCTGCTGAACTTCTCATTAGCCACGGGAATGCAGACCAGTCTCACAGTCTCTGTGCTTTTGTTTATCAACCCTAGTGAGGGTATAATGATTGTACTTCTGCGTGTTCTTTGGATGACCACATGAGATCAACCCACTGCATTACTTTTGCGATGCAGTTTCGTGTTTACAAGGCCTTTTTTCATATGTTATTATTATTCTACACCTGCTTGGGCATATTTTGTAATGGCAGAGACCAACCAAAATATCTATCAAAGGTTTCTTTTCTGCCTGCATGAGGAGTTAAAATATGACCACTGAGATTGCCTGCTGAGACAATCAAAACGAATATTCACTTAGGCTAGTAATGATCAATGTCTTCTGAGTAATATGGAAATTGAGTTCAACACCAGAAATAAAGCCGAGGCTCTGAAACTAAGCAAAACAGTATTACCTAATGTACTCCCCCACATAATTGCTTGTCTTCGGCTGCAATTTGCACAATACAGGGATCATTTATGTGCACTTATACATTTTACTGTTGACTGCATGACTGTACAACATGTCCGGGGAAAGGAAGCCCCAGTAATAAGAATTCATCAAACATCCACAATTGCTCCTTTAAAAAAAAAAAAAAAAAAAAAGCCTCTAAGGAGAGTCTTAACACCAAATCCATTTATGAGCTGTCAGAAACCGTCAAAGACAAAGCCTGGAAACGGGGCTGAGTTCTGCTCTTACCTCACCTGCAGGGATCTTAAGCAAATTGCTTCATAAAATCTCTAGGGAAAAGAGCAGGCCAAGCAGAGTGTTATCACCCACATTCTCACAGAGAAGTTCAAGAATTCCTGGTAAAGGTCATCAGTCTCACACTGTGAAGCAGCCAGCTCTTGTAGACAGAAGATAAACTGGGTAGATTTGCTTCAAACCTCCCTGTGGGGAGCATGATCCTTAATGAGGCCCCCAAACCAAAGGCAACTGACGATTTTGAAGATGGACTGAAATCAGATAGGTAATGGCCCCAGAGCACAGCTGGTTACCCCTTTTTTCCCCTACTTATTCACAGGGAACCAGCAAGGTATTACTCAGTATTACTGTTAAAATTACTTGATAAAGATATCAGTGTGTCTCCTGCCACTAACCTATTAAATTGTGTGTTCCCAGAAAGGCTGAAAAAAATTCAGTACTAAGCCACTTCAGAGTTTCAAGGCACAGGAAGGACAATGGAGGTTTTACTTTTGCTGATTTTTTTCATAAAAAAAAAAGAATTCTTTCATAAGGTAGACCCCAATAAATAAGTTATTTACCCTGCCAAAATATGTTGAATTTCATAGACCTTTGGAACAAAAGGACACATAACTGTAAGGAGTGCTTTTCATTTATTATAGTTTCATTTATTGTGTTCCTGCTGCTGCTGCTAAGTCAATTCGGTCTTGTCCGACTCTGTGCGACCCCAGAGACCGCAGCCCACCAGGCTCCCCCATCTCTGGGATTCTCCAGGCAAGAACACTGGAGTGGGTTGCCATTTCCTTCTCCAATGCATGTAAGTGAAAAGTGAAAGTGAAGTTGCTCAGTCTTGTTTGACTCTTAGCGACCCCATGGACTGCAGTCTACCAGGCTCCTCCGTTCATGGGATTTTAGTGTCCTATAAATAAATGAACTCATTAATATCAGGCATTATGCATATTAGTTTTTTAAAATATGTGTAAATTAAAAAAAAAACATTTTGGATGTCAAGTAATTCTTAACAAAACTGGACACCTACATGTAAACAAATACAATTAGATCACTCCTTAACATTATATGCAAAAATAAATTCAAAATGGATTAAAGACCCAAATGTAAGACTTGATACTATAAAACTCTTAGAGAAAAACGTAGGCAGAACACTCTTTGACATAAGCTGCAGCAAGATCTTTTTTGATTCACCTCTAGAGTAAAGAAAATAAAAACAGAAATAAAGAATTGGTTTCTAATTAAACTTAAAAGCTTTTGCGCAGCAAAACCATAAACAAACCAAAAAGACAACTCTCGAAATGGGGGAAAATATTGGCAAACAAAGCAACAGATAGAGATTTATCTCCAAAATATACAAAGAGCTCATGAAGCTCAATATCAAAAAGATAAATCAATCAAAAAATAAGTGTAAGATCTAAATAGATATTTCTCTAAAAGAAGACATACATGTGGCAAAAAAAAAACATGAAAAGATGCTCAACATCAATGATTATTATCTGGAGAAGGCAATGGCACCCCACTCCAGTACTCTTGCCTGGAAAATCCCATGGACGGAGGAGCCTAGTAGGCTGCAGTCCATGGGGTCGCTAAGAGTCGGATACAACTGAGCGTCTTCACTTAGAAACATGCAAATCAAAACTACAATGAGGTATCACCTCACACCATTCACAATGGCCATTATCAAAAAACTTATGAACAATAAATGCAGGAAAGGACATGGTTAAAAGGGAACTCTCCTACACTATTAATGGGAATGTAAATTGGTAAAGCCATTATGGAGAACAGTATGGAGTTTCCTTAAAAAGACTAAGAATAGGACTACTATATGACCCATGCTGAAGCTGAAGCTCCAATACTTTGGCCACCTGATGTGAAGAACTGACTCATTGGAAAAGACCCTGATGATGGGAAAGATTGAAGGCAGAATGAGAAGGGGACGACAGAGGATGAGATGGTTGGATGGCATCACTGACTCGATAGACATGAGTTTGAGTAAACTCCAGGAGCTGGTGACGGACAGGGAAGCTTGGCATGCTGCAGTCCATGGGGTGGCAGAGTCTCATATGACTGAGTGACAGAACTGAACTGATGACCCAGCAACCCCACTCCTGGACACAAACCCTGAGAAAACCATAATTCAAAAATATACATGCATCTCATGTTCACTCCAGCACTATTTACAACAGCTAGGACATCGAAGCAACCTAGATGCCCATCAACAGAGGAATGGATAAAGAAGATGTAGTACATGTATAAAACGGAATATTACTCAGCCATAAAAAACAACAAAATAATGCTGTTTGCAACAACATGCATGGACCAAGAGATTGTCATACTGAGTGAAGTAAGTCAGACACAGAATGACAAATATTGTATGATACTGTTCATATGTGGAATCTTAAGAAAGGGTAAAGTGAGCTCATTTACAAAAAAAAAAAAAATAGAGTCACAGATGTAGAAAACAAATTTGTGATTACCAGGGGATAAGAGAGGAGGGATGAACTTGGAGATTGGGACTGACATATACACAGTACTATATATAAACCAGATAACTAATAAGAACCTGCTGTATACCACAGGGAATGCTACTCAATACTCTGTAATGGCCTATATGGGAAAGACTCTATTACAAAAAAAGAGTGGATATATTTGTATGTACAACTGATTCACTTTGCTGTATATCTGAGTCTATCATAATATGTAAAGCAAATATAGGCCAATAAAAATTTTTTTAAAAACCTAATTTTAAGTTTTGTTTTTTCTTGAATACTACATTTGATAACAATCAAGGTTAACAGACAAAGTCCACAAAATTAAAATCTTTGAAACATAAGGCAGCAAAAATGAAGGACTGTTATCCATGCAAGAGAGAAAATAAATGAGGTAAGCTTTAAGATGACCTCTGGACTTTCCAAGCTGGAGTGCAGTAAGAGGAAACTCAGACAAAGCCCAGAAGATTCTCTGAGCTCGGGATACTAGGCTGATAGATTGGGAAGATCAAGAAAGCTGGAACATATGCAGAGCAGAGTACTGGAGGAAAGAGCTCTGCAAAGGGTTTATAAATGTAGCAGGCTCTCATTAGAACATTTGTGCAAGGGTTTGACTCAGATACAAGGGAACCTCTTTGAAAGGACTAGAAGAAACTTACATGGTACACACACACAATCAGAAGCAGTGCCTGTTGCAAAATTAGAAATACCTTGTGATGGAAGAGGAACTAAAAAGCCTCTTGATGAGTGAAAAAGTTGGCTTAAAGCTCAACATTCAGAAAACGAAGATCATGGCATCCGGTCCCATCACTTCATGGCAAATAGATGGGGAAACAGTGGAAACAGTGTCAGACTTCATTTTTCTGGGCTCCAAAATCACTGCAGATGGTGACTGCAGCCATGAATTTAAAAGATGCTTACTCCTTGGAAGAAAAGTGATGACCAACCTAGACAGCATATTGAAAAGCAGAGACATTACTTTGCCAACAAAGGTCCATCTAGTCAAGGCTATGGTTTTTCCTGTGGTCATGTATGGATGTGAGAGTTGGACTATGAAGAAGGCTGAGCGCCAAAGAATTGATGCTTTTGAACTGTGGTGTTGGAGAAGACTCTTGAGAGTCCCTTGGACTGCAAGGAGATCCAACCAGTCCATTCTGAAGGAGATCAACCCTGGGATTTCTTTGGAAGGAATGATGCTAAAGCTGAAACTCCAGTACTTTGGCCACCTCATGTGAAGAGTTGACTCATTGGAAAAGACTCTGATGCTGGGAGGGATTGGGGGCAGGAGGAGAAGGGGACGACAGAGGATGAGATGGCTGGATGGCATTACTGACTCGATGGACATGAGTCTGAGTGAATTCCAGGAGTTGGTGATGGACAGGGAAGCCTGGCGTGCTTCGACTCATGGGGTCGCAAAGAGTCGGACACGACTGAGCGACTGACCTGATCTGATCTGATCTGTGATTGACTAGGTATCCATAGAAAGGTCATGCTTCAGTCATTGGGATTCTTCTTGTCTCTCTTAGCAAGCAGAGTAAGAAAATGAATATGTGCACACTAACCCGCATACATAGACATAGCTATAAACAGTTCTATTTGTAACCATTGTAATCTATAGTAAGGCAATGGCAGGTCCACAGAGTCTCCAGCTCTATTTCATTACCATGTTAAGCTAAGTCACTCTATCCTCCTCCCTTTGCTTGTCTGCAACCTCCCACTCTAACAGAGAGAAACCTGACTGGCACCAAGGATACCTAATTTCTTTGCTCTATTCCATTACATATGCAGAATATCAGAATTGTTAACTATATCCTCATGGGAACATTTTTATCAACAGGAATACAATGCTTCTGTACTTTTAACCTGAGTCTCTATACTTGAAGTATATATTTTTATGGACAACACACTTTGAATATTTTTTAAAAAATCTACTGCAACAATCTCTGACTTTTCATTTCAAGGATTTGGATTATTTATCTTTTTGGGGGGCGGGGGCTGTGCCACTAATTAGTGCCCTGATTCCCTGACCAGGCATCTATCAGAGGTCGAAACTGTGCATAGTTGAAAAATAGAGTCCTAAACACTGGACTGCCAGGGAATTCCCTAGACCATTCATATTTAAAGTGATTATTAGTATAGTCAAATTAATATCTACCATGTTTGACAGTAGCATTTACGAATTGTATTTTTTTTTTCTCTTTTTCTTCCCTTTCTGCTTTGAGACTCACATGATTGCATTTTATCTCCTCTCTTAGAAGATCAATTACAGTTGTTTTTTTTTTTTTTCCTGCAAACTTTTTCATTAGTTACCATATACATTTTTAACCTAACTGCAAATACAGAGAAGGCAATGGGACCCTACTCCAGTACTCTTGCCTGGAAAATCCCATGGACGGAGGAGCCTGGTAGGCTGCAGTCCATGAGGTCACTAAGAGTTGGACACGACTGAGTGACTTCACTTTCACTTTTCACTTTCATGCATTGGAGAAGGAAATGGCAACCCACTCCAGTGTTCTTGCCTGGAGAATCCCAGGGATGGGGGAGCCTGGTGGGCTGCCATCTCTGGGGTCGTACAGAGTCGGACACGACTGAAATGACTTAGCAGCAGCAGCAGCAGCAACTGCAAATAATACCACACTGTTTCGAATAAAGTGCAGGTACCTTATCTGGTGGCTCAGATGGTAGAGAATCTGCCTGCAATGCGTGAGACCTGGCCTGATCCCTGGGTCAGGAAGATCCTCTGGAGAAGGAAATGGTAACCCATTCCAGTATTCTTGCCTGGAGAATTCCATGGGCAGAGGAGCGTGGCGGGCCTACAGTCCATGGGGTCCCAAAAAGTCGGATATGACTGAGCCACTAACACACACACACCTTGTAACAGAGCATTCCCTTTCTGTCTGATAGCCTCTGTGATTTGGTAAGATTTATTTAACTTATCTATATTCTTTAATTACCCAAAACATTGCTGTTCTTATATCTTTTAGCAGGCCTATTTTACATCTATTAAAGAGAGGAAACATGAATAGTTTATTTTACATTCATTTATTTCTTCTCTAACACTCTCCCTTTATTTATGTAGGTCCAAGTTTCTGACCCATATAATTTTCCTTTGCCTGAAGAACTTCTAACATTTATTACAAGTACTTCTCCTGGCAATAAACTAGTGAATATAATTTTGCTGGATATAGAATTCCATACTAATGTTTTCCCCACACTTTAAATATGTTAATTCTACTTTGTTTGCACAATGCCTATTATTCTTGTCCTTGCTCTTCTATAAATAAGAAGTTACATTCACGCATCCCTGATTTCTTTCAAGATTATCTATTTGTCTTTTGTTGTCTGCAGTTGAAATATATCTAGCTAGCTAGCTAGCTATATAGTATTTATCCTGCTAGTGTTTCTAAACTTTTTTTCTTTTTTCTCACTTGAGTTTGGACACTCTTCCCAAACTATCCTAGAGCTCACGGATTTTTTCCTAAGTAATGCTGTCTCTACTGACAAACCAATTGAAACCATTATGTGTTTTAGTGTTTTTGCTTTTAACGTTTCCTTTGGATGCTTTTTTTTCCTCTCGTATTGTCCATCATCTGTTCTTGAATAGTGTCTACTTTTGCCATTATAACACTTAACATATTATAGCAACTTTAAATCTCCTATCTGATCATTCTAACATTATGTCATATCAGAGTCTGACTCTGAGATTTGCTTGCTGCAATATCCTGTGTGTACGTACCTGTGTGAGATAGAGAGAGAGAGAGAGATACACACAGAAAATCATACATACTGTATTAGGAAACAGGAACTGAAGCAAATAGGCCTTTAATGTGAGGATTTATGTATTTATGTTAGTCTGGCTATAAGCTGGGCTGTTTGCTATAGCGATAAATGACAAATGCTTCGATTTCTCTTACATGCTTGTTGTATTCCTATTCTTGATTGTGGAGTTCTTGATTTTTCCTGAAGTTCTCCTCCCCAAGAGATTCTGTGTCTTGCAGCCTATCCCCTGTAACACTCTGTTATTACACTGAAGCTGGGCTGGTATGCTGGAGAAGTGTGGGGATCGGTAGCATTATATAATCCTCCAATTAAGTCTCAGTTCTTTAACGTGCCTGTGTTTCAAGTTACAACCGCCACAGACGCTTCTTCGGCATTACAAGTTTTGGTTTGTTCGTTTTCCTTGCTCTCTACTCACTTTACTGGCTGCAGTGTTTCCATCATAGCT